>NC_138340.1:74749409-75949409 GCF_046562875.1 Panthera onca | reverse complement strand
TTTTGTAGATGAGCGAGTCTGAATTACTAGAGTAATGTGAATGAGTGGTGATTGGGAAAACTGTGGAAGAGTCCAATAAGAGATATTAAGGGAATGACATGGTCATCAATCAGTTTGGAAAATGGAGCTCACAGCAGAATCAAATTTAACATATTGTCTTCATAATAATGCTGTACACAAGATCTTATGGGTTATTATTGGTTCATTTTTCCTACCTGAGACATTTTTGAAATATTTACAGGTAGTGTATGTTATACATCAATATATGTATGTTTAAGTCTTTCTTATAATTTTCTTTTTGACTTTGTAATTGCTTGTCTCTTATTAAATTATTTGAGAGGAAATAATAGAGCTGGTTTCAAACCTTTTTTGAGCTTTTCAAACCTTGTGAGCTTATGGAGATCCTACTACTTTGGTGATATCCTCTGCCTCTGTAACACGCTCTGAGCCCATTCTTATTATGAGGTTGTGATTCTGTTTTCTGGCTGTATTAGCCTGTGGTTGCATTGAGTCTTATAAATTAGTGGTGTGTGTGTGTGTGTGTGTGTGTGTGTGTGTGTGTGTGTGTGTTTTGTTTTCTGAAGCACAGGTGAGTCTGACATGCTGATATCTTGAATTTCCTATGTGACCACCTAAGAAGTCTGATGAAAAAAGAAAAGGGTACTGTTTTGTTTTGTTTTTTTAATCCAGGCATCAAAATGTTGCCATTGACTTTCCTTATATACCATGTGCACCAAGCAGACCTTCATCCATGATAAAGATTAATAATTATTTTAGGAACTGTGTGCCATCTTTGTATATCAAAGTATAGGAGAAAGAGCCCAAATGTCTGTCGACTGATGAATGGATAAAGATGTGGTATATATATATGCAATGGAATATTACTCAGCCATTAAAAAGAATGAAATCTTGCCATTTGTAATGACGTGCATGGAGCTAGAGAGTATTATGCTAAGCAGAATAAGTCAGAGAAAGACAAATGCCTTATGATTTCACTCATGTGTGAAATTTAACAAACAAAACAGATGAACATATGGGAAGGAAAAATAAGGGAAGGAAGCAAACCAGAAGAGACTATAGAGAGCAAACTGAGGGTTGATGGGGGATGGTCTAAATGGGTGAAGGGTATTAAGGAGGGCACTTAATGATGAGCATTAGGTGTTGTATGTAAGTGATGAATCACTGAATTCTACCCCTGAAACCAATATTATACTATATGTATAATAACTAGAATTTAAATAAAATAAAAATTTGAAGCAAAAAAAAAAAAAAAAAAAGGGAACTTACTAATAGTAATGTTACTTAACACAAATAAGGAAACTGAAATTTGGAGAAATTAAGTGACTTGTCCAAAGCCATACCACTAGCAAGGACTTCCAAATAAGAAATAAGGGGGCGTCTGGGTGGCTCAGTCAGTTAAGTGTCCGTCTCTTGATTTTGGCTCAGGTCATGATCTCACAGTTCCTGAGATTGAGTTCCACATCAGGCTCTGTGCTGACATCTTACCTGCTCACATGCACATGCTCTCACTCTGTCTCTCAAAATACATAAATAAACTTTAAAAAATAATAAAAAATTAAAAAATTTAAAAAACTTAAAAAGTAAAAAAATAATAAAAAATAAAAATGTTCATTTTTATAATCAGGATTTTCTCAGCAAAAAATAAATTTTCTGGACAGAATAAGAAATATGTCTGATTATAAAAACAAACAAAAACAAGTGTAGGAGATAACACGTAACTTTTGCCTGTTGGGTGAAGATGTGAATGGCACTTCTTACTGACTTGCTCTGGTTTGTGAATTAGGAAATTGGCCTTGGATACCTCCAGGGGCAGTTGATGTTTTATCTCCCCTGGCATTACGCTTGGTGCGCCACTTTTGCCAGCTATGGAGCCCCTGCAGGAGCAGTGAGTACAGGATGGGACACTTGTGGGAACCCTTCTCTCTCTTCCATGGAAGGAGTCTTGTGCTTTTGAATGAAGAGAAACCCAGTTCGCCCCTGGATAGCCACCTTAGCTTTGCTGTCTCCTCATCAGCTGGCTACTTGAGTTTAGCTTCTGTCTTCCTGTATAGAGAATGTAAGTTTGGGGAGGCCTATGGAGAATGTGCCATGAACACATTCTTAGTTCTAGTCATTGAGATGAAGACAGGTAGTCGCTAAAAGAAGTGAACTCTTGGGACGCCTGGGTGGCTCAGTTGGTTAAGCATCCAGCTTCGGCTCAGGTCATGAGCTCATGGTTTGTGGGTTCAAGCCCCACGTCTGGCTCTGTGCTGACAGCTCAGAGCCTGGAACCTGCTTCAGATTCCATGTCTCCCTGTCTGTCTGCCCCTCCCCTGTTCATGCTTTGTCTCTCTCAAAAATAAATAAACATTAAAAAAAATTTTTTTAAAGAAAAAAGAAGTGAACTCTTGTAGCTACTTTCCTGTGACTCCTGGCAGATCAGTGAACTCCCTGCCTTGGGATGGTACTGATTTTCACATCTAAATCAATAAGACCATGGTTCTGTTCTGAGAACTGAAAGCTTCTGTTTGAATACTGCTTGCAGTAAGTACCGGTGCAGAGAGGTCTTCCAATGCATTGCTAAATATTTCAGGTTTCTTAATTGAGGGACTTTGTTGGTTCACGACTTCCTCGGGAGCTTCCTGGGTGTAATCTGAAACTGGCCCCTATATGTGTAAGGCAGGGAGAGAGCAAAGAAAGAAGAAAGAGGCAGACCACTTCACATTGGTAGTGGCATCTTCAGGAGCAAAGGAGCTTACTTACAAGGCTGTCTTGAGCACCTGCAAGACAGTGGCTTCTCTCACCCGCCCTCCAGGATCTGCAAAGTTGATGTAGAGGCCCTGAGTGAGTTCAGTCAGTCATATACCCAGTCCAGATAGCCTCGGCACCACGTTTCTGTTTCAAGGCTGTATCTTAGGAGCAGCTTCTGGGAGGGGGGAAGGCAAGCAGAGTGCACATGCCAAGGCCGGGGAAGGGGGCGGCGAGCCTCCGACTGGCCAGGTCCGGCTCACAGCTTGACTGGCGGTCACATCTTCATCTCCAGCAGATGTCATCTGTCTAGATAGTAATGTGACTGTTGATGCCATCGCCATCGTTGCTAAAGCTGGAGGCGCATCTCTAAGAGGAAGCTTGAAATATTCATGAGAATGTGAGGTACTTAGGAGCAGCATGGTTCTCTGAATTACCATATACTGATGGTTGACAGTACTAATGAAGTCCAAATTGGGAAAAATAGTGGTAACTCCATAATAACCACCAGGTATTTTATTACTGATCTCTTGTGAGTTTTAAGGAAAGCTAAATGTTCTGGAAAATGGTGGGTAGTCAGCAACCAGAAAAAGCAGTCTTACACCTGTGGAAATGACTCCGTGTGACTCGTGAAGGGAAATGGGATTATGTATAGCTTCTGTGACCTAGAAGATTAAAATAAAGCTGTTTGTAGAGGAGCTGTGTAAGAATATAAAAAAAAAAAAAAAAAAAGAGGTTAGAGTGGGAGAGAGCCAAAGCATAAGAGACTCCTAAAAACTGAGAACAAACTGAGGGTTGATGGGGGGTGGGAGGGAGAGGAGGGTGGGTGATGGGTATTGAGGAGGGCACCTTTTGGGATGAGCACTGGGTGTTGTATGGAAACCAATTTGACAATAAATTTCATATATTGAAAAAAAAAGAAATATTTGAGTATAGAAGTTAGAGCTGAAGCTGAGAGAGGGAGAAAAGCTGTAATATCTGAGCACCAGAAGAGACCTATTGGAGGAGAATCAGAATTTAGAGAGAGGCTGTGGAAGGTAGCTATAGACACCTTGTTGTTCCACTCATTCGGGGCCCAGATAGCAGTTTCTGAAAAAGACGGGACAAGTGAAAGAATGTTCTTGTTTGCCAGAGCCCAACTTGAGACAGATATATATTTTTTTTTTTTTTTTTGGAACAGTGGTAAGATGTAGCCGTAACATGCCAGCCATCTGACTCAGCCAGTGCTGGTGACATAACTGGCTACCAAGGTGTCAATCCCTGCAGAGGTACTGAGCTAACAGCATGAACTACCCAACAAGACTGGCTACTCCGTGGCATGCTGCCATTTTGCCAACCTGTGATCTATGGAAGAACAAATATACGTTGTCAAGTCCTTGACAGTCTCCAGCTGACTCATCTTCCCCCGGACCTGGCACCACCCAGGGGCATGGTTATTGTCAAGGGTACATTGATTTCCTTCCTTTCTTTCTCTTCAGTCATTCCCTTCTATTATCTATCTATCTGTCTCCTCAACTAGATGGAGATTCTGCTAAGAGCATGGGGACTCTTGCATTGCCCTTTGAATCCTTTTAAATGTCCTTGGTATTTTACATTTTGTAGGTGGTCAGTGCTTATTATTTAACAACATGGGAACTTTTAGTGGACTTAAAGAGGACCCCCGCCCCTTAATTATTTTCTATTCTACAAATAAAGGCACTTTGTTTTTTCTCCATCTTTTATGGAAAGAAGGGAGAATATTCAAATTTCTGTTCTCTTGCATGGTTTTAACTTCCATCTATATGCTATCAACTCTCAGATTTCTATATCTAGCTCAGACCTCTCCTCTGAACTCCTGACTTAACGTACTTTACTATTTACTTTAATAATGATCACTGTCAGTGTGGATATTAATACGCATCTCATACTTTACGTGTCCAAACTAAACTGATGTTCTTCCTCAAAGTTGCGCTGAGACTGTCTTCTCCATTGCAGCAAATAGCAACTCCATCCTTCCATTTCCCCAGGCTGTAATTCTGAAAGTTCTCCTTTAGTCCTTCCTTTATCCCCCCTGCGCTCCCCCGCCCCATATCCAGTCCATCAACAAATGCTTTTGGCTCTGTAGTTAGAACCAATCGATTCTTACCGCCCCCACTGCTACCACTGTAGTCTCCCAAGTCAATGCGTCACCTGTTGCCTGAATCATTGCCGTAACCCGCGAATTGGTCTTCCTGCTTCTGTGGTTCAGTTAGAGAGCCTCTTAAAGCTTCAGTTGAATCAGGTTTCTCGCCTAGTGAAAACTTTCCAGTCTTCCTATCTCATCAAAGTCTTTACAGTGGCCTGTAAGATCCTCTGCCCCTTCTTCTCTCTTACCCTCTCATGTTGGTCTCCAGCTCTGTTACTTAGCTCCAGCAAAGCTGAAAGCCAGTGACCTGTCTGGATGCCTACGCGGCCAACTTCACCCCACCTCGGGATGTTACCCTTTATCCTTCCCTCTACCTGCCTTGCTTTCTGCTGGTCTTTGCTCCATCTTCTCAGGGAGGTCATCCTGACCACTCCCAGTTTAAAATCACAATGCTTTTTTGTTTATCTTCTGTCCCCTTACTTTAGAAAATAAGCTCAGTGCTCAGAGGAAGGCCTGACACGGTTTGGGTGCTCAAGATGTATTTGTGGAATAAATAAAGTAGACGTGCTATATTCCTGGCAAACTTTGAGTTTTCAGAAATTATCAAGGACAATTTTAAAATTTTGTAGTGCCCATCCAGATTCAGTTTCTCGGTATATGTTTTGGTTTGCCTCATAAAGTACAAGAACATCAGTATACATTTATCCAGCCATCTTTAAATCTAATATTTCTTTTTTTTCTTTTTTTAAAAAATTTTATTTATTTGGGGGGAGGGGCAGAGAGAGGGAGAGAATCCCAGAATCCTGTGTGGAGCCTGATCCCATGAACCACAAGATCATAACCCAAGCCAAAATCACTTAGAGAATTAAGTTTTTCTATGGGCGCCTCGGTGGCTCAGTCCATTAAGCACCCAACTCTTGATTTCAGCTCAGGTCATGATCTCATGGTTTGTGAGATTGAGCCCTGCATTGGGCTCTGCGCTGACAGCATGGAGCCTGTTTGGGATTCTCTCTCTCTCTCTCTCTCTCTCTCTCTCAAAAATAAATAAACATAAAATTAAGTTTCTCTAAAAACAGGTGTGGGCTTGGGAGATAAATTAGTGTTATTAGAGGACTGACTTAAAAACACCATATTTGTTTTCTGCTTTAGTTTTTCCAAGCCATTGGTAATTAATTTCTAAATAAATCTTAGTCTTGAAGCATATTGTTGAAAGGTTAAATCCTGCTTATGTACAGTTACTTTGGTCTGCTGATATTAGCAGGAATCATTGAATGAGACAAGGCCGTGGGAAATGACGGGGTTTTAACAGAGAGCCTTGAATGTGTGTGCTTGGGGCAGAAAGTATAGTAGCGAAGAGCGAGTAGATTTATCAGGATGGAACGAAAGCTTTCATTATATCCCAAGTGAGTAAAGAACAGTAGAAAATATGAGACCCAGAAAATAAATATTTGGAATAAAACCATGGACATTATATAGAGATATCACTATGGAGCTGGACATTTCTAAATTCTTAAAGTGAAGAGAAAGGACAGAAGGAAGTGGTGTGGAAGTGTAGGTACCAGTGTTACTATAAGAAACCAGCTGCACGGGGGCACCTGGGTGGCTCAGTTGCTTGAGTGTCCAACTCCTCATCTCTGCTCGGGTCATGATCTCACAGTTCTTGAGGTCAAGCCCCAAGCCAGGCTGCCCTGACAGTGCAGAGCCTGCTTGGGATTCTTTCTCTCCCTCTCTGCCCCTCCCCTGCTCGCTCACTCTCATTCTCCCTCTCTGAAATAAATAAGCTTTAAAAAAAAAAAAAAAAAGAAAAGAAAAAGAAAGAAATCATCTGCATGAATAAAACGGCACTGAGGCTGAGCCTCAGTGGATGATGCCTTGTAAAATTCTTTCCTGAGGTGTCTGGGTACAAATCTGTGGAACCGAATGAAGGACAGATTTGGCTTGGAAAAGCTTACAGAAAAGTGCTATCTTATGCACATTTTCATTAAAGACCTAAGCAAACTTTAGACCCTGAATTCTCGCTCAGTATACCCTCCGCTGTTTCATTTAGGCCTCGTGACAA
The DNA here is from genome assembly GCF_046562875.1 of Panthera onca. Taxonomy (NCBI): domain Eukaryota; kingdom Metazoa; phylum Chordata; class Mammalia; order Carnivora; family Felidae; genus Panthera; species Panthera onca. The sequence goes on along the minus strand of NC_138340.1, from coordinate 75,942,498 downwards.
CAACAACAAAAAGGCCATTCTTAGGTATTTGACACGGGCTGAAAGTTCAGACAGAGTGACTCCTGTCTACAGTCACAAGCACTTTAGAAGTCTTCAGCCAGTTTTCATTTGTGTGGGGATAATTTGATAGTTATTATATAATGGGTAAAATGATTTGGGGGTCCTGAGCACTTATAGAGGTTTTCCTTTTAGTCTGTCACTGTGTCTCAAACTATCATGTACAGAATTATTATGCAAATGTGTACAAAATCGTAGTGCATTCTTCGTTATAGAAAAACTGGTTTAAGCCGTTTTCTAGGATGATTCTGGTTCCTCTGTACTCAAAAAAGGTAGCCCCCACTGTAGCAAAGTCAATTTAATGATTTTTTTGCAATGAAAATTTGCCTGCGCTCTCTTTAATATCTTTATATGCTACATGCGCATATGCATACTGTATATACATTACATGTAAATATATTTGTATCATATGTATGTTTATAGATGCTGGATGGGTGGGTAGATAAATAGAGCAACTTTATTACAAAACATCTTTCTGTCCTTAGTTTTTCTGAACTATTTGTAAGTTAAGCTGTGTACTTCACGACACTTAACTACTCAGGACTTCGTCATGCATTTCCTAAGAATAGGGCCATTCTCCTACATAACCAGAATACTAAGCTATAATCAATTCCCCAATTGTCTTCTGTAACTTCTCTTCCTTTTTTTTTTTTTTTAAATTCAATTTCAGTCTAGGCTCATGCATTGCATTTGATGGTTGTGTCTCTTTATGCTTTTTTTAAGTTTGAAGAGTATCCACAGCACTTTTCCTTTTTTCTGTTCTTTATTTTGTTTTTAACCACATTGACTTCTTTGAACAGTCCGCAGTACCTGTCTTGGAGAACGTTCCAAATGCTGCGTTTGTCTGGGTGTTTCTTTATGACTGAAATCAGGTGAAACATTTTCGGTGAGGGTGTATCATAACAGATGATTGGTGTTACGTACTTCCTCCTACTTCATGTCAGAAGATATATAATGTCTGCTTATTCCAGTATTGGTGATGCCGCCTCATTACTTGGTACAGACGGTGGCTGCTAGATCTCTTCACTATAAAGGTGTATTATCCCCAATGGAATTATTAAATAATCTGAGGGATAATACTTTGAGACTGTGAAGATCCTATTTCTCAACAGCTTCATAATAATTTTTAGCATTCATTGAAGATTCTGACATGATTCTGTTATTCCAACTAAGGGTTACAGATTATTGATTTTTCTCATTTTATTATCTTTTCTTCCTTTTTAAAAAAATTTTTTTAATGTTTATTTTTGAGAGAGAGAGAGACAGAGTGCAAGCTGGGAGGGACACAGAGAGAGGGAGACAGAATCCCAAGCAGGCTCCAGGCTCTGAGCAGTCAGCATAGAGCCCGATATGGGGCTTGAACTCATGGACCATAAAATCATGACCTGAGCTGAAGTTGGGTGCTTAACTGACTGAGCCACCTAGCTGCCCCTTTTCTTCCTTTTTTTTTTATCTGATATATTTTTCTGTAAAGTTAATAATGTCATTACTTGTTTTCATGTTCAAGTTGTCCCACATTGACCAGTGGGAACCCCTCAAGACAGCCAAATATAGTTTTTTAATAATGATTATGGTTTTTTTGTGTGTGTCTTCTCTAAGAAATCTTTGCCTACAAATAGGTTGTAAAAATATTCTACTTCACATTCTTAATTTTTGTCTGGTGTTAGGGTTCAAGGTTCGTTTTTGTTTGTTTGTTTGTTTTTCAGTTTTGATGTCTGGTTGTCCCAGCAGCATTTGTTGAACACAGACTTTCTTTCCACCATTGGATTGCTCTGACATCTTTGTCAAAAGTCAAATGATCAAATAAGTGCAGCTCTATTTCTAGGCTGTCTGTTATGTTCTGTTGATCTATTTGTTGATCTGTATGTTAGTACCACACTGTTTTCATTCCTGAAGCATTATAGATGATCTTTAAGTTAGGTAGTAGGAGTCTTCCAATTTTGTTGTTCTTCCTCAAGATTGCTTTGGATATTCTCATTTCTTTGCATTTCTATATACATTTTAGAAATAACGTATCAATTTCTACCATAAAAACCTTGGTGGGGTTATTATTGGAATTAAGCTGACTCTGTAGATCAGTTTGGGAGGAATTAAAATGTTACCACTGAATTCTTCCAATCCATAAATGCTGTATATTTCTCCATTTATTTTCATCTTTATTTCTTCTCTCTGCAGTGTGTTACAGTTTTCAGTGTTGGGATCTTGCATATGTTTTGCTAAATTTATTCCTTAAATTTATTGCATATATTTTGTTAAATTTATTTTAATGTTTTCAATGCAATTTTACATTTTCTTCTTTCCTTCCCCTCTTCCTTCCTTCCTTTCTTCCTTTTTTCCCCTCCCTTCCTTCCTTCCTTCTTTCTTTCTTTTCATCTGTCTCTTTCTCTTTAGTTTCTCCCCACTCTCACTGTCCAGAATGAAGGAATTGGTAAATAGGTGAATCCCAACATTGTAAGCAAGCTGTTGCTTTAAAAAAAAAAAAAAAGAGCAAAAATAGTCTTGCTGCAGCATAATAAATGTCATTATAGAGGTCTATGCTGTTCTCTGCTCAGGGGAGAAAGGTGTGGAAGAGTGGGAGGAAGCCAAAGCCTCCTGGAGGAAATGGCCTTTGAGATAAGGCTTACTGGATGAGTAAGCCAGAGAGGTAGGGAGAGGAGCAGTCCAATAGAGGGAAAATTACAAGTAGAGGTGCCTGAGAATGTGATTCCTTTAGGGAAGTGCTTGTGATTTTCGGCCTGAAGTGGTTCTGGAGAGGGAGGCAGAAGTAGGCCACGTGTTAGGTTAGGCAAGATTAAGGAGTTTGAGGTCTACCTGAAGGTCCCTGGAAACTATTTAATAAATGATCTCATGAATTTAATTTGCTTCTCTAAAAAATTTACAGGTGTTGGATGAGAGTTCTTTTTTATTCAAAAGAAATTTCTTTTCCTTGTGTGCCTTGTCTTTCTTTGCCCATTTTTCTAATTGAATTGTAAGGTCTTCATTGTGTCTTTAATCACGTAAGTTTTACTTCTAATGTGTTTAAGATAGGGAAGCTTTTTATTTTTATGTGTTGAGATCTGTTTCTCTTTATTCTTACAGATTCCTCATCCTAAAATCATGTTATTCACCTGCAGTTTCTTCTACTACATAACCCAGGAAGATGGCTTTGTTTCATTAACTTTTATTTATTTTCTAAATGCTTATTTTTTTGAGAGAGAGAGGAAGACTGTGTGTGCACGTGTGTGCACAAGCAGGGTAGGGGCAGAGAGTGAGGGAGAGAATCCCAAGCAGTCTCTATGCTGACAGAGTGGTACTCAAACCCACAAACTGTGAGATCATGACCTGAGCCTAAATCAAGAGTCGCTTAACCCACTGGGCCACCCAGGCGCCTCTGTTTCATTAACTTTTAAGTGGAACCCTCAGTATATTTTGATGTGTAGGTTTCTTTCTCCATGAGCTAGAATGACTAGTAGTTCTGGTCTTTCGCAGCTGAGTTTCGATGGCATCTTTATCATCTGTAGATATTTTTTGCAGAAAAACTTAGGAAAGTTCTGGGCAGATAGTTTATAGGTAATGAGTTTTCCTTGATCTTTAGTCGTTTTATTGTTTGTTTAATTGAACTAATACTTGGTATGTGGTCAATTCCTATTACAGTTCAGATTTCTGACTTCTCCTGATAAATCAGTAGTGTGGCACACATATGGCCCCTGAAGATGGGCACACAGTCCTCTCTTGTCTGCCCCTGTTCTGTGTCTCCTGATGCTGATTATCAGTTGTCACTTTTTCTCCGTTTACACTGTTGTCTTTCTTATATCACTAATGTATTTCCTTATGTCTCTTTTAAAACTTGGAGAATAAGAGACTTGAGAGAACCACATTTTAAGGAAAGCGGAAGACAGTAGATGTCTAGATGGAGATGAAGAGTCTCACAAAGTTTGAAGTTATGCCAGTCCCCCCCCCCCCCCAAATTGAAAACCAGTCAAAATGTACATAATTTCAAAGCTTTTTGGCCCAAATGAATTATAGGTTGTGTTTATGAATGTTTTTGAAATGCAAAGAAACATTTTAATGGGTGAACAGAGATAATCTGCCTTCTTATTAGGTTTAGTTTTTATTTATATGAGTTTTTACTTATTTATGTGATGTTTCAGGAACATTTGAATACAGAAGATCTACTCATGGGAGCAGTCACGAGGTTTAAAGGAGTCTAATGTACGTTAAGAACTCAGCACTGTGCCTAACTCAGTCTGCGCTACGGAAATGACTCATTTTGCTATTAGGTTAATATGTGGTATATGCAGTGTTATATAATATATAATAACATGTCAATAGATAGGATTAGTTCATACTTGTGTTGTATTCTTTGTCCCTGTATGTTCTTGGTCAGATAATGTCAGATTATTCTAGCTTTAAGGGTAACCTCACTTTCTTTGTTTCTTTTTTTTAATGTTATGGAACATACCATAACATTTAAAGTTTGTAAAATTTTATTTTTTTCCCCCAATTTTGAAATACCAATCAAACTGTCTGACTCTAGTTCCTTTGCCAGGTAATTCTTTGTCAACTTTTTCACTTTTCCTTTTGGGTTCATTCTGGTTGATTCATTGTAGTCAGCCCATCTACATCTTCTTGATGTAATATTTCCAAAGTATTTATGCTTTTCAAACACAATGAGTGTGAAGTGTCACTTACTGTTTGAAAAACCACCTCTCCTAATAGTGTTACTTGTATTCCTTTCTTAATCGCCCCCTCTGCAATCTAGGTTTGCTTGTTTGCCCATTTCTTAGGCTTATTTATAGATCTTAAACTTACGGAAACGTTTACCCATGTACAAAAGTAGGGAGTTTAGTGTAATGAATCACATTATACCCATCCCCCAGCGTGGAACATTTATCATTCTCCTTTCAGATTTATTTATTAATTGTGTTCACTGTTTTTCTTTTTTCCTTTTTAATGTTTTTCCCTGTGGGATACTTACAGTTTTTGTAACGTTATAATTTAAATGCCTCATTTTAAAAATTTTATTCTTTATTTAAAAAGGAATTAAAGCACTTTAAGGAAGTGAATTTGATGATAAGCACAACTATGACACCTTTCCACTGTTTTTACTGTCATTTTTTAATTATACAACATAATGTATTGTTTTTCAGAGTAAGATGTGTTACTTTTATTGTATGCATTTCTCATCCCTGATATAGGAGAGGAGAAAAATGGATATTTACACTGAATATCAGAGAGTTTGACATGTTCTTATCTAAATGCATCTTTAATAGAACATTTTTAGAGTTCTTTTATAAACATCTCCCTGTGAACATTTTCCTAAGGTCTTACTGTCATTTTAAAAATACTATTAAAAAAAATTAAATGTATTTATCTCAGTAGTTATTTTAGAAAGTACTGCTATGTTATGAGTGTCTATTATGCATTGTTTTTCTGTAGACAGTTCCTAATTGCAAGACTTACTGAATTAGATATTTTTAGTAGTATAGTTTTATGCTAAATGTTGTAAGTGTATCAAAATATGCTCAAAATAGTATATAGTCTGTGATTGAAGGGTTACAAAAAGAATTATCTGTCTTTAAAAAACTTTATTATGTATTCGAATAATCAGCATCTGTATGTATATCTTCAAGATACCAAATAGGATTTTTTAAAAAATAAACTGTCACACCTTCCATTTTGATCATAATCTATCGTTTACTTAGCTTTTACATTTTCTTTGTTTTTAAGATGCATTTGTTATCTCTGTTCTTTCTGGTAAGGCATACATTATTGATACTGAGTGGTAAATCTTAAACCTGATTTCAAATGTATGACACTTCTCAATTTTTAGAAATACAAACATTAGCTATACTTGCTTAGTTAAGAGGATATATGGCAGAATCTTTAGAGCTTAATTATGAATCTTGAGTTTTTGAAGATTTTCTATACTTACTAAGAACCTCCCTGCTTTTTTTTTTTTGGTTATGAACTAGTAATCATACTCAAATACTTGTAAGTCAGATTTTAAAATAAGCAAATGTACTGTATTAGCATTGCAGAGTCAAGTTCAGTTATTCTATATCTGTTTGGAGCCTGATAACTGTGGTGCTCTTAATAATTCACTTACAGAAAATTATTGATAATTGCATGTAAGCTTACAAAGAGATATTGGAAGAGGGGACGCCTGGGTGGCTCAATTGGTTAAGTGCCGACTTCAACTCTGGTCATAATCCCACAGTTCATGGGTTTGAGCCCCATGTCGGGCTCTGTACTGACAGCTCAGAGCCTGGAGCCTGCTTCACATTCTGTCTCCCTTTCTCTCTGCCCCTCCCTCGCTCATGCTCTGTCTCTGTCTCTCAAAAATAAATAAACGTTAAAATTTTTTTTAAAAAAAATTAAAGAGATATTGGAAGAATACTTCAGTAAAGACACAGCTTTCTATACTTCTTTTTTAAAATGTCACCTCTTGCGTATTATACACAGAATATGCTAATATTTTAAAGATGACTAACCCATCACTAAGGTGGTGTCTGAATGGTATCTCTAGATGTTTCCAGAAAGCAGTGCTTTTGAGGGTCATCAGGAGACAGCTAGACATCCATCTCCCAAACAGCTTCATAGTGGCATCACATTGACTTTGTTAGTGTTATAGTCCAGCCCTCTTTCGTGTTGACCGGGAGACCTGATTTGTCCCCATCTGTTTACAGAGAGCCCAGTGGAGAGTGGCTCTGCCTCACATGGGTCAACTCACATCTTAAAATCTGCAGTGAACACTGTAAGTGCTGTGTAGACTGAGTTTGTTTCAAGCTGACCAGTCTTACTGTCTCCCAACTCAAACTGTGATGTTTTAATAAGAAACGGAATGTTTAAAAGGTGGTGGGAAGCATGCAGGGAATTATTAAATTGTCAGTGACAAAAAGGACTAATGATATCCTTAGCCATCGTATTAATCAGAGGAATAATCTGGCTGCTGGACTGGAGATACTTAAAATCCACCAGGCAAGGCACTCCCTCTTGAAGATGCCGGGTTGGGTACAGCCACCATTCGTTTGTGACACTCCTCTCCCTGTGTTTTCTGGACTGACCCGTCTCCTCTCTGAAGGGCACATTTCCTCTTCCCCTCCTTACAGCCTAGCTGATGATAAGTCCTGTCAGCACCTTCTATCTTGGACTGCGAGTCATTGTGTGTTAAATGTATAGTTTAACTCTCAGAGAGCAGTATTATTTTAATTGTTTCAAAATTCTCCCCCACTTTCCCCCATTGTAGTCCTGATGATATGGGGAAGTCTATAAAAAGCCTTGCAGGGTTTCATACATGCACATAATTTTTTTCTTTCTCTTTTTTAAATATTCCACTCAGTTGTCAAATTAATAGGTTTCTACTGGCAAAATTTGACTCCTTGACTCAGGAAAGATTTGTTTTTATTTGAAGTAATACCAAACAGTTGGAGGGTTTTATTTAATTCTCCATAAAAATTTTTCACTATTACTTTGAAATAACTGATCCCCCCCCCCTCCCAGATTTCTCTATCTAGCAATCTCCAATTGTTTCTCTCTATCCAGGAATTTCCTCTTGTTTAAACTGCTAACTTGAATATGCTATGTAGGTGTTATAAAATCCAATCCGTTATTCATCTGTTTTGTATCTTAAATTCCACATGTGAGTGAAATCATATGGTATTTGTCTTTCTCTGACTTATTTTGCTTAGCGTGGCACTCTTTAGCTCCATCCACATCCTTGCAAATGGCAAGATTTCATTTTTCTTTAATGGCTATAGAGAACAAACTGAGGGTTGAAGGAGGGGAGGTGGGTGGAGGGATGGGCCAAATGGGTGATGATGGGCACTTAAGGAGGGCACTTGTTGGGATGAGCACTGGGTGTTGTATATAAGTGATAAATCACAAATTTTTTCTCCTGAAACAATTATTATGCTATATGTTAGCTAACTAGAATTTAAATAAAAACTTGAAGCAAGAAAATAAAATTCAGTCCTATAGCCTAGATTGTAGAAGTATTTTTCTCAACGTTGTATTTCGTTTGGAAAATACGTGGCGTAAAGTAAGCCAAGACTGTTTGGAAATGTGAACATAATGGTAGTGGGCAGTCTGCTCATAAGTTAAACTTCTTGTAGTGTTTCGTAACACCAGTTCTCCTGCTCAGGAAGCTGCAGGGTCGTACAATGGTGTCAGCTCCTTAACCTTGCCCCCTGCCAGTCTTTCTCAAGCCACTTCCGTCAGCGTTCTCCCAGGTCTTTACTTTCAGGGTAAGGTTGGCATATGTCACAGCATCAACAGCACCAAGAAGGACAGGACGGGGAATCATACTTGTTTCTTCGTTTAGAACATCTTACCTACAAACAACTTTGAAAGTTTTAAAAAATACAAGCAGCTTCATGTAAGCAAGCATTAAGTAGAAAGCTGTATTTTATGAAAAGTTAATCATTGATTGAATTTGACATGACATTTTTAGGCATGGCAGAACTTTCCTCCCCCCATATTGATAACTTTAAAATATGAAGGCCATGGGGTGCATCAGTGGCTCAGTTGGTTAAGCGTCCAACACTTGATGGCGGCTCAGGTCATCATCTCATGGTTCGTGGGATAGAGCCCCGCGTAGGGCTCTGTGCTGACAGTGTGGGATTCTCTCTCTCTCTCTCTCTCTCTCTCTCTCTCTCTCTCTCTCTTTCTCTCTCTCTCTCTCTCTCTCTCTCTCTGTCTCTCCCCTACTCAATGCACATACATGCTCTCTTTCTCAAAATAAGTAAATAAACTTAAAATAAAAAAAATATGAAGATTGCTTTACTATGTTTTTTAATGCCCCAAATTAGCTTTAGCTTCCTTCCCACATCCTCTCTTTCTGTGCATATTTATTCTTTAAAGTCTCTAGGTTTCTTAGTTACCATGCCTCTTTCTCTTACTGGCAAGGCATGTTTGTAAATGTCAGGTTATCCGCTCAGTATTCCCATTCCCCAGTTCTAGCTGTTTCATCTTGTAACCTGCAAGCTCTAGATAGGACTTTTACCATCATAAACTAGGTCTAACATATGCGCCTCGCAAGAGGATAGTCAGCTCAGTCTGCTACCTGCTCCCATAGAAACCTGGTCTTAGGGTAGAGCGGGCCCAGCTGAGGCAGCCCGGGTCTTTGGGGAAGCTCAAATTCAATGCCTGCATCCAAGGCCCATTTGAACACCTACAGATGTCCCTCCTATTTCCTCTCCTGAATGGAGAGGAAAGAAGTAAAAGATTTGAGCTTTAATCCTAAAATACATTTTAAAATGTCTTTTAGATGGGCACATCCCTGTAATCCTGTTTCCTCTTAGAGTGATGGAGAGGAAAGAAGTAAAAGATTTGAGCTTTAATCCTAAAATATATCTTAAAATCTCTTTTACATGGGCACATCCCTGTAATCCATGTAGGCCTCAGATTCTTATTTCTTTTTTTTTTTTTTTTCAAGTTTAAGCATACATTTGTTTTACAGGCAAGAATAATTTGGTCAACAAAGATGAAGAAAGCTTTGAAACAACATGATGAGACACAGTCTTCAGGCACTAATATGTCTCTTTGCCTGTGAAACAAGGGAGTAGAAATCGATCAGACTGGCAAACTTAAACCCCTCTGAGCTAGGTCGAAACTGAGGCCGAGTGGAAAGTGCATATTACGTCTAAAGAGGTCATCAGCCTTACTGCCATGGTAAGGAAATGCAGGCCTCCTGATTCTGCTTTTAACTTTTCAAGAGAAGCTGGAAGTCTGGAGTTTTATATGAAACTTCATTATTTAAAATGTTGACAGTTAGTTCAAAATCTTGAGAAACACTGTGCCAGACCAAGCAAAACATGTCGATAAGCCAGTTCTGCTCCCTAGGCCTTTGGTTAAGATGACGACCTAAAGTCATTCTGAATTAAATGATTTCAGTGTCTGTTATTCTGGCACTCTCTTGGAGAAGAACATACAGTGTCCTGACTGTAGCCGTAAGTAGTAAGAGAAGAAGGCTGGGTGTTGGGGATGAAAGGTGTGGTTTGATGCCCCCAGCTGGTGCCCAGAGGCTCTCTCTAGGAAGGTGCAAGAAACTCTGGGACTTTTGTATGAGGCCAGCAGTGATGACTAGTGCTCAGAGCATCCGCTGTTTAACGTCTGGAGCGTATCGATTCTATGCTCAAGCAGATGGAGTTGAAGCTTTGGCTCAGCTTTGCACCCAGCCTGGGGACCAGTGCGGTGGAAGAAACCCAAAGATGTAAGCAATTCTTCTTGGAAGCAGAAAGGATCTCAGTTCTTTTTGTTTTGTTTTTGTTTTTTTCCACGTGGGAAGGATATCCTCGTTTAAGAAGCTACCAGCATAGATGAGACAATTTTTCTCCAATTTTAGTAGTGTGGAGTTAAGGAAAGAGAATTAAGTCCACGAGCAGCATGTTCATGCCATTTGAAGTGGCCCTCAGGTAAATGAACTGCAGGTTTTTGCTAACCACACAATCAGAGCACGCATTGGAAGGATTCATATTCATCAGTTAGCCTGCAGTTGCTAGCCTGAATCACTCCAGATCTCGCCTGGGTCTCCTTTGTGAAGCTGATGAAAGCAGTCATCCCTTTTTCTGGAAAAATGCAGAAAGTAAATATGGTTTCTGTTGTGATAGTTCACCTCTGTCGTCCTAGTGTGAAAGCATCCACAGACCCTCAGAATGGATGTGGTGGTGTTCTGTTAAAACCTGATACTCAGAAACAGGTAGCAAGCCATAGTTGACCTCTAGGCTACAGTTTGCCAACCCCTGGTTTAGAACACTGATAGCTGTGCCAGGCTGGAATATTAACCAGCAAATGTTCACTTGCCTTCTCCTCTCTGAGCAGAGTGTACATCCCAGCTCTACTGCCTTTGGGCATGGCCTCGAAAGAAGATTTTGGCCGATAGAATATGAGCAGACGTGATATATACAGAGATTTTAAATGTATTTACATGGTCTCCCTTGTCTCGTGTGCTGTTGCCACTTGCTGTGAAAAGCTCGTGACCCAGATAGTCCTGGTCTGAGGAGGAAGACAGACAGAGAGCTGACCTGCATCCAACACGATTTGAAGCCAAGTTGCGCTGCCCCTAGAAGCAGAGTTGCCCACGAGATCAGCTGAACTTCAGGCAACCTGAACTTCAGGCAACTTCAGACCTGTGAGCTTGAGAATAAATATAGATAGTGTTATGCCCCTGAACTTTGGAGCACCTTGTTAATGTAGCATAATGTAGAAATGGCTGGCTATTATTACAGTACAGAGGAGGACAGCGATTCATGTGAGATTCACAAAGACGTGAATCTTATTTTCAAAAACTGAAAGAACAAAAAGATTCTCATCTCCTCACGCAAATGCCAGAAAAAGATAAGGGGATGTTTTTCTTTTCTTTTCTTTGTAGTTCTCCACCCTCATCCCCCATATGTCCCCCATGGTTGGAATAAATCTTGCGTTGCAGATTTAGGTTCCTGTGTATACAGCTCTTCGGTACTTACCCCCCTCCTTAGAGAGGCTTAGCTTTCCTTAAACCAACCCCAGAGAGGCTCTCAGTACCAAGAACTGAATATTTAGTGCTTCCAAAATTATACCTGGGAGAATATCCAAGCTCTTCCTTGGAAAAAACAGTTGTGGCCTCTCCAGTGCAGAGAATGTGAAAGCCGGCTCTGCGGGTCTCTGTGTGAGGTGGTAGAATTTACTTAGTCGACGTTTGTTTTGTTCTTGCCATGTCCCGTGTACTGGGGTAGTCCTTGGGGCACAGGGATGTGCAAATCAAATTCAAGGCCTTCACGGAACACACTGACTAGCAGGAGAGACAGGCGAGTGGATAATTAAGGCACATTGTGGTAAGCAATTTCAGAAGTGACATAATATCCACGGCCCTAGGGGGACCTGGAGGAGATGTACTTGACCTGCCTGGGGATTAGAATGTGGAGAGCATTTCAGTGACGTCTTCTGTAAGGTTTCATACTTGAACCTTTTGGAAGGACAGGGTTAGGATGAAGTCCTGTCATTGTAGAGTAGAAAGGGGCTTTGTGTGGTGTCCTCTTTTACGCCTTATAAGGAAGCTCTCTCTCTCTTTCTGCTCACAACAATCTGTGCTTTGGGTAACTATTGCTAAAGGTGTGCAAGTATCTGTAGATTCTAGCTACTTAGCAGTTCTGTGTATGCATCTGAAAGATAACGGAATGATCCTCGTTTCTCAGGGAAGGTGTATGCCGTTGAATGATGTCAGATTTTAGTTTGAAATAGCCTCAGATTTCTAGGAGTGATGTTTTGCTTTGGGATCCCTTTGTATTCATGAGGAGTGGGCTCAGGGAAGGAGGAATGCATGAGCCTGAGAAAAGCGATTTTCTTCCTAAAAACAGCCCTGAGTTTGAATTGTGAATTTGTTGAATCGTCCATACAGTTTAGTAGATTTAAGAGTTTAAATTAATTTTTAAGGGTGCCTGGGTGACTCAGTCAGTTGAACATCCGACTCTTGATTTCGACTCAGGTCATGATCCCAAGGTCATGGGATCAAGCCCCACGTGGGGCTCTGTGCAGAGTGTGAAGCCCGCTTAAGATTCTCTCTCTCTCTCTCTCTCTCTCTCTCTCCCTCTCTCCCTCTCTCCCTCTCTCTCTCCCTCTCCCTCTCCCTCTCCCTCTCCCTCTCCCTCTCCCTCTGCCCCTCTCCTGTGCACCCATGCTCTTGCTCTCTCTCAAAAAAAAATCATAAAAAATTTTTAAAAATGGTTAAATTAATTTTTAAATATACTTGCTAATAGAATAATATTAGATCAGTTTAAAAACTACTTGGGTTCCTTTTTCTTGCTGTAGAATGTGTTGCCACAGAAATATGTCTCTATTTATCCAGGTTCAGATTTAGAGAGTGTCTCTGGTATCTTTTTGAATTTTGTGTGTGTTTTATCACAGAAAACATAGTTACATTCCTTTTTACTTACTGTTCCAGAATTAACTGTTAGAAGTCTGGCAGAATAAAGTTAGTGTTTTGCAAGCTTTATTTTAAAAACAACTGGACAGGGGAATATGCCATTGGAATCCCTTCCCTTAGGATGGTGTTGGTCTCATTGAGAAAGAAATTGTGTAGAATACTTTGAACTTTTGGAATTTTGTATTTTATTTTACAAAGCACTGAAGTGGACTCCTACTGAGCTTTTCAGAATGCTCAATAGGCTGTTATCTCCTGTCACCCAGATGTGTGAAAGAGAGGGAAGAGCCTCATAGAGTCCTGGGACATCTGTCTAGGACTCTACCACAATGATGTTTTAATTTAGTCCCTGTGTTGTAGACACAATATGTGCAAAATAGGAAATACAAAAACATGGAAAAGATAAAAGGGGGAAAATATATCACCAGGCAGAGATAATCAGTATTAGCATTTGATATGTTTCATAGGTACATTCTTTTAAAAATTTGGTTTTATTTTACAAAGTTGTGAAAATGCTGTCTGTGCCTGTGTTCCATTTGATGTTGAGATTTTAGTCTAGTTACTATTATAACGTAATCATTTTTCTAAGTTTGGAGTACCTTATTTAATGACTATACTGTGGTTATACTATGATGTATCTCATTATTCCCTTTTTGTTAGATATTTAGATTGTTTTCTCATTGGGACTATTATACATATATAATGATAAAGTCTACCTAACAGGCACACACACACCATTCATATGTGCGTACGTGTACGTAAGCATACAGCATTTTGAATATTTGCAAGTCAGTGCCCCATTGAAACGACTACCCGACATCAGTAAATTATCACTAAGGGAGCACAGCCATGGTAGCTCTACTCAGGCCAAGAAATGGAATTTGACCAAACTTGTGAGCTCTAGTCTCTGTTCCCTCTCTCTTGCTCACGGGTAATCACTAACATCACTAACCCAACCTCTAGTGACATAGATCAGTTTTTGTCTTGGCCTGGGGTTACCGGACCAGTAGGTATGAATATCTTAAAGCATCTTAGTTCGTATAACCAAACTGCTTTGGAAAATGTTACGTCGTTTTATCGTATGAAAATGTGGAAGGGACTTTTGTCCCTGGAATATGGGAAGGGAAAGAAATGAGGACCATGTGTAGCGACACTGTTCTGGACTGTGAGTAGGACCGAGCGGGACCATGATGCTTCTGGGAGATGTCAGCAGTCTGTTTTCAACTTCCGTTTTACCCGCCTTGAAAATGTTCTTCCTTATCTGGACATTGCCAGTCACTGTGGCAGAAGGAAAGGAGAACCAGTGCAGGGTTCTTACGTGTGGACAGAAGCAGGTAAAATTGGCCCGGGGAAACGCACATGAGGTCAGTAGAGCCAGGTGTCTAGTGTCCCCCTACGGGGAGAGGTGCTGTAGAAGGAACACAGCAATACCGTCCACCATACTGTTTCATGATTTTGCTTCCTTCTTGAGGAGGTCAGATCATTTAGGTTAGTAATCTTTCACTTTTAGCATAGAAGCACATCCTAGCCTTGGGGAGAGGGGGTCTTGGATCTCTAGATAGAGCTGTAACTTGGGTCATCAGCAGAGGTGTTTGCGTAACGCTGATGAACTTTGGGGGTGTGGGTACTTTTCCAAGAAGGGGCCTGACACATGCTTATTCATTAAGACGTAATGGGGGAACACTAAGATCAGTTTATTAGATACTTTTGGTGGAAAGCAGTTCCTCTTCAGGAGACAATGTTTTCTGTGTCTAGTTTTCACGTCCTAGTCACACGCTCTCTGGGGAGCTTTCGGGAAATGTTTTCCTGAGTAATGACACACACTTGGAGAGGTTTTCTCCCTGGAAACGCACGGGAACCGGCTTGCTCCAGGTTCTCAGTTACCCCCTCCTCGTGTGGTCAGCATCCTGTCTTCCCTCTTTAGTGGGGCACACTTGCATTCTTCTCTGCTGCCAGTCATGTCTGTACCAGCTCGTTTGTAATATTGAGAGCATCAAGAGGCACGTCTCATTTCCCTTTGGCTTTATGTCTTCATCAGGACACAGGTGTCTTCAGTGACGACACTGTCGCTCAGCTAGAGAAACAGTTGTGCGGAGGTGGGGTGGCATGGTGGTTTTAGGTGAGCTCTGATTTCACACAAAGCTGTCTTCTCTCCAGGGATGGTGAAGTTGGAGAGAGGCTCCCTTAACCCGCCTCCAGGATGAACCCCCTGCAAGAAGACATGGAGAACGCCCTCACCGGGAGCCAGAGCTCTCACGCTTCCTTGCGCGACGTTCATTCCATCAACCCTGCACACCTCATGGCCAGGATTGAGTCCTATGAAGGAAGGGAGAAGAAAGGCATATCTGATGTCCGGAGGACTTTCTGTTTGTTTGTCACCTTTGACCTCTTATTTGTAACGTTACTGTGGATAATAGAGTTAAATGTAAGTGTTTTTCTTCCCCATGACTTTACATAAGAATTGTTTCCAGAGCCAAGAAACAGTTTTCTTATTTTTCTCCTCATTTCTGTGTCATTTAGTGAATTCTGTGTTTTTCCAAAGGGGGGGATAGTGCTCTTTTCCAGCTGATTTTGACCTCTCTTGTTCTGTGCTGTTATTTTTTAAAACAAAGGCTAGTTCATTTAAAACTCACTTTGAAATTTGAATTCATGGTGTTTTGTTCTCTGTCAGGAGTTAGCGAACTATAGCCTGGGGGCCAAATTCAGCTGGCCTGTTTTTATAAAGTTTTATTGGAACACAGCCCTGCCCATCTGTTTACCTTTTGCCTGTGGCTGGCTTTTGTGCTATAGTTGACTTGAGTAGTTGTGACAGAGTCCATCTGGCCCACAAAGGCAAAAGTATCTGTTTCCTGGCCCTTCTCAGAAAAAGATTGCTCGTCCTTGCTTCAAAAATGTAGCATGCCTCTGGAATATGTTTTAGATGTTACATCTACTTTTCTAATCCCCATGTTTAAGAGTTTTCTTGCATTTATTCTTTACTTTTTCACAAAGAGATCATTCATCTTTTATTGAAAAAAATCTTCAGAACCATTTGGAGGTTTGTCTCCATCTTGTCAGGTCTATGCAGTTATATTGTCAAATAACTCTCTAGACTAGTACTATCCAATGGAAATATAACGCAAGCCTTGTAGACAATTAAGTTCTCTAGTTGCTACATTAATAAAGGTGAAAATAGGTGAAATACATTTTAATAATATATTTTATTTAGCCCAATATATCTGTTTTCTCCCAAAGCCTTGACTCTGTTTACAAATAGGTAATCTCTTCCAAATGCTTTCCTCACAGGCAAGAATTGTTTAAAACCACACAAGCCAGTGATATGATGCACTAATTTAGAGTCTCTCTTTTTATTATTTGTTCCACATGTATACATTAAAGAAAACATTTAAATTAACATATATTTCAAAGGAGTAATATGTTTTCAAAACTAGTACCTATCTATTAAAAAATAAAAAAGAAATACATCTTTTTAATTTATTTAAAAAATTTTTTAAAGTTTATTTATTTTTGAGAGAGAGAGAGAGAGCAGGGGAGGGGCAGAGAGAGAGGTAGAGAGAGAATCCCAAGAAGGTTCTGCACTGCCAGCGCAGAGCCCAACTGCTCTGAGCCCAACTCAGGGCTCGAACCCACGACACTGCGAGGTCATGGCCTGAGCCGAAACCAAGAGTCAGACACTTAACCGACTTAACCAGGCACCCCTTATTATTATTTTTTTTTTATTTTACTGAGAGAGAGAGGGGTAGAGGAGGAGAGAGAAAGAATCCCAAGCAGGCAGAGCCCAACGTGGGACTCTGTTCCACAACCCTGGGATCACGACCTGAGCCGTAATCAAGAGTTGGATGCTAAACAGACTGAGCCACCCGGGCACCCCAGAAATACATCTTTCAACAGGAAAGCATAGCAGCAGTTTTAGGGAGCTCACATAAAAATGATTGTAATGACAGCACAAAATCAAAGCATTTATTGATTTACCACCAAGATCACTACCTACTTTTAAGTGAGGGAAGCCTGGGGGTAGAGCTGTGGTGAGGGATTTGTAGGATCACACTCACCTCCCTCCTCCCTTCAACTGAGTGAAGTGGACTGAACTCTGTTTTGTTCCTCAGGAGGGATTGGTTGATGTCTGTGTGTGACAGGTTATAAATGAAAAAAATCATCAGGCCTAGCAATTAAGAGATGTATTTTTGTTTAATTTTTTTTTTATTGAAGGTAATTAACATACGCAGTGTTAACATTAGTTTCAGGCATCAAACATTTCAGCATTTCTGTACATGACTCGGCGCTCATGCAGTAAGTGGAGTCACCATCTGTCACCAGACAACACTATTGCAGTCTTACTGACTTTGTTTCCTGTGCTGTGCTTTTCATCTCCATGATTTATCTATTTTATAACTGGAAGGTTGTACCTCTTAATCTCCCTTTTCAATTTCTCCCAGCCCCTCCCCGCCAACTCCCCACTGACAGTTCTCCATATGTAAGGGTCTGGTTTTTGTTTGTCTCTTTTTTTCTTCGTTTGTTTCGTTTCTTAAATTCCATGTGTGAGTGAAATCATACAGTATTTGTCTTTCTCTGTCTGACTTATTTCACTTAGCATTATACTCTCTACATCTAACCATGTTGTTGCAAATGGCAGGATCACATTATTTTTTACAGCTGAGTACTATTCCATTGTGTGTGTGTATATAATGTATGTATTTATATTATATGTGTAATATATATGTGTGAGTATATGTATATTGTGTGTGTATATATCTATATATGTCTATAGATAAATAGATATGTACACCACATCTTCTTTATCCATCATCTGTGGATAGACACTGAGGCTACTTCCATATCCCGGCTTTTATACAATGCTGCAGTAAACCTAGAGATGCATATTTCAAATTAAGAAATGTATTCTAAAACTTTTCCACTGACTGCCAGTTGCCCCAGTTATAAAATGAAAAGATCACACAAGACTATATGATCTTTAAGATAGCACATCTTGACTTTTTTGTCAAGGTTTGATGTTTTGGTTTGTTTTTTTTTTTTTACCTTCAGTTTCTAGTTGTGTTTGATTTAGATTGTCAGTCCTGACCTGGGCTTTTCGCCACACACTGTACCATATGCCTTTTCTTCTGTGGTCTGTTTCTGTAATCACTCTAATCACTGAAATCCATTGTTCTTTTCACCTGTCTACACACATACTGAGTGCCAGACATAGGCTTCAGATTTAGGTGTGGCAAGCTCCACAGAAACATTAGTAAGATTTGAAGTTTAGCGGAGCAGATACAGCACATATCTTACACTGCCCTATCGTGCTGGTCTTTGAAAGAGGAAAGAAATAGCACCAGGGGTGCTTAGGCCTTCAAAAGAGGAATGGGACTATGCAATCATAACAGTAACCCAAGTACTTTGCCTTTATATATGACTTCCAATTTAGCCAATTTTTCTCCTTTCTCCAAGGAAGCAAGATGCTCAGGCCAAAAATGAAGACTCATCCTTAATTAATTTGCTTGTTTTGTGTCTCTCACATTCCCTATCCAGTTGAAAAGTAAGCCCTGTGGGATGTGCCTGCAAAATAGATCCAAGTCATGACGTCTTCTCCATTTCTACCGTGGCCACCCTCAAGCAAGCCAGCGTTATGACTCCCCCAGACTCCTGTACCAGGAGCCCAACTGATTAGCCAGCTTCCATTCTTGCCCTCCTAATATCCATTCTCCTCCTAGAAGCCAGAGAGATTTGGGGCGCCCGGGTGGCTCAGTCAGTTAAGCATCTGACTTTGGCTCAGGTCACGATCTCGCAATTCGTGGGTTCGAGCCCCACGTTGGGCTCTGCCTGGAGCCTGCTTTGGATTCTGTGTCTCCCTCTCTCTGCCTCTCCCCCACCCATGCTCTGTCTCTTTCTTTCTCTCAAAAATAATAAATAAACATTTAAAAAAATTGTAAAAACAAGCCAGAGAGACTGAAAACAACAAATCAAACAATGTTACTTTCTATTTATAACCCTTCTGATGGACCAGAGCACTTTTGATAAAATCCAAGTGCCGTAGCTTGGCCAGCATAGCCCCCAAGGAGCCTCTCCAGCCTTCCTTTCCCACTCTCTGTTCCTGGCCCTCCTGGATAAGCCCAGACTTGCCTCCTGGTCTCAGGACAGAACAAGCTCCCTTCTGTCTTGGACCTTTATACTAGTTCCTTCTAAATGAAAATGGTTCATTTCCTTTATCTTGATGCAGATACTGACGTCTTATGCTGGTATCTGTCAGCTTAGATCTCACCACAGGGAAGGCTTCCACTTAGCGTCCAACCCAAAGAAGTCAACCATCACTTCTGTCGCACTGCCCTGCTTCTGTTCTCTGTACAGCACGTATTTTCTTGTTTGTCATCTCTCACTCCTTGCTAAAACATAAGTTCCATAGAGACAGGGATACTGTTTTGTTTACTGAAGTATTTAGAACCATATTCGACACTTAGCAAGTGTTCAGCAAATATTCTGTGAATGGATAAAGATCTCATGGCACTGGTTTGCCAGTAGGATTACATTAGGGACAGATTGGCTGCGAAGCTGTGAAAGGAATCCCATGCAAGGTGGTGAGAATCGGAAGGAAAAAGTTAATCTTAGAGGCATCCTAAAAAAATAAGTATGCTGGGGGCGCCTGGGTGGCTCAGTTGGTTAAGAGTCCTACTCTTGACTGTGGCTTAGGTCAAGATCTCACGGTTTATGAGTTCAAGCCCCACATCAGGCTCTAGTGCGGAGCCTACTTGAGAGTCTCTCCTTGTCTGCCCCAGCCCTGCTCACTCTCTCTCTCAAAAAATAGATAAATAAACTTAAAAAAAATTTAAAGAAACGTAAGTATGCTGATAGACTTATTGATAAGCAGAGTTTTTTTTATCTCCAGTATTCAGGAAGGAGTCAAGATTTAAACAAAAATTTTTTTAATGTTTATTTATTTCTGAGACAGAGCATGAGTTGGGGAAGGGTGGAGAGAGAGGGAGAAACAGGATCCGAAGCAGGCTCCGGGCTCTGAGCTGTCTGCACAGAGCCCGATTTGGGGCTTGAACTCACAGACCGCAGACTGCGAGGTCATGACCTGAGCCAAAGTCGGACGCTCAACCAACTGAGCCACCCAGGCGCCCCAGGACTCAAGATTTCTAATGATAGAACATAAAAAGAATAGGATCAGCTGTGTCAGAACTGTGGGAAGAGATTCCATGTGAAACTAAAGGCAAGTCTATGGGGGACATCTTGAGGTAGAGCCAGAGGTTTTGAAATTAAGAATTTAGAGCACAAGTTGGAGCTCTAGGTAATAGATTTTCGATTTCTCTGTTTAAAGGCCAGGCAAAATCAGGGTCTTTTAAAGTATGCAGATACCGTGGAAAACCTTTTTCTACTGACTGTTTACTGAAGAACTGTTATCAGCAGCTTGATTCCCGGGCTCTCAGCCAGGACGGTGGTCTCTGCGCCCTAGGTCACTTAGAATAATCATTCTTTTAGTATTTTAGAGCTTGGTAAGCTTCCTTAGTCTGGACAGACACAGTTGATAAGACTACATGGTTGGTTGCCTTTTAATAA
The DNA here is from genome assembly GCF_046562875.1 of Panthera onca. Taxonomy (NCBI): domain Eukaryota; kingdom Metazoa; phylum Chordata; class Mammalia; order Carnivora; family Felidae; genus Panthera; species Panthera onca. The sequence continues at coordinate 75,922,010 of NC_138340.1, read as the reverse complement.
TTCTTTCCTTTTGCTCCCAAGTTTTCTGTTCTGTTTGTTATTAGGGATCTATAGTCAAGCACATCTATAGCCCATCTGCACAAACTACACAGAAATCTAAACCCCCTTAAGAGATTTTAAAGTACTGACTAGTGTTTATAGTAAACTTTCATTTGAATAACAAATACATATACTTGTAAAAGTATCTAAGCCAAGAGGAGCCTTCCCTTGGGGCAACTTTAATTCCAGTTAGGCCGATTAGCAAACCTCACAGGGGTGTTCCTTATTAATTTTCTCCCCCTTTGCCCAGGTCTTTGGCTCATCCTCCTTCACTTTGTCCTTTTTCAGATATCTCCATCAGTTTACCAGGACAAATGATGTGTGTACTCCAGATCAGAAATGGGAATTTACTGTTGCACGTCCTGTGCCCTAATCCACGGGCCCTAACAGTTCTGGTGTCTGCTTGGGTGCTGCCGCAGGTGCCAGACACACGTTCCATTACTTGATTTTTTTTTTAATTTTTTAGGGCGCCCGGGTGGCTCAGTTGGTTGAGCGTCCGACTTCAGCTCAGGTCACAATCTCACGTTTCATGACTTCAAGCCCCGCATCGGGCTCTGTGCCGACAGCTCAGAGCCTGGAGCCTGTTTCAGATTCTGTGTCTCCCTCTCGCTCTGCCCCTCCCCTGCTTGTGCTCTCTGTCTCTCAAAAAATGAATAAATGTTAAAAAAAATTTTTTTTTAATTTTTTAATGTTTATTTGAGAGAAAGAGAGACAGAGACAGAACTGGAGTGGGGGAGGTGCAGAGAGAGAGGGAGACACAGCATCAGAAGCAGGCTCCAGGATCTGAGCTGTCAGCACAGAGTCCGACGCGGGGCTCAAACTCACGAACCGCGAGATCGTGACCTGAGCCGAAATCAGACACTTAACTGACTGAGCCACCCAGGTGCCCCTACTTGATTTTTAAAACAATATTTTCTATAGTGTAATATGTAGAATCTGAACTTGATCGTTTAAAATTCATCTTGATAGGAGAATAGAGAGAGGACAAAGTTTATCATCTTAGGGCTACTTTTCATCATTCACTGTAACTTCATCACATTTGATTGTAGGTCTGGTCTTCCCCTTATTTCATTATCTATCAAATGAAAAGTATATATGAAAATTGCTAAGAGGGCAGGATTTTCAAATGCCAGGAACAAATAAAAAAGAAAAACCAGAGAGAATATCTGAACCTCTATCTTGTGTCACAGTAACTGCTGTCATTGATCTTTGCTAAGATCAGGGGACCCGTTGGCCTTCCAAGACCTTAAACAGCAGAGACTGGTCAGAAAGTGAGGGCAGGCTTGGAGGAATGTGACTTGTCTTCTTTAAGATTATACATCGGTATGTTTGAAGATTTTGTCTTAGAAGAGAAAAAGAATCATTTTTGAACATTTTAGTTTGCCAAAGTAGGAACTTGTTTTTTACAAGGCATTCTTTTTCATTATATGTTTATATTTGTCAAGTGAATGAATTCAGAATTGAAGTGGGAAATACTATTCAGCATTTTTCTATTAGAGTTGATGCGTGTTTCATTCCTCCCGTTTTAACATTCCAGGGTTCTGAGATGGTAGGCAGAAAAGTGTATATGAGAACAACCTTACTTGTATATTTTCTTGTATTATTTTCACACGTAAACCTCTCAGTTTTACTTCTCACCATCCTTCCCAGGTGAATGGAGGCATTGAGAACACCTTAGAGAAGGAGGTAGTGCGCTATGACTACTACTCCTCTTACTTCGATATATTTGTAAGTATTTTCTGTTTTCCATTTTATTTCAGATATGATGAATCTGTAACCAAAAGGTAAATTTCCCCTGAATAGATCTCCTAGTCTGTGCCATTCTTCTGTCCTCTCCTGAACACTGTCTTTCCTTTCCCCTCAGTTACTGGCCAAGTCAACGCTCTCTCTCTCGCTGTAAGGAATTGTTTGGTCATAGGGAGGAGAGAAATGAGAGATAAGGGAGGGCAGCAGAAGGAGCCATTCTGTTTTCTTGGAGGAGAGCCTTTATTCTTTTCGTAGAAGCCGTGGATGTGTCCTAATCACTAAAAGGAAAAGTGACCTATTTATGTAATAACTTGATGAAAATGCCATTCCTTTTCTGCCTTGAGATAGATTTCTGAGTGTACTTTTAATAATACTGTTTCGTTTTTCTAGAATAGTTTTTGAGGAAAGTTCCATATTGGTAATCCTGAGCAACATTAGTCAGTTACGGAATTACACAGATGCAGTTCTCTGTGGATGAGGCCTTCATTTCATTCAAAGAAATGCTTGCACTCTTTCTAGGGCATTCTGTGGCTTTCATTGGGCTTGGTACCTCTTCCTGGTATCTCTTTGTAGCGGATGGTGTAAGCAAGTCAGGTTCTAACGTTGTGTTGGATGCAGGATAGGCAATTAATGTTCGCGGTGAGTTCCTCCAAATTGATTTTAACTGCATTAATCACTATCTCTAGAAGCTTTATGCACACCGGTTAAGAGTAGGACCCTTCACGTCAGAAAAACCTGGGTTTGATTCACAACGCTATCACTATTTGTATCCATCTTTTAATATATTGGGTCTAAACTTGAGTTTTTCATATGTAAAATGAGATCACCATAGTTCTAAAAAGTAAATGAAATACTATATGGAAAACATTTAGCCCGAGGATAGATACCTCCAAGAAACTCAGAGAACCACCTGCAGTCACTAATCAACATCATCATTATTTTTGGTCGAGAATTTTAATAATCGGGTGATTATATTTTCTAGTGGTTTTCAAATTATACTAGAAAGGCTTTTGTGTTGTGGTGGTTTTATTTCTGAAGGGGGCTGCAGAAGTGTGTGGGGAAGGAGGTAAAGCTCCCGGGAAGTAGAGGTTAGGTTAGGGTTCCCTGTCACAGCCCCTTGCAACCTAGGTGGTTCCATTTTTATCTGTACGGTACGTTTGAGTCCCGGTAGGATTGTGCTGAAAAAGTGTTTGGCTGCTACAGAACGTTTGGAAGACCACTGATACAATTTAATCCCCTCATTTGTCACATGAGGAAAGTGAGTTTCATGGTTTCAGCGTCTTCGCCTACCTGCTCCAGGTCATTGAAGCAGGGGGAAAGAGCATGTCACGTCCCACATCTTGATATTTCTTTCTTCTAAAGCTATTGACATGTAATAGCAAGATTGATTTCTCTTCTCTTATTTCCCTTGCTGAATTTATCTTCACATAGCCTCAGCCAGGAAGCCAGGTTCATCTACCAGCTAGACCACCAAGGGTTGTCTGTCCTTTATGTGTAGGGACTTAATGGTCCTGGACAGATAGGTGGAGCCCATTAGCTCAGACTGAAAGGACTGGCATATCTGGCCTGGAAAGTGGACACAGCTTCCAGGAAACCTTGGCACCCAGGAGACTTTGAGATAGAGGGCTGAAGAAGACTCATACTTTTTTAAAAAATATTTTTTCTAATATTTATTTTTGAGAGAGAAAGAGACTGAGTGTGAGTGGGAGAGGGCAGAGAGAGAGGGAGACAGAATCCGAAGCAGGCTCCAGGCTCCGAGCTGTCAGCACAGAGCCTGACACAGGGTTTGAACTCAGGAACTGTTGAGAGCATGACCTGAGCCAAAGTCGGCCACTTAACTTACTGAGCCACCCAGGTACCCCAAGACTTATATTTTTTGCCAAATCCAGAACACAGGGATAGAGTTGGAATGAATAGAGAAGCTAAACTAAGTTTGCAGATTGTTGGAAAACACACTTTTTTAAACTTTTCTTTTAAGCTTATTTATTTTGAGACAGAGAGTGTGAGAAGGGGAGGAGCAGAGAGAGAGGGAGAGAGAGAATCCCAAGCAGGCTCCATGCTATCAGAGTAGAGCCTGATATGGGGCTTGATCTCACAAACTATGAGATCATGACCTGAGCTGAAATCAAGAGTCGGATGCTTAACCGACTAAGCCACCCAGGTGCCCTTGTAACGACAGCAGAAAATTAAAAACAAATACAACCCGTGAACTTCACTTATGTGAAAGGATCTTAAGTGTGGCCCACTAGTGAATGGCTACAAAAAGGCCGTCGGCCTCCAGCCTTTCAGCAGTTTAGATTCATGAGGAACTTTTGGCAGCCCCTGGCCTCAGGCATTGCTCAAGAGCTGCCTGACTTCTCCCTGCCCACAACAAGGTGTCTCTTCCGAGGAAAACTGGTAGAATCTTATTCTCCGTGTGTTCCTCACTAGATGAGAATTACTAAGACAGCTGTGACATAGTGGCTAAGTAGAGTCTGGCCACCTGGGTTCAAGTCCTGGCTTCCTCACTAAGCAGTTGTGTGGCCTTGCACAACTTTTCTATCCCCTGTATGTGTATAACGGGATCGATGATAGTAGTTGACACATGAGGTCATTGAGGAAGGGCTTACATGGGCTAATAATACATATAAAGGGTTTCACAAAAGTCCCAGAGGCACCCTAAATTTATCAGATGGTAGCTACTAGGGTGGACAGAACCTTCCCAATACCCCCATAACCCAGAGATTTACAGTGGACTTTACTAGGAACCTGGTATCTCCCAAAAGTGAGTGTTTGTACCAGGAGTGGAAAAGTCAGCTCTCAGAACGTCTTCTCGAGTCTTAACAGGATATCAGAAATATACGTGCACTCAAATGGAAATGAAAAATAAACATTAATTATAAATTCTTCTGTTGATAATGGGAACTGAATTTGAATCCTGATTTGGGCGGCATTGCATTCATTCTACAGCAGAGATCCCAAATACTGGTCTTTGGACCGGTGGTGGTCTGTGGCAGCCTTCAGCTAAACAGAATGATGAAGACACTTCGGTGGGTTCTTCCTAAAACTCAGTGATCTTATATTTGTATCTATTTTTTTTTAACTTACCTTGTCATTTTTTTTTTAATCTAGCTCTTGGCAGTTTTTCGATTTAAAGTGTTAATCCTCGCGTATGCCGTATGCAGACTGCGCCATTGGTGGGCAATAGCGGTGAGTATGTCACCACGGTGAGCGGTCCGTCTCCTCCAGTGCTGCTGGCCCAGGCCCGCTCACAACAGGACTGGGCTGGGCCCAAATGCACCTCTCATCTGGGATGAATTCTACCAGCTTTTCCTGAGGCCCCTTCCTCCACACTTCCCTAGGCTTAAGACCAGGACTTTGTTCCAGTAGTGATGAGTTCCTACCTTTGTCTCTACAGATACTGCCCCAGTTGAGGAACGTAGGGACCCATCAGTGGTTCTTTGCCATGCACCAACTCGTCCTCTACTGCATTTTACAAATGAGTGATAAGATCAGTACCTCTGTCACAAAGATACTTGGAAAATTTCCCCTTTGCTCGTTGGTGATTTTTCGTGACTGACTTGCTGCTTATTTTGATCATTGCTTGTCTTGCTGTTTTATCCCCTCCCCTCCCTCCAGTCTTCTTTTAAAATTTTTTAATGTTTATTTTTGAGAGAGACAGAGTGAGTGGGGGAGAGGGAGAGAGAGAGGGAGACACAGAATCCAAAGCAGGCTCCAGGCTCCGAGCTGTCAGCACAGAGCCTGACGTAGGGCTCGAACTCACGAACTGCGAGATCGTGACCTGGGCTGAAGTCAGACGCCCAACCGACTGAGCCACCCGGCGCCCCACCCTCCTTCCAGTCTTAAAGGGAAAAGTTCCCATGCTGCCTTTTACTGTTGCCTTCAGGCTTCTTGAAGGCAGTGGTGTTTTTTACTCATCCCTGTTTCTTTGCATCTAGCACAGAGCTTTGGCACATGCTGTTCACCCTCGGTAAATATTTATTGGTTGAAAGAAGAATTATAAGCCATTCTGCCTCAATTATTTTTGCCATGTCCACAGATGCCTGAACACTCGCCTTTTTGAGAGCTCTAAGAAGGCAGGTATATGGGGGGAATGCTGAGCTCCCCAAGCTGGAGTGGCCTGCTCAGGAACAGCCTACAGTTTTGTTTCTGGAGTGAGGCCTCAATCGGTGTGGGCCAGCGTGGCGTGCCCAGCTGAGGATGGGGTTGTGCTTCTTTCCCGAGACACAGTCCACAGGAGCCACATCTCCCTGGGCCATCTCTTCCGAGCATCCGCAGAATCATAGGGCTGACATCAGGACCGTCAGATGAGCCCCAAGCTAATGTATCTCAGATGTAGGCTGACAGTAGTAGCCAGACTTGAGTCCCTTGCCTGAATATGTTTCTGCTGGTACCAAATAGCTGTGGCGATGGTCTCTTCCCAGTTTTCTAGAGTCTCCTTAATATGCACTAGTATTTGTCAGACCATCTGTCTCAAATTTGTTTCAGAAAAGTGAGTGACATTCACTGAGTCTTTAGAAAGTATCTTTAATATCTAAACCACATTATGAAGGGGCAGGTCATGTTCAGCGCATCCATTTGATTGGTTTTGATTCTTCCTTTTAAAAACATTTACAGGGAGGGACCAGCCAGCTGGAACAGAAGGTCGAGTCACTTGATACCTAAAAACATACTGAGTGTCAGCATACAAAGTTAATTAGTGTCAGAATGTAAAATACCTTCTCTTCCAGGTAGCTCAACTGGCTGGGTGTGTGTGTGTGTGTGTGTGTGTGTGTGTGTGTGTGTGTGTGTGGCAGTTTGCTAACAATGCTGACCCCGCACTTGGTTAATACTTCCTGAGCTTGACACCCATGTCCCCTGACCTCCATTCTGTCAGTCAAGGCTACTGTGGGCATCACACTGGTCAGCTGTCACATTGCTAGGATCCTAGTTGGGGGAAGGAAGGACAAGGCCCAGGTCCCGTGGGATTGTCTCTGGGCTCCCCAACCACCAGGGGGAGCCCTGGGTCTGTATTCCAGGGGTCCCTCCTGTGGGGAGAGGTCTTTGCAGGTTGGACCTGGTGGGGGACAAACCTGAGTGTCCCAGCACACCAGCCTGCTGGACTGAGGGAGGTGGGTCGCTGACCTGCTAGACCGAGGGAGGAGGGGTAGCATGAGCAGCCAGTCAGGGATCGGGCACCACAAAGAAGCCCACTGTGGCCCCGTCTGCGTTTAGGGGCTGGGGACAGGGTGATGTGGGAGGGCCCGGGCTGGCAGAGCTGCTCCAGGCCTTAGGTGCTTCTGGCGCCGACAGGTCTCTTTGTGAGGAGGGGGCTTCCCAGCGTAAAATGTCTAACTCGAATGGTGCTGGGTTATGTGTCTTTCAGCTGACGACAGCAGTGACCAGTGCCTTTTTACTTGCAAAAGTGATCCTCTCAAAGGTACAGCGTCCCACGTTTTCTGTACAATTACTGTCTATACTGGCGAAGGCTCATGTTCCAGTGTGAGCTCCTGGTAACTGCATTTCCCTCTCCTGGTCACGTCTGTCCTTCCAGCTTTTCTCTCAAGGGGCTTTCGGCTACGTGCTACCCATCATTTCGTTCCTCCTTGCCTGGATTGAGACGTGGTTCCTGGATTTCAAAGTGTTACCTCAAGAGGCGGAAGAGGAAAACAGTAAGTGTCTCCCAGGTTAGGCTCCTCAGATGGGCTGGGGACCGAGCCAGAAGGAAGAGCCTGGAAGTCAGATTTGAAGGGAGCCACACTGGGTGGGGTAGGCGGATCTCGGGTCTCCACCATGCAGAGGACCCAGCAGAAATCCAGAACAGGGCAGAGGACAGGACAGTGAGAGCACGTGGCTCCTCTCTGGAGCTGTGAGGCCAGACTTCTCTGGAAGAAAGTGTGAGCCCTGGTGAGAGGGACAGTCAGACAGCAGAAACAGCCAGCACCTCCTTATCCCCAGTGATTGCGGTCCCAGGACACCAAGCACTTTGTGCATCCGAAGAGGACTGTTCCTTAGGGACACAGGGATGGCAGACACGATAGGCTGAGCTGAGACAGTAAGTCTCAGAGTCCGCGATCCTGCCAAGTCTCACGTTGCTACCTTACAGCAGGCGGTGGCCTGGAAGGGGCCCCAATTAGCACAGGGGGTGCCTGGTGGGGGAGAGTGCTGGGTGAGTGAGGAACCCAGAGGGCGGGAGGGGGAAGACAGCATCCAGACACGAGTGCTCAGCTCAGGGTCCACCTCCCCCTGTGAGTAGCAGAGGGACTCCTAGCGATCTGTGACCATGAGCCCTGCGGGGCGGCCGTCATCTCCTGCGTGGACTCATGTGGATACTGACCAGGAAGGCCCAGTGATGGACTGAGCTGCATGATTCAGTATGGGGCTAGAATTCCTCTCTGCATGATGGCCTGAGTGGAAGCCCACGGGCCACATCTGCCCTCTGGTGGTGACATGTTTGAAACTCAGTACAGAGACCCAGGCCTTTTACCACGTGCCATGGTTATGTCCTTCATGCGTCTGGCTCAGATTGCCCTGCAAAATAGGAAAAATAAGGTCCTATGTCCTAGAGAAAGTGAAGTATGATTGTAACCTCAAGGGATAACGGAGAATGAGTAAACATGGAAATGGAATTATTTTGAGTAATCTCATTTACAGAGTAGAAATCTATAAGAACAGAATTATTATTCAAGAGTGCATTTTAAACACCTGAATCAGACCTAGATAAGTCTTCTGTCCTGTGTCCTCTGTGCTTGTATGAAAACCTGTTGTGGAGCAGGGCAGGTACAGCTAATGGAAGTCGCTTTTGGACTTGTGTATAAACATCAAATCGAGTTTGGGTGAAAGCATATCAGCTGTTAATACACTGGGGCTTGAATGCGAGAGTGATGCCACCACGTTCAAAGGCACTAACAGGGCAGAACTGGCGTCGATGAAAACGTGGAGCAGCGGGTACGCTCACGGTCACGAGCAGGCAGTGAGCTCACACCTGCACCTGCGATTAGGCCGCGGCTTCCTCCAGCTTCTCTCGTGTTCGCTCAGCTCCGGACGAGACTCGCCGCTGATGCTCCCTGTGCTCACGGGCGCCGGTCCTGAGCTTCCACATCAGTTCCTCCCCTTTTCTGTGTTTGTTCAATTCCCTTTTCTGGGGGTCCTTTTTAAATAATAAATCTTTCTTCCCCATCTTACTGACGCTTTCCACATTTATACAAGTCTCTCCACTTATTGTGCCTTACATTTGCTATTTCCCTAACGAAGTGAATACTGGAGGCCATTTGTATGACTTACCAGGTTGTTTTCCTTTGTGCTTTGGTTTTGATTATGGTGATTTCTGCAGGGAGGAAAGTGTTCTCCAGGGAAAGAGGCCCTAAATACTGAATCAAAGAATCCCCTGAGTCACAGGCAGGTTTTTAAGTCCGCTGCCATGTGCCCTCACAGCACTGGTTCATAGCGTAATAATAAAACCTATTTTTTGTTTGAAAGATTTTCTTTCTGGCAAGGGTTTTCCTCTTTTTTAGCATAACAACGACACCATTTTATTGTGCCTATCCTCGCTGAGAAGCTACCAGAACTGTGATGTCACTCTCAGCCTCTGAATTTCTTCCCTTCCAGGACTCCTGATAGTTCAGGATGCTTCAGAGAGGGCGGCACTCATACCTGGAGGTCTTTCTGATGGTCAGTTTTATTCTCCTCCTGAATCTGAAGCAGGTAACAAAAATGTGATTATCGTCTGTGTTTTCATCCATCATTCAAAAGCTCAGCCCTCCCTCCCTCTCCTGTCAGAACGCTGCTGAGCAGACATCTCACAGCGCAGGCACGTAGGAGATGGAAATAACTGAGATGTGGTCTTGATGTGGGAGCAGTGGGGAGATACAGAGTGTAAAATACGTGTAACCCAGGGACACAGACCCCGTGTGACCGGCCATCTGCATCTCAGAAGACAGGCAGACGAGGGGAAGGGTCCACTCCTCTTCTTACCCGTCATCCCCTAGCCCGACCTTCCTCCCGGGTCCCCATGTCTGAGGGTGCAGCTCTCTCTGAGCTGTTGGCCGTGAAGAAAGCAGAGCCTCCCTGGGGACTCGGCCCTTTCTTAGGCCTCACATCCCTGCCTTCTCCAGGCCATTTCCACCCTCTGTATTTCTGCCTCCTTTATCTCATTCATTGCACCACTTCCTGTCTTCTTCACCTTTCCTTCAGCATTTCCTCCTTTGGTTTCTGCAGCCATTTGCTGCCTCGGTCACCCTCTCCCTGCCCCGCCAGAGCGCCATGTCAAATATACAATTGCATTGTCGTATGGCTTCCTCAAACCACTCGATGAAGTGGGAGTCTCATTTATCCCTATTTCAGAGACCATCAGATTAAGGCACAGAGAGGGGAATCATTTGTGCAAGGTCTCTGGAGGAGTAGGAGGTGGTGGGATCTGAACCCTGACTCAGTGCTGGAATCCGCGCTCACAGCTGATCCATGTGGGGCCTCTCAGTATTAATGGAAACGCAGCATTGACCACCTCTTCCCCTGCCCAGAAGCCTTCAGTGGCAGAAAGGATGAAGGAAGTCCTGGGTCCTGAGCCTGGCAGAAAGCACCATTTTAACCTCATTACCCAGTTGTCTGACCTCCTGGTACCGTCTCCATGTGTTCTCTTCTTAGCTTTGCTGAAAACATTGTGAGCCCAAGCCATCAAGCCATCGGGCAGCTTGCTTTTTCTGTTTGTCACACTGTCCCTCTGCAGGCCTGCTCTCCACGCACGGGAGAGAAGGCTGTCCCACCGCACCCCCACCCTCTGGCTCCTGGGAGAACATTCTCTGCATTTCCTAGGACATTTCTCCCACCTGTGCGGGCTGCACTGCCTTCAGCCTTGACCTGGCCTCGTTGTATCACTGGGGTGGAAACTTGAGTTAGAGAGACTGCGTTATTTCATTCCCCACATTGAGCTTAGTAACTATTTGAAACACACACACACACACACACACATAGGATAGTAAAGCAGATTCCAGGCAGAAAGAGGCATGTGAAAGATCAAAGGCCCAGCAATTCGACATAGTCAATCATTGGAACTCGAAGTAACTTGATATCCTGGGCTATTCGTATTTGATATTAAAGCAGGTTAAATCAGGAAACATAGGGTCAGATGAACTACAGATGTGAATTGGCAGTATTTCTCTTCTCAGTCAGCAGAAGGTCAAAGAAGTATCAAACTCTCATTACTTCACTATGAGGGTTACTTCGGGGAGATATTTTGGTATGTCATAGGACTTGTTCTTTTGGATAAAGGCAGTTCACAGTTTAGTCTGTGCTTTTGCACAGCTGTTATTTTTCTAACACTAGTAAAAGTTCTCAGCACTAATGTATTTACTTAATTAGAAACGCTAACTTGATATTCTCTGGACTATGTTGGATCTAAGAATGGAGTCAGACGAAATACAGATATGAACTAGCAGCCAATCTCTTTGTCAGGCGTCAGATACTCAATATAAGTATTCAGTTTTTCATTACCTCGCTATGAGGGTTATTTCACTGAGGTTTTTTTATGTCATAGGAATCATTCTTTTGAAAAAAGGGAGTTCACATTGTTCATGCTTTTATCTAGCTTTTATTTTTCTAGGACTAACAAAAGTTCTTGGTGCTAATATCTTTACCCAATTAGAAGTTCAGAACAGCCGGATAATGATAATGGGAGGAGTTACACCTTAGACATTCTTCATCAAACTTTCCAGTCCTGAATCCATTGGCTTCCTGCCTGTGACTTTTACCCCCACCTAGTGGTGGTTGGGAGCATGACCAGTTCATTGGATTATGGAACTGACCTTGAACATGGTCTGGGTGTTCAGGTAGCTTCTTTGTTCAAGACAAAATGCAAGTGAATCATAGGCAGAGAAGGAGGGTTCAATGTGACTTACTCTATTGTATTATATTTTCATTGTATGAAGATGCAAGTTAGGAAAGAATTAAAATTAAAAACTGTTATTGCAGGGCTCAGTCAGTTGGGTGGCCACCTCTTTCAGCTCAGGTCATCATCTCATGGTTCATGAGATCAATCCCCATGTTGGGTTCTGTGTGCAGGGCATGGAGCTTGCTTGGGATTCTCTGTCTCCCTCTCTCCCTGGCTCTCTCCCTCTCTCTCTCAAAATAAATAAACATGTTTAAAAAACCTATTATTGGAATTAATGTATCTTGAAAAGAAGGTTCTCCTCTAAAGCATGGCTGGCTCAATAGGCCGGTGGCTAAAAACTACACAGAACAGGAGTCTGTGCTTCTGCTGCCCTGGGACTGACACAGTGCTGATTGGTGCCTGGGGGACAAGAGGGCATCTGGGTCCTGCTTGCCTGCTCTTGACTTTCCTTCTCCAGCGCCCAGGGCGGTGCCGGCACTTAGTAGATTTGTAACTGTGGAATGAAGGAATGAGGAGGGAGAAAGAAATCAGAGTCACCAAAAATAAAATGTTAGTATTTTTCCTTGTAAAGGTGTCGCTTGAATTTTAGCATCAGAGAGATTCTGAAAGTTAGCACCCTTCGTGACATGTGCTTCTAAGGAATGTAAAGGTGGTTTGTTGGGAGGTTTCTTTGTGGGTCTAACCATGTCCTGCTCACCTGTGTATTCAGTGGAAGGATGAGGAAGCACAAGCCTTGTCAGATGATTGGGCTCAAGTTGTTATGGTGGTCAGACAGCTGAAGTGAACCAGCCGTGATGCTGAGGAAAAGATAGTTCGTCACCTTGTAAATCATCTTCTAAATCATCTTAATACTTAAATTGAAGAATAGCTCAATTGCATTATATAATCTGTGATAATAAGCAAATCTAGAAGAAGACAGTATAATTCAAATTGGACACTTTTTAAAAAAATTTTTTAACATTTATTTATTTTTGAGAGACAGCACGAGTGGGGGAGGGACAGAGAGAGAGACACAGAAAACCAACCAGGCTCCAGGCTCCAAGTTGTCAGCACAGAGCCTGAAACGGGGCTCAAATCCACAAACCATGAGATCATGACCCGAGCCGAAGTAGGATGCTTAACCAACTGAGCCACCCCAGCACCCTCGTTTGACACTTTCTAATAGCAAGCAGCCATGCATGCTGGTTTGCCCTGGGTAGTCTTGACTTATTCCTGTGGCCCCAAGTAATGATTATTAGAACCGCTTTGATCTATAGGAAATGTTCTTGTTTAGGTGATGAATTCCATAGTCACCCCATGTATAATCAATAGATTTGAAAGAAAGTTTTTCTAATTTTGTTTTTAATTTTTTTTTAACGTTTATTTATTTTTGAGACAGAGACAGAGCATGAACAGGGGAGGAGCAGAGAGAGAGGGAGACACAGAATCTGAAACAGGCCCCAGGCTCTGAGCTGTCAGCACAGAGCCCGACACGGGGCTCGAACTCACGGACCGCGAGATCATGACCTGAGCCGAAGTCGGCCGCTTAACCGACTGAGCCACCCAGGCGCCCCTCTAATTTTTATTAAGAATGGTAAATTGTATTGAAACATCACTGCCGAGGATACTACATAATCTTTATTAAAAAAAAAAGAATAGCTTGACTGAGTTATAATTTTCATACCATAAAATTCATCCATCATAAGTGTGCAATTGCATGATTTTAAATAAATTTACACTTTTTAAAAAGTGTTTTATGTTTATATTTGAGAGAGACAGAGTATGAACTGGGGGGGGGGGGGGGGGCAGAGAAGAGGTAAAGAATCCGAAGCAGGCTCCAGGCTCCGAGCTTTCAGCACAGAGCCCAACGCGGGGCTTGAACCCACAAACTGTGAGATCATGACATGAGCTGAAATTGGACGCTTAACCAAACTGAGCCACCCAGGCACCCCAAGTAAATTTATACTTTTTAAACCAACTTCACAGTATATTATTAGAGCACTTTTTTCATCCGAAAATATTTGTATCTAACCCTTGCTCCTATTTGCAGTCCTAGATAAACCACTGATCTCCTTTCTGTCTTGAAAATTTGCCTTTTTTGGGTAATTCATATCAATATAATCACAGAATATGTAGTTTTCTGCATGTGGCTTCTTAGGATAGTGTTCTTGATGGCCATTCATGTTGTACTACATATAAGTTCTTTGCACGGCTCAATACTATTCCATTGTATGGATATACAGTGTTTTGTTTATTCATCAGTGGATGGACGTTGGAATTGTTGGCAGTTTTGCTGTTATGACTCATCCTGCTATGAACTTTTAAGTGCATGTCTTTGTGGCGACGTTTGTTTTTCTTTTCCTATAGATTCCTAGGACAGGACTCACTGAGTGTTTGGCAAGTTTCTGTTTAACTTTTCCAGTAATTGCCAAAGCGTTCTCCAGAGTTGCTGCACATCTTACACTCCCTCCAGCAGTGTGTAAGGGCTTGCTCTCCTTGTTCTCACAGACAAGCCTCATGGCCGAGGCTGTCTTTTTGATCAGTTATTCCAGCAGGTGTGAAGTGCTATCTCCTTGTGGTTCTCATTTGCCCATAAGGACTGGTGGCCTCAAGAACCTGTTCATGCGCTAATTAGTTATTCAGATATCTTCTTTGGAGAAATGTCCATTTCACACATTCCCCCCCCCCTTTTTTTTTAAGTTATGTTGTTTGCCTTTTTACTGAGTTGTAAGAGTTCTTTATACATCCTGGATAAAAACCCTTTATCAGATAAAAGTTTCTTCTGTGATGCACAGATACTTCTTTCCAAGGTTGTAGTCTTTTCATTTTCTTTCTGGAGTCTTTTGAAGCTCATGTTTTGTATTGTGATGAAGTCAGAGTTTATCAGAATTTATTCTTTTATGGATAATGCATTTGGGGTCACATCTAAGAACTCCTTGCCTTAACCCTGTGTCACAAAAATTTCCTCCTATGTTTTCTTCTAGAAGATTTTATAGTATTAGCTCTTCCGTTAAGTTTATGGTCCATCGTGAATTAGTCTTCATGCATGGAGGAGGTAAGGAATGACGTTCACTCTTCTGCCCTCAGATACCTGGTTGTAGCTGAAACATTTGTTGAAAAGTCTATCCTGTCTTGCACTGAATTAACTCAGCGTATTTATCAAAGTCCAGTTGACCATAAATACAGGTTTATTTCTGGACTCTCTGTTCTCTTCTGGTGACGCATATGCTCTCTCTGAACCAGGACCACACTGGCTTAATTAGTAACTGAATTCTGTGAGCTCTGAAATCAGGTGCTCTAAGACCTTGCTTGAATGGCTCGTCCTGCTGTCCCCAGGACCCCAAATTGTGTCAGTAATAAATCTGTTCACACCCTCTGTGTGTGCGGCTTCATCAGTCTCAACATCCAAGTCAAATTTGGGGTGCGCCCCTCCCCCACATTGCTTCTGCAGGGTGACCTTATCGGTTCTCCCAACTGTGTTCCTTATCAAAATGATTTTGCCTGTTCTAGGTATTTTGTGTTTTCGTCAATTTTGGCATGAGCTTGTTAATTTTTTGCGAATAAAGCCTGCAGTGGATTTATAGATGAATTTGGGAAGACTTGCCATCACAATAATATTGAATCTTGTAATCGATGAACATGGACCCTCTTTGCATTTATGTAGATATTCTTTAATTTTTCTCTGCGTTGTTTTGTAATTTTCAGCATGGTTTTGCTCTACTTTTGTTGAATTAATTCCAAAGTGTTTTATCCTTTTTAGTTCTATAGTAAATGGAATTGTTCCTTTAATTTCATTTTCAATTTGTCCGTGCTAGTACATAAATACACAACTGATATTTTGTATAGAATTTTTATGGAATTTGTAGTTTGCAACAAGGCTAAGCTTGTTCCTTAGTTCTAGTTTTGGTTTTGTGTGCCTGTAGATTTCATGGCATTATCTACATACAAGATTATGTCATCTGTGGATAAAGACTTTTAGTTTTAATTTTCAATCTGTTAGATATCCTTTTTTCCCCTTGTTGCACTGTCTAGAACCTTAATACCGTGTTAAACAGAAATGTCAACAGCAAGGGCACCTGGGTAGTCAGTCGGGTAAGCATCTGACTCTTGATTTCATCTCAGGTCATGATCTCATAGTTCGTGGGATTGAGCCCTGTGTTAGGCTACACACTAACAGAATGGAGCCAGCTTGGGATTCTCTCTCCTCTCTCTCTGCCCCTTCCTTGCTCTCTTTCTCTTTTTCAAATAAATAAATAAAGGTGGATAAAAAATTTCAAGAGCAGACATCCTTGTCTTGTTCCTGGTCTTTGGGGGAACACGTTCAGTCTTTCATCATTAAGTACGATTAGCTCTGAGTTTTCATAGATGCCCTTTATCAGGTTGAGGAAGTTTGCTTTTATTCTTAGTGTGCTGGGAGTTCTTATCATGAATGGGCATTAAATTCTTCACGTGCTCTGTATGCATCTATTGAGATGATAATGTGGTTTTTGTCCTATATTCAGTTAATATGGTGATGCATTAAATAATATTTGGATGTCAAATCAGCTGTTTATATCTAGGAAAATTCCTACTTGGTCATGCTGGATGATCCACTATTATGTTTCTGGATTTGATTTGCTAATATTTTCTTGAGAATGTTTATACTGATTCTTATGACATTTTACCTATTGGTCTTGTAGTTTTCTTTTTATGTCTTTGGCTTTAATATCAGTAATGCTGACCTCATAGAATACATTAGAAAGTCTTCCTAAACACTGTATTTTCTGAATGAATTCTTCTTATGAATGATTAATATTGTTTCTCCTTTAAATGTTTGATAGATTTTTCAAAGAAACCATCTGGGCTAAGAATTAATTATCTTTGTGGGAACACTTCTAATTGCTAATTCTGTATTATGTATAGATGTATTCAGATTTTTTATTTCTCGAGTCCATTTTGTTAATTTGTGTCTTTCTAGGAATTCATTTCTTCTAAATTATGTAATTGTTGACACAAATTATAATGTTTCCTTATAATCATTTTAAATTTCTGTAGAGTTGGTAGCTATATTCTTTTTTTCTTGATTTTGGAAATTTGTGTCTTCTTTCATTTCTTCTTTGTAACTCTAGGTTGATGTTTGTCAAACTTGTGATTTTCAAAAAAATGGACTTGTTTTCATTGGTATTTCTCTCTTGTTTTTCTGTTTTCCACTTCAGTTATTTCTGTTCCAATTTTTATTTCCTTTATTCTGTTTGGGTGAGTTTAGCTTATTCTTCTTTTCCATGATTGATTTTAGATTTTTCTTCTTTTTTGATAGAGGCATTTAAAGCTATAAATTTTGGGGTGCCTCGGTGGCTCAGTCGGTTAAGCATCTGACTTCAGCTCAGGTTGTGATCTCGCCGTTCATGGGTTTGAGCCCTCTCTCAAACCCTCTCTCTCTATGCTCCTCCCCGATTCACAGTCTGCCTGTCTCTCTCTCTCAAAAATAAATAAACATAAAAAAAAAGAATATGAATTTTCATCTAGGCATTGCTTTAGCGACCTCTTATGAAATTCAGTGTGTTACGTTTTCTTTTCATGTGTGCTTGGCTTTCATCAGGTTGCCTATTATGTGTCTACATGTGAATCTGTTTGTATACATCATAATCAGTATTTCTTTACTTTATTAAATATCTAGATTATTATCTCTCAAATAAATTGGAATGTTTTAGCCATGAGGGAGTTTAAGCCATTGTTTCTTCAAACATTTTTTCTGTTCTTTTTTTCCTTTCTGCCTCTCTGGGAGTTCATTCCATATATGCTATCTCATTGGTCTCTGAACTCTTTTCAATTTTTTTCAGTCTTTTTCTCTCTTCCTAAGATCAGATAACTTATACAGCCCTATCTTCAGTTTCACAGATTATTTCTTCTGCCAACTTGAATATTCTTTTAAACCCCTGTAGAGAATATTTTGCTTAAATATTATATTTTTCTATTCCAGATTTTACATTTTTAAGTACCTTTTCTGTTTTGTAATTTGTCTCATTCTTTAGAATCTATTTGTTCATTTATTGTGGTCATTATTTTCCTTTAATTCTTTAAACGTGGTTTTCTGTACGTCCTTGAACATATTTATAATAGCTGCTTTGAAGTCTGTCTGCTAGATAAAATACCTGGACACATTCAGAGACAGTTTCTATTGAATTGTTACGGGGTTTTTTCCCCCTGAGAATAGTCACACTTTTTGATTCTTTTCCTATCTTTTTGTTTAGTTGAAAAATATTTTGTTGAAAATATATTTTACCAACTCTAGATTCCGATTTCCCCCCCAGGGGTTGCTTTTATTGTTGCGTTTTTGCTTAGAAAATTGCTTAGGCAAAATCTGTGAAATTGTGTCCCTTGCAGTGTGTGAGTGTTGACTCTACTCAGATTTTTAATTTTTAATTTATTTTTAAGCTTAGCTGTGGTCGCCAGTGATTAGTGATTAGACAGAAATTGTGCTCAAACACCTTCATGAGACTTTCATCCTCTGCTAAGTGAAGTAAGTCAGTCAGAGAAAGACAAATACCATATGATTTCACTCATTTGTGGAATTTAAGAAAGGAAAAAAAAAACCCACAAAGAAATGAAAGACAAATAAAAAAACAGACTCTTAAATACAGATAACAGACTTTTTACCAGAGGGCACGTGGTGGTGGGGGGGGGGGGGGATTGGTAAAATAGGTGAAAGGGATTAAGAGTACATTTTTTGGGATAAACAGTGAGTAATGTATAGAATTGATGAATCAGTATATCAGACACTGAAATCTAATCTAACAGTATACATTCATTATACCGGAAATGAAAAAAAGACTTCCATCCTCTGACAAATGGTTATTTGTATATATTGAGTAGCACATTCACATTTTAGGGAATATCAAGTCGTCCTCTGCTTCTACTCTTGGCTGAGTTTTTTCACATCTCCTCTGCCTATGTCCAAGGCCTCGGGATTGACCAGGAGTGTGTGGCTGGCTTGGGCTCTGCTGAGTCTCCGCTAAGCGTGCACATGGCTTCAGCCAAGCACACGTTTGCTGCAGCCACGACCTCAACCTCCGACCAGCACAGCCCCTGCCTTCCTGCCACCGCACCCCTGAGTCTGTCAGTTCGCCCTCACACCGCTCCCCACTGTCCTATCTTGGAAGACCCTTCATGCCCAAGCAGGTGGGAGGTGGGGGAAGAATGAGATCAACGCTGGCAAGAGCACCAGTGTGGTTCCCTGAATTCTGCAGTTTTTCAAACATAAACACTTCTCAGATTGTTGTATGTCTTTGGACATTTCCCAGCTGCTGAAATGGTTAGTTTTGCTCGTCTAGTTGAGTGTTACAGTTGCTTTTCAAGGAGAAGGTTTGTTAACTGCACTTGACCATAACCAGAAGGTCTTGTTATTATTTACTTTTGAATTATGTAAAGGATACATATTATTTAATGTACCTATGTTTTAATTAGAAGTTTGGCTTTATTTAGAACTCCCAAATTATTCCAAGACACTTGTCACTCAAATGCTATTAGCCTGGCAGGTGGAAAGTAAGGTCAGAAACAGGAAGAAAAGGTATGACCATTCTCCTTAGACTCGTTTCAGAGTGAGAATGTGTTAACTGGCCCCAGTGTGTCTACGATTTACAGCAATTTAATAGGCTAGAAAGCGAAGCGTTCCAACCACTGTGCCTTTATCTATTTATGTCACCACAAGCTCACCTGGACTGTGTGACATTTATGAGGTTAGGATGTGGGACACAATCTTTTCTTCAGATTCTCCACTGTTCATTCTACTGGACCAGATTTGTTCTTGGCTCTAAAGCAGGCAGACATTCTCAGAAGGGAAAAAAAATGTGTTGTTTGAGGTGTCTTATCTGACAAGAGGAAAGCAGCTGTGAGGCAGGCTGTTTCCTTTGTGCGTGAGGAGGCCCTATCCCTAACCTATACCTTGGTCTTCCCACTGCTCCTTTTTTATGTTCCTTCCCTGATTGTGAGAATAACACAGGCCTTTTATAAAAATGTGCATAGAACAGCAACCAAAGAGGGGCGCCTGGGTGGCTCAGTCAGTTAAGCGTCTGACTTCGGCTCAGGTCATGACCTCACGGTTCGTGAGTTCGAGCCCCGCATTGGGCTGTGTGCTGACAGCTCAGAGCCTGGAGCCTGCTTCCAATTCTGTGTCTCCCTCTCTGCCTGTTCCCTGCTCTCTCTCTCTCTCTCTCTCTCTCTAAAATAAACATTAAAAAAATTAAAAAAAAAGAACAGCAACCAAAAAACCTGTCCTTCAAACTCTGTGACCACATCAGTATTAACAATTCAGTTTGTCTCCTGCTAGTTTTGTGTTTGTAATGTCACATAAGTGTGGCCATACTGCTGATGTTATTTATACCCTTTTTTAAAGATGATAATTTAAAATTTATAAAGTCAGTTTGTTGTATGTATTTTGGAATATCCAGAAGTGATTCAAGTCATCTGGTTATTTTCTTAGAGTCTTTCTTATTGGCACGTATGTATTTAAGTTTTTATTTTTATCAATACGATCTTACGGGATACAGTTTTTTTCATTGTGTATTTGCTTTTACTTTATTATAAAATAGGCACTTCCCATGCTGTTTTGAACTGTAAAAATATAAATGGATACAAGATATTTTGTGTAAATAAGATAATCATTTAACTTTTCTCCTACCCTCAAACATCTAGATTTTTTCCCAGATTTAAAAAAAAAATTTTTTTACGTCTATATATTTTTGAGAGACAGAGTGTGAGTGGAGGAGGAGCAGAGAGAGAGAGGGAGACACAGAGTCTGAAGCAGCCTCCAGGTTCAGCTGTCAGCACAGAGCCTGATGAGGGGTTTGAACTCACGAGTCGTGAGATCATGACTTGAGCCAAAGTCGGACACTTAACTGACTGAGCCACCCAGGCACCCTTTCCTAGATTTTTAGAAGTAAAATCTACTTAATGGAAAAAAGTATGATTGCGTCAGACATGTTTCCTCAAGGAATAATTGCAGAATGAAATGGTGGGCTCCAACGTACCAATAATCTAAGGTTCACAAGGCAGGACCCACCGCAGTGTCCCAGTGCTACAGCACCGTCACTCTCGACATCAGGAAGTCCTCAAAACTCTCACTCACTGGGTACAGCGACTTTTAAAAATAAGTAGGGCACCTGGTGGTTCAGTTGGTTAAATGTCCAACTTCAGCTCAGGTCATGATCTCATGGTTCGTGAGTTCGAGCCCTGTGTCGGGCCCCGTGCTGACAGCTCAGAGCCTGGAGCCTACTTTGGATTGTGTGTCTCCCTCTCTTTCTGCCCCTCCCCTGCTCATGTGCTCTCTCTCTCTTTCTCTCTCTCTAAAGCAAACATTTTGAAAAAATTAAAACAAAGTCATAAAAGAATAAAACAGTACTATATTGAAAAAACCCAAATATAAGTGGACTTGCACAGATCATAACTATGCTGTTCAAGGGTCAACTGTATACCTTAAAAGAACTAAACAGTTAATATGGGAAAGTTTGTTTCTATAGACATATTCGAGCTAATATGTCATAAGCCATAAGATTAACATAGCATTGGGGCACCTGGGTGGCTCAGTGAGGTAAGCGTCCAACTTCGGCTTAGGTCATGATCTCATAGTTTGTGAGTTCAAGCCGCACGTCGGGCTCTGTGTTGACAGCTGGGAGCCTGGAGCCTGCTTTGGATTCTGTGTCTCCCTCTCTCTGTCTCTGTCTCTCTCTCAAAAATTAATAAACATTAAAAATAGGTAGATTAAATGATTTGTACCAAAGCTCAGTGTCAGCTACACTTGAAAAATACCTAAGCCTGTCAGCAAAGAGGAGGAGGAGGACTAGGAGTAGATAATAATTCTTGCTTTATATGAAAACTTTCAGAACTACATAAGGGAAGTCCATTCAACTGATTAGTATGAGTGATCGATCCTATTTTAAGTGTTTTCTTCCTATGAGAAATAAAGTAAAACTTTATTTTACAGGTACAGTTTTTTAACTCCAACCTTTAATACTGAGGATTAGATGAGCAGATGCACCTCCCACATAAAATTTGATGCCCGTATATTATCATTTCAAGCAAATGGCTTGTGTCCTTAATGGAATCTGATACTTTTTCTCCTTCCCTTTCCCTCCCTTGTAGGATCTGAAGAAGAAGCTGAAGAAAAGCAGGACGGTGAAAAACCACTTTTGGAACTATGAGTACTACTTTTGTGACAGTAAGTGCAACCGAAAGTGTAGCAACAAACTAGTTAAATATGGATCGTTTCTCTGAGTAGATTCAAGGTGAAATTCGAAGAATATAAATCTAGAGCCAGCTCTGTCCCATTCACATGAATTTATGGTTACATTTTTTTCATGTGAAATTTCTTACCATTCTTTTGCATCAGTATGAATTTGTAAAGTATAAAAAATACCTCAGAGTTCCCATTTCTTCTTTTTCTAATTGAGGTTAAAATTGGCACATAGCCTTAGGTGAGTTTCCCGCCTACGGCATCATAATTCGATTATTTGCATACACCGTAAATCCCTGCTGCCAAGTGCTGACCATCATACACCTGCTTCCCATCCACATCTCTGCAGAGTAAGAATGAGTTGGTTACTGTTTACTTAGCCAGAGCATCTCCATGTCAGGTGTTACTCAGTTACAAACCCTACCTAGTGTGCTGAGTGAGGGTAGCAGTCCTATGCGACGTGGGTACCGAGCATCTCTGTCTACACCTGGGCAAGTGGGACTAGCATGGTGAGTGACCGTCCCAGTGGGCACCGCTGGCGAGTGGCAAAGCTGGGACTCGGGCCCGCCCAGTCTGGTACCAGGGTCCTCCCTGGACCTGCACCCAGGTGTCCCCAAGTCCCGTGGAGCTCCCGAGATGAAAGGTGTGGTCCGGCCAGAGCAGTAGCCTGATGGGCCTCAAGGTGGAGCGTGTTGTTCAGCCCCTTGAAGTCATCAAAGGGAAACACTTCCACCCCGGAAATGGCAGCAAATGAACACAAAGTGAATTGTAGTAGCAGCGTGTCCGCCTAATCACGTGATGATGGAAGGAAAGTGGTGCCGGGCTCAGAGCTGCTGAGGAGCTGGGACAGGCAGGGACTAGCCTCGGAGGCAGCCTGGGGGCAGCGAGCGGGCCCTGTTTCTAAAGCCCCTGTGCCCCAGCCCGCTCCAGCCCCGCTTTCTGCATCGGTGCTTGAGAGGCAGCAGAGATGGGGGCACGTGAACAGCCAAATTCAAGAAGGCTTTAAAATAAGTTCTTAAGTGGCCACACCCAGGTCTTCACGTGTTTGTAGCCACCCAGCTTCACACAGACTTTCTCATCGAAATACAGGGCAAAGTGTAGCACTTAACCTGTTAACACTGCGTCTCAAATATTCGTGTGTTCTCGTCTCTTCTTCCAAGTGTGAGAAATCCGCCACTGAAAGTCACTGGAGGAGGACAAGGACCAGAGCCGGGGTCTTTCCTGTTGCAGGTTGAAGTGCTGACACCCGCCGCTGACTTCAGCGGACGGCCGATAAGGAACTTATTTATTGTAATACCTCATAGACGTCTTACCACACCCACGTACATTTAGGAGCCTGCCTGCGGCAGGTGCATCATGTGATGAGCCACACCGCCTTGGGTGAGACTGAGTCTGATCTGTCCATGAATACTTGGAGCCGAGTCTTGTGCTGTATTCCCGATCAAAAGACTTCTTAATATATTGGAATAACCCTTTTTTAGTAAGCAAAATCTCTTTTTATTTGCTTTGCAGGGTTGGAGGTTTCTTTTTGTTTCATGTCTCAGATTTCTTTTGTATTTCTTTTTTTAACATCCTACATTTCCCTCGTGTTTTTTAACTCACGCTTACGCGCTCTTTGTACAATTTTAAAAAGTAATAAAATCCAACGTATCGAAGTGGTTCATTTTACTTTCCTTATTTGGCATTATGTATTTGGCTTAAAGTATTGGGATTACCGAATGGGGCACGGAGGGGTGTGGATGCATGTTCGAGCACAACCAGACATTTTGCATTGTTTTCATTATGAAATGGTATCCTTCCCTTAGAAGTACGGTTCTGAAATAACGTGAGAGTCTTCTTTTGGATGAACAAGAGAAGACCGTGGCCATCATTTCTCTTTATGTGGCTAATTTGAACTGAAATAAACTAAGTTACATCGTGAACTCCTTCTTTCAGATATGCATGTTCACCTCAATGCCTCACAGAAGGCAGCGTGTCTGTTAGTTTTCTGGTCTTATTCACTGTGTCCTTCAAGAAAAACTCAACTGTGTGTAGTGACGGTGGTGGCAACTGGCCGTCTGTGCAGGTCACGTCAGCTCCGTCTGTGCTCGTTCTGACACTGGACCAGAGGACCGGAGTGCCACGAGGAGGGTTGTGGGAGGCTGAGGCCTAAGGGGAAAGAGCCTCCTGGTGGAGAAAGGGCGAGGAGTGTCTGCAGGGTCTGGCCGAATCTCGAGAACTCAGTGGAGGGGCCTCAGGTAGAACACCCTGTCTCAGGAGGGGAGCCGCATACACACCAGGCCCCCAGATGATGCCTCAGCCGGATGTCCCTGTATATTTACCCTGAGAAAGAGCCCTCACCTGCATACGCTAGGCTGAACCAGTAGCACGTGGCCCATGCTCCTCAAAGCCGAGACTCTCCCAAGAAGTTGACTCTCAGAGCACAGACCAAGAGGAATGAAGTCTGTGTTGAGAATGCGCAGTGAAGGCAGACTGGAAGCATAAAAGGCTGATCTCAGAAATCGAGTTCTGCTTTTGCCAGGCACCGGACAGATTGGGTCCCGGGGCTGGGCACCCTCTCTGTACCGTACGCGGGTGGCGTGGAGGTGGGGACACTTGCTCGTTGTGCTCACATTACTGAATGCTCTTCTGCTTGACCCCCAGCACACTGTTATCTCTCGTGCATGTCTGCTATTGAACCTTGCTTAGCTTCATGCTACGGTATTGTGTCCCTTTGGAAGGACTAAGATGATCCAGCACGTGGCATTCAATTACACAGTTGACTAAGGGCCTCCATATGTCTGTTCTCGTGAGGAAAAAAGTCCCTTCCTGTTGCCCCGTCTACACTCTACCTGTGCTAATAGTTTCATGTGCCCGGGTCTTGTGTTCCCCTGTCCACACTGACAAAATGAGACCAAAAGTACCACCTGAGGAAATCGCACGCCAGGGAGAAGCACAGATCCTTGGTAGATGCCAGGATTAGCTGGGGCTACGAGAAGTCTGCGGGCCGTTCCCCGCAGAACAGAGGCATCAGACTAGACTGAAGGTGCAGCGTCTCAACAATCCTGGTCATACGATTCCCAACTCATGAAGCAGCTACTTGGAATGAACTTGGTATAAAATAGGGGAACCCCTCACCCACAGAATAAGAATATCTTTGGCAGCAATCATATGTGTGTGTGCAGATGGGTATTTTCTTTCATTAGCTGTGACCTTTTGGAAGTGAGCAAAGTTGGCTGTGGTTTAACTGCCCTTAATTTATCATGCAGCACCCCAGCCACCGCTTGCACAGCCCCAACCAGTAGGGGCCGGTTTGACTTCAAGCCTTTTCCACGAATCAACCACATTTGACAGCACATAGACCAGAAAAACCCTGAGAAAACAAAACACCAGCCCCTTCCTGCCCCCCACACTGTCCCCTGCACCACCGCCCTCCCCCTCTCTGCACCTGCCAGTGCAGAGCAGAGCCCGCAGGGCTGCCCAGGTCGGGTTGGGGAAGGGAGGGGCTGAGGATTGGAAGCCACAGGGGACACTGGCTAGGAGTGCCTGGCCCTGAAATCAGCCCACACAGCTCTGGGTCATTTGCTAGTCTCCCCTTCGCCTCTGTGCTTTCCACACACAGAAACAGTTCCAGATCTCTAAGCAGAGGCCCAGGTATTTGGTCTAAAGAAGAAGCCTAATGAAATTCCTGAAAATGAAGAAGTGGATGGGAATTAAATTTCCTCCTTTTGGTATCTGGTGGGTCTTGTGCTGTTTCCACCTCTACTTGGTCTCCAAAACACCTGTTTCACAGAAACTGAAGCTGATTGTAAATAAACAAAAAATCCTTCCCAATTTTAAATGAGGCATTATTTTATTCTAGTATATAAAAACTTTTACTTTAGGGGCGCCTGGGTGGCTCAGTCGGTTGGGTGTCCGTCTTCTGCTCAGGTCATGATCTTGCGGTTCCTGAGTTCTTGCCCCATGTCAGGCTCTGTGCTGACAGCTTGGAGACTGGAGCCTGCTTCGAATTCTGTGTCTCCCTCTGTCTCTGTCCCTCCCCTGCTTACACTCTGTTTCTCTTTCTCTCAAAGATAAACATTAAAAATTTTTAACTTTTACTTTATTTTTTTTTAATGTTTATTTATTTTTGAGACAGAGACAGACAGAGCATGAACAGGGGAGGGTCAGAGAGACAGGGAGACACAGAATCTGAAGCAGGCTCCAGGCTCTGAGCTGTCAGCACAGAGCCCAACGCGGGGCTCGAACCCACGGACCATGAGATCATGACCTGAGCCGAAGTCGGACGCTTAACCGACTGAGCCACCCAGGTGCCCCTTTTTAACTTTTACTTTAAAAGGATTCATTAGAAAAAGAGAAAAACAATCACTAATTTCTTCACCCACCTACCGTGCATTGAACATTGTGTTTTATACCCACATTTGTAGAAATATACATACACATATAAATGAGTGTCATACTTAATAGTATTATTCCTCAGAAATTATGGTCAAAGGACTGGACAAATATTGTACAAAAAAAAGAAACATAAATGGACTCAATCTATGAAAATATGGTTATCCTTATCAGAAAAAACAAAACCACGGTGGAATACTACTTTTCACCTGTCAGGTTACCAAAATCCTGATGTTTGACAAGCACAGTCCTGACACTGACCTACACTGTGGTGGGAAGGGCACAATGGCGTTACCTCTGTCGGGGTAAGTTGGCAATACCTTCAAAATTACAAGTACACATGTCCAATATTATAAAACAAGATTATAATTTTAGCATATTTTATAATAGTAAAAGATTGGAAAGAATCCATTCGTCTATCGCAAGGAACTGATCTTACAAAATGTACGTTCACCAGTAAAATACTGTTCAGCTATGTGTCCTTATATATGGACATAAAAAGAGCTGAAGAATATATGTGAGAAAAGCAGAATAATGTATGTTGTATACTACCTGTGTGTTGGAAGAAAATGAGACATATTTGTATTTATGTTTATATGTAAACTCATATTTGCAGAAATAACTCGAAAGATGCACAAGAAAGAAAAATGTGACCTGCAAATGTTTGGGAGGTAGAGACAGTGGTTGAAACAAGATTTCTTAGTTCAATTTTTAGAGTGTTTTGAATTTGAAATCATATGAAGGTATAATCTACCAATTTTATTACAGTCCTGCCATGTATATTTCTTCAACAACACTTCCTGATTAATTTTCCGTATCTTTAACAATCTGAATTTTTTTGTAGATGCATGTTAGTCCATCATGTGACATCATTTAGTTTATTTTTCTGGTTTCTTACTGGGCATTTGAGTTCATTTGTGACTGTTGTGAATGGTGCTACAGCATTGCACGTAAATCTTAGTGTGTTCATTGTGTGTGTGTGTGTATGTGTGTGTGTGTGTGTTCTCTATTACTTCTAAAGTATATCTGCCAACAGTAGATACAAATGCTATTGAGGACTTGCATGTATTCAGCATAAAAACTCATCGCATTCACAAAACTCCAGGAGACATGTCGCTGTAAGTCCGTTTTATAAATGGGAAAATTATGGCACAGAGAGTTCAAATAGCTATAGACCCAAGATTTAAACCCAGGCACTTGGGATCCAGAGTCCAAGCACTTAACCCCTCCAGCACCCTCCCTTCCCGTGTTAGTGCAGCTCTCATGGGGTTCTTGTGACATCGGGAAACATGGTGCACGTGAGACACTGGTCCAGGTCTGACACACCAGCCAGGCATGCAACATGTTATGGCCTTTGCCACTGGAGTGTCTTAAACCAAATGAGTCTAATTCAGCTGCCTTTTGAAGGAGTAATAACTTGGGCACCTTCACTGGCTGTGGCTCCCCTGGGGACAGTGCCCCAAAGAAGGCATCACAAGGACTCTCTCAGGGAAATAGTTAGAAATGTGGAATTGGCCATGATTACAACCAATGCTGAATTTGAAGGCTCAGTTGTCATGCTGTTCCTTACCTTAGCCTCTCAGATTTCACCAAATGAAAGAACACAGAGATAAAAGTACACTTTTGATTATTTTTATTATGCCTGTTATGAACAACAGTACAAAATTCAGGTAGCAAAGATAGCAGCTTCCAGAAATGTAAAATAAAAGGCCTCCAGGCGGTTATCTGGATACAGAGCCCCAGGGGCCGCTATGGAAGCTGCACGCCGGCTGTACTCAGAGGTGAGGGTGCTGGGTGGCTGACGGGCTGGTGGGCATGAAGGAGAGAGCGGTACTGAAGCCCCCGTGAGTGCCCCCCGGCCCCGCCCCTGACTCATGGCAGAGTCTGTTCTTGGTGCAGAGTGACATTTCCTGTTTGCCCAGCAGTTTGTAAACCCATTCTGCAGTGATGACACATAGAAAAAAGACACATGTGAACTGCAATAACCCACACCCAGAAAGAAAGCCCCGCTAGAGCCTCAGCAGACACCTTTAGCGACAATAGCCAGTAAAGAAAAGTGGAGCCTTGGGCCACCATGTGTTACAACTTTTCTCACTGCGGCAGAGTGCTGGTCTCCCAAGCAGACAGTAGGTGATGATGATGGTGTAGACCATGCTCTTGACGAGGAGGATGACGTAGGTGTAGTAGGCAGAGGTGTTCGCAAGCTGCAGCTGTAGGGGGTCTAAAAGAAGCCATCGGTTAGTTTCACCTGTTGTTTTGAAAGGCTAGGACTTATTAATGGGAGGTAGGTCGTATTATGCAATTCTGATGACCTGGGTGGAAGTGACTTTCCTGCACCAACCCAACCCAACAGTAAACGTCTATACCACTGTCACCCCTACCACCACCACCAAGACAACCCAGAATCCAGCTTGCAGGTCAAGTGAATCAACAACTTCTGTGAAATTCACTTAGTACATTCCAAAGTCTTAAAAAGCAAGGTTATGTTTTAGATGAATGAGTCATCCGGAAAAAAGCATTCGTGATAAGTAGCTTTAACCATTTCTTCACCCCCCCAACATGTCTGTAAGCAACATATTGTTAGCTATTAAGCTAATATGATTTAACCACTAACTAAATGCCAAATATTTAATTTTGAGAGTTTTGTGGGCAAAACTTTAATCTTACTTAATTTTTCAGTAACCTACGAGATTATTATTTTCATTCCCATTTGACAAATTAAGGACAGAGAAGGAATTTGCCAGGTGTCATACAACTAGTAAGTATCACAAGCCAGATCTTAATCCCCGCAACACAATGTTCAAGAATACATTCTTACCAACTCTAATTCTGCACCTCCACATGCAATAAGTACCCCCAGCAACAAACAGTTAAGCAAAAATATAATGATGAATTACTGATTTAGCAGCATCTTAGCCATTACACATTGTGCATTAATGAGATTCCTACCAAGTGTAGGAATTTCCACACTCCATGGAAATTTGGTGGTGTTCACAGTAGGGTGGGTGGGAGGTTTTACAAGAAGGCATTAGTTGTGGAGAGCACTAGGTGATGAATGGAAGTGTTGAATCATTCACTATATTGTATACCTGAAACTAATATTATACGCTAAGTCAACTAACTGGAATTTAAATAAAAACCTAAAAAAATAACAAAAGAAAATAAAGTGGAAGAGAGTAGTTAATCCAAATTCTCTCCAATGTTAGGAGGTCATAACTAACTCCCTTGCCTTTCCTGAATATTCCTCATTGGAGCTATGATGTTATAGAATGATTGCCTTTACTATCCTTTGAAGTTACCCAGGAAATATACGATGTCAAGAAGTAATTAATGACAATGGTTGTGGGACCAACTGACTACTCAATGAACCAGAAGGCAGGGTCTCTTCCTGTGGAAACTTCTTGTACAGGCTTTATCTCCAGAGAATCAGAACTCCAGAATTATTAGTACTTGGTATGAAAAGGGACCTTGAGAGGTGAGATACTCATAACTTCTTGCTTTTGGTCAGGTAATATGTTAGCTAAGGTCCTTGGTATTGGATATGGAGGGCAGATCAACAGGGGTAGAACCAATGCTCCTTGTCACTTTCTTGCACAGATGTGGGGAGAAAGGGACAGAAATTAGTACTTCTAATGTGTCAGCTAAATGAGATACCCTATGCTAGGCATTCCACATATGTGACCTTACGTCTTCAACAACTGAGGGAGGTGTTATTCATGTTATTCCTGGTTGGCTCAGATAATGTAAGTAATGTACCCATATTCATGCAACTAATAATTAAAAGGCTGAGGTTAAAAGTCCAGTTTGTGGCACTTGAAGCCCTGCACCCACACCCACGCCCCATGTGTGCACCTGTCTCAGGGTCGTGGCTTTGGAGTTTCTTGCACTGTGATGACATCTTAGAGGAAGAATAGAAAACTGAGTAAGTATATGAACTCTTTTCTCCCCCACTTGTTTTTTGAGAGAAAGAGAGAGAGCGAGCGCATGAGTGAGGAACAGGCAGAGAGAGAGGGGGACAGAGGATCTGAAGTGGACTCCACGCTGACAGTAGTGAGCCTGATGAGGGGCTCAAACTCGTGAACCAAGAGATCATGACCTGAGCCTAAGTCAGACACTTAACCAACTGAGCCACGCAGATGCCCTAAGTATATGAACTTTTAAACCCTCTGTGTTGAAGCCTCAGATCTCACTGTGTGGCATGGTGCAAGGGATTTAATTAATTTTTGATCACTGCCCTCTTGTGTAAAATGGGAATAAAATCCTTCATAGTGAGTATTAAGAGAATTAAACAAAATGCACTCACAGTAACACAACGCCTTCTGTACAAGAACCTCTCAGTGTCAGTTCATGTTACTAAATATGAGCAAGAACACAGACTTAAAAAAATGTAGAAGCAACTTCATACTGTGTTTTCCTCAGTAAAAATAAAGACCACAGAAGCGAATGAAGTCCATTGGGGAAAGACTTCAGAGCCCCTCACTGCACCCCTAAGACTATAAAGTCCTCTCATTCCCAAACCAGCATTTATTGTGTGAAGTTGATCCCTGGGAAATGAAGGACTGACTTAAAGTATCACTCAGTCTATTTTGTAACATCCTGCCATTATGAGGCTTCTATCTGAAGCCAGGGAAGTTCAAAAGTAAAGCTGATCAGGAGGAAACATGCTATAACATATCATAAAGGCAAACATACAAAGCCTTACCATTTTCATCTTTCAGAGAAGCTTCTATAGAATCGATGACAGCGAGCTCTACAAGATATAAAAACAAGTATTATTCAATTGTTCATATTCATTATTTGATATGTGTCTGTGTTGGGGCTGAAAAGAAGAAAAGAAAAGAAAGAAAAAAAAGGAAAAAAGAAAAGGAAGGAAGGAGAGAGGGGAAGAAAGAAAGAAAGAAAGAAAGAAAGAAAGAAAGAAAGAAAGAAAGGGAGAGAGAGGAAGGAGGGAAGGGAAAGAAGAGAGAAAGAGGAAGGAAGGAAGATAGGAAGATAGGAAGGAATGAGGAAGGGAAAGAGGGAGGGAAGAAGGCAGAATCTGTCAATCCAGATAGAACCATTACAAATATGAGCCCCACAATTCCAGAAATGGTTGACCTGATTTTATATAATTCAGTAGATCAATTCATAGATTGTGTTTCTGCACATGAAGACGTTGAAGTTCATGAATGATGCATTTTTTTTCTTTTTTTCTCACAACTAGTGGGTAATGTCTGAGACTATCTTGTTTTCTTCCTGTGCTCATAGCTCCTAGCACAGTGCCTGCCTCAAAGTTGAATTAAAATAATAAAAAAATAGAAAAAGTGACTGCTATACAGTCCTCAGCACCCACTGCTGACATGAAGGGATACTACTAAAATAATTCTTCCAACCCTGGAATCCGCAGCAGAATCTTACAGGTTGGAATAAGTTTGGTTTACATAATTCTCCCGTAGAAGCAAAGAAAAGCAGCCCTACCTTTCAAACCCTGCACTCCCCAGTAACCCCAACTCCTGTGCATGATTTTCTGGAGTGGAGCTGTTTAAGGATGTGAGAGCAATGCTAATGAAAGCCAATACCTATCGAGTGATTATGACCTGACCATGCCAGGCACTGTGTGAAAGGTTCACTTGCATTGTCTCACCTGATCCCTCAGTCACACTGATGTGAGTTGAATCTGGAGGGCTCCATGTTACACACAAGGAAATACGGTTTAGAGAGTCTCACGTGCCCAGACTCATACCAGAAATTGGCTGAGCCAGCACTCACATGACAATTATGGGAGCTTACATGAGCTAGAGCAAGTGGGAAGTACCTTGGGACACAATCCACAGAAATCGAACATACCTCCAGCACTGTGGACTCTCAGACATGAATCATCTCTTCTAGTACCTTAATCGTTCTTGCAAGTGACCCTTTTTATAACAGAAGCTCAGCATTTCAGTGCATTCTTTCCAGGGACAGAAAGATACACTGAGTAATAATTATAGTTTTCTGAATATATAAAACCTGAGGTGAGGGTTGTATTTCTCTACAATGTTTAAAAAAAAAAACCCAACATACATAATAAGACAAAATTCCTTTAAAAAGATCACTGAATCGGGCTCTGTGCTGACCGCTCAGTGCCTGGAGCCTGCTTCAGATTCTGTTTCCCTGTCTCTCTGCACCTCCCCCACTCACACTCTGTGTCTCTCTGTCTCTCAAAAATAAACATTAAAAAAAATTTAAAAAGGTCATTGACCATGGGATGCAGGAAGAGAGAGTTACAAGGTTGTTTTTGTTTATCCTTTTTCCACTGGATGTGTCCTTGTCCATAGTATACACGTGGTTCTGGGATGCAATTTTACACACTCCACACAATCCTGTTTTGGGGTGTGCTTAAAAAATGGGTTTGAGGTGCAGTCTTTGGGGTAAATCCCCAAAATAAAAATGTTTGTGTAATCATATTTAGATGTTAAAATATCCTTAAGAACTAGTTAAAAAATTTTTTTTCAATGTTTATTCATTTTTGAAAGACAGAGAGCACAAGCAGGGGTGGGGCAGAGATAGAGGGGGACACATAATCTGAAGCAGGATCCAGGCTCTGAGCTGTCAGCACAGAACCCAACATGGGGCTCAGACTCACGAACCGCAAGATCATGACCTGAGCCAAAGTTGGATGCTCAACCGAGTGAGCCACCCAGGCACCCCTCCTAAGAGCTAATTTTAAAGTGTCTTAAAAGTCCCTTTCTATTTTATATGGTGCCTTTACTCACTAAAAGAGAAATAAAAATCTCTTATCACCATGCATTGATTGAGGTAAAAGCAGTAAGGTAGCAATTTTTCAAATTAAAATCTGTGTATGTACCCTAGGTTCTCTTTCTCCATGCAAGTTGATTGAAAACTTGGACAGATTAGTTTTATCTCTTCAAAAGCATGGATTTTTTTGTCCTATATATTTTTAGCTTTCATCAAAAATAAAAACAACAAGCAGCAAACCTATAGCAATAGAAATTTGTTGTAGAATGGTATCAGAAATGCCTTTGTTAGCTTTGTTGCTATGAGAAGACCTTGGGAGACATTCCTTTCAGAAATTAATTCTCAGGGAAAACACATCATAAATTAGAACTTCCCTCTTTTCAGTAATCATCACCATGAAACTTACTGTGTTTTTACTTTGATCACTATAAAAATCAATACCTAAAGGATGTTAGCCCAAGGGCTACATTAAACTTGTGCTTTGCTCATTTGCCTCCTCTCTGTTTCTTAGCTGTAGAAATTTTAAAAAATTAGGGCTGTTTGCACTCTTACTTCAGTTAGTTTTAGGAGAGGATGCACATAAATACAAGAAGCACATGAATAAATGCATTCATGTTATATTTTGAAAAGCAAGCATTTTCACTGACATGATTGTATTTCTTCTTCATCACAGCCAGGGAGAAAGCAGAGATAAATGTTCAACCCTAATTTGATCATTGGAAACACTAAGGATCCAAGAAGATAAAGATTTATTTCAACAATTTTAAGTGGTACACAGCAAAGGTCTTTGCACATTTAGTTACGTGCGTGTTCCCCCTGCTTCCAAAGGGCTTGGTAACCACAGAGAAAAGTACAAACTAGTCCTGTCCAGTGGGCCCTCTTGGGCCGTGGTCTCTTATGTCAAGGCTCAGGACTTGACTTCTGAGTCTAGAGGTTATTGGATCACAGCCAGGTGCCCACGCTATCGAAAAATGATCAGCATTTGTACCAATGGTGATCCTACGGGACACCATGGCTGAATCACAAGTGACCGTGAGTGATTAGGAAACGTGTGTTCACTCTACTGTAGTGATCCTCCTGGGGACAGTGGTCCATCCTGCATCCTTTCCAGGCCTGGCACACACTCGTTCTGCAGTGTTTGCTGGGCAGCATTTCCCAGGGGTAGAAATACATCCATTGTGTAGAATGGAAGAGTGTTTGTACACATAACCTCATTCATCTCTACTTACCAAATTTCACCTTACAGCAGTACATAAAATTCAAATCTAAAAAACCCAAGACCATACTAAGACCTCAGCAACCAAATTATACTTTTTTTTGTTGTTGAGCTGCGCTCTAGCTCTTCAAATGAACAGCATTTTGTCACATACAGCTCGTTGTTTATGGCTATACTTTGAGTACAGCAAGATTGAAATGAGAGGAACTTGGCTGGGTAGAACATTCTTGAACGATGTATAATTGTTCTTATTTTCTGATCAAGTAAGATCCTTAGAAATGGACTCTCTTGAACATTTATTGTGTGTGAGGTTGCTAGGTACCTTTACATGTACTGTTTCATTTTACCCAAATAATGATGCTAAAAACATCACTGTAACCTTAATATTTTGGTTGATGAAACTGAGGTGAAAAGGCTAAATGAATTTTTCTTTTTATTTTTCTTTGTATGTTCCAAAACCCATAGTATTTTAGTTCTATGGAGAAATAGCAGGACATTTATGTTACCATTAGGTAACAACAGTTAAGAAAGATTTCTATTTGTTTCTTTTCATTAATATTTGACAGAAAAGGTAGGCTACTGGAAGGTTATATATTATATTATATTATATTATATTATATTATATTATATTATACTATACTACATTATATTATACTTAGATTAGATTAGATTAGATTAGATATGCACATACCTTTTTTCATTGAGTGAAAAGCAATCTCATGATCAACCCCTCCTTTATTAGTCTCATGTGTGAAGATACATTTGTGTTCTTTATTTATTGACTTTTTAGTGCGCGTCAACCAGGTGTATTTCATGTATGTGTCCTTTGTCTTCATGGTGTTTCCCTGCTGGGATATCAGAATTCTTTTGCTGTTCTTTTCTTTCCAGTCTATCTTGACAACATCAGGGAAGAAATTCTCAAGAAGACAAAGATACGTTCCAGTCCTATCGAATTTTATTTCAGCCATTGAAGGAAGAAAGAGTGTGGGCTTGGGGGAAGGGTCTGCATCAAGGCTTCTATCTATGGGGGGAAATGGAATAACAGTTAAAAACATTATTAGAGAAACACAAACGTTGTGTGGTTTGGAACCACCTAGCACAGAGTGAAATGAAAGAAAGTTGCCATAGTATTCCTGCTTACCATGGTCTTTCATCCACAGTGGTTATGAGTTGCTCACTTTCTTAGTTTCCATGGGAAAACAGGTACAAGAGGTCATGTAACTTTCCCAAAGTCACAGCTAATAAGTAAGTGGTAGAGTGTGGATAAACATGAGATTTTTTAAAACCGTATACATAGTCACTTTTTGAATGGGAATCTACTTCCACACATACTTGACAATCTATCAAGTTGAACTCTTAGCTTCAAATATGGATCCCATGCCCACTTCTAAAGTAGTGGAATCCTTCTCCTTGACTTCTGATTTTATAGATCAACTCACTATCCCACCTGAATCATGCAGAGTTTTGAGTAGGACAATGTTTAAAGCTGCACCTCCAAATTACTTACAGTGCCTTGAATTTAGAAGCAACGTGGCAACGTATACAAAACTGCTATTAAAAAACTGATTATTTTCAGAAATGCCTTTATATTAGCTTCATGAAATAACACACTTACCAGAATTTGGTTTTGCTGTGGAAAATGGTCACTAAAAGCACATTTTCTATTGGAATTTCATTTGAAGTTCAAGTGTGACTAGGAAGACATTGTATTTTGACTCTCAGAGTCTCCACTCAAAGCAGAATCTTCCTAGAAAGCTGCTGAACTGTTTACAATGCCACAATAATCGGTGATCAGCTGCTGAATAAAGTTTTATGTAAGTAGTGTAGTGTTAACAGTTAGGGTTCCAGAGTTTCCTGTAGACATAATGGCAGAATACATAACAAAACATCATTGTTTTCAAGGGCATATGTTGGTATGTTAGTTGATCACACATTTACTGTTAATGATTGAAATGATAAATGTTAGAATCCTTTCAAAATTGATTTCCAACTGAAATGCAAGTGCTTTACTGATACTCTCTTTGGGCTAGTTTGGAGTTAGTTTAACAGTCCAATGGACAATTAAAAAAGCAGTCGGATTTCTCATTTGAGAAGTAAAAGTAAAAAAATTATTTTTGGGGGGTACTGTTAATACTCAATTTTATTTTTTTTAGGAAAAAA
Organism: Panthera onca; assembly: GCF_046562875.1. Classification (NCBI taxonomy): domain Eukaryota; kingdom Metazoa; phylum Chordata; class Mammalia; order Carnivora; family Felidae; genus Panthera; species Panthera onca. The sequence continues at coordinate 75,885,707 of NC_138340.1, read as the reverse complement.
ATTTTTGAAAATTTCTACCTGTGTAACAAAGCTCCTGATTTTTATACTAAGTCAGTAAGCAAAGGATGAGTTTTTTATTCATGCTGCAGGTAGAATTAGGGCATAATGTGCTTATTTTAAGTTTATACATCTTGCTTGTAGTACAAATAGTTTTTTATTGATTATAACAATAAGATACTGTATATTTCTCCAGCCATATACTCTGCTTTTAATTTAAAAAACATGCTAGATAGACAAGATTAATTTTTCAGTTGTACATGACATTTACATAATTTTAGCCTGTAGTCGATATATTAAGGAATCTAATTTTCATCTTAGAAAATTTGTGTTTTTTTTTTTTAAATAGGAATACTTCTGATTCCTGATAGTATACAACTTTAAAATCAAATGATGAACTTGAGAAGTTTCTGGATGGTAACATACTGTTTCTAACTCTTGTCTCTTTTCCTTTTTTTTAATTTTTATTTTAAAAATTTCTTTTTAACGTTTATTATTGAGAGACAGAGAGAGACAGAGCATGAGCATGGGAGGGGCAAAGAGAGAGGGAGACACGGAATCCAAAGCAGGCTCCAGGCTCTGAGTTGTCAGCACAGAGCCCAATGCCGGGCTTGAGCCCTCAAACCGTGAGATCGTGACCTGAGCTGAAACCAAGAGTGGATGGCCAACCTGCTGAGCCACCCACACACCCCGAGGTGATAGTTTTTCAAGTCTAACTGAAGATGACTTGAAACATCAGAGAAGATGTTTGCAAATCCCACTCTGACACACAGATGCTAAAATGCACCATTCAAACGCATTAAAATGCCAGAGCCTAAGGTGAGGCTTACTTCCCAACACAATCCCTCAGGTTGCCTTATGTCCTTGGGCAATGTCCTCAGTAGAGGAAGCTCTTCTGCTCTGCTTTGATCAAACAATACTGCTTGGACAAGATATCAACCTGAAATAAACCCAATGCTAGTTTCAGAGGTAGCGCTGGCAACGTGGATTTGGCAAATATTACTTGGGACGAAAAGCGCTACACTTTACGCTTACATCGCACAAGTATAGAATAGTGAAGTGAATGAAAAAAATGTTTTTTTAAAAAATGTTGTAAGTGAGTAATTTTCTCTTCAGATAAAAGATCCAGTGACGGCATCGTAACGGGAGGCCCAAACAGAAACTTGGACCTGGAGACAACTCAGAAATTTGCTCTAAAGTAGGTGTTTTAGATGCATATGAAAAGTCTGAACAAAATTTGTAATGAAATGTGAGGGCAGAAAAAGCAATATTTCTGAAGTGATGCTGTACTGATATCATTTTTAACTTTGTAGGTATAATTCAATTAAGATATTAAATATACAAATGAATACTTGACTTTTTATCTACATCACTGTAAGTTTATATATTTAAGTTCTGAAACTTCCTCCCTATTTCTCTATGTCTGGATATTTCCACTGAAAAATGAGAGATTACCCTTTATTCAGGCTAGCAATCTTTAAAGTGTGGCTTATTACATTCTCATCATTTTTACAAGCAGGTGACAATGAGTCTTAGAAGTTGGAAGTATTTCATAAATTCGACCATTTGTTCTAAAATGACATGTAGACTAGATGGTAATTAGCACAGTTTTCTGTACTCCTGATTTCATTAAAAAACTCCAGTGGGTGGTAATTCGAATTCTTGAAATTGGCATTTTTTATCTCTGACAACCTAATTTTTATAGTAGTGATTTCCATATTTAATTTCATTTAGTCTTTGTAACATCCTCTTGAGATGGTTGTTACATTGACAGAATGAATGGAAGGAAAGATGACAAATATTAACAGCAATAAGTGTCACTGAAAATTTTTAATTTTTTTCTTTATTTTTCTATTTTCCAATTTTTCCCATGATAAGCATTTATTATTTTTATAGTTTTAAGAAAGCAATAATGACTGAATCAAAATTTAATCACTAAAGGATGGTTATCCAGAAAGTGATAGATCCAGATCCACAGTCTATATTTTGTGTACCACGTTCTCCTAAAAGACATCTTTCAGGACTCCATGAATTATATCTAGGTCACCATTATTTAATTAGATTGTAAGAATTTACATTGATTACGTAGTCAATTGGAAAAAGGACCAGAAACTTGCTTTTCAGCTTATGAGTTCATTTGTGCCTATGATCACAGCCATTAAGGAAAACACGATATATCATCTTTCATTTTTTTCAATGTTTTACCACCTTTGAGAAAATTCTTAAAAATTTTTATTTGACTCACCTAGTACGCTAGCCATCCCTGTGAGAAATCCTCCCCCCTCAGGCAAAATTTCATTTCTAAGGCTAATGAAGAATGAACAAATTTAATACTGCATTTAGGGGAAAAAGCCTAGCTTATCACATTTTTGAATATGTTTACACAGGTAAATATTTCGATATTTGATATTAATTATCCTTTGACAAAACACAAGTTTAGCAATTTTTTTTGTTCATCCTTTTTTGTACCATTTATTTATTTTTGAGAGACAGAGCCAGAGCACAAGTGGGGGAGGGACAGAGAGAGAGAGGGAGACACAGAATCCGAAGCAGGCTCCAGGCCCCAAGCTGTCGGCACAGAGCCCGATGGGGGGCTTGAACCCACGAACTGTGAAATCATGACCTGAGTGGAAGTCGGACACTTAACCGACTGAGCCAGGCAGGCACCCCGTGTTCAGTCTTTTCCATTAGTTATTTTTGGATTTAAATGAATAAGATAAACTTCTTTACAAAACTTTCAACACAGAAAACCCAAATGGCCCTAAGATCTCCATCCCTTAGAAACCCCCAGTTGCTGTCGCAAGTTAGCTCCTTGTCAATGTCCTTCACGGGAGCTCAGGTGGCAACTACCCCCAGGACTGGGACACAGTCACCTACCTCTCCAAGGATCCTGCTGCCACTTGTGACCAAACTGGGACTGAATCCTAGAATTCTGAGCTGGCACCAGCACCTAGCCTTCCGCCCCTGCATCCCCTGCCTCCCCTCCCTACTTTATACAGAAGAATGAAAGAATATTTACCTGCGACCCTGAGCAGTGTGCCAGGACCGAACACTTTGTTGCCCCAGCTATACCAGCCATACCCATCATACCACTCCCACTGTCTGAAAAGCTTGTACAGAAATCTCCCTTTGTGCCACCTTTTAAAATTGTGCCCACATTTTTTCAATATTTATATAAACATATAAAAAGTAGGTCCTGCTAACATTACACAAAGATGAACCTCAAGCAACATCACATCAGAGATGAACTTAGTCAAGAATGGATGAACTGACCTCTCTCTGCCTGGGCAGCTGGGTTGTGTCTTTCCATCTCGCTCACATGCATTGGAGAATATGGTTTTACCTTCTCTCGACATTTTCCTGACCCTTAGCAATCTCTTCCCTTAAAAGACTTTGTCGTGCAATATCGCTTCTTTTATTAGAGTATAATTTGCAGTTATTATTTATTTTGTTTTTGAAGAGGAACAAAAAAGTATTTAATAAATGAATCTTCAATATTTTTACATGTTTTTTTCCTATTTCTAGGTATTGAGGGGTCGCTATCTTGTTTGACTGTAGGTAAATTCTTTCCAGAATCCAAGCCCCACTGATGGTAGACCAGATGAGTAGTTACAGTCTGAAATATTAATAATAATCTCTTAATCTATTCATTCCTGAAAGACTGCCTGTTTGAACATGAAATTACCCCAACAGTTTCCAGGCATTGATTTAACATCCTGAGATGCTCATGGGGTGCCAGGGTGGCCCAGTCGGTTAAACATCCGACTTTAGCTCAGGTTACAATCTCACAGTTTGTGGGTTCAAGCCCCACGTCGGGCTCTGTGCTGACAGCTCAGAGCCTGGAGCCTGCTTTGGATTCTGTGTCTCCTCCTCTCTCTGCCCCTCCCCTACTCATGCTGACTCTCTCTCTCTCAAAAATAAATAACATTACAAATTTTTTAAAATCAAATCAAATCAAATCAAATCAAATGCTGAGCTGCTCATCAGAGGATCCTGTCTGGTCTGGTCTTTCTGCCGCTGCCCCGGCCTGAACGGAAAGGCAGCTGTGGGTCATGCGGCCGAGTCCTGCTTGTAGGTCACCTGCTCCAGCTGTCCTGCCCGAGTCAGTGTTTCTGGCGCACTTGATGCCGATGCGGAAAGAAGACTGAATGCGATGGTGTGGAAAGGACTTGTCATTTTATAGCAATACCCTAAGAATCACATTTTGAAAATCTAATGAATGCGTATTCAGCATGACTTACTGGATATTTTGGGGGAAGGAGAGGCCATTTTAATGCCATGATTGGAAGCAGAAGCATTGTTTTCTGTATGAGGAGCAGTATAAATTATGAGCTATTACTAATTAAGCATTCAACTAAAGAGTCTATTTCATTTTTATTTTTTTTTAATTTTTTTTAATGTTTATTTATTTTTTGACAGAGAGAGAAAGACAGAGCATGAGCGGCGGTGGGGCAGAGAGCGAGGGAGACACAGAATTGGAAGCAGGCCCCAGGCTCTGAGCTGTCAGCACAGAGCCCGATGCGGGTCTCCAACTCACAGACTTCGAGATAATGACCTGAGCCGAAGTCAGACGCTCAACCGACTGAGCCACCCAGGCGCCCCTAAAGAGTCTATTTTAAAGGTCAGGCTGCACATGAGTAAATATGGACATATAAAAACATGGCTAAATGTTTCTAGTATCACATCATGGCCTACACCATGCATTCTGGGATGGACAGGTCTCTGTGGATCCCACTTTTTGTCATAGTAACTTGCCATGTGAGTTAAGGCAAATGACTGAACTTCTCCAGACCCCACTTTCCACATCTGTGAACTTGGAATACGAGGACTTTCTGTATAGGGCTGTTGAGGCATGAATGAGATAAGGCACTGAAACTAGTCAGCATGGTATGTGGCCCTCAGTGAAACTTAGCTAATATTATTATTCTCTTCAAGGGGGTGGTTTTGGGCCATTTTATCAAAATTTTCCACCAAACAAAACATCTGGATTTTATAAGCAATAGGTATTACACAAATTAATAAAGAGAGCTCATGAATCCAAGACTTTCTCTGTCTCTTACAGCTACATGCCGAAAAGGGATTGTGGCCTGAAGAAGCCACGATCTAGAATACTTGTTCTGTAGACCAAAAGCTTTTTGAGTGTTGGGGCTGTGTCTTTTTTACTCTTTATCTCTAGCATCCAACACGGAAACTGTGTTCAATAAGTGTTTCCTGAGATAATAAATGAACAAATGAAAACGTAAACCCAGGCAGACAGACTTTTTCTATGGACTTTGGAGTTGAAATGGTTTATTGAGCTCACAAAATCCATTAAACTGGACCGTTGCTAGGCAGTATCACAAGACTCACAATGGCACAAATTTCGACTAGTCTCAGGCTGCCCTCTAAGAAGCTAGAGTAATAAGAATTAATGGGATTATTGACATTTTGTAGTCATTTACTGTAAGAGTAAATTATTTTTCAACTGCTAACAGCTGAAAGCAAAAGCAGTTACAGAATTTGGCAGGTTATTAGAGAAAGAAGCAGTAGTCATTAAGAACGGAGTACTATTAGGGGCGCCTGGGTGGCTCGGTCGGTTAAGCAGCCGACTTCGGCTCAGGTCATGATCTCGTGGTCCGTGGGTTTGAGCCCCGCGTCGGGCTCTGTGCTGACAGCTCAGAGCCTGGAGCCTGTTTCAGATTCTGTGTCTCCCTCTCTCTCTGACCCTCCCCCGTTCATGCTCTGTCTCTCTCTATCTCAAAAATAAATAAACGTTTAAAAAAAAAATTAAAAAAAAAAAAAGAACGGAGCACTATTCATACTAAAAGGAACTTAATCAAAGTGTCTGTCTCTTCAGAGACCATCTACAAAAAAAGCAGCTTGAACCATTAACTCACACCAATGGTTTATAGACACAGTCCTAAAAATCATTTTAATTTCAAGACTGAGTCTATTTTTGTGTGCATATTTTTCTAAAAGTAGAAGTTTGCTCCGCTTGCAAGCAGAGAAGTAAATAAACGTTTGCAAAGTAGTTTTATTTCCATGTAGAGTGGCTGTAGCTGCGAAATTGCTGCCCATAAGCTGCTCTGATGCTAAATTGTTTTTTTCTAAAAAACATGTATCAGTTTTTTTATTCACACGATCAAAGCAGAACAAAGTTACTTACCCGGGGGAGTTACTATGACCTTAGTTCCTTCTGCAAATACCATGATCCAGCCTGATTCATCACACTGGTTAGAACTTCTACAAAAATGTCAACCTTGTCCTGAGCCTCATGGCATGACGGGCAAGTAGAAACCTGGTCCTGGCGACTTGATCTTCTGGGTTCCCTTGGAAGTCCTTGAATATAGGTTTCATGGCGTCTGACATTTTATAAATTTTCCTCAGATTAGTTGGCAAAAATGTCTGTTTTCCAAGGAGCCAGTAATTACAGAAAGTGCTGATAGAAAATGGAAACAATGAAAGCACCAGTAAAAAAGAGAGATTGGAAGTAACGAGGCAACCAACCAGTTATCTAAATTACCAGGAAAAGTGTTCAGAGAATTAAGATGTTTTGATTTCCAGGTGTTTGAGTGTGTGAAACTGCTTAGAGATCGCATCAAAGGCAAAAAACCCTTCTGTTCTCACAAACACCAAGCCTGCTCCGTTAGCAATCTGGGATTGTGTTTCTGAAAGAGGAAACTCTTCAGTAACCAGAAATACAAACATACTAACAGAAATATACTCGAGAAGTGTGAACAATGTTCTCCATTTTAAAATCAGCTACTTTTACCATTTGACAACATGATTCTCTACCACGCAGTGCAAAAATGAGAAAATAATTTGTTAGGACGTTTTTTCCTGGAATAAAAGAAGAAAATTGTAGAAGTCCGTCTTCTATGAAATACTAGATTCCTATTTAAACCATAATTTGAAAACAAAATCCAGTTCTCTGATATGTTGAAAAAAAGAAGCCTCTTGGAAGTTATTCTGTGGTCTTTGGAAATGCACATGTAGCCCTATCTCTGTGGTTAACTGGCTTTGGACAAGACATTTGCCATCTCTGGGTTCCCATGTCTCCGCTTGTTGTGTGGGCACTGGGCTATGTGTGTCCAACAGGCCCTTCCTCTTCCAACAGCTCATAAACCTGTGATTAAGAGCAGGAAAGGGTCTGCTGTGGTTGCTCAAGTGAGAAAGGAGTTGAGGGTTAGTAATAAAGAAGGTTTTCTTACAAGTCCTTCTGACTCTATGACATTGTGAGATCCCAGCAGGTACAATAGCAGGTATCTTCATCAGACTGGAGGACCTTACTGATTATCAGGTAAAAGACTCTGTTGTCTTTCCCATCTGTGTACAAGCCAGAAATGGTAATATTGGTTGAGCCATACAGGATTCATTTCAGAGCCTCTGCTTCTTTTGGTTGTTACTGGTGGACGATGGTCTTCGAGAGAGTAACCCAGACTGCTTACAATGTATATAAACTGTTCTTTCTGTTAGGTAAAGGAGAGTCGATCCTGAGGGATGCTTATTTTGGTGTCTCCATTTGGAAAGCATGGGAGTGAAATCAGAAGCACTTGAACAAGTTGAAAGTGGACATAAAAACAGTGAAAAGACAGTCAACCTACAAGCCCAAGCCAAAGACACACAAATCCATGGGGTTGGCATTGCCAGTAACTAGTCAGAATAGACTCTAAGTGGGGGGCATGAATCAGGACTGGGGAATCAGTGGCAGCCCTCATTTTTCAGAGGCAAGGAAGGAGAGGAAGATTTACTTTAGAACCAATGACATACTTCCTCAGTAAGACCTATGTCAGTGTTATTTTATTATGTTCCTGTATAAAGAAATATGAGATCCCAGAAGACCTCACCAAGACATCTGTGTAATAATAATTCAATATTATCTTCCCTTTGGGGTAAATACCTTCACATTTTTCCTTTAGGTTTTGCTTCAAACACATGTACCCTTAAGCTCTTTTTCATCTCTGAGTTACAGATTTTTCACCAAATTTTGTGAGTGTGGGAGCTATATGGCTATCATGAGAATTGGAAGAAAACTCTTACTACTATGTAATAAGAAATGAGATAATAACCCCAAAATATTATGCAGAAGTATCTACATTCTATAGGTCATTAGTTTATAGAAAGTTCCGAAAGCTTGGTGAAATTGAACTATTATTATAGTTACTGCTTTAGGTGTTATGACATTACTGTCCTCTGCTGTGAATGAAGAAAAATCTTGGAAGAAAAATATCCTTTGGTTTATGACCCTCAACTCTTATCCTATTCAAAATTCTTAGCTTTCAAAATAAAGAAAACTTTACTGTTGTTTGAAGGCCAATGTCAGATGTGACGTTTAATGAGTCCCTGAGCTCCTGTGTTAGCTGAGATGGCTCAGGGAAGCAGTTCAGTTGTAATGGGAAAGGACACTGTGATGTGTTGACCTTGTGCTTGAACTGTCCTGTGTGGAATCTCCTTCGGTCCCCAGCAACCCTATGAGAAATATTTAGTAATGTTCCTGGATCGTGCTGTCAGTTAAGTGGCTGAACAGGAATTCAAACCCAGGTTTGCATCACTCCAAAGGTCTTGTGGTTTCCATCATCCATCCATCCATCCATCCATCCATCCATTCAAAGTCAGCAAACCATTTTGCACATTGATATGGCTCCCTTCCCAGAAAGCTTCTCATCAAAAGAGAAGTGGAAGATCAGGACACGAACAAAAGCCAGCCTGGGCCCCAGAGAGTAAATAGATGATAAAGTGACCTAACTGAAAGATCATCACAGATTGAGTTCTTAGGCTCTAACCTAAAACCTTGCTGAGGACACAGATGCAGGAGAAAAGTCTTGTATAGATGGTAGCCAGGTCCCTCTGAGAGGCAGAAAGGCGTGGGTATATGTTTTCGGGGGTGTGGTGTAGTGGGAGGGCTTCTGTTCAGTGTCAGTGGCACATTTCCATACAGTGGATCCCAGCAGGTGCAGTCATACAGCCCAGCACCTGCCTCATTAACTCGGTGTATCCTCAGGCTCGCTGGCAAATCCCTCTGTCCTTTCCTGGCTTCATATTTTTCCTCACTACACCTTGTTCGTGGACCACATTTTCACTTGAGGAAATACACAATGCATTTTAGAGGCTGGTCTGGCTTTTGGTACCAGTGTATTATTATACATTCTTCCTTAAGACCCATTTTTATTTGGCATTCAAAAATGTTGTGTTTCCTTTTTTCTTGGTAATAGATGGTATGAGTTGTGTTATAAAAATGTCTCCACTTGAGGATGGTGTCAGGAGAAGATGTTGAATACTGGGCTGATCACAGAGCACATGTGAGGGCTGATGTGGTAAGAGGAAGGGGCGCTCTGAGCACACAGCGAGGAACCATAGATGGCAGAGAAAGGGACCCACAGCGTTTACCCCAAATCATCCTGCAAAATAGGACTACTAACCTGTTTTATCAGCAGATTTTTCTCACTACTGTGCATTTGTTACCATCCAATGATATTAGTATAAAGAAGCCATTTTCTTGTTAAAGGACTATCGTCCTTCACCAGTTCAAATTAGAGAGTGGGAGGTGGGGGGTAATTCTTACAGTTCTCTTCTTCAATGACTTATGAATTATCTGCTTTCTTTCTCTGCCTCTGTCATATTCTCTCTCTCTCTCTCTCTCTCTCTCTCTCTCTCTCTCTCTCTCTCATCCTTCCATTGCAGTTCGGGTGATTTCTAATGGCCTATCTTCATGTTAACTAATTCTTGCCTTATATCTCTTAAATCCACTGATGAGCCTTTCAGGGCATTCTTCATGTCTGTTCTGATGTTTTTTATTTCTTGCATTTCCTTTGGTTCTTTCCATCTCTCTAATGAAATGATTTGTCTGATCTTGCATCTTGTTTACTTTTTCTATTAGATTAGATCCTTTAAAGTGTTCATCAAAATTATTTTAAGTTCCCTGAAGGTTCCAACAACTCTGTCATGTCTCAGTCTGGTTCTGGTGACTGGTCTGTGTCCTCACACTGTGTTTCTTCTTGACTTGCTGAGTCAAGAGTCTGAGTGTTTGGCTGGAAGCTGGCCACGTTGTGTGGTAGAATAGATACGGAGGTAAATATATTTTGTGCTTGAAAATGAGCACACCTTTCCACTTTGGCCTTTAGTGTGGGGCTTTCTGTTAACTATTCAGGAGGTAGACTGGATTTGGAGCTGGTTGTTGCTAAGTTATTGGGTTGAAATGTGTTATTGTCAGAGTCCAGACACTTAAAAATTCTCTAATTGTACTTTGTCTCTTCACTTGTCTTTGAGTCTTCCCTTTGTTCTGATCCCCAGAGAAATTCTGTCTCTCAAAGTTCTCTTAGCTCTATTCTACTGTTACTTTCACTCAAAGTTTGCTACCTTGGAGGTGAAAGGTCACACAGGGAGACATTCTCTGGTATTTTTAGTAAGTCTCATTTTGAAGCAGATACAATGAAACTGGGTCTTAATGTCACAGTCTTCACAAGTATTCCTGCCTCTTCTTCAGAGATGGAACATTTCAATCCTTGTTCCTCTCCTCCCAGGGTATGAAGTACCCACCTACTTCAGGTCGTGGGTTTGATGCCTATCCTTCTGCAGATGACCTCTTGTTACCTTGGGACATAGGGGAGATGTTCTGGAAAAAGTTTTGGTGGTTGCCTCCTTTGCCTTCTCTCAACCACAGCAGATTCCACCGGCACCTCCCCTGCAGATGAAGTCACCTCTTGTCTCCAGGGATAACGGGGTGGATCGGGTATGGGTGGATTTCAGCGGTAGTTGCTGTTCCCCTCCTGCAACACCAAAAGGGGAGCTTTGTCTGGATTGTCCCTGGTCTTCCCTGCAAGAATTTTATGGGATTCCTCCAGAAGAAGCTTAAAAGGTGTTGGAAAACCCCCTGTTTATGGTTCCAAGGGTTCACACCCCCCCCCCACTAGTCTATACTGTCTGATATTTTCTAAGTAAATATGTTTGACAACATCTATCCAAGGTGAGAAATGCTCACATCCTATGTCTCCCTGAAAGTGCCTGTCTGCCTCCAGTTTTTGTGTAAGTCACTTACCTACAACCTCAGTTCTCTGATGGGTTCAAACAAAGTATTAAATCTCAGTTTGTCCCGATTTTTTAATGTTTATTTATTTATTTTGAGGGTGGCATGGAGGGACAGAAAGAGGGAGAGAGAGAGAATCCCAAGCAGACTCTGCACTGTCAGCACAGAGCCCGATGTGGAGCTCGACCTCACCAACTGCGAGATCATGACCTGAGCCAAAATCCAGAGTCAGAACGAACCATCCAAGCCCCCTGTTCTGCTTTTTGAGTGTTTCTGTAAGATGGGAGCTGTGACATTTCCAGCTCTCTGTATCTCTGAGCACATGTGGGTCCTTTTTCTTCCTTTTTTTTTTTTTTTTGGTTTGTTTCTTTAATGTAAATTGTTATTTACATTAAAATTCTTCTATCAGAAGAAGAGAAGTAAATTTCAGTTGAGTTCTGCCCAATTACCATTGTATCTCTTTCCAATTTTTAACTGAATTTCTTTTATTATTATTGAGTCTTGAGACTTCTCTCTGTATGCTGGACATCAGTCTTTTCTCTACATGTATTTTGAGAATATTTTCTTTTAAGCTGTGGCTTTTCTTTCCATTTTCTTGAAATGTTCTATTTTCTTTCCATTTCAGTCTTGAATAGAACAGAAATGCTAATATTGAGGAAGTGCAATTTATTAAATATTTCTTTTATGATTCTTGCTTTTTGTGTCCTATATGAGGAATCTTTCCCCAACCCAAGGTTACAAAGATTGTCTCCTATATTTTCATCAAGAAATGTTATTGTTATAGTTTTTACAGTTAGGCCTAGAATCCAGTTTTATAATGTTTATTGATTTATTTTGAGAGACAGAAGGAGCATAAGCAGGGGAGGGGCAGAGAGAGAGAGACGGAGAGAGAGAAAGAGAGAGAGAGGATCCCAAGCTGGCTCTATACTTGGCATGGAGTTGGACACAGGGCTCAAAGTCACAAGTTGCAAGATCATGACCTGAGCTGCAATCAAGAGTCAGACACTTAACCAACTGAGCCACACAGGGGCCCCGAGAATTCATTTTTAGTTAATTTGTATATATAATGTTTGGTATGGATTGAGGTTTATTTATTTATTTATTTTTACATAGATGAACAATTGTTTCATAATCAGTTGTAGAAAACTGTATTCTTTGTCCATTGGATTTCCCATGGATTTTGTCCATCTTTGTTAGGAGTTAAGTAAGCACTTCGGTGTTGCCCTATTTCTGGATTCTGTTCCTCTTACCTATGTGGGTATGATTTCACCCAAACCCCTTTTTCTTGACCATTGTAGCTTAATAGTAAGTGTTTAAACTCTTTTCAAAACAATTTTGGCAATGCTATGTTTTCTGTAATCCCATAGAAATTTTGCAACCAGTTTATTGATTTCTATGAAAAGTTTTCCTGGGATTGTGGTTGGGGTTACATTAAATCTATTTATCAGTTTGGAGAATGTTTGCCATCTTAACTATATTGAGTCTTCCAATCTATGAACATGGTACATCTCTTCATTTATTTAGTTCTTCTTTGATTTCTGTCATTAAAGTTTTATTGTTTTCAGGGGCACCTGGGTGGCTCAGTTGGTTAAGTGTCCGACTTAGCCTCGGTCATGACCTCATGGTTCGTGGGTTCCGGCCCCAAGTCAGGCTCTGTGCTGACAGCTCAGAGCCTGGGGTCTGCTTTGGATTCTGTGTCTCCCTCTCTCTCTGTTCCTCCCCTGCTCACACACACTCTCTCTCTCTCAAAAATAAATAAACATTAAATTTTTTTTAAAAAAGTTTTATTGTTTTTAGCATACAAATCTGTTTTTGCTCAAATTTACTTCTATGTATTATAGAGGTTTTTTGACATTGTTTTTGTTGGTATTGTAAATGATACTATTTTGTAAATTTCTGTTTTCAAATGTGAATTGCCAGGATATGAATTACAATTGATTATTCATCTCACATTCTATTGTATTTTGTATAGTCCTCCGTTAGGTGTATGTGCCATCATTTGTTCCACCACTGTCCCTATGTTTGGATATTTATATCATTCCCAACATTTTGCAGTTACACAATGAATAATTTTATCCATTTGTATTTTCACATTTTTGAAAGTTGTGCCTTTAGAGTATATTTCTAAAAAGTGTTTTTACTTGACAGCTAAATGCATATAAATTTTTGTTATATATTTCCAAATTTCCCCACAAAATGATTGTATTTTGCACCAATGTATGATTGCCCGTTTTCTCCCACTGCTTCACCAACAGAATGTATTGTCAAACTTTTAAACTCTTGCCAATCTCATGAGTGAGAAATGGCATCTCACTGTAGTTTTTATGGGTACCCAGAAAATCAAGGGAGACAGCCTTGATTGTGTGCTGGTTTGGGGATGATGAGATTGCCTTATTATCTTCACACACCCTGTGCCCCTCTCAGGGTTGCATACAGTACATAGGAAAAGACGCCTTTCATGTTCAGTATGAAACCTTTCACCTTCTGGTTTCAGGGCGGAGTGATGTGAAACAGTGCAGCAATTTCCAATAACTATATCCAATACTGAGATCCCTATTGGTATTGTTTGGATGCCACAATAATTCCAAAGGCGTGAGCAGTAGAATGCATTTAAAAACTTAATTTGGCCCCCACAATACAGATGGAATGCCAGAAAATCCTAATTTCAATGTCCTATCATTCACTTGTTTGGGACAACACCAGATAGACTAGAGTGTAGACTGGGTCATGCTTAAAGCCTGCCTAGACCTCATAGCCGCTCTCATGAGTATGTCAATACCTAGATCTTCTAGAAGTAATTTTGGTATGGGATAACTACATTAATAGTACTATTTTTTTTTAGCATTTATTATCTTTTAGGTGCCGTGCCTTATATATATTATTTCACTTTCTCATCTAAAAGGTCTAGACCTTTGAGATGTTATTATATTCACTGTTGTACAGATGAGGAAAGTGCAGCCAACAGATGTTAACTCGTGTATCCAGAGTCACAAAGCTGGTACCTATGGGAGCCCGGATGCATACTGGGAACTCAGCGAAAAAATTCTGTGGAGAAGGCAAAATATAATGATGACAATATAGGTCTTCCATTATTATAACACTGTTGGGCAAACACCGTTTTCACTGTGGACCATTTATTTATAGTTTTACTCCTACAGTGTATGCATATACAGATACACATAAAATTATATAATTATATACAGAAAACTAATTTATACACATATAATTTTAAATTATATGTACACACACACACACATATATATATATATATATATATATATATATATATATATAAGTGGTCATTCACATATGGACTTGTGTGTACAATTTATCTTTATTGTGATCTTATGAATATTTTTATAGCTGAAATTTATAATTAAGTGTACACTTTAACATCTTAAAATGTGTATTTTTCTTAATAAATTTATAGTAAATCATTTTTAACATTTTAAAAATCAGCAAAAGTGCACAGAAGTAAAAGTTATCCATCACTGATGGATAATTTACCATCTTAAAACTTTTAAATTTACCTTGATTTTATTAATATACACACATTCACATAACCGAGAGCTGACCATATATGCAATTCTTTGCTCTTTTATGTTTCTCAACATTTCCAAGTTAGGATTTTCAACTTTATTCCTTAAAGTCACCATTTTTGGTAGACATCTAGTGTTACATATTTTGAGTGCAACATTGATATGCTTCACCATTTGCCCACCATGGACACCCCCGGAAGGGTAATGAGAAGCTGATACAGCTTCAACCCTTTTGTATTACACATAAATGACTCTGTACTTTTAGATCCTGACTTCTCCGACTGTGAAGTATGCAGGGATCCTGCAGGAAACTTGTGAAACGAGATCGGCATTCAGGAGGCCTGGCTGAAGTTTGATTTTCTGCATTTGTAACAAGCTCCTGGGTGAAGTGGAGGCTGCTGGTCCACGAATCAAATGTTGGGCACCAAAAAGTTAGAATACGCATCCAAATGATTTCATTTTCAAATAGGCAATAATAACCCATATACTCACTGCAATGCCCCAATATATTGAGCATGAGGCATGCCCCAAGCGTCGTGAGAACTTTATAGGTATTATTGACGTTACTTCTCTCAGGACCTCCTTCAGGTTAATATGTTTCCATTTTAAAATAAGGAAAATGAGTCAGAGATATGTTATACAATTTATTCAGAATAAGTTCATAGATGGGGAGGGTGGCTATGTAATGAAGGGACATTGAAGAAACACTAAGAAATAGGGAAACATATAATAACAATAAATGTCACTCTCAGTGTGACTTTTTCTGCAGAGGGCCAAATGGTAACATTTTAGGGTTTCTGAGTCTCTGTTGCAACTACTCAATCTGCAATGTATTGCAAAAGCCGCTATAGACAATTTATGAACATGTGGACAAGGTGGTGTTTCAGTAAAACTTTATTACAAAACTAGGGGCTGCTGGGTATGGATATAGTTTGCTGACTTCCTGTTCCATGGCAACCATTATGGTTAATTGTAGTGTTAGTGTTTTAGTGTTTTAGTGTGTGTGTGTGTTTTATAAGAGATACAGAGTAGTAATATTATTACACAGAAAATTAAAAATTCATAACAATTTAAAGTGTGTCTTATAGGGGCACCTGGGTGGCTCAGTTGGTTAAGGGTCCGACTTTTGGTTTGGGCTCAGGTCATGATTTCACAGCTCGTGGGTTCCAGCCCCACACTGGGCTCTGCATTGAAAGTGTGGAGCCTGCTCTGGATTCTCTCTCTCTCTCTCTCTCTCTCTCTCTCTCTCAATCTCTCTTGCCCCTCCCCATTTGTGCTTGCTCTCTCTCTGTTTCTCTCAAAATAAATAAATTAATTAAAAAATAAAGTGTGTCATATATACAGGTATATTCTATATTGTTACATAAACAATCTCATCATTAAATGTACAAAATCAATACAACAGTGACTGTTATGTATACATAATAAAAAGCTTTTTGTTACAATGTGCAAAATCTCTAAAGGTACCAAGAGAATTAAAACTACCTTTCCAGGGACATCCACTGTTGAAACTTTGAAGAATTCCTTTGCGTTTGTTTTTTTTAATGTATTTGAGAGCTTACTATATAAACCAGTTCCGTGACATTTTCCTTGCAATACATGGTTAATATGTTCAAGTTCACTAACAATTGATCAAAAATCATGTTTTAATGGGTCCATAATATTTTGTCACTTCCAAACCTCATAGATAATGTGCCCCTTCCCCTGAATTTCATCACTATAATGTTTCCTGGTTGTTTTGTGTTGAAAAGTCAGGGTGGCTCTCCCTCCTGAGATCAGTCTCCGTGGGGCCACTTCAGGTGAATTCTGCCCTGCTCTTCTCATTATTAAGTGATATAATCTGTGTAAAGCATTTGATACAGATACGATAAGAAGCTAAGTACTTCTTTTCATTCCCTTCTTTCTAGAAACGGTTCACATTCTCTGACTCTATATTCCCCTCAGGGATCTTCCTACCGTTGCTTCTGTAGATGTGTTATGGGACAGGTGAGGCCCTTTGAGACCCAGGCCCTCCGGGTCCTCCAGCTGGGGACCCACCACTGTCAGGAATCATGCTGGACAGAAAGTGGGACACAAGATCCAGAGTTTGCCCCTGGGAAGGAAGACATTCAGTTTCCTTGGCCTCTCTGCACGTGATAGAAGCACCTGATCCGTAGAATGAGAAGCAGAATGAATGTGTTGTCATTATCTCAGGAAGCAGGGATAAAGTGCATGGCAATTATGTGGTCAGATGTTCACATTTACCAAAGGTACCAAAATTTTTGCCAAGTAAAGGTTTTTTTCTCATGGTTGACGGTGGACTCTAAAGAGGTGGGAGAGGAGCTGGAATTTTTTTTAAATTTTTTTTTTAGAGAGCGAGAAACAGAGACAGAGCCTGAGTATGGCATGGACAGGGGGAGAGAGAGAGAGAGAGAGAGAGAGAGAGAGAGAGAGAGAGAATTTTAAGCAGGTTCCACGCCCAGCCTAGAACCCCATGGAAGACTCAATCTCAAGACCACGAGATCATGACTTGAGCCAAAATCAAGAGTCTGACACTCAGTCAACTGAACCACCCAGATGCCCTGAGAGGGGGGTTTTACAGTTTACACATAACACAGTGTTTTGCCATTTTTTGAAAACTCAAAAGCGTTCAGTTCCTAATCACAGAATTCAGTTCCAGTAACCATGTTTCATTTTATTAATGTGTGAGGGTCATTGCTTTTCTTCTCTTTACAGATGTAGGGAGTGTGTATTATCTATCTTTTTAACCATCTGATTCTTATTCAGGATCTTTCTGCTTCTTTGTAGAACCCTGGAGACCAAAGACTCAGAGGCATATCTGCCATGTTGGAGGCACGGGGTGTGCTCGAAGGCCTGTTCCAATGGAGCAATGCTGGTTTTGTCCCACTATCGATCCCTGGATGTGGAGTGAGGTGCTGCTTCTGCCTCTAGGACATAGGACTTATACCTTGGTCTCTCCTCTTCCCCAAAGAGCTGGTTGCTTACTTCAGAGTTAATGGTTATTGCTTCCTTCAGGATGGCCTCAGACGCTAATAAAAGATGTACAGTTATTATGTCTGACAGATCATTCCACCTGTGAAGAACTGTAATGCCCGTGAATTAAATCAGAAAGTAAAAATGACGGGAAATATTTATGTCCTTTCCTTTCTTCATTCTGAGCCACCCGGGTGCTAGAAACCTCTGTCTCCACAGTGAATTAACAGACACATGGATTTTTCCCTGATCCATCCACGCTGCGTTTTCAGAGTTCCCAGACAGCTGAATCCAGCGGGAACCAGTGTCAAACTGCTTTCACACGGACCGTCATTGCTGGTATCACGTGGGGTTCGCTGTGCGAGCAGAATCTACAACGTCTTCCTGCAAAGGTCAGGCACTACTGCAGAGGGAGAGGCTCCGGCTGGGCACCGGGCCGTGCGGCCTCTGTGGTTGCCCATGTGGAGAAGGATGTGGGTGGACCCAGACCCGAGCACGGTTCTTGTGCAGCTTCTCCTGGCAACTCTGGTGCTGTGGCTCCAGTCCCAGTAGGCACAGAAGTACACAGCCTCATCTTTTTGCTCTAAGAAATTTATTTTCAAGGTTGCAGTGGAAGCATGAGCGTTTTTACTTGCCTCAAGTTTGTCACTCTTCCCTCCTAAAGAAACTCGAACGGGGTGTGTTGAGACGAGTGTTAGATGTTCTATCTCCTGATCTGGCTTCTGCCGGTACCAGTGTATGGCTCTATTGATGACCTCAGTGGACATCTTGCACGATATGTGTGCACTCTTCCCCCTTGCTCTGGAAATTGATATTTCAGGTTGTTCCAGTTTCCCCTGCCCAAGGCCAACTGCAAGCCAAGAAGAGAAATCCCCATGAGCAAATGATATGGAAAAGGGCAACAATAAAGAATTTCTCAATTCTCTCCTGTAGACTGAAGTGACTGGGGGACACTCACAGGCCCAGAGAGATAAGAAGATGACGGCCTCCAGCAGTGACATCCTGCGGGCCAGGCTGGCTCCCCAGGGACAAGGTAAGAAGTGAGGTCCCCGTGAGCAGGACTGGGCAGGACAGTGATAGGAGGGTGGAGCTGGTTGAGGATTTAGAAGAAGTGGTGGCTTAGAGAGTTTCCTGATCAACCACAGGTATGAGCAGTTCTGGGGCTTCCTGAGTCCCATGAGTGCTGGGCAGATGGGGTAAGAGGGCCCCCAATCTGGAAAGAGATCCTGGTACCAATGTGTCTGTCTGGGGTGGGGCAGGATGGTTCTCACACCCCCTCAGCCATTCCCCCTGGGATCCCAAACCCCAGAGACATTGCCCAGAGACATGGGGCCATGCCTGCTGGGTTCAGCCCCCGTGTGTATCTGCCTCTGATTTGCTGTTGACTCGCGATTCGGATGGGAAACCTGACCTTTACTCTTCTGTAACAACCACAACACAACAATCAGAGACTGAAATATGTCATCGATGATTTGAATACGCCATGTGAACAAGCACCAGAGTATCTTTGGGTCTTGTAAGTTAATTGTGATGTCACCAGGCAGATGAGGACTCAGAGAAATCAAATTTCATTTACAATCTGGGTGCCTCCAGGAAGGGAGTAAGCTGCAATTGCTGGGGGTCGTGAGTCAGAGCAGTCTCTCGAACCAGCTTCTACTTGCCCTGGGCCTTGCCACTGTCTCATGAGCATGATGTCACATGTGGGATCATTTTCAAAGCAATGTTGTGTTTCAAACGTAATGATAAGTGTTAAAATTAATGTACATCCAATGTCCATTGTGGACTTGCTTTTGTTAGGCATATTTCTGAAGGTTTTCCTGTATAATTTATGTAATCCTCTCCCCTGTCGCAGGAGATGGCTGTTGTGATTAATCTCCATGTCACAGATGAGGACATTAGCAGGTAGGGTCCTGTGGCAGACTGTCCTGAAAGGGAAATCTTCCAGATGTGTGCCCATTGTATTCCTTTACACGTGACTTCTTTTTTTTGTTTATTAATTTATTTTTGAGAGAGAGAGATAGAGAGACTGCACAGGGTAGGAGCAGAGAGAGAGGGAGACAGAATCCCAAACAAGCTCCCCACTGTCAGCGTAGAGCCCAACCAGGGCTCCAACTAACGAACCATGGGATCATGACCCAAGCCAAATCAAGAGTTTCTGCTTAACTGACTGAGCCACCCAGGCGCCCCAGCCATGGTTTCATGAGTGACACTCATACTGTCCTGCCCCAGCTTGGCTGGGTGTGGTGGCAGGTCTGGGACAACCCATAATCACCCACAAATGCCAGAGTATGTTCTTGTGAAGTTAACAAACACTAAGGGAATTCAAAGTGGCCCAATAGTGCAATTGAAACAGCATGGACTATGGATTTGGAAACATTTCTGTTCCTCTCTAAGCAACAATTCTTTCTTCCATGAATTAGGTTCGTTTGCGGTATTTTTATGACGATCACATGAGCTCCTGGATGCACACAACATCTGGCTCATTATGTGGCAGCCAGCGGAGTGAATGGATATGAATTCCATGCAGTTCTTTGCCAGCCTGAGCTTTTGACACTTCTGAAAATCTCTGGGGAATGAAACACTGCACCTTGCTTCTCTCTGAGATAATCAGACCATTTCAACATACCGAGTCTCCAAATAGGAATCCAGCCCAATAGGAAGTTAAGTGAAACCAGACATCTGGGGTACAGTTGGTAGCATCTGTGGGGGTACAATCGACAACCATCAGGCTGTCTTTTCTCTTTCCTCTGAGACTGAGGCATTGACCCGAGGAAGGTCACAGGACATAGTGCAGGCTGAGGCTGAGGCCTAGTCAGGGCTGAGGTCTGGGCTTGGGGCCAGAGTTGTTGGGAGGGATGCGGTCACAGTCATGATTAGGGGTGTGTGTGATTATTAACTTGGTGTAATGGTAATGTAGGTTTCTGGGGGCCTTTCTACTAGGTCATCGTGTCCTCTTCTACTTCTGCACGTCTTATATTAAGGACCAAAGCAGAACGGACAGAATTTTATGCACCTCGTGGTTGTGGTTCTTTGTTTGTAATTGATCTTGAACAAGGGTTTTCGATCCACAAATCCTGATTTGGTGTTGTCGGTTCCTGTGTGCATGAAAAGTGAAATCTGGATACCCTGTAGTGAAAATATCATTTCCATTATTGAAACAAATATTTCTGTTGCTTCCATTATGTATATCCACTTGCAAATCTAAACAAAAGAACAGCATTTCAAGAAAAGCCAAGGTTATCAAGAAATAAAACATGAAATTTAAAAATTTTAAAGTATCACTCAACCAATCTGAAAAGTAGGGAAACAAATTCACATTCGCAGGTGAATCCTGCCTGCTCAGGCTGTCTGCCCACAAAGAAGGCTAAGGAGGAGCCAGGGACGCCGGAACAGGAAGAGGAGAGAGAACCTCCAGGAGTGTGAGCACAGGAGAGGGGTGACTCAGGGCCCGATGCCAGATCGGGCATTTCTGACAGTGTTCTAAATTGCCAGTAATATATGGGAATTTTATCCATATGTATATGATGCCAAAATAAGCAATCCATTTACAAAGGTGGAAGTTTCCCCCAGGATGGTTATTAGGAAGATTATTTTATCAAGAGGATTTTTTTATTTCAGTAGAAAAGTTGGCCCCATCGCAAGTCTGCGATGACCTGAAATCCCCTTTTGACTTTCTAGGTGACAGTCATCACTGGTCCCTCTGCCCATCTACCCCTTGGAACTCAGGTCAAAGGCTTCCATGACCCTTTGTACAGATCTTGACTCTGAATCTCTGGTGACCCCAGGGCCTGGGGAGTCCTTTTGTTTGTGTGAAGGTGGGAGGGCTGTCTCCTCATGTCCTCATCTGAATAAGAGACAGGTTGCAGTGATACTCCCAACTCTACCCTTTAGAGAAGGCTCCATAGAGTGTCTCCGGGGGTGTAGGCTTCTCTTATAGGCTGGATGTAGTTCAGGAGCCAAAGGTTGGAATTATCAATTTTTTGGTGCACTCAAATGTAATCAATCTCTTGATTTATTTATCTACTTCTTCATTATTGGTGTATAAAAATGCAACAGATTTCTGCATGTTGAGTTTTATATCCTGGGAGTTTGCTGAATTTAAATATTGGTTCTAGCAATTTTTTGGTGGAGTCTTTCAGGTTTTCTACACAGTATTATGTTGTCTGCAAATAGTGAAAGTTTGACTTCTTCCTTGCTGATTTGGATGCTTTTTATTTCTTTTTGGTTTCTGATTACTGAGGCTAAACTTCCAGTACTATGTTAAATAGTAATGGTGAGAGTGGACATCCTTGTCTTGTTCCTGAACATACGGGAAAGGCTCTCAGTTTTCCCCGTGAGGATGGTATTAGCTGTGGGTCTTTCATGTATGGCCTTTATGATGTTGAGGTATGTTCCATCTATCCATATATTTTGGAGGGTTTTTATCAATAATGGATGCTGTGTTTTCTCAAATGCTTTTTTCTACATCTATTGAGGGGATCGTATGATTTTCATCCTTTTTTTTTAATGCAATCTACACACTCTTTAAACAGGGCATAGGCCATAAATAATAATGACAAGTACTATGGTTGTTGAACTCTTACTATGCGACAGGCATGGGTCTAAGTTCTTCGCATGTATTAACTCTATATATCTTCCAGCAACCCTCGAAGGTAGGAACACTTATACCCTTATAAATGCTGGGGAGACTGAATCTCATAATGTCGAGCTGGGTAGTTGTATGTTTTCTGTGGGAGAAGAGGGTTTATAAAGGTGGAAGGGGCCACACTCCATCACAAATGTCTGAGCTTTACACAGTTAATCAATTAATGTTCTGGATAGAGGTCTCCAAACATTCTTGGTTCATTTTTGAATTTTTGCAATAGTGGTTCCCTCCTTCATGAACCTCTTCTCTCCAAATTTGGGCACTATGACCTACTATCCCTCATAGGGTCTAATGCTCATGTTCTTATCACCAAGGTTATTTTGTTTCTGAGCAGCAATCAGGCTGTTACCAGTGGGGCTGGGAGTGCGTCCAGGAGCATTTCAAATACAGCAGACAAAGTGGTCAAAGCAATTCCAGTCACCATGATTGACCTGGAGGTCCTTTACTCTCTTGTCCATCCACCTACGAGGAATATGTCCGTACTTTCCAGTGGGCTGAGAGTGGGGGAGTGGAGCACCAAGGGCAGAAATCAAGGAGCACATCCTTGTGTTCCATCTTGATGCTTCTTTGCTCAATAAACAGCTTTTGTTATGCCTATCTTTCCTCGTAGAAAAATTCTGGGGACCCAGGAGTCAGAAAAAAATTGACTGCATAATAAAATTCTCTGCAGAAAATTCTCTGCTAATTGTCTCTAAATATACACCACAGGGATCAATTTAAATAACTCTGTGTGGCTCCCAGGGATGGAATATGCTTCATATTTTTAAAAAAAGAACGTAATCATTAAAAGGATGGTTAAATTCTCTATTTCTGTCCAACATGCCTGCTTCAAATGTTTTCATTGTTTTGCTTTGCTTTGCTCATCAGATTTTGTAATCAGACAGATCTGGACTCAGATTCCAACTTGCTCCTTATTATCAGGGAACTTAATTTATCAAAGTATCAAATTTATAAAATATCTATAAAATTGAGATGATGATAATAATTAATAGTTATCTCACAATATTGTTATTAGAATTACATAACAAAAAGTATATGAAGTACTTAACACAGCACGTAGTACATAAGGAATGCTCAATTAACATTAGCTATTAGTATACTTATATCAAAATATCACACTATATTTCTTCATTTTCATATGGAACTGAGCTTCTTTTTTATTTTTATTTTTAAAAATTTTTTAAATGTTTTTATTTATTTTTGAGACAGAGAGATACAGAGCATGAGCAGGGGAGAGGCAGAGAGAGAGGAAGACACAGAATCTGAAGCAGACTCCAGGCTCTGAGCTGTCAGCACAGAGCCCGATGCAGGGCTCGAACTCACAGACTGTGAGTTCGTGACCTGAGCTGAAGTCGGAGGCTTAACCGACTGAGCCACCCAGGTGCCCCGGAACTGAGCTTCTTGAGAGAATGAGTACACATTCAACTCTGTACACATAAACTAATTAATTCTTTGTTTTGGTTTGGATGAACAAAAAAAGTACAGTCAAAGGTATCTGTTGACCCATCGACTGCAAATTCTATGGCTTTCAGAATATAACTTCAGATTTTTGGCAATCATTCTGGAACTTGAATTTACAAGTTAAAAAAAAGGCAACAGAACCACAGTAGGTTGGAATGATCAGGTTGTGACTGAAACAGTTAAATATAATTGACTCAAAAGTGACAAAACAAGTAGATTAAGAAACTACAGAAAAGATGGATCAGTTAAAACAAGTGTGGGAGGTGGATTTTGTTAACATTCTGAAAGTGACAGGCATTTCTCTAGTCTTAGTTATTTAATAAGAACTGGCATTGTTTCACTCCTGTACATTTGTTTATTGTATTAACATCCAGAACACAGAACTGGATACATCATAGTATCAGTTCATAAAACACTATAATTATTTATCTACACATGGATCTCTTTTATGTTATTTATTTTTTTTAATTTATATGTTGATAACTTACTGAAAATATCAATAAATCCATTATTTAACAGAAAGAAAAAAAACATTACAAATAATCTACATGCTCCTTTCTTAGTTTATCAAATAGAAAGGCACAGAATTTAATGATAATCTCTCAACACTTATCCAGTTTCCTGTTTTGTTACTGAAGGAACGGGGCACATCTTGTTCCGTTAGAGATGGGACCTTGGTGGCTTTGTGGAAACTGAAATGAAACAAACTAGATAAAATCTTCCCCCTACTCCCCAGTTTGTTCTACTAAGTTAGAACTAACATAACCCACTTATTTGACCATCTGCTTGATTTCTTCCTTTTGCTCCTCCAGACGGACTGTCCGCCTCCGGTTACCTTGTCCTGGGCATTACGAGGTGGACCCTTGTGGACCACATGGATGGGTTTCCTTATTCTCTGGTTGCTATTTGGAAGCAGTCAGTAGAAGCATCAGGAGGAGGCTGGGAGTTGGGAGCAGAGTGAGCTCAGGGTTCCCTCCCTGACGGTTGGGTTGGCTGCAGCATCCCCCGGGGCCCAACATATAAGGTCATCTACCCCAGTGACAGAGCTTTATGCTCAGGAAATAAAAGGTGCAGGTGGGAGTGGCCATTCCCTTTTATACCAATTAGCCCACTGGAGGAATCTGTTTCTTTTCTCCCAGGGCCCTGGATCCACAGGCTTGAAAATCTAGTGCTCAAGAAGGAATGCTCATGTCTGGTGACATGGTGATGATTTTTTAAACTTCAATTTTGATTTGCCACCATTAAAGAGAAATCAGAGCAAAGATGCCCATTAGTGGAATCCATAGGGGTTGGTCTCAGAGGGTCACAGAGTAGGGTGGGGAAAGTTGGGGGGGGGAACAGAAGGTTCCAGCAGAATCCACCCTTAATGTCCCTCAGTATCCACACTTGTTCTTTGACTGGGAGACAAATCCACGCCCCCAAAGAAGGGAACCCCCAGAGTCCTAATTGTAAGAGAATGAGGGAATCACCCTCCTGCAGCCCCTCATAAGACACTGGATTCAGACACGTGTCACCCAGGGGAAGGGGGTCACAACTCCGTCACCTGCACTGGCGCTGCTCCCACTGCCCTTCCGTGTCCCTGTCCCCTCCTGACATCCCTCTGTCTCCCTCGCTGTGTCCAGCTCTTTGCCTTTCTCATTTCCTGTTGCTGTCCGTCCCTCTGCGTCTTTGTCTCCACATCTCCCTTTCCAGCGGGGTCTCCTCCTTCTTTACTTCTCTCTATCTCTCCTCTGTCTCCTCCTGATCTCTCTCCCTCTCTCTGTTTCTCTCTACATGTCTCTTATTTGTCTCTGTGTTTCTGTCTCTGTTCATCTCTATCTACCACCTAGTTTCTATTTCTATCTCTCTCCCTTATCGACTTTACACACTCTCTCTCCCTCTACCTCTCCTTCCACAGTCACAGTAGCTGCTTGAAATTCTTCGTTATTCTGACATCTGTGTATTTCCCTGTCTTCCGATGTCCACTTCCTGTCCTCTCAGCGCCCTCTTCATAGGAGCCTCTTTGTCCATCGTCCCTTCTTCTCTCTGCTTCTCTTCTCTGTCCCCTGGGGCCTGTGGGATGCAAGCCTGTGGTCTGTGCTAAGGGGGCAGGATGGGCCCAAGCTCACAAATGTACGTTTACTCCTTCAGTGTCTCTTGATGATCGCACCTGCCACATATCAAGTGATCAGAACGATAATGGCAGTGACAGAACTGTCCCCAACATTGCTGCCCTGGGGGACAAGGTCATCACATGCACATGAGTGCTTATATTTCTATCAGCTGGTTGTGAGGTGTTACCTAGTGATAGTGTGAGAAATAGTCTCTTTATCGTGATTTATTATAATGTCCTACGATTTCATGACCTCGTAATGGGTCTCTTTATGTTGTTTTGTGACCACAGTGAGGCAGGTCAGTAGTGTTCGTAACAAGCCATACCTCTCTGTATGGACTGGTTGGCCTCTGGCTGGTTTGTGTGGCCAAAGTGTCCTGGGTGAAGCTCACCTTAGCCAAAAGGAGAAGGGTGGGAGGAAGAAATGACTCCAAACATAGACTTGTTTCCTCCTCCCCATAGGGGGTGTTTCCTCCCTGTACAAGGCCACTGTGCTCTCAGGCTGCACATCAAAAGCACATTGGATCCACGTGGAAAACTGAGATTGACATGGACTTGGAATCATTTCTCATGAGAGTGTCTTCATATTTTTCTAACCTCTCTAACTAAGCTATAATAACCAGATCTCAGAGTCACCCCTCTGTGGAGTCAGGCACTGAGAAGGTGCAGCAAGACGAGAGGGTTCGGTTGTATTAGGAAATGGGGAGGACAAATGAGGGGACCACCCCCAAGAGGGAGGGAAGGTGACTTTCTGCCCCCTCAAACCCTCCCCCCCCTCACACACTTCCTGCACTTGCTGGAGGCCTTAACCTTGACCTGGGACTTCAGTAGAGGGTCCAGATGTTGTTTGGGCTCCTTCACAGACAGGCATGTCTTAAATATACATCTTCATCCACAAAAACAGAAGCTCATCGAGACAGAGGAAGATTTAGCAAATCTGAGAAACCAATTTACTTCCAGTCATTTAGACTTCCCTTTCATTAATCATTTTTGCCAATGCTATTATGTCACATAAAGTTGGAATTTTCAATTGAAAATGCATTTAATTCAGCTTAGACCTCCTCAGAGAGCTTTATCTTCCCCCCACACAGCAGGGCCTTTCTGTTTGGGGCCAGAGAATCAGTAAATAGCTTTTCTTTTCTTCAATTTCTTTTCTTTCTTTTTTCTTTTTTTTTCTTTTGGTCAAGAAGTTGACTAACTTTATAGGAAGTTAGTGAACATAGTGATATATTTTTGGTATAATTTTGCTTTAATACAGAAATCAGTCACACAACTGTAGCAGTTAAACCTCCTCACTTTACAGATGAGAGAACAAAGGTCCAGGGAATCTGGTCCCCAAATCCCATATGGAGTCACTTTCTTTTTTTTTTTTTTTTTTTTTTAATATATGAAATTTACTGTCAAATTGGTTTCCATACAACACCCAGTGCTCATCCCAAAAGGTGCCCTCCTCAATACCCATCACCCACCCTGCCCTCCCTCCCACCCCCATCAAACCTCAGTTTGTTCTCAGTTTTTAACAGTCTCTAATGCTTTGGCTCTCTCCCACTCACTTTCAAGGAGAAGGGGAAGGCGGAGGGCCCGGGGTCTCGTCCAGGGCTGATGCATGCACCTGCCCTGAGGATCATTTCCCCCACAGGAGAGTGAGCGCCAGGCATGGGTGAGGGTGCTGCGAAGTTAGCCACACTGTTTCCTGGGCTTCTGATCAAGGAGTCTCTCTCTCTGCACAGGAACCAGCTGTGGGCGGGGCGGTAACTTAGAAACTGGAGTCAGGAGCTGCCTTCCAGTCTCTGCTTGCACCCATTTTGTGCGGAATCCCCAGAGAGTCTCTCGGCCTTGAAATTATTTGCACGATAATTTATTCTTGCATTCTTCAGAGGATGTGGTCAGAATCTTAAATGGCTATCCGTCACAGCTCTGTTCAATAGAAATAAGTGTAAGACAGAATTTGAGAGACAAATTAATAATTTCCTAACTGCTGTGTTATAAACAAAGTTAAAGAAATAATTCTGGGACAAATTTTATTTAGTGAATGATATCCAAAATAGTATTTCAGTGTGCAGTCAATATAGAAATTTTTAAGGATTTATTTCATCTTTTTTTTATAGTCTCCAGAATATGATTTGTATGCTACACAAGCAGCCCATCGCGGCGTGGACTAGTGCACTGGCTACATTTCAAGTGCTCAGTAGCCACATGGGACTGGTGCCTGGTGCTCGTGGCTACTGCATTGAGCAGCTCAGATCCTGCTCCAGATGTTTCAGAAGCTCCACCCTGGACAATCTTTAGAAAAGTGTCTCTAGGTGGGCCCGGGAGGCTCAGTTTGCTAAGTGTCTGACTTTGGCTCAGATCATGATCTCATGGTTGGTGAGTTCGAGCTCCACCTAGGGCTCTGTGCTGATAGCTCAGAGTCCCTCTTGGGCTCTGCCCCTCCCCCAATCATACTCGGTCTCTCTCCCTCTCTCTCCCTCTTTCTCTCAAGAATAAATAAACATTTGGGGCGCCTGGGTGGCTCAGTCGGTTAAGCGTCCGACTGTAGCTCATGATCTCGCGGTTCGTGAGTTCGAGCCTCGCATTGTTCTCTGTGCTGACAGCTCGGAGCCTGGAGTCTGCTTCAGATTCTGTGTGTCCCTCTCTCTCTGACCCTTCCTCTCTCTGTCTCTCTCTCAAAAATAAATAAACCTTAAAAAAAAAAGAATAAATAAACATTAAAAACAAAGTGCCTCCAGACTGGACAGCTCCCTCATTCTGCACCAGGCTGTCCACCAGGGGCTCCTTAGCCTCCTGGGTTATGTGCAGTGGACCCGCGGAGGGGGCGTGGGTGTCAGGGGTACTGACCGTTGACCCCAGGAAGCCCCAGGGACCCAGCAACCCTGGGAGGTCCGGGCCTGGAGCGCCCTGGGAGAGTGAGACTTTTTGCTCAGGGAGGAGAGCAGGGTGTGGGGCTGTGAGCTTCCCAGGCAGCACAGTAGTACACGCCCTCATCGCTCTTCTGCAGCTTCTTCACTGACAGTTCACAGCTGTTGCTTTCCTTGCCTTTCTTGGCATCAATTTTGTCCACTTCCAAGCCCCCATACCTCTGCACATGTAACCTTGACATGTCCAGCATGAGGATCCTCTTGGGGTTAGTCCCCTCCTGGTGGAGGTACCAGTGGATGTAGCTGACGGAGGCTCTGGCTTGGCAGGACAGGGTGGCCGAGCTGCCTACACGCCCCACGGCCACAGCCTGCTGAGTCAGACTGATCGCTGCCACGCCACCTGCAAGGGGGACAGCGGTGAGACGGAGAAAGATAGGAGCCTCAGCTCACCCCACACCAGGGTCACCCCGCACCAGGGAAGGAGTCGGGACCTACCTGGAAACAGGAGGGCACACAGGAAGGCGAGGGGACCCAGCATGGTTCTGCTTCCCCGCTGGTGGGGAGAAGCCCAGGGTGACCTCCCAGCTGCACCTGCTGGACGGAGACTGACTGGATGGGTGGCAGAGGGCAGGTTAGGCTCTGAGCTCTGCTTCCCTGAGGCACCTGCAGGCACTGGTGAGAGAGAGGCGGGAGGGAGGGAGGAGGGAGGAGCCAGAAGGCAGGGACAGGTCTGACCACAAGGGGGAGAGGGACCACCAGTGGTCAGGGTGCTAAGAAACACTGAAGAACTTTGGTGCAGTAAGAGCACCACTAATAATAGCAATTTTTGATTGGACATCGACTTTGTTTGAGCAGAGCACTAATAGGTTTCTGCTCAGTGTCTCTTCCAAGGCTGCATGCCTAAGGCGAATCAGGTGGGATGACAGCCGGGTCTGGCTGGAGACAAATCCCAAGCCTCAAATGGCCACTTGGCACTCACAGAGCAATGGGTGTGCGGCCTGCCTGGGGGGCAGGGACAAGCAGAGCAGCAATCCCCCCCTAAAAGGCACGGGGCTCCCGAGCAGGCACTGGAGCATTGTCCCCAGAAGAGGCATCAGGAGATCAAATGCCCTCACATAACACGATAGCTGTGCAGTCGTGGGCGAGCTGTTTCTCCTCCTTTTCCTCATCTGTCAAAAGGGACCTCGTTCATTTGCAGGCAGACTGAACAGGAAATGTGAGCAAAGCATGTAGCCTGTCCCAGGTGCATAGACAATGCTCAGGAAATGTGGGGACGGGCGTTTCACCTCAACACTGGCCTGGGTGCCGTTGATGATTTCTGGGATCCCCAGAGTGCAAAATTATAGGGAATATTACTCTTTTGGAAAATCAGGGGCACATGTGTGTGTATGTGTGTGTGTGGCCAAAGGCAGAAGTGTGCGTTGACCCAAGTGGGGTGCAGACCAGGGGGCGGGACCAGGTCCTACAGTTCCAGGGTCAGATCCTCAGAAATGGTAAAGGTGGGGTGGGAGGGAGCGGAGGGTGGGTGATGGGTATTGAGGAAGGTACCTTTTGGGATGAGCACTGAGTGTTGTATGGAAACCAATTTGACAATAAATTTCATATTTAAAAAAAAAAGAATGGGTTGAATCAGTCATGATCTTTGCCCTCAGGAGCTTAGGGTTCAGAGGAAGAGACAAACTTGAAAACCCATAAATGTCATGCAGTATAATAGGTTTTATATTACATTAAAATTATGTTATTAGTAAAAAAAGAAAAGAAAGAAAGAAATGGTCATTCGGCGCCTCGTGAAGGGGCGGCTGAAGAATGCGTCTGAAATGAAATTTTGAGAGGTAAAGGGAGCATTGACTTCCGACTGAAATGAAGCTTCCTTTTCAGTTATGTCCAGTGTACCGGGCCCCCTGGGTATGGTTATGGTAATTAGTTACGTTAATTATAGCCTGACTGCCTGGAGGGAGATGGCAGTGGGGATGGCCAGGAAGGGGACTTGGGTGGGCTGGAGGGTTGGGTCCTTCAGCACCCACTTCCAGAAATGCCAACATGCTGAGCTATAACCAAGATTCAAGGCCCAGGTGTCCGAAAATGCAGGCTTTCATTGTCCTGACCCTCAGCGAAGGGTCACTGTGCCACTGTCTGTAGTACTTCGTGTCTGTCCTCCAGCGGGGAAAAGACACACTCAGCCCAAGTACCTACTCTGATTCTCCAAGAACGGACCTGGTCTCTAAGTAGGCCGATGGAGTCAGTGGGAATCAGAAGAGAAAACAGGATTTGGTTTTGTAACAGAGGCAAAAGTTGTTTGAGAAGAGGGGAGAAAAGTAGTCCAGGCAGAGGTCCGTTTCAGGCCTTTCCAACCATCAGATTTCACATGTTGTATCTAAGTGCTCAATAATATGTAAGATTTTAAATATTAAGTAACGTGAATTCTTTTTGGAGATACATTTTAAAATAAAATTCAAAAGCGACGCAAGTTTGCTAGGTGACAAATTAGGGTATAGAAGTGACATAGTAAAAACTATCCTGATCCTAGTGTTTAGAAGTGACCCCTCCAAAGTTGTGCCCTTTCCTCTACCCGGGGCTGTGTCCCTGAACCCATTCTGGGGGCGAAACATAAAAATCACCCGAAAAAATAGTCAACATGGGTTTCCATGCCTAGATACTTTTAGAATTGTGATTTCTAGGAAATGACTCTGAGGTAACAGACATGACTTTTCCACAGTACTGGTGGGTGTGAGCAGTTGGTATTGGATATTATCATACCTATGAAAATTGTGATTTTTTGAGGTGTTCTTGGACTTTATTCAGCATTAATTTGATATTATAATGTTGCTTCTATTACTCTAAATCATTGCGTCTCACCCACCTCAGGAATGAAACAAATGACTTGAGCCCAAATCATCAGGATATTTCTTTCAAGCAGCCACCTACGCAAAGTCCCCTACCCATGAGGTAATGTGAGACCATCACTAACATTCAATATGAATCTCACTTCAACAGAGACAGAGGCCCTGAATACTCCAATAAGATATTTTTAGTACTTGGTCCTGAATACTCCAATAAGATATTTTAAGTATTTTTACGAATCAGTGTTTTAAACAATAATGTAAGTAGAAATCTTTACTTAAGGCAGGGCTGGTTGGCCTCTGACTAGTTTGCCTTTACTAAGTGTGGCCAAAGTGTCGTTGGTAAAACTCACCTTAGTCAAAAGGAGAAGGGCAGGGGGAAGAAATGACTCCAAATATAGACTTGTTTTTACCTCCAGGTAGAGATTGTTTCCTCTGTGTACAAAGTCACTGTCCTCTCAGGCTGTAACTCAAAGACACAATGGGACCATGTGGAAAACTGAGATTGACATGGACTTGGGATGACTTCTCATGGAAGTGTCTTCATATTTAGCTAATTTCTCTCTAACTAAACTATAATAGTCAGATCTCAGAATCACCCCTCTGTGGAAGAGAGACTGAGAAGGTGCGACAATAGGAAAGGATGCGGTTGTATTTTGACAATGAGGAAGATGAATGAAGGAACATCCCCTACAGAGCAAACGTAAGTTTCTGCCCACCCCCCCAACCCACCCCTTCCTGCGCATGCTGGAGGCCTTAGCTTTGACCCAGGACTTCAGTAGAGGGTGCAGGTCTTTCATAAATCTTGTATTGTAAAATCAGAAGCTCAGGGAGATAGATGAGGACTTAGTGAATCTGAGAAACCAACTTTTACCTCAGATCATTTAGACTTTCCTTTCATTAACCATTTTTATCAATGTTATTGAGTTATATACATAAAAGTTGAATTTTCAATTAAAAATTCATTTAATTCAATTTAGATCTCCTCAGAGAGCTTTTCTTCCCCACACACAGCAGCAGTTTTCCTGTTTGGGGCTGGAGGATCTGTAACACAGTGTTTCTTTTCTTCTTTTCTTTTCTTTGTTTCTTTTCTTTTCTTTCTTTCTTTTTTTTTTTTTTTTGTCAAGAAGTTCACTGACTTTACAAGAAGATGTGAACATGGTGATCTTATTGCCATAATTGTGCTTTAATACAGAAATCAGTCACACAACTGTAGCAGTTAAACCTCCTCACTTTACAGAGGAGAGAACAGAGGTCCAGGGAAGCTGGTCCCCAAATCCCATATGGAGTCACTTTCAAGGAGAAGGGGAAGGCGGAGGGCCCGGGGTCTTGTCCAGGGCTGATGCATGCACCTGCCCTGAGGATCATTTCCCCCGCAGGAGAGTGAGCGCCAGGCATGGGTGAGGGTGCTGCGAAGTCAGCCACACTGTTTCCTGGGCTTCTGATCAAGGAGTCTCTCTCTGCACAGGACCCAGCGGTGGGCGGGGTGGCAATTTAGAAACTGGAGTCAGGGGCTGCCTTCCAGTCTCGACTTGCACCCATTTTGTGCAGAATCCCCAGAGAGTCTCTCGGCCTTGAAATTATTTGCGCGATATGTCGTTCCCACATTCTTCATTGGAGATGGTCAGATTCTTGAATCGTCAGTCCGGCACAGCTCTGTTCAATAGAAGTAAGTGTTAGACACAATTTGAGACACAAATTAAAAATTCCCTAAATGCTGCGTTAAAAACAAAGTTAAAGAAATAAGTAACAAAGTTAAAGAAATAATTCTAGCACAAATTTTATTTAGTGAATGATATCCAAAGTAGTATTTCAGTGTGCAGTTAATATAGAAATTTTTAAGGATATATTTCATCTTCTTTTATAGTCTCCAGAATATGATTTATACGCTACACAACCAGCCCATCGCAGCGTGGACTAGTGCACTGGCTACATTTCAAGTGCTCAGTAGCCACATTGGGCTGGTGCCTGGTGCTCGTGGCTGCTGCCTTGTGCAGCTCAGATCCTGCTCCAGATGCTTCAGAAGCTCCGCCCTGGACGATCTTTAGAAAAGTGCCTCCAGACGGGACAGCCCCCTGGGTCTGCACCAGCCTGTGAGCCAGGGCTCCTTAGCCTCCTGGGTCATGTGCAGTGGACCCGCGGAAGGGGATGTCCTCCAGTGTCCAGGGTACTGTCGGTTGACCCAGGAAACCCCAGGGACCCAGCACCCATGGGAAGTCCAGGACTGAAGCACCCTGGGAGTTGGGGACTTTTTGCTCAAGGACCTGAGCTTCCCGTAAGTCTGTGCTCTGCTCTTCCCAAACAGCACAGTAATACACGCCCTCATCGCTCTTCGCCAGCTTCAGCAGCAACAGGTTAGAGCTTGTGCTATCCTTGCCTTTCTTGGCGTGGACCTTGTCCACTGTCAAGACACCATCACTGATCACATGTGAGCTGGACATATCCAGCATGAGGATCCTCTTGGGGGCTGTACCCTCCTGGTGGCGGTACCAGTGGAGGTAGCTGACGGAGGCGCTGGTTTTGCAGGGCAGCGTGGCCCAGCTGCCTGCACGCGCCACCACCACAGCTGGCTGCTCCACACTGATTGCTGCCACGCCACCTGCGAGGGGGGACAGCGGTGAGACAGGGAAGGATAAGAGCCTCAGGGCACCCCACCCACCACCCCACCCACCCGCACTGGGGAGGGAGTCAGGACTTACCAGGATATAGGAGGGCACACAGGAAGGCGAGGGGACCCAGCATGGTTCTGCTTCCCCGCTGGTGGGGAGAAGCCCAGGGTTACCTCCCAGCTGCACCTGCTGGACAGAGACTGACTGGATGGGTGGCAGAGGGCAGGTTAGGCTCTGAGCTCTGCTTCCCTGAGGCACCTGCAGGTACTGGTGAGAGGGAGGCGGGGGGGAGGACGAAGGGAGGAGGGAGGGAGGAGCCAGAAGGCAGGGACAGGTCTGACCACAAGGGGGAGAGGGACCACCAGTGGTCAGGGTGCTAAGAAACACTGAAGAACTTTGGTGCAGTAAGAACACCACTAATAATAGCAATTTTTGATTGGACATCGACTTTGTTTGAGCAGAGCACTAATAGGTTTCTGCTCAGTGTCTCTTCCAAGGCTGCATGCCTAAGGCGAATCAGGTGGGATGACAGCTGGGTCTGGCTGGAGACAAATCCCAAGCCTCAAATGGCCACTTGGCACTCACAGAGCAATGGGTGTGCGGCCTCCCTGGGGGGCAGGGACAAGCAGAGCAGCAATCCCCCCCTAAAAGGCATGGGGTTCCCGAGCAGGCACTAGAGCATTGTACCCAGAGGTGGCATCGGGAGATTAAATGCTCTGTGCAGTCGTGGGCGAGCTGTTTCTCCGCCTTTTCCTCATTTGTCAAAAGGGACCTCGTTTGTTTGCAGGCAGAGTGAACAGGAAATGTGAGCAAAGCGTGTAGCCTGTCCCAGGTGCATAGACAAGGCTCAGGAAATGTTGGGGACGGGTGTTTCACCTCAACACTGGACTATTGGCAGTAGTTTTCTGGGGAGTAGATGTTTTCTCATAGCATAGGATTAGTTTTGAAAAAAAGGGATGTTGGCTTGGGTGGGCACACCTGTGTGTGTGTGTGTGTGTGTATGTGTGTGTGTGCATCCAAAGGAAGAAGCCTGCATTGACCCAGGGGCGGTGTAGACCAGGCGGTGGGACCAGGTCCTGCAGTCCCAGGGTCAGATCCTCAGAAATGCTAAAGGTGGTGCCTCGTGAAGGGGCAGCTGAGGAATGTGTCTGAAATGAAATTTTGAGAGATAAAGTTTGCATTGACTTCCAACTGAAACGAATATTCCTTTTCATTTATGGCAAGTATACCAAGGCTTCCTGGGTGTAGTTATGATAATTAGTTATACTCATTATAGCCTGACCTCCTGGAGGGCGAGGGCAGTGGGGACAGCCAGGAAAGGGACTTGGCTGGGCTGGAGGGCTGGGTCCTGCAGTACCCATGACCAGACCCAGCTCCCGTGCTCCTCTTCCTGGTAAAACTGGAGGGCAGACACGCTGAGCTATAACTGGGATTTAAGGCTCATGTGTCCCAAAATGCAGGTTGGGGTAGTGCTGAGTTGATGAGGTGTTGACTGGAATATTCTGCTAAAAGAATATTCCAGGCCCATCATTCAGACCCTCAACAGGTGTCTAGGGCAGCTGTGCTTATTAAGTGTTAAGTGGAACAGAGAGTGACAATGGGGGAGACATCTGACCAGCAAAACGGCAGGTGGAAAGAGTATCAATGTAGAAGGTGAGCAGTGTGGGTGGTGACAAATTGGGTGACATTTTTCTTCCTGCTTTCTCTATTTCCTAGGTCTGACCAGCAAAATGGCAGGTGGAAAGAGTATCAATATAGAAGGTGAGCAGTGTGGGTGGTGACAAATTGGGTGACATTTTTCTTCCTGCTTTCTCTGTTTCCTAGATTTTCACTGATAGGAAAATCTTACTTTGGGGGAGAAAATCCACAATCTTCTCTTCTTTTATGAGAACAAATCTTATTTCACATGGTCAGCATTCAAAAATCTGTTTCTTTCAATGACTTTTACCATGTTTGTTCAAATACTGCTCAAATTAAAGGCCCAAAATTGTTGGCCATGACCATCCTTAGTGGGTAATGAAGTCTGCCCCAAACCTCCAGCCAAATACTCTCTTGGGTGTGTCAAATGGCAAAAGTGAAACAATTTAGTTTGTAGACTGTGATGTCCTTTATTGAAAGAAGAATAATCCACGGTTTGGGGCGTTCAGTGCCTCACAAGCAGTGGACACGGTTCCCCAGGGATTTGGGCAAGAGGGAGTCTATAGAGCCTTAGAAGCAGCCAAGGGGGAACAGGTAGGATTAGATGGGGTTCAGGGATCTCCCTGCAAGGCTAGCAGGTCACTGAGGGAATAAGGAGAGAGCTTTTAGCTCAGGTTGATTGGCTGGGGTTGCATATCTGATCCTATTTAGAACAGGGAAATCATTACAGATTCCTGGTGATGGGGACCGGCTGGCTGGGATATACTGTTTCTGGTCAAGGGCAGCATTGACAGGGACATGTAGCATTCAGTTGGTGAGGTGTTGTCCTGCTTGCTGACCTGGGACCCTGGGCAAGAGCGGCTCCATCCTGGGCCTGGAGATGTATGTCAGCAGGTGACCATTGTTCACCTTTCCTCTACTCTTCCTGCTGTGGGGTGTGCCTGCTCTTCTCTAAGTGGCACTAAAGGTCATATTTCTTAAAAGATGCTCATGTTTAAAGAAATAATAGGGAAAACTCTTCAGCAAGAGAGAAAGAGTAACCACCCTTATGTGGAGAGTGGAGGGTTCTGATCAGGACCCCAATGACTCCAGGAAGAGAAAAATTACGCTGCACTTGAGGGAGCAGGACGTCCTGTCCCCCCAGGTCATCCCGCTGCTGCCTGAATGAAGCTGCTGTGATAGCCCCAGACCTCAGCCCCAGGGGAGAGGCGGCTGGGTCACAGCAGGTGTGGACTCAGGCAGACCCTGTGCAGAGGGCCAGGTGCTGAAGCTTGGACCTGCTCGGTTAACCTCTGAGAGGCTGGCGTGCTCGCCTCACCTGGGGCAGCTCCCCTCCGCCCAGCAGAGAGTCTGAGATCTCGTCCAGTGTGACCGCTTCCCTTGGTCATGTGGAATAAAGGGATGCAGACATGACGTCAACTTTCGGTGAACGGGACAAGCCCGAAAGCCCAAAAGAGGAAAGACATTGATATATTTTGATGAGTGGACTGTCCATAAAATATTCTTCCTTTTTTCTTCCATTTACATGTTTAAAACACTTCATGTTGAATCTACATTTTTTCTAAAATTTATTTCTCATTTGTTAGATTAATAATCCCATTTTTTAAAAACTAAATCATGGGTAGCATCCTGGACATTCATACTTTGCTACAGAATCACAGAACTTTAAACACTTCAAGCTGAAGAAGAAAACCCTCATTCCAGATGCCTCATTGTTTCTCATCTTTAAAGATGAGAGAACAGCTCCCCAAAGCAGGTGATTCCTTCAATATAACAAGATCATGAGCAGCTGAGGCAGGATTCGAACCCCCGTCCCTCCTCAGTACCATGAACACATCACATTGAGTGGACCTGTCATTTCTAATTCAGTATCTACATCAGAGCACCCACTACATCTCAACGCTGGGACCAGGCCCTTTTTCAAACATAAACGTTACTTTCGTAACCCTTGAGAGTTGTAAAATTCTGTGAGGCACACATTAGTGTTCCCATCAACAGATGACGACCGTCAGGCTCCTTAAGACATTCCTCACATTGGACTTTGGAAAACAGCTGAGCAAATCTGATAATCATGGAACCAGCTTTATTAGAAGAAATTAGGATCAGTTATGTTGGTGTGCATTGGACCCTTCTCAAAGGTAAATGTGTGTGTGTGTGTGTGTGTGTGTGTGTGTGTGCACTCATAACAAATTAACCTGATAGAGAATTTCCTCCTCTAGTAAAAAAGCAGCCTCACAAAGGTTGTCAGATTTACAGGAAATTGCAAAATGCAATGCAATATTTGGACATAAACTACAATGATTTTGTTGTTTACCTGGAATTCAGGGAAATGTAAATCAAATCCACATTGAGCTGGCACCTCACACCTGATAGATGGCTGTAATCAAAAAGAGTACAATAACAGGTGTCATCGCAGAAGCTGGGAAGGGAGGAAGGGCAGGGACTCTGGCTGACCATCCTCTGCCCAGGGACCACGTGCAGGGGACACGAGGCTGTTGCAGGAACAGCTCCAAAAGCCGACTGTCCCAGGCAAGCGTGAGTGTCTGCGGTCCGGGAAAATCCCTGCTGGGCCAGATGGGGCATGGTTTCAAAATTAAGAATGTATACCATGTATCACACTAGAGTGGAAGGGTAATTCTTAAAAAACCAAAACCAACAGGAGAAATCTCCTCCACCAGAATGTTACAGAAGCTATAAGCTACAGCACAAAAAAGAGCTCAGTATTGGCCTCAGAGTTTATTCATGAGAACAAGGTGCCCTAGAGGGGGTGAGGGGAAAGGGAGAGAATGAAAAAATCTTAAATTGCATCCTGTGGGCTTAGTGTTGTTAGTGGTGATTACAATTTGTTTATATTCATATTTTTAAATTCATGTTGAGAGTGTTACTTAGCAAGATGTCAGTATAAGGGGAAAGGCAAATATACAATTTTTAAGGATTAGCAAAACTGTGATCTATAATTGAATCCTCGTCTCTGAAAATTACTCCCTTTGAAGATATCCACTGAGAAAAGTGAAAGCCATAATAACCCGGAACTCTGAGCACTCCTGGCATCTATGCTGTGGGATCAAACACCATTTCTTACCACGAGCACCAGGGCTCAGGTGAGAAATGACTGAAACCAGAAATGACACAATAGTACAGAGTCACCACGTACGCGCCCGTCTCCATACAAACTATGTTTCAGGACAGCACAGAGCTGATGAACGACAGCTTCACTTCATGGGCTCAGGACCAGTATGTGAGAGAGAACTGGAGAAGGAGGGAATCGCCCTCCTGCAGCCCCTCATGAGACACAGGATTCGGACACGTGTCACCCGGGGGGGGGGTCACAGCTCCGTCACCCGCGCTGGCGCTGCTCCCACTGCCCTATGTGTCCCTGTCCCCTCTTGACGTCCCTCTGTCTCCCTCGCCATGTCCAGCTCTTTGCCTTTCTCATTTCCTGTTGCTGTCCGTCCCTCTGCATCTGTCTCCATGTCTCCCTTTCCAGCTGGCTCTCCTCCTTCTTTATTTCTCTCTATCTCTCCTCTGTCTCCTCTTGATCTCTCTCCCTCTCTCTCTGTTTCTCTCTACATGTCTCTTACCTGTGTCTGCGTATCTGCCTCCCTACATCTGTTTGGCCATCTCTAACACCCAGTTTCTATTTCTATTTCTCTCTCTCTCTTATTGACTTTCCACTCTCTCTCTCTCTACCTCTCCTTCAATGGTCACAGTAGCTACTTGAAATTCTTTGTTATTCTGACATCTGTGTATTTCCCTGTCTTCTGATGACCACTTCCTGTCCTCTCAGTGCCCTCTTCATAGGAGCCTCTTCTGTCCATTTTCCCTTCTCTCTGCTTCTCTTTTCTGTCCCCTGGGGCCTGTGGGATACAGGCCTGTGGTCTGTGCTAAGGGGGCAGGATGGGCCCAAGCTCACAAATGTACGTTTACTCCTTCAGTGTCTCCTGATGATCGCACCTGCCACATATCAAGTGATCAGAACGATGATGGCAGTGATAGAACTGTCCCCAACATTGCGGCCCTGGGGGACAAGGTCATCACATGCACACCTTGTATTTCTATCAGCTGGTTGTGAGGTGTTACCTAGTGACAGTGTGAGAAATAGTCTATCATGAATTATTAGAATGTCCTACGATATCATGACCTTGAAATGGGTCTCTCTGTGCTGTTTTGTGACCACAGTGACACAGATCAGTAGTGTTCATAATGACCACATGCCTCTGTATGGAGAGTACTTGGAGAAAGGCTTAGAAGATGCTATACATTTAATATATGTGTATGAGATACCATATGTTTTAGAATATTATCATCAGGGTGTCAATAACACTGAATTACATTCTGTGTTCCTTGCACAGAAGATTAGAAGAAACTGTCATGAACAGAATTCTCACGCAGTCTGGGCTGGGACACGGATGGGAACGTGACTTTATGCAAATCACTACTGAACACACTGGACTAAAACAGGGGCTGACAGTGGGGGAGAGAGGAAGCCTCACTAGGGCCCAGTTCACTCTTCCGGGCCCGGTGCTGCTGGGGCCTCCCGCAGCTTCCCAGAAAGCAACCCCATCCCCTGCTGGTGCCGGGGTGGGGCTGGGCCAGGGCACTTTCCAGAAGAGTTGAGGGCAGCCCGGAAACCTCAGCCAAAGCTCCACATCCTGCCTGCCTTTCCCACGGGCTGCGTGGCTGCCAGGTGCACGCGGCCTTCAGGGACCTGCCCGTTCAGACGCCTCCACGTGTGGCCAGCCTTCCAGACTCGCTTGTCTGGTGAGCGGTCCAGTCGTGGGGTCCAGCCGGGGGCCCCAGCTCTCTGGGAAGCCGACGCTGTGATCTGACACACGGTGGCTGAGGGGAGAGGTCCTTCTCAGCATGGAGCTGCCCAACAGGGACATTTGAAAGCTCTGAATGACAGCTCCTGAGTCTGTGAAGATTTATTACATTGACAAGGACAGAATGACAGCTCCAGTCCAAGCCCTGCCACTTGGAGGATGTGTGTCCTTGGGAAAGTCACTGTGAATGGGAATAATAATGCCTACTCTGGAGACATCATCCACTAAGGGCAAGAGATCCGGCCAAGGTGGTTGCTTTGTAAATAAATACGATCAGGCAGTCTTAAGAGTAATTCTTATGACCATTTGTTCCTTGTAATAACACGTCAAGGTACTTCTAACAACCACATCTGACAGATCAACTAATTGGAGTCTGAAGACATTTCACCTGCTCAGGGTCATGCAAGTCAGTCAAGGAGCCTTGACTCAAACCCAAGTCTAACAGAGTCCAAAACCCGTCACAGCATCCACTGCATATAAGTAGAATTCCATGTGTACATATAGTTTCTTTTAAGCTCTAAAAAGTAAAGGGCCATAAAGAAAATTCCAAAGAGGTCGCAGAACCCGAGAATTTCTCTCACATGCCAGTAAGCAAAGAGCATGAGCTATTCTTTTTTTTTTTTTTTTTTTTTTTAAATTTTTTTTTCAACGTTTTTTATTTATTTTTGGGACAGAGAGAGACAGAGCATGAACGGGGGAGGGGCAGAGAGAGAGGGAGACACAGAATCGGAAACAGGCTCCAGGCTCCGAGCCATCAGCCCAGAGCCTGACGCGGGGCTCGAACTCACGGACCGCGAGATCGTGACCTGGCTGAAGTCGGACGCTTAACCGACTGCGCCACCCAGGCGCCCCGAGCATGAGCTATTCTTGAAGAGCAGTCATTCGGGTGACAGTGCTGGACTCCTGAACGTAGTAGAGATTCTTCTAGCACTGCTGAATTAGTAATAGTTTGCTTTTTGTGATGACCAATAGTTTGGAGGTCATAACGGCAATCATTGATCCCTTAAATAATACCAAATAACCTATTGAATGTCAAACACTGCACATATTCATTCCTTCCTTGCAATTCCTTGGGTATTACGCATCCCATTCTGCGGATGAGACAGAGGTGTATTTGAGCTTGCCTAGCTGAGAAAGAGCACAGCCAGAACTTCGAGTCGGCCAGGGTCTCATGGCCTGTGCTCTAAGTAAACTTCTTGGATGTTTGTGATTCGGGGCTTAATTTCTGTCCTCAGTGAGCTGTTGCTTTGAATGCAAAATGTGATGTGGTTATACTTCCCTCTTTTTCTCAATATTGTGCTTCCTGCTTAAAAACGGTGGTACTTTGCTTGTTACTTACGCTGACTTCTTGCACCCCCTGCTGGCCATTTAAGGTATGTCCTACACTTTATAATCCCTGGATTCCCAGCAAGTGAATTCTCTTACAGGAAAGACTCAGTTTAGTGAGTGGAAGAGCCCAGAAATACCAGGCAGGAGACCTCTTTTTCCACTTGTGTACTCGGTGTGCTTGGGAGTTTTAGGTAAGCGGCTCCTTCTTGTAAAATCTCCATTTCTTCAGGCACAAGTGAGAATTGTCTGATATGTTTGGTGTCCTATGTACTTGTGAAATCTACAGAGAATTGCTTGTGAATAATGCGTCTTTACATCTATATAAACGGCATCGCATTCCCGTCGATCCGTGTCTGTCCCTCCGTCTGTCCACTAGGCTCACTGCTCCTCTGTGCTGCTCCTTCTGCCGCTGGTTGCAGCCACTGCATGAATCCCTCCACCGCCGGTGACAGGCACATTTCCCTGGGAATGTCATCCGGGGGTCACTGGTG
Source organism: Panthera onca (assembly GCF_046562875.1). Taxonomy (NCBI): domain Eukaryota; kingdom Metazoa; phylum Chordata; class Mammalia; order Carnivora; family Felidae; genus Panthera; species Panthera onca. Next base: position 75,843,410 of record NC_138340.1, on the reverse strand, counting down.
CTGCTAATGTGACTGACACTTGAATGCGAGAGTGATGCCACCACGTTCAAAGGCACTAACCGGGCAGAACTGGCGTCGATGAAAACGTGGAGCAGCGGGTACGCTCACGGTCACGAGCAGGTAGTGAGCTCACACCTGGACCTGCGATTCGGCCGCGGCTTCCTCCAGCTTCTTTCGTGTTCGCTCAGCTCCGGATGAGACTCGCCGCCGACGCTCTCTGTGCTCGCGGGCGCCGGTCCTGAGCTTCCACATCCTGCTGCCTCCTCTCTTCTTTCCCCTCGGAATTCCCTTTGTGGGGTGGAAACTGTTATATTGAATCAATATTTCTTCACCATCTTACTATCACTTTATGCATTTATAAGATGCTCTCAATCTACTATCTTTTGCACTGGCTTGTCTCTAACAAAATGCACACTATAGGCCACTGGTCTGAGCTGACCAAGTTTTTCATTTGCTTTGTGCTTTGGTTTTGATGATGGTGTTGATTTCTGCAGGAAGGAAGGTGTTCCCCAGGAAAAGGTGCCATCAGTGCTGAGTCAAACAATCCCCTGAGTAACAGGCAAGTTGTCAAACTAGTTGGAATCTGTCTTATAGCACTGCTTCATAGTTTGTTAGCAAAAAAGTTTTTGGTTGTAAGATTTTCCACTTACCTGGGCTGGAATACAGATGGCCTATAACATGCATGACATACCTGAACTGGCCAGGAGGGGGCGCGAGAAGTCAGGGTAAGTAACAAGCAAACGACTAGTTTTTAAGTGGGAAGCACATCATTGACAATAAATGCAAACTCTAAGATCACATTTTGCATTCAAAGCGACAGCAAAAGGAGGACAGAAAGTAATCCCTGCATCACAAACATCCAAGCCTGTTATGTGGGTCACAGTCTTCAAGAGCCTGGTGGACTTGAAGTTCTTGCTGTGCTCTTTCTTAGCCAGGCAATCTCCCGTACGTTACCTAACGTCCCTAATAAGCCTCTGTTCATCTGCAGAATGGGATGAAGAACACCTACTTTATGCTTACAAGGAAGGAATCAATATGTACAATGTTTGACATTCAATAAAGATTATTTGTTATTATCTAATGGATCAATGATTTTGTTACGGCCTTTAAAAAAATAGTATTTCACAAAAGGCAAGCAACTAGTAATATGCAAGAGGTAAAAGAATTTCTACTGTGTTCTGAGGTCCAGCATTATTACCTGAAGGACTGCTCTTCAAGAATAGTTTATGCTTTTTGCTTACTGGCACCTGAGAGACATTCTTGAGTTCTGCAACGTCTCTGAAATAGTCTTCATGGTGTATGCATATATGTGTATATGCATATATATATAATTATAACATCTTCATGATATATATATATATATATATATATATATAATTATAACACATAAAACTTTTTATTTACTAGGAATCGATAGCGTCATGGATTTTGGCATTTATTAGACTTGGATTTGAATCAAGACTCCATTACTTACATGATCTAGAACAGGTGAAGCATTTTAAGATTCTAATTAGCTGATCTGTCAATGCGGTTGTTGTAACTACCCTGACATGTTAATAAACATGTTAATAAACAGGAATAAACTGTTATAAGAATTACATTGTATTTAGGCTGATAGGATTTATTTACAAAGCAACCAGTATGGCCCAATCACTGGCCCAGGGTGGATGTTGTCTCCAGAGTATTATTATTTTCATTTACAGTGACTTTCCCAAGGATGCACATCTTCCAAGTGGCGGGGCTTGGACTGGAGCTGCCCTCTCCCTCTAGGCGGTCAGGCTGTAATTATCATATGTGATGACCGTTAACTATACCCAGGAGGCCCTGATACACTTGGCATAACTGAAAAGGAACCTGCATTTCAGTCGGAAGTCAATGCTCCCTTTATCTCTCAAAATTTCATTTCAGATGCGTTCCTCAGCTGCCCCTTCACAACGCCCTGACTTGACCATTCCTGAGGATCTGACCCTGGGACTGCAGGACCTGGTTCCGCCCCCTGGTCTCCACCGCACCTGGGTCAATGCAGGCTTCTGCCTTTGGACACACACATGCACACTCACACTCACACATTCACACATGCCCCTGATTTTCCAAAAACAGTAATATTCCCTACAATTTTGTACTATGAGGATCCCAGAAATCATCGACGGCACCCAGGCCAGTGTTGAGGTGAAATGCCCTTCCCCAACATTTCCTGAGCCTTGTCTATGCACCTGGGACAGGCTACACGCTTTGCTCACATTTCCTGTTCACTCTGCCTGCAAACGAACGAGGTCCCTTTTGACAGATGAGGAAAAGGAGGAGAAACAGCTCGCCCACGACTGCACAGCTATCGTGTTATGTGAGGGCATTTAATCTCCTGATGCCTCTTCTGGGGACAATGCTCCAGTGCCAGCTTGGATGGGGGGGGGGGTGGGTGGCATGCCTTTTAGGCGGGGATTGCTGCTCTGCTAGTCCCCACCCCCCAGGAAGGCCACGCCCTCATTGCTCTGTTAGTGGCCATTTGAGGCTTGAGATTTGTCTCCGGCCAGACCAGGCTGTCATCCCACTTATTTCCCCTTAGGCATGCAGCTTTGGAAGAGTTGTGTAAAATACCAGCCAGGTTAGCAATAGTCATCCCACAGGGTTATTTTCAGGATTTAATCAAACAATGAACAGAAACCAATTAGTGCTCAAGTGTAGTCCAAGATTATTATTGTTGCTGGTGCTTTTACTGCACCAACTTTCTTCAGTGTTTCTCAGCACCTGACCATTGGTGGTCCCTCTCCCCTCCCTCATGTGGTCAGACCTGTCCCTGCCCTCTGGCCCCTTCAGTCCCTCCCCCCTCTCTCTCATCACTACCTGCCAGGGCAACCTGGAGGCTAGGAACCTGACCAGCTTTCTGCAGTCACCTCCTAGCAGGTGCTGCTGCGAGGTCACCCTGGGCTTTTGTCCACCTGGCAGGAGGTAGAATCATGCTGGGTCCCCTTGTTCTCCTGTGCACCTTCCTGTTTCCTTGTAAGTCCGGACTCCCTCCCTGGTGCAGGGTGCACAGGGTGACTGAGGCTCTAGGCCTCCCCTGCCTCATGGAGGTCCCCTTTGCAGGTTGCACAGAGGAGGTCAGGCTGGAGCAGCCGGCTGTGGTCGTGGCTCGTGAGGGCAGCTCGCCACCCTTCCATGCCCGGCTGGAACCAAGGTCAGCTACACCCACAGGTACCGCTACCAGGAGGGAAAGGTCCCCCAAAGGCTTCACTAACTGGCCATGTTCTATTAGGATGTGCAGTGGGAATCTGTCGAGAAAGCAGACAATGTCACGGCCACAGAGGCCAAGGATGGCAACACCTGTACCCTTTGGGTGCTGAAGATGCAGAAGCATGACGAGGGCATGTATTACTGTGCTGTCTGGGAACCGCACGCCCCTCGCGCTGGCCTGGCTCCCACCTTCCCACCCCTGGCTGCACATAAAGGTCTCTGAATCTGGGCCCTCCAGGCCTGATACCTTCCACCACCTCTGGGTTCCTGGGGTGCCCTGAGTCAGCCCTCAGCACCCCTGGCTCTCCCCAGTGCCCCCTCTGTGGGTCCACTGCACATAACCCAGGAGGCTAAGGAGCCCCTGGCTGGCAGGCTGGTGCAGACCCAGGAGCTGTCCTGTCTGGACGCACTTTTCAAGGATCATCCGGGGCGGAGCTTCTGAAGCATCTGGGGCAGGATCTGAGCTGCTCAAGGCAGCAGCCACGAGCACCAGGCACCAGCCCCATGTGGCTACTGAGCACTTGAAATGTAGCCAGTGCACTAGTCCTCGCCATGATGGGCTGCTTGTGTAGTATACAAGTCATATTCTGGAGACTATAGAAAGAAGATTAAATATCTCTTTAATAATCTCTATATTCATTGCATGTGAGAAATGACTTTGGATATTTGGGATTACTAAATAAAAATAGTCCTAAAGTGAATTTTACTCATTCTTTTTCCTTTTTTAAAAATGTAGCAGCTATAAAATTTGTAGTTTTGGCTTCCACTGGGACCCACATTTATTTCTATTAAAAGCACTCTTATACACTGGCAATTTAAAAATCTGACTGACTATCTGCCCTAAAGAATGTGCAAATAAAATATGGTGCAAATAGTATCAAGGGTGAAGGACTCTCTGGAGATGGGCCACAAAATGTTTGAAAGCTGAGACTGGAATTAAACTCCTGACTCCAGTTTCTAAGTTGCCGCCCCGCCCACTGCTGGTTCCTGTGCGGAGACTCCTTGATCAGAAGCCCAGGAAACAGTGTGGCTGACTTCGCAGCACCCTCACCCATGCCTGGCGCTCACTCTCCTGTGGGGGAAATGATCCTCAGGGCAGATGCACGCATCAGCCCTGGACGAGACCCCGGGCCCTCCGCCTTCCTCTTCTCCTTGAAAGTGACTCCATATGGGATTTGGGGACCAGCTTCCCTAGACCTCTATTCTTTCATCTGTAAAATGGGGTGGTTCAACTTTAAGATTATGTGACTGACTTCCGTATAGAGCAAAATTATACAAATAAAATATTACTATGTTTTTTACCTTCTTATAAAGTTAGTCAACTGATTGAAAAGACCAAAACAGAAAGAAAGCAAAGCAAAGCAAAGCAAAGAAAACGTGTTACTGATCCTCCAGCCCCAAAAGGAAAACTCCCACTACTATATGTGGGTGGGGGAGGGAGGAAAAAAAAGCTGTTTGAGGAAGTCTGAGTGGAATTAAACCCATTTACAATTGAAATTTCAAAGTCTATATACAGCTTAATGGCATTGCTAACATGATTAATGAAGAGAAAGTCTAAATGATCTCGAGGAAATTGGTTCCTCAGGCTCACTAACTCCTCTGCCTCCCTTCTGTGTTTTTGGTGGGAGATTTATAATTTAGACACACCTCCTTTTCAAAGAGCCCAACTAAGACCCTGACCTTGTACTGAAGGCCTGGGTCAAGGCCAACACCTCCAGCATATGCAGGAAGGGGTGGGAATAGCTGGTGCAGAAGTTTATCTTTGCTCTTTTCAGGGGATGTTCCTTCATTCGTCTTCCCCATTTTCTAATACAACCAAACCCTTTCCTCTTGTGGCACCCTCTCATTGTCCGACTCCGCAGAGGAGTGACTCCGAGATCTGAGTATTACAGTTTAGGGAGAGAGAAATTAGCGAAATATGAAGGCACTCACGAGATGTCATCCCAAATCAATTAAAATCTCAGATTTCCACATGGTTCCTTAGTGCCTTGGTTACACATACCTGGGAAGGACAGTGGCCTTATGTATGGAGCAAACAATCCTTTGGGTGCAAACACATCTTTCGAGTCATTTACCTCCTACTCTTCTCCTTTTGGCTAAGGTGAGCTTCACCAAGAACACTTTGGCCACACACACCAAAGGCAAACCAGCCAGAGGCCACCCAGACCTCCTTTCCTAAGTAAATATTTGCCAATGAAATGGTTGTTTAAATGACCGATTCATAAAAACACTGAAAGTATCTTATTAGAATGTACAAGACCGGGTATGGTGGAGGCTCCATCAAAGTCTGTTGAAGGGAGATTGATATTTTGAGTATTACTGAGGGGCCCACGTTATCTCCAGGGTAGGGGATTTTGCACAGATGGAGCTCAAAATGTCCCGAGAATTTGGGCTCAGCTCATTTGTTTCATTCCTGAGGTGGGTGAGACACAAAGACTTTGAATAGTCCGACCAACGTTATATTATCATATCAGGGTTGATTAAGTCTAAAGACATCTTAAATATCACAATTTTCATAGTTATATTATCCATTACCAACTGCACCCACACCCTAGTACTGTGGGAAAAGTGATGTCTGTTACCTCAGAATCATCTAGAAAAATCAAAATTGTGAAGATTGCCAGGTGCACCTGGATATTCAGGTTGACTGTTTTGTGTTGGGTGCTTTTTATGTTCAGCCACGAGAATGGGCTCGGGGACACAGCCTGGAGCAGAGGAAAGGACCAGCTTTGGAGAGGTCACCTCTCCACATTGAGCTCAGGATAGTTTTTTCTTTTCTTTTCTTCCTTTTTTTTTTTTTTTTTTTAATGTTTATTTATTTTTTGAGAGCGAGAGAGACAGTGTGAGCGAGGGAAGGGCAGAGAAAGAGAGAGGGAGACACAGAATCTGAAGCAGGCTCCAGGCTCTGAGCTGTCAGCACAGAGCCCGATGTGGGGCTCGAACCCACGAGCTGTGAGATCATGCCCTGTTCTCACCCTCATCAACCAGAGAACCTCAGGAGATTCTCCAGGCTAAGAAGTACAAGCCCTTAGATCTGCGGCCCAAGAAGACACGTGCCATGCTCCGCCTGCTGAACAAGTACAAGGAAAACCTGAGGCTCAAGCAGCAGCAGCGAAGGAGCCAGCTGTACCCCCTGTGGGAGTCCCCGGTCAAGGCCTAGCACAGACATCAATTAAACAAAAAGAGAGAGAGACATTCACTTAGGTGTTTTTTGTTTTTGTTTTTGTTTTCTTGCTTGCTTGTTTTCCAAAGTTTATTTATTTACTTTGAAGGAGAAAGAGTGCATGCATAAGCAAGGGAGGGAAGATCGAGAGAAAGAGAGAGAGAGAATCCAAGCAGGCTCCGCCCTCAGCGTAGAGCCAGCAGTGGGGCTCGATCCCATAGCTGTGAGACCATGACCTGAACCGAAACCAAGAGTTCACGGCTTAACAGACTCAACAGCCCAGGGAACCCGCAGGTAGTTTTAATATTAAAATCTCTGCATATTACTGAGCACTTAGACACAGCAGGTGAAATGTGATGGTTAGAAAGACCTGTAACTGGCTCTGTCTTGATCACGTTTCTCCCCTCTTCTCAAACAACCTTTGCTTCTTTCACTAAAAAATCTTATTTTCTTTCCTGATTCCCATGGACTCCAAGTCAGAGACAAGGGTCATGCTTGGAGAGCTCAGAGTAGGTGCTTGGGCTGAGTGTGTCTTTTCCCCTGAGTAGGACAGTACCAAGTACTACGGAGAGTGGCACAAATACTCAGTCTTCTTAGTAACACTGTGCGGTAACTTCCTTGTTTTCTCTATGTATCTTTTTCCCACATGCAGATGCAGGAATGAGATGGTCTCCAGCAGAATCGCACACAACCATAGTTTCCATCAAGTCGATTGGTACTTTTATTGTGTGAAAACGTAGTCTTCTAGCTTTCATGGAAGGTTGCTGGAAGTCAACCTCATGTATCTTCACCTGGTGACAGAGAAGATAGACTTTCAATTAGGACTCTGTGTGTCCCCTTCTTTGGGGGAACCCATTTCTCTCCTGGTCAAAGGACAAGTGTGGATGCTGAGGGCCATAAAGGTGGATTCTCCAAAATCTTCTGTTTCATCCCCAGGATTGATGCTCCCCATCCTGCTCTGGGACCCCTGAGACTAACCCCTGTGGATTCCACTAATGGACATCTTTGCTCCGATTTCTATCCAATGTTGGCCAATAGAAACTGAAGTCCAAAGAACCATCACCATGTTACCTGACAAAAGCATTTCTTTCTGGGCACAAGATTTCCAATCCTGTGGATCCAGGCACTGAAAGAAAAGAAACAAATTCCTCCAGTGGGTTAATCGGAATAAAAGGGAATGGCCACTCCCACCTACACCTCTTGGGTCCTGAGCATAACTTCTGTCCTGGGGTAGAGGGCCCTGTATGTTGGCTCCAGGGGAGGATGCAGCCAACCCAAGGCCACCTGTCAGGGAGGAAGCACTGAGCTCACTCTGCTCCCACTTTCCAGCCTCCTCCTGATGCTTCCATTGACTGCTTCCAAGCAGCAACCAGAGAATAACGAAAACCATCCATGTAGTCCATTAGGGTCTGCCTCGTAATGCCCAGGACAAGGTAAAGAGAGGTAGACCATTCATCTGGAGGAGCAAAAGGAAGAAATAAAGCAGATGGTCAAATAAGTGGGTTATGTTTCCCACTAAATAACTAAAACGGGAGCAGGGGGACCATTTTATCTAGTTTGTTTCATTTCAGTTCCCACAAAGCCACCAAGGACCTGTATCTAACAGAACAGGATGTGCCCTGTTCCTGCAGTAACAAAACAGGAAACTGGACAAGTTTGCGAGATTATCATTAAATTCTGTGCTCTTCTGGTTGATGAACTAAGAAAGTAGCATGCAGATTATTTGTAATGCTTTTGTTCTTCGGTTACATAATGGATTCTGTGGTATTTGTTGACATATTGAGTAAGTCATCATCATGTAAGTAGAATAAAATGAGTAACCTAAAAGAAGTCCATGTGTAGACAAATGATTATAGGGCTTTATTCACCAATGTTATGAGGAATCCAATTCTGTGTTCCTGATGTTCTTTAATATAATACGCAAGTAGGGTAGTGAAACAACACCAGCTCTTATTAAATATCTGGGGCTAGAGAAACGCCTGCTACTTTCATAATGTCGACTAAAATATAGCCTCTCTTGCTTCATAATTGATCCGTTCTCCTGTCCTTCCTTTATCTACTTGCCTACCATCTATGAGTCAACAGTTAACTTTTCAATCACAAGCTGGTCATTCCTATGTACTGTGGTTCGGTTGCCTTTATTTTTTTAACTTCTAAGTGGAAGTTACAGAGTAATTAGCAAAAATCTGCAGTTACATTTTGGACGTGGTGGAATTAGCATTTGTATGGCTATCTTATGCTTTATTTGTATCGCACATCTGTGAGTCACCAGATTTCTTTGACTCTGCTTCTTTTCTTTGCTCAGCCAAACCAAAACGAAGAATTAACTAGTTTATGTGTACAGAGTTGAATGTGTACTCATTCTCTCAAGGCGCTCGGTTCCATATAAAAATTAATAAATATAATGTAATATTCTGATAAGAATATACAAATAGCTAGTGTTAACTGAATATTCCTTATGTACTAGGCACTGTGTTAAATACTTCACATACTTTTTGTTATGTAATTCTAATAACAATATTGTGAGATAACTATTAATTATTATCATCGTCTCAATTTCATAGATATTTTAGAAATTTGATGCCTCGATAAATTAAGTGCCTTGATAATAAGGAGCAAGTGGGACTCTGAGGCCAGATCTGTCTGATTACAAAATCTGAGCTCTTGATCCAGACTGGTGAGCAAAGCAAAGCGAAACAAAGAAAACATTTGAAGCAGGCATGTTGGACAGAAATAGAGAATTTATTTAACCATCCTTTTTATGATTATGTTCTTTTTTTCTGTAAATATAAGGTATATTCCAGCCCTGGGAGCCACACAGAGCTATTTAAATTGATCTCTGTGGTGTATATTTAGAGACAATCAGCAGAGAATTTTTTGCAGAGAATTTTATCATGCAGTCAATTTTTTTCTGACGTCTGGGTCCCCAGAATTTTTCTACGAGGAAAGATAGGCATAACAAGAACTCTTTATTGAGCAAAGAAGCATCAAGATGGAACACAAGGATGTGCTCCTTGATTTCTGCCCTTGGTGCTCCACTCCCCCACTCTCAGCCCACTGGAGAGTGCGGACATATTCCTCATGGGTGCATGGACAAGAGAGTAAAGGACCTCCAGGTCAATCACGGTGACTGAAGTTGCTTTGACCACTTTGTTTGCTGTATTTGAAATGCTCTTGGACACACTCCCAGCCCCACTGGTAACAGCCTGATTGTTGCTCAGAAACGGGATAACACTGGTGATGAGAACATGAGCATTAGACCCTATGGTGAATAGTAGGTCATTGTGCCCAAATTTGGAGAGAAGAGGTTCGTGAAGGAGGGAGGCACCATGGTAAAAATTCAAGAATGTTTGGAGACCTCTATACAGAGCGTTAATAACTTTAATCTGTAGAGTTCAGACATTCATGATGGAGTGTGCCCCTCTCTACCTTTGATGACCCTGTTCTCTAGTATGTATAGGTGCCCACACAGAACATACAGCTACCACCCAGCTCAACATTCTGAGATCCAGTCCCCCAAGGCATTTAAAGAGGTATAAGTGTTCCTACCTCAAAGGGTTGCTGGGAGGTATACTGAGTTTATATATGCAAAGAATTTAGACCCATGCCTGTCACATAGTAAGAGTTCAACAAAACTATATCACTTGTCATTATTATTTGTGGCCCTGATTAAAGAGGGTGCAGATAAGACACAACAGGAGTCCACTATGGTGAGTGTTCCTCCCAGGAGCCTCTTGGAGCTCAGATGTTTGAAAACAAAACAGCAGCCTTGACTCAAATGGCCAAGATATGCTCACTTCCTCTATGGCTGCCAGGGAGGGCCTGGCATGAAATGAGGGACAAGTAGATGTCAGGTCCTGAACTCTTTATTGCATTTACGTAGTTAAGGACACTGTTAGACCCCCAATAAGTCATGCTGATAACATGCAGAATGGGATTTAGAAGCAGTGGGGATGTCTTTGGGCTCTCTTCTACACTGCGCACTTGGCATTAGAGAAAGAAGTGTGATTTTCGGTTCCACCATGTACGATCCAAGAAGCCTTACATTACATCCTCATCGCTCTGGGAATCACTTCTTGCCTCAAGATAACATCATTTAGAGAAAACGAGCTGAAGGATGTAAGCATCTTGGAAATTGTAAATACTGTACTAAAGACTTAGCCTTTTATTTTAACAACTGTCATTTGTGTCAATTAACTGTAGAATATGAATGATCATTTAATGATAATGAATATTTAAGGAGCTCTCACTAAAGGGAAGGCACCATGCTAGATGCAGTAGGGAAATTGAACAATGACTAAAACACATGGCCGACGTAGCAAAAGTGAAACTTAGCACAGGATATATGAAAGTAACAGGTAACAGCCAGTTGAGCAAGGCAGGACCTGTATGTTAACAAAGTGATAGAGTCGTTTCCTGTTACACTCACCCAGATGAGGGAGCGAAATCCCCAAGGAAAGCACATTAATGGTGTTGTTCGTTGAGCGAATGGAACTTTTGTGGGCTGGATGTTAATGGGAGTATGATTTTGTCCCAGTCTTTGCTGGCTGAGGCCCACACTCAAAACCATAGAAATAAGGTGTGCCTGTATCCTACAAGAGGGGCCTAAACCTTGATTCTCAACCGGAGGCAATCTCCCTTCCAGAGGATATTGGCAATGTCTGAAGACGTTTCTGGTTGTCACAACAGGTTGGGGGTGCTATAGGCATCTCATGAGTAGAGGCCAGGAATGATGTTAAACATTCTACTGTGCCCAGGACATCCCACCCCCATGTCAAACAAATACTGAGCCCCCAATGGTAGCAATTTTCAGGCCGAGAAATCCTGGCCTAGCTACCTTTCCCAAACACTTATTGGGAGGTGGACAGAATTCATAATTCCAACCTTTGGCTCTTGCACTACATCCAGCCCAGCTATAAGAGGAGCCTAAATCCTTGGGGACATTGATTCTATGGAGTCTTTCTCTAAAGATACAGTTGGGAGTATCCTGGCTTCTTCCAATGAGGACATGAAGAGACAGCCCTCCCACCTTCACACAAACAAAAGGACTCCCCAGGCCCTGGGGCCACCAGAGATTCAGAGCCGAGATCTGTATAAAGGGTCATAGAAGCGTTTGACCTGAGTCCCTAGGGGCAGATGGGCAGAGGGACCAGTGATGACTGTCACCTAAAAAGTCAAAAGGGGATTTCAGGTCATCGCAGACTTGGTAACTGGGGCCAACTTTCCTACTGAAATCAGCAAAATCCTCTTGATGAAATAATAATCTTGCTAATAATCATCCTAGGGGAAACTTCCACCTTCGTAAATGGATTGCTTATTTTGGCATCATATACATATGGATAAAATTCCCATATATTGCTAGCCATTTAGAGCAATGTCAGAAATGTCCAATCTGGCATCGGGCTCCGAGTCACCCCTCTCCTGTGCTCACACTCCTGGAGGCTCCCTCTCCTCTTCCTGTTCCGGCGTCCCTGGCTCCTCCTTAGCCTTCTTTGTGGGCAGACAGCCTGAGCAGGCAGTATTCACCTGCGAATGTGAATTTGTTTCCCTACTTTTCAGATTGGTTGAGTGATACTTTTAAATTTTTAAATTTCATGTTTTATTTCTTGATAACCTTGGCTTTTCTTGAAATGCTGTTCTTTTGTTTAGATTTGCAAGTGGATATACATAATGGAAGCAACAGAAATATTTGTTTCAATAATGGAAATGATATTTTCACTACAGGGTATCCAGATTTCACTTTTCATGCACACAGGTACCGACAACACCAAATCAGGATTTATGGATCGAAAACCCTTGTTCAAGACCAATTACAAACAAAGAACCACAACCACGAGGTGCATAAAATTCTGTCCGTTCTGCTTTGGTCCTTAATATAAGACGTGCAGAAGTAGAAGAGGACACGATGACCTAGTAGAAAGGCCCCCAGAAACCTACATTACCATTACACCAAGTTAATAATCACACACACCCCTAATCATGACTGTGACCGCATCCCTCCCAACAACTCTGGCCCCAAGCCCAGACCTCAGCCCTGACTAGGCCTCAGCCTCAGCCTGCACTATGTCCTGTGACCTTCCTCGGGTCAATGCCTCAGTCTCAGAGGAAAGAGAAAAGACAGCCTGATGGTTGTCGATTGTACCCCCACAGATGCTACCAACTGTACCCCAGATGTCTGGTTTCACTTAACTTCCTATTGGGCTGGATTCCTATTTGGAGACTCGGTATGTTGAAATGGTCTGATTATCTCAGAGAGAAGCAAGGTGCAGTGTTTCATTCCCCAGAGATTTTCAGAAGTGTCAAAAGCTCAGGCTGGCAAAGAACTGCATGGAATTCATATCCATTCACTCCGCTGGCTGCCACATAATGAGCCAGATGTTGTGTGCATCCAGGAGCTCATGTGATCGTCATAAAAATCCTGCAAATGAACCTAATTCATGGAAGAAAGAATTGTTGCTTAGAGAGGAACAGAAGTGTTTCCAAATGCATAGTCCATGCTGTTTCAATTGCGACATTGGGCCACTTTGAATTCCCTTAGTGTTTGTTAACTTCACAAGAACATACTCTGGCATTTGTGGGCGATCATGGGTTGTCCCAGACCTGCCGCCACACCCAGCCGAGCCTGGGCAGGACAGTATGAGTGTCACTCATGAAACCATGGCTGGGGCGCCCGGGTGGCTCAGTCGGTTAAGCAGAAACTCTTGATTTGGCTTGGGTCACAATCTCATGGTTCGTTAGTTGGAGCCCTGGTTGGGCTCTACGCTGACAGTGGGGAGCCTGTTTGGGATTCTGTCTCCCTCTCTCTCTGCTCCTACCCTGTGCAGTCTCTCTATCTCTCTCTCTCAAAAATAAATTAATAAACAAAAAAAAAGAAGTCACGTGTAAAGGAATACAGCAGGCACACATCTGGAAGATTTCCCTTTCAGGACAGTCTGCCACAGGACCCTACCTGCTAATTTCCTCATCTGTGACATGGAGATTAATCACAACAGCCATCTCCTGGGACAGGGGAGAGGATTACATAAATTATACAAGAAAGCTGTCAGAAATATGCCTAACAAAAGCAAGTCCACAATGGACATTGGATGTACATTAATTTTAGCACTTACCATTACGTTTGAAACACAACATTGCTTTGAAAATGATCCCACATGTGACATCATGCTCATGAGACAGTGGCAAGGCCCAGGGCAAGTAGAAGCTGGTTCGAGAGACTGCTCTGACTCACGACCCCCAGCAATTGCAGCTTACTCCCTTCCTGGAGGCACCCAGATTGTAAATGAAATTTGATTTCTCTGAGTCCTCATCTGCCTGGTGACATCACAATTAACTTACAAGACCCAAAGATACTCTGGTGCTTGTTCACATGGCGTATTCAAATCATCGATGACATATTTCAGTCTCTGATTGTTGTGTTGTTGTGGTTGTTACAGAAGAGTAAAGGTCAGGTTTCCCATCCGAGTCGCGAGTCAACAGCAAATCAGAGGTAGATACACACGGGGGCTGAACCCAGCAGGCATGGCCCCATGTCTCTGGGCAATGTCTCTGGGGTTTGGGATCCCAGGGGGAATGGCTGAGGGGGTGTGAGAACCATCCTGCCCCACCCCAGACAGACACATTGGTACCAGGATCTCTTTCCAGATTGGGGGCCCTCTTACCCCATCTGCCCAGCACTCACGGGACTCAGGAAGCCGCAGAACTGCTCATACCTGTGGTTGGTCAGGAAACTCTCTAAGCCACCACTTCTTCTAAATCCTGAACCAGCTCCGCCCTCCTATCACTGTCCTGCCCAGTCCTGCTCACGGGGACCTCACTTCTCACCTTGTCCCTGGGGAGCCAGCCTGGCCCGCAGGATGTCACTGCTTGTGGCCATCACCTTCTCATCTCTCTGGGCCTGTGAGTGTCCCCCAGTCACTTCAGTCTACAGGAGAACTTGAGAAATTCTTTATTGTTGCCCTTTTCCATATCATTTGCTCATGGGGATTTCTCTTCTTGGCTTGCAGTTGGCCTTGGGCAGGGGAAACTGGAACAACCTGAAATATCAATTTCCAGAGCAAGGGGGAAGAGTGCACACATATCGTGCAAGATGTCCACTGAGGTCATCAATAGAGCCATACACTGGTACCAGCAGAAGCCAGATCAGGAGATAGAACATCTAACACTCGTCTCAACACACCCCGTTCGAGTTTCTTTAGGAGGGAAGAGTGACAAACTTGAGGCAAGTAAAAACGCTCACGCTTCCACTGCAACCTTGAAAATAAATTTCTTAGAGCAAGAAGATGAGGCTGTATACTTCTGTGCCTTCTGGGACTGGAGCCACAGCACCAGAGTTGCCAGGAGAAGCTGCACAAGAACCGTGCTCGGGTCTGGGTCCACCCACATCCTTCTCCACATGGGCAACCACAGAGGCCGCACGGCCCGGTGCCCAGCCGGAGCCTCTCCCTCTGCAGTAGTGCCTGACCTTTGCAGGAAGACATTATAGATTCTGCTCACACAGCGAGCCCACGTGATACCAGCGATGACGGTCCGCGTGAAAGCAGTTTGACACTGGTTCCCGCTGGATTCAGCTGTCTGGGAACTCTGAAAACATAGGGTGGATGGATCAGGGAAAAATCCATGTGTCTGTTAATTCACTGTGGAGACAGAGGTTTCTAGCACCCGGGTGGCTCAGAATGAAGAGAGGAAAGGACATAAATATTTCCTGTCATTTTTACTTTCTGATTTAATTCACGGGCATTACAGTTCTTCACAGGTAGAATGATCTGTCAGACATAATAACTGAGGCCATCCTGAAGGAATCTAGTGACCGTGAAACCCTGAAGTAAGCAACCAGCTCTTTGGGGAATATGAGACACCAAAGTATAAATTCTGTATCCTGGAGAGATAGACAGTGCCTCACTCCACATCCAGGGATCGATACGGGGACGAAAACAGAGATGTACTTTTAAACAGCCCCTGAGCACTTCACATGCTTCCAACATGGCAGATATGCCTCCAAGACTTAGTTCTCCAGGGTTCTACAAAGAGAAAGAAAGATCCTGAATAAGAATCAGATTGGTAACAAGAAAGATAATACACAGTCTCTACATCTATAAAGAAGAGAAAGGCATGTCCTTCACACATCAATAAAACACAAAATAATTATTGAGAATTGAAATCTGTGATTAGTAACTGGATGGCTATGAGTTTTCAAAAATAAGGAAACACACTGTGTTATGTGTGAAGCTATAAAACTCCCTCTCTTGGGGCGCCCCGGTTGGCTCAGTCGGTTGAGCATCAGACTCTTGATTTCAGCTCAGGTCATGATCAAAGGTCGTGAGATGGAACCCCGAGTTAAGCTCCACCCTGGACATGAGCCTGCTTAGGATTCTCTCTCTCCCTCTCTCTCTGACCCTCCCTCACTTGAGCTCTCTCTCTCTCTCTCTCTCAAGAAAAACAAAAACAAAAAAACTCCAACTCCTCTCCCACTTCTTTAGAGTTCACTGTCAAAGATGAGAAAAAAACCTTTACTTGGCAAAAATTTTGGTACCTTTGGTAAATGTGAACATCTGACCACATAATTGCCATGCACTTTATCCCTCCTTCCTGAGATAATGACAACACATTCATTCTGTTTCTCATTCTACGGATCAGGTGCTTCTATCACGTGCAGAGAGGCCACGGAAACTGAACGTCTTCCTTCCCAGGGGCAAACTCTGGATCTTGTGTCCCACTTTCTGTCCAGCATGATTCCTGACAGTGGTGGGTCCCCAGCTGGAGGACCCGGAGGGCCTGGGTCTCAAAGGGCCTCACCTGTCCCCTAACACATCTACAGAAGCAACGGTAGGAAGATCCCTGAGGGGAATATAGAGTCAGAGAATGTGAACCGTTTCTAGAAAGAAGGGAATGAAAAGAAGTACTTAGCTTCTTATCGTATCTGTATCAAATGCTTTACACAGATTATATCACTTAATAATGAGAAGAGCAGGGCAGAATTCACCTGAAGTGGCCCCACGGAGACTGATCTCAGGAGGGAGAGCCACCCTGACTTTTCAACACAAAAGGACCAGGAACCCCTACAGTGGTGACGGGAGGGAAAGGGGCCATCATCTATGAGACTTTGAAGTGACAAAATATTATGGAGCCATTAAAAACATGTTTTTTGGATCAACTATAAGAACCTGGAACATATTCACCACATATTCAAGGAAAAGGTTAAACACAGAACTGGTTTATGTAATACGCTTTCAAATACATAAAAAGAACTAACGCAAAGGAATTCTTCAAAGTTTAAAGAGTGGATGTCTCTGGAAAGATAGGTGCTTTTAATTCTTCTTGGTACATTTAAAGATTTTGTAAAATTTAATAAAAATCTATTATGTATGCATAATCCTCAATATTTTATTGATCTATACATTTAATAATGAGATTGTGTATATAATAATATAGAATATAGCTATATATACATATGACACACTTAAAATTGCTATATATTTTTAATTTTCTGTGTAATAATATTACTACTCTGTATCTTCCATAAAAAATACAAACTAAGACACTACAATTAGCCATAATGGTTGCCATGGAACAGGAAGTCAGCAAACTATATTCATACCCAGCAGCCCCTAGTTTTGTAATAAAGTTTTACTGAACCACCACCTTGCCCATATGTTCATAAATTGTCTATAGTGGCTTTTGCACTAAATGCCAGAGTTGAATGGTTGCAACAGAGACCCCAAAACCCTAAAATGTTATCGTGTGGCCCTACACAGAAGTAGTTCGTCAATCACCTCCATAGAATGATACACTGAGAGTGACATTTATTGTTACTATAGGTTTCCCTATTTCTTAGCGTTTCTTCAATGTCCCTTCATTACATAGCCACTCTCCCCATTTATGAACTTATTCTGAATAAATTGTATAACATATCTCTGACTCATTTTCCTTATTTTAAAATGGAAACATATTAACCTGAAGGAGGTCCTGAGAGAAGTAACGTCAATAATACCTATAAAGTTCTCACGACGCTTGGGGCATGCCTCATGCTCAATATATTGGGGCATTGCAGCGATTATATGGGTCATTATTGCCTATTTGAAAATGAAATCATTTGGATGTGTATTCTAACTTTTTGGTGCCCAACATTTGATTCGTGGACCAGCAGCCTCCACTCACCTAGGAGCTTGTTACAAATGCAGAAAATCAAACCTCAGCCAGGCCTCCTGAATGCCAATCTCGTTTCACAAGGTTCCTGCAGGATCCCTGTGTACTTCACTCACAGTCGGAGAAGTCAGGATCTAAATGTAAGGGTCACTTATGAGTAATACAAAAGGGTTGAGGCTGTATCAGCTTCTCATTACCTTCCCAGGGGTGTCCATGGTGGGAAAACGGTGAAGTTAATTAATGTTGCACCAAAATATGAAACACTAGGTGTCTACCAAAAATAGGGACTTTAAGGAATAAGGCTGAAAATACTAGCTTGAGGGGCGCCTGGGTGGCTCAATCAGTTACGCATCTGACTTCGGCTCAGGTCATGATCTCATGGTTGGTGGGTTCGAGCCCTGAGTCAGGCTCTGTGCTAACAGCTCAGAGCCTGGAGCTGCTGTGGATTCTGTGTATGTTTGTCTCTCTCTCTGCCCCTCCCCCCCACTTGTGTTCTGTCTCTTTCTCTCTCTCTCTCTAAAAAATAAATAAACCTTAAAAATATTAAAAAAAAGAAAATACTAACTTGAAAATATTGAGAAAAATAAAAGAATAAAGAACTGCATATGTGACCAGCTCACAGATATGTGAATGGATATATTAATAAAATCAAGGTAAATTTAAGAGTTTTAAGAGTGGTAAAGCCTGTTGTGGATAATATTTATTTTTATTTTTTGTACTTCTTCTGATTTTTAAAAGGTTTACAATGATTTTATATAAATTTCTTATGAAACATATACACTGTAAGATGTGTACAAGTGTATACTTGATTATTTATAAATTTCAGCTATAAAAATAATCATAAGTTCATAAATAAAGCTAAATCGTATAAAGTCTAAGTAAATGACCACTTAAATTATATATATGTATGTGTATGTATAATTTAAATTTATATAGGTGTATAATTAGTTTTTTGCATATAATCATATAATTTTATGTGTGTCTGTATATGTATATGTTGTGGAAGAAAAACCATAAATAAATGTACCGCACTGAAAATGGTGTTTGCCCTACAGTGGTATAGTCATGGGAGACCTATGTTGTTATCATTGTGTTTTCCCTTTTCCACAGGAGTTTTTCACTGAGTTCCCAGGGTCCCGCAGATACAAGCTTTGTGACTCTGGATACATGAGTTAATATCTGTTTAATTACATAGAGTAATTTCACATCACTCTGCCCTGAAACCAGAAGGTGAAAGGTTTCATACTGAACATGAAAGGCGTCTTTTCCTATGTACTGTATGCAACCCTGGGAGGGGCACAGGGTGTGTGAAGGAAATAAGGCAATCTCATCATCCCCAAACCAGCACACAATCAAGGCTGTCTCCCTTGATTTTCCGCGCACCCCTGGGGTGTCCTATCTGGTATGCAGCCAGCACGGGATGGCCTGTAGAGACCATGTGACCCACCTGGGTCAGATCACACCCTTCCCCCCCTGACTGAACCATCTGGTCATCAAACTCTTGTTTTCCTGCCTCCTCAGCAAGATGTCAGTGTTGGAAGTACTGACGTTCTCCTTCGTCTGAGCTCAGACCGGCTCCTCACTTGTTTCAACTTTTGGTGGGAGAGCAAAGACATGATTTAATGGTGCATCTTTATAAAGCTGGTGTTCAGAACTCCTCTTTGTTGAGCCCAGTTTGTGTTTGACAGTTTAAGTTGGAGCGATCTGAAATGCTAATCTTTCTGAGAAATATAGAAAAAGTCCAAACACTGCCTAAGATGATATTCAGCCACTCATACTGGTTGAAGCATAGCCTGACAGATTTTTATCAACCATGAGGCTCTGTCGCCAAAAACAGTGTTCCTGGGTCCATTTTGACCTTGAGAATAAATCTGCAAGAAAAGGAAATGTGGGTATTTACTACTGTGTCAGCTGGACACATAGGTCAAGAGGTGCCCGGACAACCCACACGGAACCTCTTCTCAGGTCTGTGTCTACCCACATTCTTCCCTACGTGAGCACCGTGGCCAGCTTCTTGGCTTGTGCTCAGAGCTGGCCTCCACTTCCCAGGACGTCTTCCTCAACCTCTGAAAACTCAGACTATGTTCAACATCTGGACCAAGTCAGGTAACTGTCTGGAGATTACCCGAAAGTTTATGTTGCTCAAATCCAAAGAAGAAATCACTGAGTGCCAGGAAACATGTTGCCGATATCACATATATATTATATTAGGTATATTATGTATACATATTACATATATATATATATATATATATATATATATATAATGATCACAACATTTTTGCAATGTAATATTCATTTCATCCACTTTATTTTTTAATTTTTTGTTTATTTAGTTTTTAGACAGAGAGACAGAGCATGAGCAGGGGAGGGGAGGGGCGGGCCAGAGAAAGAGAGACAGAAACATAGAATCGGAAGCAGGCTCCAGGCTCTGAGCTGTCAGCACAGAGCCAGATGCAGGACCCAAACCCACGAACCGTGAGATCATGACCTGAGCCTAAGTTGGACGCTTAACCGACTGAGCCACCCAGGCACCCCAAGGCGTGTTCGTTTTCAAGCACAAAACATATTTATCTCAGTATCTACTCTACCACACAACGTGGCCAGCTTCCAGCCAGACACCCAGAGGCGTAGAGCAAGTCAAGAGGAAACACAGTGTGAGGACCCAGACCAGTCACCAGAACCAGACTGAGACATGACAGAGATGTTGGAACCATCAGGGAACTTAAAATAATTTTGATGAACGCTTTAAAGGATCTAATCTAATAGGAAAAGTAAACAAGATGCAAGATCAGGCAAATCATTTCATTAGAGAGATGGAAAGAATCAAAGGAAATGCAAGAAATAAAAAACACAGTGACAGATATGAAGAATGCCCTGAAAGGCTCATCTGTGGATTTAAGATAAATGAGGAAAGACTATGGGCCACTAGATATTACCCAAATGACAATGGAAAGATATGAGAGAGAAAGAGAGAATGACAGAGAGAGAGAGAGAGAAAGAGAGAGAGAGAGAATGACAGACATAGAGACAGAGAGAGGAAGCAGATAATTCATAACTCATAGAAGAACTGTAAGAATTACCCCCCCACCTCCCACTCTCTGATTTGAACTGGTGAAGGACAATAGTCCTTTACCAGGAAAATGGCTTCTTTACATTAATATCATTGGATAACAAATGCACAGTAATGAGAGAAATCTGCTGATAAAGCAGGTTAGTAGCCTTATTTGCAGGATGATTTGGGGTAAATTCTGTGGGTCTCTTCCTCTGGTTCTTAGCTGTGTGCTCAGAGCACCACTTCCTCTTACGGCAACAGCCACCAGATCTGCGCTGTGATCAGCCCTGTATTCAACCACCTCTCCTGACAAGTGCTGGCAGAATGTGGCTCCTGTCCCAGCTGGTCCTGGTGGCCTCCCTTTGCAGCTGTGAGTGGCTCTACCCACAGGGCATTTCATTCAGTGAAGAAAGGTGATATTAAGCATCGACAATCTAGTGGCCCATGTGGGCAGAAGGCCACCCACAAGGTCATTCAAAGTAAACTACAAATTTCACCATGACCTTGAATTCTTCCGGAAGAAAATGTTGACCCCCTGACCCCAAGCTTTTCATTAATGGGGAAGAAAGGTGTATTATTTCAATGAATGTCTAAATTTTGCTAATTGTTGCTTTTGTTTTTCTTTCAGATACAAATGGAGGCATTTTCATAACACAATTCATACCATCCATTACCAAGAAAAAAGGAAACACAGCATTTTTAGAATGCCAAGTAAAAACAGGTGTCTTAAAGAAAAACGTAAATATACACTGGTATCGACAGAGGCCAGACCAGCCTCTAAAACGCATTCTGTATATTTCCTCAAATGAAAATGTGGTCCACGAACAAGGTGTTAGTGAGGAAAAATATGAAGCCAGAAAACGACAGAGGGATTTGCCAGCGAGCCTGAGGATACACAAAATTAGTGAGGATGATGCTGGGCTGTATTACTGCGCCTGCTGGGATCCACTGTATGGAAATGCGCCAGTAACACTGAACAAAAACCCTCCCATGACCCCACACCCCTGCAAACACATACACACGCCTTTCTGCCTCCCACAGGGACCTGGCCACTGTCTCTACAGGACTTGTCTCCTGCATCTGTGTCCTCAGCAAGGTCTGTGCTAGGAGCCCAAGGATGTAATCTGATGTTTCTTCTAGTTAGGTCACTTTATCGTCTATTCTTATCCCTCTTGGGGACTGGATGGCTTTTGTAAGTGTCCTGAATTTTCCACTTCTCCGTCTATGAGAAGCTTCCTGGGAAGGAAGCCATATCCAATGTGCAAAATGGTTTGCTGGTTTTGAATGAATAATGAATGAATGAATGAATGAATGAATAGGAGAATGATGAAAACCACAAGGCCTTTGTTGTTTTTGTTTGTTTGTTTGAGAGAGACAGAGAGAGAGAGAGATAGCATGAGCAGGGGAAGGACAGAGAGAGAAGGAGACACAGGACCCAAAGCACACTCCAGGCTCCTAGCTGTCAGCACAGAGCCTGATGTGGGGCTCGAACTCATGAACCTCGAGATCATGACCTGAGCTGAAGTCAGATGCTTAACCAACTGAGCCACCCAGGGGCCCCCATAAAGCCTTTGGAGTGATAAAAACCTGGATTTGAATTCCTGCTCAGCCACTTAACTGACAGCACGATCCTGGAACGTTACCAGATCTTTCTCATAGGGTTGCTGAGGACTGAAGGAGGTTCCACACAGGACAGTTCGAGCACAGGGTCAGCACATCACAGTGTCAGTTCCCATTACAACCGAGCTTCTTCCCTGAGCCATCTCAGCTAACACAGGAGCTCAGGGGCTCTTTAAAAGTCACATCTTACATCGTCCTCCAAACAACAGTAAAGTCTGCTTTATTTTGAAGAGTTAAGAATTGTGAATTCTTCCTCCAAGATTTTTCTTCATTCACAGCAGAGTATAGAAACGTCATATAATCTAAAGCAATAACTACATTAATTATTAAATTTCAACAAGCTTTGGGAACTTTCTACAAACTAATGATCTATAAGATGTCCATGTAAATGTACATACTTCTGCATAATGTTTTGAGGTTATTATCTCATTTCTTATTATACAGTGGTAAGAGTTTTCTTCCAATTCTCATGATAGCCATATAGCTGCCACACTCATGAAATTGGTGAAAAATCTATAACTCAGGGATGAAAAAGAGCTCAAGGGTACGTGTGTTTGAAGCAAAACCTAAAGGAAAATTATGGAGGTATTGCCCCCAAAAGGAAGATAACATTGAATTATTATTACATAGGTGTCTTGGTGAGGTGCTGGGATCTGTTGGTTCTTTATACCAGGGACATAATAAAATAACATTGAGACAGGTCTTACAGAGAAGCTTTTTCATTGGTTCTAAAACAAACTTTCCTTTCACGTCCTGGCCTCTGAAGAATGAGGCCTGGCCCTGCCTTCCCAGTCCTGATTCATGCCCCCCTCTTAGAGTCCATTCTGACCAATCACTGGCAGTGCCAACCAAATGGATTTATGTGGGTCTTTGGCTTGGGCTTGTATGTTGACTATACCCCTTGCTTATCTTCTTACTGTTTTTACGTCCACTTTCAATTTATTCAAGCGCCTCTGATTTTACTCCTTTGGTTCTCAAATGGAGCCACCAAAATGAGAATCTCTCAGGATCAACTCTCCTCTCCCCAAACACCAGACAGAACAGTTGACATGTGTTGCATGTACTCTGGGGATTCCCTCAAGTAGACCCACTGGTAACAACGAAAAGAAGCAGGGCCCCTGAAACAAATCCTATATCCAATCCTATTAACCAATATTACCTGTAAGACTAGTCCAATTCTGGCTTGGACACAGATAAGAAAGAAAATGGAGGCTTTTACCTGATAATCAAAAATGTCCTGAAGTCCAGTAAGGCCACCTAATATGGTGCCCACTGGGATCTCACAATATCACAGAGTCAGAAGGACCTATAAGAAAACCTTCTCTATTACTAACTCTCAACTTCTTTCCCACTTGAGCAACCACAGCCCAACCTTTCCTGTCCTTAGTCACAGGTTATGAGCTGTTAGAACAACAAGGGCCCTTTGGACATACAGAGCCCAATGCCCACACAACCAATGGGGATGCAGAGACCCCGTGATGGCAAAAGCTCGGCCAGAGCTAGTTAACCACAGAGAGAGGACTACAAGTGCATTTCTGAAGATCACAGAATCACTTCTTTTTTTCAACATATCAGAGAACTGGATTTTGTTTTCAAATTATGGTTTAAATAGGAATCTAGTATTTCATGGAAGAAAGACTTCTACAGATTTCTTCTTTTATTTCGGTGGGGGGGGCGGGAATGTCATTACACAATTATTTTCTCATTTTTGCGCTGTGTGGTACAGAATCATGTTGTCAAATGGTAAAAGTAGCTGATTTAAAACTGGACAACACTGTTCACATTTCTTGAGTATATTTCTGTTGGCATTTTTGTATTTTTGGTTACTAAAGAATTTCCTCCTTTAGAAATACAATCCCAGATTGCTAACAGAGCAGGTCTGGTGTTTCTGAGAAGAGAAGGGCTTTTCCTTTGATGTGATCTCTGAGTAGTTTCACACACTTGAACACCTGGAAATCAAAACATTTTAATTGACTGAACACTTTTCCTGGTAATTTATTTTTTTTTAATGTTTATTTTTGTTTTTGAGAAAGAGAGAGGGAGAGACAGAATCTGAAACAGGCCCCAGACTCTGAGCCGTCAGCACAGAGCCCGACATGAGACTGGAACTTGGGAAAGGCAAGATCATGACCTAGGCCAAAGTCGGACACTCAACCGACTGAGCCACCCAGGTGCCCCTCCTGGTAATTTAAATGAGTAGTTGGATGACAAGTTACTCCCAATCTCTCTCTCTCTCTCTTCTTTTTACTTGTGCTCTAATTGTTTCCATTTTCTATCAGCACTTTCTGTAATTACTGACTCCTTGGAAAACACAGATTTTTATCAACCAATCTGAGGAAAATTTATAAAATGTCAGACGCCATGAAGCCTATATTCAAAGACTTCCAAGGGAGTCCAGAAGATCAAATTGCCAGGACAAGGTTTCTACTTGCTGGTCATGCCATGAGGCTCAGGACAAGGCTGACGTTTTTGTAGAAGCTCTAACCAGTGTGATGAATCAGGATGGATCAAGATATTTGCAGAAGGAACTAAGCTCATAGTAACTCCCCCAGGTAAGTAACGTTGTTCTACTTTGATTGTGTGAATAAAAAACCAAGAGATGCTTTTTAGAGAAAACAAATGATCTATATGATCAAGTCAGCATACAGAGAGCCATTTTGCAGCTACTGGAAACTCTGTATGTAAATGAATTACTTTGAAAATGGCTTATTTACTTACCTGCTTGCAAGTAAACTGAAATTCTATATTTTGACAATACGCACATGCACAAATAGACCAAGGCTTGAAATTAAAATTATTTTTAGGATGGTGTCTTTAAACCCTTGGTGTGAGTTACAGGTTCAAGATGCTCTTCTTATAGATGGTCTCTTTAAGAGAAACACTTTGATTAAGTACCTCTAGTATGAATTCTTAATGAGTAATGTTTCTTTCTCTAATAACCTGCAAAATCTGTGATTGCTTTGGATCTCACCCTTAATGCAGTGCAAAAATTTTTACTCTTACAGTAATTGACCATAAAACATCAACAACCCCTCTTATTTTATTACTCTGGCTTCTTAGAGGGCAGGGTAAGACTAGCAAAAATTCGTGCCATTGCGAGTCTTGTGATATTTCTTAAGAGATGGTCCAGTTGAATAGAACTATGAACTCAACAAATCATTTTAGCTCCACAGTCCGTGAAAAGAGTCTGTCTGCAGGGCTTTACATTTTCATTTGCTCATTTGTTGTCTCAGCAAACACTTATTGAACACAGTTTCTGTGCTGGATGCTAGAAAAGGGGTAAAGAAGACACAACCCCCAAACTCAAAAAACTTCTAGTCTACAGGACAACTATTCTAGGTTGTGGCATCATTGGGCCCTATGTGTTTTGGCGTGTGGCTGTAGGAGACACAAAATGTCTTGGAATTATGAGCTCTCTTGCTTTTTTTAATTTATAATACCTATTGCTTACAAAATCCATACATTTTGTTTTGTGGAATAATTTGATAAAATGGCCTGAAACCATCCCATTAAAGAGAATAATAATATTAGCTAAGATTCACTGAGGGCCAGATACCATGCTGACCAGTTTCAGTGCCTTATCTCATTCATTCCTCAACAGCCCTATACAGAAAATCCTCTTATTCCAAATTTGCAGATGGAGAAATTAAGGCTTGAAGAAGTTCAGTTATTTGCCTTAACTCACATGGCTTATTACTATGGCATAGAGGGGGATCCAATAGAGACTTGTCCATTCCAAAATGCATGGTCTGGACCATGATGTGATATTAGAAACATGAAGCCATGTTTTTATAATCTGATATTTACTCATCTGCAGCCTGACTTTTTAAATAGATTCTTTAGTTGAATGCTTAATTAGTAATAGCTCAATTTGTATTACTCCTCATGCAGAAAATGATGCTTTTGCTTCTAATCATGGCATTATAATTGCCTCTCTCCTCCACAAATGATCAAATAAGTCATGTTGAATACACGTTCAAAAATTGGATTTTCAAAATGTGATTCTTAGGGTATTGCTATAAAATGACAAGTCCTTTCCACACCATCACATTCAGTCTTCTTTCCACATCGGCATCAAGTGCGCCGGAAACACTGACTGGGGCAGGAGAGCTGGAGCAGGTGACCTACAAGCAGGACTCGGCCTCATGACCCACAGCTGTCTTTCCATTCAGGCCGGGACAGCGGCAGAAAGACCAGACCAGACAGGATCCTCTGATGAACAGCTCAGGATTTTAGATGAGTTCCCTAGAAACTCTTGGGGTAATTTCAAGTTCAAATAGGTAGTCTTTCAGGAATAAGTAAGTTTAGAGATCATTATTAATATTTCAGACTCTGTAACAACTCATCTGGTCTACTATCAGGGGCGACAGGATTCTGGAAAGAACTTTACAAACAAGATAACTACCCCCTCAATATGTAGAAATTAAAAAAAAAAAACTATAAAAATATTGAACACTCATTTATTAAATACTTTTTGGTTCCTCTTTGAAAACAAAAGAAATGATAACTGCAAGTCATACTCCGGTAAAAGAAGGGATATCATACAAGAAAACCTTTTAAGGGAAGAGATTTGAGCATCAATAAAATAGTAAGAAAAGGTAAAATCATACTTTCCAACTTGTGTGACTGAGATGGAAAGACAGAACCAAGCTGACCAGGCAGAGGTCAGTTCCTCAATTCTCGACTGTGTTCATATCTAATGTGATTTTGTTTGAGTTTCATGTTTGTTTAATGGTAGTGGGGCCCATTTTTATGTCTTTATATAAACCTTGAAAAAATATGGGCACAACCTTAAAACTGGCACAAAGGGAGATTGTGTAAAAGCTCTTCAGACAGTGTGATCGGTCTGGCTATTGCGAATACAAGTGTTCGGTCCTGGCACACTGCTCAGGGTTATAGGAACCTTTTCTTTCCATTCTTAAAGTGCGGGGAGGGGAGATGGTGATACCAGTGCTGGCTCAGAATTCTAGGATTTGGTCCCAGTATGTTCACAGATAACAGCAGGATCCTTGGAGAGTTTGGAGACTCTGCCCCGATCCTTGGGGGTAGTTGCCACCTGATCTAGCATGGAGGACATTCACAAGGAGCTAACTGGCTAGAGCAAATGGGGGTTTCTAAGGGCGGGGGAGATGTTAGAGCCATTTGGGATTTCGGTCTTGAACGTCTTGTAAAGTTTGTGTATCTTATTTATTTAATTCCAAAAATAATCAATGGAAAAGAAGGAATAAAATATTGCTGAACTTTCATTTTGTCAAAGGATGATTACTATCAAGTATCAAGATATTTAACTGCATAAACATATGCAAGAACGTTAAGCTAGGTTTTTCCCCTCTAAATGCAGTATACTGTATTTGTTCATTCCTCGTTAGACTTAGAGGTGAAATTTTGCCTGATGAGGGAGAACATCTCACACAGGTGTTTCCAGAGCACTAGGTCTCGTCAAATAAAAATTTTTCAAGAATTTTCACAAAGGTGGTAAAACACTGAAAAAAATGAAAGAAGTGATGTGGTTTTTTGCCACAATAGTTGTGATCGTAGGCACAAATGAATTCATAAACCGAAAAGCAAGTTTTTGGTCCTCTTTTTTCCAACTGACTACATACTCCATGTAAATTCTAGCAATCCAATTAAACAATGGTGACAGACGTATAATGCATGGAGTCCTGAAAAGTGTTTTAGAGGAGTGTGGTGCAGAGAAAAATCTGGACTATGACTCTGCATCTATCACTTTCTGTATAACCATTCCTTAGCGTTTAGATTTTGATTCAGTCACTATTGCTTTCTTAAAATTATAAAAATAATACATGTTCATTATGAAAATAAGAACAGAGAAAAAAATAATGAAAACATTAAAAAAGTTTAGTGACACTTATTACTGCTAATATTTGCTATATTTCCATCCATTGATTCTGTCCCTGTAACAACCATCTCAGGTGGATGTTACAGGGACTAAATGAAATTAAATATGTCAATAAGAACCATAAAGGTTGGGACATGGTCAGTGATAAAAAAAAAAATGTCATTTCAAATTACCATCCCTTGGAGTTCTTTATATTATCAGGAGTACAGAAAAATACGTTAATTACCATCTAGTCTATAGGTCACTTTCGAACAAACGGTTTAATTTGCAGTATGCTTTCAATTTCTATGGCTCATTGTCACCTGTTTCTAAAAATGATGATAATGGAATAAGCATTACCTCCACTATTGCCTGCCAGAACATAAGGTGATCTCTCATTTTTCAATGGAAAGATCCAGATATAAAATAAAAAGAGAAGAGATTGCGCAACCTGAATATATAAGCTTGCAGTGATACAGATAAAAAGCCAAGTATTCCCTTGTGTATTTAATATCTTAATTGAATTACACCTACAAAGTTAAAAAAGATATCAGTACAAAATAAGTTGAGAAATACAGCTTTTTGTGCCCTGACATTTCATCAAAAATTTTGTTCAAACTCTTCACATGCTTCTAAAATGTATACTTTCGAGCACATTTCTGAGCTATCTCAGGGTCCCAGTGTTTTGGGATCTCCTCATGATGATGTCACCGAATATTTTATCTGAAAAAAAGAAAAAATTACCCACTTACAAAATGTTTAAAAAGCATTGTTTTCATTTACTCTGTTACTCTATATTTGTGCAATGTAAATGTAAAGGGTAGAGACTTTGTTCCCAAGTACTGTTTACCAAATCCATGTTAAACTTCTTTATTGTCTTTTACCAGTGCTACCTCTAAAACGAGCATTGCGTTTATTTCAGGTTGACACCTTGTCTAAGGAGTATTGTCTGATCAAAGTAGAGCATTAGAAGAGCATCCTTTAAAACGAGAGGTTGCCCAGGACCGAAACATAAGACAACCCCTGTTTCATGAGGGATGATGTTGGGAATGAAAGCTTCACCTCATGTCCCAGCATTTCAGTGTGTTTGAATTCTGCATGTTTTGTGTTTGTATCGCAGAGCGGGATTTGCCAACATCTTCTCTCAGTTTTCATGTCACCTTCGAGTTAGATTTGCAAAACTATCAACCTCTGAAGCTGCAAATGAAACAAACCCGAACGCACAAATCATTTCTCATTTATTTCAACTGCCTATTTCCAAAACCTATTTGAGAAGGCCTAAAATAGAATACACAAGTACAGTGAGGCCATGGAATAAAAAGAGAGGATCAAAAGCACTATGGAGAGCAGATGAAAAAGGTCTGGGATTTCCTAACAGAAAGCACAGGGTAAAATTTAATGTTCAAAAGTAGGAAAAAATGTGGTGGAGTCCATACTTTATATTATCTAATAAAATGAAGATCTCCAAATTTTCGTATTTGTTATATGTTTCCCGCCATAAAATGAGAAAAGGACTTCAATGCGTGAGTCCTTTAGGAGGAATGTGAAGTGAAATAGCGGACATTACTTTCCAGATCCATCTTCTAAAATGAAGAAATGGTCTTTAAACAAAAGCATTTCATGCTACCGCTGCATCATTACTGTGGGCACCATGACATTGAATGTCATTCACAGATGGTGACCTTCAACAGACACACTCAGGCACCAACAAGTTTCGCCTTCATGCTCATATTTATCAGAAAAATGTTTAAACTTTTTAAATATAGCTAGACCTTTAAATAAAGTTAGAAATGTCATACATTTGAAATACATTTTTGTCATAGACTCTGAGTCTAAAGCTCTCTCTTGGCCAGCAAGAGAGCGGATGCAGGATTAAAATGCGAGAGATGGCTCATGTCCGGGAAAAGACAAGTGCCCCGAATAAGGATCCTTGCCCTGTATTTATTAAGATCAGAAGGCTTACAAACATGATGGAAGTGCACAAAGAGACAATGAAACTGCGAACATTAACTCGTGGCCATGAGGGAAAGGGGGGTTTGAAGATATATGGGGTTTGGGGTTTGGGTCAATATAAAGCAAAATCCTGGCGCTGGGCAGATGGGCAGATGGTTGTTAATGGCAGACAGGAGGCGCTATGTCTCCTTATCTTAGCTACAGAGCATGTAACCTCAGGGTTAACAAGGCACCTTTTCTTTTGCTAATCAGCTCTGCCCTGGGCAGCATCACCTGCAACACCCCGGGTCTATAGCCCTCTGTACCTCTTTACCTAATTCGGTCCTTCCCTCCTGTGAAAGCAGCTTTCTGCGATAGTACTAAATTGGGGGGCATTTTGGTCCTGAATACCTAATCTTGCTTACCTTATATACTTTTGTATTGGGGGCCTTTACCCCCCTCTCTATCCTGGGGGCCTTGGCCCCGCCCTACTTTATTCTGGGGGCCTAATCTTATCTACCCAAACTTGGGTGTGAGTAACCTAGGGCTTTGTAATTCTTTATGCCTTGTTAACCCATTGGTGCATGCCCAGGGAATTCCTAAACGTATTCCCCACACATTTTAAATATGAAATAGCTATAATTATTTGTTTAATAAAGGAAAAATTAAAAAAAGTAGAACAGAATTAAATCAACATCAATATGCAGGTTTGAAGTATCACCCTTGCAAATTGAAAATGTAGTTGACACTTGGTACATTTATTTAAAATTCATATGGATGCATCTTAAAATATAAATAGCTCAGGCAACTTAACTCAAATGTATTTTATGGTTATGAAAATAAATGTATATAAATATACCAGACAGGCTTATTTATTTTAGAATCTGGTTTCTATTTTTGCATCATAAAAATTATCTTCATCATAAAAATCACTGTTAACAGGTTTAAAAAAGAATGTTGAAGGAAAAACTATGTAAGATAATTACCCAAAATACAGGCATGAGCCATATATAATCAAATGGATGCTTTAATGCTCAGTTCATTATTCCATTGAGAAAATTGTGGAAGTTCAAGATTCATTTTATCTTGAAAACAGTAAAACATCAAGAATTTGGTTAAGGAAAAGGGACAGAGGGTAAAAACGGTATGCTACCGTCCAGAAATTTATCAAGTTCATCCTTTGATTTTTGAGTTCTTCACTATAATGAATCAGAAGCGGTCCAATAAAAAAACCCACAAATTTTCAAAAATGAAAATTAGTTTCTTTAATATATTGACTAGAGGCTAAAGTCATTTAAATATCATGTACAATTGAAAAATTAATCTTGTCTATCTAACATGCTTTTTACACTAAAAACAAAGTATGTGGTTGGCGAAATACACGATGTCTTACTGTTATAATCAATAAAATACATATGCACTACAAGCAAGATGTGTATACTTAAAAGAAGCACATTATAGGGGTGCCTGGGTGGCTCCGTCAGTTAAGCATCCGACTTCAGCTCAGGTCATGATCTTGCAGTCCATGAGCTCGAGCCCCATGCCGGGCTCTGTGCTGACAGCTCAGAGCCTGCAGCCTATGTCGGCTTCTGTGTCCTCTCTCTCTGCCCCCAACTCACTCGCATTCTGTCTCTGTCTCTCTCAAAACTAAATAAACATTAAAAAAAAAAAAGAGCACATTATGACCTAATTCTACCTACAGCTTAAATAAGAACTCATCGTTTGCTTACTGAGTTAGTATAAAAATTAGGAGCTTAGCTACACAGGCAGAAATTCTCAAGAATCTTTTTTTCTAAAAAAAAAAAAAAGAAAAAGAAAAAAATAAAGAAAAAAAAGAGAGTATATTAAGAGCCCCCCAAAAGAATTTTTTTTCTGTTCTTCTCAAATGAACTCTTTTCTTAAGAAATTGCCCTTTGAATTATTAAACTAATACCAAACTAGCCCAAAGAGAATATCAGTAAAGCACCTGCATTTCAGTTGGAAATCAATTTTAAAATGGTTCCAACATTTATAATTATAACCATTAAATCAGCAGTAAATGTATCAAGTAACATACCAACATTCAAATGACATGTCCCTGAAAACTATGATTTTTGTTATATGTTTTGACATTATGTCTGCAGGAAACTCTGGAATCATAACAGGTAACATTACACCAGTTACATATTATTCAGCCAGTGAAATCACCAAATATTGTGGGTTACAAGTTCAGCAGCTTTCTAGGGCAGATTCAACTTAGAGGGAGACTCTGAGAGTCAAAATATGGTGTTCTCTTGGTCACATATAAACTTCAGATGAAATGCTAATAGGAAATAAGCTTTCAGTGAACATTTTCCACAGCAAAACAAAAGTTCTGATAAGGGTGTTACTTGATAAGGCTTTAATATAAAAGCATTTCTGAAAATAATCAGTTTTGAAATAGCACTTTTGGATATATTGAGACTTTGTTTCTAAATTCAAGGTGTAAATAATTTGGAAGTGCAGCTTTAAACATTGCCCTACACGAAGTCCTGACATGATTCAGACGTGAAAGCGAGATGTTCTATAATTTTTTTTTTAATGTTTATTTATTTTTGAGAGAGAGACTGAGTGCAAGCAGGGAAGGGGCAGAGAGAGAGGGAGACACAGAATTCGGAATGGGCTCCAGGTTCTGCGCAGAGCCCCACGCTGGGCTTGAACTCAAGAACTGCGAGATCACGATCCAAGCTGAAGTCCGATGCTTAACTGACTGAGCCACCCAGGGTCAACTCGATAGGTTGTCAAGTACACCTGGAAATATTTCCCATTCAAACAAGCGATTGTGTATTGTTTAAAAAAATTCCATGTTTTAATCCCGACTCTGCCACTTAGTAGCTGTGACTTTGGGCATGTTATGTAACTTCTTGACCCTCTTTTTCCCATGGAAACTAAGAAGGTAAGCAACTCAGAACCATTGTGGAGGAAAGGCCACCATAAGCACTAATTCTATGGCAACTTTTCCTTCCTTTTACTATGTGCCAGGTGGTTCCAACCACACAATGTTTCCATTTTTCTAGCAATAGCTTTAATTGCTATTCCATTTTCTCCAACAGATAAAAGCCCTAATGAAGACACTTCCCCCAAGCCCACGATTTTTCTTCCTTCACCTGCTGAAAGAACACTCCATAAGACTGGAACATATCTTTGTCTTCTTGAGGATTTTTTCCCTGATGTTATCAAGGTAGATTGGAAAGAGAAAGATGGCAAAACAATTCTGAAATCCCAGCAGGGAAACACCATGAAGACTAAGGACACATACATGAAATACACCTGGCTGACTGTGACAGAAAAGTCAATGGATAAAGAACACAAATGTATTGTCAAACACGAGAAGAATAAAGGAGGGGTTGATCAAGAGATTCTGTTTCCTTCAATAAACACAGGTATGTGTGTATATACCAGTAACCCTTTTGTCAAAGGAAATATCCCACCTTTGCTGTCAAATATTAATGAAAAGAAACAAATAGAAATCTTTCTTAAATGTTGTTACTTTTAATGGTAGCATAAATGTCCTGCTATTTCCCCATAGAACTAAAATAGTATTGACTTTGTAACATACAAAGAAAAAAAACAAGAAAAATTCATTTAGCCTTTCTGACCTCAGTTTCATCAACCAAAATGTTAAGGTTACAGTGATATTTTTAGCGTCATTATATGAATTACATGAAACAGTACATGCAAAAGCACCTAGCATCCTCCCAAATCATAAACGCTCGAAAGAGAGTCCACTTTTAAGGATTGTACTTGATGAGGAAATTAGAACAATTATACATCTTTAGGAATGTTCTACTCAGCAAAGTCCCTCTCACTTTAATCTTGCTCTACTCAAAGTATAACCCATAAACAATGAGTCATAGGCGACAAAATGCTGTTCATTTGGTGGAGACAGATCGCGCTCAACAAAAATAGTAAATTGGTTGCTGAGGTTTTAGTATGGTCTTCTGTTTCTCATATTTGAATTTTACATACCACTCTAAGGTGAAATTTGGTAAGTAAAGACTGTGTGAGGCTAATGTATACAAATATTCTTCCATTCTACACAATGGATGTGTTTCTACCCCTGGGAAATGCTGCCCAGCAAACATTGCGGAACGAGTGTGTGCCAGGCCTGGAAAGGATGCAGGATGGACCACTGTCCCCAGGAGGATCACTACAGTAGAGTGAATACATGTTTCCTAATCACTCACGGTCACTTGTGATTCAGCCATGGTGTCCCGTAGGGTCACCATTGGTACAAATGCTGATCATTTTTCGATAGCGTGGGCACCCGGCTGTGATCCAATAACCTCTAGACTCAGAAGTCAAGTCCTGAGCCTTGACATAAGAGACCACGGCCCAAGAGGGCCCACTGGACAGGACTAGTTTGTACTTTTCTCTGTGGTTACCAAGCCCTTT
This sequence comes from Panthera onca, assembly GCF_046562875.1. Classification (NCBI taxonomy): domain Eukaryota; kingdom Metazoa; phylum Chordata; class Mammalia; order Carnivora; family Felidae; genus Panthera; species Panthera onca. Next base: position 75,809,015 of record NC_138340.1, on the reverse strand, counting down.
GGAAGCAGGGGGAACACGCACGTAACTAAATGTGCAAAGACCTTTGCTGTATACCGCTTAAAATTGTTGAAATAAATCTTTATCTTCTTGGATCCTTAGTGTTTCCAATGATCAAATTAGGGTTGAACATTTATCTCTGCTTTCTCCCTGGCTGTGATGAAGAAGAAATACAATCATGTCAGTGAAAATGCTTGCTTTTCAAAATATAACATGAATGCATTTATTCATGTGCTTCTTGTATTTATGTGCATCCTCTCCTAAAACTAACTGAAGTAAGAGTGCAGACAGCCCTAATTTTTAAAAATTTCTACAGCTAAGAAACAGAGAGGAGGCAAATGAGCAAAGCACAAGTTTAATGTAACCACTGTAATCCTTTAGATGTTGGTTTTTATAGTGATCGAAGTAAAGTAGAGTAAGTTCCATGGTGATGATTATCGAAAAGGGAGAAGTTCCTATTTGTGAGATGTGTTTTACTTGGCACTTAATTTTGGAAACGCATGTCTCCCAAGGTCTTCTCAATGGAACAGAGCTAATGAGGGTATTTCTGTTAATGCCATTCTACAGCAAATTTTTAATGCTGATTCTAGTAAGGTTTTTTTGTTGTTTTTGTTTTTGATGAAAGCTAAAAATATATAGAACATGGAAACATGAATCCATGAAATGATTTGGAAGAGATAAAACTATATGGTCTAAGTTTTCAACCAACCTTGATTGAGAAAGTGAACCTAGGGTACACACACACAGATTTTAATTTGGAAAATTGTTACCTTAATATTTCTACCTCAATCAATTCATGGTGATAAGAGATGTTTCTTTTTCTTTTAATGAGTAGAGCTACTGTATGGAAAAGAAAGAGACTTTTAAGACACTTTAAAGTCCATTTTTGAGGGTATTTTAACATGTAAACATGATTATACAAACATTTTTATTCCTGTGATTTACCCCAAAGCCTATTAGAATTTAGAATGTAAGAGCGCCCAAAACAAGATGGTGTGGAGTGAATAATTTGCATACCAGAACCGTATCTGTATGGACAAGGACTCATCAAGCAGAAAAAGGATAAGCCAAAATATGTTGGGACTGTCTGTCCGTCCAGCCAACAGTCGATGATCTTTTTAAGGGATTTTGTCTTTCTATGTAACTTCAGCTTTTTGTTTGTTTGTTTGTTTGTTTTTTCGCATTAGAGAAATACAACCCTCCCCTCAGGTTTTATCTATTCAGAAAACTATGATTACTTGGCCAATCTTTCAGCGCGCACTGAAACACTGAGCTTTTGCTTTAGCTCATCTAACCCCCCACAACTGCCGTTTGAGTGCTGGCTCAGCCAGTTACTGGCATGGCTCTGGTCAAGTTACTTAGACTCTCTAAACCTTATTGCCTGTTGTGTAACATGTAGTCCTCCAAATTCAGCTCACATCAGTGTGACTGGGGGATCAGATGAGATAATGCACGTGAACCTTTCACACAGTGCCTGGCACAGTCGTAATCACTCGATAGGTACAGGCTTTCATTAGCATTGCTGTCACACCCACACACACCACGGGGGCGTGCATGGTTTGGAAAGGGAGGGCCTCTTGCCTTTACTTAGGTGAATTTACCTCAACCAGACTCCTTCCAACATGTAAAATTCTCCTGTGGAGTCTAGGGTTAGATGAATTCATTTTGTAGCAACTCCGCATGTCTGCGTGGGTGCTGAGGATTGCCCAGTATTCACTATTTCCGGTTATTTTTCCAGTCAACAAGTACTTATAGAACACCTACGTTGAGGCAGGCTCTGTGCTAGGAGCGGTGAGCGCAGAAGGAAAACAAGATAGTCTCAGACATTACCTTCTAGTTGTGAGAAAAAAAAATGCATCATTCGTGAACTTCAACATCTTCATGTGCGGAAATAGAATATGTGAATCGATCTACTGAATTACATAGTAACGGAGCAATCATTCCAGAAATTGTGAGGATCATATATGTCTAGGCTCTCTCCTCTTGGTTGCCAAATTGTATGTATGTATGTTTGTATGTGTGTATGTCTGGAAGTATCTATCTATCCATCCACCCACAACTCAGACACATTGCAAATCATGGATATGAACAATTGAATAATACCTTCTCTATTTTCTTTTAGAACTCCCTACTATTAATTCTACAGAAGCTTCGCTGAAAGATGAAAATGGTAAGTTTTTGTATGTGTGTGCCTTTATGTTATGCTATAGCATTTTTTCCTCCCAATCAACTTAACTGTTGAACTTCCCTGACTTCAGGTAGAAATCTCACAATGGCAGGATCTTGCAAAATAGACTGACTGATAATTTAAGTCAGTCCATCATTTCCCAGGAGCCATCTTCACATCTTTGTGGGTTTGGGATTGAGGGGACTATATAACTTAGGGGTGCAGTGAGGGGCTCCGAAGTCTTTCAGCAACAGATTTCACTCATTTCTGTGGTCCTTGTTTCTACTGTCTGAGGAAAACAGGATATTGAGTTGCTTTTTTTTTTTTAAGTCTTTGTTTTTGTTCATAGTTAATAACATGAACTGACATTAAGAGGTTCTTGTACAGAAGGCATTGTGTTACTGTGAGTGCATTTTGTTTAATTCTCCTAATACTCACTATGAAGGATTTCATTCACATTTTATGCATGAAGGCAATGAGCTAAAATGAACTAAGTCCCTTGCACCACACTGCACAGCGGGATCTGAGGCCTCAACATGGACCATCTGAGTCAACAATTGATACGCTTACTTGGTTTGCTATTCTACCTGTAAGATGTAGTCACAGAGCAAGAAATCCCAAAGCCAGGCACCCGTGGGGATGGGTGTGAGTGCAGGGCTTCAAGGGCCACAGACTGGACTTTAACCCCAGTCTTTTAATTATTTGCGCATGAGTATGGGTACATTACTTGCATTTTCTGAGCCAACCGGGAATAAAACGAACAACAGCTAACTCAGTTATGAAAGACATAGGGTCACACATGGCAAATGTCTAGCATAGGGTATCTCATTTACCTGATGCATGGTAAGTACTGGTTTCTGGCCCTTTCTCCCCACGTATGTATAAGAAAGTGACAAGAAGCATTGTCTCCAGCCCTGCCGATCTGCCTTCCATGTGCAATATCAAGGGGCCTCTGGACCTTAGGTAACATATTACCTGACCAAGGGCGTGGAGCTATGAACACATCATCTCTCAGGGTCCCTTTCCACACACCAAGGGCTAATGATTCTGGAGTTCTTACTCTTTGGAGACTACTTTTTTCCACTTTATTTCATTTTATTATTATTTTTTTTAATTTTATTTAAGTTCCAGTTAGTTGACATACAGGGTAAGAGTAGTTTCAGGTGCACAATATAGTGAGTGGTTCAACACGTCCATACATCACCCGGTGCTCATCACAGCCAACACCCTCCACTAAAACCTCCCTTCCAACCTGCTATGAGCACAACCAAATTTCCATGGACCATACCGTTAGTAGGAACTTCATTAACGAACAATGTGTGATGACTAAGGTGCTTCTAAATCAGCAATTTATCTTTACACATATTCTTAACTGTTTGTTGTTGGGGGTATTTGTAACCTGTGGAGGTGCAGAATCAGAGTACATAAGAATGTGTTCTCGAACATTATGTTGCTGGGATTAAAATCTGGCTTGTATTTACTAACTGTATGACATCAGACAAATTCCTTCTCTGTCCTCAATTTATCTGTCAAATGGGAATGAAAATAATAATCTCCTAGGTTATTGAAAACTTAAGTAAGATTAAAGCTTTGCCCTCAAAACTCTCAAATCAAATGTTTGATATTTAGTTAGTGGTTAATGCATATTAGCTATTATGGTAACTTATAGACAAGGTGGGGGTGAAGAAATGGCAAAAGCTACTTATCACCAATGCTTTTTGCAGGGTGACTCATTCATCTAAAACATAACCTTGCTTTTTAAGACTTTGGAATATACTAAGTGAATTTCACAGAAGTTGATTCACTTGACCCGCAAGCTGGATTCTGGGTTGTCTTGGTGGTGGTGGTAGGGGTGACAGTGGTATAGACGTTTACTGTTGGGTTGGGTTGGTGCAGGAAAGTCACTTCCACCCAGGTCATCAGAATTGCAAAATACGACCTACCTCCCATTAATAAGTCCTAGCCTTTCAAAACAACAGGTGAAACTAAAATAGCTTCTTTTAGACCCCCTACAGCTGCAGCTAGTGACCAGCTCTGCCTACTACACCTACATCATCCTCCTCGTCAAGAGCGTGGTCTACACCATCATCATCGCCTACCGTCTACTTGGGAGACCAGCACTCTGCCGCAATGAGAAGAGTTCCTAACCCATGGTGGCCCAAGGCTCCACTTTTCTTTACTGGCTACTGTCGCTAAAGGTGTCTGCTGAGGCTCTAGCGGGGCTTTCTTTCTGGGTTTGGGTTATTTCAGTTCACATGTCTTTTTCTATGTGTCATCATTGCAGAACAGGCTTACAAACCGCTGGGCAAACGGGAAATGTCACTCTGCACCAAGAATAGACTCTGCCATGAGTCAGGGGCGGGGCCGGGGGGCACTCACGGGGGCTTCAGTACCGCTCTCTCCTTCACGCCCACCAGCCCGTCAGCCACCCAGCACCCTCGCCTCTGAGTACAGCCGGCGTGCAGCTTCCATCGCGGCCCCTGAGGCTCTGTATCCAGATAACTGCCTGGAGGCCTTTTATTTTACATACATGGAAGCCTTCATCCTTGCTGCCCGAACTTTGTGCTGTTTTTCATAATAGGCACAATAAAAACAATCAAAAGCCTACATTTGCCTCTGTGTGTTTTCATTCGGTGAAATATTACTGAGAGTCCAAGGCCATGGACAGCATGGCAACTGAACCTCCACATTCAGCATTGATGTAATAATCATGGTCAATTCCACATTTCTAACTCTTTCCCTGAGAAAGTCCTTGTGATGCCTTCTTTGGGGGCACTGGCCCCAGGGGAGCCACAGCCAGCGAAGGTGCCAGGTTATTTCTCCTTCCAAGGGCAGCAGATTCAGACTCACTTGGTTTAAGACATTCTGGTGGTGACAGTATCACATGTCATGTGACTGGCGGGTGTGTCAGACCTGGACCCGTGTCACACGTGCACCATGTTTCCCGATGTCACAAGAACCCCATGAGAGCTGCACTAACACGGGAAGGGAGGGTGCTGGAGGGGTTAAGTGCTTGGACTCTGGACCCCAAGTGCCTGGGTTTAAATCTTGGGTCTATAGCTATTTGAATTCCCTGTGCCTAATTTTCTCATTTGTTAAATGGACTTACAGTGACACATCTCCTGGGGTTGTGTGGATGCGATGAGTTAATTGTGCTGGGCACACACAAGTCCTCAAAAGCATTAGAATCTACTGTTAGCAGCTCTAGTTTAGAAATAATAGAGAACACATCCTCACATACACACACACACACACACACGCAAATTATGTGCTGAGATTTACATGCAATACCGTAGTGCCATTTACAATCCCAAATTAACTCAAATGCCCAATAAGAAAGCAAAAAAATAAACTAAATGATGTTGTATGATGGATTATTATGCATTTACCAAAAAGTGTATATTGGTAAAGGAATGGAAAATTAATCAGAGACTGTCACCGAAGGGGCTGGCTGGCTCAGTCTTGATCTTGGGGTCATGAGCTGGAGCCCCACATTGGGTGTAGAGATTACTTAAATAAATAAAAACTTAAAAAAAAAAAAGAAAGTGCTGTTGAAGAAGTATTCATGGCAGGACCATACTAAAATTGTTAGATTATACCTTCACATGGTTCCAAAAACCAAAACACTTTAAACATCAAACTAGGAAATCTTGCTTCAACCACTGTCTCTACCTCCTCACCTCTTTCAGGGTCACAGTTTTGTTTCTTGGGGATCTTTCCAGTTTTAATGTATACAAATATGAATTTACATACAAAATTAATAAATGCATACAGATCTAATGTTCTTCCTTCTAACTCACAGGCAGAACACAATTTACATTATTCTGCACTTCTCACTTACACATCCTTGGGCCCTTTCTATGTCAGTATACAGGGACACTTAGCGGCACAGTATTTCGCTAGTGAATGTTTACCTTATAAAATACTTTCTAAGATCAGTACCCTGTGATCGACCAATGGATTATTTCCTACCATTTGCTATTTTAAAATATGCTAAATTGGGGCGCCTCAGTGGCTCAGTCCATTGAGGTCTGAATTCCGCCCAGGTCATGATCTCACGGTTCCTGGGTTCGAGCCCCATGTCGGGCTCTGTGCTTACAGCTCAGAGCCTGGGTCCTGCTTAGGATTCTGTATGTGTGTGTGTCTCAAAAATAAATAATAAAAAAATTAAAATATGCTGAAATTATAGTATTGTTTTATGTCACTTTGGACATGTGTACTGGTCATTTTGATAGTTATTGGTGTCTTACCATCATGTGAGTACCACAGTGTAGGTGAATGTCAGAACAGTACAGTCAAACATCAGGATTTTGCTAATCTGACAGGTGAAAAATAATATTGCGTCATGGTTTTAATTTGTTTTTCTCTCATAAGTATAGCCATCTTTTCATATATTGAGTTTATTTACATTTCTTTTTTTTGTGCAATATTTGCCCACTCCTTTGACTATGATTTTTACTGAGTAATAACACTAAGAAATATGACACTCACTTATATTTGTGTGTTTATTTCTACAAGCATGAGTGTAAAACAAAATGTTCAATATATGGTAGGTGGGTGAAGAAATAAGTGATTGGTCATTTTTTTCCTTTTCTAGTGAATCCTTTTAAAGTAAAAGTTTTGACATATTAGAATAAAACAATGCCTCATTTAAAATCGGGAAGGATTTTGTGTTTATTTACAATCAGCTTCAGTTTCTGTGAAACAGGTGCTTTTGGAGACTAAGTGGAGGTGGAAACAGCACAAGATCCACCAAATACAAAAAAGGAGAAAATTTAATTTTCATCCATTCCTTCATTTTCAGGGATTTCATTAGGCCTCTTTAGATCAAATACCTGGGCCTCTACTTAGAGATCTGGAACTGATCTGCAACTGTTTCTGTGTGTGGAAAGCACAGAGGCAAAGGGAAAACTAGCAAATGACCCAGAGCCGTGTGGGCTGATTTCAGGGCCGGGCACTCTTAGCCAGTGTCCCCTGTGGCTTCCAATCCCCTCCCTTCCCCAACCCGACCTGGACCTGGGCAGCCCTGGAGTGCAGACAGGGGGAGGGCCGTGGTGCAGGGGACAGTGTGGGGGGCAGGAGGGCACTGGTGCGGTGGTGGGGTTTTCTTTTCTCAGGCTTTTCTTGTCTATTTGCTCTGTCAAATGTGGTTGATTCGTGGAAAATGCTCGAAGTCAAACCGGCCCTTACTGGTTGGGGCTGTGCAAGGGGTAGTAGGTTTTGTCAGATAAAATAAGGGCAGTTAGACCACAGCCAAGTTTGCTCTTTTCCACAAGGCCACGGCTAATGAAAACAAAATATCCATCTGCACACGCGTAGGACTGCTGTCAAACATATTCCTAGGCTGTGGTTGAGGGGTTCCCCTGTTTTATATCAAGTTCATTCCAAGTAGCTGCTTCATGAGTCGGGAATTGTATGGCCAGGACTGTTGAGACGCTGCACCTTCAGTCCAGTCTGATGCCTCTGTTCTGCGGGGAACAGCCCGCAGACTTCTAGTATCCCGAGCTCCTGTTTTATATCAAGTTCATTCCAGGTATCTGCTTCCTGAGTCGGGAATTGTATGGCCAGGACTGTTGAGATGCTGTGCCTTCACTGGCGCAGTAGGTTAAACGACAGACTCTTGATCTTGCTCAGGTCATGATCTCAAGGTTTGTAAGTTCTAGCCCTGCACTGGGCTGGGCGCTAATGGTGTGGATCCTGTGTGGGATTCTGTCTCTCCTCCTCTCTGGCCCTCCCCATGTGCTTGTGCTCTCTCTCTCTCTCTCTCTGTCTCTCTGCCTCTCTCTCTTTCAAAATAAATAAATAGACTTAAAAATTTTTAAACCATTTTAAGACCTCCAGAGATACACGTCTTTAATTGCCAAGAGTTCAGGTTCACAAAACTGTAATTGTAAAGTACAGTTTTACTTTTGCTTCTTGTAGGAGGAAGACCTTTGGTTAACTCGTGGTAACCTATCAAAATGGATGTCCCTTCTGTACTACTGAAAAATTGTATACAGACTAAGAATTATTATCTACTGCTCCTCTTCCTCCACCTCTTTGCCAAGAAGTTGGCATGTATTTTTTTCAACCGCAAATAACTGTGAGCTTTGGCACAGTCTAATGTACCTAATTTTAAAAATCGCTGTACCCAGTGAATGAGACCGGTGGGGACTTCTTAATGTCAAAGATCCCAGATGGTTATTGTTGTGTGCACGGTGGCCAGAGAGTGCTGCTATAACCACTGTGGGTCATGCCTCATGAGTCTTATATTAATCATACATGTGACTCTGACATTTCACTCTAGAATGATTTCTTTATGAAATATCTCTGAGTAAATAATAAATAATACTTGCTTTCCATTATGTACCTTTCCCCCCTAAAAATAAGAGCAAAGTCTAAATGTCTGAGAGTAGAATAAAAAATTAAATAAGTGTTATATTTCCACAAAGTATGTTGCATCCACTAAAATTATATGTATATAGTTTAGAACAGCATGGGAAATGCAAATTTTATAGAGTAAAGGCAAATTTGTAATGAAAAAACGATATAGCATAGAATCATATTTATGATACTAAATACAGTAAACACATATGTGAAGATCAGAAAGATGAGAAGAAAATAATAACCAGATGACTTAAATCAGTTCTGGACATTCTAAAATATGTACAAAAAACCGACTTTATAATTTTTAAATTATAATTATTAAGACAGGTGGAAATAATATTGTATGGCCACAATGATGTGAAATTTCACACAGAAAACTAGCAGGAGACAAATTGAACTGTCAGTACTAATGTGGCTATGGAATTTGAAGGACAGGTTCTTTGCTGTTCTGTGTACAGTTATTTTTTTTAAATTTTTTAATGTTTATTCATTTTTGAGAGACAGGGGTGAGTGGAGGGTGGGGGGCAGAGGGAGAGGGAGACACAGAATCCCAAGCAGGGTCCAGGCTCTAAGCCATCAACACAGAGCCTGAGGCAGAGCTCAAACTCATGAACCACGAGATCATGACTGAGCCGAAGTCAGACACTTAACCGACTGAGCCACCCAGGCGCCCCTGTGTAGTTTTATATAAAGCATGCATTACTTTCACAATCAGGGAAGGGACAATGAAAGCGAGCAGTAGGAAGGGAAGGTAGCAGGTTAGGGATAGAACTTACTCACACACAAAAGAAACTGCTTGCCTCACTTTTGCTTTACTTTTTTCAGATAATACACCTCAAATAGGACATTTCTTCTCCTGAGAATGTCTGCCTGCATTGTAGCCAGGAGCAAATCTGATGCAGGAGCATGAATAGCAGACAAGATTATGTTCCACTTCTTAACCTCATAAATGTCACACATTTGAGGTTAAAGTTGTGGCAAAATAAATAGATCAAGGTATAGCCGTTGGAAGGTTTCAATTTCCAGCATATTAAACTGCTGTAAATCTTAGAGACACTGAGGCAGATTAAATGCCTTCTCAATTTGAAATGAGTCTCAGGAGGATGGTCATACCAAGTCTTCATGTTTCTGGGGTTCCTTTCCACATGTCAGGCTAATGGCATTTGAGCCACATGCCCTGTAATTATTTGGGCATCCTAATTGAAGACAAACTTTTATTTTTTTATTTTTAAATTTTTATTTGAGAGAGAGAGAAAAAGAGAGAACGTGAGGAGGGGAGAGGAGAAGAGGGAGGGAAAGAGAGAGAGAATCCTAAGCAGACTCCATGCTCAGCACAGAGCCTGACATGGGGCTCGATCCCACGACCCTGGGATCATGACCTGAGCTGAAATCAAGGGTCAGATGTTCAACCGGCTGAGCTGTCCAGGCGCCCTGAAGACAAACTTTTCATTAAAATATAATAATATGTATGCCTTGCATAATTTAAAAGTGAGATCTAGCAAGGGCTTCTGGCCCTGATCAAGTGAGGTTAACAAATCTTCTCCCTGAAAATCAATATAAAACTGTAGTAAACCAGTTAAACCAGCCCTTTCACCCTCAGGAAGTGTCCAAAGGCAGACAATAATCTGAGAAGTGCTTAGTTTTGAAAAGCTACAGAGTGCAGGGAACCACAGTCATGCTCTGGCCTGGAGTGGATCCCATTCTTCCCCCGCCTCCCAATACCCAGCTCTCTGAGCATGAAGATTCTTCCAGTTGGGACAGGCCATGAGGACTGGCAGCAAAATTACACAGTGTAAGGGAGCTCGGATAATCTGGGGTGGCGAGTGATTTGAGGGTGAACTGACAGACTCAGTGGTGTGCAAGGAGGAAGGGCTAGAGGCTCTCCTGGTTTGAGATTATGGTCATGGCTGAGGCAATCACGTGCTTGGTTGAAGCTGTGTGCGCGCTTAGTGGAGACTCAAAGCCAGCCCAATACTCCTGGTTGACCCTGAGGCCATAGGCATATGCCGAGGCAATGTGAAGAGACTCAGCAAAGTGTATAAGCTGGGTAAGACTCAAAATTGCCTAAAGTATGAAGGGGCTACCCAATACGTACAACATAAAGATTTGGCAGGGGATGGAAGTCTTCTTCAAAGTGCTTGACCACAACCCCTACCTGATCTTGGTTACCACTAGGCTATGTAGACACAGGGGTGATCTCCAGGAAGCTAAGCTTAGAAAGAAAATAACTTACAAAAGGAAACTGAGGAGAGTCATGAGCAGACACATGCCAGTTTGAGGGAGAAAGGATCAAGGTGCTGCAGAAGGGAGGGAGCCCCGGTTGTGGGGGAAGGTGAGAGAGAGCGGAACACACAGGGGAATGCCCAGGAGAACACTTCCCCAAAGCCATTGGCTGGGAAAATGAGAAGAAGTGATTTTCATGAATTTTTGCAATCAGTGGGGTTTAAAGACTGGAGGTTTACAGGTCCCTGGGCTTGGCTGGGATAGAACCCTGAGGGCATTGCCCTGCTCTTGGAGAGAAGGCAGGCAAACAATTCTGGGGCAGATGGTGCAATTCAAAGATCACCTAAGGCACATGGGGAGAGACTGTTGCTCTTCTTGGAGCACATCTGTGAGAGGTGGCATTTGCAGAGACACCTCTCTGGGGACAAAATAGCCCGCGGGCACCATTTCCCTCTCCTGCCTCTTGGCATAGGTGCAGAGACACCTGCTGGACACTGGCTGTTTAGCTTGCCCTGCTCCAAATCTTACCCCTCTGCAACTGCCCTCATGAATCAACCCTAAATCAGGCCCAGCCAACACGGTGAGACTGTTGCCTAAGAACCAGTGCAAGCCCCCCCCACACCAGGTTTCCTAAGTTTGGAGTCTTAAATGTCAGCAGGATTGGGTGGGATAGAGCCCAAAGTGCACTGCACTGCTCCAAGCAGGCAAGCAAACTGGAGGCAGACATCATTAAAAAAAAAGCAATCTGAAAACCACCCGGGATGCAGGAAGGGAAATTATTTGCTCTTCTGGGAGTATTTCTCTAAGAGCAAGCAAGCACGGAGACCCTTCTCTGAGGAAAATGGAGCTGGCTGCCACAATTTTCCTCCCCCACCCCTCAGCATAAACCAACTTCAGTAAAGAGCACAGCCCCAAAACTGGCACATGGAACATTATCCAGAATAGATCACATACTAAGTCACAAATCAGGCCTAAACAACTACAAAAAGATTGAGATCATGCCATGCATATTTTTCTGACCACAACACTGTGAAATTGAAGTCAACCACAAGACAAAATTTGGAAAGACCACAAATGCATGAAGGTTTAGCAACATACTACTAAAGGATGAATGGGTCAACCAGAAAATCAAAGAAGAAATAAAAAATATGTGGAAACAAATGAAAATGAAAACACAATGGTCTGAACCTTTGGGATGCAGTAAAAGCAGTTCTAAGGGGGAAGTTTATAGCAATACAGGCCTACCTCAAGAAGCAAGAACAATCTCAAATAAACAACCTAAACTTTCTAAAGGAGCTCTAAAAAGAACAACAAATGAAACCTAAAGCCAACACAAGAAGGGGGAATAATAATGATTAGAGCAGAAATATATGATATAGCAACTAAACAAAACCAGTAGAATAGGTCAATGAAACCAAGAGCTGGTTCTTTGAAAAACTTAATAAAATTGATAAAGCCCTAGTCACATTTGTCAAAAAGTAAAAAGAAAGCACCCAAATAAATAAAAATCACAAAGAGAGAGAAGAAAAAACAACCGCCACCACAAAAATACAAATTTTAAGAAGATATTATGAGCAATTATATGCCAACAAACTGGGCAACTGGGAAGAAATGGATAAATTCCTAGAAACATATAAACTACCAAAGCTGAAACAGAAAGATATAGAAAACTTGAACAGACTGACAACCAAAAAAGAAATTGAATCAGTAGTCAGAAAACTCCTACCAAACAAAAGTCCAGGACCAGGCAAATTCTACCAAACATTTAAAGAAGAGTTCATACCTATTCTTCTCAAATATTCCAAAAAATAGAAATGGAAGGAAAACTTCCAAATTCATTTTACAAGGCCATTATTACCCTGATTCCAAAACCAGACAAAGACTCCACTAAAAAAAGAAAACTACAGGTTTTCTTTCTACACCTGCTGAACATGGATGAAAAATTCTCAACAAAACTATCAAATTGAATCCAACAGTACGTCAAAAGAATCATTCACCACAACCAAGTGGGATTTATTCCTGGGCTACAAGGGTGGTTCAATATTTATAAATAAATTAACGTGATACACCACTTTAATAAAAGAAAGGATCATAACCAAAGGATCATTTCAGTAGATGCGGTAAAAGCATTTGACAAAGTACAACACCCATTCATTATTAAACCCTCAACAAAGTAGGGATAGAGGGAACATATCCAACATTATAAAGGCTGCATATGAAAAACCCGTAGCTAATATCATCCTGAATGGGGACAAACTGAGAGATTCATGTATGGTCAGGAAGAGAGGGATGTCCACCCTTACCACTGTTATTTAACATAGTATTGGAAATCCTGGCCTCAGCAATCAGACAACAAAAAGAAATAAAAGGCATCCAAATCAGCCAAAAACAAGTCAAACTTTCACTGTTTGCAGACTACATGATACTCTATATAGAAAACCCAAAGACTCCACCAAAAAGTTGCTAGAACTGTTACACAAATTCAGCAAAGTTGCAGGATACAAAATTAATCTACAGAAATCTGTTACATTTTTATATATCAATAATGAAGCAGAAAAAAGTGAAATAAAAGAAGCAATCCCATTTATAAATGCACCAAAACCATAAGATAGCTAGGAGTAACCTAAACAAAGAAGTCAAGGAACTGTACTCTGAAAAGTATAAAACACCGATGAAAGAAATTGAATAGGATGCAAAGAAATGGAAAAACATTCCATGCTTACAGATTGGAAGAACAAATATTGTTAAAATGTCTATACTACCCACAGCAATCTATACATTTAATACAATCCTATCAAAATATCACCAGTGTTTTTCACAGAGCTAGAACAAAGAATCCTAAATTGTATGGAACCACAAAAGGCCCCAAATTGCCAAAGCCATCTTGAAAAAGAAAAGCAAAGCTGGAGGCATCACGATTCTGGACTTCAATATTACAAAATTATAATCATCAAGACAGTATGGTACTGGCACAAAAACAGACACTTAAGTCACTAGAACAGAATAGAGAACCCAGAAACTGACCCACAATTGTATGGTCAACTAATCTTCAACAATGCAGGAGAGAACATCCAATGGAAAACAGAAATTCTCTTCAACAAATGGTGTTCAGAAAACTGGACAGCACCATGCTAATAAATGAACCTGGACCACTTTCTTACACCATACACAATAATAAAATCAAAATGGATGAAAGACCTAAATGTGAGACAGGAAACCATCAAAATCTGAGAGGAGAACACAAGCAGTAACCTCTTTGACATCAGACATTGCTTTGAGATAGCAACTTCTTATTAGATATGTCTTCTGAGGCAAGAGAAACAAAGCAAAAAATAAATTATTGGGACTTCCTCAAAATAAAAGACTTCTGCAGAGCGAAGGAAACAATCAACAAAACTAAAAGGCAGCCTTTGGCATGGGAGAAGTTATATGCAAATGACGTATCTGATAAAGGATTAGTATTCAAAATACATAAAGAGCTTATAAAATTGAACACCCCCAAAAATGTTCCAGTTAAAAATTGGGTAGAAAACATGAATAGACATTTTTTCCAAAGAAGACATCCAGATGTCTAACAGACACATGAAACGATGTTCCACATCACTCATCATCAGGGAAATACAAATCAAAACCACACTGAGATACCACCTCACACCTGTCAGAGTGGCTAAAATTAACAACACAGGAAACAACAGGTGTTGGTGAGGATGTGGAGAAAGAGAAACCCTCTTACACTGTTGGTGGGAATGCAAACTGATGCAGCCGCTCTCAAGAACAGTGTGGATATTCCTCACAAAATTAAAAATAGAACTACCCTACAACCCAGCTATTGTATTACTAAGCATTTACCAAAAGGATACGAAAATACTGATTTGAAGGGACACGTGCACCCTGATGTTTATAGCAGCAGTATCAACAATAGCCAAATTATATAAAGAGCCCAAAAGTCCATCGATTGATGAATGGATGAAGAAGATGTGGTATATATAAACAGTGGAATACTACTTAGCTATAAAAAATAATGAAATCTTGTCATTTGCAAGGACCTGGATGGGGCTGGAGAGTATTATGCTGAGTAAAATAAGTCAGTCAGAGAAAAACAAATACCATATGATTTCACTCATATGTGGAATTTAAGAAACAAAACTGAGGAACATAGGTGGAAAAAAAAGAAGACAGAGGAGCAAACTGGAAAACAGACTCCTAACTATAGAGAGAAAACTAAGGGTTACTGGAGGGGAGGTAGACAGGGGGATGGGTTAAATAGGTGATGGGGACTAAGGAAGGCACTTGTTGTGAGCACTGAATGTTGTACGTAAGTGATGAAAACACCTAATATTACACCTGAAACTAATATTACACTGCCTGTTAAGTAACTGGAATTTAAATAAAAATTTGGAGAAAGAAAAAAGTAAAGTATGACAACAATAAATTAACAAATAGCGATCTAAAAAAGGAGACAGAAATTACAAAAAAAGAACAGATATTTTTAAAAATCTGAAATGGAAAAGCATTATAGCCAAAGTGAAATATTCACTAGGGGGCTTTAAAAGAATAATGCAGTCAGCAGAAGAAACAATCTTAATATCAGGGAACTTCCTCAACCTGATAAAGGGCATCTGTGAAAACCCATAGCTAACATCATACGTAATGTGGAAAGACTGAACACTTTTCCCTAAAGACCAGAAACAAGACAAAGATGTCTACTCTTGACACTTCTATTCAACACGGTATTAAAGGTAGACAGTGCACATAGGAAAAGGTAAACATATCTAACAGATTGCAAAGGAGAAGTTAAAATGTCTTTATCCACAGATAACATGCTTCTGTACATGGATAATCCCCCTAGAATCTACATGCACGCGCACACACACACACACACACACCCCAAAAGTAGAACTAATCAGCAAGGTTAGCATTGTCACATGGTACACATTCAATTTAAAAACATCAGTTGTATTTATATATACCAGCATGAAAAACTTGAAAATGAAATTAAGGAAACAGTTCCATTTACAATAGAACCGAAAAGAATAAGACATTTAGGAATTATTTCAACACAAGAAGAACAACACTCCTAGGCTAACAAGTTACAAAACAATGCAGGTAACAATGAAAGAATATCTAAGTAAATGCAGAGAAGGCCCATGTTCATGGATTAGGAGATTTAATATTGTCATGATGGCAATTCTTTCCAAGTTCATTAAAGCTTTGTGGGCACAAATTAACAGGCTCACCCTAAAATTACATCACACCCAATGGACTTTGGATACCCAAAATCATTTTGGAAAAAAAAAAACACAGTTGCAGGACAGTTATATGGTCACCCTGCAGAAGCAGTGGGAGGGAGGGGTGCACCCAAAATTTGACTTGCATGTTGAGAATGATGAAGCCACACACACACACACACACACACACACACACACACGGTGTGAAAAGGTTTATTACTGTTGGTCCTTGGGACAGCAGCATGGACCTTTCAGGCAAGGCCTTATAGCACCTGATTTCAGAGCTCACAGAAGAATTAAGTTACCTACTTAAGCCAGCGTGGTCCTGGTGCAGGGAGAGCATACAGGTCACTAGAAGAGAATGGAGAGTCCAGAAATAAACCCTTAAAATGGTACAGCAACTTTGGGGAACTCTTCGGCAATAACTTAAAAAGTCAAACAGAACCTTGCCAAAACACCCAGCGAATCCTCTCTGAGGAATCTATCTAAGGAAAACAACCCATTTGTTCCCACAAGGACATGTATGTAAGTGTTCACATCAGGATTATTCATAATAGCCAATAATTGGCAACAATCCAAACATCCATCCACTGAGGAATAAACAAAACAATATATATGCATAAAATGGAATAGTATTGAGCCATATAAAGGAAGAGACGATTTATGCATATTAGAACATGATTGATGGTCAAGAACACCACACTAAGTAAAAGAAGCCACATGCAAAAAATTACATATTCTGTGATATTTATATTAATTGTCTAAAAAGAGCAAATTTTCAAGACAGAAAGAAGAACAGTGGTTTATCTAGGACGAGAAGTAGGAGGAAAGAGTAGCTGCATATAAAGAAATATTTTTGAATGATAAAAGTGCTCTACAATTATATTGTGATGTTGGTTTAAAAAGCATAAAGTTACTAAATATCATGCAGTTGCACATGTACAAAAGAATTCATTTTATGCTATGTAAATTATACCTCACTAAAACCGTTTGCTTGTTTGTTTTCTTTTTTAATCAAGGTTAGGTAATATCCTGCACTATGATGCTTTAATACTTTTCAAAATTTTTATTAAAAAGAGGAAAAATTGTGTTTCAAGTCTATGGACCATACATAGACTCACTATATAATTGATCATCTAAGCAGGAACACTTCTGAGACATGAGAGGTGCCTGGGTGGCTCAGTCGGTTAAGCATCTGACTCTCGATTTCTGTTCAAGTTATCATCTCAGGGTTTGTGGGATCAAGCCCAGCGTCAGGCTCTGCACTGAAAGTGTGGTACGTGATTTGAGATTCTCTCTCTCTCAGCTATATTCATATTTATATTTAGTATATTGACACTAAAATTCAAGCCATTCCATTAAAAAGAAAAATACTAACATTTTAATTTTTGGTGACTCTGATTTCTTTCTCCCTTCTCATTCCTCCCTTCCACAGTTACAAATCTACTAAGTACCGGCACTGCCCTAGGTGCTGGGGAAGGAAAGTCAAGAGCAGGCAAGCAGCCCCAGATGCCCTCTTGTCCCCCAGGCGCCAATCAGCCCTGTGTCAGTCCCAGGGCAGCAGAAGCACAGACTCCTGTGTAGTTTTTAGCCATCGGCCTAATGAGTGAGCCATGCTTTAGAGGAGAATCTTCTTTTCTAGACATGTTCATTCCAACAATAAGTTTAATTTTAATTCTTTCCTAACTTGCATATTCAGACAATGAAAATATAATACAATAGAGTAAGTCACATTGAACCCTCCTTCTCTCCCAACTATTTACCTGCATTTTGTCTTGAACAAAGCAGCTACCTGAACACCCGGACCATGTTCCAGGCCCGCTCCATAATCCAATGAACTGGTCATGCTCCCAACCACCACTAGGTGGGGGTAAAAGTCACAGGCAGGAAGCCAATGGATTCAGGACTGGAAAGTTTGATGAAGAGTGTCTAAGGTGTAACTCCTCCCATTATCATTATCCGGCTGTTCTGAACTTCTAATTGGGTAAAGATATCAGCACCAAGAACTTTTATGAGTCCTAGAAAAATAAAAGCTAGATAAAAGCATGAACAACAATGCGAACTCCCTTTTTTCAGAAGAATGACTCCTATGACATAAAAAAAACCTCAGTGAAATAACCCTCATAGCGAGGTAATGAAAAATTGAATACTTATATTGAGTATCTGCCACCTGAAAAAGAGATTGGCTCCTAGTTCATATCTGTATTTTGTCTGACCCCATGCTTAGATCCAACATAGTCCAGAGAATATCAAGTTAGGGTTTCTAATTAAGTAAATACATTAGTGCTGAGAACTTTTACTAGTGTTAGAAAAATAACAGCTGTGCAAAAGCACGGACAAAATTTGAACTGCCTTTATGCCAAAAGAATAAGTCCTATGACATACCAAAATATCTCCCCGAAGTAACCCTCATACTGAGATAACGAGAGTTTGATATTTCTTTGACCTTCTGCTAAGAAGAGAAATTCTGCCAATTCACATCTGTAGTTCATCTGACCCTATGCTTCCTGATTTAACCTGCTTTAATATCAAATACGAATAGCCCAGGATATCAAGGTACTTCGAGTTCCAATGATTCACTATGTCACATTGCTGGGCCTTTGATCTTTCACATGCCTCTTTCTGCCTGGAATCTGCTTTACTATCCTGTGTGTGTGTGTGTTTCAAATAGTTACTAAGCTCAATGCGGGGAATGAAATAACGCAGTCTCTCTAACTCAAGTTTCCACCCCAGTGATACAACGAGGCCAGGTCAAGGCTGAAGGCAGTGCAGCCCGCACAGGTGGGAGAAATGTCCTAGGAAATGCAGAGAATGTTCTCCCAGGAGCCAGAGGGTGGGGGTGCGGTGGGACAGCCTTCTCTCCCGTGCGTGGAGAGCAGGCCTGCAGAGGGACAGTGTGACAAACAGAAAAAGCAAGCTGCCCGATGGCTTGATGGCTTGGGCTCACAACGTTTTCAGCAAAGCTAAGAAGAGAACACACGGAGACGGTACCAGGAGGTCGGACAACTGGGTAATGAGGTCAAAATGGTGCTTTCTGCCAGGCTCAGGACCCAGGACTTCCTTCATCCTTTCTGCCACTGAAGGCTTCTGGGCAGGGGAAGAGGTGGTCAATGCTTCATTTCCATTAATACTGAGAGGGCCAACATGGATCAGCTGTGAGCGCAGATTCCAGCACTGAGCTGGGGTTCAGATCCCACCACCTCCTACTCCTCCAGAGACCTTGCACAAATGATTCCCCTCTCTGTGCCTCAATCTGATGGTCTCTGAAATAGGGATAATGAGACTCCTACCTCATCGAGTGGTTTGAGGAAGCCATATGACAATGCAATTGTTATATTTGACATGGCGCTCTGGCGGGGCAGGGAGAGGGTGACCGAGGCAGCAAATGGCTGCAGAAACCAAAGGAGGAAATGCTGAAGGAAAGGTGGAGAAGACAGGAAGTGGTGCAATGAATGAGATAAAGGAGGCAGAAATACAGAGGGTGGAAATGGCCTGGAGAAGGCAGGGATGTGAGGCCTAAGAAAGGGCCGAGTCCCCAGGGAGGCTCTGCTTTCTTCATGGGCAACAGCTCAGCTCAGAGAGAGCTGCACCCTCAGACACGGGGACCCGGGAGGAAGGTCGGGCTAGGGGATGACGGGTAAGAAGAGGAGCGGACCCTTCCCCTCGTCTGCCTGTCTTCTGAGATGCACATGGCCGGTCACATGGGGTCTGTGTCCCTGGGTTACATGTATTCTACACTCTGTGTCTCCCCACTGCTCCCACATCAAGACCACGTCTCGGTTGTTTCTGTCTCCTACGTGCCTGCACTGTGAGATGTCTGCTCAGCAGCGTTCTGACAGGAGAGGGAGGGAGGGCTGAGCTTTTGAATGATGGATGAAAACACAAATGATAATCACATTTTTGTTACCTGCTTCAGATTCAGGAGGAGAATAAAACTGACCATCAGAAAGACCTCCAGGTATGAGTGCCGCCCTCTCTGAAGCATCCTGAACTATCAGGAGTCCTGGAAGGGAAGAAATTCAGAGGCTGAGAGTGACGTCACGGTTCTGGTAGCTTCTCGGTGAGGTTAGGCACGATAAAATGGTGTCGTTGCTACGCTAAAAAAGAGAAAAACCCTTGCCAGAAAGAAAATCTTTCAAACAAAAAATAGGTTTTGTTATTACGCTATGAACCAGTGCTGTGAGGGCACATGGCAGCGGACTTAAAAACCTGCCTGTGACTCAGGGGATTCTTTGATTCAGTATTTAGGGCCTCTTTCCCTGGAGAACACTTTCCTCCCTGCAGAAATCACCATAATCAAAACCAAAGCACAAAGGAAAACAACCTGGTAAGTCATACAAATGGCCTCCAGTATTCACTTCGTTAGGGAAATAGCAAATGTAAGGCACAATAAGTGGAGAGACTTGTATAAATGTGGAAAGCGTCAGTAAGACGGGGAAGAAAGATTTATTATTTAAAAAGGTCCCCCCAGAAAAGGGAATTGAACAAACACAGAAAAGGGGAGGAACTGATGTGGAAGCTCAGGATGGGCGCCGGTGAGCACAGGGAGCATCGGCGGCGAGTCTCGTCCGGAGCTGAGCGAACACGAGAGAAGCTGGAGGAAGCCGCGGCCGAATCGCAGGTGCAGGTGTGAGCTCACTGCCTGCTTGTGACCGTGAGCGTACCCGCTGCTCCACGTTTTCATCGACGCCAGTTCTGCCCTGTTAGTGCCTTTGAACATGGTGGCATCACTCTTGCATTCAAGCCCCAGTGTATTAACAGCTGATATGCTTTCACCCAAACTCGATTTGATGTTTATACACAAGTCCAAAAGCGACTTCCATTAGCTGTACCTGCCCTGCTCCACAACAGGTTTTCATACAAGCACAGAGGACACAGGACAGAAGACTTATCTAGGTCTGATTCAGGTGTTTAAAATGCACTCTTGAATAATAATTCTGTTCTTATAGATTTCTACTCTGTAAATGAGATTACTCAAAATAAATCCATTTCCATGTTTACTCATTCTCCGTTATCCCTTGAGGTTACAATCATACTTCACTTTCTCTAGGACATAGGATCTTATTTTTCCTATTTTGCAGGGCAATCTGAGCCAGACGCATGAAGGACATAACCACGGCACGTGGTAAAAGGCCTGGGTCTCTGTACTGAGTTTCAAACATGTCACCACCAGAGGGCAGATGTGGCCCGTGGGCTTCCACTCAGGCCATCATGCAGAGAGGAATTCTAGCCCCATACTGAATCATGCAGCTCAGTCCATCACTGGGCCTTCCTGGTCAGTATCCACATGAGTCCACGCAGGAGATGACGGCCGCCCCGCAGGGCTCATGGTCACAGATCGCTAGGAGTCCCTCTGCTACTCACAGGGGGAGGTGGACCCTGAGCTGAGCACTCGTGTCTGGATGCTGTCTTCCCCCTCCCGCCCTCTGGGTTCCTCACTCACCCAGCACTCTCCCCCACCAGGCACCCCCTGTGCTAATTGGGGCCCCTTCCAGGCCACCGCCTGCTGTAAGGTAGCAACGTGAGACTTGGCAGGATCGCGGACTCTGAGACTTACTGTCTCAGCTCAGCCTATCGTGTCTGCCATCCCTGTGTCCCTAAGGAACAGTCCTCTTCGGATGCACAAAGTGCTTGGTGTCCTGGGACCGCGATCACTGGGGATAAGGAGGTGCTGGCTGTTTCTGCTGTCTGACTGTCCCTCTCACCAGGGCTCACACTTTCTTCCAGAGAAGTCTGGCCTCACAGCTCCAGAGAGGAGCCACGTGCTCTCACTGTCCTGTCCTCTGCCCTGTTCTGGATTTCTGCTGGGTCCTCTGCATGGTGGAGACCCGAGATCCGCCTACCCCACCCAGTGTGGCTCCCTTCAAATCTGACTTCCAGGCTCTTCCTTCTGGCTCGGTCCCCAGCCCATCTGAGGAGCCTAACCTGGGAGACACTTACTGTTTTCCTCTTCCGCCTCTTGAGGTAACACTTTGAAATCCAGGAACCACGTCTCAATCCAGGCAAGGAGGAACGAAATGATGGGTAGCACGTAGCCGAAAGCCCCTTGAGAGAAAAGCTGGAAGGACAGACGTGACCAGGAGAGGGAAATGCAGTTACCAGGAGCTCACACTGGAACATGAGCCTTCGCCAGTATAGACAGTAATTGTACAGAAAACGTGGGACGCTGTACCTTTGAGAGGATCACTTTTGCAAGTAAAAAGGCACTGGTCACTGCTGTCGTCAGCTGAAAGACACATAACCCAGCACCATTCGAGTTAGACATTTTACGCTGGGAAGCCCCCTCCTCACAAAGAGACCTGTCGGCGCCAGAAGCACCTAAGGCCTGGAGCAGCTCTGCCAGCCCGGGCCCTCCCACATCACCCTGTCCCCAGCCCCTAAACGCAGACGGGGCCACAGTGGGCTTCTTCGTGGTGCCCGATCCCTGACTGGCTGCTCATGCTACCCCTCCTCCCTCGGTCTAGCAGGTCAGCGACCCACCTCCCTCAGTCCAGCAGGCTGGTGTGCTGGGACACTCAGGTTTGTCCCCCACAAGGTCCAACCTGCAAAGACCTCGCCCCACAGGAGGGACCCCTGGAATACAGAGCCAGGGCTCCCCCTGGTGGTTGGGGAGCCCAGAGACAATCCCACGGGACCTGGGCCTTGTCCTTCCTTCCCCCAACTAGGATCCTAGCAATGTGACAGCTGACCAGTGTGATGCCCACAGTAGCCTTGACTGACAGAATGGAGGTCAGGGGACATGGGTGTCAAGCTCAGGAAGTATTAACCAAGTGCGGGGTCAGCATTGTTAGCAAACTGCCACACACACACACACACACACACACACCCCAACCAGGTGAGCTACCTGGAGGAGGAGGCATTTTAATTCTGACACTAATGAAATTTACAGTCTGACATTAAATGCAATGTAGTACTAACGTCCGTGTGTCATCAAACATCTGACAACCTTCACAATCAGCAATGTCTTCTTACACGAGCCGCATTTTGTTACTTTTCTTACTGACATGTTTATAGTTATAGGTACATAAAATTAATAGATCATATAGAACAGAAAAGTCCAGTCATTGGTCTAATGTCTATAAAAGAGAATTCTCAGTATGTTTCATTTTATTAACTTTTTTCCCTACATAAGTCAGTACTCAACATCAGCTCATCAGGAGTGAACATCATGACTTTTCTCTCCACCAGTGCCCATTCAGTTTTCTTATTGTATTCAATGTAGAAACAGTACAACTTAGTTTGTCATTTTTGCAGTAACTGAAAACTTCTCTACCGACTTATTTCTGAATATGGTGCAGGGATCTTCTACGGAAATGCCAGGAGACGCCGAGTGATTGACGAGTTCACAGAGGTCTAGAAACACTAATGCCAGGATCAGCGTGGGTGAAAATCTCAAACTGAATATAACAAGAAATGGTACAGGGCTTTTATAATATTGGAGAAGACAAGTTTTTTTTTAAATTTTTTAAAAATTTATTCAGTTTTCAGAGACAGAGTGTGAGTATGGGAGGGGCAGAGAGAGAGACACACACACTCAGAATCCAAAGCAGGCTCTGAGCTGTTAGCACAGAGCCGACGTGGGGCTTGAACCCACGAACCATGAGATCATGACCTGAGCTGAAGTCAGACACTTAACTGACTGAGCCACCCAGGCACCCCAGAAAGATAAGTTTTCTTAAACAGGACTCCAAATATGCAATGTATGTGGTAAAAAAAAAATCTGGCTACAAAATTGAGAATCTCTATTAATGAAAGTGCTTTAGACAAAGTTTAGACCATTGATAGATTAGCTGAGGATAGTTGTGAAAGTTAAAACTCGTAAAAGATAAATATCTAAGAGATAAATTCATTCAAATCAACAAGTAATTAATAAAGATTCCTAAAATCTTAATTAATTTTAATAATTTAACGTATATAACATTTTATCTTTATTCGTATGGATGACATAGTTGTACTAACATATTATAGTAATATTTGCTTCATGTATATTTGTTTTTATAAGAATAATATATTACTGTTAATAGGAAATATAATTATAACTAACATCTTTATTTGTCTGACACTTTCCTAAGTGTTCTACCTGTATTAAATTATTTAAATTTTAGGGGCGCCTGAGGGGCTCAGTTGGTTAAGCGACCAACCCTTGATTTTGGCTCAGGTCACGATTCAGGAGATTAAGCTCTGCATCAGGCTCTGCTTGGAGCCTGTTTGGGATTCTCTCTCTCCCTCTCTCTCTGCCCTGCCCCCGCTTGCTCTCTGGCTCTGTCTCAAAATAAATGAATAAATGTAAAATCAAAACCACAAAATTACTTAAATTTTATAAGCCAATAAAGTATTTGCTGATTTCCCTTTTTGCAGACGAGGAAGCTGAGATTCAGCACATTGAGAACCGGGTCCGGTCACATGGCCAGGAAAAGTGGGCCCGGCCGTGGGCAGCCTGGCTCCTCTGGGTGCTGTAGCCTCTGCCACCGGCCTCCTTTCTGCTGCGCCCAAAGGACACGGACGGCAAAGTGTCCGAGGGACAGACTTCAGTGGGTGCCAGGTATAAACAGAGACCCTCAGCTTCCTCATCAGCGGCCCAGGGCAATAACCTGATGAAACAATGTGATCCTGTTTGGTGGCCATCAGGTTGGTAAAAACTATGATGTCAGATAATAAGCACAGTATTTAGAGACAAGGTGTATGTGTATTTCCTGGCAGCCGCAACCCCGGGATGACGTTCCCAGGGAAACGCGACTCCCAGCATGCAGAGACCCTGAGGTGTGGGTGCCAGCCTCGCTGGTGACAGCCAGTATGAGCAACAGGACAAGTGCCTGTCACTGGCGGTGGAGGGATTCATGCAGTGGCTGCAACCAGCAGCAGAAGGAGCAGCACAGAGGAGCAGTGAGCCTAGTGGATGGACAGATGGACAGATGGATTGACAAGAATGCGATTCCATTTATATAGATGTAAAGACGCATTATTCACTAGCAATTCTCTGTAGTTTTCACAGCTACATAAGACCCCAAATATACCAGTCAATCCTCTCATTCAAGGCTGGGGAAACGGGGGGCTTGCACAGAGGAGATGCTGACCTAAAACTCCCAAGCACACCTGAGTACACAATTGAAAAGCAGGTTTCCTGCCTAGGTTTTCTGGGCTCTTCCACTCACTAAGCTGAGTTATTTGCTGTAGTAGACTTCACTTACCTGGGCTCCAATGCAGAGCATAAGGTGTAGGACATACCTGCAATGGGCAGCAGGGAGTGCTAGAAGGCAACATAGATAACATGAACTACTGTAGTGTGTAACCTCGGGAAGCACATTATAGAAAAGGAATGCGAAGTATGACAAGATGACCCTTTGCATTCACAGCAACAGCAAAATGAGGACAGAAATGAATCCCTGAAATACAAACATCCGAGTGGGTTACTTAGGTTACTTAGGGCACAGGCTTTGAGAGCCTTGCAGAACTGAAGTTCTTGCTGTGCTCTCTCTTAGCCAGGCAATCTCCAGGAAGTTACTTAACTTCCCTGATCCTCTGTTTCATCTGTAGCATGGGATGAATAACACCTACGTTACGCTTGCAACGACGGAATCAATATGTACAATGTTTGATGTGCAATAAAGTGTATTTGTTATTATTTAACAGGCCAATGATTTCTGTTATGATCTTTTAAAACAGTCTCTCACAGAAGGCAATCAACTGTTAATTCACAAGTGCTAGAGGAAATTTCTACAGGTTCTGAGGTCCAGCACTGTTAACTGAATGATTGCGCTTCAAGAACAGCTCACGCTCCTTGCTTATTCCAGAGTTCTGCAATCTTCCTGAAATTTTCCTCATGACCCCTACTCTTTAGAGCTTAAAAGAAATGCTCTCTCTCTCTTTTGCTCCCTCAGCCCCTCTTAAGGTAAGTTTTGCTGACTGAATACAATCTAGTACTAATACTATGTTCTTTTCAGGGCTGTAGCTCCATGGTTTTTCTTGAACATTCTGGTGGAGGAATTTCTCTTGTTGCATTTTGTTTTCAGAATTCTCTTTCTGCTCTTGTGTGCTGGCAGATGCATACATTCTTGATTTTGAAACCATGCCCCATCTGGCCCAGCAGGGATTTTCCGGGACCGCAGACATGTGTTCTTGCCTGGGACGGTCTGCTCTCGGAGCTGCTCCTGTGACAGCCTCATGTCCCCTGCACGTGGTCTCTGAGCAGAGGATTGTCAGCCAGAGTCCCTGCCCTTCCTCCCTTCCTGGCTTCGGTGATGACACCTGTTACTATACTCTTTTTTTGCTAATTGTCATTATTACCGGTGGGAGATGATGGCTCATTGTGGATTTGCTCGCATTTGCCTGAATTTCAGATAAACAAGAAATAATTATGTAGCTTAAAAATAATTATGTGGTTTATGTCCAAATATTGCGTAGCACTTCACACTTTTTTTTTCCATTAAATCTGATGAATCTATGCGAGGCTACTTTTTCACTTGAGGAGCCACAAAAATCTTCTCTCAAATTAATTTGCTACACACACACACACACACACACACACACACACACACACACGCACACACACATCCATTTACCTTGGAGGAGAGAGAGTCAAATGCAGACCAACCTAACTGATCCTAATGTTTTTCTAATAAGGTCGGTTAATGATTAGCACGTTTGCTCAGCTATTTAAAGGAATTCAATGTGAGGAATGTCCAAGGAGCCTGATGGGCATCATTTGTAGACTGAGAATACTAATATGTGCTGCATAGAACTGTATTATTTCCAAGGATGCCGAAACCGAGGTTAACGTTTCTAAGGGGCCTGGTCCCGTGCCTCACACGTAGTGGGTGCTCTGATGCAGTTATTGGTTTTGATATGACAAATGATAGGTCCACTCAATGAGAAGTGCCCACCGTAGAGAGGAGGGAGGGGGTGTCTGAATCCTGCCTCAGCTGCTCATGGTCCCGTGATATTGAATGGGCCACCTGCACCGGGGAGCTATTTTCTCATCTTTAATGACGAGGAACAATGAAACCTCAGGAACGAATGCTTTCTTTGGCCAGGAAGGAAGACCTTCCTCTGCCTGTTGGTCCTTCTAGCAGGACTTGGAATCAAAGTGATGAGACAGATTGATAGGAGAAAATCAAATTTAGTAGGCATAAGCATAGGGAAATTCCAAAGACAATGAGGCAACAAGAAGCTTAGGGGAGCTAAGGAGAGCAGAGGACACAAAGGGGCCAGGAGCGGGAAGGTGAGAGGAGCTGTTTGGAAGAAAAAGCTTGCCCAATCATGCAGGTAAGTTCCTTAGGTAAAGGGGAATCTCTGTTAATAGCTCTCTTGCTGGCACAGGCTCCCCTTTCCAGTGTAATTTGCTGTAGTTGAGGGCGAGGCACAGAGATTTTCCTGCATCTGGTGGGTTTTATTACCTTTAATTCAAAATCATCTTTATGGCAAAATAATATTTATGCCGTCAGGGGAAGCTTGCCTTGGGCCCCTACACTATTCATTGTTAAGTGTCTAAGCTTCTGGGGTTTCATAGCAAAGTGGACTCTCCAGCATGCTGCTCAGGACTTGGTTTTTAAAGAGAAGTTACTCATCTTGGGGCGCCCGGGTGGCTCAGTCGGTTAAGCGTCCGACTTCAGCTCAGGTCATGATCTCACAGTCCGTGAGTTTGAGCCCCATGTCAGGCTCTGTGCTGAGCTCAGAGCCTGGAGCCTGCTTCGGATTCTGTGTCTCCCTCTCTCTCTGCCCCTCCCCTGTGCATGCTCTGTCTCTCTCTGTCTCAAAAATAAATAAAAACATTAAAAAAAAAATAAAAAGAGGTTACTCATCTAAGAAAAGACGTGATTTTTTAAAAAAAATTTTATTCAACACAGTGTTATAAAGGTATAAGTGGAAGATTGAAGAAAATATTTTATCCACAGTCCACTCATCAAAATATATCAATGTCTTTCCTCTTTTGGGCTTTCAGGTTTGTCCCGTTCACCGAAGGTTGACGTCATGTCTGCATCCATTTATTCCACGTGACCAAGGGAAGCGGTCACACTGGACAAGATCTCAGACTCTCTGCTGGGCGGAGGGGAGCTGCCCCAGGTGAGGCGAGCACACCAGCCTCTCAGAGGTTAACCGAGCAGGTCCAAGCTTCATCACCTGGCCCTCTGCACAGGGTCTGCCTGAGTCCACACCTGCTGTGACCCAGCTGCCTCTCCCCTGGGGCTGAGGTCTGGGGCCATCAGAGCATCATGCAGCAGCGGGATGACCTGGGGGGACAGGATGTCCTGCTCCCTCAAGTGCTGCCCAGTTTCTCTCTTCCTGGCGACAGCAGGGTCCTGATCAGAACCCTCCACTCTCCTCATGAGGGTTGGGTGAAAGCTTTGACTACTCTTTCTGCCCTGCTCAAGAGTTTCCCTCTATTATTTTTTAAACATGTGTCACTGTTGGAGAAATGTGATCCTTTAGTGCCACTTACAGAAGAACACAGATGCACCACAGCAAGAAGAGAGGTAGAGGAAACGAAAGCCATTGCCACTTGTTGACGTACATTTTTGAGCCCAAGATGGAGCCCCTCCAGCACAGGGTACCATGTAGTCAAACCTAGACTTAGGTACCTTTCCTGTCCCAGTAAATGCTACCCTTGACCAGAAACACCATTTATTCCATCCCAGCCAGTGCCCAAACACCAAGAATCGAAAATCTAAGGTTCATAAAACTCCCTCTTGCCCATAATCCCTGGGGAAGCGTGCTCTGCTGTGTGTGAGGCACTGAAAGCCCCAATCCATGGATTATTCCTTGGAATAAAAGACATCACACTGTACAAGATAAATTGTTTTACTTTTGTCATTTGACACATTCAGAGGAGTCCTTGTCTGGAGATTTGGGACAGGCTTTATTAAAGAGTCTTGGCCAACAGTTTTGAACCTTCAATCTGAGCAGTATTTGAATAACACTGATAACCGTAATGACAGAAACAGAGTTTTAAATGCGGACCATGTGAAATAAAATTTATTTTCATAAATCAATAGACGGTTGTGGATTTTCTCCTCCAAAGTAAGATTTCCTTATTGGTGACCATGTAAAAAATAGAGAAAGTAGGAAGAAAAGAGTTCACCTGATTTCTCCCCACCTACATTGCTTACCTAATATGGAGACTCTTTCCACCTGCCATTTTGCTGTGTACGTGTTTCCCCCACTGTCACTCTCTTTTCCACTTAACATTTTTAGCACAGCTGCACAAACACCTGCTTGAGGGTCTGAATGATGGCCCTGAAATATTCTTTTAGCAGAGTATTCTACTCAACTCTTCACCAGCTCAGCACAACATTAGAGCCTGCACTTGGGGACACTTGAGACTTGAATCTTGATTATAGTTCAGTATGTCTCCCTTTCAGTTTTTACCAAATGGAGTTGCTCAGGAGCTGGGTCTGGTCATGGGTGCTGAAGGACCCAACCCTCTGGCCCAGCCAAGTCCCCTTTCTGGCCGTCTCCCTCTCCCTCCAGGCTGTCAGCCTATAATTAGCATAACTAATTACCATAAATATATCCAGGGGGCCCTGATACACTTGGCATAACTGAAAAGGAACCTGCATTTCAGTCGGAAGTCAATGCTCCCTTTATTTCTTTAAATTTCATTTCAGATGCATTCCTCAGCTGACCCTTCACAAGGCCCCGCCTTTAACATTTCTGAGGATCTGACCCTGGAACCGCAGGACCTGGTCCCGCCCCCTGGTCTGCACCACCCCTGCTCTCTTCCCCCTCCCTCCCACTCTCCCTCCTTTCTCTCACCAGTATCTGCTGGCACCACCTGGAAGCAGCAGCTCAGACCCTCTCCTGACCTCTGCCACTCACCCAGGTGGTCTCCTCCCAGCAGGTGCAGCCACTATGTCACCCTGGGCTTCTGTCCACCTGCCAGGACTTGGAGCCAAGCTGGGTCTCCTTGCAATCCTGTGCGCCCTCCTGTTTCCCGGTAAGTCTGGACTCCCTCCCCTGTACCCAGTGTGGGGGATGGCCGGGAGCCTCAGGGGTTTCCTCCAAGCAGCCTTGTGGAGGTCAGACTGGAGCAGCCAACCTTGATCGTGGCACGCGCTGGCAGCTCGGCCATCCTGTTCCACAGGGCTAGAACCAAGTTCAGTTATATCCTGGTACTGCCACAAGGAGGGCAAGTCACAGTGACCTTAAATAATGGGACCAACATTATGTTATCAAATTAATGCTGAATAAAGTCTAAGAATATGTTCAGAATCACGATTTTCAAAGTTACGGTATCCGTTACCAGTTGCCCACACATCCTAGTATTGTGGGAACATTGACGTCCATTACCTCAGAGCCACCTGGTAAAATCTCAATTCTAAAAATTTCCAGGCATGCCTGGAAATCCACGTTAACTGTTTTGTATCGGGTCTTCTTCATGTTCAGCCCCGAGAACGGGCTCAGCCCTAACTGTCTCATAGAAATCTTGTATTGCTTTTGAATTTTGTTTTAAAATGTAGTTTAAAAAGAACTCACGCATCTTAGAATGTTAAAAATCACTGCGTAATATTGAACACTTATAGACAACAGGTGATGGTTAGACAATCTGATGGTTAGAAAGACCTGGAACCGGTTCTGTCTTGATCACTTTTCTCCCTTCCTCTCACACAACCTTTGCTTCTTTGACAAAACAGCACCTTTTTTTGCTCCCGATTCCCACGGACTCCATCAGCCAAGTTAGAGGAAAGGTTCATGCTTGGAGAGCTCAAAGCAGCTTCTTGGGCTGAGTGTGGCTTTTCCCCTGTGGAGGACAGACACCAAGTGCTACAGAGAGTGGCACAAATTCTCAGGACTTGTTTTATGTCTCTTTTACCCAAATGCAGATGCTGGAATGAAATCTTCTGAAGCATATAGCACACAGTGATGCACACAGCTGTGATTTCATTCAGCAAATGTGGTCTGGCACCTTTACTGTCTGAAAACATGATCTGCATCCTTCCGTGTAAGGTTGCTAGAAATTGGCCCATGTGATCTTCACCAGGAGACTGAGAAGATAGACTTTCACTTAAGACTTTGTGTATCCCTGTCTTTGCGGGCACTGATGTCCCTCCTGGTCAAAGGACAGGAGTGGGTGCTGAGGGGCATAAAGGGTGGACTTCGTTGAATGCCTTCTGTATTCCCCTTAGAACTGATTTTCCTCATTTCTTTACCCTGCTCTGTGCTCTAGGAGGCTAACGCCCACGGACTGCACTAATGGACATCTTTGTTGTGACTTCCACTGAATGTTGGCCAGTGAGAGTTGAAGTTCAAAGGAACCATGACCTCATCATTTGACAACAATTTCCATTCCTTGGGCACTAGACTTCCAAACCTGTGGATCCAGGGCCCTGGGAGAAAAGAAACAGATTCTTCTAGTGGGTTAATTGGTATAAAAAGGAATGGCCACTCCCACCTACCCCTCTTGGGTCCCGAGCACAAATTCTGTCTCTGGGGTAGAAGGCCCTATTGTTGGCCCCAGGGGAGGATGCAGCCAACCCAAGGCCACCTGTCAGGAGGGAACCCTGAGCTCACTCTGCTCCCAACTCCCAGCCTCCTCCTGATGCTTCCACTGACTGCTTCCAAATAGCAACCAGAGAATAAGGAAACCCATCCATGCGGTCCATGAGGGTCCACCTCGTAATGCCCAGAATGAGGTAAAGAAAGATGGACAGTCCATCTGGAGGAGCAAAAGGAAGAAATCAAGCAGATGGTCACTTAAGTGGGTTATGTTTTCCACCAAATAAGTAAAATAAGCTGGGGAATAGGGGGCCACTTTGAATTTGCTTAATGTTTGTTAACTTTACAAGAATATACGTCAGCATTTGTGAGCAAATTTGGGTTGTCTCAGACCTGCTGCCCTACCCAGTGGAGCCTGGTCAGGACACTATGAGGGCCACTCATGAATCCATGGCTAAGGGTCACAGTGGGCACGCATCTGAATGAGTTCCTTTGTGGACATTCTGCCCCAGGACCCTTCCTGCTAGTGGAAGGGAAAAGGCTAACAAAAATCACATATCTTCTCTGTTTAGTGAGCTAGTTTTAGCAGAAAGTGTCAGGGAAAATACACGGAGAGCACTCAAAATCCCATAACCAGACTTAAACACTCACAATGTGCAAAGAGGATGATGCTTTGGAAATCTGTAGCTGGCAGAGTTTTATTTTCCCATATACATCATGTCACTGGGAGCCTTTCTCAGGTTACACCAAACATTGACAGATACCATCCACAAAAGCAGGCAGTGGCTGTGCCCAGAATAAGCTCATTTTAAAAGTTAATCATGAGTTGGGGCGCCTGGGTGGCTCAGTCGGTTAAGCGTCCGACTTCGGCCCAGGTCATGATCTCGCGGTCTGTGAGTTCAAGCCCCGCGTCGGGCTCTGTGCTGACAGCTCAGAGCCTGGAGCCTGCTTCAGATTCTGTGTCTCCCTCTCTCTCTGACCCTCCCCCGTTCATGCTCTGTCTCTGTCTCAAAAATAAATAAACGTTAAAAAAAAAAAGTTAATCATGAGATAGTGAGTTTGAAAGTCAAATTTAATTGGAAAAAAAAGGGATTTTCTAAATTTCCCAATCTCCTATTTGATACATTGGTATGCAAGCCTAGCAAATTAGGAACACAGAAATTCACTATTGGTGCTAGATGCAGATAAGTGGGGGCGTGGTGTCCACAAAGTTTGCACGCACCCCGAGACGAAAGGCTAGGGGTTGGCATGTGGTGTGAGATGTTGGGGAGAGAGAAAGTGAAGGTACTTTCTGGTTCCCTTGTCTCTGAGAGCCTTGCCCCGCAAAGGATAGAAACTTCTTCAACAGAAACCCAAAACACGGCGGGGGGCGGGGGGGGGGGGAGAGAACCTGAGAATATCTGCCTGATGTCAAGCTCTGGAACACGGCCCTAGAAGAACACCACCAACAGTGGAGACATCGGCACAGACCAGCCCAAACCAGCCCTGACTGTCCCTCCGGGTGGCACGGGCTGGTGACCCAGATGCTTCTTAGCATCTGTGAGAGGGTCAGGGCGCCGAGGGGACCACAGGAGGCAGCAGCTGGGATCTGGATGAGAAGCTGAGGTGGGAGCTTTGCATCCCAAGCCGTGCTGTGAGTCGGTAGGGGTGGGTTCGGGGCTGGTACTGCACAGGACAATTCAGAGGGAGAGGCTGAATCCAGAGAGTGGGGCCAAGGGCTGGAAGAGGGCGGCAGGGAGACTGTGAGAACTAACTCTCCTCCCGGGTGCAGTGATGACATCCTGGGGTGAGCAGGAGGCAAGGAGACAAAAGGATGAGGAAGGGGACAAAGGAGACAGAACTAGCCTGAAAGGGGCTGTTCTAAACCAGAGGAAACTGTCTTCAGTTGGTAAGCTTAGTGCCTCCTCCAGCATCAGAAGGAAGAGATGACATGTGTGAGTTCAGCAATGACGACGCTCCCGTCCCCTGCCACGCACCAGAGATGTAGCCTGGGTTTGCTGTAACCACTGCACCCTGCTCAAGGTGCCTGCGTGAGGGGGGAGGGGGCACCAGTGGGGACCACAATCTATCCCATGCCCACCACCCTCTATGCCATGAGCAGGGCTGCGTCAGCCTGGGAAAAAGTGCCTTTTTCTAATTTTCTGTCCAGGTTGTGCAGTGTTTTAATTAGTAAAAGGAGACTTCTGTGCTAAGGGAGGCCCTGTTTAGAAAGTAGTAACTCCATAGAGTTGTGTAGGCAAGATACAGGGTTTTTACAAACGTAATCCATGAAGTTTCCTGAGCCTAAAAAAGATAAACTAGTCTGCAAAAATAATTGTCAATGAAGTAATGAAAATAGTATTGTTTGAATCCGGTAAACCAAACTTTAAATTCCAGAGCACAGAGACAGACTGACAGTCATGAGAAATGTACTAAAACAACAACCACAAAAGCCTGCATTTGTATCAACCCCAGGGAGCCAGCAGGTGCAGTGAGAGGAGGAGGTGAGCTGGAGCTTCTCCAGAACCTTCTTCTGTGGAGCAGAGATGCCAGCACCCACCCCAGGGATGGTGTGAGGTTATGAGATTAGAAATCCAAATGCTTAACGTGCAGCCTGGAGGAAGGACTTGGCAGTAATTATCAGTATTTCTTGTCATTTTCACTTCTGCCTCCATTTCTTAGAAGGAAATAATTGGGACATTTACACACAAAAAAACCTTCCTTGATTCATTTTGTAATATTGCTATCTGCACAAGATATACCTGTGTCTACATCTCTGTCTCTGTCTCCATCTCAATCTCTATCTACGTATCTGTGTCTATGTCATTATCTCTATCTCTATTTTTCTCTGGC
Source organism: Panthera onca (assembly GCF_046562875.1). Lineage (NCBI taxonomy): Eukaryota > Metazoa > Chordata > Mammalia > Carnivora > Felidae > Panthera > Panthera onca. Next base: position 75,774,773 of record NC_138340.1, on the reverse strand, counting down.
TCTAGCCCTAGCTCTATCTCCATCTCTCACCTATGTCTCTATCCATTTACTCCTGTCTATCTATGTATCCAGAAATGGATTCATGGGATTGATGTTCCCACCACCTGACAAATATTCTCCAGACAAATCAGAAACCTCAGAAACTGCATGGATGATGCCCCTGCTTCCATGGCAGCCTCCTGCGCCAGCTTCCCATTGACCGGATCGCCTCCTGATGACAGCCGCTGTCTGGGCTTGTGGAGAGCAACCTGAGTGCGTCAGGGACCCTCAGCAATTCGTCCTGAGATTTCCAGGGAGTCTGGGTGACACAGGCTGCATGACGAGGGGACTGGGATGGAGGGAGGGCAGGTGACTGCGGTCCCAGACGGGACTCGAGGGCCAGGTGCTGCGCCACACAAAGGCAGACGGAGGCTGGTGCTGCTGGGATACAAGTGCCCGGAGGAGCACCCTTGTGTGCGGTTCTGTGACCTCGCCGGGGTCTGCGCGTTCCTGGTGGGTAATGCAGCTTTGGTACCCACTCACTGAACGGATGTGTGAATAGATGAATCTTAGGGAGCAGTACTGAGCAAGCACATTCAGGGTACTTCCTGTGATGAATCCTCAACCGTGCATTCTAGAGCCTTGAGAGACATACGTACACACAGACACATACATACCTGTGTGCACATACATGTAGGCACATTATTATTACAGAGTGGTATGTAACATGTATGTTACACATACATACTATGTTATAATAAGTTTAAATGGAAGAGAAAAAGTATCCTACTTAAGAACATAGGTTCCAGACATAGATCCTCTGCTGCATCCAGACATAGATCTTCTGCTGCAAATTACTATATTTTTTAATGTTTTATTTATTTTTGAGAGCGAGAGAGAGAGAGAAAACATGAGTGGGGGAGGGGCAGAGAGAAAGAGGGAGACATAGATTCCAAAGCAGGCTCCAGGCTCTGAGCTGTCAGGACAGAGCCTGATGCGGGGCTCGAACTCATGAACTGTGAGATCATGACCTGAGCCAAAGTCAGACGCTTAACCCACTGAGCCACCCAGGTGTCCCTCCCTCTCTGTTCTAAACCAGTAAAGGATTTCAGTCTTTTAACAGGAAAATGGCTTCCTTACAGTTATATCATTGGATAGTCACAATCACACAGTAATGAGAGAAATCTGCTGATGAAGTGAGTTACCAGCCCTATTTTGCAGGATGATTTGGGGTAAATACTGTGGGTCTCTTCCTCTGGTTCTTAGCTGTGTGCTCAGAGCACCCCTTCTTCTTACTGCGACAGCCACCAGATCTGCACTGTGATCAGCCCCATATTCAACCACCTCTCCTGACAAGTGCTGGCAGAATGTGGCTCCTGTCCTGGCTCGTCCTGGTGGCCTCCCTTGGCAGCGTGAGTGGCTCTACCCACGGGACATTTCATTCAGTGAAGAAAGGTGATATTAAGCATCAACAATCTAGTCGCCCATGTGGGCAGAGGCTGCCCACATGGTCATTCAAACTAAGTTGACAAATTCCACCATGAGCTTGAATTCTTCAGGAAGAAAGTATGGACCTCACACCCCAAGCTTTTCATTAATGGAGAACAAATGTGTACTATTTTAATAAGTGTCAAAATTTCACTAATTGTTGCTTTTGGGTTTTTTTTTCAGATACAAATGCAGACATTTTAATAACACGACGCTTACCATCCATTACCAAGAAAAAAGGAAACACAGCATTTTTAGTATGGCAAATAAAAACAGGTGTCTTAAGGAAGAATGTAAATATATAGTCTTATTGACAGAGGCCAGACCAGCCTCTAAACCAAATTCTATGTATTTCTTCAAATGCATATGTGGCCACAGACAAAGTGTTAGTGAAGAAAGGAAATGAAGCCAGGAAAGGATGGAGGGATTTGCCAGCGAGCCTGAGGATACACGGAGTTAATGAGGCAGGTGCTGGGCTGTATGACTGCACCTGCTGGGATCCACTGTATGGAAATGCACCACTGACACTGAACAGAAGCCCTCCCACTATGCCACACCCCCGAAAACATATACCCACGCCTTTCTAGCTCCCAAGGACCTGGCCACTGTCTATACAGGACTTGTCTCCTGCATCTGTGTCCTCAGCAAGGTCTGCGCTAGGAGCCCAAGGACGCAATCTGTGATGTTTCTTTCAGTTAGGTCACTCGATTCTTATCACTGTTGGGGACTGAATGACTTTTGTAAGTGTCCTGAATTTTCTACTTCTCCATTGATGAGAAGCTTCCTGGGAAGGAAGCCATGTCCAGTGTGCAAAATGGTTTGCTGAATGAATAATGAATGAATGAATGAATAGGAGAATGATGAAAACCACAAGGCCTTTGTTGTTTTTCTTTGTTTGCTTGAGAAAGAGAGAGAGAGAGAGAGAGAGAGAGAGCATGAGCAGAGGAAGGACAGAGAGAGAAGGAGACACAGGACCCAAAGCACACTCCAGGCTCCTAGCTGTCAGCACAGAGCCTGATGCAGGGCTCGAACTCATGAACCTCGAGATCATGACCTCAGCTGAAGTCAGATGCTTAACCAACTGAGCCACCCAGGGGCCCCCATAAGGCCTTTGGAGTGATAAAAACCTGGATTTGAATTCCTGCTCAGCCACTTAACTGACAGCACGATCCAGGAACGTTACCAGATCTTTCTCATAGGGTTGCTGGGGACCGAAAGAGGTTCCACACAGGACAGTGCGAGCACAGGGTCAGCACATCACAGTGTCAGTTCCCATTACAACCAAACGGCTTCCCTGAGCCATCTCAGCTAATACAGGAGCTCAGGGACTCTTTAAAAGTCACATCTTGGGGCGCCTGGGTATCTCAGTCGGTTGAGTGTCCGACTTCGGCTCAGGTCATGATCTCGCAGTTCGTGAGCTCGAGCCCCGCGTCAGGCTCTGTGCTGAGAGCTTAGGGCCTGGAGCCTGCTTCGGATTCTGGGTCTCCCTCTCTCTCTGCCCCTCCCCCACTCGTGGTCTGTCTCTCTGTCTGTCAAAAATAAATAAACATTAAAAAAGAAAAAATTTAAAAAAAATAAAAATAAATAAATAAATAAAAGTCACATCTGACATCGTCCTCCAAACAACAGTAAAGTGTTGCTTTAATTCTAAAAACAACTAACAATTGTGCATAGGAAAAGAGTCAAGGATAATAAACCAAAATATGTATTTCCTCCAAGATTGTTCTTCATTCACAGCAGACTATAGTAGCGTCATGACATCTAAAGCAATAACTATAGCAATTGTTAGATTTCACCAAACTTGGGATGTCTAGGTGGCTCAGTCGCTTAAGCGTCTGACTTCGGCTCAGGTCATGATCTCAGGGTTCACAAGATGGAGCCCTTCGTCGCGCTCTCTACTGCCAGCACAGAGCCCTCTTCAGATTCTCCGTTCCCCTCTCCCTCTGCCCTTACCCAGTTCATTATCTACCGCCCCCCAACTCTCTCTCAAAAAAATAAACATTTAAAAAAATTTCACCAAGCTTTGTTAACATTCTACAAACCACTGATCTAGAAAATGTACAAAATTTTGCATAAAGTTGTGGGGTTATTATCTCATTTGTTATTGTACAGTAACAAGACTTTTCTTCCATTTCTCATGATAACCATATGGCTCTCACACTCTCACAAATACAGTGAAAAATCTATAACTCAGGGAGTGAAAAAGAGTTCAAGGATAGTTGTGTTTGAAGCAAAACTTAGAGGAAAATTTTGAGTTTATTGTTTCCATGTAGAAGATAACATTGAATTATTATAACATGGGTGCTTTAGTGAGGTTCTGGGATCTGATCGTTCTTTATACTGGGAACATAATAAAATAACACTGAGAAGGATCTTACTGAGAAGATCTTTCCTTGCTTCTAAAGCCAACCTTGCCTCCCCCATCCTTGCCTCCTCAGTCCTGATTCATGCCCCGCTCTTGGAGAAAAATCTGGCAATGCCATCTCATGGATTTACACGTGTCTTTCACTTCATTTTGTAGGTTGACTATTGTCCTTTCGTGTGTTTTCACTGTTTTTATGAAACTTTCACTGCTAACTTGCTCACGTACCTCTGATTTCACTCCCTTGCTTTTCAAATGGAGACACCAAGATGAGAATCCCTCTGGATCAACTCTCCTTAATGCAATACCAGAGATTGCACATATGTTGCAAGCTGTCTGGAGCTTCCCTTGAGAAGATCATTGTACATTGCTACCCCCTAAAATAAGGAGAGCCCCTGAAATAAATCCTATGTGGCTCAGCCATTATTACATGGAAGACTACGTATTTCCAACTTGGACACAGACAAAGGAGTCTTCTACCTGATAATCAGTAAGTCTTCAGGCCTGATGAAGCCTCCTGCTATTATCCTGCTGGGATCCCACGATGTCACAAAGGCAGAAGGAACCTGTACGAAAACCTTCTCCATTACTAACCCTCAACTGCTTTCTCACTTGAGCAACCTGCTCTTAATCACAGGGTCATAAGCTGTTGGAACAGGAAGGGTCCTTGGACATACAGAGCCCAATGCCCGCACAACAATTGGAGATACGGGAGCCCAGAGATGGCAAAAGCTTACCCAAAGCCCGTTAACCACAGAGGTGGGGCTACGTGTGCATATGTAAATATCGTAGAACAGCCTCCAAGATACTTCTTCTTTCAACATGTCAGAGAACTGGGTTTGTTTTCACAATAAATTGTACTTTTTAAGTTTATTTCTTTATTTTGAGAAAGAGAGAGAAAGCACAAGTGGGCAAGGGGCAGAGGGAGAGAGAGAGAGAAAGAGAGATAGAGAGAGAATCCCAAGCAGGCTCTGCACTGTCAGTGTGCAGCCCGATGTGGGGCTTGAATTCACAAACCTCGAGATCATAACCTGAGCTGAAGTCAGGCGTTTAACCGACTGAGCCACCCAGGTGCCTTTGTTTTAATAAGGAGCTATTTTTTCCATGAGAGATAGAATTCTACAAGTTTCTTCTTTTACTCCAGGAAAATAGTGTCATCTCAGAAATTATTTTCTCATTTTGCATTGCCTGGTAAAGACTCATGTTGTAAATAGTAAAAGTGGCTGCTAAAACATGGAGACCATCGTTCACATTTCTCAAGTATATGTCTGTTGGTATGTTTGCATTTTCAGTTACTGAAGTGTATCCTCTTTCAGAAATACAATCCCAAATTGCAACGGAGCAGACCTGTGGTTGTGAGAACAGAAGGGCTTTTCCTTTGATGCGGTCTCTGAGTGGTTTCACACACTTGAACACCTGGAAATCAAAACCTCTTAATTCTCTGAACACTTTTCCTGGTAATTTAGAAAAGTCATTGGTTGACCACTTGGCCCTGATCTCTTCTTCTTTTTTTTCTTTTCTTCTTTCTCTCTTCTTTCTTCCTCCCTGTCTCCTTTCTTTCTTTCTTTCTTTCTTTCTTTCTTTTTCTTTCTTTCTTTTCCTTCCTTCCTTTTTTCTGTCTTTCTGTCTTTCCTTCCTTCCTTCTTTCCTTTTTTTTTTCTCTTATCATTTCCATTTTCCATCAGCATTTTTCTGTGATTACTACTTCCATGGAAAACAGATATTTTTCTAAATTAATCTAAGGAAAACATAAAATATCATATGCCATGAAGACTATAATTCAAGGGCTTCCAAGAGAACTCAGAAGATCAAATTGCCAGGACAAAGTTTTTAAGCTGGTCGTGCCGTGAAGCTTAGCTGAAAATTTTGTAGAACGTCTAACCAGGCTGGATCAAGATATTTGTAGAATGAAGTAAGCTCATAGTAACTCCCACTGGTAAGTAACTTTGTTCTATTTTGATCTTGTGAATGAAAAACTTATTGATGCTTTTCAGAAGAAAACAATATGGGATCACCCCAGCATATGGACAGCAGTATTCCAGCTCCAGATCACTTTGTATGGAAACAAAACCACTTTGAAAATGGTTTATTTACTTAACCAGTTGGAGGCAGATTGAAATTCTACTTTTAGGAAACACACACAGAAAATAATAGACTCATATTTGAAATTCAAACATCTGTAGGACCGTGTCTGTAAACCATTGTTGTAAGTTATTGGTTCGTGCTGTTTCTCTTGTAGATGGTCTTTTAAGTGAGAAAACCTTTAAGTATCTCTAGTATTAAGAGTGCCCCTTTCTCTAATAACCTGGAAAACCTATATGATTGCTTTTGATCTCATCTTTAACCAAGTGCAAAAAATTTCACTTCTACAGTAAATGACTGTAGAACATCAATAATGCCACTTCATCTTAATACTCTAGCTTCTGAGGGAGTAGGCTGCGACTAGTCAAAATTTGTCCCATTGTGACTCTTCTGATATTGCCTAGAGATGATCCAGTTTAAAGGCATTTGTGAGCTCAGTAAACCACTTCAGCTCCAGAGTCCGTCAGAAGTCTGTCTGCATGGTTTATATCCTTGTTTGTTTACATTGCCTCAGCAAACATTCACTGAAGACAGTGTCTATGCTGGATGCTTGAGGTCAAAGGGGCTCCCGACATGGTCCCAACACTCAAAAAGCTTGTAGCCTAGTGGGTAAGCATTCTAGATTGTGGCTTGACTGGGCCCCAAGTTTTTTGGCCTGTGGCTGACAGAGATACAGACTGTCTTGGGTTCATCGGCTCTTTTCCTTTCTTATTTTATGTAATACTTATTGCTTATAAAATCCACATGTGTCGTTTAGTGGAAAATTGGGATAGACGAGCCAAAAAATATCCCATTAAAGAGAATAATCATGTTAGCTAATATTTATTGAGAGCCAGATAACCACACTGACTGGTTTCAGTGCCTTATCTCAGTCCTCAGCAGTCCTATACAGGAGGTCCTCATTCCAGTTTCACAGATGAAGGACTTGAAGCTCAAAGAAGTTGTTATTTACCTAAAGTCACATGGCAAGTTACTGTGGCAAAGTTTGGGACCCAATAGACACTTGTCCGTGCCGAAGAGCATGGTTTAGACCGTTATGTGCTATTAGAAACAGCAAGCTGTATTTTTATTTCTGAATATTTACTCTTCTGAGCCTGACCTCGTAAACTGACTCTTTAGTTGAGCGCTTAACTAGTAATAGCTCATAATTTGTATTACTCTTCACACAGAAGACAATGTTTCTGCTTCTATCATGGCTCTAAAATTGCCTCTCTTCCCCTCCCCACCCCCCACCCCCCGCCAAAGATCCAGTAAGTCATGTTGAATACACGTTCGTTAGACTTTCAAAATGTGATTCTTAGGGTATTGCTATAAAATGACAAGTCCTTTCCACACCATTGCATTCAGTCTTCTTTCTGCATCGGCATCAAGTGCGCTGGAAATACTGACTCGGGCAGGACAGCTGGAGCAGGTGGCCTACACGCAGGACTCGGCCGCATGACCCACAGCTGTCTTTCCTCTCAGGCTAGGACAGCGGCAGAAAGACCAGACCAGACAGGATCCTCTGATGAGCAGCTCAGGACTTTACATCAGTGCCCTGGAAACTCTTAGGGTAATTTCAAGTTCAAAGGAACAGTCTTTCAGCAACAAATTAGTTAAGTGACCACCATTAAGATTTCAGACTCTGTAACAGTTCATCTGGCTACTATCGTGGGAATGGGATTCTGGAAAGAACTGCTTTACAGTCAAACCAGGTCCCTACCCCTCAAAACATAGAAACAAACAAACGAGAAAACCAACGTGTTAAAAAATTGAACATTCATTTATTATATATTCAAATATATTATTTCTATTTTTGTTCCTCTTTGAAAATTATAGAGGTAGTACCTATAAACTACACTCTAGGAAAAGAGCTGATCTGATACATGAAAACCTTAAGAAAAGAGATTTAGAAGACGCAGCAAAATGTTGGGAAAAGGGAAAATCATATTCTCTGTCGTGGATGAATAAGATGGAAAGACAGAGGGGTCAGTCCATCCATTCTTGACTGGGTTCATATCTAATGTGATTTTGCTTGTGATTCATCTTTGTTAATATTAGCAGGACCAATTTTTATGTGTTTAAATAGTAAAAAATATAGGCGAGATTTTTAAAGAGGCACAAAGGGAGATTTCTGTAAAAGGTTTTCAGACAGTGGGCTATTATGGATGGGGGATCTACAAAAAAAAAAAATCCTCCTCCCAAACCTGAGATCTGGATTACAGGTAAATATTCTTTCATTCTTCCATATAACGTAGGGAGGGGAGGTGGGCGATGCAGGGGCAGCAGGCTAGGTTCTGGTGCCGGCTCAGCATTCTCGGATTCGCCCCCAATTTGGTCACAAATGGCAGCGGGATCCTTGGAGAGGTAGGTGACTGTGTCCCAGTCGCTTGGGTGGGCGACATTGACAAGGAGCTAACTTGCTAGAGCAACTGGGGGTCCCTGAGGGGTGGGGATGTTAGGTCCCTGTGGGATTTCTGTGCTGAAAGATGTGTAAAGATATTTGTATTGCTTATTTGATTCCAAAATAACCAGTAGGAAAGAATGAGCAAAAACTTGATAAACTTGTCATTTTGTCGGAAGGTGATTCTTATCCGGTACCAACACATTTACCTGTGCAGACATAATCGGGAATGTCATACGCTGGGTTTGTTTCTTTCTAAATGCAGGCTAGTAAATGTATTCATTCTTCATTAGCCTTAGAGAGGAATTTTTTTCCTGGATGAGGGAGAACATCTCACAGGGATTTTTTGAGCCTGCAGCATCTAGTCAAAAAGTTTTCAAAGAATTTTCACAATGCTGGTAAAAGCATTGGAAAAATGAAGAAAAAATGATATATTATGGTTTCCTTAGTGGTTTTGATCACAGGCACGAATAAATTCATAAACTGAAAAGGAATTTTCCGGTCCTCTTTTTCCAACTATCTACTCCGTGTAAATTGCATCAATCCAATTAAAAAATAGTGACACAGTTATAATTCATGAGGTCCTAAAAATATGTTTTTAGGAGAGAGAGGTGCAGACAAAAATGTGAACTTTGAATCTGAATCTGTCATGTTGTGTATAATTATCCTTCAACCAATAAATTTTGTTTCACTGGTCATTGCTTTCTTAAAATTATAAAAAGAATACATGTCTAAAATGAAAAAAATTGGAAAAGAGAAAAAATAAAGAAAAAATTGAAATCTCATAGCAACACTTATTACTGTTAACATTTGCTATATTTCCATTCATTTGTTCTGTCAACGTAACAACTATTTCAAGTGGATGTGGTTACAACTAAATGAAATTAAATATGGAATTAGCTCCGTATAGGTTGGGACATGGTCAGTAATAAGAAAAAAGCCAATTCTTCAGAATTCCAATTACCACCCACTGCAGTTCTGCATAGAATCAGGAGTACTAAAGCAAAACAAAATCGAGACTATCACATTACTTGATAAGGTTAGTATAAGGTAAAGCAAAACAAAATCGAGACCATCACATTACTTGATAAGGTTAGTATAAGGTAAAGCAAAACAAAATCGAGACCATCACATTACTTGATAAGGTTAGTATAAGACCATTTCTGAAAATAATAATTTTTTAATAGAAGTTTTGGGAATAGTGCCACATTGTTTCTAAATTCAAGGCACTGTAAATAATTTGGTAGTGCAGCTTTAAACATTGTTCTACTCAAAATCTTGGATTGGTTCAAATGTAAGAGCAAGATGATCTACAAAATCAGAAATCAAGGAGAAGAACTTCAGTATCAGAAGCGGGTATGGGATCTGATTTGAAGCTAAAAGTTCAATTTGATAGATTGTGAAGTATGCATGAAAATGGATTCTCATTCAAACAAATGACAGTGTATTGTTTTTAAAAAATTCCAAGTTTTAAACCAGGCTATGCCACTTAGTAGTTACGACTTTGGGCAAGTTACATGACTGCTTGAACCTCTTTTCCCATGGAAAGTAAGAAAATAAGTACCCCATAACCCATTGTGGATGAAAAGCCCTGGTAAGCACTAATCCTATTGCAACTTTCCTTTCCTTATACTCTGTTCAGGGCTGCTTCCAAACCACGCAATGTTTGCCTTTCTCTAATAATAGTTTTTGTTGCTATTCCATTTTCCTCCACAGAGGAACCTCCTGTTGAGAACACTTCCCCAAAGCCTACAATTTTTCTTCCTTCAATTGCTGAAAGAAAACTCCATAAGACTGGAACATATCTTTGTCTTCTTGAGGATTTTTTCCCTGGTGTTATCGAGGTACATTGGAAAGAAAAGAATGGTAAAACAATTCTGAAATCCCAGCAGGGAAACACCATGAAAACTAAGGACACATATATGAAATACACCTGGCTGACCGTGAGTGAAGAGTCAATGGATAAAGAACACAAATGTGTTGTCAAACATGATAGTAATAAAGGAGGGGTTGATCAAGAGATTCTTTTTCCTTCAATAGACAAAGGTACGTACATATAAACATGAATATAACCTCCCAGACCCCCTTTTTTTAATGAGAATAGCCTACATTTTCTGTCAAGTCTTAATGGGAAATAAGCAAAAAGAAATGTTTCTTTAATATTGTTGCCTTTAACAGAGGCACAAATATTTCGCTATTACCCCGTAGAATTAAAATAGTATGGGCTTTGGAACATGCAAAGAAAAAGAAAAATTCACTTAGCCTTTCTCGCCTCACTTTCATCATCTGAAATATGAAGGTCATAATGATGTTTCTGAGGATCACTCTATGGATTAAATGAAACAGTACACATGAAACCACCTAGCAACATTGCCCACCATAAATACTCAAAAGGAGAGTCCACTTTGGATAATCTTACTTGATAAGTAAATTAGAACAATTATACATCTTTCAGGAACGTTCCACTCAGTAGTCAAAGTCCCTCTCACTTCAATCTGATCTACTCAAAGTATAACCCAGAAACGTGAGTTATAAGTGACAAAATGCTGTTCATTTGACAAAGCCAGATAGCAGCTCAACAAATAATGGTAATTTGGCTGCTGAGGTTTTAGTATGCTCTTGGGATTATTAGATTTGAATTTTATATCCCACCATTAGGTGAAACTTGGAAAGTAAGATTGGGTGAAGCTAATGCGTACAAACATTCTCCCATTGTCCACAATGGATGTATTTCTACCACTAGGAAATGCTGCCCAGCAAACGCTTCCTGCTGTCCGAGCGTGTGCCAGGCCTGGGAGGGAGGCGGGATGGACCACTGTCCCCAGGAGGACCACTACGTTAAAGTGAATATCCAGGGTCACTTGTGATTCAGTCATGGTATCTCAAAGGAGTCCCATTTTCCAGAAGCTGGACATATTTATACAGTGTGGGCAGAGCTGAATGTGCTCTGGCCCAGCTGTGATCCAGTAACTCTGTAGACTCAGAAGTCAAGTCCTGAGCATGGACATGACAGACCAGAGCCCCAAAAAGGAACCAGTTTGTGCTTTCCCTGTGGTTAGGCAGGCAATTTTTCAGCAGTGGGGAACAAGCACATAACAGGACATGTAAAGAGCTTTCTGTATACAAGTCTCAATTTCTGAAGTCAGTCTTCATCTTCTTGGGTCTGTTGAAAAGAAAACTACAGACCCCAAATGGTAACACTTAGCTTAAGGCCCCAAATCACTAAAACAAGACTTCATACCTAACCCAAGTGCAATCTCAACCCCCAGAGCAGTAACATTTAATCAGTGAACATGGGAATTTCCTGGTCAGCACTATGAAGGTTCCCAGTTGACCCCTTTCCCCCTTAGGAGAGTTACATTGCCTAGAAAAATGGATTCCTTGCTAATATTTTCCTTTTCTGCACTCCCTGCGCTATTGTTAAAATCTTTTATTCCCTGTGGTCCTTTGGAGCTCCCCTCTACTTGCTAGATCAGATGCTGCCTGATTCATAAATTGATTAATACAGCCATTAGATCTTTATCATTTACTTGGTTGAATTTTTGTTATTTAACAGATTTGGTGTCGGTGACAGGATCTGAAATGGACTTCCAGGGGCGATCGGAGACAAGTACACAACCAGGGGAGGTAACTGTGAGCCCCTTGAGTTCACTGTCCTCCTCACCATTTTCAAGGGCTGTAGGTGAGTTCCTGTTGGTTCTGAGATTCAATCTCTTTGCATTCAGACTCCTGATCTAATTGGCTTTCCTTTACAATGTGGGTCAGCTTGGGCTGGCAGAAGGTTACTGTCAGAGCCCAGTTGAGCTGGCTTCTTTGTCTGGACCCCACTTGAACTGGCATGTTTGCCCAGAGCCCAAGTGAACTGGCAGGGGGGGTCTGTCCAGAGCCAAGGCCCCAAACTTTCTGACCACAGTTTCTTGGATGGAAACTTCAGCAAGTTTCCAGAATTATTGATGGCGCACAAAGAGTCTTCTTGTGGCCAGAAGCCAGTGACATCTCTTGGTTACTGTGCATACGCTAAGGTGCACATAATTATTTTTCTTGCTTCTTATAGATAAAGGCTACTGCTAACAGGGATCAGAGACTGAAAAACCCACAAAATTGATGGGCGCAATAAGGACTGTTAGACAAAAAAAGACTGTGAGGCAATTAAAGACTATTAGAATGCTCACCACCTCAAGAACATGCCCTTGATAGTATAACTTGGTCAGGGGATAGATTAGACTGGCACCAGTTCACCCATCCACCTCAAGAAAATTTCTGTGCAAAGAGATACCCTTTAAAACACACGCAATCCCCAATTCCAGGACACATCACTTTTGGATATTAGTTCTGCTCTGAGAAGCCCCAAGTCTTAGCTATTGGGATCCTTACATTCTAAAGGGTCAAGTGCAAGCACCTTCCTGTATACCCGTTTATTTTATGTCTAAAAACTGTAGTCCCAGAAGTTACAGATGTCTAGCAAAAATGGCAAATCTTACTAAGCTTGCCTTGTGTCCTGAGGAACTAGCTTGACAACCATAAGTTGGAGACCCCAAAAACAAAGCCGGACAGAAATGTAGCTACACCTCACTTGTGCAGACATACGGCCAGACTGAAGTGTGGGTTAACTCCATTCAAGGCTAGGGTCCTATGGATCTGCTGCCAGCCCTCAGGGCAATTACAGTCTAGAAATACAATAGCGGGGAATTTTCCAACTAGGGATAAGATCATGTAAGAACTACATTTAAAAGCAAAATTTCTCAAATTAAATAAAATAAGACACTTCTGTTAATGAGCAAGCAGAAGCCTCTGAAAGATTTGAAATTCCAAGGTCGTTTCAATGAAACATTCTTTGGAAAAGGCTAATGAGAAATTAAAGACGGAAGAGGTACTAAAACAAAAAGCTGTCAGACTGACCTAATTCCTCCTGTGCTCTTTGCTCCTTTGAGCAGTCATTCAAGTGTGAATTGGCTTTCCTCTCTGAAAAGACTACGCAGTCATATTAATGGCCTTACGGACACCCCCGTATCTACCTTCAGAGGAGGGTCCCCAAATGAGGCCCTCCCAGAGTTGAGAAACTGGGTGATTTTCTGACACACTGTTACATTAATTCCCTTAAAGAGCCAAGTGGAAATTCTGATAAATACCAAGGTCTGCTGAAGGGTCCTGGGAAAACTGGCAGAACCAGGAAAGGGTGGGAAGTCTTAGCAGAATCAGTTCTCCTTCTGAAACTCTGCCCACATGCCTGGTCCGGAGAGGATAACAAAATTTCCTGTTGTCCCACCCTTTCCAAATCCACACCCATTGCTTATGGATCCTTTCTCTCCCAGAGACAGCCGTTGCCTCCTTGCTGGTATCATCCTGCGTCACTGCTCTTAGCTCTCTGCCTGCCTGGGACGTGCGGCTGTGGGTTCCCTTCCTCTGGCTGTCACTGTGGGTGATCCTGGATCTGGGGAGGGTAATATCCTTAGATAATATTCATCTTACACCCAAGGGGGGTTATTCCGTCTGCCAGAAATATTTAAAACTGTGCACCCAGAGGGAAGGAAGCAAATTGAGGCTCATGTGCTTGGATAGGTTGAATCAAACTATGTTGTCATTTCACGAAAATCCAAGTTTTGAGACACTGAGAGCAGCTGTCCTGACAAATGTGAACAGAACTAGAAACGCAGCTGAATTCAGAGCTCCCCTGTCCCTTCACCCACCCTGAAACTTCTCCTAGTTCCAGAAAAAGGCTTATAGATGATTGGCTTTAGGAAAGCAAAGTCCTTCTTGGAGGAACCTGCATTCTTCCTGTGTCCTCAAAGTGATCTATCTTGTCACATCTTTGAAATGTAAACACAGCCCACAAATGCTTGGGACTGAGGGAAACTAAGAGAAAGAGGCCTTTAAAAAAAAATACAAACTGCTAAAGGGTTCTTGTGCCTAAACCCTGGCTCAGTGTCCTTCGTAATTCCAGGGAGGCACCTGGGTGGTTCAGTCAGTTAAGTGTCAAACTCTTGATTTTGGCTCAGGTCATGTCATGGTTCTTGGGATTGAACTCTGCATCCGGCTCCGTGCTGACTGCATGGACCCTGTTTGGGAATCTCAGTCTCCCCCTCTCTCTCTGCGCCTTCTCTGCTCTCTCTCCAAATAAATAAATAAACATTACAAAAAATTCCAGGGACAAATACAAATCTTAACATTTTCTCCATAAACGCCAGTGACTCTAAGGTCTTTGCAGTGATCTGTGTGTCCATAAATATATGTCATCAATGTGAGATCTTTTCCTCTCTGGATAGTGTCTCAGAAAGATAAAAACTAACCCAAATGTGTTTGAACTTCATATGATCTGGGCAAATATCCAGTTGTTGGTTTAAGTAAAATAGACATGTCTTCAGAATTAGCAGCACTAAAATTAAATTATTTCATGTGCCTTGGTTTACATAAGTAGAGTTGATCTCTTACAAAATATTAAAGAAAATAGCTTGAGAGAATGACAGACTTTGTTGTCTCATAAAGTTTTTACGGGTAATTTCAGCAAAAGTGCTAAGAACCAGTAAATTGAATAGATATTTTAAAAATATGTATTTCATTTTAAAAATGAAAAATGTTAAATATATTTTTAAATAGTTTCCCAAATCTTTTTGGTAAACTAAATCCTTAAAATTTTACAGTGTTAGCTCGAGTGTAAAAATAAATTACATTCATTAAATATCTAGATCTTATCTAGATCATTTCCAAGTAAGAGAAAATACTAAATTATTAGTTAATGAACATAGGTTTACCAACTTTTGGTTTTCTTATTACAGAGAAACTGAAAATATACATGGACCTATTAGTAAATGTATTTTGTGCTTTACCGGAAGACTGTTTTATGAAGAAATACACATTTCTAGAACTTTTGAAATGTGTACATTAATTTGCCAATCTAAGAATGCTGGGTAACAGTTCACAATTGCTTACATATTAGCTTTCATTAAAAATGAAAGTTTCTAAGAGTTCAGAATTTTAATAAATGTAATTAAGACCACTGAAAATAATAACGGAAACAACTCTGAATGTAAGGAAAGTAAAATGTGTGTTTTTAGTAAGAAAATGTATGAGGAAGGGAAATGTATTTTTTGGGGTATAAAAAAGGACTTTGTCCTAAGGCAAGGCTGGTCATCTAAAGAGGGTAAACTCAGGACAAATTCTGAATTTAAAAGAGAAACTTGTAAAGATTTGTAAAAATGGGATGATTGGGAGCGCCTGGGTGGCTCAGTTGGTTAAGCATCTGACTCTTGATTTTGGCCCAGGTCACGATCTCACGGTATCGGGATTGAGCCCCATGTCAGGCATGGCAACTGGCTCTGTGCTGGGTGTGCTGCCTTCTTGAGATTCTCTCTCTCTCGCTCTTTGCCTATCTCCTGCTCATTCTCTCTCTCTCAAAAAGAAAGAAAAAAAGAAAGAAAGGAAGGAAGGAAGGAAAGAAAGAAGGAAGAAAAAAAAGGAAAGGAAAGAAAAGAAAAGGAAAGGAAAGAAAAAAGAAAAGAAAAGAAAAGAAGAAAGAAAAGGGGGATGTTTGGAAATGAATGTTATGTGTGGTCAGGACTAAAATTGGAATGAAGAATTTTCATATCAAAAATAAGCAGGTGCAGCATTAGATTTTCTTTTCTTTATGTCAAAAGGACAAAGGGTTTTGTGGGTCTGTTTCTTTTCTTTGGAGTTTTGGTCTTCTTAGTCTCCTTAACTGGGAACATTCCAAAGGATTTGCTAAACTAATTGGATATATTTGATAAGCTAAATTACCAGGAAGCATTGTCAAATAAAAATTCATACTAGATGTTCTTTATGTTGTGTTTGTAAGATTGTGGCACATGTAGTTAAAGTCCATTCTGGTTCCACAAAAAAATGGCCCCTCATTGCCAGATGTTTGGTATCCTGATGTTCTTATAACATGGTGCCAGTCTGCTTCTGAATCAGGGCATTGAAGATTATTCAAATTATAAATAGACATCAGCTGAAAGACTTCTATAATAGAACAAAACTGTTTACCGTCAATGTCTAACCTGTCAGGCCCGTAACCCTGGAAAAATTGTTTTTGTCTCCAGAAGCTTCAGACCTCCTCCCTGGGGACACTTTGAACACTTGCAGCTTCACTTTACACAGCTACCACTTAGTGTGGCTTGTTAACATGTGCTTGTTACTGTTTGTACATTTTCTGGAAGGGTTAAAGCCTTTCCCTGCTGAGGCTGATGCCCTCATTGGGGCAAAGACAGTGTTGAAAATGGGTATCCCCCTTGGGGCACATCTTCTGTGCGCTCCAGGGACCAAGGCTCCTACTTTACCAGGCAACTCATAGGTGCCTTCAGGAAAACCTTGTCCACTTCTTGGAAAGCTCTCAGTGTACAATCTTCTGCTGATCCTTGTGTCTCATGCTAGTCAGACCAGCTACTGTCTCCAATGTCTTATGCTCAAGCCGGTCATCAACAGGTTACAGAAGCTTTCCTGAATCGTAATTAAAAGGATCCTGTCAGTCACAGTTTACAGCCTGATGATTAGGTATTTTAGACACATCATCAGAGTAAGAGAGCCACTGAACTCCAGTAGAAGAGGGACCTTACCGATTGCTCCTGCTGTAACACTCAGGTGCACATCACACAGCTACAGAAGTCTCCACCTGTCACTGGGTCCTGCACAGACACTGGACATCTCTGAGTCAAATTGAAAGAAAGTGATGTAGCTGACATGCAGGTAGGGTGTTTTTGCCCAAGACAATGGATCAAGATCTCACACTTCAATGTGTGAAACCTTTTCACCTTCTTTTCTTTCCAACGAACGGCCTGGAAAGATAACTCTCTCATCTGTATCTCCCAGGTCACAGCCAAGGGGGGTGAACTCTGGAATTGAGAGCAGCCTTTTATTTCTGGCTGGGAGAAAATCTAACACTGGTCTTAACTTTTCTCAAGCTAAATAAGACATCTCATTGGTTGACGTCCCTCAATTTACACCCTGAGTTAGAAGGGACCTCCCAGGAAGCTTTCATGACCAGGATTCACTCCTTTGGCTGGGCCTTACTTCCCTGGTCAGGGATCAATGTAAGGGAGATGTGTTCAAGACCTTCTGTTTCATTCTGAAAATTGGTGCAGAATCTCTTACTAAAGCAATGGCTGCCCAACAAAAATCCTTAGACTCTGGCCAAAGTAATTCTTGAAAATAAGATAGCCCTTGATGATCTCTTAGCTGAGCAAGGTTGGGTCTGTGCTGTAGTCAACACTGCCTGCTATTCCCGGATTGACACTTCTGGGGAAGTTAAAACTCAATGACATTCGATCACTGAGCAAGCCACTTGGCCTAAATGAATGATTCCTTCCGCAGGGTCTTTATTACTTATGTGATTTTCATTGCTTTGAGCCTTGGGAAGCATGGCTTCAAATTGCACTCCAAACATGAGGAATTATCCTGTTTATTGTAATCACAATATGCTGTCTGGTGCCTTATGTTCTCTCAAAAGCTTTAAATGCAAGTTCAGAGCTGGTAACCTGCAAACTAATGATCTCTCTAAGATGAGAATGTCAGAAAAAAAAAGAAAGAAACAAAGAGAACAGAATGACCAACTCAAAAACTGTAAAGCTGAAGTGGTAACCTGTGAACATTCGCAGGCCAAAAGGTTAAGACCTGTGAATATCACAAGAGCAACCACAAAAACTGTGAGAACCTCAGAGAGGTTGCTGAGTGCTGTTAATGCCTTCAATTGTGTCTCTCTAAGTTAAACCGAGAGTCTGATCAAAAGGCAGAGCTGTTAAAAAGAAAACCACAGTCTCAAAATGGCCTCACTCAGCTTAAGGCCCCAAACCAGTAAACCAAGACTTCATCCCTGCCCAGCTGCAGTTTCAACCCCCAGAACTGTAGCCTTAAACCAGGGAACATGGGCATTTCCTGGCTCGCACTAGGGAGTTTACTGATTGACTGCCTCTCTGGTCCCCTTGCCTAAAATAATGTTCTTTGCTAATAATTTCTTTTTCACTCCCTCTCTATCTGAAAAAACTTCCCCACTCCTGCAGCCCTTCTGAGCTCCCCTTTACTTGCTGGATACGATGCTCCCTGATTCATGAATAGATCAGTTAACACAGCCAGTTAGGTCTTTAACACTTATTTGGTTGAATTTTTGTTATTTGACAGATTTTTAGTTCGTCCAATGATGAAACTAGGGCCAAACCTTTGCTTTCACCTGGGTGGTGATGAAGAGCGAATGAAATTATCTTGATGACAATCCCTGCTGTTGGAAACATGATATGGATGATTTTTTTCATATATTTATTGCATTTATGTATATTCTTTCCTAAAACTTAACTAAAGTAAGATCACATAGACAGCCATAACTTTTTATGGCTAAGAAACAGGCAGGAACCAAATGAGCAAAGCATAAATTTAATGTAACCACTGGGCTGAAGTGTCCTGTGAG
The DNA here is from genome assembly GCF_046562875.1 of Panthera onca. Taxonomy (NCBI): domain Eukaryota; kingdom Metazoa; phylum Chordata; class Mammalia; order Carnivora; family Felidae; genus Panthera; species Panthera onca. The sequence goes on along the minus strand of NC_138340.1, from coordinate 75,756,071 downwards.
GTTTCGATTTTCTAGTGATCAGAGAAATGTAAAATGTATTTTAAGTTCCACAGTGATGATTACGGTAAGGGAGAAGTAAGGACGAGGACATTTCTGTTAATGCAATTCTAGAAAATTTCTATTGCTGTTTCTTGGAAATTTTTTGCTTGTTGTTTTTGTTTTTGATTAAAGTTTATATATTTTTTACGTTTTTTTTAACTTTTATTATTGAGAGACAGACACAGAGCGTGAGCAGGGGAGGGGTAGAGAGATGGAGGGACACAGAATCCAAAGCAGGCTCCAGACTCCGAGCTGTCAGCACAGAGCCTGACATGAGGCAAGAACTCACAAACTGCGAGATCATGACCTGAGCTGAAGTCGGTCGTTTAACCAACTGAGCCACCCAGGTGCCCCAAAGCTTGTATATTTTTATATGTATACATACACATGAAAGCACAAAAGAATGAAGTGATTCTGAACAGAGATTAAACTCATCTTGTCCACGTTTTCGACCAATCTGGATTGAGAAAGAGCACCTAGGACACGCACACACAAATTTATTATGAAAATTGTTACCTTACTGTCTTTATGTCGATCAATGCAGGGTAACAGATTTTATTTATCTTTTTTTACCTTTTCATTTGAATTTCTGTTAGTTAACATACAGTGTTACATTAGTTTCAGGTGCACAATATGATGAATAAAATCATTGTATGGAAAAGAAAGAGATTTTTTTTTTAATTTTTTTTTAACGTTTATTTATTTTTGAGACAGAGACAGAGCATGAACAGGGGAGGGTCAGAGAGAGGGAGACACAGAATCTGAAACAGGCTCCGGGCTCTGAGCTGTCAGCACAAAGCCCGACGCGGGGCTTGAACTCACGGACCGTGAGATCATGACCTGAGCCGAAGTCGGCCGCTTAACCGACTGAGCCACCCAGGCGCCCCAAGAAAGAGATTTTTAAAGCACTTTAAAGTCAGCTCTTGAGGATTTTTTTAACATTAAACATAATTATACTAACATTTTCCTTCTTGGAGATTTTTCCCAAAGCCTATACCTCAAATCCATTTTTTTTTTAATTTCAAGGTTTTATTTAAATTCTAGTTAGCTAAAATATATGGTAAAATTGGCTTCAGGACTAGAATTTAGTGATTCATCACTTACATACAACACCCAGTGCTCATCACAAGTGCACTTTTCAATGCCCATCACCCATTTCCCCATCCCGCTCCCACCTCCCTCCATCAACCCTCAGTTCCTTCTCTATAGTTGACAGTCCTTTATGGTTTGATGGTTTGCTTCTCTCTCTCTCTCTCTCTCTCTCTCTCTCTCTCTCTTTTCCCTTTCCATAAGTTCATCTGTTTTGTTTCTTAAAGTCCACATATGAGTGAAATCATCTGGTATTTGTCTTTCTCTGACTGACTTATTTCACTTAGTATAAATACATTCTAGTTCCACCCATGTCATTGCAAATGGCAAGATTTCATTCTTTTCGAAGGCTGAGTAATATTCCATTGTGTGTTTGTGTGTGTGTGTGTGTGTGTGTGTGCGTGTGTGTATACATTTTCTTTATCCATTTGTCAGTCAATAGACATTTGGGCTCTTTTCATACTTTGGCTATTGTCGATAGCACTGCTATAAACGTTGGGGTGCATGTGCCTCTTCGAATCAGTATTTTTGTGTCCTTTGTCAAACTCATTTTTTAAGAGTGCACCAAAATATGATTGTATGGAGTGCATAAAATTGCATACCAGAACCATGTATGTGTGGACAAGAACACATCAATTAGAAAAAAGATAAACTATGGGCACCTTGGTGGCTCAGTCAGTTGAGCGACCAATTTTGGCTTAGGTCATGATCTCATGGTCTGTGAGTTAGAGCCCTGCATTGGGCTATATGCTGACAGCTCAGAGCCTGGAGTCTGCTTTGGGTTCTGTGTCTCCCTCTCTCTCTCTCTGCCCCTCCCCTGCTCACTCTCTGTCTCTCTGTTTCCCAAAAATAAATGAACATTTTTTTAAAAATTAAAAAAATAAGATGGACTAAAACAGCCTTTCAACTCTTTGTTCCTCTATCCAATAGTCCCTTATCTTTTTAACAAATTTTGTCCTTGTACATATGTTGTACTATTTTTTTTTAACACCGTAGATAAATACAACCCTCACCTCAGGATTTATACATCCAGACAGCTATTAATGTGATTTGGCCTATCATTCTATCCCTGCAAGGAAGTGCACTGAAATGCTGAACTTCTACAATTAAAAGGTCATTTGCTAAGAGTAATTAAGACACAGGAAGAGATGATGTCGGAGAGTCCACAATGGTGCAGTTATGTTCTGTTTCTCTTTTTTTATAAGTTTATTTATTTATTTTGAAAGAGACAGAGAGCAAGTGGCAGGGGGGTTGGAGAGAGAGAGAGGGAGAGAGAGAATCCCAAGCAGGCTCTGTGCCAAACTCAGGAACGGTGAGATCATGACCTGAGCTGAAACCAAGAGTCGGACACTTAGCCAACTGTGCCACACCAGTGCCCCGGAGTTATGTTCTATTTCTATGGATTGTTTTACAAGATACTTTCCACACACTCTAGCTCATCTAAACCCCCAGAGTGTCCTCTGACTGCTGGCTCTGCTGGTGACTGGTATGACTCTCAGAAAGTTCCTTACATTCTCTAAACCTTATCTCTTTGTGTGCAACACGGAGTCCTCCACGTTAAGTTCACATCAGTGTCACTGGGGGATCGGATGAGACAATGCATGTGAACCTTTCATATAGTGCCTGGCACAGTAATAATCACTCAATAGGTATTGACTTTCATTAGCATTGCTGTCATGTCTGTAAACACCTCCACTCCAGAAAACTGAGTGCCAGATCTGGGGATAGTGGGGCATGCATACTTTGAAAGGGGGCTGCTTTCTTTCCTTAGACAGGAAATCCACCTAAACCAGACTTCTTCCAACATGTAAGATCCTACTGTGGTTTCTAGTGTCTACGAATTTACTTTGGTAGCAACACTTCGTGTCAACAGTGGGTGCTGATGACCATATAGCAGCCACTGTTTCTGGTTATTTTTCCATTCCATGAGTATTTACAGAATACCTACTTTGTGGCAGGCATTGTAGCTAGGAGATACAAGCACAAAAGGAAAACACGATAGTCTTAAAAAGGACCCTCTAGTTGTGAGAAAAAAAGAAACAAATCCATCATTCATGAACTTCAGCATGTTCATGTGCAGAAATACAACATATGAATTGATCTACTGAATTACATAGAATCAGTCCAACTGTTTCTAGAATTTCAGGGCTCATACTTGTAATTCCTCTCTCCTCTCTGTTGACAAATTGCATCTATCTATCCATCCATCATCCATCCATCCACAATACACACACGTGTCAAATAATGGATATGAACAATGGAATAATACTTGCTCTCATTTCTTTTAGATCTCACTGCTATTCACTCTACAGAAGCTTCTCTGAAGGATGAAAATGGTAAGTTTTTCTATATGTTTGCCTTTATGTTATGCTATAGCATTTTTTCCTCCTGATCAACTTACATTTTGAACTTCCCTGGCTTCAGATAGAAACCTCACATTGGCAGGATCTTGCAAAAAGACTGAGTGATATTTTAAGTCAACCCATCATTTCCCAGGGGTTGTCTTCACACAGTACATCCTGGCTTGGGAATGAGAGGACTATAAATTAGGAGTGCAACAAGGGCTTCTGAAGTATTTCAACAATGGATTTCATTCATTTCTGTGGCCTTTATTTCTAATAACTGAGGACATCAGCTTGCTTCTAGATTTCTTGTTTTGAGTCTTTGCTCTTGCTTGTAGTCAATAACATGAACTAACACAGAGAGGTTATTGTACAGAAGGCATGGTGTGTCCCGGAAGTACATTTTGTCTGATTCTTTTAATACTCGCTATGAAGGATTTTATTACCACTTTACACATTATGGCAATGAGCTAAATTAATTAAGTCCCTTGAACAATGCCACACAGAGAGATCTGGGGCTTCAACCAAGAGCATCTGAATCAAGAGCTCATACACTTACTCAGTTTTTATTCTTCCTCTAAATCCCAAAGCCAAGGCCTTGAGACAGGTGCACACATGGGGGCAGGGTGGGGGGATGAGTGCAAGACTTCAAGTGCCACAGACTGACTTTAACTCCAGTCTTTTAATTATTGATTGCACAAATGTGGGTACATTACTGACATTTTCTAACCCAAGCAGGGATAACACAAATAACACCTAACTGAGTTACTGAAGACATAAGTTCCCATATGTGGAATGTCTAGTATTGGGTGTCTCATTTAGCTGACACATTGTAAGTACTGGTTTCTGGCCCTTTCTCCCAACATATGTACCAAGAAAGTGATGAGAAGCATTGACTCTAGCCCTGCTTGTCTGCCTTCCATGTCCAATATCAAGGGGCCTCTGGACCCTATGTAACATATTACCTGACTAAGGGTAAGGAGTTATGAGTGTATCACCACTTGAGGTCCCTTCCACACCAAGGGGGAATAATTCTGGAGTTCTTAACTCTAGAGATAAAGCATGTAAAGTAAATTTCCATAGGAACAGACTTGGCCTTGTTGTTCGTTGAGTAGTCAGTCTGTCCCACCATCGTTGTCATTAATTATTTCAACATATATTTCTATCTAAACTTCAAAGGATAATAAAAGCTATTTTCCTACAATATTATAGCTACAATGAGACATTCAAGAAAGACAAGTAAATAAGCCATGACCTCCTAAAGTTTCAGAGATTTTGGATTAACCCCTTTCTTTCTTTTTATATAATGTCCTCTTTACAAAAAACTTTCACCCACCCCACTGTGAACACCACCAAATTTCCAAGGATTCCTAGGAATCTCACTGAATGCACAACATGTAATGGCTAATATCCTTCAAAATAAGCAATTCTTCTTTATATTTGTGCTAATCATTTGATGGGTACTTAGTGCATGTGGAGATGCGGAATTACAGCATAGCTGAAAATATTGCTTAAATGTCATGTTGCGGGTACCTACTAATGGTCTAAGATCAGGCAAATTACTTCTCTGTCTTCAATTTATTCATAAAATGGGAATAAGAATAATAATCTCATAGGTTATTGAAAAGTTAAATAAGATTAACATTTTGCGTGGAAATCTCTCAAAGTCAGTGGTGTTTAGTTTGTGACCAATGTATATTGGCTGTTATTCTTACTCTGAGACAGAGACGGGGTCAAGAAGCTAAAAGCTATTTATCACCAATGCTTTTTCCCCCCGACTGGATCCATTCATTAAAAATGCAACCTAGGGGCGCCTGGGTGGCTTGGTCAGTTAAGCGTCCGACTTTGGCTCAGGTCATGATCTCACGGTCCGTGAGTTCGAGCCCCGTGTCGGGCTCTGTGCTGACAGCTCAGAGCCTGGAGCCTGTTTCAGATTCTGTGTCTCCCTCTCTCTCTGCCCCTCCCCTGTTCATGCTCTGTCTCTCTCTGTCTCAAAAATAAATAAACGTTAAAAAAAATTAAAAAAAAATGCAACCTTACCATTCATACTTTGGAAAGTTCTAAGTGAATTTTGCAGAGATTGTTGATTGATTTGACCTGCAAGCTGGATTCTGAGTTGTCTTTGTGGTGGTGGTAGTGCTGACGATGGTGTAGATGTTTTTACAACTGGGTTGGATTGGTGTAGGAGAGTCAATTCAACCCAGATCATTGGAAATGTATAATGTGACCCCGCTCCCATTAATAAGTCCTAGCCTTTCAAAAGAGCAGGTGAAATTAATAAATGGTTTCTTTTTAGACGCCCTGTATCTGCATCTCGTGAACAACTCTGCCTACTATACCTACCTCCTGCTCCTCCTCAAGAGCATGGTCTATTCTGCCATTATCACTGTCAATCTGCTTGGGAAACCCACACTCTTTGGTAATGGGAAGAGTTCCTAACACATGGTGGCACAAAAGGTCCACCTTTTTCCATTGGCTGTTATCCCTAAAAGCCAGTAGGCACCTTCCAGTCATGTCCCCTGGGGCTCTTTAACGAGATGACTTCCTTGAAGCCTTTTAATTTACACACCCTGAGGCCTCTATCTTTGTTAATGAATTCTGTACTGTTTTTCATAAAAAGAACAAGTAAAATAATCAAGACTCTACTCTTGTCTCTGTATTCTTTCATTTGGTGTCCTCAAACTGGGAGTCCAAGGTAAGGGACAGCATGACAACTGGGCCTAGAAATTCAGCACTGGTTCTAATCATGGTCGATTCCACATTTCTAATTCTTGCCCTGAGAGAATCTTTATGATGTCTTCTTTGGGGACACTGGCCAGTGAAGGTGTCCAGGTTATTTCTTCTTCAAAGACCAGCAGATTCAGACTCACTTGGTTTAAGACATTCTGGTGGTGACAGTATCACATGTCATGTGACTGGCGGGTGTGTCAGACCTGGACCCATGTCACACGTGCACCATGTTTCCTGATGTCACAAGAACCGCATGAGAGCTGCACTAACACTGGAAAGGTAGGGTGGTGGAGGGGTTAAGTGTTTGGACTCTGAACCCTAAATGCCTGGGTTTAAATCTTGGGTCTACAGTTACTTGAACTCCCTGTGCCATAATTTGTGCCATTTGTAAAATGGACTTAGAGTGACACATCTCCTGAAGTCGTATGGATGAGATGAGATCATTATGCTGGGCACATAAAGTGGTCAACAACATTTTCATCTACTGGTGCAGCTCTACTTTAGAAATAATACATACATGCACACACACACACACGAAGTATGACACTCATTTATATGTGTGTGTACATTTCTACAAACATGGGTATAAAACAAAATGTTCAGGATGTGGTAGGTGGGGAAAAGAATAAATGACTGTTTATTTTCCTATTTGTGCTAGTGAATGCATTTAAAGTAAAAAAAATTTATATCTGAGAATGAAAACAATGTCTCATTTAAAATTGGGGAGGATCTTTTCTTTATTTGCAATCAGCTTCTGTTTCTGTGAAACAGCTGCTTTTGAAAAACAAATAGAAGAGCCTCTGTGGAAACAACATAAGATCCACCAGATACAAGAAAGAGGAAATTTAATTTCCATCTACTCCTTGATTCTTGGGAGTTTGATCAGACTTCTTTAGGCCGAGTGCCTGGGCCTCTACGTAGAGATCTGGAACACAGATCTGTTTGCACAGAGGCAAACAGGGGAAACTAGCAAATGACCCAGAGCCATGTGGGCTGATTTCAGGGCCGGGCACTCCTAGCCAGTGTCCCCCGTGGCTTCCAATCCTCAGCCCCTCCCTTCCCCAACCCGACCTGGGTAGCCCTGGACTGGCAGGTGCAGAGAGGGGGAGGGCGGTGGTGCAGGGGACAGTGTGGGGGGCAGGAAGGGGCTGGTGTTTTGTTTTCTCAGGGGTTTTTTTTTGGTCTATGTGCTTTGTCAAATGTGGTTGATTCATGGAAAAGGCTTGAAGTCAAACCGGCCCCTACTGGTTGGGGCTGTGTAAGCTGTGGCTGGGGTGCTGCATGATAAATTAAGGGCAGTTACACCACAGCCAACTTTGCTCACTTCCAAAAGGTCACAGCTAATGAAAGAAAAATCCATCTGCACACACGCATATGATTGCTGCCAAACATACTCTTATTCTGTGGGTGAGGGGTTCCCCTATTTTATACCAAGTTCATTCTAAGTAGCTGCTTCATGAGTTGCAAGTCATATGACCAGGACTGTTCAGACACTGTACCTTCAGTCCACTCTGATGACACTCTTCTGATGGACCAGCACACAGACTTCTTGTCACCCTAGGTAATCCTGACATCCCACCAATGATCTGCACTTTTTCATGGTGTCTGATTTACCGGGGCTCATACTTCCCGTCTAATTTTGTCAGTGTAGGCATGGTGACAGAAGACTGGGCACGTGAAGCTGTTAGCACAGGTAGAGTGTAGACAGGGTAATAAGGAGGGGCTTCCTTCCTCACAACAACACAGACATATGGAGGCCTTGAGTTCAACTGTGTAATTGAATGTCATGTACTGAATCATCTAAGTCCCTCTACAGGGACAAATGACTGGAGAGTCAAGCTGAGCATGGCTCAATAGAAGACATGCACAGGAGGTAAAAGTGTGCTGGGGGTTGAGCAGAGGAGGGCTGTGCAGCCACATGAGCACAAACAGCAAGCATCCCCACCCCGACCCAACCCAAGCACAGTACAGACAGGGTGCCCAGTCCTGGGATCCAATGTGTCCAGTGCCTGGGGAAAGAAAACTCTATTGCTGAGATTATGGATTAGGCTTCAACAGACGGAATTCACAGCATGTTCACACCATAGACTTCACTCCTCTTGGTCTGTTATCAAGAGCCAGTTTCTGGGTGAGCCTTGGCTTCCATGAACATGGACCACACGTTACTGGTTAAGTCCAGCATGTGTAGGAAAGAGTTCTCTCCCAGAGCAAATTATATACTGACATTCAACTCAGGCATCATCAGTGGGCTTGGTGTATATGGGGCTCCCCTCCTGAGACAGGATATTCTAAACTGTGACCACACCACTGAGTTCCTGAGGTTTAGTCCAAAGGCCATAATTTTCAGACCCTCCTCAACTCTTTTTGGTTAAGAAACTCTTTCTGGTTAAAATTCAGCCTCCTAAGTCCCTCCTGGTGGCACTTCTGTCATTTGGTGCATTCCCAGAACAAACACAGAGGAAGCTGATCTGACCTGCACAAATGCACATTTGACCTTGTCATTACATTCTGTAGTTATTTCTTCAGGAAATATCTCTGACAAAATAATACTTGTTTTCCATTATGTACATTTTCCTTCTAAAAATCAGAAAAAAAATCTTAATGTCTGAAAGTAGAAGAAAAGTAAATAATTATTATATTTCCATGAAATATATTGCATCCACTTACAATTATATTTACATAGTTTATTTATTTATTTTGAGAGAGATAGAAAAGGCGAGAGTGTGGAGGGACAGAGAGAGAGGGAGGGAGAGAATCCCAAGCAGGTTCTGTAAACATGAAACCCAACAGGGGGCTGGATCTTATGAACTGTGAGGTCATGACCTTAGCCAAAATCACAAGTCAGACACTGAACCGACTGAGCCACCCAGAAGCTATATATATATATATATATATAGAGAGAGAGAGAGAGAGAGAGAGAGAGAGAGAGAGAGAGAGTGTTTATGGTAGCACAGAAAATGCTCATGCTATCAAATGAAAGCAAATATGTAATGAAAAATCCGTATGTCCCAGAGGATGATATTTATAAAAATAAAAACCTAAATACATATGCACAAATCAGAAAGACAAGAAGAATATAATCGGGTGACTTCAATCATTTCTGGATATTCCAAAATTTCTACAACAGACTGTAAAATTTTTACATTATAATTTTTTAATATACATAATATCGGCAGTATGGCCACAATTCTGTGACATTACAAACACCAAACTGTCAGGATACAAACTAAACTTTAAACCATGATATGGCCGCAGAGTTTGAAGGATGGGTTCTCTATGTGCAGTTTTACAAAAAGCATGTATTCCTCTCACAAGCAGGGAAGGGAAAGAAAAAAGGATGTGGGAAGACCGAGGGAGCGGGTTAGGGACAGAGCGTCCTCACAGGCAGAGGAAGCAGCCTGCCTCACAGTTGCTTTCCTCTTGTCAGATAACACACCTCAAATAGGACATTTTTTCTTCAGACAATGTCTGCTATGTGATAGCCAAGATCAAATCTGGTCCAGGAGAATGAATAGCAGAGAACATTATGAAAGATTGTGTCCCACATCTAAACCCCATAAATGTCACACCATTCAGGTGACATTTGTGGTGACATAAATAGATAAAGGTATCGCTGTTGGAAGGCTTCCCTTTCCAGCCTATTCCACTGCTGTAGACACACGGGGGCAGATGAAATGCCTTCCCACTTGGACAGGAGTCTAAGGAAGATGGTCTTACCACGTCTTCCTGTTTCTGGGCTTACTCTCCACCTGTCAAGTTAATGGTGTTTCACCATAAAGAGCTGACATGTCTTGGAATTATTTGGGTATCCTAAAAAAAGACAAACTTTTATTTAAAACACAATAATGTGTATGTTTTGCATAATTTAAAAGTGAATGTAAGCAAGGCCTTCTGGCCATGATCATCAAATCTTCTCCTTGAAAACCGACTACAAAAGTAAAATAGATCAAAACAAAACTAACCATTTCAATGATTGGGAAATGTCCAATTTCATGCAACAATCTGAGAGTTGTTTATGCTTGAAAAGTTGCAGAAGTCAGGGATCAGCAGTGGTGCTCTGGTCTAGAGTGAGTCCCATTCCTCGCCCACCTCCCAACACCCGGTTCCATGGACATGAAGGTTCTTCATAATGGGCATAGGTAGAGGTGCCATGAAAATACTCAGCAAAAAGTATAAAGTGGGAAGACTTGTCACGTAGCACATACGGTCTGTGTGCCCACTGCCCGAAGGATGAATGAGTTACTCAACACAGATAATGAAAACATTTGGCAGAGGATTGAAATCTTAATTAAGTTGCTTGAACACACTTGTTCTTGGCTACCAGTAAGCCATGTAGACACAGTGCGCTACGTAGGAATCTAGGCTGAAAAAGAAAATAATTAAAAGAAGAACACAGGAGAATCCAATCAGCCACATATCGCAGCGGATATAATATCGCAGATTTAACTCAAGGGACATTCTCAACATGGAAACGGTGATGAAAGCGAACTGGGGGCAAATGCACAGTCCAGCGCTGCTGTGATATATTTTCAACAAAACATTTTTCCAGAAAAAAAATAAGAAGACAGGCAAAGAACCAGAAAAGCGTAACTAATATTAGTAGGAAAATCCCACACAACTGAATACACACTGTCCTTGAGTGTGTCCGGTTACTTTCTTTAGCAAAGACTTCAAAGCCGCTATTACAAATGTGTTCAAAAATTATACAATACCATGTTTAAAGAATTAAACAGAAGTATGACAACAAAAAGTCCACAAATAGATATTCTAATGCAAACTACTTAAAATGCAAAAAAGAATAGATATTTTTAAAAATCTATAATAGAGAAGCTTTATACCTGAAGTGAAATATTCACTAGAGGGCTTCAAGAGAATATTCAGCTTGGCAGATCAAACAATCTCAATACAAAGGAACTTCTTCGTCTTGATAAAAGGCATCTGTGAAAACCCATAGCTGATGTCATACTTAATGTTGAAAGACTGAATGCTTTTCCCCAAAGACTGGGAACAATGCAGGGATGTCTGTTCTTGACGCTCCTATGCGGCGTGATACTAAAGGTTGTATATAGTGAAACAAGAAGAAAAGTGACGATGAAAGTAAAGGCCCACATGAATTAGCTGTGAGTGTGGGCTGCAGCACTGAGACGGGCTTCAAATCCTAACTCCTCCTCTGACTTTTCCAGTGACCTTGCACAGTGCCTCAAATTGTTCATCTCTGATAGGGATAATGAGACTCCCACCTCATCGAGTGGTTTGAGGAAGCCACAGGACAATGCAATTGTTATATTTGACATGGCGCTCCGGCGGGGCAGGGAGAGGGTGACCGAGGCAGCAAATGGCTGCAGAAACCAAAGCAGGGAATGCTGAAGGAAAGGTGGAGAAGACAGGAAGCGGTGCAATGAATGAGGTAAAGGAGGCAGAAATACAGAGGGTGGAAATGGCCTGGAGAAGGCAGGGATGTGAGGCCTAAGAAAGGGCCGAGTCCCCAGGGAGGCTCTGCTTTCTTCATGGGCAACAGCTCAGCTCAGAGAGAGCTGCACCCTCAGACACGGGGACCCGGGAGGAAGGCCGGGCTAGGGGATGACGGGTAAGAAGAGGAGCGGACCCTTCCCCTCGTCTGCCTGTCTTCTGAGATGCACATGGCCGGTCACACGGGGTCTGTGTCCCTGGGTTACACGTATTTTACACTCTGTGTCTCCCCACTGCTCCCACATCAAGATCACGTCTCGGTTATTTCCGTCTCCTACGTGCCTGCGCTGTGAGATGTCTGCTCAGCAGCGTTCTGACAGGAGAGGGAGGGAGGGCTGAGCTTTTGAATGATGGATGAAAACACAGACGATAATCACATTTTTGTTACCTGCTTCAGATTCAGGAGGAGAATAAAACTGACCATCAGAAAGACCTCCAGGTATGAGTGCCGCCCTCTCTGAAGCATCCTGAACTATCAGGAGTCCTGGAAAGGAAGAAATTCAGAGGCTGAGAGTGACGTCACGGTTCTGGTAGCTTCTCGGTGAGGTTAGGCACGATAAAATGGTGTCGTTGCTACGCTAAAAAAGAGAAAAACCCTTGCCAGAAAGAAAATCTTTCAAACAAAAAATAGGTTTTGTTACTACGCCATGAACCAGTGCTGTGAGGGCACATGGCAGCAGACTTAAAAACCTGCCTGTGACTCAGGGGATTCTTTGATTCAGTATTTAGGGCCTCTTTCCCTGGAGAACACTTTCCTCCCTGCAGAAATCACCATAATCAAAACCAAAGCACAAAGGAAAACAACCTGGTAGGTCATACAAATGGCCTCCAGTATTCACTTCGTTAGGGAAATAGCAAATGTAAGGCACAATAAGTGGAGAGACTTGTATAAATGTGGAAAGCGTCAGTAAGACGGGGAAGAAAGATTTATTATTTAAAAAGGTCCCGCCAGAAAAGGGAATTGAACAAACACAGAAAAGGGGAGGAACTGATGTGGAAGCTCAGGACGGGCGCCCGTGAGCACAGGGAGCATCGGCGGCGAGTCTCGTCCGGAGCTGAGCGAACACGAGAGAAGCTGGAGGAAGCCGCGGCCGAATCGCAGGTCCAGGTGTGAGCTCACTGCCTGCTCGTGACCGTGAGCGTACCCTCTGCTCCACGTTTTCATCGACGCCAGTTCTGCCCGGTTAGTGCCTTTGAACGTGGTGGCATCACACTCGCATTCAAGTGTCAGTCACATTAGCAGGACCAGTGACCCCCGGATGACATTCCCAGGGAAATGTGTCCTGAGGTGTTAGTGACAGGTGACAGCTGGCAGGCGCAGCAGGACAAGTGCCTGTCACTGGCGGTGGAGGGATTCATGCAGTGGCTGCAACCAGCGGCAGAAGGAGCAGCACAGAGGAGCAGTGAGCCTAGTGGACAGACGGAGGGACAGACACGGATCGACGGGAATGCGATGCCGTTTATATAGATGTAAAGACGCATTATTCACAAGCAATTCTCTGTAGATTTCACAAGTACATAGGACACCAAACATATCAGACAATTCTCACTTGTGCCTGAAGAAATGGAGATTTTACAAGAAGGAGCCGCTTACCTAAAACTCCCAAGCACACCGAGTACACAAGTGGAAAAAGAGGTCTCCTGCCTGGTATTTCTGGGCTCTTCCACTCACTAAACTGAGTCTTTCCTGTAAGAGAATTCACTTGCTGGGAATCCAGGGATTATAAAGTGTAGGACATACCTGCAATGGCCAGCAGGGGGTGCAAGAAGTCAGCGTAAGTAACAAGCAAAGTACCACCGTTTTTAAGCAGGAAGCACAATATTGAGAAAAAGAGGGAAGTATAACCACATCACATTTTGCATTCAAAGCAACAGCTCACTGAGGACAGAAATTAAGCCCCGAATCACAAACATCCAAGAAGTTTACTTAGAGCACAGGCCATGAGACCCTGGCCGACTCGAAGTTCTGGCTGTGCTCTTTCTCAGCTAGGCAAGCTCAAATACACCTCTGTCTCATCCGCAGAATGGGATGCGTAATACCCAAGGAATTGCAAGGAAGGAATGAATATGTGCAGTGTTTGACATTCAATAGGTTATTTGGTATTATTTAAGGGATCAATGATTGCCGTTATGACCTCCAAACTATTGGTCATCACAAAAAGCAAACTATTACTAATTCAGCAGTGCTAGAAGAATCTCTACTACGTTCAGGAGTCCAGCACTGTCACCCGAATGACTGCTCTTCAAGAATAGCTCATGCTCTTTGCTTACTGGCATGTGAGAGAAATTCTCGAGTTCTGAGACCTCTTTGGAATTTTCCTTATGGCCCTTTACTTTTTAGAGCTTAAAAGAAACTATATGTACACATGGAATTCTACTTATATGCAGTGGATGCTGTGATGGGTTTTGGACTCTGTTAGACTTGGGTTTGAGTCAAAGCTCCTTGACTGACTTGCATGACCCTGAGCAGGTGAAATGTCTTCAGACTCCAATTAGTTGATCTGTCAGATGTGGTTGTTAGAAGTACATTGATGTGTTATTACAAAGAACAAATGGTCATAAGAATTACATTATACTTAAGACAGCCTGATCGTATTTATTTACAAAGCAACCACCTTGGCCGGATCTCTTGCCCTTAGTGGATGATGTCTCCAGAGTAAGCATTACTATCCCCATTCACAGTGACTTTCCCAAGGACACACATCCTCCAAGTGGCAGGGCTTGGACTGAAGCTGTCATTCTGTCCTTGTCAATGTAATAAATCTTCACAGACTCAGAAGGTGTCATTCAGAGCTTTCAAATGTCCCTGTTGGGCAGCTCCATGCTGAGAAGGACCTCTCCCCTCAGCCACCGTGTGTCAGATCACAGCGTCAGCTTCCCAGAGAGCTGGGGCCCCCGGCTGGACCCCACGACTGGACCGCTCACCAGACAAGCGAGTCTGGAAGGCTGGCCACACGTGGAGGCGTCTGAACGGGCAGGTCCCTGAAGGCCGCGTGCACCTGGCAGCCACAGAGCCCGTGGGAAAGGCAGGCAGGATGTGGAGCTTTGGCTGAGGTTTCCGGGCTGCCCTCAACTCTTCTGGAAAGTGCCCTGGCCCAGCCCCGCCCCGGCACCAGCAAGGGATGGGGCTGGTTTCTGGGAAGCTGCGGGCACCCCGAGCAGCACCGGGCCGAGACCGTGAACTGGGCCCCAGTGAGGCTTCCTCACTCCCCCACTGTCAGCCCATTTTAGTCCAGTGTGTTTAGTAGTCATTTGCATGAAACAACATAGAGAAAGAGACCCATTTAGAGATCATGAAGTCATACCCCATTGTAATAATTCATGATAAAGAGATTATTTCTCACACTGTCACTAGGTAACACCTCATAACCAGCTGATAGAAATATAAGCACTCGTGTGCATGCGATGACCTTGTCCCCAAGGCAGCAGTGTTGGGGACAGTCTGTCACCGCCATCATTGTTCTGGTCACTTGATATGTGGCAGGTGCGATCATCAGGAGACACCCAAGGAGTAAACGTACATTTGTGAGCTTGGGCCCATCCTGCCCCCTTAGCACAGACCACAGGCCTGCATCCCACAGGCCCCAGGGGACAGAGAAGAGCAGAGAGAAGAAGGGACGATGGACAGAAGAGGCTCCTATGAAAAGGGCACTGAGAGGACAGGAAGTGGTCATCAGAAGACAGGGAAATGCACAGAATAAAGAAGAATTTCAAGTAGCTACTGTGACCATGGAAGGAGAGGTAGAGAGAGAGAGAGTGGAAAGTCAAGAAGAGAGAGAGAAATAGAAATAGAAACTAGGTAGTAGACAGAGAGGAACAGAGACAGAAACACAGAGACAGATAAGAGACATGTAGAGAGAAACAGAGAGAGAGGGAGAGAGATCAGGAGGAGACAGAGGAGAGATAGAGAGAAATAAAGAAGGAGGAGAGCCAGCTGGAAAGGGAGACATGGAGAAAGAAGCAGGGGGAAGGACAGCAACAGGAAATGAGAAAGGCGAAGAGCTGGACACGGCGAGGGAGACAGAGGGACGTCAGGAGGGGACAGGGACACGCAAGGGCAGCGGGAGCAGCGCCAGTGCGGGTGACGGAGCTGTGACCCCCCCCCCCCGGGTGACACGTGTCCGAATCCAGTGTCTCATGAGGGGCTGCAGGAGGGCGATTCCCTCCTTCTCCAGTTCTCTCTAATTTCTCCCGCACATACTGGTCCTGAACCCATGAAGTGAAGCTGTCGTTCGTTAGCTCTGTGCTGTCCTGAAACATAGTTTGTATGGAGACGGGCGCGTACGTGGTGACTGTACTATTGTGTTATTTCTGGTTTCAGTCATTTCTCACCTGAGCCCTGGTGTTCGTAGTAAGAATGGTGTTTGATCCCACAACATAGATCCTTTGAGTGTTTTTCTCAGTGGATATCTACAAAAGGAGTAACATTTAGAGAAATGAATTCAAGTTATAGATCACAGAGTTTTACTAATCATTAAAAATGGTGTATTTGTATTTTTCCCTTATACTGATAACTTGGTTACTAACATTATCAACATGAATTTAAAAATGTAAATATAAATGAATTATAATTGTCAGTAACAACACTAACAACATTGTCACTAACAACTAGGCCCAGAGGATGAAATTTGAGATTTTTCATTGTCTCCCTCTCTCTCCCTACTGACCAGGCACCTTGTGCTTCATGAATAAAATTTGGTTGCCAACAGTGGGCTCTTTCCAGTGCTGTAGCTCTCTCGTGCCCTTTAACATTTTGGTGCGGGAGACTTCTCTTGATACTTTTTGTTTAAGAATTCTCTTTCCACTCTAGCGTGATGGCAATTTTATACTTTCTTAATTTGAAAATGTGACACGTCTGTCCCAGCAGGGATTTTCCAGGACCGCAGACACTCACACTTGCCTGGGACAGTCTGCTCTCAGAGCTGTTCCTGTGACAGGCTTGTGTCCCCTGCACGTGGTCCCTGAGCAGAGGATGGTCAGCCACAGTCCCTGCCCTTCCTCACTCCCCAGCTTCTGTGATGACACCTTTTTTGATGACAGCCATTCTGACAGGTGTCAGGTGACATGTTATTGTCAGTTGGTTTGCATTTCCAAAAGTTTCAGATAAGCAACATGTAATTTTGCAACTTATTCCCACATATTGCAGAACACCTTCCACTCTCTTCCATTAATTCTGGCAACCCTATGTGAGTCTGCCTTTTTACCTAAGTAGCAACAAAAACTCTCTATGAAATTAATTTGCTATACACACGCACGCGTGCACACACACACACAGACACACACACACACACATCCATTTACCTTTGAGGAAAGCCAACCATACACCAACGTAACTGATCCTAATTTCTTGTAACAAAGCTTATTCTAAGATAATCAGATTTGCTCAGCTATTTAAAGGAGTCCACGTGAGGAATGTCCAAGGACCCTGACTGGTACCAATCTTGACCGAGAATATTAATGTGTGCCTCACAGAATTTTATTATTTTCAAAGTTTATAATTTGAGGTGAATGTTTGAAAGGGTTCTGGTCCCATGCCTGACATGCTGTGGCGCTCTGATGTAGTTATGGAGTTTGCAATGACAGGTGCACTCATTGAAGGGTGCTCACACTGATAGGTAGAATGGGGGCTCTACTCTTACCTCACCCGCTCATGGTCCTGTTAATATTGAATGAGTCATCTGAGTTTTGGGAGCTGTTTTCTCATCTTTATAAAATTTTTTGCATCATTTTTAAATTTTATTTTATTTATTTTGAGAGAGAGAGAGAGAGAGAGAGAGAGAGAGAGAGAGAGAGAATCCCAAGCGGGCTCCACACTGTCAGTGGAGAACCCAATGCAGGACTTGAACACGTGAACTGTGAGATCATGAACTAAGCTGAAATCAAGAGTCAGAGGCTTAGATGACTGAGCCACCCAGGAGCCCCCGTTTTCTCATTGTTAATGATGAGGATCAATGAGGCTTCAGGAATGAATACTTCCTTTTGCCAGGAAGGAAGACCTTCCTCTGCCCTTTGGTCTCTCTTGCTGGACTTGGAATCAAAGTGACAGAAGAAAATCAAATGTAGTAAGCATAAGTACAGGGAGCCCACACAAACACAAACATTCCAGAGACAGTGAGGCAACCGGAAGCTCATAGGAGCAAAGGAGAGGGGCAGGGTCTGAGGACACAAAGGGGCCAGGAGAGGGAAGGTGAGAGGAGCTGTTTGGAAGAAAAACTTGCCCAATCATGCAGGTAAGTTCCTTGGGCAAAGGGGAGTCTCTCTTGATAGCTTTCTGTCTGGCACAGGCTCCCCTTTCCAGTGTAAATTTGGAGATTTGAAGGGAAGGCAGAGAGCTTTGCCCATATCTGCTGGGTTTTATGACTTTTAACTCCAAATAACCTTCATGCCAAAGTGGCCCATTGCGGGGCAGCCTGCCCTGGGCCCCTACACTTTTCATCCTTAAGTGTCTCAGCTTCTGTGATTCCAGCAAAGTGGGACTCTCCAGCACGCTGCTTGGGACTTGGTTTTAAAAACGGGTCACTCGTCTAAAAAAAGACAGATAATTTTTAAAAATTCTAATCAACACCCAGAGTTACAGAGATAGAAGTTTAAGATAAAAGAAAATATGTTTTATCCACAGTTCTATTAACAACATATGTCAATGCCTTTCCTGTTTTGGGTTTTCCCGGCTTGCCCCGTTCACCGAAGGTTGACGTCATGTCTGCATCCATTTATTCCACGTGACCAAGGGAAGCGGTCACACTGGACGAGATCTCAGACTCTCTGCTGGGCGGAGGGGAGCTGCCCCAGGTGAGGCGAGCACGCCAGCCTCTCAGAGGTTAACCGAGCAGGTCCAAGCTTCAGCACCTGGCCCTCTGCACAGGGTCTGCCTGAGTCCACACCTGCTGTGACCCAGCCGCCTCTCCCCTGGGACTGAGGTCTGGGGCCATCAGAGCAGCTTCATTCAGGCAGCAGCGGGATGACCTGGGGGGACAGGACGTCCTGCTCCCTCAAGTGCAGTGTAATTTCTCTCTTCCTGGAGTCAGTGGGGTCCTGATCAGAACCCTCCACTCTCCACATAAGGGTGGCTACTCTTTCTCTCCTGCTGAAGAGTTTTCCCTATTATTTCTTTAAACATGAGCATCTTTTAAGAAATATGACCTTTAATGCCACTTAGAGAAGAGGAGGGACGCCCCTCAGCAGGAAGAGAAGTAGAGGAAAGGTGAACAATGGTCACCTGCTGATATACATCTCCAGGCCCAGGATGGAGCCGCTCCTGCCCAGGGTCCCAGGTCAGCAAGCAGGACAACACCTCACCAACTGAATGCTACATGTCCCTGTCAATGCTGCCCTTGACCAGAAACAGTATATCCCAGCCAGCTGGTCCCAATAACCAAGAATCTATAAGGACTTCCCTGTTCTAAATAGGATCAGATATACAACCCCAGCCAATCAGCCTGAGCCAAAAGCTCTCTCCTTATTCCCTCAGTGACCTGCTAGCCTTGTAGGGAGATCCCTGACCCCCACCTAATCCTGCCTGTTCCCCCTTGGCTGCTTCTAAGGCTCTATAAACTCCCTCTTGCCCAAATCCCTGGAGAACTGTGTTCGCTGCTTGTGAGGCACTGAACGCCCCAACCCGTGGATGTTCTCTTTTGAGTAAAGGACATCATGCTCTACAGGCCAAATTGTTTTAATTCTGTCATTTAACACACCCAAGGGAGTATTTGGCCTGAGGTTTGGGACAGACTTCATTACACACTAAGGCTGGTCATTGCCAGCAGGAGTTGAGCTTTTTAATTTGAACAGTATTTGAAAGAAAATGTTAACAGTAATTGAGAGAAACAGAGTTTTGAATGCTGACAAGGTGAAAAAAAATTGTATTCATAAAACAATAGATAGTTGTGGATATTCTCCCCCAAAGTAAGATTCTCTTATTGGTGAAAATCTAGAAAACAGAGAAAGTAGGAAGAAAAGAGTGTACCGGATTTCTCACCACACTGCTCACCTTCTATCCTGAGACACATTTTACTTGTTTTTCTGTGCAGAGGCCACTCCATTGTCACTCTCTTTTCCACTTAACACTTTAGCATAGCTGCCCTAGATATCTGCTGAGGGTCTGAATGATGGCCTGGAATATTCTTTTGGCAGAATGGTCTAGTCAACACCTCACCAACTCAGCACAACCTCAGAGCCTGCATTTTGGGACACCTGAGCCTTGAATCCTGGTTATAACTCAGCATGTCTGCCTTCCAGTTTTTACCAGGGGGAGGAGCACAGGAGCTGGGTCTGGAAGTGGGTGCTGAAGGGTCCAAGCCTCCCTGGCCCAGCCAACTCCCCTTCCTGGCTGTCCCCACTGCCCTCTCCCTCCAGGCTGTCAGGCTATAATTAGAATAGCTAATTATCGTAACTATACCCAGGAGGCAAAATTGAAAAAGAACCTTCCTTTCAGTTGGAAGTCGATGTTACCTTTTTTTCTCAAAATTTCATTTCTGATGCATTCCTCAGCTCACAAGTCCCTGCCTTTACCATTTCTGAGGGTCTAACACTAGAAATGCAGGACCTGGTCCCGCCTCTGACCTGCACTGTCCCTGCTCTCTTGGCCCCTCCCTCCCTGCCTCCTCTCCTTTTTCTCACCAGTGTCTGCTGGCACCACCTGGAAAAAGCAGCTCAGACCCTGTCTTGCCCTCTGCCATGCACCCAGGTGGTCTCCTCCCAGCAGGTGCAATGGTGAGGTCACTCTGGTCTTCTGTGCACCTCACAGGATTAGGAGCCATGCTGGGTCCCCTTGCCTTTCTGGGCGCCTTCCTGTTTCTGGGTAAGTCCCAACTCCTTCTTCGTGCCAGGTGTCGGGGCGCTCCCTGAGGCTCTGGCCTCCCTGGCCTCATCATGATCCCCCTTGCAGGCGGCCTGGCGGAAACCAGACTGGAGCAGCCGGCCTTGATCATGAAGCGAACCGGCAGCTCAGCCATCCTATCGTGCAGGGCGAGAACCAAGGTCAGCTACATCCACTGGTACCGCCACCAGGAGGGCAAGGCTGTTCAGAGGCTCCTCATAGTGGCACTGTACAGATCATATGTACAAACGGATTCGATCCTGAAAGGGGACAAGGTCACGGCCAAGAGGGGCACGGATGGCAGCAGCTGTAACCTGTTGCTGCAGAAGCTGGAGAAGAGTGACGAGGGTGTGTATTACTGTGCTGCCTGGGAAGGGCACAGCCCCACACGCCTTCCTCGTTCCTGTACAAAAAGGTCTCTGACTCTCAGAGCCCCCTGGGACTAGGACCTTCCACTGCCTCTAGGTTCCTGGGGTTGCCCTGGGGTCAGCCCTCAGCACCCCTGACTCTCCTGGAGGCCCTTTCACATAACCCATGAGGCTAGGGAGCCCTGGCTCACAGGCTGGTGCAGACCCAGGGGGCTGTCCCATCTGGAGGCTCTTTTCAAAGACCGTCCAGAACGGAGCTTCTGAAGCATCTGGAGCAGGATCTGAGCTGCTCAAGGCAGCAGCCACGAGCACCAGGCACCAGCCCCATGTGACTACTGAGCACTTGAAATGTAGCCAGTGCATTAGTCCACGCCGCGATGGGCTGCTTGTGTAGCGTACAAGTCATATTCTGGAGACTATAAAGAGAAGATAAATTCTCTTTAATGATTTCTATATTGATTGCATATTGAAATAATATTTAGGACCTTGGCCTAAATAAAAATAGTTTTACTTGTTCTTTTAACCTTCCTTTAAGGCAGCGGCTAGAACATTTTTAATTTGTCTCTAATTGGTAACTTACATTTATTTCTATTGAACAGAGCTGTGACAGATGGCCATTTAAGATTCTGACCACATCCCCTGAAGAATGCAAGAATAAAATATCGTGCAAATAATTTCAAGGCCGAGAGATTCTCTGGGGATTCCACACAAAATGGGTGCAAGTCGAGACTGGAAGGCAGCCCCTGACTCCAGTTTCTAAGTTGCCACCCCGCCCACCGCTGGTTCCTGTGCAGAGAGAGACTCCTTGATCAGAAGCCCAGGAAACAGTGTGGCTAACTTCGCAGCACCCTCACCCATGCCTGGCGCTCACTCTCCTGCGGGGGAAATGATCCTCAGGGCAGGTGCATGCATCAGCACTGGACGAGACCCCGGGCCCTCCGCCTTCCCCTTCTTGAAAGTGACTCCATATGGGATTTTGGTGGACCTTCCTGGACCTTTGCTCTCTACTGATAAAATGAGGTGCTATATCTTCCAAAATTATGCTAATTATGTATTAAGGCAAAATGATACAAATACGATGTCACTATGTTCACTACCTTTTTGTAAATTTGGTCAACCTTTTAGAAAACCCTCTGCTTCTCTATATGGGGAAGAAAAACGTTCTTCCTGGAGGTCTAAGCTGAATTAAACCCATTTTCAATTGAACATTCAAAGTTCAATGACGGCTTAATTGCATTGGTAAAAATGATTACTGAAAGTCTAAATGATCTAAAGGAAATTGGTCCCTCAGATTCACTAACTCCCTGAGCTTCTGTTTTTGCAGTGGGGGATTTATATTTAAGACATACTTGCTTTTCAAAAAGCCCAACACCCCCACCCTCTACTGAGGGCCTGGGTCATAGCTAAGATCTCCAGCATGTGCAGGAAGGAGTGGGGGTAGAGAAACTTAGCTGTGCTCTGTTTTGGGGGATATCCCTTCATTTGTCTTCCCCATTATCCTAATAAAATCAATCCCATGCCTCTTGTATCCTCTCAGTGCCTGACTCTGTGCCACAGAAGAGTGACTCTGTCATCTGACCATTACAGTTTCGTGAGAGAGAAATTAGCTAAATATGAGGACACTCTCATGAGACGGCATCCCAATTCAATGTAAATCTCACTTTTCAACATGGTTCTATATATCCTGCTTTTGAGTTGCAGCCTGGAAGGACAGTGGCCCTGTGCATGGAGAAACCACCGTATTGCCAGGGGATAAGTCCCACATTACAGTCATTTCCTCCTCCTGCATTTTGGCTAAGGTGAGCGTCACCAAGAACACTTTGGCTACACACCCAGAAGGTCAACCAGCCCTCCTGTCTTAAGTAAATTTTTACCAATGAAATGTTTGTTTAAATGACTAATTCATAAAATCACTGAAAGCATCTTATTAAAATGTGCAGAACCAACTACAGTGACAGCTCTCTTAATGTCTGTTGAGGTGGGATTGATACTTGACCATTATTGAGGGGCCCACATTATCTCTTGCCAGAGGATTTTGCATAGATACATGCTGGAAATGTCCTGATGATTTAGACTCAACTCGTCGCTTTCTCTCTGGCATGAGTGAGACTTTAAATAACAGAACCAACATTATGTTATCAAGTAAGTGCCGAGTGAAGTCTAAGAACATCTTCAGAATCATGATTCTCATACATACATTATCCATTAACAGCTGCCCATATACATACCACTGTGGGAAAAGGGATGTCTGTTATGTCAGAGTCGCCTTGTGAAAATCGTAATTGTAAAAATTTCCAGGCACCTGGAAAGCCACGCTGACTGTTTCAGGTTGGGTGTTCTCTATGTTCAGCCCCGAGAACAGGTTTAGGGACGCAACCTGGGGCAGAGAGGAGTGCCCAACTTGGTAGACGTCACCTCTGCACATTGGGATCAGGATAGTTTTTTCCATGTCACTTCCGCGTTCCCCAACTTGTCTCATAAAAACCTTGTATTGCTTGTAAATTTTCTTTTAAATTTATTTTAAAAGGAATTCACATGTTTCATAATATTAAAAATCTCGGCATATTACTGAGCACTTAGAGACAACAGGTGAAATGTGATGGTTAGAAAGACCTGTGGTTGGCTCTGTCTTAATTACTTTTCTCCCCTACTTTTCTCCCCTCTTCTCAAACAACCTTTGCTTCTTTTACAAAAGAACACCTTGTTTTTTCTCCTGAGTTCCGTTCACTCTGTCTGCCAAGTTAGAGAAAACTTTAATGCTAAAGAGCTCAGAGTAGCTTCTTGGGCTGAGTGTGTCTTTTCCGTCATGTAGGACAGACACCAAGTAGTACAGAGAGTGCACAAATAGTCTTTTTATTAACACTGTACCGAAACTTCCTAGATTTCTTTACATCTTATGGTCCAGATGCAGAGACAAGAATGAGATCACCCCAAGCACAGCGTGATGGACAGAACTGTGATTTCATTCAGTGAGATAGTCTGGCACTTTCATTGCCTTAAAAGATGATCCACCAACTTCCATGGAAGGTTGCTAGAAATCAGGTTCACATGATCTTCACCTGGAGACTGAGAAGAAGATAGACTTCCAAGTAAGACTCTGTGTGTTCTCTTCTTTGGGGGCACTGATGTCTCTCCCGGTCAAAGGACAGGAGTGGGTGTTGAGGGGCATAAAGGGAGGATTTTGCTGATTGCCTTCTGTTTCCCTCTCAGTATTCGTTCTCCTCTTTTCTCTACCCTGCTCTGTACTCCAGGAAGCTAATGCCTATGGATTACACTAATGGATATCTTTGTTTTGATTTCCATTGAATGGTGGCCAATGAGAGTTGAAGTTCAAAGGAGCCATGACCTTGTCACTTGACAAAAACATTCATTCCTTGGGTGCTAGATTTCTAGGCCTCTAATTCCCTGGCTTGGAACTAGAAACAAATTCTTCAGGTGAATTAATTGGTATAAAAGGGAATGGCCATTCCCACCTGTATCTCTTGGTTCCTGAACATAAAGCTCTGTCCTGGGCTAGATGACCCTATATGTTGGGCCCAGGGGAGAATGCAGCCAACCCAAAGCCACCTGTCAGGGAGGGAACCCTGAGCTCACTCTGCTCCCAACTCCCAGCCTCCTGCTGATGCTTCCATTGACTGCTTCCAAGCAGCAACCAGAGAATAAGGAAAACCATAGACGCAGTTCATGGGGGGCTCCCTTGTAATGATCAGGGCAAGGTAAAAAGAGGTGGACAGCCCACCTGGAGGAGCAAAATGAAGAAATGAAGCAAATGGTCAGTTAAGTGGGTTATGGTTTCCACCAAATAATTAAAACAATTTGGGGAGTATGGGGAAGATTATATCTAGTTTATTTCATTTCAGTTTCCACAAAGCCACCAAGGACGCATTGCTAACAGAACAGGGCATGCCCTGTTTCTTGGGTGACAAAACAGAAAATTGGACAAGTGTTGACAGATTATCATTAAATTCTGTGCTCTTCTGGCTGATGAGCTTAGTAGAGAGCAGCATGTACTTTATGTAAGACTCTTGTTCTCTGGTTAAATCAGAACTTCTCAGGTTTTTGTCTACTTATGAAGTAAGACGTCATCAACTAAGTAGAATAAAACAAATAACTTAAAGAGATCTATGTGTAGATGAATTATTATGGTGATTTATGAACCAATATTATGATGAATCCAATACTGTGTTCTTGATGGTCTTTAATACAATAAACATGCGTACAGTAGTGAAAAAATCCCAACTCTTATTAAAAAAGACAAAAGATGGGCATTTGGGTGGCTCTATCGGTTAAGCACCTGACTCTTGATTTTGGCTCACATCACGATCACAGTCTGTGAGTTCGAGCCCTGTGTCGGCTCTGCACTGACATTGTGGAACCTGCTTGGAATTCTCTCTCTCTCTTCCTTTCTCTCTGCTCCTTCCCCTTTCTCTCTCTCTCTCTCTCTCTGTCAAAATAAATAAATAAACTTAAAAAATACATAAACGAGACAAGAGAAATGTCTGCCACTTTCATAATGTCAAGTAAAATCCAGCCTCTCACTTTACACAGTTTGCTATGCAATGTCTCTGTATCGGAGAAAAGAGAAAAGAGAATGTGATGGTTATCAATTTTACCTCACGTATAACACCAACTGTGCCCAAAATGTCTGGTTTGACATAATTACATATTAACTTGGATTCCTATTTAGAGACTGTGTATGTTGAAATGGTCTGGTTCTCTCAGAGAGAAGCAAAATGGCCAGAGATATTCAGTAACTGTGAAAAACTCAAGCTGTGGGTGCCGGCAATGATCAAAAGGCAACTCGTGTCCATTTACCTCCATTGGCTGCCAGATAATGTGTGAAGTTGATCAGAATATAAAGTGAAATGAAACGAGAAGAATACAAGACACTATGCATATTGCACCTGTAACTTATCATTGTAATGTAGTCCACAAAATAACATTTACATTCATATATCTGTAAAGGAGAAACCTAGAACTTCACACCCCATAATGGAAAGAGCTGCTGGTCTTTGTGATATGCTCATGGGCATTTTTATCTTCATATTTATCCTTTTTCTCCAAGTTTCCTCAAAGAAGATCTTTTCCACACGTTCTATGTAGCAGCCCTGTGACTTTCCTAGAGTCACATGTCACTCCTCTGTACCTCACTTTCCTGATCTATGAAATGAAAACTGCAAACATCCATACCATGTGATTGCTGGGAAGATGTAAAAGGTGAAGAATGTTTAGAAAATAAGCCCGACAAATAAAGAATGCTCACTACATATTTGCTCTTCTGAAAGTTAATATTTATTAAACATGTAATATTTTTAAAATATTATGCTGAGAAAGAGTACTCATAAAACGGCCCCTGCCAAGTAGAAACCATTCCCATTTCCACAGAAGTCAAGATGCTTCCGGGGGGTCTGGGTTGCTCAGTTGGTTAAGCGTTTGACTTCGACTCAGGTCATGATCTCGCAGTTCATGGGTTCAAGCCCCACGTTGGGCTCTGTGCTGACAGCTCAGAGCCTGGAGCCTACTTCAGATTCTGTGTCTCCCTTCCTCTTTGCCCCTCCCCTGCTCTGTCTCTCTCTCTCTCTCTTTCTCTCAAAAATAAATAAACATTAAAAAGTTTTTCAAAAAGTTGCCTCCATGGTCCCTTCACATTCATGCCAAACAGTCCTGCAGAGACCACCACCCTATTTTGAGGTGGGCAGAGCAAACATAAGGCCAAAAACATGGTGACCTCAGGCCCTGCAAGTCTGAAGCCAGCACCACAGGGCCAACAACCACCTCATCAACCACTTCCTTCCCCCTCCCCAATTCAGGCCACGCTTTCCTGGCACTGAGGCAGGAGGCATACCCCAGCAGGTCCCCACTGTCCTGCCTTGTCACTGAACAGAAGCCCTCCCGCTATGCCACACCCCTGTAAACATATACACATGCCTTTCTAGCTCCTGGAGGGACCTGGCTACAGTCTACATAGGACTTTTCTCCTGCATCTGTGTCCTCAGCAAGGTCTGAGCTAAGGAGCCAAAGGACCCAATCTGTGATCTTACTTTCAGTTATCTTTATCGTCCAGCCTTACCTCTTGGGGGCCCAGGCTGGCTTTTGTAAGTGTCCTGATTTTTCTCTCTTTCTCCATCTGTGAGAAGGTTCTGGGAAGGAAGCCTTCACCAGTGTGCAAAATGGTTTCTTGACTTTGAATGAATGAATGAATGAATGATGGAAACTACAAGGCCTTTGGAGTGATATAAACCTGGGTTTGAATTCCTGCTCAGTCACTTAACTGACAGTGTGATCCAGGAACATTACTAAATATTTCTCACAGGGTTGCTGGGGACTGAAGGAGGTTCCACACAGGACAGTTTGAGCACAGAATCAGGCTTTACTTCCAATTCTCATGATAGCCATACAGCTGCCATACTTGTGAAATTTGGTGAAAAATCTGTAACTCAGGGGTAAAAAGGAGCTCAAGTATAGTTTTTTTTGAAGTAAAACTTAAAGAAAAAATTTGACTATATTGTTCCAAGAAGTATTTAACATTGAATTATTACAACATGGGTGTTTTGGTGAGGTCTTCTGGGATCTGATAGTCCTTTGTACCAACAACATAATAAAATAACACTGAGACAGATCTTACTGGACAGGCCTTCACTGGTTTTAAAGCAGATTTTCCTCCCTTACTCTTGCCCCTGAAGAACAACGGTTGGTGCTGCTCCCCAGTCCTGATTCATGCCCCCTCTTGGAGTCCTTTCTGACCAGCCACCGGCAATGCCAACTTCACATGTTGGCTTGAGCTTGTAGCTTGTAGCTTGTAGCTTGTAGCTTGTAGCTTGACCATGTTCCTTTTTTGTCTTTTCACTGTTTATATGTCCACTGTCAACTTGTTCACAGGCCTCTGATTCCACTCCCTTGCTTTTCAAATGGAGACACCAAGATGAGAATCCCTCAGGATCAACTCTCCTTTACCCGAACACAAGACAAAACATTGCATATACACTGCAAGCTATCTGGGGTTTCCCTAGAAAAGACCACTGTGTTGTAGTACCACATAAAAGAAGGGGAGCCCCTGAAATGAATCCTATATGGCTCAACCAATATTATCTATAAGATAAGCCCGATTTCAGTTTGGACACAGATATGAAAGACAAGGGAGTCTTTTGCTTGATAAGCAGATAAGGTCTTCAAGTCTGATGAAGCTACCTGCTCTTTTACCAGCTGGGCACTCACAATGTCACGAGGCAAAAGGAACCTGTAGAAAACCTTTTCTATTGCTAACCCTCAACTCCTTTCTCACTTGAGCAGCCACAGAAGATCGTTTCCTGCTCTTAAGCACAGACTCATAAACTGTTGCAACAGGAAGGGCCCTTTGGACATACAGAGCCCGATGCCCACACAACCAGTGGGATGTGGGGCCCAGAAATGGCAAATGTCTTGTCAGAAGGTAGTTAACCCCAGAGGCAGTGGTACAGCTGAAAAACCACGGAATCCCTTCCAAGAGGCTTCTTCTTTCCACATATCAGACAATTGGGTTTGTTTTCAAACTTTAGTTTTAGTAAGAAACACATTTTTCTCTGGGAGATAGAATTCTACAGATTTCTACATTCCAGGAAAATATTGTCATCATGGAAATTATTTTCTCATTTTGCATTTCCTGGTAAAGATGCGTGTTGGCAAATGGTAAACATAGCTATGAAAAAATGGAGAACATTGTTCACATTTCTCAAGTACATTTCTGTTGGCATATTTGCATTCTCAGTTACTGAAGCGTATCCTCTTTCAGAAATACAATCCCAGAGAGAGCCAAAGCATAAGAGACTCTTAAAAACTGAGAACAAACTGAGGGTTGATGGGGGGGTGGGAGGGAGGGGAGGGTGGGTGATGGGCATTGAGGAGGGCACCTTTTGGGATGAGCACTGGGTGTTGTATGGAAACCAATTTGACAATAAACTTAATATATTGAAAAAAAAAAAGAAATACAATCCCAAATTGCTAACAGAGCAAGTCTGGCGTTTGTGAGAACAGAAGGGCTCTTCCTTTGATGCGATCTCTGAACAGTTTCACACACTTGAACACCTGGAAATCAAACATTTTAATTCTCTGAACACTTTTCCTGGTAATTTAGAAAAGGCCTCTTGATTGGCCATTCAGTCCCTATCTCCTCTTTTTTTTAATTCTTTTTCTTTTTCCTTTTCTTCTCTCTTCCTTTTTTTCTTTCTTTCATTTTTCTTTCTTTTTATTTAGCACTTCCATTCTCTGTCAGCACTTTTCCTTGATACGGCCTCCTTCGAAAACAGACATTTGAGTCAGTTAATCTGAGGAAATTTACAAAATGCCAGATGCCGTGAAGCCTATATTCAAGGACTTCCAAGGGAACCCAGAAGATCAAATTGCCAGGACAAGGTTTCTACCTGCTGGTCATGCCGTGCAGCTCAGGAGAAGGCTGACATTTTTTAGAACCTCCAACCAGGGTGATCATCTGTAACCAGGTTGGATTGAGATACTTGCAAAAGGAACTAGGCTCATAGTAATTCCACTGGTAAGTAACTTTGTCCTATTTTGAGCCTGTGAATGAAAAATTGATAGATGCTTTTTAGAAAAAAACAATGTTGGATCACCTCAGCATATGGACAGCAATTTTACAGCTACTGGTCACTATATACAAAAGCAAAACTACTTTGCAAATGGTTTATTGGCTCCCCTGCTTGTAAATAGATTGGATTCTATTTGTAGACAAGACACACACACAAGGATAGACTCGGGCGTGAAATTAAAATATTTTAGGATCATTTCTATAAACCATTGGTGTAAGTTAATGGTTCAGGATGCTTTTGAGAAACACTTTGATGGAGTACCTTTACTACTGATAGTGATCCTTTTTAAATGAACAGTGCTCCTTTCTCTAATAACCTGCAAAATCTATGATTGTTTTTGATCTCATCTTTAACAACAGTGCAAAAGCATTAATTCTCACAGTAAATGACCTAAACATCTATAAATGCCACTTTATCTCATTACTCTGGCTTCGTAGAAATCAGGCTGAGACGAGTCAAAATTTGTGCCATTGTGACTCTTGTGATATTGACTCGAAATGATCCAGTTTAATGGGATTCATGAGCTCAGTAAACCATTTCAGCTCCAGAGTCCATGACAGGGTGAATAGTTTCAGTGTCTTGTCCTGATCCTCAGCAGCCCTATACAGGAGATCCCTTTGTTCCAATTTCACAGATAAAGAACCTGAGGCTCAGAGAAGCTCAGTTATTTGCCTATAGTCACATGGCAAGTTGCTGTGGCAAAGTTTGGGACCCAACAGAGACTTGTTCATTCCAAACAGCATTGTCTAGACCATTATATGATATTAGAAACATGAAGCTGCATTTTTAATTCTGATACTTATTTACTCTTGTGTAGACTGACTTTTTTTCATCGTCTCTTTAGTTGAAAGTTTAACTAATAAAGGCTCATAATTTGTATTACTACTCATGCAGAAAACAGTCATGGCACTAAAATGGCCTCCTTCACCCCGTGTAAGTCATGTCGAATATGCATTTATTAAATTCTCAGTGTGAGTCTTAGGGTATTGCTATAAAATGACAAGTCTTTTCCACACCATTGCATTCAGTCTTCTTTCCGCATCAGCATCGAGTGCGCCGGAAATACTGACTCGGGCAAGACAGCTGGAGCAGGTGACCTACAAGCGGGACTCGGCCGCATGACCCACAGCTACCTTTCCGTTCAGGCCAGGACAGCGGCAGAAAGACCAGACCAGACAGGATCCTCTGATGAGCAGCTCAGGACTTTACATCAGTGCCCTGGAAACTCTTAGGGTAATTTCAAGTTCAAAGGAGCAGTCTTCCAGGAATAAATACGTTTAAGACGTCACCTTTAAGATTTCAGACTCTGGAATAACTCATCTGGCTACTATCAGTTGGAATGGGATTCTGGGAAGAATTTGCTTTATAATCAAACCAGATACCCACACTTCAATATATAGAAAAATCAATACCTATAAACACGTTGAACACTCATTAATTAAACAATTACATTATTTTTATTTTTGTTCCTCTTTGAAAATTATAGAAATAGTAACCGTAAATTACACTCTAGGAAAAGAGCTGATATGATGCATGAAAACCTTTTAAAAAAAGAGATTTTGAAGGTTCAGGAAAATGTTGAGAAAAG
This sequence comes from Panthera onca, assembly GCF_046562875.1. Taxonomy (NCBI): domain Eukaryota; kingdom Metazoa; phylum Chordata; class Mammalia; order Carnivora; family Felidae; genus Panthera; species Panthera onca. The sequence continues at coordinate 75,725,055 of NC_138340.1, read as the reverse complement.
GTAAAATCATACTCTCCAACTCGTGTGAGTGAAATGGAAAGACAGAACAAAGCCGCCCAGGCAGAGAGGGGTCAGTCCATCCATTCTTGACTGCGTTCATCTCTAATGGGATTGAGATTCATCTTTGTTTAATGCTAGCAAGACCTACTTTTTATATTTATATAGATATTGAAAATATGGGCACAATTTTATTTTTTTAATATTTATTTATTTTTGAGAGAGAGAGAGCTTGAGCAGGAGAGGGGCAGAGAGAGAGGGAGACACAGAATCCGAAGCACACTCCAGGCTCTGAGCTGTCAGCACAGAGCCTGACGTGCGGCTAGGAATCACAGACCCTGATATCGGGTGCTTAACCAACTGAGCCACCCAGGCGCCCCTGGGCACGATTTTAGAAAGGGCACAAAGGGAGATTTGTGTAAAAGCTTTTCAGACAGTGGAATGGGTATGGCTGGAAGAACCACAAAGTGTTCGGTCCTGGCACACTGCTCAGGGTTACAGGTAAATATTCTTTCATTCTTCTGTATAACATAGGGAGGGGAGGTGGGCAATGCAGGGGCGGAGGCCAGGGGCTGGTGCTGGCCCAGAATGCTAGGATTCGGTCCCAGTTTGGACACAAAGGGCAGCGGGATCCTTGGAGAGGTAGGTGACTGTTTCCCAGTCCTTGGGGGTAGTTGCTGCCTGAGCTCCCATGAATGACACTGACAAGGAGCTAACTTGCTAGAGCAACTGGGGGTCCCTGAGGGGTGGGCATGTTAGGTCCCTGTGGGATTTCTGTGCTGAAAGGTTTATAATGAAATTTGTGTGTCTTATTTATTTGATTCCAAAAATAAAGGAAAGGAATGGACCAAAATTTGATAAACTTGTCATTTTGTCAGAAGGTGATTCATACCGGGTATGGACATATTTAACCACACAAACATATCCAAGAATGTCATGAGCTGGGTTTGTGTTTTCTGAATCCAGGCTAGTAAATGTGCTCATTCTTCATTAGCCTTAGAGACGAAATTTTGCCTGAATGTGGGCAAACATCTTACAGGGATGTTTCTAGCCTGCTAGATCGAGTGAAAAAAAAGTTTCAAAGAATTTTCACAAAGGTGGTAAAAATGTTGGCAAATTAAGAGAAATTATAGATTTTGGTTTCCTTAGGGGTCAAGATCACAGGCACAAACAAATTCATAAATTGAAAAGTGACTTTCTGGTCTTCTTTTTTTCAACTGACCACATACTCAGTATAAATTCTAGAAATCCAGTGAAATAATGGTGAGACAGATATAAGTCATGAGGTGCTGAAAAATCTTTCTTAGAAGAATGTGGTGCAGAGAAAAATGTGGACTGTGATTCTGGATCTATCACTTTCTGTGTAATCATCCATTTCATTCCATCCATTTATTCTGTCAATGTAACAACCGTGTCAAGTGGATGTTGTGAGGACTGAATGAAATTAAGTATGGAAACAGGTACCACATAGCTTGGGATACGGTCAGCGATTTAAGAAAAGTCAATGCTACAGAATTCAAATTACCACCCACTGGATGAAATCAGGAGTATAGAAAACTGTATTAATTAGTAGCTAGTCTACACATTACTTAAGAACAATTAGTATCTACAGAAACACTTTCAATTTCTAACTCATCGTTACGTGTATCTAAAAATGATTGGATGTTCTAAGCATTACCTCAAATATTGTTAGCCTGAACGTAAGGTGATCTCTCATTTTCAGCAGAAATATCGAGATGTAAGATGGGACTATGTCACAACTTGGATGTATAAAATTATACTGATACACATATAAATCAAATACTCATTTAAAATATTTAATATCATGTTTGAAATATACCTACAAAGTAAAGATTATATCATTACAAACATCAGTTGAGAAATACTGCCTTTTTTGCCCTCACATTTCATTACCAATTTTCTTCAGACTCTTCACATGCATCTAAAACGTATGCTTTGTAGAAAATTGCTGACTAATCACAATGTCTGTTTTAGGATCCTCTTATGAGATCACTCGATATTTTATTGGAAAAGACAATTACAAAATAAAAGCATTTTTTTCCATTTATTCTGTCATTCTATATATGTACAACATAAACATAAAAGTATAGAGACTTAAGTCTCAAGTATTATTTACCTAAGCCATATTAAACTTCTTTATCTTTTAACCAGTGCTGCCTCTAAAGTAGCATTAACTGAGTTTATTTCAGGTTGATATCTTGTCCAAATTATATGTTTGATCAAAGTAAAGCACTAGAGGAATGTCTTTTAAAACGAGAGGTTGCCCAGGACTGACCTAATCGTAAGGCAGCCCCTGCTTCATGAGGCATAACTTCGGGAACAAAAGCTTCACCGTGTGTTCTGGCATTTCAGTGTGTTTGAATTCCACATGTTTTGTGTCTGTAGTGCAGAGTGAGATTAGCAAACATCTCCCATTTTTCATGTCACCTTCAAAATTAGACCTTACTCAACTATCAAGCTCTGGGACAGAAAGAGAAACCAGCTCTGGGTACCTGGGTGGCTTAGCCAGTTAAGCACCTGACTCTTGATTTTGGCTCACATCTTGATCTCAGGGTCATGAGATGGAACCTTGCATGAGGCTCTATATTGAGCATGGAACCTGCTCAGGATTCTCTCTCTCCCTCTCTCTCCCTGCCCTTCCCCTGCTTGTGTGCTCACGCACTTTCTCTCTGCATCTCTCTTTCTCCCTAAATAAACCTTTCGAAAAAGAAAAAGAAACGAGTTCTAACGCACCAACTATTTCTCATTCATTGATACTGCATATTTCCAAAATCAGTTTGAGAAGGCCTGAAATAAAATACGCAAGTACAGTTAGGCCACGAAATAAAAATGGAAGTCCAAAAGCACTAAGGAAAGGAGAAGGAAAAAAGGCCTGTGACGATCCAGCAAGAAACACAGGTACAGTTTTAAGTTCAATGTAGTAGAAAAATGTTGTGTAGTTGCATCCTTTTTATTCACTGAAAGGATGAAGCCCACCAAGTTTTCAGTTACGTTATGCTTCTCCCACCATAGAATTAGAAACAGACTTGAATGCCGGAGTCCTTTAGTAGGAATGTGAAGTGAAAGAGTGGGCATTGCCTTCCACGTCCATTTTATAAAATGAAGAAATGGTCTTTAAACAAATGCATTTCATTGCTACAACTGCATCATTGCTTTGGAAACCATGACATTTAGTGTCATTCACAGTTAGTGACCTTCAGCAGACATGGTCATGCAGGTGACAGTCTAGGGATCTAATGCGACAATAGGAGACTTGGAGGACCAGGCAAGCTGCCATCGATCTCGTCATTCCATCATGAAGGCCCATGGTGGGAGATTCTAGCCAAACTTGGGAGATTATTCTCTGGCCTCAGTTTCTCAACTCATAAGGTGGGATAACAGGATGTATTCAGTCAGGAGTCATATAAAAATTAAATGAGAGACTGTGAATAAAGTACTTGGCACGTTGTCTTACACCAAATGGGTGCTGGATGGAGATTGCCCCATTTCGAACCTAAAGGGAGAATTGTATCCAGTATGGATGGTGGTCTGTAGCCAATCATACTGACAGAGCAGAAATTCTCCAGAGGAGTCAGCTGTACTTGTAACTGCTCCAATGGGAATTTCCCTTGCTGTCCATGGATACACAAATAACTTGAATTTAGAGGTAGTTGCTTCTGTTTAATGGACTTTTCTTCCCTTACTTGGCAACAAAAATGAAATTACAGTGTGGGGATTTTGGTATTTTTGTAGTTCTTCAATGTACTTTAAAGTTTTTATTTATTTACTTATGTTGAGAGAGAGAGAGAGAGAGAGAGAGAGAGAGAATGTGAGCTGAGCGAAGGAGGGGCAGAGAGAGCAGGAGAGAGAGAATCCCAAGCAGGCTCCACACTGACAGTGCTAGGCTTGCCCGGGGGCCCAATCCCATCAAACGTGAGATTGTTCCCTGAGCTGAAATCAGGAATCAGAGGCTCCACTGACAGAACCACCCAGGTGCCCCATATATACTTTAAATATTAATCCTTTATGTTAATTGATATCATCTCTAACATCAACAAGTTTGGGCTTCATACTTTTTTTTTAGTAGAAAAACAAACTTTTAAAATAGGGTTAGAAAAAAACGTAGAAATATAGCTAAAAATATAGTTAGTACTTTTAAATATGCTTGAAAATTCCATAAATTTGAAAGTCTTATTCACATATGAAATAGCTATAATTATTTAATAAAAGAAAAATTAGGATAAAATAGAGGAATTTTGAATCAATATTAATATGCAGGTTTGAAATATCATACTTAATTGAAAATACGGTTGCATTTGATTAATTTATGTAGAATTCACACTGCTTCCTCTTAATAAAATATATAAAACTCAGGCAATTTACTTCTACTTTTTATTATGAATGTATATAAATGTATTGGATGAACTCATTTTGTAGACTGGTTTCTATTTTATGCACCATGGAAATGATTTTGACACTTCACTAAGTTTCAAAGAGAACGTTGAAAGAAAAACATGTAATATAATTACCCAAAATATAGGCACGAACCGTATATAACCAAGTACACAAGTTAATGCTCAGTTAACTATCACATTGAGAAAACTGTGAAAGTTCAAGATTCCTTCTATCCTGAAAAGAAGGAACTTCAGAAATCTAGCTAAGGAAAAGAGGCAGGAGGCAAGCATCGTGTCTCACCATTCGGACATTGAGCAGGTTAGTCATTTGATTTTCAAGTTCTTTACTATAATGAATCACAAATATTCCTATAAAAAATAAAACTTCCTAAGATGAAAGCTAGATTATTTAATGCATTGACTAGAGTCTAAAATTATGTAAATATTGTGTACAATTAAATCATTAACCTTGTTTCAAATAAGATAACTTTTTAAATTAAAATCCACATATATAGTTGGTGACACATAGAGTATCTTACTATTATGATCAATAAAATACTACTTGCACTATAAGCAAGATATACAAAGTTAGAGCAAATATATTACGGTCTCATTCTATATACAGCATGAGTAAAAACTCCTCATTGTTTGCTTGCTGATTTAGCATAAAAATTAGATTTGCTGCACAGACAGAAATTCTCAAGAATATTTTTTCCTTTTCTTCTCAAAGGAGAAGTCCAATTCTTTTCTTAGGAAGTTGCCAATAAAATTATTATTCTAACTCCAAACTAGTCCAAAATAAAAATGAGTAAAACATTTGTGTTTCAGTTGGAAATCAAACAGGAAAGTGTTCTACTATTTATAATTTCACTCACTAAATTAACAATAAATGTATAATCAAGTAACATTCCAACATTCAAGTGACATGCTCTTGACAACTCTGATGTTTTGATGTACTTTTTGACATTATGTCTACAGGAAACTCTAGAACCATAACTGTTAACATTATGCCAGTTGCATATGTTCAGCAGGTGAAATCAAAGAGAATTGTGGGGTACTCCAATAAGTTCAGCAGGCTTGTAGGGCAGATTCAAATTTGGGGGGAGATGCTAAGCGTCAAAGCTTAGTCTTCTGGTCATGCTTCGACTTCAAATGAAATTCCAAAATAAAATGTGCTTTTAGTAAACATTTCCTTAAAGAAAAACAAAGTTCTGAATAGTGAATTACTTGGTAAGATTAATGTAAGAGCATTTCTGAAAATAATCAGAAATTTTTTTTAAATAAAAAATTTGGAACTATTGCCACTTTGTCTCTAAATTAAAGGCATTGTAGATCATTTAGAGGTGCAGCTTTAAACATTGTCCTACTCAAAATCCTGACATGGTGCAGATGTGAGAGCAAGGTTATCTATAAGATCAGAAATCAAGGAGAACTCAGTATCAGAAGTGAGCAAGGGATCCTTATTTGAAGATAAAAAGTCAACTTGATAGATTTTCAAGTATGCCTAGAAATACATTCCCATTCAAACAAGTGACTGTATTGTCTAACAAAATTCCATGTTTTAATCCAGACTCTGCCACTTAGTAGTTGTGACTCTGAGCAAATTACATAACCTGTTGAACCTCTTTTCCCCATGGAAACTAAGAAAGTAAGCAACTCATAGCCCACTGTGGAGGAAAGGCCATTGTAAGCACTAACTCTATGGCAACTTTTCCTTCCTTTTACTATGTGTGGCAGTGGTTCCAAACCACGCAATGTTTGTGCTTCTCTCATAATAGTTTTATGCTATTCCATTTTCTCCCACAGATAAAAGTCCTAATGAGCACACTTCCCCCAAGCCCACGATTTTTCTTCCTTCACCTGCTGAAAGAAAACTTCATAAGGCTGGAACATATCTTTGTCTTCTTGAGGATTTTTTCCCTGATGTTATCAAGATAGATTGGAAAGAGAAAAATGGCAGAGCAATTCTGAAATCCCAGCAGGGAAACACCATGAAGACGAAGGACACATACATGAAATACACCTGGCTGACCGTGAGTGAAGAGTCAATGGGTAAAGAACACAAATGTGTCATCAGACATGAGAAGAATAAAGGAGGTGTTGATCAAGAGATTCTGTTTCCTTCAATAAACACAGGTATGTGCATGTACACATGACTGTAACCTCCCAGAACCCTATTTTTCCACAATGGAATACACATTTTCTGTCAAGAATTAATGGAAAACAAGCAAATAGAAATCCTTCCTTAGTGTTGTTGGTTTTAATGGTAGCAAAAATGTCCTGCTATTTCCCCATAGAATTAAAATAGTATGGGCTTTAGAACATACGAAGAAAAAGAAAAAGACTATGGCTCATTGTTATAGCCTTTCTCACCTGTTTATCACCCAAAAATGAAGGTCACAGTGATGTTTTTTTAGTGTCATTGAATGGATTAAATGAAACAATACACATAAAAACACCTAGCAACCCCACACACCATAAATGCTCAAAAACAGGGGGCACTTTTGATAATCTTACTTGATCAGGAAATAAGAATAATTATACATCTTTGAGGAATGTTCTACTCAGCAAAGTCCCTCTCACTTCAGTCCTGCTCTACTCAAAGTATAACCCATAAACAATGAGTTATAGGTGACAAAGTGCTGTTCATTTGATGGAGCCAGCTCGCAGCTCAACAAAAATAGTAATTTGGTTGCTGAGGTTTTAGTATGTTTCTCAGGTTTGAATTTTACACACCACCGTTAGGTGAAATTTGGTAAGTAAGATTGTGTGAGGCTAATCTGTACAAACATTCTTCCATGCTCCACAATGAACGTATTTCTACCCCTGGGAAATGCTGCCCAGCAAACACTTACTGCAGTACGAGCATGTGCCAGGCCTAGGAGGGAAGCAGAGCGGACCACTGTCCCAAGGAAGATCATTACAGTAGAGCGAATATACTTTTCCTAATCACTCAGGGTCACTCGTGATTCTGGCATGGTGTCCCAGAGGAACCCCATTGGTGCAGATGCTGGACATATTTAGACCATGTGGGCAGACAGCTGAATGTGCCCTGTGCCATGTGATCCAGCAGCTCTCTGGACTCAGAAGTCAAGTCCTGAGCATTGACATAATAGACCAAGGCCCCCGAGGGCCCACTGAACAGAATCAGTTTATACTTTTCCCTGTGGTTAACAAGCACTTTTTAAGCCACAGGGCAAAAGCAACAAGACATGTGATAGACTCAATATACGAGTTTAAAATTCTGAAGTCAGCCTTCGTCTTCTTGTGCCTGTTAGAAAGAAAACCACAGACCCACAATGGCAACAATTAGCTTAAACCCCAAGTCGCTATAGCAAGACTTAATACCACCTAACCGAAGTGCAATTGTGACCCCCGGAACAGTGACCTTTAACTAGTGGACATAGGAATTTCCCAGTCAGCACTAGGAAGTTTTCCTGATTGACTCCTACCATTCCCCTTTGGAGGGTGACCTTGCCTAAAACAATGGATTCTTTGCTAATAATTTCCTTTTCTCCATCCCTATTGTTGATGGCGTTTCCTTTTCTATAATCCTAGAGGTCCCCTCTACGTGCTAGATGGGTTGCTGCCTGAGTCATAAGTCACTTGATTAATACAGCCATTAGCTCTTTAACATTTAGTTGGTTGAAATTTTGTCCTTTAACAGATTTGGTGGCAGCGACAGGATCTGAAGTGGACATCCACGGGCATTTAGAGACAACGCGAAACACAAGGGTGGTAACTGTGAACCCTTGGAGTTCACTATATTCCTCACCGTTTTCAAGGGCTATAGGTGAGTTCTTCCTGGTTCTGAGCTCCACTCTCTTTGCCTTCAGTCTCCTGATCTAATTGGCCTTCACTTCCAGGGTGGGTCAGCTTGGGCTGGGAGAGGGTTATGCCCGGAGCCCAAGTTGAGCTGGCATATTTGGAGCCCAGCTGAGCTGGCAGAAGCGTCCACCAGGAGCCAGGCCACTAACCTTTCAGACCACAGTTCCCGAGGTGGAAACCTTAGCAGGGTTCCAGGAGAATTGTTGGTGGTACACACAGAGCCTTCTTGTGGGAAGAACAAAGTAGCATCTCTTAGACACCCCCCCATACACGAAGGTGCACATAACTGCTTTTCTGGTTTTGTGGAGATAAAGGCTACTGCTAACAGGGATCGCAGAGATGGAAAAAGCCACAAAATCGGCGGGCACAGGTCACACATTTAAAGGCTGTTAGAATGAAAAAGAATGAAATCTTGTCATTTGCGACAACATGGATGGCACTAGAGTATATACTATGCAAAGCGAGATAAGTCAGACAAAGACAAATATTGTATGATTTCACTCATTGGTGGAATTCAACAGAACAGATGAGCATAAGGGAAGGGAAGGGAAGGAAAAATAAAATAATATAAAAACAGAGGGGGAGGCAAACCATAAGAGACTCTTAAACACAGAGAACAAACTGAGGGTTGCCGGAGGGGAGGTGGGGGGGGGGGGATGGGCTAGTGGGTGATGGGCACGAAGGAGGGCACGGGATGAGCACCGGGTGTTACATGTCAGTGATGAATCACTGGGTTCTACTGGAACCAATGCTACTATGTGTTAACCAGCTTGAATTTAAATTAAAAATAATAATAATAAAGCCTGAGGAACAATAAGCAAACAAACAAACACTGTTAGAATGCTCACCGTCTCAGGAACACTCCCCTGATAGTACAAGTTGCCCAGGGGATGGGTCGGATCAAGCACTAAGTCACCCATCAACCTCAAGAAAATTTCCACGCAAAGAGCTAGCTACTATGTAAGACACACGCAACCGCAACTCAGGGCACATCCCTTTTAAGTGTTAGTTTGGCGCCAAGAAGCCCAAAGTTTTAGCTAACGGGACCCTGAAACTCTAAAGACTCAAGTCCACCACCTTCTGGTGTACCTGCTTATTTTACTAACAGCTATAGTCCGGGAACGTACAGATATCTAGCAAAAATGGCAAAATCTTACCACGCTCCTTTGTGTCCTGTGGAACTGGCTTGGTAACCATCATGTCGGAGACCCCAAAGTAAGGTGAGACACAAAAACGCCTACACCTCATTTGCGGCTACTTATGAATGGACGGAAGTGTGGGTTAACTCCATTCAAGTCTAGGGTCCCCTGCTGCCAGCCCTCAGGGGAATTACGGCCTAGAAATACAATGGCCATAATTAGGAACATTCCAATTAGATAAGGTCATTTAAGAATTTCCAACTAGGTAAGATCATTTAAGAAGTGCCCTTAAAAGCAAGGGTATTCAAATTAAACAGAATAGGAACACCTCCATTAATTGGCAAGGAGAAGGTTTGAAAGGTTTAAAATGCCAAAGTAATTTCAGGTGCCTGGGTGGCTCAGTCAATTGAGTGCCTGACTCTTGCTTTCAGCTCAAGTCATAATTTCCAGGTCATGGGCCCCGAATTGGGCTCAGCACTGGGCATGCAGCCTTGCTTAAAAATTTCTCTCTCCCTCTGCTCCACTACCTGCTTCTGCTTTCTCTCTCTCTCTCTCTCTCTCTCTCTCTCATTACAAATAGATGAAAGAAAGAGAGAGAAAGAAAGAAAGAGAGCCAAGTTAGTTTCATTGAAACATTGATTGCAAAAGGCTATGGAAAATTAAAGATGGAAGAGGTACCCAAAACAAAAGGCTGACATAACTCCTCCTTCTCCTCTCTTTGCTCCTTTGAAAACTGATTTCTAGTCGGAAATGTTTTCCCACTCAAAAAGACTACACAGCCATAAAGAGGAATCTGCCAAATTAAAGGCCTTACAGACATCCCTATCTCTACCTTCAAAGGAGGGCCCCCAATGAGACCTTCCCAGGGATGATGAAACTAGATGATTTTCTGGTAAGCCACCCTCTTAAACAGCAAAGTGCAAATTCTGGTAAATACTGGGGCCTGCAGATGAGGTCCTGAAAAAACTGCCAGAAGCTAGCGAAGGGCGGAAATTCAGCAGAATCAGTTTCTTCTGAATCTCTGCCCAGTGCTTGGTCAGAGAGGATAAGAAAATTTCCTGTTGTCCCACCCTTTCCAAATCCACACCCATTGCTTATGGATCCTTTCTCTCCCAGAGACAGCCGTTGCCTCCTTGCTGGTATCATCCTGCGTCACTGCTCTTAGCTCTCTGCCTGCCTGGGACATGCGGCTGTGGGTTCCCTTCCTCTGGCTGTCACTGTGGGTGATCCTGGATCTGGGGAGGGTAGTATCCTTAGCTCCCTCTCTGGGGACCCATCTTACACCCAAGGGGAGTTATTCCATCTGCCAGGAATACTTAAAACTGAGGGAAAGAAGCACCCAGAGGGAAAGAAGCAAATTAAAGCTCATGAGCTTGGATAGGTTCGGTCAACCTGTGATGTCATTTCACAAAAATCCAAGTCTTTGAGACACTGAGAGCAGGTGTCTTGACAAATGTGAACAGAACTAGAAACGCAGCTCTTGGGTCAATCCAGAGTTCCCCTGTCCCTTCACCCAACCCCACACTTCTCCTAGTTCCAGAAAAGGGCTTATAGATGGTTGGCTTTAGGAAAGCAAAGTCCTTCTTGCAGGAACCTGCATTCTTTCTCTGTCCTCAAAGTGATCCATGTGATCGCGTCTTTTAAATGTAAACACAGCCCACAAGTGCCTGGGACTGAGGGAAACTAAGGGAAAGAGGCCTTTTTAAAGTACAAACTGCTAAAGGGCTCCTGTGCCTAAACCCTGGCTCAGTGTCCTTCGTAGTTCCCGGGACACATACAAACCTTAACACTTTCTCCATAAATGTCTCCATAAATGTCAGTGACTCCAGGGTCTTTGCAGCAATCTGTGTGTCCACAAATACACGTTGTCAACGTGAGATATTTTTCTCTCTGGACGGTATTGTCAAAATTAGTTTGCAAAGAGCTCCATTTCTTTGGTTTGAACTCAAGCACTTTCAAGGATTGGGCATTCTAAACATCTCAGAAAGATAGAAACTAACCAAATGTGTTTCGACTTCACATGATCTGGGCAAATATTTGGTTGTTGGTTCAGTAAAATAGGAATGTCTTTAGAGTTATCAGCACTAAAATTAAAACTTTCACGTGTCTGGGTTTACTAAAAATCGAAAAAGTAGGTGTGATCTCTGTTACAAAATGTTAAAGAAAATAGCTTGGGAGAATGATGGACTTTGTTGTCTCATAAAAGTTTTACGGGTAATCTCAGCAAAACTGCTAAGAACCAGTAAATTGAATACACGTAAATAAAGTGAAAAATTTTAAATGCATTTTTAAATAGTCTCCCAAATCTTTTCGGTAACCTAAAACATTAATGTTTTGCTGAGTTAGGTCAAATGTTAAGTTACACTCTTAAATATCTAGATCATTTCCCAGTAAGAAAAAATATCAAATTATTAGTTAATTATTAGTTAACTAATTGTTAGTTAATTCGTTAATTATTAGGTAATAAACATAGGTTTATCTACTTTGGGCTTCTTTATTGCAGAGAAACTGAAGATAAATTTGGGACTGTTTGTAAACGTATTTTGTTTATGTTTTGCTGGTTAACAGTTCATAATTGCTTGCATTTTGTTTTTATTAAAAATGAAGTTTTCTAAGAGTTAAAAATTTTAACAGGTGTAATTAAACTAGTGGAAATGATAAGGGAAACAACTCAGAATGTGAGAAAATTAAGATGTGTATTTTTAGTAAGAAAAAGTTTCAATAACCGATATAGATAGATAGATAGGTTTTTTTTTTAAAGTTTATTTATTTGGAGAGACAGAGATAGTGAGCAAGTGGAGAAAGGGCAGAGAGAGAAGGAGAGAGAGAATCCCAAGTGAGCTACGTGCTGTCAGCACAGAGCCTGAAGAGGGGCTTGATCTCAGGAACCCTAAGATCATGACTTGAGCCAAAATCAGGAGTTGGATGCTGAACCAACTGAGCCACCCAGGCACCCGTGAAATATATTTTTTGAAGGGGAAAAAGGATTTTCTCTTAAACAAGCCTGGTTATCTAAAGAGGGCAAACTCAGGACAATATCTGAATGTAAAAGAAAAAGTTGTAAAAGGTTTACAGAAAGGGGATGTTTAGAAAGGGATGTTATGTGTGATCAGGACCGACTAAGATTGGAATGAAAAATTTTCAAATCCCTAAGTTACCAGGTACAGCATTACAGTTTGGTTTTCTCACTGTCAAAGGACAAGGGTTTTTTTGGGGTTTTTAGGTTTGTTTGTTTTCTTTGGAGTTTTGGTCTGCTTAAGTCTCTTTGACCTGGAACATTCCAAAGAATTTGCTGAACTAATTTGCCTTATTTGATATGTTAAAGCACATGGGAACCATTGTCAAATAAAAATTCAGACTAAGTTTTCTTTATGTTGCATTTATAAGATTGGGGCACATGTAGCTAAAGTCCATGTGGTTCTCCAAAAAATGTCCCTCATTGCCAGACTTCGTTGTCCTGATGTCATTGTAACATGGCACAAGTCACTTCTGAATCATAGAAATTAAAGTGGGAAAACAACATCAGTGTATTGAAGAAAGAGTCTGGGCTAAGGGAAAAACCAAGACAATCACCTGGTTCCTCCTAGCTCCTTGGCAAACCCCATTTTCTTGGTTTTTGTTTTTTCATTTCTTCATCCACCATAGGGCATTTAGATGACTGCATTCACCTAAACAAGGGTCCGAGACTTCATACTCTAACCAAACATGAAATCCTTTCTACCTCTTTTCTTTTCCATTGCTCTGGCAATGGCCTGGAAAGATAACACCCTCACCTGTATCTCCCCGGTCATGGCCAAGGTGGGATAACCTCTGGAATTTACAACACCTTTTATTTTAGGCTAGGAGAAAATCTAACCCTGCTCCCAGCATTCCTTAAGCTAAATAAACCATCTCATTGGTCCAATGCCCTAAATATACATTCTGAGTTAGAAGGGGCCTAATGACCAGTATTCACTCCTTTGGCAGAGCCCTACTTCCCTGGTTGAGGATACATGTAAATGAGATTTGATCAAGACCTTCTCCTTCATTCTTAAAATCGTTCCAGAACCTCTTGCTAAAGCAATGGCTACTCAACAAAAATCGTTAGACTCTGATGAAAGTAATTCTTGAAAATAAGACAACCCTTGATGATCTCTTAGCTGAGCAACGCTGAGTCTGTGCTGTAGCCAACACTGCTTGCTATACCTGGATTAACAGTTCTGGGGAAGTTAAAACTCAACAACATCAGGTCACTGAGCAAGCCACTTGGTTTAAAAGAGTGACTCCTTCAGCAGGGTCTTTATTACTTATTTGATGTTAATTGCTTTGAGTCTTGGGAAGGATGGCTTCCAATTGTACTCGAAACATGGGGAATTATCTGGTTTATAGTAATGATACTAATCTGCCTGGTGCATGGTGTTCTCTCAAATTCTTTAAATGCAACAGCGCTGGTAACCTACCAACAAATGATCTCTCTAGAGATTATTAAGAACATTAAAAACAAACAAACAAACAAAAATAAAGGGAACAGCATGACCAACTGAAAAATTGTAAACTTGAAGTGGTTACCTGCGAACATCACAAGAGTGAATATTTCAAAGAGAAATACGAAGGCTGTGCGAACTTCAGAGCAGTTGCTGAGAGTGGTGTTAATGCCTTCTATTTTAATGCCATCTAGCACTTAAGCTAAGAGTCTGATCAAAAGAAGGAGTTATTAAAAAGAAAACCACAGGCTCAAAAGTGACCTCACTTAGCTTAAGGCCCTAAACCAGTATACCAAGACTTCATACCTGCCCAACCCAGTTTCAGCACCCAGAACTGTAGCCTTTAACCAGGGCATGGAATTTCCTGGTCCTCACTAGGAAGTTTACTGATTGACACCCTCTGTTCTCCTTAGGAGGGTGACCTTGCCTGAAACAATGGATTCTTTGCTAATAATTTTTTGTCACTCCTCTCTTTCCTGTAGCCCTTTGGAGCTCCCCTTTACTTGCTGGATAGAATGCTGCCCTATTCATTAATGCATCGTTTAATACAGCTGGTTAGATCGTTAAAGTTTGTTTGGTTGAATTTTTGTTATTTCACAGATTCTTAGTTTATCCAATGATCAAATCAGGATCAAACATTTACCTTTTACCTGGGCTGTGATGAAGAGCAAATGAAATTATCTTGATGACAATCCTTGCTGTTGGAAACATGACATGAATGAATTTATTCATATATTTATTGTATTTACTTATACCTTTGCCTGAAACACACTAAAGTAAGCTCACACAGTCACCCCTAATTTTTATTCCTACAGCTAAGACACAGAGAGGCAGCAAATGAGGTAAACGTAATTTTAATGTAAGCATTGAGCTGAAGTGGCCTGTAACGTTTTGATTTTTCTATTGGTCGGAGAGAAGTAAATCATATAGTAAGTTCCCTGTTAATGACTATGGTAAGGGCGAAGTTCCTGGTTATGACATGTCTTACCTGGCATTATTTCTGCAATGAGTGTCTCCCAAGGTCTTCTCATAGCAACAAGGCTAATGGGGCCTTTCTATTAATGCAAGTCTACAGCAGATTTCTAGTGCTGTTTCTTGTACGTTTTTGTTTGTTGTTTTGTTTTCAATAAAAGCTTACATATGTATATATATACATGAAAGCACAAAACAGGGAAGTGATTCTGAAGAGAGACGAAAACTCACGTGGTCCATGTTTTCAACCGACCTGCGTTGAGAAAGAGCACCTAGGACACACAATTTTTATATGAAAATTGTTACCTTTCTGTCTTTACGTCAATCAGTGTGTGGTGATGAGATTTTTATTTATCTTTTTTGAAGTTTTTTATTTTCATTCCAGTTAGCTATACAGTGCTATATTAGTTTCAGGTGCCCAATAGGATGAATAAACTCACTGTATGGAAAAGAAAGAGACTATTAAGTGACTTTAAAGTCAGCTCTTGAGGATCTTTTAACATTTAACATAATTATACTAACATTTTCCTTCTTGGGATTTACCACGAAGCGTATCCCACAAACCCATTTTTTTTTAAGACCGCACAAAGTTAGATTGTGTGGAGTGCATAAAATTGTACCCCAGAACCATGTGTGTGTGGAAAAAGTCACATTGAGCAGAAAGAGGATAAATCAGGATAACCTTGCAACTCTCTCTTCCTGCATCCAAGCGTCCATGGTCTTTTCAAGGAATTTTGTCTTTGTATGTATGTGGGCTTTTTTTTTTTTCTTTTACCACTCTAGATAAATACAGCCCTCATTTTAGGTTTTATGTATTCAGACAGCTATCAGTGTGAATTGACCTGTCATTCTATCCTTGCAAAGAAGTGAGCTGAAATGCTGAGTTTCTGTAATAAAAATATTCTTTTGTTAGGAATCATTAAGATACTGGAAGAGGTGATGTCTGAGAGCCCACAATGGGGGAGTTATGTTCTATTTCTATGGATTGGTTTACAAGGAACTTTCCTCATGCTCTAGCTCATGGAAACCCCTGAAATCATCGTTTTGAGTACTGGTTCTGTCAGTAAAGGGTAGGACTCTTGGCAAGTTACTTGGACTCTCTACAGTCTATTTCCTCTTGTCTAATGTGGAGTTTGCCAACTTCCACTCACGTCAGTGTCACTGGGGGTCAGATGAGATAGTGCATGCGAACCTTTCACATAGTGCCTGGCACAGTAACAATCACTCAATGTGTATTGGTTTTCACTAGGATTGCTGCCATGTTCACAAACACAATCACTCTCAAAACTCATGTACAGTAATTGGGGATACTGGGGCATATCAGATTTGAACAGTAGGGCTGCTTTCTTTAGTTTAGATGAGAAATTTGTCTAGACTCCTTACAATATGTAAGATTCTGTTGTGGATTCTAGGGTTGGAAAAATTTATCTGGTAGCAATCCTTCAGGTCACCAGTGGGTGCTGAGTACTGTATAGCAGTCACTTTTTTTCTGGTTATTTTTCCATTCAACAAGTATTTATAGAACATCTACAGTGGGCACTGTGCTACGAGCTAGGGGAAGAAGGAAAACAATGATCTTAGACATTACCTTCCAGTAGTGACAAAAAAAAATGCATCATTCATGAACTTCAACAGCTTCATGTGCAGAAACACAATATATGAATTGATTTGCTGAATTACATAGAATCAGACCAGCCATTTCTGGAATTTGGGGGCTCCTATTTATAATGACTTTCTCCTCTCTGATGGAAAATTCTATCTATCTATCTATCTATCTATCTATCTATCTATCTATCTATCTTATTCATCTATCCATCCATCCATCTATCCACAACACAGACACATGTCAAATAATGGATATGAACAATCAAGTAATACTTGCTCTCATTTCTTGTAGATCTCACTGTTATTAACTCTGCAAAAGCTTCTCTGAAAGATGAAAATGGTAAGTTTTTTCATGTTTGCTTTTTAAAAAGAATTGTTTTCATGTTTATTTATTCCTGAGACAGAGAGAGACAGAGCACGAGTGGGAGAGGGACAGAGAGAGAGGGAGACACAGAATCAGAAGCAGGCTCCAGGCTCTGAGCTGTCAGCACAGAGCCTGATGCGGGGGAACTCACAAACCGCGAGATCATGACCTGAGCCGAAGTCGGTCGCTCAACCGACTGAGCCACCCAGGCGCCCCTCCATATGTTTGCTTTTATGTTATGCTATAGAATTTTTTCCTTCTGATCAACTTAACTGTTGAACTTCCCTGACTTCAGGTAGAAATCTCACAATGGCTGGATCTTGCAAAATGGACTAAGTGACAATTTAAGTCAGTCCATCATTTCCCAGGAGTCATCATCACATAGTAAATGCTTGTATGGGAATGAGAAGAATATAAATTAGGGGTGCAGCGAGGGCCTGTTAAGTCTTTCAGCAACGGACTTCACTCATTTCTGTGGTCGCTGCTTCTACTGACCGAGGAAAACACGATATCAAGTGGCTTCTAGATTTTTTTTGAGTCTTTGTTCTTGCTCATAGTTAATAACATCAACTGACACTGAGAGATTGTTGTAGAGAAGACTCTGTGTGTACCGTCACTGCATTTTGTTTAATTCACTTAATACTCACCCATTCTGTTCCTATTTTACACATGAGGGCAATGGACTAAAATGAACTAAGTCCCTTGAACCATGCCACACAGTGAGGTCTGAGACTTCAACCCAGGCCATCTGAATCAAGAGCTCATACACTTACTAAGATTGCATTCTTCCTGTAACTCCAAAGCCAAGGTCCTGAGACAGCTGCACACATTGGGAGGAGATGTGAGTGCAGGGCTTCAAGTGCCACAGACTGGATTTTAAACCCAGTCTTTTCACTTTTAGTTGCATGAATATGGGTACATTATTTAAGTTTTCTGAGGCAACCAGGAAAAACACAAATAACACCTAACTCAGTTGTTGAAGACATAGGCCACATATGTGGAATGTCTAGAATAGGGTATCTCATTTAGCTGGTACATTGTAAGTACGGTTTCTGGCCCTTTCTCCCCACGTATGTACCACAAAAGTGATGAGGAGCATTGGCTCTAGTTCTGCCGATCTGCCCTCCATGTCCAATATCAAGGGGCCCCTGGACCTTAACTAACTATTACTTGACGAAAGGTAAGGAGTTGTGAGCACATCACCACTTGAGGTCCCTTCCACACCAGGGGGGAGTGATTCTGGAGCTCTGAACCTCTGGAGATATAGCCGGTAAGGGAAATTTCCACAGGAACCAACAGCCTTGTGGTTCATGGAGTAGCCAGTCTGTCCCACCATCACTGATATCAATTATTTCTTGACATCATATATTTCCTTCTAAACTTCAAAAGATAATAAAAGCTGCTGTCTTAGAACATCATAGCTACAATGAGAGATATTCAAGAAGGACAGGCAACTAAGCCATGAACTCCTCAAGTTTGAGAGAATTTGTATTAAACCCTTTCTTCCATGTGATATTATGCCCTCTTAAGAAAAACCTCTCACCCACCCCACTATGAACCCTACCAAATTTCCATGGATTCCTAGGAATCTGACTCAAAGTACAACATGTAATGGCTAAGATGCTTAAATCAACAAGTCAACTTTATATTTATTCTTAATTATGTGATGTCTTTGGCACTTATTACGTGTAGAGATGCAGAATTACAGAGTGGCTGAGAATATGTGCTTGAATGTCATGTTTCTGGGACTTACTAACAGTATAACATCAGGCAAATGCCTTCTTGGTCCTCAATTTATTTGTAAGGGGGGAATGAAAATATAATCTCATAGGTTATTTAAAATTAAATAAGATCAAAGCTTTGCTTGTACAGCTCTCAAATAAGTGCCAGGTGGATGTGGTTAATGGATATTGGCTATTATTCTTACTAGAGATGTAGTTGGGGTGAAGAAGGGCTAAAAGCTATTTTATCACCAATGCTTTTTTCCCATTGGATTCATTCATTTAAAATGATACTTTACCTTTAATACTTAGAATGTTCTGATTGAATTTCAGAGAGTTTGTTGAATGACATGACCTGCAAGCTGGATTCCTGGTTGTCCTGGTGGCAGTGGTAGTGCTGATGGGGGTGTAGATGTTTACTGTCAGGTTGTGATGGTGTGGGGGTGTCACTTCAACCCAGGTCGTCTGAAATGTATAATGTCACCCACCCTCCCATTAATAAGTCCTTGCCTTTCAAAACAACAGGTGAAACTAACCGATGGCTTCTTTTAGACCCCCTGCAGCTGCAGCTCGTGAACACCTCTGCCTACTGCACCTACCTCCTCCTCCTCGTCAAGAGCATGGTCTACACCGTCATCACCGCCATCTGTCTGCTTGGGAGAGCGGCACTCTGTGACAATGGGAAGAGTTCCTGACCCGTGGTGGCACAGGGTCCATGTTTCTCCATTGACTGTTGTCACTAAAAGTGTCTGCTGTGGGTCTAGCGGGGCTTTCTTTCTGGGTGGTTCATTTCAGTTCACACGTTGTCTTTTTCTATGTGTCATCATTGCAGAATGGGTTTGCAAACTCCTGGGCAAACAGGAAATGTCACTCTGCACCAAGAACAGACTCTGCCATGAGTCAGGGGTGGGGCCAGGGGGCACCCACAGGGGCTTCAGCACTGCTCTCTCCTTCACGTCCACCAGCTCGTCAGCCACCCAGCACCCTCGCCTCTGAGTACAGCCGGCGTGCAGCTTCCATAGCGGCCCCTGGGGCTCTTTATACAAATAACTGCCTGGAGGCCTTTTATTTTACATACATGGAAGCCTTCATCCTTGCTGCCTGAACTTTGTGCTGTTTTTCATAATAGGCACAATAAAAACAATCAAAAGCCTACTTTTGCCTCTGTGGACATTCATTTGGTCAAATCTAACTGAGAGTCCAAAGTAAGGGACAACATGGCAACTGAGCCTTCACATTCAGCATTGATGTAATCATGGTCAATTCCACATTTCAAATTCTTTCCCTGAGAGAGTCCTTGTGATGCCTTCTTTGGGGCACTGGCCCCAGGGGAGCCACAGCCAGCGAAGGTGTCAGGTTATTTCTCTTTCCAAGGGCAGCAGATTCAGACTCATTTGATTTGAGACGCTCTTGTGATGACAGTGTAACATGTCATGTGACTGGCATGTTCTCAGACCTGGGCCTGTATCTCCCGTGCACCATGTTTCCTGATGTCACAAAAACCCCATGAGAGCTGCACTAACACCGGAAAGGGAGGGTGGTGCAGGGGTTAAGTGCTTGAACTCTGAACCCCACATGCCTGAGTTTAAATCTTGGGTCTATAAGTATTTGAACTCCCTGTACCACAATTTTCTCATTTGTAAAATGGAGTTAAAGTGACCCGTCTCCCAGAGTTGTGTGGATGAGATGAGTTTATTATCGTGGGTGGCAAGTCCACAACAGCATCTACCGTAGGCGGCTCTATTAGAAATAATAGGTGACCTACGCTGACGTGCACACACATCAACACGTGTGTCACACCTTTACATGTGTGTGTACATTTCTACACACATGGGTGTAAAACAAAATGTCCATTGTATGGTAGGTGGGTAAAGTAAGTGATGGTATATTTTTCTATTTTTGTTAATGAATGCAAGTAAAGTATAAACTTTTATATATTAGAGTTAGAATAATGTCTCATTGAAAATTGAGAAGGATATTTTGTTTATTTAGAATCAGCTTCACTTGCTGTGAAACAGGTGTTTTGGAGACCAAGTAGAGGTGGAAACAGCACAAGACGCACCAGATACCAAAAGGAGGAAATTTAATTCCCATCCACTTCTTCATTTTCAGGAATTTCATTAGGCTTTTTTTTTACACCAAATACCTGGGCCTCTACTTAGAGACCTGGAACTGATCTGCAACTGTTTCTGTGTGTGGAAAGCACAGAGGCAAAGGGGAGACTAGCAAATGACCCAGAGCCGTGTGGGCTGATTTCAGGGCCGGGCACTCCTAGCCAGTGTCCCCTGTGGCTTCCAATCCTCAGCCCCTCCCTTCCCCAACCCCATCTGGGCAGCCCTGCGGGCTCTGCTCTGCACTGGCAGGTGCAGAGAGGGGGAGGGCGGTGGTGCAGGGGACAGTGTGGGGGGCAGGAAGGGGCTGGTGTTTTGTTTTCTCAGGGTTTTTCTGGTCTATGTGCTCTGTCAAATGTGGTTGATTCGTGGAAAAGGCTTGAAGTCAAACCGGCCCCCACTGGTTGGGACTGTGCAAGGTGTAGTAGGTTTTGTCAGATAAAATAAGGGCAGTTAGACCACAGCCAAGCTTGCTCTTTTCCACAAGGCCACGGCTAATGAAAAGAAAATATCCATCTGCACACGCGTAGGACTGCTGTCAAACATACTCCTAGGCTATGGTCGAGGGGTTCCCCCATTTTATACCAAGCTCATTCCAAGTAGCTGCTTCATGAGTTGGGAATTGTATGACCAGGACTGTTGAGACGCTGCACCTTCAGTCCAGTCTGATGCCTCTGTTCTGCGGGGAACAGCCCACAGACTTCTCGTAGCCCCAGTTAATCCTGACATCTACCAAGGATCTGCGCTTCTCCCTGGCATGTGATTTCCTCAGGTGGTACTTTCCATCTCATTTTGTCAGTGCAGACAGGGGGACACAAGACCCGGGCACATGACACTGTTAGCACAGGTAGAGTGTAGACAGGCAACAGGGAGGGACTTCTTTCCTCACAAGAGCTCAAGACATATGGAGGCCCTTAGTCAACTGCATAATTGAATGTCATGTTCTGAATCATTTAAGTCCCTCCACAGGGACAAATGACTGGAGAGTCAAGCTGAGCACGGCTCAATAGAAGACATGCACGGGAGGTAAAAGTGTGCTGGGGGTTGAGCAGAGGAGGGCTGTGCAGCCACATGAGCACAAACAGCAAGCATCCCCACCCCAACCCATCCCAAGCACAGTACAGACAGGGTGCCCTGTCCTGGGATCCAATGTGCCCAGTGCCTGGGGAAACAAAACTCTATTGCTGAGATCACAGACTAGGCTTCTACAGATGGAATTCATGGCACGTTCACACCATAGACTTCACTCAGGCCAAATCCCAGGTGATCCTTGGCTTCTGTGAACACGGGC
The DNA here is from genome assembly GCF_046562875.1 of Panthera onca. Classification (NCBI taxonomy): domain Eukaryota; kingdom Metazoa; phylum Chordata; class Mammalia; order Carnivora; family Felidae; genus Panthera; species Panthera onca. Next base: position 75,703,170 of record NC_138340.1, on the reverse strand, counting down.
TGCTTGCTACTGGTTCAGCGAGCATGTGCGGGAGAGAGCTCTGTCTCAGCTAAATTATACACCGACACCCAACTCAGGCATCTTCAGTGGGCCTAGTGTATATGTGGCTCCCCTCCTGACACTGGATATTCTAAATGTGACCACACCACTGGATTCTTGAGGTTTGAGTCTCAAGACCATAATCTGAGGACTCTCCTGACTTTCTCCACCTTAAGAAACTCTTTCCAGTTATGCTTCAGCCTCCCAAACCCCTCCTGATGGCACTTCTGTCATTTGGTCCATTCTCAGAACAAACACAGACAGAGCTGATCTGACCTGTACAAATGCACATTTTGACCCTGTCATTACATTCTGTAGTCATTTCTTCAGGAAATATCTTTGACTAGCTAATACCTGTTTCCATTATGTACATTTTCCCTCTAAAACTAAAAAAAAGTGTCTGAGAGTAGAATAAAAATTAAATAATTATTATATTTCCATGAAATATATTGTATCCATTTAAAATTATATTTATATAGTTGTTTAATGTTTATTTATTTTGAAAGAGAGAGAAAGAGAGAGCAAGAGCGAGGGAGGGGCCGAGGGAGAGGAGAGAGAGAATCCCAAGCAGGCTCCGAACTGTCGGCACAGAATTCTATGTGCGGCTCAATCTCCCAAACCCTGACATCATGACCTCAGCTGAAATCACGAGTTAGACACTTAATCGACTGAGCTGCCCAGAAGCCCCCGTAAGAGGCTCCTCTAAAGCAGGGCTGGCTCATTAGGCTACTGGCTAAAAACTACACGGAACAGGAGTCTGTGTTTCTGCTGTCCTGGGACTGACACACCGCTGATTGGCGCCTGGGGGACAAGAGGGCATCTGGGGCTGCTCGCCTGCTCTTGACTTTCCTTCTCCAGCGCCCAGGGCCGTGCCGGCACTTAGTAGATTTACAACTGTGGAAGGAAGGAATGAGAAGCAGGGAGAAAGAAAGACATCAGAGTAACCAAAATTTAAAGTGTTAACATTTTCCCTTATAAAGGAGTGGTTTGAATTTTAATATCCTAGAGATTTGAAAAATTGTTAGATGTGCTCTGAGAGGCTATATAGGTGGTTGCTTTGCAGGTTTGCGTGTGGGTCTAACCATGTCCTGTTCACCTGTGTGCTCCGTGGAAGGATGAGGAAGCACAAGCCTCTGTCAGACGACGGGGTTGAAGGTGTCACGTGTGGTCACGCAGCAGAAGTGAACCAGTCGTGATGCTGAGGAAAAGCTACTTTGTCACCTTCTAAGTCATAGGGACACTGAGAATGAAGACTTTGTATAATATATAATCTGTGCTAAGCAAATCTAGATGGAGGCATGAAATTGGAATCTGACACCTTCTGAAAGTAACCAGCACACAGGCTGGATTGTCTGGGCCAGTCTGGCTAAGTCCTGTGTCCCCAGGTACTTATTGTTAGAATGCCTCTGAAGTGTTCTTACTTTAATGATCAGTTATAAACCCACCCTCTATATAGTCAGTAGATTTGAAACACAATTTTTCTTTTTTTTTAATAAAAATTTTGAAAAGTATTAAAACATCGTAGTTGAGGATATTACCTAACCCGGATTTAAAAAAAAAGAAAAAACAAGCAAACCGGTTTAGTGAGGTATAATCTTGCACAGCACTAATATCATCCGTTCTAAATGTGTGATTGCATGGTTTTTAGTCAATTTATACTTTTTAAACCAACATTAGCACTACAATATAATTGTAGAGCAACTTTATTATCCAACAACTTTCTTTATTTACAGTTAATCCCTGCTGCTACTTCCAGTCCTAGATTAACCACTGATTGGCTTTCTGTTTTGTAAATTTGTCCTTTGCAGATAATTAATAGAAATTAAATGATACAATATGTATTTTTTTACATCTGGCTTCTTCTACTTACCATCATGTTTTTGAGGGTCATTCATGTTGTGGTGTGCAGAAGTAGCTTGTCCCTCTGTATTGCTGAATACTATTTCACTATGACAGCGTTTGTTAATTCACCGACAGATAGATACTAGAATTCTTGCCAATGTTTTCTGTTATGATCATCCTGCTAGGAACTTGGAAATGCATGTCTTTGGGGACATTTGTTTTTGTTTTTCTTAGATACCTGGGAGAGATTCCCTGGATCTTTTGGTGAGTTTCTGCTTAAGTAGTTGCCAGTGTTCTCCAAAGTTCACTTCGGTATATATATATATATATATATATATATATATATATATACACACACACACACACACATACATACATATATACATATGTATACATATGTATATGTATATATACATATACATATATGTGTGTGTATATATGTATATATATGTACATATACATATATACACATATATATACACACATATACATATATATACATATATACATATATATACATATATATACACATATATGTATGTATATGTATATAATATGGACTGTTACTCAGCCATAAGAAAGAAAGAGTGAGATTTTTCCATTTGCAACATGGATGGGCTGAAAGGCTTTAATGCTAAGTGAAATATGTCAGAGAAAGATCATTTACCATACGATTTCACTCATATGTGAATGTAAGAAAGAAAACAAAAGAGAAAAAAAGTCAGTGTGACGTAGTGCCCCCTTGTGGTTTTCATTTGCCTCTAAGGGCTGAATGTTGAAAATATTTTCATGTGCTCATTCGTTATCCATATACCTTCTTGGGAGAGATGTGTATTTTAACCCTTTCATTATTTGTTTAAGTTATGTGTTTTTCCATCCCCTTCTTATTGAGCTGTAGGAATTCTTTAGACATTCGAGATTACAAGTCCTTTATCAGATAAAAATCCTTTCTATGATTCACAATATTTCTTTCCCAGGCTGTAATATTTTCATTCTGTTTAGGGAACCTTTTGAAACACATGTTTTTAATTTTGTTGAACTCCAGTTGATCACAATTTATTCTTTTATGAATGATGTGTTTAGATATTCAGTGGTGCCCCAAACATCTGTTGATAAGACTACTCGTCTCGCGCTGAATCAACTCAGCACATTTATCAAAAACCAGTTGAGCATAAATACGGGTTTATTTCTGGACTCTCAGTTCTCTTCCGGTGACCCATATGCTTTCTCTGCACCAGGACCACACTGGCTTAATTATGTAACTGAATTCTTCTGTGAGCTCTGAAATCAGGTGTTGTAAGGCCCTGCCTGAAAGGCCCGCCCTGTTGTCCCCTGGACCCCAGTTGTGTCAGTATTAAACCTGTTCACACCCTCTGTGTATGTGGCTCCCTCAGTCTAAACATGCAAGTTAAATATGGGGTGAGCCCCCCCCACCCCACCCCCACTGTTTCTGCAGGGTGACCTTAGCCGTCCTCCCACTGTATTCTTTTTCAAAATTATTTTGTCTATTCTAGGTCTTTTGCATTTTCATGTCAGTTTTAGGGAAAGCTTGTTAATTTGTGCCCACAAAGCCTGCTAAATCTATAATGAACTTGGTAAGAACTGCCATCACGGCAATATTGAATCTCCTAACCAATGAACATGGACCGTCTTTGCATTTATTTAGATATTTTTAATTTTTCTCTGCATTGTTTTGTAATTTCCAGCATAGAAGGAAGTTTGCACTTCTTTTGCTAAATTAACTCCTAAATGTTTTATTCTTTTTGTTTCAATTGTAAATGGGACTGTTTCCTTAATTTCATTTTCACGTCTTTTCATGCTAGTATATAGAAATACAACTGACATTTTGTACATCAAATGTGTATCTTGTGACAACATGAACCTTGCTTTTCAGTTCTGGTTTTGGTTTTGTGTGCATGTAGATTCTATGGAATTGTCTACATATAGGATCATTTCATCTGTGGAGAAAGACATTTTTATATTTCCTTTTCAGTCTGCTGGGTATCTTTTCTTTTTTTCTAGTTGCACCATCTAAAACTTTTAATACTAGAATGCCTGGGTGGTTGGTTCAGTCAGTTAAGCGTCCAACGTTAGCTCAGGTCATGATCTCACAGCCCCTGAGTTCGAGCCCCATGTCCGGCTCTGTGCTGACAGCTTGGAGCCTGGAGCCTGTTTCGGATTCTGTGTCTCCCTCACTCTCTGCCCCTCCCCCACTTGTGCTCTGTCTCTCTCTCTCTCTTTCTCAAAAATAAATAAACATTAAAAAAAATAATAATAAATAGAACTTTTAATACCATGTTGAATAGAAGTGTCGAGCACACATCCCTGCATTGTTCCTGGTCTTTAGGGAAAAGCATTCAGTCTTTCAACATTAAGTATGACATCAGCTATGGGTTTTCACAGATGCCTTTTATCAAGACGAAGAAGTTCCCTTGTACTGAGATTGTTTGATCTGCCAAGCTGAATATTCTCTTAAAGCCCTCTAGTGAATATTTCATTCTAGGTATAAAACTTCTCCATTATAGAGTTTTTTAAAATATCTATTCTTTTTTATAATTTGGGTATTCTTAATTAGAATATCTGTTTGTTGACTTTTGTTGTCATACTCTCCTTTCATCCTTTAAACATGGTTTTGTATACTTTTTGAACACATTTGTAATAACGGCTTTGAAGTCTTTGCTAAAGAAAATATCTGGACTCACTCAAGTCCAGTTTGTATTGAGTTGTGGGGGACTTTCCCCATATTAATTGTCACATTTTTCTGATTCTTTGACTGTCTTGTTATTTTTTATTGAAAAGGGTTCTGTTGAAAATACATTGCAGCAACTCTCCATTGCGATTATTCCCCCAAAAGTTTGCTTTCATTGCTCTTTCTATGCTGAGAATGCTGCTTGGGCTAAATCTGATATCATATCTCCTGTGGTACATGGTGGGTCATGACTCTCTTGTTTTCTTTCATAATTATTTATTTTTCAGCCTTGATTCCTCGGCATCACCCGTGTCCACTTAGAGGTAGCCGAGAACACTTAGGGATTGTGCTCAAGCAACTTGATCAAGACTTCAGTCCTCTGCCAAATGGTTATTTTGTATGAATTGGGTAGCACATTCGTATTTTAGGTGATTAGCATATAGACTGTATGTGCTCAGGCATCAGTCTTCCCAGCTTATACTCTTGTGAAGCTTTTCATGGCGCCTCTACATATGCCCATGACCTCAAGGTCGAACAGGAGTGTGTGGCCGGCTTGGGCTCTGCTGAGTCTCCGCTAAGCACGCACACAGCTTCAGCCAAGCACACGCTTGCTGCAGCCGTGACCTCAACCTCAGACCAGCACAGCCCCTGCCTTCCTGCCTGCGCACCCCTGAATCTTTCGGTTCACCCTCACATCACTTCCCACCCCAAATTATCTGAGCTGCCTTATGCTGTGGGATTTGCTGCCAGTCCTCATGGCCTGTCCTATCTTGGAAGAATTGTCATGCCCACGGAGCTGGGTATTGGGCGATGGGGGAAAAATAGGAGCCTATCTAGGCAAGAACACCAGTGTCGTTCCCTGACTTCTGCAACTTTTCAAGCATAAACACTTCTCAGATCGTTGCATGAATTTGGACCTTTCCCAACCATTGAAATGGTTTGCTTTGTTGATCCAGTCCACTTTTGTAGTTGGTTTCCAAAAAGATTTGTTGACCGTGGCCAGAAGGCCTTGCTTACATTCACTTGTAAAGTACATAAAGCATACACATTATGTTTTAATTAAAAGTTTGGCTTTATTTAGGATGCCCAAATATTCCAACACCTGTCAGCTCCTTGTGGCTCATATGCCATTAGCCTGACAGGTGGGGAGTAAGCCCAGAAACGGGAAGACATGCTATGACCATTTTCCTGAGACCATGTGGTAAAGCATTTACTCTGCCCTGTCTCCCTACAGCAGTTCAACAGGCTGGAGAGTGAAGCCTTCCGACAGCTATGCTTTTATCTATTTGTTTTACCACAACTTCACCTGAGCTGCATGACATTTGTGAGGTTGAGGTGTGGGACACAATCTTGCTTCAGATTCTTTGCCATGTATTCTCCTGTGCCAGATTTGATCTCGGCCATTATGTAGCTGACATTCTCTGAAGAGAAAAATGTCCTCTTCCAGGTATGTTATCTGCCAAGAGGCAGGCTGTTTCCTTTGCCTGTGAGGAGGCTCTGTCCTCAAACTGTGTCGGTCTTCCCACAGATTTGCCTTTATTTCCCCTCCTGATTGAGAGGAATGCATGCTTTTTGTAAAAGTGTGCATAGAACGATCATTAGAGAACCTGTCCTACAAAATGTGGGGCCACATCTGGGTTTACGGTTTAGTTCATATCCTCATTTTGTGTTTGTAAAGTCACATGATTGTGGCCGTACCACTGATATTTATGCCCTCTTTTCAAAATTATAACTTAAAAATTATACAGTCAGTCTGTTGTAGAAATTTTGGACTGTCCAGAAATGATTGAAGTCGCCTTGTTATTTTCTTCTCATCTTTCTGATTTGCACGTATTTAGGTTTTTATTTTTATAAACATGGTCGTCTGGGATATACAGATTTTTCATTATGTATTTGCTTCTGCTTGATAGAGTGAGCATTTTCCGTGCATATAAACTATATAAACTTAATTTGGGGGCACCTGGGTGGCTCAGTCTGTTAAGTCTCCAACTCTGGTTTCAGCTCAGGTCATGATATCAGGGTTTGTGAGATCGAGCCCCACATCAGGCTCTATACTAACAGTATGAGGTCTGTTTGGGATTCTTGCTTTCCTTCTCTCTCTGCCCCTCCCTTGCTCTTGCTCTGTCTTTCTCTATCAAAATAAACATAAAAAAACTATATAAATATAATTTTAAGTGGATACAATATGTTTCATGGAAATACAATAATTATTTACTTTTCTTCTGCCCTCAGACATTTGGATTTCTTTTAATTTTAGAGGTAAATTGTACATAATGGAAGACAAGTATTATTTGGTCAGAGATATTTCTGGAAGAAATGGCTACAGAGTGTAATGACAAGGTCAAATGTGCATTTGTGCGGGTCAGATCAGCTCCATTTGTGTTTGTTCTGAGAATGGACCAAATGACAGAAGTGCCCCCAGGAGGGGTGGGAGACTGAGGCCCTAACCAGAAAGAGTTTCTCAGGATGGAGAAAGGGTTGAGGAGGTTCTGAAGATTCTGGCCTTGGGACCCAAATCTCAAGAACCCAGTGATGTGGTCACAATTAGAATATTTTCTTTCAGGAGTGAAGTCACAAATAGAGCAAGCACACAGATAATCCTGAGTGGGATGTCGGTGTATAATTTACCCTGAGAAAGAGCTCTTTCCCACACATGCTCACCTGAACCAGTGACATGTGGCCCATGTTCATGGAAGCCAAGTCTCATCCAGAAACTGGCCCTCAGGCACAGACCAAGAGGAGTGAAATCTATGGTGTGAATGTGCTGTGAAATTCTGTGCTGTAATTTCATCTGTGAAAGCCTACTCCGTGATCTCAGCAATAGAATTTTGTTTCTCCAGACACTGGAAAGATCGGATCCCAGGGCTGAGCACCCTCTCTGTACTGTGCTTGGTTTGGGTCAGGGTGGGGACACTTGCTCTTTGTGCTCACATGACTGCACAGCACTCCTTTGCTGGATCTCTAGCACACTTTTATCTCCTGGGCATGTCTTCTATTGAGCCTTGTTCAGCTTGACTCTCCAGTCATCTGTCCCTTTAAAGGGACTTAGATAAGTCAGTATATGAGATTCAGTTACACAGTTGAACTCAGGGCCTCCATATGTCTGTGCTCTTGTGAGGAGAGAAGCCCCTCCCTGTCGCTCTGTCTATACTCTACCCATGCTAACAGCTTCATATGCACCCGTCTTATGTCACCCTGCCTACACTGACAAAATTAGATGGGAAGTATGAGCACTAGTAAATCACATGCCGTGGAAAAGTGTAGATCTTTGGTGGATGTCAGGATTGCCTTCTGCTACAAGCAATCTGCTTGCTTTTTCCTTCAGAACACCGTCATCAGAGAGAATGGAAGGTGCAGCGGCTCAACAGTCCTGGTCGTACGATTCCCAACTCATGAAACAGCTACTTGAAATGAACTTCATATAAAATAGGTGCACCCCTCACTCACAGCCTAAGAGTATGTTTGACAGCAATAATATGCATGTGCAGATGGACATTTTCTTTCATTAGCTGTGGCCCTTTGAAAGTGAGCAAAGTTGGCTGTGGTTTAACTGTCCTTATTTTATCATTCAACACGAAGCCAATGCTTGCACAGTCCCAACCAGTGGAGGCCAATTTGACTTCAAGCATTTTCCACGAATCAACTGCATTTGACAGAGCACATAGACAAGAAAAGCCTGAGAAAAGAAAACCCCACCTCCGCACGAGCGCCCTCCTGCCCCCCACTGTCCCCTGCACCACCGCCCTCCCCTTCTCTGCACCTGCCACTTGAGGGCTGCCTAGGTCAGGTTGGGGAAGGGAGGGGCTGAGGACTGGAAGCCACAGGGGACACTGGTTAGGAGTGCCCAGCACTGAAATCAGCCCACACAGCTTTTGGTCATTTGCTAGATTCCTCTCTTTGCCTCTGTGCTTTCCACATCCAGAAACAGTTCCAGATCTCTAAGTAGAAGCCGGGGTATTTGTCCTAAAGAGATCTGATCAAATTCCTGAGAATCAAGGAGTAGATGGAAATTTAATTTCCTCCTTCTTGTATCTGGTGGGTCTTGTCTTCTTTCTACTTGAGAACCTCTACTTGGTCTCCAAAAGCACCTGTTGCACAGAAACTGAATCTGATTGTCAATAAACAAAAAATCCTTCCCAATTTTAATTGAGACATTGTTTTTGTTCTAATACATACAAGTTTTTACTTCAAGTGTATTCGTTAGCAAAAATAGAAAAATATACATTTTTTTTACCCACCTACCACACACTGAACATTTTGTTTCACATCCATGCTTGTAGAAATACACACATACATAAATGAGTGTCATACTTTGTGTGTGTGTGTGTGTGTGTGTGTGTGTGTGTGTGTGAGAGAGAGAGAGAGAGAGAGAGAGAGAGAGAGAGAGCATGTTCTCTGTTATTTCTAAGGCACAGCTGCCAACAGTAAATGCTGATACTGTTGAGGACTTGCCTGTACTTGGCATAATTAACTCATCGCATCCACACAACCCCAGGAGATGTGTCACTGTAAGTCCATTTAACAAATGGGAAAATTATGGTACAGGGAGTTCAAATCTCTACAGACCCAAGATTTAAACCAGGTACTTGAGGTTCAGAGTCCAAGCCCTTAACCCCTCCACCACCCTACCTTTCCGATGAGCACAGCTCTCATGGGGTTCTTATGACATCAGGAAAATGGTGCCCATGAGACACCGGTCCAGGTCTGACACACCCTCCAGTCACATGACATGTGATACTGTGGCCACCAGAATGTCTTAAACCAAGTGAGTCTGAATCTGCTAAGGAATAACCTGGCACCTTTGCTGGCTGTGGCTCCCCTGGGGCCAGTGCCCCCAAAGAAGGCATCACAAGAACTCTCTCAGGGAAAGAGTTAGAAATGTGGAATTGACCATGATTACATCAATGCTGAATGTGAAGGCTCAGTTGCCATGCTGTCCATGGCCTTGGACTCTCAGTAATATTTCACCAAATGAAAACACACAGAGGCAAATGCAGGCTTTTGATTGTTTTTATTGTGCCTATTATGAAAAACAGCACAAAGTTCAGGCAGCAAGGATGAAGGCTTCCATGTATGTAAAATAAAAGGCCTCCAGGCAGTTATCTGGATACAGAGCTCCAGGGGCCGCGATGGAAGCTGCACGCTCTGAGCTGTACTCAGAGGTGAGGGTGCTGGGTGGCTGACGAGCTGGTAGACGTGAAGGAGAGAGCGGTGCTGAAGCCCCTGTGGTGCCCCCGGCCCCACCCCTGACTCATGGCAGAGTCTGTTCTTGGTGCAGAGTGACATTTCCTGTTTGCCCAGGAGTTTGCAAACCCATTCTGCAATGATGACACATAGAAAAAGACAACGTGTGAACTGAAATGAACCACCCAGAAAGAAAGCCCCGCTAGACCCACAGCAGACACTTTTAGTGACAACAGTCAATGGAGAAACATGGACCCTGTGCCACCACGGGTCAGGAACTTTTCCCATTGTCACAGAGTGCCGCTCTCCCAAGCAGACAGATGGCGGTGATGATGGTGTAGACCATGCTCTTGACGAGGAGGAGGAGGTAGGTGTAGTAGGCAGAGGTGTTCACGAGCTGCAGCTGCAGGGGGTCTAAAAGAAGCCATCGGTTAGTTTCACCTGTGTTTTTGAAAGGCGAGGACTTACATGAGAGAGGGGTTGACAGCATACATTTCAGATGACCTGGGTTGAAGTGACTGCCCAACACCACCACAACCTGACATTAAACATCTACACCCCCATCAGCACTACCACCGCCACCAGGACAATTCAGAATCCAGCTTGCAGGTCAACTCAATCACCAACCTCTGAGAAGTTGACTTAGAACATTCCCACATATTCAAAGGAACAGTCACATTTTTAATGAGCGAATCCAATGGAAAAGATCATTGGTGATAAAGAGCTCTTAGCACTTCCTCACCCCGACTATGTCTCGAAGTAAGAATAATTGCCAATGTCCATTGACCACAAACTCACTGCCACTTACTTGAGAGCTTTGCATGCAAAACTTTAATCTTATTTAATTGTCAATAACCTCTGAGATTATTATTTTCATTCCCATTTTAAAAAATAAATTGAGGATATAGAAGTAATTGCCTAGTGTTCTATCATTAGTACTAGGAGCCAAATATCAAATCCAGGAACATGATGTTCAAGCACATATCCTCAGCTACTGTGTAATTCTGCATCACTTCACGTAATACCTATCCAAGATATCAAATGATTAAGCACAGATATAAAGCTGAATTGCTTATTTTGAAGGATCTCAGCCATTACATGTTGTGCATTCAGTGAGATTCCTAGCAATGGTACAAATCATGGAAATTTGGTGGTGTTCATGGCGGAAATTTGGTGGGTGAGAGGTTTGTGTTAAGAGGGCATTACATAAAATGGAAGTAAGGGATTAATTCCATTTCTCTGCAACTTTAGGAAATCAAACTCATTCCTTTTTCTCCCTGAGTATCTATCATTCTAGCTATTATGTTATAGGACTATAGTATTTCATATCCTTCGAAGTGTAACAGGAAATACATGATGTCAGAAATAATTAATGACAATAATGATGGACCAGGCTGGCTACTCAATGAACCACGAGACCAAGTCTTTCCCTTACATGCTTTATCTCCACAAAGTCAGAACCCCAAAATTATTAGCCCTTGGTGTGAAAGGGACCTCAAGGGGTGATGCGATCAAAACTCCTTGCCTTTGGTCAGGTAATATGTTACATAAGGTCCAGAGGCCCCTTGATATTGGACTTGGAGGGCAGATCAGCAAGACTATAGCCAACGCTCCATGTCACTTTCTTACTTTCCCACATATGTTGGAAGAAAGGGCTAGAAACCAGTACTTACAATGTGTCCGCTAAATGAGATACCCGATGCTAGACATTCCACATATGTGCTCCTATGGCTTTGCTAACTCAGGCGTTATTTGTGTAATTCCTGGCTGGCTCAGCAAATGTAAGTAATGGGCCCATATTCATGCAACTAATAACGAAACAATTGAGGTGAAAATCCAGCCTGTGGCATCTCCAAAGGGTGCAGCCTGTCTCAAGCCCTTGGCTTTGGACTTAGAGGGAGAATAAAAATTAAGTTAGTATATGAACTCTGGATTCAGTTGTTCCGGGTTGCAGCTCCAGATCTCATTGTGTGGCATGGTGCAAGAGATTTCGTTAATTTTAGCTCATTGCCCTCATGCATAAAATGGGAATAAATCTTCCATGGTGAGTATTAAGAATTAAACAAAAGGCACTCACAGTACACACAACGCCTTCTGAACGGGAACCTCTCAGTGTCAGTTCATTCATTAACTATGAGCAAGAACAAAGGCTTAAAAAAAAAACTCCAGAAGCGACTCGATATCATGTTTTCCATAGTCAGTAGAAACAAAGGCCACAGAAGTGAATGAAGTCCGTTGCTGAAAGACTTCAGAGGCCCTTGCTGCACCCCTACTTTATGGTCCTCTCATTCCCAAACCTGCATTTACTATGTGAAGATGATCCCCAGGAAATGATGGATTGACTTAAATTATCACTCAGTCTATTTTGGAAGATCCAACCATTGTGAGGTTTCTATCTGAAGTCAGGGAAGTTTAAAAGTTAACCTGATTGTGAGGGAAAAAATGCTATCGCATAACATAAAGGCAAGCATATAGACAAACTTACCATTTTCGTCTTTCGAAGAAGCTTCTGTAGAGTTAACAGCAGTGAGCTCTGCAAGAAATAATAGCAAATATTATTTGTTCATATGCATTAATTGGCACGTGGCTGTGTTGTGGATGGATGGATAGGTACATATGTACATACATACATAGATGACAGATAGAATTTGTCATCAGAGAAGAAAGAGTTATTATAAATATGAGCCCACAATTACAGAAAGGGTTGGTCTGATTCTACGTAGTTCAGTAGATCAATTCATACATTGTATTTCTGCACATGGAGATGTTGAAGTTCTTGAATGATGAATGGTTTTTTCTCACAACTAGCAGGTAATGTTTGAGACTGTCTTGTTTTCCTTCTGTGCTCATAGCTCTTAGCACAGAGTTTGCTGTGATGCAGGTGCTCTATAAATACTTGTTGGATGGAGAAATAATCAGAAGCAGTGGCTGTCGTACAGTCCTCGGCACCCACTGCTGACCTGAAGGGTTGCTACCAAAATAAATGTGTCCGACCCTAGGATCCACAGCAGAATCTTACATGTTGGAAGGAGTCTGTTCTAGGTAAATTTTCCATCAAGCAAAGAAATCAGTCTTACCTTTCAAGTCACGCATGCCCCACGATGCCCAACTCCCGCATATCATTTTGTGGAGTGGTTGTGCTTGTGGACATGTCAATAATCCTGATGAAAACCAGTTCCTATTGAGTGATTATTACTGTGCCAGACACTTATGCCAAAGGTTCATGTGCATTATCTCATCTGATCCCCCAGTGCCAGTGATGTGAACTGAATTTGGAGGACTCCATGTTACACACAAGGAAATAAGGTTTAGAGGGTTTAAATAACTTATGGAGAGTTGTGCCAGTGATGGGCAGAGCCAGCACTCAGGGATGGTTGTGGGGGGTTAGATGAGTTACAGCATGTAGGAAGTGCCTTGTAAAACAGTCCATAGAAATAGAACATAACTGCACCATTGTGGACTCTTAGACATCATCCCTTCCAGATATCTGAGAAGCTCAGCACCTCAGTGCAAGGATAGAATGACAGGTCAAGTCACATTGATAGCCATCTGAATATATAAAACGTGAGGTGACAGTTGTATTTCTCTATAGTGTTTAAAAAAAAAAAGCACGACATACATACAAAGACAAAATTCCTTAAAAAGATCATTGACAATTGCATGCAGAAAGAGAGAGGTGTAAGATAATTTTGGTTGATTCTTTTTCTGTTCTGGTGAGCGTAATCTTATTTTGGTGCACTATTTAAAAAATGGGTTTAGGGCATAGGTTTTTGGGTAAATCCCAAGAAGGAACATGTTAGTATAAACCTGTTAAATGTTAAAAGATCTTCAAGAGCTGACTTTAAAGTTCTTAAAGATCTCTTTCTTTTCCATACAGTGACTTTATATTGAAACTAATATAGCCTGTAAGTGTGTCAACTAACTGCAATTAAAATAAAAACTTTAAAAAAGATCAATAAAAATCTCTTATCATCATGCATTGATCAACATAAAGTCATGTGGGTAACAATTTTCATAATAAAATTTGTGTGTGTCCTAGGTGCTCTTTCTTAATTGTGGTTGGTTGAAAACATGGACAAGATGAGTTTATCTGCCTTTGGAATCACTTCATTGTTTTGTTCTTTCGTGTATATGTATCATAAACACACACACACACACACACACACACACACACACACACATAAGCTTTTTTCAAAAACAACAACAAACCAAAAACTTCCAAGAAACAGCACTAGAAATCTGCTGCAGAATTACATTAACAGAAATGCCCCATTAGCTTTGTGGTTATGAGAAGACGCTGGGAAACATTCATTTCAGAAATAAGTGCCAAGTAAGACACGTCATAAAACAGGAACTTCTCCCTTATCATACACATCACCATGGAACTTACTATACCTTTTACTTTTCTCCAATCACTAGAGCAATCAAAACTTAAGAGGATACTTCAGCCCAATGGTTACATTAAATTTATGCTGTGCTCATTTGCTTCTTTTCTGTTTCTTAGCTACAGAGCTAAAAAATTAAGGCTGCCTGTGTGATCTTGTTTTAGTTAGTTATAAGGAAGGACATAAATAAATACAATAAGTATATGAAAAAATTCATCCGTGGGGCACCTGGGTGGCTCAGTCGGTTAAGTGTCTGACTTCGGCTCAGGTCAAGACCTCATGGTTGGTGGATTCGAGTGCCGCGTCAGGCTCTCTGCTGTCAGCATGGAGCCTGCTTCTGATCATCTGTCCCCCTCTCTCTCTGCACTCCCCGCCCCATCAAAATAAATAAATATACCTAAAAATGTTTAATAAAAAACAAAAAGTAAAAAAAATTAATCCATGTTATGCTTTCAAGATCAAGCGTTGTTACTGACATAATTTCATGTGCTCTCATCATAGTCCAGCTGAAAGCGAAGGTAATGTGTGGCCCTAATTTGATCATTGGACACACTAAGAATCTGTGAAATCACAAAAATTCATTCGAGTAAATTTTAAAGATCTGATTGATCTCTTCACGAATCGGGCAATATCTCATCTGGCAAGTAGAGAGGGGCTCCAAAGAGGCACAGAAATGGGGAGATTTTTAAAGATAGGGAATGAAAAAGGTTATTAGCAAAGAACATTATTATTGCAAGGTCACTCTCATAAGGGGAATGGAGAGGGTCGATCAGTAAACTCCCTAGTGCGAGCCAGGAAATGCCCATGTTCGCTGATTCAAGGCTACAGTTCTGGGGGTTGAAACTGCAGCTGGGCAGGGATGAAGTCTTGGTTTACTGGTTTGGGGTCTTAAGTTGAGTGAGGCCATTTTGAGCCTGTGGTTTTCTTTTTAACAGCTCTGCCTTTTGATCAGACTCCCGGTTTAACTTAGAGAGACACAACTGAAGGCATTAACAGCACTCAGCAACCTCTCTGAAGTTTTCACAGTTTTTGTGGTTGCTCTTGTGATATTCACAGGTCTTGACCTTTTGGCCTGTGAATGTTCAGAGGTTACCGCTTCAGCTCTACAGTGTTTGAGTTGGTCATTCTGTTCTCTTGGTTTCTTTTCTTTTGACATTCCAATATTAGAGACATCATTAGTTTGCAGGTAACCGGCTCTGAACTTGCATTTAAAGCTTTTGAAAGAACCACCAGGCAGCTTACTGTAATTACGAAATACAGGATAATTCCTCATGTTTGGAGTACAGTTTGAAGGGATAGTTCCCAAGACTCAAAGCAATGAAAATCGAGTAACTCTTTGAAGTCAAGAGGCTTGCTCAGTGACCTGATGTTATTGAGTTTTAACTTCCCCAGATCTGTTAATCGGGGTGTAGCAGGTGGTCTTGGTTAGAGGACAGACCCAGCCTTGCTCAGCTAAGAGATAATCAAGGTCTATCTTATTTTCAGGAAGTACTTTTGCGCCAGAGTCTAAGGATTTTTGTTGGGCAGCCATTACTTTAGTAAGAGGTTCTGCAACAAATTCAAGAATGAAGGAGAAGGTCCTGAACATACCTCATTTACAATTTATCCTTAACCAGGGAAGTAGGGCCCCTCCAAAGGAGGGAATCCTGGATCATGGAAGCTTCCTGGGAGGTCCCTTCTAACTCAGGATGTAAACTGAGGGAAGTCAACCAATGAGAGGTCTTCTTTAGCTTGAGTAAAGCTAAGATCAGTTACCTTTACTGCTAGTCTGAAATAGAAGTTTCCTCTAAAGTCCAGAGTTTACCCTTGCTAGCAATTACCTGGGAGAAACAAATGAGGGCCATTGCCAAAGCAAAGGAAAAGAGAAGAGGAAGAAAGGGTTTCACGTTTGATGAAAGTATGAAGGGTGATGTTTCTTAAATCTTTGTTTATTTTTGAGAGAGAGAGAGAGAGAAAGCACAAGTGAGGGAAGGTCAGAGAAAGAGGGAGTGGGAGAATCCCAAGCAGGCTCTACTCTGTCAGCGCAGAGCTGGGGAGGGGCTCAATCTCAGGAACCTTGAGACCATGGCCTGAGCCCAAATCAGGAATTGGACAGTTAACCGACTGAGCCATCCAGGCGCCCTAAAAAATTCTTCCTTCCAGTCTTAACCAATCCTGACCACACATGACATTCCTTTCCAAACATCCCCTTTTACAACTTCTCTTTTACATTCAGGCTTTTTCTTGAGTTTGCCTCTTCAGATAACCAGGCTTGCCTAGGAAAAAAATCTTTTTTTTCCCTCCCTCAAAAACATATTTCCATTTCTCATACTTTTTCTTATTAAAAAGACACATCTTACTTTCCTTGCACTCCAGGTTGTTTCCCTTATTATTTCCAGTAGTCTGAATTACATTTATTAAAATTCTGTTCTTTTAGAAACTTCATTTTTAATGCAAGTTAATAAGCAAGCAATTGTTGGGGAGCCTGGGTGGCTCAGTCGGTTAAGCATGACCCTGTGCTTCGTGGGTTTGAGCCCAGCGTCAGGCTCTGTGCTGACATCTCAGACCTCGGAGCCTGGAGCCTGCTTCAGATTCTGTGTCTCCCTCACTCTTTGCCCCTCCCCTGCTTGCACTCTGTCTCTAAAAAATAAATAAATATTTAAATCCTTTTAAATAAAATAAGTCAGCAATTGTGATCTGTTACACCAGCATTTCTTAGATTGGTAAATTTATGGATACATTTCAAAAAGTCTAGAAACATGTGCATCATCATAAAACAATCTTTCAGTAAGTCACAAAATACATTTCTGAATAAGCCCGAGTTATCTTCAGTTTCTCTGCAATACCAAAACCAAAAGTAGGTAAACCTATGTTCATTAACTAACAAGTGAGTGTTTTATCTTACTTGGAAATGATCTAGATATTTAATGAATATAATCTAATACTTGACTTAACTCAGCAGAACTTTAAGGATTTAGGTCACCAAAAAGATTTGGGAGACTATTTAAAACATTATCTTAAAAAAGTTATTTTATTTACATATTTCAATTTACTTGTTCATGAAGTTGAGCTGAAATTACCCATAAAAAATTTATGAGACGTGGGGAGGGATGGGTTAAATAGGTGATGGGAATAAGGAGTGCCCTCATCCAAATGAGCACAGGGTGATGTATGAGGTGCTGAATCACTAGATTGTACATCTGAAACTAATAGAACCCTGCCTGTTAACTACACTGGAATTAAAATTAAAACTCAAAAAGAAAAATGTTAGGAAATATCAAAATCCATCATTATCCCAAGCTATTTTCTTTAAGATTTTAAAGAGACCACATCTTCTTATTTGACTTTTAGTAAATCCATGCATGTGAAAGTTTTAATTTTAGTGCTAATAACTCTAAAAAATATGTCTATTTTATTTAAAACAACAACCAAATAATTGCCCAGATCATGTGAAGTTGAAACACACATTGGTTAGTTTCTATCATTCTGAGAGGTTTAGAATGCCCAATCCTTGCAAGTGCTTGCCTTCAAACAAAGGAAATGGAGCTCTTTGCAAACTAATTTTGACAATGTCTCCAGAGAGAAAAATATCTCACGTTGACGATGTGTATTTGTGGACACACAGATCGCTGCAAAGACCCTTGAGTCACTGATGTTTATGGAGACATTTATGGAGAAAGTGTTAAGATTTATATGTGTCTCCGGGATTATGAAGGACACTGAGCCAGGGTTTAGGCACAGGAGGCCTTTAGCAGTTTGTATTTTAAAACAGTCTCTTTTCCTTTGTTTCTCTCAGTCCTGGGCGCTTGTGGCCTGTGTTTACATGTCAAAAGTGTGATAAGATTGATCACTTTAAGGGTGAAGAAAGAATGCAAGTTCCTCCAAGAAAGACTTTCTTTTCCAAAAGCCAACCATCTATAAGCCCTTTTCCAGAACTACGAGAAGTGTGGGGGTGGGTGAAGGAACAGGGGCACTCTGGATTGACCCAAGAGCTGCATTTCTAGTTCTGTTCGCATTTGTCAGTCCAGCTGGTTTCGGTGTCTCAAATACTTGGATTTACGTGAAATGACATCAAAGTTTGATCCAAGTATGTGCCTCAATTGTCTTCCTTCCCTCTGAGTGCATAGTTTACATTTTAAGTATTTCTGGCATATGGAATAACCCCCTTGGGTGTAAGATGGGTCCCCAGAGAGGGTGCAGAGAATATTGCCCTCCCCAGATCCAGGGTCACCCACAGTCACAGCCAAAGGAAGAAACCTATAAGCCACACGTCCCAGGCAGGCAGAGAGCTAAGAGCAGTGGTGCAGGATGACACCAGCAAGGAGGCAACGGCTGTCTCTGGGAGAGAAAGGATCCATAAGCAATGGGTGTGGATTTGGAAAGGGTGGGACAACAGGAAATTTTGTTATCCTCTCCGGACCAGGCATTGTGGGCAGAAATTTGGAAGAAGTGGATTCTCCTTCGAGTCTCCACCCTTGGATGGCTTCTGCCAGTTTTTGCAGGACCCCTTCTGCTGGCCACGGTATTTACCAGAAATCACTTAACTGTTTAAGGAAATAATGTAGCAGTTTCCAGAAGAACCCTCAGTTTCATCAACTCTGGGCGGGGCTCATGTGGAGTTCTTCCTATGAAGGTACATACGGGGGTGTCTGTAAGGCCATTGACTTGGCTGACTTCTGTTTATAGCTGTGGAGTCTTTTCACAGCGAGAAACATTTCACACTGGAGTGAGGGCCCAAAGAGCAAGGAGGGAAGTAGGGGGGAGTTACGTGAGTCTTACAGTTTTGTTGTTATAGGTTCCTGTTCCATCTTTAATTTTCACTAGGGTTTTGCAATGAATGTTTCAAGGAAACTACCTTGGAATTTAAACCTTCTGGAGGCTTCTGCTTATTAATTAATGGAAGTGTCCTCCTTAATTTGAGAACACTTGCTTTTAAACACACTTCTTAAATAATCTTATCTAGTTGGAAAGTTCCCCATGATGGCTATTGTATTTCTAGGTCGTAATTGCTCTGGGGGCTGGAAGCAGATCTGTGGGATTCTAGCCTCAAATTAAGTGAACACACCCTTTTGTTTAGCCATATGTAGCCGCAAATGAGGTGTAGCCATATTTCCGTTTGGCCTCCTTTGGGGGTCACCAACCCCAGTTACAAAGCCAGTTTCTCAGGACACAAAGCAAGCTTCCTAAGATTTTGCCATGTTTGATAGGTATCTGTCACTTCTGGGACTATGGTTCTTAGACGTAAAATAAGCAGGTGTAATGGAGGGTGGTGTACTTGATTCTTTAGAATTAAGGATCCCATAAGCTCAGACTGGGGGCTTCTCGGACCCGAACTAATACATAAAATGGATGTGTCTTCAGATGGGGACAGTGCATGATTTAGAGTGTAGCTCCTTGGAGGGACGTTTTCTCAGTTTGATGAGTTACTTAGTGCCAACTGAGCCCTTTCCCTGACCAAGTTACACTATCAAGGGAGTGTTCTTGGGATGATGAGCATTCTAACAGCCTTTAAATGCCTGACTCATGCCCGCCAATTTTGTGGGGTTTTCTGCATCTGAGATCCTTGTGAGCAGTAGCCTTTATCTACACAAAACCAGACAAACAATTATGTGCACCTTAGGGTGTGGGCTGTAAGCAAGGGATGATACTGCGTTCTGGCCAGAACGATGCTCTGTGTGTGGCACCAACAATTCTCCTGGAGGCTCACTGAGGTTTCCACCTGGGGAGCTGTGGTCTGATGGGTTAGGGGCTTAGCTCCTGGCAGATCCTTCTGCCACTTTAGTTGGGCTCCAGACAAATGTGCCAGCCCAAGGTGACCTGCCCCAGAAAGGAAGCCCAGTGTGATCAGGAACTCACCCGCGGCACTTGAAAATGGTGATGTAGACAGTGTACTCGAAGGGCTCACGGTTACCAGCCTTGTGTTTCTGCTTGTCTCTGATTCCTTCTGGAAGCCCACTTTGGATCCTGTCACCAAATCTGCTAAATAACATTCAACCAAGTAAATATTAAAGATCTAATGGCTGTTTTGATCAAGTGAATTATGAGTCTGGCAACATCCCACCTAGCAAGTAGAGGGGACCTCCAATGGGTTATAGAGAAGGAAAGGTTTCTAACAATAGAAGGGGAGTGCAGAAAAGGGGGACAGAAGGAGTCAATCCATGAACTTAATAGTGCTGACCAGGAAATTCCCATGTCAACTGGTTATAGGTTACTGTTCTGGGGGTTGAAATTGCACTTGGGCTAAGTATTAAATCTTGCTTGAGTGACTTGAGGCTTTAAGCTAAGTGTTGCCACTGTGGGTCTATGGTTTTCTTCTTACCAGACC
The DNA here is from genome assembly GCF_046562875.1 of Panthera onca. Classification (NCBI taxonomy): domain Eukaryota; kingdom Metazoa; phylum Chordata; class Mammalia; order Carnivora; family Felidae; genus Panthera; species Panthera onca. Next base: position 75,682,727 of record NC_138340.1, on the reverse strand, counting down.
CAAAAAGATAAAGACTGATGTCAGAAATTGAGACTTGTATACAGAAAGCTCTTCACATGTCCTGTTATGTGCTTGTTCCCCACTGCTTGCGAGGGGCTTGATAACCCCCGGGAAGAGTATGAACTGGTTCCTTCTTAGGGGCCCTCTGGGGCCCTGGTCTGGCATGTCCATGCTCAGGACTTGACTTCTGAGTCTAGAGAGTTACTGGGTCACAGTGGGGCCAGAGCACATTCAGGTCTGCCCACACTGTCTAAATACGTGCAGCGTCTACACCAATGGGCTCCTTTGGGACACTGTGCCTGAATCACGGGTGACAGGAGCGAGAGGAAAAGGATATTTGCCCTACTGTAGTGATGCTCCTGGGGACAGTGCTCCCTCCTGCATCCCCTCCAGGCCTGGCGCACACTCGGACGGCAGGAAGTGTTTGCTGGGCAGCATTTACTAATGGTAAGAAATGTTCATTGTGTACAATGGACGCACGTGTGCATGTGTAAGCTTCACTCAGTCTTCACTTACCAAATTTCACCTTACAGTGGTAGAGAAAAGTCAATGTGAAAACACCAAAACTGCACTAAAACGTCAGGGACCAAAGTACCATTTTTTGTTGAGCTGTGATCTGCCTCCCTCAAATGAACAACAATTTGGTTGCCTAGAACTCATTTGTTATGGCTTATGTTTGAGCAGAGCAAGGTTGAAGTGAGAGGGACTTTGACTGCTGAGTAGAATATTCCTGAAGGATGGGCAATTGTTTTTATTTCCTGATCAAGTAAAATCATCAAAAGTGGATTCTCTTTTTGAGCATTTATTGGATACAAGGCTGCTAGGTGCTTTCACGTGTACTGTCTCATTTCACCCATACAGTGACCCTCAGAAACATCATTATGACCTCCATGTTTTGGATGATGAAACTGAGGCGAGAAAGGCTAAGTGAATTTTTCTTTTCCTGTTTCTTTGTATGTTCCAAAGCCCATACTATTTTAATTCTATGGGGAAATAGCAGGACAGTTATGGTACCATTAAAGGCAACAACATTAAGGAAAGATTTCTATTTGCTTCTTTTCCATTAATTCTTGACAGAAAAGGTGGTGTATTCCATCAGGGAAAAATAGGGTTCTGGGAGGTTATATTCATGTGTACATGCACATACCTGTGTTTATTGAAGGAAAAAGAATCTCTTGATCAACCCCTCCTTTATTCTTCTCGTGTTTGACGATACATTTGTGTTCTTTGCCCATTGAGTCTTCTCTCACGGTCAGCCAGGTGTATTTCATGTATGTGTCCTTAATCTTCATGGTGTCTCCCTGCTGGGATTTCAATATTACTCTGCCATTTTTCTCTTTCCAATCTATCTTGATAACATCAGGGAAAAAATCCTCAAGAAGACAAAGATATGTTCCAGCCTTGTGGAGTTTTCTTTCAGCATTTGAAGGAAGAAAAATCGTGGGCTTGGGGGAAGTGTCTTCATCAGGGCTTTTAGCTGTGGGAGAAATTGGAGTGGCAGTTAGAACTATTATGAGAGAAACACAAACATTGTATGGTTTGGAACCACCTAACACAAAAAAAAAGGAAGGAAAAGTTGCCATCGTCTTAGTGCTTACCAGGGGCTTTCGTCCACACTGGGGTTATGAAATTCTTGCTTTCTTAGTTTCCATGGGAAAAGGAGTTCAAGTAGTTATGAAACTTGCCAACGTCACAGCTATTAAGTGGCAGAATCCAGATTAAAACATGTAATTTTGTGGAGCACCTGGGTGGCTCAGTCCTTTATGTGTTTAGCTCTTGGTTTTGGTTCAGGTCATGATCTCATGGTTTGTGAGTTCAAGCCCCACATCGAGTTCTGTGCTGACAGTGTGGAGCCTGCTTGCTCTCTCTCTCTCTCTCTCTCTCTCAAAATAAATAAATAAACTTTCAAAAAAAAAGTTTTAAAACATGGAATTTTGTTAAACAATACACAGTCACTTGTTTGAGTGTGAATTATTTCCAGGCATACTTGACAATCTATTAAGTTGAGCTTTTAGCTTCAAATAAGAATCCCATGCCCACCTCTGACACTGGAGTTCTTCTTGATTTTTGAATTTTAGAATATTTTGCTCTCACATCTGAGCCACACCAGGATTTTGAGCAGGACAATGTTTAAAGCTGCACCTCCAAATTATTTACAATGCCTTGAATTTAGAAGCAATGTGGCAATATTTCCAAAACTTCTATATAAAAAAAACTTACTGATTATTTTCAGAAATTCTCTTATATTAACCTTATCAAATAATGCACTGGTCACAATTTTGTTTTGCTTTAGGAAATATTCACGGAAAGCACACTTTATATTGGAATTTCATTAGAAGTTGACACATGACTAAAAAGACACCATACTTCAATGCTTAGCATCTCCCCCCAAATTTGGATCTGCCCTACAAGCCTGCTGAACTTGTCGTACCCACAAGTTTCTTTGTTTTTACCTGCTCAATAACGTTATATGTAACTGCTGTAATGTTAATAGTTATGGTTCCAGAGTTTCTTGTAGACATAATGTCAAAACATATAAAAAAAAACCATCATGGGTTTCAAGGGACTGTCACTTGAATGCTGGAATGTTACCTAATTATATATTTAATGTTAATGTAGTGATTGAAATTATAAATAGTAGAACCCTTTCCAATTTGATTTCCAACTGAAACACTAATTATTTACTCATTTTCTTTTTGGGCTATTTTGGATTCGGAATAATAATTTTATGGGCATTTTCTTAAGCATAATTGGATTTCTGGATTTCTTCTTTGAGAAGAAAAGAAAAAAAAATCTTGAGAATTTCTGCCTGTGCCACAAAGCTCCTGAGTTCTATACTAAATCAGTAAGCAAGCAATGATGAGATTTTATTCATGCGGTAAATAGAATTAGCTCATAGTGTGGTTGTTTTAATTTTGTACATCTTGCTTGTAGTAAGAAATAGTATTTCATTGGTTATAATAGTAAAGCACTGCATACTTCTCCAACCATACACTTTGTTTTTATTTTAAAAAGCATATGATGTAAAAAAAAGTTTAATTTTAAAATTTTACATGATATTTAATTCATTTTAGCCCCCATTTAATACATTAAAGATCTAGTTTTCATGTTAGGAAATTTGGTTTTCTTATAGAAATACTTCTGGTTCATCACAGTAAAGAAAATTTCTTGATGGTGAGACATGATGTTTACCTCCTGTCCCTTTTCCTCAGCTAGATTCTGGAAGTTTCGTTCTTTTCCAGAATGAACTCTCATAACTTTCTCAATGTGATAGTTAACTAACTGAGCGTTAATAGTGTACTTGATCCTATATGGTTAGTGTTTGTCTTTAGGGTAATTATTTTACATGTTTTTTTTTCTTTCAACATTCTTTTTTAAATTTATTAACAGTGTTTTTTATGGCCACAATCATTTTCATTATGCATAAAATAGAAACCTGTTTACACAATAAATAAACTTGTTTGATACCCTTATATAAGAAAAAGAATTTGAGGTTAATTGCCTGAGTTTTATAATTTTATGATGATGAAGCTGTGTGAATTCTATATAAATTTATCAAATGTCAACCACAATATTTATAAGTGTGACATTTCAAAGTTGCCTATTGATATTGATGGAAAGTTTCTCTATTTTATTCTCATTTTACTTTTATTAAAAATAAATTATAAGTATTTCATATATAAATATGAATTTAAAATTAACGACATTTCTAAGTATATTTAAAAGTACTAACTATATCTCTATGTTTCTAAGTACATTCTAACTATATATTTTTTTATTTTTTATTTTTTTTGATAGAGACAGAGCACAAGTGGGGGAGGGGCAGAGAGAGGCGGAGACACAGAATCTGAAACAGGCTCCAGGCTCTGAGCTGTCAGCACAGAGTCTGATGCGGGGCTGGAACTCACAAACCGCAAGATCATGACCTGAGCCGAAGTCGGGTGCTTAACCAACTGAGCCACCCAGGCGCCCCACATTCTAACTATATTTTAGACATGTAATTGTGTTTCTACTAAATACAAGCATGAAGCCCAAACTTGTTCCTGTTAGAGTTTCTATCAATTATGATCAAGGATTAAGGTTTAAAGTACTTAGAACTACAAAGATTTAAAAAAAACACATTTTCATTTCATTTTTGTTGCCAAGTAAGGGAAGAAAAGTCCATTAAACAGAAGCAACTACCTCTAAATTCAAGTTATTTGTGTATCCGTGGACAGCAAGGGAACTTCCCATTGGAGCAGTTACAAGTACAGCTGACTCCTCTGGAGAATTTCTGCTTTGTCAGTATGATCAGCTACAGACCACCCTCCATAGTGGATACAATTCTCCCTTTAGGTTCAAAATGGGGCAACCTCCATCCAGCACCCATTTTGTGTAAGACGACGTGCCAAGTACTTTATTCACAGTCTCTCATTTAATTCTGGTCTACTCTTTCTGAATACATACTGTTACCCCATCTTATGGATTAGGAAACTGAGGCCAGAGAATAATTACCCAAGTTCACATAAACAGTAAGTGGTAGAGCCAGAGCTCTGGTCAGCCTGAGCCCAAAGCCCAGGCTTTCTGACCACACCCTTTCACCATCCGAAAAGGAAATGTGTCAAGTCAGAAAACTTACCTGTCGTGATCAACTTGTTCTCAGACCAGACCCTTTCATGACAATTACAGATTGCCCATGAGTACTTTTTTTTGCTCTAAAGTGTACATTTTAGATGCATGTGAAGAGTCTGAACAAAATTTTTAATGAATATAAGGGCAAAAGAAGGAGTATTTCTCAACTGATATTCATAATGATATCACTTTTAATTTGTAAGTATAATCTAATAAAGATATAAAACATTATCAATTAATACTTGACCTTATAACTATATCATTATAAGTTTATATATTCAAGTTGCAAGACCATCCCATTTTTTTTACATCCAGGTATTTCTACTGAAAAATGAGAAATCATCTCATAGTCAGGCTAACAATATTTGAGGTAATGATTACAACATTCTAATCATTTACAAACTGGTAACAATGAGTCTTAGAATTAAAAGTATTCTGCAAACCTGACCATTTGATCTAAAGTGATCTGCAGACTACATGGTAATTAATATATTTTTCTGTACTCTTGTTTTAATAAAGAACTCCAGTGGGTGGTAATTTGAATTCTGAAGAAGTGTTATTTATGATGGCTGAACATGTCCCAACCCTTGTGGTAGTCATTTCCATATTTAATTTCATTTAGTCCTTGTAACATTTAGTCCTTGAGATGGTTCTTACACTGACAGAATTAATGGATGGGAATTTAGCAAATATTAACAGTAGTAAGTGTCCCTATAAATTTTTAACTTTTTCTTTATTCTTTCTCTTTTCCAGTTTTTTTCCATAATGCACATGTATTAATTTTTATAATTTTAAGAAAGCAATAACCAGTGAATCAAAAATTACTTGCTAAAGGATGAATATACACAACATGATAGATTCAGATTCAAAGTTCACATTTTTCTCTGTACCACGGTCTCTTAACATATTTTTCAGAACCTCCTGAATTATATCTCTGTCATCAGTATCTAATTGGATTGCTAGAATTTACATGGGAGTATGTAGTCACTTGGAAAAAAAGAGAACCAGAAACTTGCTTCACAATTTATGAATTCATTTGTATCTGTGATCACAACCACTAAGGGAAGCAAAATATATAATTTCTTTTATTTTTCCAGTGTTTTACCAGCATTGTGAAAATTCTTGGGAAATTGTATTTGATTAGATCTGCTAAGCTAGAAACCTCCCTGTGAGATGTTCCCCCTCATCCAGGCAAAATTGCATCTCTAAGACTAATGAAGAATGAACGCATTTACTAGTCTGAATTTAGAAAAAACAAACTCAGCTTATGACCTTGAATATGTTTACACAGTTAAATGTGTCCATACCTGATATGAATCACCTTGTGACAAAAGGACAAGTTAAGTAATTTTTTGTTCTCTCTTTTCCATTGGTATTTTTGGAACCAAATAAATAAAATATAAAGTTTTTAAATAAACCTTTCAGCACAAAAATCTCACAGGGACCTAACATCCCCACCCCTCAGGGACCCCCAGTTGCTCTAGCAAGTTAGCTTCTTGTCAATGTCGTCCACACAAGCTCAGGCGGCAACTACCCCCAAGGACTGGGACACAGTCACCTACCTCTCCAAGGATCCCGCTGCCATTTGTGACCAAACTGGGACTGAATCCTAGAATTCTGAGCCAACACCAGCACCTAGCCTGCCGCCCCGGCATCGCCTGCTTCCCCTCCCTACGATATATGGAAGAATGAAAGAATATTTACCTGTGACCCTGAGCAGTGTGCCAGCACCGAACACTTTGTGGCCCCAGCCATACCCAGCCCACTGTCTGAAAAGCTTTTACAGAAATCTCCCTTTGTGCCCCTTTTAAATTGAGCCCATATTTTTCAGTATTAAATAAATATGTAAAAACAGGCCCTGCTAACATTAAACAAAGATGAATCTCAAGCCAAATCATATTAGATATGAACGCAGTCAAGAATGGATGAACTGACCCCTCTCTGCCTGAGCAGCTGGGTTCTGTCTTTCCACCTCCCTCACACGGGTTGGAGAGTATGGTTTTACCTTTCCTCAGTATTTTGCTGAATCCTCTAAACCTCTTTTCTTAAGAGGTTTTCATGTATCAGACCAGTTCTTTTCCTAGAGTGTAATTTACAGATACTATTTCTATAATGTTCAAAGAAGAACAAAAATAGAAATAGCATATTTGAATATTTAATAAATAAAAGGTAATCTTTTTACAGATATTTGTTGTTGTTGTTTTACGTACTCGGGGTGGGTACCTGGTTTGATTGTAAAGTAAGTTCTTTCCAGAATCCCATTCCCACTGATGGTAGACCAGATGAGTTGCTCCAGAGTCTGAAATCTTAATGATGATCTCTTAACCTATTATGCTGAGACCCCTCTTTAGACTTCATTATGTGTATGTAATCAATATATATTGATATATATGTTGATATACCTATATTATATATATTGAATATATATATACCTATATATATACACCTATATATATAAATAAGTATATATTTATATATATTGTATATATAGGTATATAGATATAGATAGATATAGATATATAGATATAGATATAGATATAGATATAGATATAGATATAGATAGATATCTATATCTATATATATACCGTTTCCAGAGCACTGATGTAAAATCCTGAGCTGCTCATCAGGGGATCCTGTCTAGTCTGGTCTTTCTGCCGCTGTCCCGGCCTGAGTGGAAAGGCAGCTGTGGGTCATGCGGCCCAGTCCTGCGTGTAGGTCACCTGCTCCAGCTCCTCTGCCGGAGTCAGTGTTTCCGGCGCACTTGATGCCGATGCGGAAAAAGAAGACTGAATGCAATGGTGTCAAAAGAATTTGTCGGGTTTTTTTTTTAAGTTTGTTTATTTTGAGAGAGGAAGAGAAAGAGAGAGAGAGAGAGAGAGAGAGCATGTGTGCCAGTGGGGGCAGGGGAGGGGCAGAAAGAGACACATAGAATCCCAGGCAAGCTCCCTGCCGTCAGCGCAGAGCCAGATAAGGGGCTCCATCTCAGGAATTCGGAAATCACGACCTGAGCCGAAACCAACAGTCAGACGCTTAACCAACTGAGCCACCCAGGTGTCCCAAAGAACTTGTCATTTTATAGAAACACTCTAAGAATCACACTGTGAGAATTCAATAAATGCATATTCAACAAGTCTGACATGATCTTTTTGGGGGGAGAGGGACTATTTTAGTGCATTGTTTTTTAAGAAGCATTGTTTTCTGCATGAGCAGTAATACAAATAATAAGCCTTTACTATTAAGTGTTCAACTAAAGAGTTGATTGAAAAGGTTAGGCTCAGAGGAGTAAATATTTAGAATTTAAAATATGGCTTAATCTTTCCAATATTACTTAATGGTCTACACCAGACTCTTTGGAACGGTTAAGTCTCCACTGGGTCTCAAACTTTGCCACAGTAACTCGTCATGTGACTTTAAGCAAATAACTGAACTTCTCTGAGCCTCAGGTTCTTTTTTTTAATGTATATTTATTCTTGAAGGAGAGAGACAGAGCATGAGTGGGAGAGGGTCAGAGAGAGAGGGAGACAGAATCCAAAGCAGGCTCCAGGCTCTGAGCTGTCAGCATAGAGCCTGAAGCGGGGCTTGAACCCAAGGACCCCAAGATCATGACTTGAGCTGAAGTCAGGTGCTTAGCTGACTGAGCCAGCCAGGCACCCCTAAGCCTCAGGTTTTTTGTTGTTGTTTTTGTTTTTGTTTTTGTTTTTTTTGTGAAAGTGGAAAAAGAGGGTCTTCTGGGCAGGGCTGTTGAGGATTGAGATAAGGCACTGAAACTATTCAACGTGGTATCTGACCCTCAATAAATATTTGCTAATACTATTATTCTATGTAATGGGATGGTTTGGGGCTCCTTTATCCAATGTTCCACTAAACAAAATGTATGAATTTGATAAGCAATAAGTAGTACATAAATTAAGAAAGCAAAAGAGCTCATGAACCTAAGACATTCTGTGTCTCTGACCGCCACAGGCTGAAAACCAAGGGGCCCAACAAGCCACAATGTAGACTACTTGCCCACTAGACTACAAGCTTTTTGGAGTGTGGAGACTGTGCCTTACGCACCTTCTATCTTTAGCATCAAATGTAGAAACTGTTTTCAATAAATGTCTGTTGAGACAATAAAGGAACACATGAGACTGGAAAACCATGCAGCCAGATTCTTTTCATGGATTCCGGAGCTGAAATGGTTTACTGAGCTCACAAGTTCCATTCCACTGGTCCATCTCTAGGCAATATCACAGGAGCCATGAGAGCCCAAATTTTGACTAGTCTCAGCCTACCCTCTAAGAAGCTGGAATAAAGAATAAGTGGGACAAAAAAAAAAAAAAAAAGAATAAGTGGGATTTATTGATGTTCTTTGGTCATTTCCTGTAAGACCTAAATTTCATTGCACTGCTCTTGAAGATGAGACCAGAGGTCATCATACAGGCTTTGCAGGTTGGTAGAGAAAGGAGCACTCTTCATTAAGAACGGAGAATCAGAGGTACTTAAAGTGTTTCTCACTTAAAACGGGGTCTACAAGAAAATCTTCTTGAACTAACTATGTACAGCAATGTTTTACACACATATTTTAATTTCAAGACTGAAACTATCCTTTTATGAGGTGTGTTTCCTAAAGGTAGAATTTCAACCTTCTTGTAAGCAGGGAGGAAAATAAGCTGTCTACAAGTAGTTTTGTTTCCATATAGAGTGACCAGTAGCTACAAAATTGCTGTCCATATGTTGATGTGATCCTACATTGTTTTTTTCTAAAAAAATTCTGTCAGTTTCTCATTCACAGGATCCAAATAGAACAAAGTTACTTACCAAGAGGAGTTACTATGAGCCTAATTCCTTCTGCAGATATCTTGATCCAGCCTGGTTAGAGTTTATCACACTGGTTAGAGCTTCTAAAAAGATGTCAGCCTTCTTCTGAGCCTCATGGCATGACCAGCAGGTAGAAACCTTGTTCTGGAGATTTGATCTTCTGGGTTCCCTTGGAAGTCCTTGGATATAGGCTTCATGGCATCTGGTATTTTATTTTTCCTCAGATTAATTGACCCAAATATCTGTTTTTTTTGGGGGGGTAGTAGACACGAAAAAGTGCTGATAATAAATGGAAATGATAAGAAGAAAGAAAGAAAGAAAGAAAGAAAGAAAGAAAGAAAGAAAGAGGAGGGAAAGAAGAAAGAAAGAAAAAGAAAGAAAGAAAGAAAGAAAGAAAGAAAGAAAGAAAGAAAGAAAAGAAAAGAAGACAGGAAGGGAGGAAGGAAGGAAGAAGTGAAGGAAAGACGTAAAGGAAAGAAGTAAAGGAAAGAAAGAAATAAGTGAAGGAAAGAAAGAAAAGAGAAAGAAAAAAGGAAAGAAAAAAAGAAGAGATAGGGACCAGTGGTCTACCAAGGACTTTTATAAATTACCATGAAAAGTGTTCAGAGAATTAAGACATTTTGATTTCCAGGTGTTCAAGTGTGTGAAACCGCTCAGAGACCACATCAATGGAAAAGCCCTTCTGTTCTCACGAACACCAGGTGTGCTCCATTAGCAATTTTGGATTATACTTCTGAAGGAGTATTCACTTCGGTAACTGAAAATGCAAACATGCCAACAGACATATACTTGAGTAATGTGAACAATGGTCTCCATTTTTTAGCAGCCACGTTTACCATTTGGCAACACAAATCTTTACCATGCAATGCACAATAAGAAAATAATTTCTATGATGACAATATTATCCTGGAATAAAAGAAGAAATTTGTAGAATTCTATCTCCCGTGGAAAAATGGATTTCTTATTAAAACTAAAGTTTGAAAACAAACTCAGTTGTCTGAGATGTTGAAAGAAGAAGCCTCTTCGAAGCTGTTCTGTGATCTTTAGATATGCAGGTGTAGCCCCACCTCTGTGGTTAACTAGCTTCGGACAAGGTATCTGCCAACTTTGGGCTCCCATATGCCCATTCGTTGTGTGGGCTTTGGGCCATGTTGTCCAAAGGGACCTTCCTGTTCCAACAGCTTAGAAACCTGTGATTAAGAGCAGGGCAGTGTCTGCTGTGGCTGCTCAAGTGAGAAAGGAGTTGAGGGTTAGTGATAAAGAAGGTTTTCTTACAAGTCCTTCTGCCTGTGTGACAGAGTAAGATCCTAGCAGGCATAGTAGCAGGTGTCTTCATTGGATTTGGACACATAATTGATTATCAGGTAGAAGATTTTATGTCTTTCTTATGTGTGTCCAAGGAGGAGTTGGGCTTGTCTTGCTTGTAATCTTGATTGAGCCATATAGGATTCATCACAGGGGCTCTATTTTTTGTTGGAACCAGTGCACTATGGCCTTCTCCAAGGAACCCCTAGACAGCTTGCAACCTATGTGCACTGTTCTGTGTGGTATTCGGTTGTTGCAGACTCTGAGTCTGGAGTTCTCTCTCTGTCCAGCAAGAGAGTGAATGCAGAATTAAATGTGAGAGAGGCTAATGTCTGGGAGGAGACAAGAGCCCCGAGTAAGGGTCTTTGCTCTGTATTTATCAGGATCAGAAGGGTTACGTGCAGAAAGAGACAATAAAACAGTGATCATTAACTCGTGTGTGAGAGAAAGGAGGTTTCAAAGATATGTGGTGTTGGGGCGCCTGGGTGGCTCAGTGGGTTAAGCGTCCGACTTCAGCTCAGGTCACGATCTCGCGGTCTGTGAGTTCAAGCCCCGAGTCGGGCTCTGGGCTGATGGCTCAGAGCCTGGAGCCTGCTTCTGATTCTGTGTCTCCCTCTCTCTCTGCCCCTCCCCCGTTCATGCTCTGTCTCTCTCTGTCCCAAAAATAAATAAAAACGTTAAAAAAAATTAAAAAAACAACAACAAAGATATGCGGTGTTACGGGTTTGGGTCAATACAAAACAAAATCCTGGTGCTGTGCAGATGGCTGTTTACAGCAGGCAGCGGGCACCCTGTCTGCTTATGTTAACTTACCTACTGGATAAGACAGATTGAGCATGCTACCTCAGGGTCAACAAGGCACTTTTTTTTTTTTTTTTTTTTTTTTTTTTGCTAATTAGCTCCAGGCAAGTTCACCCTGCTGTGGAGGTCTATCGCCCTGTTTACCCATTTATCTCTTCTGGACACTTCCATCCTGTGGCCGCTTTCTGCTCTAAGCCTTGTTAACCCATTGGTGCAAGCTCAGGGAATTCCTGAACTTATTCCCCACAGTCAGTTAAAAAAAACTTGATCTGGAGATATTCTAATTTTGGTATCTTCATTTAAAAAGCAAAGGAAAGAGGGGCGCTTGGGTGGCTCAACTGGTCAAGTGTTCAACTCTTGATTTCGACCCAGGTCATGATCTCACAGTTCATGAGTTCAAGCCCCCTGTCAGGCTCTGTGCTGACAGTGTGGAACCTGCTTGGGATTCTTTCCCTCCCTCTCTGCCCATCCCCTGCTCACATGAACATGCACATACTCTCTCTCTGTCTCAAAAATTAATTAATTAATTTTTTAAAAAGCAAAGGAGAGAAATCAGAGGCACTTGAACAAGTTGAAGTGGACAGAAAAACAGTGAAGAGGCAAGAAAGGAGTATAGTCAACCTACAAACCCAAGCCAAAGATGCACAGAATTACGCAGTGTTGGCATTGCCGGTGAGTACTCAGAATTTTCTCAAAGAGGGGTCTTGAGTCAGGACTGGGGAGGCAGTGGAGGCCTTATTCATCAGAGTAAAGTACGGGGGAGGAATGACCTTGTCATTAAGATCCGTCTCAGTGTTATTTTATTATGTTCCTGGGATATGGAACTACTGGATTCTGGAACCTCACCAAAACACCCATATTGTCATAACTCAACATTATCTTCCTTCAGGAGGCAATAACTTCACTTTTTCCTTTAGGTTTTGCTTCGAACACACCTACCCTTAAGCTCTGTTTCACTCTGAAGTTTAGATTTTACATCATATTTTGCAACAGTGTGGGAGCTATATGGCTATCATGAAAATTGGAAGAAAAGCCTTACTACTCTATAATAATAAATGAGATAATAATCCCACCACATTATGCAGAAGTAGGTGCATTTTATATATGGGTAGTTTGTAGAAAGTTTACAAATTTGAGGAAATATTAACAATTACTATAGTTATTTCTTTAGATGCTATGATGTTACTATACTCTGCTGTGAATGAACAAAAATCTTGGAGAAGAAATATCTTTGATTTATTATCCTCGACTCTTATCCTCAACTCTTTCTATATCCACAATTCTTAGCATTTCAAAATGACGCAAATTTTATTACTTTGAAGGACAATGTCAGATGTGACTTTTAAAGAGTCCCTGAGCTCCTGTGTTAGCTGAGATGGCTCAGAGAAGAAGTTCGGTTGTAATAGGAACTGACACTGTGATGTGCTGACCCTGTGCTCGCACTGTCCTGTGTGGAACCTCTTTCGGTCCCCAGCAACCCTATGAGAAAGATCCAGTAACGTTCCTGGATCGTGCTGTCAGTTAAGTGGCTGAGCAGGAATTCAAATCCAGGTTTTTATCACTCCAAAGGCCTTATGGGGGCCCCTGGGTGGCTCAGTTGGTTAAGCATCTGACTTCAGCTCAGGTGGTGATCTCGAGGTTCATGAGTTCGAGCCCCGCATCAGGCTCTGTGCTGACAGCTAGGAGCCTGGAGTGTGCTTTGGGTCCTGTGTCTCCTTCTCTCTCTGTCCTTCCCCTGCTCATGCTATCTCTCTCTCTCTCTCTCTCTCTCATTCTCAAACAAAGAAAGAAAACAACAAAGACCTTGTGGTTTTCATCATTCTCCTATTCATTCATTCATTCATTCATTCATTATTCATTCAAAGCCAGCAAACCATTTTGCACACTGGATATGGCTTCCTCCCCAGGAAGCTTCTTATAGATGGAGAAGTAGAAAATTCAGGACACTTACAAAAGCCATTCAGTCCCCAACAGTGATAAGAATCGAGTGACCTAACTGAAAGAAACATCACAGATTGCGTCCTTGGGCTCCTAGCGCAGACCTTGCTGAGGACACAGATGCAGGAGACAAGTCCTGTATAGACAGTGGCCAGGTCCTTGGGAGCTAGAAAGGCGTGTGTATATGTTTTCGGGGGTGTGGCATAGTGGGAGGGCTTCTGTTCAGTGTCAGTGGCACATTTCCATACAGTGGATCCCAGCAGGTGCAGTCATACAGCCCAGCACCTGCCTCATTAACTCAGTGTATCCTCAGGCTCGCTGGCAAATCCCTCTGTCCTTTCCTGGCTTCACATCTTTCCTCACTAACACCTTGATCCTGTACATTTTCACTTGAGGAAATACACAGAATGTGTTTTAGAGGCTGGTCTGACATCATTCGATACTAGTGTATATCATACATTCGTCTTTATTTTTTTTTTAATTTTTTAATGTTTTTATTTATTATTGAGAGACAAAGAGACACAGAGCATGAGCAGGAGAGGGGCAGAGAGAGGGGGAGACACAGAACCTGAAGCAGGCTCCAGACTCTGAGCTGTTAGCACAGAGTCCGACATGGGGCTCGAACTCACCAACGGTGAGATAATGACCTGAGCTGAAGTCGGTCGCTTAACCAACTGAGCCACCCAGGCGCCCCTATTATACATTCATCTTTAAGACACCTGTTATGTGGCATTCTAAAAATGCTGTGATTCTTGGGGCATCTGGGTGGCTCCGTAAGTTAAGCATCCGACTTTGGCTCAGGTTATGATCTTGTGGTTCACAAGTTTAAGCCCTGCATCCGGCTCCGTGCTGACAGCTTCGAGCGTGGAGCCTGCTTTGGATTCTGTGTCTCCCTCTCTCTCTCTCTCTGCCCCTTCTCCACTCACACTCAGTCTCTATGTCAAGAATAAAAATAAACAGAAAATAAATAAATAAAAATGCTGTATGTCCTTTTTCTTGGTAATGGATGGTATGAGATGTGTTATTAAAATGTCTCCATTTGTATCTAAAAGAGAAACAAAAGCAACAATTAGCGAAATTTTGACATTCACTAAAATAGTACACATTTGTTCTCTATTAATGGAAAAGTTGGGGTCCAAGATTTACATTTTCTTCCTGAAGAATTCAAGGTCATTGTGGAATCTGTCAGGTTAGTTTGAATGACCATGTGGGGCCTTCTGCTGACTAGATTGTCCATGCTTAACATCAGCTTTCTTTACTGAGTGAAACGCCCCGTGGGTAAAGCCACTCACAGCTGCCAAGGGAGGCCACCAGGACGAGCCGGGACAGAAGCCACGTTCTGCCAGCACTTGTCAGGAGAGGTGGTTGAATACGGGGCTGATCACCGTGCGGATCTGGTGGCTGTTGCCGTAAGAGGAAGGGGCGCTCTGAGCACACAGCTAAGAACCAGAGGAAGAGACCCACAGTACTTATCCCCAAAGTCCTGCAAAACAGGGCTATTAACCCACTTTATCAGCAGATTTCTCTGACCGCTGGGTGATTGTTACCATCCACTGATATTGGTGTAAAGAAGCCATTTTCTTGTTAAAGGACTAAAGTCCTTTATGGTTTAACACAGAGAGTGGGAGAGGGAGAGAGAGGGGGGCAGTTCTTCGAGTTCTGTGAGTTTTGATTACCTGCTTCCTCTCTCTCTCTCTCTGTCTCTTTTGTCCTTCCATTGCAGATTGCAGTTTAGGTAATTTCTAGTGTCCTGTATTTATCTGATTCTCTAATTCTCTCCTTACATCTCTTATATCCACTGGTGAGCCTCTCAGAACGTTCTTCATTTCTGTTGCTGTGGTTTTTAGTTTTGCTTTTCCTTTTGGTTCTTTCCCATAGTTTCCATTTGGGACTTTCCATAATTTTCGGTGAATTTACCCGTCTGATCTTCCATATTGTCCACCTCTCCATTGGATTAGAGCCTTGAACATATTAATCATAGTTATTTTAAATTTCTGATACTTCCACCATCTATCTGTAGTATGTCTCAGTCTGGGTCTGGTGACCGCTCTGGGCCCTCACACTGTGTTTCCTCTTGACTTGCTGTACGCCTCCGAGTGTTTGGTTGGAAGCTGGCCACGTGCTGTGGTAGAGTGGATACTGAGGTAAATATGTTTTGTGCTTGAAAACCAGCACACCTTTCCTTCTGCTCGGCCTTTAGTGTGGGGGTTTGGGTTAACTAGGCAGGAGTTAGACCGGATCTGGAGTTGGTTGTCGCTAAGTTATCAGGGTTGAAATGTGTTGTTGCCAGAGTCCAGACACTTAAAAATTCTTTAGTTGTGCTTTGCCTTGGTCCCTTCACTTGTCTTCGAGGCTTCCGTTGTTCTGCTCCCCAGAGAAAGTCTATCTCTCGCTCTCTCTCAGCTCTATTCCATGGTTACTTTTACTCAAGGTTTGCTGTCATGGGGGTGAAAGGTCGGGAAAGGACACATTCTCTGGTATTTTTATTAAGTCCCACTTTTAAGCAGATACAGTGAAACTGGATCTTAAGGACGTGGGCTTCGTACGAATTCCTGCCTCTATTCCTGAGATGGGACATTTTCTTTTTTTTTTAATTTTTATTTAAATTTCAGTTAGTGACATACAGTGTGATAATGGTTTCAGGAGTACAATCCAAGGATTCAGAAATAAAACATTTTAAATCCTTCTTCCCCCTCCCCCAGATGCCGTGGGTGCCCCCCTACTTCAGGCCATGGGTTTGATTTTGATGCCTATCCTTCTGCAGGTGACATCTTGTTACCTTGGGACATAGGGGAGATGTTCCGGCAAAAGTTTTGGTGGTCACCTCCTTTGCCTTCTCTCAACCGCAGCAGATTCCACCGGCACCTCCCCTGCAGATGAAGTCACTTCTTGTCTCCAGGGGTAACAGGGTGGATCGGGTCTGGGTGGATTTCAGTGGTAGTTGCTGTTTTCCTCCTGTAGCACTAAGGGGGAGGCTTTGTGTGGATTGTCCCTGGCCTTCCCTGAAAGAGTTTGGTGGGCTTCCTGGAGAAGAATCTTAAGAGGTGCTGGGAAATACCCTGGTTATGTTCTCAAGCATTCCCACTCCCCACTAGTCTATACTCAGCTCTCACTATTTCGTTAATAAATTCTACTTGAATCCCGTGACCAAGTGAGTATGTTGGACATCTGTTTAAGGTCAGCAAATGCTCACATCCTGTGTCTCTCTGCAAGTGTCCATCTGTCTCCAGTGTTTGAGTATGTCACGCACCCTGCAACCTCACTTCTCTAATGGGCTCAGTCATTAAATTTCAGTTTGTCCTGCTTTTTTTGGATGTTATTGTAAGATGGGAACTGTGCATTCCCAGCTCTCTACGACTCTGATCACATACAGGTCCTCTTTTCAATTTTTTTTTTTTTTTTTGTATTTTCTTTACATTAAAATTCTACCAGCAACAGAACAGAAGAGATTTTAGGTGACTTCTGCCCACATTCTACTATTTCTCTTTCCCATTTTTTAATTGGGCTTCTTTTCTTAGTATTGAGTTGTGATATTTCTCTCCATATTCTGGACACCAGTCTTTTCTGATATGTCTTTTGAAAATATTTTCTTCTAGGGGCGCCTGGGTGGCTCTGTCGGTTAAGCGTCTGCCTTCGCTCAGGTCATGATCTCATGGTTCATGGGTTTGAGCCCCATGTTGGGGTCTCTGCTGTCAGCACAGAGACTGCTTCAGATCTTCTGCCCCTTTCTCTCATTGTCCCTTCCCTGCACGTGTTCTCCATCTCTCTCAAAAAATAAACATTAAAAAAATTTTTAAAGTAGAAAATATTTTCTTCTAATCTGTGGATTTTCATTTCATTTTCTTGCAATTTTCCATTTTCCTTCTATGTATAGTATTGCAAAGAGCAGAAATGTTAATTTTTAGAAAGTCCAATTTATCAAATGTTTCTTTTATGACCTTGCTCTTGGTGTCCTATATGAGAAACCCTTGCCTTACCCAAGGTCACAAAGATTTTCTCCTGTATTTTCATCTAGAAGTTTTATTTTTTAGGTTATACATTTATGACTAGAATCCATGTTTAACTAGTTTGTGTATGTGATGTTTCACATCGATTGAGGTTTTTTCCCCAGATAGATGAACATTTGTTCCAGTACCATTTGTTGAAAAGTCAATTCTTTGTTCATTGGATTTCCTTGGCACCCTGTTAGAAATTAGGTAACCATTTATGTGTTGTCCTATTTCTGGATGCTGTTGCTCTTATCTATCCATTTCTGCTTTTACCCAAACCCCACTGTCTTGATCATTGAGTCTTAATAGTAAGTGTTAGATCTCTTTTTAAAACCGGTTTGGCAATGCTATGTCCTTTGCTTTCCAATATGAAATTTGCAACCAGTTTAGTGATTTCCATGAACAGTCCTCCTGGGATTTTCATTGGGATTATATTGAATCTACTTATCTGTTTGAGGAATGTTTGACATCTAAAATATGTTGAGTTTTGGGGAGCCTGGGTGGCTCAGTCGGTTGAGCATCCGACTTCGGCTCAGGTCATGATCTCACAGTCCGTGAGTTTGAGCCCCGCGTCGGGCTCTGTGCTGACAGCTCAGAGCCTGGAGCCTGTTTCAGATTCTGTGTCTCCCTCTCTCTCTGACCCTCCCCCGTTCATGCTCTCTCTCTGTCTCAAAAATAAATAAATGTTAAAAAAAATTTTTTTTAAATAAAAAATAAAAAATAAAATATGTTGAGTTTTCCAATCTATGGACATGGTATATCTCTCCATTTATTTAGTTCTTCTTCAGCTTCTGTCATTAAAGTCTTACTGCTTTCAGCGTAAGAATCCTTCATATTTTTGGCTAAATTTTTCTCTATGTATTATATATGTTTGTTGATATTGTTGTTGCTGTTGTAAATGGTACTATTGGTAAATTTCAGTTTCCAATTGCGACTTGCTAGGACATAAATTGCAATTAACCCTGCATCTCACATCTATTTTACACCTGTATAGTCCACCATGGTGTGCATGTGCCACATCTGGAACCCATGTTCTTAAACAGGAGACTATTTCTTCCATATACACTTATGAGAACATAATAGATTACATACCACTCTGTAATAATAATGTGCCTACATGTATGTGCACACAGGTATGTATGTGTCTGTGTGTACGTATGTCTCTCAAGGCTCTAGAATGCACGGTTGAGGATTCATCACAGGAAGTACCCTGAATGTGCTTGCTCAGTACTGCTCCCTAAGATTCATCTATTCACACATCCGTTCAGCGAGTGGGTACCGAGGCTGCATTACCAACAAGGCACGTGCAGACCCTGGCGAGGTCGCAGAACCGCACACAAGGGTGCTCCTCCGGGCACTTGTATCCCAGCAGCACCAGCCTCCGTCTGCCTTCGTGTGGCGCAGCACCCGGCCCTCGAGTCCCGTCTGGGACCGCAGTCGCCTGCCCTCCCTCCATCCCAGTCCCCTCGTCATGCGGCCTGTGTCACCCAAACTCCCTGGAAACCTCAGGATGAATTGCTGAGGGTCCCTGATGCACTCAGGATGTTCTCCACAAGCCCAGACAGCGGCTGTCATCAGGAGGCAACGGGAAGCTGGCGCAAGAGGCTGCCATCCTGCAGGTGCAACTGGTGGCCGTCTGCTTCTTTTCCTCTTGATTCTAGAGCTGAGGTACCTGTCAGAGAGCATGGGGTGGGCTGAGGCTGAAACTGGGACGGGGGCTGAGGTTGCCCAACTTAACTGACCGAGCCACCCAGGCACCCCAGTTTTGGGTTTCTGTTGAAGAAGTTTCTATCCTGTCTGGGATAAGACCCTCAGAGACAAGGGAACCAAAAGGAACTTTCACTTACTCTCTCCTCACCATTGAATACCACATCCCGGCCATCAGAACTAGCCCTTTCTCTCAGCGTACACACTAACCTTGATGACACCACATCTCCCCTTATCTCCATCTAGCACCTCTGGTAAAATCCTGTGTTCCTAGTTTACCAGGCTTACCTGCTAATCTATAAACGGGAGATTTGGAAATTTAGACAATCACTTTCTTTATCAATTAAATCTGACTTTTAAGCTTAACTATCTCATGATTCACTCAAAACGGGAGCTTATGCTGGCCAAAGCCAATATCTCCTTCTACAGGTGCTGTATGTCATGGTTTAGCCTGAACAGAGGAAGGACTCCAGGTGACATGATGTATTAGGGAAAAAAACTGTGCCAGAGACAAATTTCCAAAGCATCACTCTCATTGCATATTTTGTTTGTTTACTGAAGTCTGGCTGCGGGATTTTGAGCGTCTCCATGTAGTTGACCTATGACACTTTCTGTTAAAACCAGTTCACAAAACAGAGATTTTCTTAGTCTTTCCTTTCCACTTGCAGGAAGAGTCCTGGGGCAGACTGCCCAGAAAGGAACTCTTCCAATGTGACCCGTTGGCCATGGCTTCTTGTGTGACCCTCATACTGTCTTGACCAGTA
The DNA here is from genome assembly GCF_046562875.1 of Panthera onca. Taxonomy (NCBI): domain Eukaryota; kingdom Metazoa; phylum Chordata; class Mammalia; order Carnivora; family Felidae; genus Panthera; species Panthera onca. The sequence goes on along the minus strand of NC_138340.1, from coordinate 75,662,812 downwards.
TACTGGCCTGGGGAGCAGGTGTGGGACAACCCGTATTTGCCCACAAGTGCCAGAGTGTATTCTTGTAAAGTTAACCTTCACCAAGAATATTTAAAGTGACCTAACAGTGCAATTGAAACACCATGAACTATTTGTTTGGAAACATTTCTGTTCCTTTCCAAACGTCAATTCTTTCTTCCATGACATAGGTTTATTTGCAGGACTTTTATGATGATCACATGAGTTTCTGGACACACACAACATCTAGCTCATTATCTGGCAGCCCTGGAGCTAAATGGACATGAATTCCATTTCATTCATTCCAATACTTAAAAAAGTCAAACCAGCCATTTCAGGACATGGTTAGAGTAACATCTGGGGGTGGGGTATGATTGATAGCCATCACACTCCCTTTCCACCCATACAGAGGCATACCATAACAAGAAATGCATGAAGTGCTTCGTAAGTGTTTATTGCACCAGGAATTCTCATTAAAAAATAGCTATTATTATATTCTAATCAGAATGTTCTATTTATTATGGAACTGAGCTCCTTGAGAGAATGACTGTGCATTGTATTCTGTAGTTATAAACTAATTAATTCTGGCTTTGTTTTGTTTTTTGGCTGAGCAAGAAAATCCATCAGAGCAATCTGCTGACCCACAGACTGCAAATGCTAATTCTACCACTTTCAGAATATAACTGTAGATTTTTGGTAATTACTTTATAACTTCAATTTAGAAGTTAAGAAAATAAAGGTTACAGAATTACTGCAGCTAGGAATGATCAGCTTGTGATTGATACAGTAAAATGTTGACTCATAGATAGCAGGAAAGCAGATAAGGAAGGACAGAAAAAATAGGTCAATTATAACAAAGGCAAGAGACTGGATTGTAGTTGACATTATGAAAGTGGCAGATGTTTATCTAGTTTCATTTAATAAGAATTAGGATTGTGTCACTACTGTGCACTTGTTTATTGTATTAAAAACATCAAGAACACAGAGTTGTATTCATTATAATATTGGTTCATAAAGCACTATAATCATTTATCTACACAGAGATCTATTTACTTTATTCATTTTATTCTACTTAGGTGTTGATGATTTAATAAGTTGGCAAAGACCCAAGAAACCCTGCTTTTTCTGAAGGTCAAAAGCATTACAAATAATGTACATTATCTACTAAATTTATCAACTGGAAAAGCACAGAATTAAATGATAATCTGTCAACACCTGCCCAGTTTCCTGTTTCGTTACTGAAGGAACAGGGCACATCCTGTTCTGTTAGACATGGCACCTTGGTGGTTTTGTGGAAGGTGAAATGAAAAGGAACTAGATAAAATCTTCTCCCGAATCCCTAAATTTTTTACTTACTTAGGGGCAAACATAACCCACTTATTTGACTGCTTGAATTTCATTCTTTTGCTCCTCCAGATGGATGGTCTAACTCTCTTTACCTTGCCCCAGGCTTTACGAGGTGGACCCTCATGGACCGCATGGATGGTCTTCCTTATCCTTTGGTTACTGTTTGGAAGTGGTCAATGGAAGCATCAGGAGGAGGCTGGGAAATGGGAGCAGAGTGAGCTCAGGGTTCCCTCCATGACAGGTGGCCTTGGGTTGGCTGCAACTTCCCCTGGGCCCAACATATAGGGCCATCTACCCCAGAGAGAGAATTTGTGCTCGGGACCCAAGAGGTGTAGGTGAGAGTGGCCATTTCCTTTTATACCAATTAACCCACTGGAGGAATTTCTTTCTTTTCTCCCTGGTCTCTGGATCCACAGTCTTGGAAATCTAGTCCCCAAGAAGGAATGCTTTTGTCAGGGGACATGGTGATGGTTCTTTGAACTTCAACTTCCATTGGCCAGCATTCAATGGATCAAGGAAAGATGCCCATTAGGTGTGATCCATAGGGGTTAGTCTCCTGGTGCACAAGGGGGGGTGTAGAGAACATGAAGCATGGATCCTGGGGGTAAAACAGAATTTTTGGCAGAATCCACACTTTATGTCCCATCATCCATGCTTGATTTTTGACTGGAAGAGAAATCTGTGCCCCCAAAGAAGGGGACACACAGAGTCCTATTGAAAGTCTATCTTTTTCTCAATTTCCAGGTAAAGAACACATGGGGCTGATTTTCTAGCAATCTTTCATGAAATGAAGTGGGTCATGTTTTCAGGCAATAAAAGGGCCAAACAATCTTGCTGAAGGAAATTGTGCACAACGCTGTGGGAAATTCTGCTGGAGACCATCTCATTCCTGGTTTCTGTTCATTGATGAAATCTTGCACTAACTATTGGTTGGACTCTTTCATGGGCAAGCATGTCCTAAATACAAATCTCCCTCCACAGAACAGAAGCTCAGCGAGATAGAGGAGGAGTTAGTGAAACTGAGGATCATTAGACGTTCAGTAATCATTTTTACCAAAAAAATTTGAAATTTTAACTGAAATTTCATAAAGTTTGAATTTTCAACTAAAAATGTATTTAATTCAGCTTAGACCTCCTCAGAGAGCTTTTTCTCCCCCCCCCCCCCCCCCCCCCACACACACACACACACAGCAGCAGGGGCTTTCCTGTTTGGGGCGGGGGAATCAGTAACATAGTTTTTCTTGTCTTTTTTCTTTTCTTTCTTACTTTCTTTTTCTTCTTCTTCTTCTCCTCCTCTTCCTTCTTCTTGTCAAGAAGTTGACTAATTTTATAAGAAGTTAGTGAACATAGTGATATATTTTTGGGATAATTTTGCTTTAATACAAAAATCAGTCACACATTGTAGCAGTTAAACCTCCTCACTTTACAGAGGAGAGAACAAAGGTCCAGGGAAGCTGGTCCCCAAATCCCATATGGAGTCACTTTCAAAGAGAAGGGGAAGGCGGAGGGCCCGGGGTCTCGTCCAGGGCTGATGCATGCACCTGCCCTGAGGATCATTTTCCCCGCAGGAGAGTGAGCGCCAGGCATGGGTGAGGGTGCTGCGAAGTCAGCCACACTGTTTCCTGGGCTTCTGATCAAGGAGTCTCTCTCTGCACAGGACCCAGCGGTGGGCGGGGTGGCAATTTAGAAACTGGAGTCAGGGGCTGCCTTCCAGTCTCGACTTGCACCCATTTTGTGTGGAATCCCCAGAAAGTCTCTCGGCCTTGAAATTATTTGCACGATATTTTATTCCTGCGTTCTTCAGGGGATGTGGTCAGAATCTTAAATGGCCTGTCCATAACAGCCAGAGGTGCTGAGGGCTGACTCAGGGCAACCTCAGGGATCCAGAGCAAGTGGAAGGTGCCAGGCAGGCAGGGAACGAGGAGTGAGAAACCTTTTTGCTCAGGGAGCGGAGCAGCACATGCAGCTGTGAGCTTCCCAGGCAGCACAGTAGTATACGCCCTCGTCGCTCTTCTCCAGCTTCAGCACGGACAGGTCACAGCTGTTGCTACCCTTGCCCCTCTTGGCATTGACTTTGTCCGCTTTCAGGCCCCCATCTCTCTGCACAAACGTTCCGGACATGTCCAGTCTGAGGAGCCTCTTGGGGGCCACACCTTCCTGGTGGTGGTACCAGTGGATGTAGCTGACCTTGGTGCTGGCTTTGCACCACAGAGTGGCTGAGCGGCCTGCCTGCGCCACGACCATAGAGGGCTGCTCCAGGCTGATCGCTGCCCAGCTGCCTGCGAGGGGGACAGAGGTGAGACAGGAAGGCTGGGAACCTCAGGGCGCCCCACGCACCCTCTCCGGGGAGGGAATCAGGACTTACCGGGAAACAGGAGGGTGCACAGGAAGGCGAGGGGGCCCAGCATGGTTCTGCTTCCCACCTGTGGAGAGGAGCCCAGGGTGACCTCCCGGCTGCACCTGCTGGAAGGAGACTGACTGGGTGAGTGGCAGAGGGTAGGTTAGGGTCTGAGCTCTGTGTCCCTTAGGTGCCTGCAGGTACTGGGGAGAGAGAGGTGGGAAAGTGGGAGGGACCTGAGGGCAGAGTCAGATCTGACCACAAGGGGGAGAGGAACCATCAATGGTCAGGTGCTGAGAAATGGTGGAGCAAGAGCACCAGCAATAATAGTAATCCCTTCATTGGAAATGGACTACACCTGAACACTGCCCTGATCGCTCGATTAAATGAGATGTCGCCCCGTATATGCTAGAATTGCTACTCTGTAAAAGAGCACAATAACAGGTGTCATCGCAGAAGCTCGGAAGGAAGGAAGGGCAAGGACTCTGGCTGACCATCCTCTGCTCGGGGACCACGTGCAGGGGATGCGAGGCTGTCACAGGAGCAGCTCCGAGAGCAGACTGTCCCAGACAAGCGTGAGTGTCATGGTCCCAGAAAATCCTTGCTGGGACAGACGTGTCATGGTTGACACTTAAGAAAATATAAAACTGCCGTCACACTAGAATGGAAAGAGAATTCTTAAAAAAAGTAACAAGAGAAATCTCCCCACGAAAGTTAAACTATAAAACTACGGCACAGAAAAGAGCACAGTATTGACACCAGCGTTTATTTGTGGAGCGCAATGTGTCCTGGCAGGGGGGAGTGGGGAGAGGGTGAGAATGAAAAAAGATCTTCGTTTATATCCTCTGGACCTAGAGGCATCTGGGTGGCTGAGTTGGTTAAGCGTCTGACTTCGGCTCAGGTCATGATCTCGTGCCTCGTGAGTTCAAGCCCCACATTGGGTTCTGTGCTGACAGCTCAGAGCCTGGAGCCTGCTTCGGATTCTGTGTCTGCCCCTCCCCTGCTCATGCTCTCTCTCTTTCTGTCTCTCAAAAATAAATCAACATTAAAAAAAATTATATCTTCTGGGCCTAGCATTATTAGTGGTGATTATAATTTCTTTATATTTATATTTTAAAATTCATGTTGACAGTGTCACCAACCAAGAGGTCAGTGCAAGGGGAAAATGCAAATATACAATTTTTTTTTTAATGTGTATTCATTGTATTTAAGAAAAAAAGTATGTGCAGGGGAGGGGCAGAGAGAGGGGGGGACAAAAGATCTTAATTGGGCTCTGCGTAGACTGCAGAGAGCCCGATGTGGGACTCGAACACACAAACTGTGAGATCATGACCTGAGCCCGAAGACAGACACTCAACCAACTGAGCTACCCAGGGGTTTCTGGGCTGGGACATGGATGGGAATGTGACTATGCAAATGACTACTGAACACACTGGAATAAAACAGGGGTTGACAGTGGAGGAGAGAGGAAGCCTCACTAGGGCCCAGTTTACTCTCCCGGGCCCGGTGCTGCTCGGGGCGCCTGCAGCTTCCCAGAAACCAGCCCCATCCCTTGCTGGTGCCGGGGCGGGGCTGGGCCAGGGCACTTTCCAGAAGAGTTGAGGGCAGCCAGGAAACCTCAGCCAAAGCTCCACATCCTGCCTGCCTTTCCCATAGGCTCCGTGGCCGCCAGGTGCACGCGGCCTTCAGGGACCTGCCCGTTCAGACGCCTCCACGTGTGGCCAGCCTTCCAGACCCACTTGTCTGGTGAGTGGTCCAGTCGTGGGGCCCAGCCAGGGGCCCCCCCACTCTCTGAGCAGCCGATGCTGTAATCTGACACATGGTGGCTGAGGGGAGAGGTCCTTCTCAGAATGGAGCTGCCCAACAGGGACATTTGAAAGCTCTGAATGACAGCTCCTGAGTCTGTGAAGATTTATTACATTGACAAGGACAGAATGACAGCTCCAGGCCAAGCCCTGCCACTTGAAGGATGTGTGTCCTTCGGAAAGTCATTGTAAATGGGAATAACAATGCCTACTCTGGAGACTTCATCTATCCTGGGTCTGGGATTTGGCCAAGTTGGTTGCTTTGTAAATAAAAGAGATCCGTCAGTTTTAAGTACAATGTGGTCCTTAAACCCACTTGTTCCTCATAATAACATGTCAAAGTAGTTATACCAACCACATTTGACAGATCAACTAACTGGAATCTTAAAATGTTTCAGCTGCTCAGAATCACATAAATAATGGAGACTTGATTCAAACCCAAGTCTATGAAATTCCAAAACCCATCACACCATCCGTTTTCTAAACGTAGAATTCAACATACATATAGAGTTACTTTTAAGCTCTAAAGAGTAAGGAGCCAGGAGGAAACTTCACAATGATAGCAGAACTCAAGACTATCTCTCACGCGCCAATAAGCAAAGAGCATAAGCTATTCTTGAAGAGTCGTTATTAGTGCTGGACCTCGAATGTAGTAGAAATTCTAGCACTTGTGAATTAATAGTTGCTTGCCTTTTGTGAGAGACTATTTTTATGTTTATTAATTTTTGAGAGAGAGAGAGAGTGAGCGGGGAAGGGAACAGAGAGAGGGAGACACAGAATCTGTAGCAGCCTCCTGGCTCTGAGCTGTCAGCACAGAGCCTGACGCGGGGCTCGAACCCACAAATCGTGAGATCATGACCTGAGCCGAAGTTGGACGCTTAACTGACTGAGCCACCCAGGTGCCCCGTGAGAAACTATTTTTTAAAGGCCGTAACAGAAAAATCATTAAGCCAGCAAATACTTTATTCAATGTCAAGCATTGTACATCTTGATTCCTTCCTTGCATAAAGTAGGTGTTCTTCATCCCATTCTGCGGATGAGACAGAGGCTTAGAGAGGGTAAGTAACGTACTTGAGATTGTCTAGCTAAGAGCACAGCAAGAACTAACTTCAAGACCTTCAGGTTAAGGAAGCACGTACCCCAGGTAATCTGCTTGGTTGTTTGTGATTCAGGGATTAATTTCTGTCCTCATTGAGCTGTTGCTTTGACTGCAAAACGTGGTGTTGTTATACTTAACCATTTGTTTTCAATATTGTGCTTAAAAACTATGGTAGTTTGCTTGGTACTTACTCTGACTTCTCGCGCCCCCTCCTGGCCATTACAGGTATGTCATACACCTTATAATTCTTGCTGGACCCCAGAGAAGTGAAGTCTGTTACAGGAAAGACCCAGCCTGGTCAGTGGAAGAGTCCAGAAATACTTGGCAGGAAACTTGTTTTTCCAGTTGTGTACTCACTGTGTTTGGGAGTTGTAGGTAAATGGGTCCTTCTTGGAAGCCGTTTTTTGTTTTGTTTTGTTTTGTTTTGTTTTGTTTTGTTTTTTCAGCCTCAATGAGAGGATTGACTGATATGTTTGGTGTCTTATGTACCTATGAAAACTATAGAAATGTGGTTGTTTCTTTTTTTTAAGTTTTAATTTATTTTGATCGAGGGAGGGAGAGAGTGAGCACGAGCAGAGGAGGAGCAGAGAGAGAATCCGCAACAGGTTCTGTGCTGTCAGTGCAGAACCCTACATGGGGCTCAGTCTCACCCACTGTGAGATCATGACCTGAACCGAAATCAAGAGTGAGACACTTAACCAGCTGAGCCACCCAGACACCCTGAGATTTGCTCTGAATAACACATCTTTACATTTATATAAACGGCATCCCATTCCCATCAATCCGTGTCTGTCCATCCGTCTGTCCACTAGGCTCACTGCTCCTCTGTGCTGCTCCTTCTGCCGCTGGTTGCAGCCACTGCATGAATCCCTCCACCGCCAGTGACAGGCACTTGTCCTGTTGCTCATACTGGCTGTCACCAGCGAGGCTGGCACCCACACCTCAGGGTCTCTGCATGCTGGGAGTCGCATTTCCCTGGGAACGTCATCCCGGGGTTGCGGCTGCCAGGAAATACACATACACCTTGTCTCTAAATACTGTGCTTATTATCTGACATCATAGTTTTTACCAACCTGATGGCCACCAAACAGGATCACATTGTTTCATCAGGTTATTGCCCTGGGCTGCTGATGAGGAAGCTGAGGGTCTCTTTTCATACCTGGCACCCACTGAAGTCTGTCCCTCGGACACTTGGCCGTCCGTGTCCTTTGGGCGCAGCAGAAAGGAGGCCAGTGGCAGAGGCTACAGCACCCAGAGGGGCCAGGCTGCCCACGGCCGGGCCCACTTTTCCTGGCCGTGTGACCGGACCCGGTTCTCAATGCGCTGAATCTCAGCTTCCTCGTCTGTGAAAAGGGAAATCAGCCCACACCTCACAGGTTGGTGAGGATTAAATAATTTTATACACATGGAACACTTAGGAGAGTGTCTGGCAAATCAAGATTGTTAGTTATTCTTACAGTTCCTATTTATTTTTTATTTTCGAGAGAGAGTGTGCAAGTGGGGGACAGAGGCAGAGGGAGAGAGAGAGACAGACAGACAATCTTGAGCAGACTCCAAGCTCAGTGCGAATCCCAATGTGGGTTCGATCCCAAGATCCTGGGATCATGACCTGAGCCAAAATCAAGAGTCGGACGCTCAACCAACTGACCCACCCAGACAGCCTTACATTACCTATTAACAGTAATTTATAAATCTTATAAATACAAAAAATAGATAATTGGGCATTATACAAGTATTGTTATAATACATCATTACAAATAGATTATACATAAAAATAAAGGTAGATTGTATAAACATTAAATAATTAAAATTAAGGTTATAGTAATTGTTCTTAATTACTTCTTGACTTGAATGAATTTGTTTCTCTTTGATATTTATCCTGTGTGAGTTTTAGCTGTTGCAAATATCCTCAGCTAATCTACTATCTAAACTTCATGAAAACACTTTCACTAAATAGTGATTCTCAGTTTTGTAGTCAAATGTTTGTATGACTATATCCTTTACATACTTTGAAGTCCTGTTTCAGAAAACTCTTCCCTCTTCAATATCATAAAATCCTTCTATCATTTCCTGTTATATTCAGTTTGAGATTTTCCTCCACGCTGATCCTGGCGTCAGTGTGTCTGGACATCTCTGAACTCATCAATCACTCAGTCTTTCGTGTATTTGCTCCTTGCACTTGAACATAAGGTCCCTGCAGCAGAGTCCGAACACAGAGAAGATCGGTGGGGACTTTATCGGTTACCGGGGACACAAAGACTGAGTTGTACTGTTTCTACACTGAATGCAGTAAGGAACCCGGATGGACGCTGGTGGAGACGTGAACTGGTGGGGAATGATGTTCACCCCTGATAAGCTGACGCTGAGTATGGAATTACAGGGAGAAAAAAAAAGGAGTTAATCGAAAGATATTAAGAATTCCCTTGTATAAACATTGAGCCAGCGATTGTGCTTTTCATTCTATACGATCTCTTAATTTTATGTACCTATAAACATAAACGTGTCAGAAAGAAATGTAACCAAAAAACGCTGCTCGTGTAAGAAGAAATTGCTGATTGTGAAGGTTGTCAGATGTTTGGTGATACAAGGACATTAGTACTACATTGCATTTAGTGTGTGCCTGTAAATTTAATTAGTGTCAGAATGTAAAATACCTTCTCTTCCAGGTAGCTCACTCTGGCTGGGATGTGTGTGTGTGTGTGTGTGTGTGTGTGTGGTGATTTGCTAACACATACTGACTCTGCACTTGCTTAATACTTCCTGAGCTTGACACCCATGTCCCCTGACCTCCATTCTGTCAGTCAAGGCTACTGGGGCATCACACTGGTCACCTGTCACATTGCTAGGATCCTAGTTGGAGGAAGGAGGAACAAGGCCCAGGTCCCGTGGGATTGTCTCTGGGCTCCCCAACCGCCAGGGGGAGCTCTGGCTCTGAATTCCAGGGGTCCCTCCAGTGAGGAGAGGCCTTTGCAGGCTGGACCTTGTGGAGAACAAACCTGAGTGTCCCAGCACACCAGCCTGTTAGACCGAGGGAGGAGAGGGAGCACGAGTAGCCAGTCAGGGGTTGGGCACCACGGAGAAGCCCACTCTGGCCTGATCAGCGTTTAGCAGCTGGGGACAGGGTGACGTGGGAGGGCCCAGGCTGGCAGAGCTGCTCCAGGCATTGGGTGCTTGTGGCACAGACAGGTCTCTTTGTGGGGTTGGGATGTCATAGCTGGAGTCCACACCCATAGCTAATCCGTGTGCAGCTTTTCCGTATGAATAGAAACACAACATTGATCATCTCTTCTCCTGCCCCAGATCCTTCAGTGACATAAAGGATTGAGGAAGTCATGGGTCCTTAGCCTGATAGAAAGCACGTTGTCACCACCCTAACGCAGTTGTCCAATCTCTGGGTACAGTCTCCTTGTGTTCTCTCAGTGTTTCTGGAAACATGCATGCCACACCATCAACCCTTTGTGCAGCTTGCGTCTTCCACCCTTCACACTCTTCTCTGCAATCCTCTGCACACAGGAGAGAAAGCTCCCCACCCCCTACCCCCTGGCTCCTGGGAAAACATTCTCTGCATCTCCTAGGACATTTCTTCCACCTGTGCGGGCTGCACTGCCTGCAACACTGACCTGGCCTCGTTCTATCACTGGGATGGAAACTTGACTTACAGACTGCGTTATTTTATTCCCAGCATCGAGCTTAGTAAATATCAGCAGCACACCCATACACAGACAGTAAAGCAGATTCCAGGCAGAAAGACTCAAATGAAAGATCAAAGGCACAGAAATGTGACATAGTGACTCAGGGGAACTACAAGTAACTTGATATTCCAGACTATTGACATTGGATCTAAAAGCAGATTAAAACACAAAAGCATAGGAGCGCCTGGGTGGCTCAGTCAGTTAAGACTCCGATGTCAGCTCGGGTCATGATCTCATGGTTTGAGAGTTCAAGCCCCATGTTCCACTCTGTGCTGGAAGCTCGGGGCCTGGAGCCTGCTTCAGATTCTCTCTCTCTCTCTCTCTCTCTCAAAAATAAATAAACATTAAGAAAAAAGATTAAAAAACACAAAAGCATAGAGTTAGATGAAATATGGATACGAATTAGCAGAAAATCTCTTTCTCGGCCAGCAGAAACTTAAAGAGGGATTAAACTCTTGATTACCTCATTATGAGAGTTATTTCATGGAGATTTTTTTTTTTTATGTCCTAGGACTTGTTGTTTAGAAAAAAGGCAGTTCACACTTTAAGTCATACTTCTACATAGCCTTTATTTTTCTAAGACTAATACAATTTCTCAGTAGTAACATATTTACTCAATTATAAGTTCAGAAGAGCCAGATAATAGTAATAGAAAGAATAACACCTTAGACATTCTTCGTCAAACTTTCCAGTCCTGAATCCATTGGCTTCCTGCCTCTGACTTTTACCCCCACCTAGTGGTGGCTGGGAGCATGACCAGTTCATTGGATTATGGCGCTGAACTTGAACATGGTCAGGGTGTCCTCCTGGGTAGCTGCTTTGTTCAAGACAAAATGTGGCTAAGTAGTAGGCAGAGAAGGAGTGTTCAAAGTGACTTACTTTATTGTATTATATTTTCATTGTATAAACATGCAAGTTAGGAAAGAATTAAAATTAAACTTATTATTGGAATTAAGGCACCTAGAAAAGAAGATTCTCCTGTAAAGCAGGGCTGGCTCATTAGCCTACTGGCTAAAAATTACACAGAACAGGAGTCTGTGTTTCTGCTGTCCTGGGACTGACACACCGCTGATTGGCGCCTGGGGGACAAGAAGGCATCTGGGGCTGCTCGCCTGCTCTTGACTTTCCTTCTCCAGCGCCCAGGGCCGTGCGGGCACTTAGTAGATTTACAACAGTGATAGGAAGGAATGAGAAGCAGGGAGAAAGAAAGACATCAGGGTAACCAAAATTTAAAGTGTTAACATTTTCCCTTATAAAGGAGTGGTTTGAATTTTAATATCCTAGAGATTTGAAAAATTGTTAGATGTGCTCTGAGAGGCTATATAGGTGGTTGGTTTGCAGGTTTGCGTGTGAGTCTAACCATGTCCTGCTCACCTGTGTGCTCCGTGGAAGGATGAGGAAGCACAAGCCTCTGTCAGACGACGGGGTTGAAGGTGTCACGTGTGGTCACGCAGCAGAAGTGAACCAGTCGTGATGCTGAGGAAAAGCTACTTTGTCACGTTCTAAGTCATGGAGACACTGAGAATGAAGACTTTGTATAATATATAATCTGTGCTAAGCAAATCTGGATGGAGGCATGAAATTGGAATCTGACACCTTCTGAAAGTAACCAGCACACAGGCTGGATTGTCTGGGCCAATCTGGCTAAGTCCTGTGTCCCCAAGTACGTATTGTTAGAATGCCTTTCATTTTTCTGATGTGTTCTTGCTTAAATAAGCAGTTAGGAGTCACCATATTTATAGTCAGTAGATCTGAAACACAGTATTTCTATAAACATTTAAAAATTTTTTAATGTTTATTGTTTTTGAAAGAGAGAGTAAGCACAAGCAGGAAAGGGGCAGAGAAAGAGGGGGAAATACAGAATCCGAAGCAGGCTCCAGGCTCTGAGCTGGCAGCACAGAGCCCAATATGGGGCTCGAACTCAGGAACCCTGAGATCGTGACCTGAGCCAAAGTCGGACACTTAACCGACTGAGCCACCCAGGTGCCTCCAAAATACGATATTTCTAATGTTTAATAAAATGTTCGAAAAGAATGGAGACATCACTGCTGAAGGTATTACTTAACCTTGATTTAAAAAAAAATAGCTTTAAGAGGTATAATTTGCATAGCATAAAATTCGTCCCTTGTAAATTTGTGATTGATTGCATGGTTTTTCGTCAATTTATACTTTTTAAACAATAAAATTGTAGAGCAATTATATCATCCAAAGTAGTTTCTTTATTTCCACTTATTCCTTGCTCCTATTTCCAGTTCTGGATAAACCACTGATCACTTTTTATTTTATAAATCTGTCCTTTTTAGACAATTAACATAAATTAAATTATACAATGTGTAGTTTTTTACATCTGGCTTCTTCTACTTAGCGTAATGTTTTTGAGGGTCATTCATGTTGCATGCATAAGTAGTTTGTCCCTTTGTATTGCTGAATACTATTGCACTGAATGGATGACAGCATTTTGATAATTCACCAGTGGATAACATTGGAATTATTGCCAACTTTTGCTATTATGATTAATCCTGCTATAAACTTATGGCATGCATGTCTTTGTGACAACATTTATTTTTATTTCTATTAAACCGATTTCTAACAGAGAATTCCTTGGGTCTGTAGGTTTCCAAAGCGGCTGCGACATTTTGGTTCCCTCCAGCAGTGTGTAAGAATGTGGTTCTTCTTGGTATACATATAGACAATGGAATATGTACACATTCTTAAAAAAGAATGAAGTTTTTTCATTTGCAACAACATGGATGGACTGAAAGAGTGTAATGTTAAGTGAAGTAACTCAGACAGAGAAAGACAATAACTATACTAGTTCACTTATATGTGGACTTTAAGACACAAAAGAAGAAACACAAATGAAACAGACTAACAAAAAACAGATTCCTAAATACAGAGAACAGACAGCTGGTTGCCAGAGGGGGTGGTGGGTGGGAGGATGGGGGAAATAGATAAATGTTATTAAGAACATTTATTGTGATGAGCACTGAATACTTCATAGAATTGTTGATTATATTGTGCACCTGCAACTAATATAACACTGTATGCTAATTATATTTCATTTTTTTAAAATCTGTTTCTCCCTGTTCTCACTGACACATTAGAGATTGTCTTGTTGATGATAGACATTCTAGCAGGGGTGAAATGGTGTCTCTTTGTGGTTTTCATTTGTGTGCCCCTAATGAATGGTGATATTGAAAATACTGAGAGGTACTTATTAGTTATTTATGTATCTCCTTCAGATAAAGGTGTGTTTTAAGCCTTTTATCGTTTTTTTAAGTTATGTTGTCTTCTTACTGAGGTGTAGGAGTTCTTTATACATTCTAGATAAAAGTCCTTTCTAGATAAAAGTCCTTTATATGATTCACAAATATTTTTCCCCAGGCCGTAGTGTTTCATTTTCTTCATGGAGCCTCTTGAAGCACACGTTTTGAATTTTGATGAAGTCCAATTCATCAGGATGTATTCTTTTATGGATAATGTGTTTGGGGTCATTTCTAAATGTTTTAAATGTTTATGTATTTTTGAAAGAGATAGATACAGAGCACGACAGGGGGAGGGGCAAGAGAGAGGGAGACAGAATCCGAAGCAGGTTCCAGGCTCTGAGCTGTCAGCCCAGAGCCCGACACGGAACCTGAACTCGTGAACCCTGAGATCATGACCAACTCCCAAGTCCACCCTTAATTGACTGAGCCACCCAGGTGCCCCTGCTTGGGGTCATTTCTAAGAACTCCTTGCCTTCATCCTGTGTCAGAAAGATTCTCTCCTATCTTTTCTTCTAGTAGATTTTATAGTGTTAGCTCTTCCGTTAAGTTTATGGCCCATTGTGAATTATTTTTCATACATGGAGGAGGTAAGGAATGAAGTTCATTCTTCTGCCCTCAGATACCCAGTTGTAGTTGAAGCATTTGTTGAAGAGTCTATCCTGTCTTGCACTGAATTTACTCAGCACATTTATCAAAATCCAGCTGACCATAAATACGGGTTTATTTCTGGCTCTCAGTTCCCTTCCGGTGACCTGTAGGCTCTCTCTGCACCAGGACCACACTGGCTTAATTATGTAACTGAATTCTTCTGTGAGCTCTGAAATCAGGTGCTGTAAGGCCTTGCTTGAAAGGCTCGCCCTGCTGTCCCCAGGACCCCAACTGTGTCAGTAATAAACCTGTTCATACCCTCCGTGCGTGAGACTTTCTCGGTCTCAACATGCAAGTCAAATTTGGGTGCACCCCTGCCTCCGCCAACTGCTTCTGCAGGGTGACCTTATCGGTCCTCCAAGTGTGTTCTTTCTCAAAAAAATTTTTTTTGTTAAATCTAGGTCTGTAGGTTGCCATGTCAATTCTAGGGCGAGTTTATTAATAGGTGTCCACAAAGCCTGCTCATTGAATCGTTAATGAATGTGGTAAGAATTGCCATCATAACATTGAATCTTCTAATCCATGATCATGGGCGCTCTCTGCATTTATTCTGATATTTTTAATTTCTTCTCTACCTTCTTTTATATTTATCAACAAAGAAGATTTGCTCGTCTTTTGTGAAATTGATTCCTAAATGCGTTATTATTTTTGGTTCTATTGCAAAAGGAATTCTTTCGTCAGTTTCAGTTTCAATTTTGCCTGTTAGTACATAGAAATACAACTGATATTCTGTACTTTGAGTGTGTACCTTGTGACGATGCTAACCTTGTTTACGAAGTGTAGTTTTGGTTTTGTGTGCGTGTAGATTCCATGGAAATACTCGCCTACAGGATCATGTCATCTGTGGATACTTTTTGTATTTCCTTTTCAATCTGATAGAGATCTTTACTTGACTGAGTTGCACTGTCTAGAAACTTTAATACCATGTGGACTAGAAGTGACAAGAGCAGACATCTTTGTCTTGTTCCTGGTTTTGGGGGGAAAGCATTCAGTCTGTCAACATTACATATGATTACATATGGGTTTTCAGAGATGCCCTTTATTAGGTGGAACAAGTTCCCTCATACTGAGATGGTTTCTTCTGCTCTCTCAATTTAAAGCTCTCTAGCGAATATTTCACTTCAGGTATAAAACGTTTCGATTATAGATTTTATTTATTTTAAACATATGTTCTGTTCTGTAATTTGGGTATCTATCATTAGAATAACTCTTTGTTGACTTTTTGTTGTCATAATGTCCTTTATTGCTTTAAGCATGGATTTCTAGAGGGTTTTTTTTTTTCTTGAACACAATTTGTAATAGCTGCTTTGAAGTCTTTGTTAAAGAAAATATCTGGACACACTCAAGGACAGTGTGTGTTGAGTTGTGGGGGCTTTTCCTCCTAAGAATAGTCACACTTTTCTGATTCTTTGCCTGTCTTCGTATTTTTTTATTGAAAACTATGCTGCTGAAAATATATTGCACGTACTCCTTTTTCCACAAAAGTTTGTTTTCCATGTTGTTTGTACGCTCAGTGAGTTGCTTGGACTAAATCTGTGATATTATATCCCCTGCCGTGTATGATTGCTCATGACTCTCTTGTTTTCTTTTAGTTATTTTATTTTGTAGCCTAGCTTCCTAGAGATCACACCTTTGTCTACATAGCTTAGTCGTAGCCAAGATTAACTAGGGATTGTGTTCAAGCACCTTAAGACTGTGACCCTTACCAAATGGTTATTTTGTATAGATTGGGGAGCATATTCATATTTTAGGCAACTAGCACATAGACTTCATGTGCAAAAGTATAAGTCTTCCCGGCTTAAAATTTTTGTTGAGTATTTTCACAGCTCCTCTACATATGCCCATCACCTCAGGGTCACACAAGAGTCTGTGGCTGGCTTGCACTCTTTCGGGTCTCTGCTAAGCAGGCACACAGCTTCAGCCAAGCACACGCTTGCTGCAGCCATGACCTCAACCTCAGGCCGGCACAGCCCCTGCCTTCCTGCCTGCACACCACTGAGTCTCTCGATTCATCCTCACATTGCTCCTCACCCCAAATTATCTGAGTTCCCTTACACTGTGGGATTTGCTGCCAGTCCTCATGGCCTGTCCCATCTTGGAAGAACCTTCATGCCCATGGAACCGGGTGTTGGCAGGCGGGGGGAAGAATGGGAGTCCCTCTAGACTAGAGCACCACTGTTGTTCCCTGATCTGCAGCTTTTCAGCATAAAAACGTCTCAGATTGTTACATGAATTTGGACATTTTCCAACCACAGATATGGTCTTTGTTGACCTAGTCCAGTTTGCAGTTGGTGTCCAAGGAGATGATTTGTTGGCCATAGCCAAAAGACCTGGCTTACATTCACTTTTCAGTTATGCAAAGCATACATTTTAATTAAATGTTTGGCTTTATTTAGGACTCTCAAGTAATTCCAAGACATCAGAATTGGGGCTCAAGTGCCATTAAGCTGACAGGTGGAGAGTCACTCACAAACAGGAAGACGTGTCATGACCATCTTCCCCGGGCTCATGTCCAAGTGGGAAGGCGTTTCATCTGCCCCTGTGTGTCTACAGCCATTCAAGAGGATGGAAAGTGAAGGCTTCCAACAGCCATACCTTTATCTATTTATGTCACCACAAATGTCACTTGAACTGTGTGACATGTATGAGGTTAAGATGTGGGACGCAATCTTTTCTTAAGATTCTGTTCATTCTCCTGTGCCAGATTTGTTCTTGGCTCTAAAGCAGGCAGACACTCTCAGAGGGGAAAAAAAAATGTGTTGTTTGAGGTGTCTTATCTGACAAGAGGAAAGCAGCTGTGAGGCAGGCTGCTTCCTTTGTGCATGAGGAGGCTCTATCCCTAACCTGTACCTTGGTTTCTCATGACAACTTTTTTTTTTTATCTTCCCTGACTTTGAGACTAATACATACTTTCTGTAAAAGTGTTTGTAGATCACAGACTGCCCCTCGAAATATTCAGCCACACCCGTGTTGACAGTTTCATTTTTTCCCCTGCTCATTTTTTGTTTGTAATTTCCCATTATGGTGGCCATACTGCCAATATATGTATACGTTGTTTTAAAAATGATAATTTAAAAATAATACAGTCACTTTATTGCAGAAACTTTGGAATATGCAGACATGCTTGAAGCCATTTGGTTATTTTCTTCTTGTCTTTCTGATTTGCATGGATGTATTTATGTTTTTATTTTTATAAATATATTCCTATGCAATATATCGTTTTTTTATTGCATATTTGATTTTCCTTCCTAAGTGAATAATTTTCTGTGATGTATAAATGATATAAATATAATTTTAAGTGGATATAGAATATTTCACGGAAATAAAATAATTATTTAACATATTTTTCTGCTCTCAGACGTTTAAAGTTTTTTCTAATTTTTAGAGGGAAAATGTACGTAATGGAAAACAGGTATTCTTGTGTCAGAGATGTTTCCTGAGGAAATAACTATGGAATGTAATGACAGGGTCAAATGTGCATTGTGCAGGTCAGATCAACTTCATCTGTGTTTGTTCTGAGAATGAACCAAATGACAGAAGTGCCACCAGAAAGGGTGTGGAACCCTGAGGCCTAACCAGAAAGAGCTTTTTATGGTGGAGAAAAGGGGAGGAGGGTCTGCAGATTCTAGAATTTGGACTCAATCTAAACAACTCAGTGGTATAGTCACATTTAGATTTTCCTGTCTCAGGAGTGGAGTCTCATATATAACAGGCCAACAGATGCCTATGCTGCATGTCAGTGTATAATTTATCATGAGACAGAGCTCAGTCCCGCACAGGCTAGGCTGAACCAGTAGTATGGGGCCCATGTTCATGGAAGCCAAGGCTCACCCAGAGGTTAGCGCCAAGCACAGAAGAGGAATGAAATCTATGGTGAGATGTTCTGTGAAGTCAAACCTTGAAAGCCTAAAGCACTGACGTCAACAATAGAGTTTTGTTTCCCCAGGGACTGGTCAGGTTGGGTCTCAGGACTGGGCACCCTCTCTGTACCATGTTCCAGTGGAGCAGGGGTGGGGACACTTGCTCTTTGTGTTCACATTGCTGAACAGCCTTCCTCTGCTGGACCCCCATCCCACCTAGCTGATGTGCCTGTCTTCTATTAAGCTTGCTCGAATTAAGCTTGACTCTACAGTCATTTGTCCTGTAGAGGGACTTGGATGAGTCAACATTCAATTACACACTTGACTCAGCACCTGCATATGTCTGTGTTCTTGTGATTAAAGAAGCACCTCTCTGTTGAACATCTACAGCCTACCTGTGCTAGTAGATTCATGGGCCCTGGTCTTGTGTCAGCCTGTCTACACCGAGAAATGAGACTAAAAGACATGGGTTTCAGTAAATCACATGCCATTAAAAAGTGCAGATTCTTCGTGGAATGTCAGGATTGGCTAGGGCTACAAGAAGTCTGCATTCTGCTTCCTTCAGAACAGTGTCATCAGAGAGGACTAAAGTACAGCGGCTCAACAGTCCTGGTCATGAGACTCCCAACTCAGGTAGCAGCTACTTGGAATGAACTTGGTATAAAATAGGGACCTTTCACCACAGAATAAGAATATCTTCGGCAGCAATCATATGCGTGTGTGCAGATGGATTTTTCTTTCATTAGCTGTGACCTTTTGGAAGTGAGCAAAGTTGGCTGTGGTTTAACTGCCCTTAATTTATCATGCAGCACCCCAGCCACAGCTTACACAGCCCCAACCAGTAGGGGCCGGTTTGACTTCAAGCCTTTTCCACGAATCAACCACATTTGATAGAGCACATAGACCGGAAAAACCCTGAAAAAACAAAACACCAGCGCCCTCCTGCCCCCCACACTGTCCCCTACACCACCGCCCTCCCCCTTCTCTGCACCTGCCAGTGCAGAGCAGAGCCCGCAGGGCTGCCCAGGTCGGGTTGGGGAAGGTAGGGGCTGAGGATTGGAAACCACAGGGGACACTGGCTAGGAGTGCCCGGCACTGAAATCAGCCCACACGGCTCTGGGTCATTTGCTAGTCTCCCCTTTGCCTCCGTGCTTTCCACATGCAGAACCAGTTCCAGATCAGTTCCAGATCAGTTCCAGATCTCTATGTAGAGACTTTGTCCTAAGGAGGTCTGATCAAATTCTTGAGACTCAAGGAGTAGATCAAAATTAAATTTTCGCTTCCTTGTATCTGGTGGGTCTTACATAGGTTCCACCTGGGAATCTCTACTTGCTTCAGAAAACTCCTGTCCCACCAAACAGAAGGTGATTGTAAATAAACAAAAATCCTCTCCAGTTTGAAATGAGACATTGTTTTCATTCTAATATATAAACGTTTTTGCTTTAAATGCATTCATTAATGAAAACAGAACATATACAATCACTTTATTTTTCTCCGCCTACCACACCCTGAACGTTTTGTTTTGCACCCATGTTTGTAGCAATACACACACACATAGAAATGAGTGTCATACTTGTTAGCGTGTGTGCGCGTGCATGTGCGTTCTCGATTTTTTCTAAACTAGAGCTGCCAACAGTGGATGCTGATGCTGTTGGGGACTTGCATGTGCCCAGCATAATTATGTCGTCCACACAACCTAGGAGACAGGTCACTGTAACTCCATTTTAGAATGAGAAAATTATGGCACAGAGAGTTCAAATAGCGATAGACCCAAGATTTAAACCCAAGCACTTGGAGTTCAGAGTCCACGCACTTAACCTCTCTACCACCCTCCCTTTCCAGAGTTGGTACAGCTCTCGGGAAACATGGTGCCCATGAAATACAGGTACAGGTTTGAACACATCTGCCAGTCACGCGATTTGTGATCCTGTCACCAGCAGAGCGTCTTAAAACAAATGAGTCTGAATCTGCTGACTTGGAAGGAGAAATAACTTGGGCACCTTCACTGGCTGGGGCTCCCCAGGGGCCAGTGCCCCAAAGAACCCTAACTGGAACAAGGACTCTCTCAGGGAAAGAGTTAGAAATGTAGAATTGACCATGATTACATCAACGCTGAATGTGAAGGCTCAGTTGTCATGCTGTCCCTTACCTTGTACTCAGATCTCAACAAATGAATGTCCACAGAGGCAAAAGTAGACTTGTGATTGTTTTTATTGTGCCTATTATGAAAAACATAACAAAACTCAGGTAGCAAAGATGGCAGCTTCCAGAAATGTAAAATAAAAGGCCTCCAGGAAGTTATCTGGATACAGAGCCCCAGGAGCTCTATGGAAGCTGCACGCCAAGTGTACTCAGAGGCGAGGGTGCTGCGCTGCTGACGAGCTGGCGGAGGTGAAAGATAGAGACGTACTGAAGCCCCCGTGGATGCCCCCCGGCCCCATCCCTGAGTCATGGCAGAAATTGTTCTCCATGCAGAGTGATATTTCCTGTCTGCCTAGCTGTTTGTAAACCTGTTCTGCAATGATGACACATAGAAAAAGAAACATGTGAACTGAAATAACCCAAACGCAGAAAGAAAGCCCCGCTATATCTCCAGCAGACTCTTCTAGTGACAATAGCCAATGGAGAAAAGTGGACCCTTGGTGCCACCATGGGTTAGGAACTCTTCCCATTGTCACAGAGTGCTGGTCTCCCAAGCAGACAGATGGCGATGATGACGGTGTAGACCATGTTCTTGATGACAAGGAGGAGGTAGGTGTAGTAGGCAGAGGTGTTCACGAGCTGCACCTGTCGGGGGTCTAAAAGAAGCCATCGGTTAGTTTCACACATTTCTGATGTCCTGGGTTGGAGTGACTCTCTCACCAGTACAACTGGAGAGTAAGCATCTACACCACCATCACCACTAACACCACCCCCAAGACTACTCAGAATCCAGTTTGCCGACCAAGTCTGTAAAAAGCCTGTGAAATTCACTTAGAACATTCCAAAGTATTCTAAACCATGGTTGTGTTTGTAATTCATGAACCCAGGGGGGAAAAACCATTGGTGATAAATAGCTTTTAGCATTTCTTCATCTCCCGCATGTCCCTATGTAAGAATACTAGGTAATATCCATTAACCACAAACTAAATGTCTGTTGAGAACTTTGCCTAGAAAGCCTTAATCCTCTTTAATTTTGCAATAACATATGAGATTATTACTTTCATTCCCATTTTCTTATACTGAGGACAGGGAGAGGAGCAATTTGCCTGATTTCATGCAACTAGTAAGTACGAGAGGCCAGATTTCAATCTCAGCAAGCTGGTGTTTCAGGACGCATTCTCAGCTACTCTGTCATTCTGGATCTCTACATGCAATGAATACCCAAGACACCCAATGATTACGGATAAATGTAAAGTTGGATGATGATAAGGAGGATGATGACGAGTAGCCAGATTCCAGGAGCCCCTTGATATTGGACAGGAGGACAAATCAGCAGGACTAGAGCCAATGGTCCTCATCATTTCCTTTGTGCATACGTGGGGAGAAAGAGCCAGGAACTACTACTTATACTTAGAATGTACTCACAGGTACTTATTATGTGGCTGCTAAATGAGATACCTGAAGCAAGACACTCCACATAGGGGGCCTTGTGTTTTCAATAACTGAGTTGGGTGTTACTTGTGTCATTTGTGGTTGGCTCAGAAAATGTAAATAAGCTAACCCTATTCCTGCAAATAAATAATTAAGACTGGGGTGTAAGTCTGGATTCTGGCACGCGAAGTCCTGCCATCCCACCCACCCCAGGTGTGCAGCCTGTCTCAGGGCCTTGGGTTTGGGATGTAGAGGAAGAATGAAACCTGAGTAAGTGTATGAAGTCTTGATTCATCTAGCCTGGGGCGAAGCCCGGATCTCGCTGTGTGGCATGATACAAGGGATGTAGTTAATCTCAGCTCCTTGTCCTCAGGGGCAAAATGGGAATGAAATACAGTGAGTGTTAAGAGAATTCAACAAAATGCACTGACAGTAACACGATGCCTTTTGTCCAAGAACCTCTCAGCATCATTTATTAAGTACCAGCAAGAATAGAGACTTAAAAAAAAAATCTAAAGCAACAGCATATTTTCCTCAGTTAGTAGAAACAAAGGCCACAGAAATGCATGAAGTGCGTTGTTAACAGACGTCAGAGCCCCTCACTGCACCCCTACTTTACAGGCCTCTCCTTCCCAAGCCAGCAGTTACTGTGTGAAGACGACTCCTGGGAAATGATGGACTGACTTAAATTACCACTCAGTCTATTTTGCAAGATCCTGCCATTGTGAGGCTTCTACCCGAAGCCAGAGACGTTCAAAAGTTAAGTTGATCCGGAGGAAACAATGCTATAGCCTAACATACAGGAAACAAGTACAAAACTTACCATTTTCATCTTTCAGAGAAACTTTTGTGTAGTTAACAGCAGCGAGCTCTAAAAGAAATGAGAGCAAGTATTATTCTGTTGTTCATATCCATTATTTGACTCGTGTCTGTACTGTGGATGGTTTGATGGATGGATAGATAGATGATAGAGAGATAGAGAGATAGATAGATAGATAATAGAGAGACAGATACACAGATAGGTAGATATACAGATAGATAGAATCTGTCAACAGATAAGAAAGAACCATTACAAATAGGAGCCCACAATTCCAGAAATGTTGCTCTGGTTCTTTGTAATTCTTTGTAGATCAATTCATATACTGTATTTCGGTGCAGGAAGATGTTGAAGTTCATGAATTTTTTTTTTCTTTCTTCCTCACAACTGGGGAGTAATGTCTAAGACTACATCTTGTTTTCCCTCTGTCCTCACAGCTCCCAGCACAGTGCCTGTGGCAAAGTAGGTGTTCTGTAAATACTTGTTGAATGGAAAAACATCCAGAAACAGTGGCAGCTGTAAAGTCCTGAGCACACGCCGCTCACGTGAAGCGTGGCCACCAAAACGATATCATCCAACCGGAGAATCCACAGCAGAATCTTACACATTGGAAGGAGGCTGGTGTAGGTCAATTTCCCATGTAAAAACGGAAGCAGCCTTACCTTTCCAAATCACACACACCCCGGTAACCGCAAGTCCCACACATGATTTTCTAGAGTGGAGGTGTTTGTGGGCATGACAACAAGGCTAATGAAAACCAGTACCCTTAGATGATTATTCCTGTGCCAGGCACTCTGTGAAAGTTCACGTGCGTTATCTCATCTGATCCTGGTGACACTGACATGAGCTGGATTTGGAGGACTCCATGTTATGCGCAAGGAAATAGGCTTTAGAGTCAATAAGTACTTTGCTGAGAATCATACCAGTGACGGGCAGAGCTGGCACTCAGGGTCGGTGGTGGGGGGTTAGGTGAGCTACAGCATGTGGAACGTCCCTTGTACAACAATCCATACAAATCAAACCTAAGTCCACCATCGTGGACTCTCATATATCTCTTCCGGATACCCTCATTACTTTTACCAACTGACCACTTATTACAGAAGCTCAGGATCTGGGTGTACTTTCTGCAGGGATAGGATGATAGGCAAGTCACATCGATAGCTGCCTGAATATATAAAACATGAGATGAGGGTTGTATTTATCTAGAGTGTAAAAACAAAACAATACAAAAACAAACAACCAAAATAAAAAACATCCAACATACATACAAAGACAAAATTCCTTAAAAAGTACATTGACCGTGGGGCACCTGGGTGGCTCTGTCGGTTAAGCGTTCGACTTTGAATCAGGTCATGGTCTCACATCTGTGAGGTCAAGCCCCACGTCAGGCGCTGTGCTGACAGCTCAGAACCTGGAACCTGCTTTGGATTCTGTGTCTCCCTCTGTCTCTGCCCCTCCCCCACTCACACTCTGGGTCTCTCTGTCTCTCAAAAAATGAATAAACGTTAAAATTTTTTTTACAAAAATCATTGACCGGTGGATGCAGAGAGTCATGAGGTTGTTTTGATTTATCCTTTTTCTGTTCAAATGTGTCCTTGTCCCTACACACGTGGTTCAGGTGTGCAATTGTATGCCTTCCACACAATCTAATTTTGTCACTCTTAAAAAGATGGGTTTGAGGTATAAACTGTCAGGTAAATCCCAAGAAGGAAACTGTTAGTATAATTACGTTAAATGTTAAAATATTCTCAAAAGCTGACTTTAAAATGCCTTAAATGTCTTTCTTTTCCATACAGTGGCTTTGGTCACCATACTGCACATCTGGAACTAGTATAGCACTACATGAGAACTAACTGGAATTCCAACAAAAACTTTAAAAACGATAAATAAAAATCTCTTATCATTGTGCATTGGTGAGCTACCTCACTTTGTCTCCATCTGATTCAGAAATGTCCAGCGTCTGTGCAGGACCTGGCGTCAGGTGGAAAGGGTACTGGTGTGATGTGTGCCCGAGGCTCCATACCTTTAGTGTTACAGCAGGAGCACTCGGTAAGGTCCCTCTTCTACTGGGGGTTCGAGGGCTCTCTTCCTCTGATGACGTGTCTAAAATACCTAGTCCCCAGGCTTTAAACTGTGACCAACAGGATCCTTTGCACTGTGATCTAAGAAGGCTTCCGTAACCTGGTGGTGACAGGCTTGAGCAGAAGACAGGGTAGACATACACCCTCTGGACAGGCTAGCATAGGACAGAAAGGATCAGCAGAAGGTTGTACACTGAGAGAATCCCAAAAAGTTTGCAAGGTTTTCCTTCAGGCGTCTATTACTTGCCCACTAAAATAGGAGCCTTGGTCCCTGGAGATCACAGAAGATGTGCCCCAAGGGGGAAACCCACTTTTTAAAAGTGTCCTCGCCACAGGGAGGGCATCAGCCTCTCGGCAGGGAAAGGCTTCAACCCTTCCAGAAATGTACAAACAATAACCGGGGCGTGTTGACAGCCCCGTGTTGACAGTGGCAGTGGCATGAAGTCGGGCTGCAGGTGTTCAAGGGGTCCCCAGGGAGGAGGTCTGAAGCTTCTGGAACAAAAAACAATTTTTCCAGGATTATGCACCTAGCAGGTTAGACACTCGGGGTAAGTCATTTTGTACTATTATTTAATCCTTACCACTGATGCCTGTTTATAATTTGAGTCATCTTAAATGCCTCATGGTGGGTGAAAGAGTGAAAAAACAAAACTAAAAAAAAAAAAAACCACAAGAAAAATAGGGTTTTTCAGGGAGTCAGAAAGAACCAAGTGACCGTCTTGGTTTTCCCTCAACTCCAACTCTTTCTTGAATACACTGCCAGTTTGTTCACCTTGATTTCTCGGATTCAGAAGCACACCGGTGCCATGGTACAAGGTCATTAGGACAGCAAGTCTGGCATGAGAGGCCATCTTTTTTTTTTTTTTTTGGAGAACCAGAATGGACTTTATCTACAAGTGCCACAATCTTATAAATACACTGTAAAGAAAACTTAGTATGAATATTTATTTGACAATGCTCCCCGTTAACATATCAAATAAGCCAAATTAGTTTAACAAATCCTTTGGAATGTTCCAGGTTAAAGAGACTTAAGCAGATCAAAACTCCAAAGAAAACAAGCAAAAAACCACAAAATCCTTAGCCCTTTGGACAGAGAAAAAACCAAAATCTAATGCTGTATCAGCTTACTTTTGCTTTGTTTTGTTTTGTTTTGTTTGTTTTGTTTTTGTTTTTGTTTTGTATTGTTTTGTTGTTTATTTGTTTGAGAGAGAGAGAGAGCAGGAGCAGGGGAGGGGCAGAGAGAAGGAGAGAGAGAGAGAATCCCAAGCAGGCTCCACCCTGCCAGCCTGGAGCCCAATTTGAGGCTAGAACCCAGAACCCTAAGACCATGACCTGAGCCAAAACCAAGAGTAGTCTTTTAACTGACTGAGCCACCCAGGTGCCCCGGGATCAGCTTACTTTTGCTTTGAAAATTCTTCATGCCAATATTAGTCCTGACCACACATAACATTCCTTTCCAAATATCCCATGTTTGCAAATCTTTACTACTTTCTTTTTTACATTCAGAACTTGTCTTGATTTACCTTATTTATTTATTTATTTATCTATCTATCTATCTATCTATTTATTTGTGTTTATTTATTTTTGAGAGAGAGAAAGAGCACAGCCCAGGAGGGGCAGAAAGGTGTGGGGACAGAGGATCCCAAGCAGGCTCCGTGCTGACAGAAGAAAGCCCAATGTAGGGCTTGAACTCACCGACCCTGAGATCATGACCTGAGCCGAAGTCTGATGCTGACCCAGCTGACCCACGCAGGCGCCCTCTGAATTTACCCTCTTTAAATGAGCCTCCCTTTAGAGAAAATTCCTTTCTTTCTTTTTCTTTCTTTCTTTCTTTCTTTCTTTCTTTCTTTCTTTCTTTTCTCAAAAAATACAACTCCATGCATCAGACTTTTCCTTACTAAAAATACACATCTTATGTTCTTTGCATTCTGGGTTGTTTCCCTTATTATTTCCAGTAGTCTTCATTAAATTTATCAGAATTCTTAACTCTTAGAAACCTTCATTTTTAACAAAAGTTAATAAGGAAGCAGTTGTGAACTGTCAAACAGCATCCTTTGGAGTGGCGAACTTGTGAATACATTTCATAATTTCTAGAAACATCTGCTTCCTTATAAAACAATCTTTCAGTAAAGCACAAAGTACATTTACAAGCAGGCCCAAAAGTATCTTCAGTTTCTCTGCATTAAGAAAACCAAAAAGAGATAAACCTATGTTCCTTAATTAATAATTTCCTATTTATGGGGCATCTGGGTGACTCAGCCAGTTGAGCGTCCAGCTCTTGACTTTGACTCGGGTCATGATAGTTCCTGGGTTTCAGCTCTGTGCTGGCAGTGCAGAGCCTGCTTGGGATTCTCTCTCTCCCTCTCTCTCTCTCTCTCTCTCTCTGTCTCTCTTCCCCTCCCCTGCTCACGTGCTCTGTCTCTCTCTCTCTCCAAATAAATGGATAAACTTCAAAAAAAAGAAATAAAAAATAATTTCCTATTTCTTTCAAGTTTTTATTTATTTTTAAGAGAGAGACACAGAGACACAGTATGAGCAGGGGGGACAGAGGCAGAGAGAGAGGGAGACACAGAATCCGAAGCAGGCTTCAGGCTGTGTGCCATCAGCACAGAACCTGCTGCGGGGCTCGAACTAATGAGGCGTGAGATCATGACCTGAGCCAAAGTCAGACGCTAAACCCACTGAGCCACCCAGATGCCCTAATAATTGACTATTTTATCACACTTGGAAATGCTCTAGATATTTAATGAATTTAACGTAATTTAACAGGTGACCTCACTCAGCAACACTTTAAGGTTTTAGTTCCCCCAAAGCTTTGGGAAACTACCACTTTATCTAAAATTTTTTATTTTATTTATATCTATTCAATTTACTCGTTCCTAAAAGTTGAGCTGAAATTACCCATAAAAATTTTATGAGACGTGGGAAGGGATGGGTTAAATAGGCGATGGGAATAAGGAGTGCCCTCGTCCTAATGAGCACAGGGTGACCTATGAAGTGCTGAATCGCTGGATTGTACTCCTGAAACTAGAGCCACACTGCGTGCCAACTAACTGAAATGAAAATAAAAATACTAAAAAGCAAACAAACAAACAAACAAAAACGTATGAAACATCAAAGTCTGTCATTCTCCCAAGCTGTTTTTTTTAAACATTTTGTAACTGAGATCCCATCTACTTATTTGAATTTTAGTAAACCCAGGCACATGAAAATTCTAATTAATTTTCGTGCTGACAATTCTAAAAAGAGGTCTGCTTTGCTTAAACAACAACCAGACATAGGCCCGACGTGAAGTTGAAACGCGCATGGGATAGTTTCTCCCTTTCTGAGAGGTCTAGAATGCCCAGTCCTCACAAGTGTTTGTCTAAAAACCAAAGAAATATAGAGCTCTTTATAAACCAATTTTGACAATGTCTCCAGAGAGAAAAATATCTCACATTGACGACGTGTATTTGTGGACACACAGATCGCTGCAAAGACCCTGGAGTCACTGACATTTACGGAGACATTTATGGAGAAAGTGTTAAGGTTTGTATGTGTCCCTGGAATTACGAAGGACACTGAGCCAGGGTTTAGGCACAGGAGCCCTTTAGCAGTTTGTATTTTAAATTTTTTTTTTCAACGTTTTTTATTTATTTTTGGGACAGAGAGAGACAGAGCATGAACGGGGGAGGGGCAGAGAGAGAGGGAGACACAGAATCTGAAACAGGCTCCAGGCTCCGAGCCATCAGCCCAGAGCCTGACGCGGGGCTCGAACTCACAGACCGCGAGATCGTGACCTGGCTGAAGTCGGACGCTTAACCGACTGCGCCACCCAGGCGCCCCGAGCAGTTTGTATTTTAAAAAGACCTCTTTCCCTTAGTTTCCCTCAGTCCCAGGCACTTGTGGGCTGTGTTTACATTTCATGGACTTGATCAGATGGATCACTTTGAGGACAGAGAAAGAATGCAGGTTCCTGCAAGAAGGACTTTGCTTTCCTAAAGCCAACCATCTATAAGCCCTTTTCTAGAACTAGGAGAAGTGTGGGGTTGGGTGAAGGGACAGGGGAACTCTGGATTGACCCAAGAGCTGCGTTTCTAGTTCTGTTCGCATTTGTCAGGACAACTGCTCTCAGTGTCTCAGACTTGGCTGTTACTGCGTTCAGGACACAAGACTCCGTGTGCACCACCAACAATTCTCTTGGAACCTTGCTGACTTTTCTAGCAGGGGAAGTGCAGTCTGAAAGGTTGGGGGCTTGGCTCCAGGCACACCTTTCTGCCAGCCCAGCTGGGCTCTCGCCAAATAGGCCAGTTCCACAGGGTTCCAGATAAACATGCCGGCTCAACCGGGCTCTGGGCATAACCCTTGCAGCCCAAGCTGACCTGTCCTGGAAAGGAAGGCCCATTAGATCAGCAGCCCGAAGGCAAAGAGAGGGGAGCTTCGAACCAAGAGGAACTCACCTGCAGCCCTTGAAACCGGTGAGGAGGACAGTGAACTCAAAGGGCTCACAGTGACCACCCCTGTGTTTTGCCTTGTCTCCGAATGCCCCTGTGGGTCTACTTCGGATCCTCTTGCCTCCACCACAGCTGTTAAAGAACAAAAAGTCAACCAAGTAAATGTTAAAGATCCAGTAGCTGTATTCGTCAATCAATGTGTGAATCAGCATCTGATCTAGCACTTAGACCGGAGCTCCAAAGGAGGACAGGAAAGGAATATTTTAACAATAGACAGGGGGTGGAAAAAAGAAGATTATTAGCAAGGAGTCCACTGATTTAGGCAAGGTCACCTTCATGGGGAAGGAAGGGGTCAATTAGGAAAGTACCTGGTGCTGGCTAGGAAATTCCCTAGGTGACAGGTTAAAGGTTACTCTTCTGGGGGTTGCAATTGCACTGGGATTAGGTATTAAGTCTTGGTGGAGTGACTCAAGCTTTTAAGTTAAGTGTTGCCATTTTGGGACTACAGGTTTTGTTGTTTGTTTATTTGTTTAACACTCCCAGAGGACAAAGGACAAAGACTTACCTCAGAAATATAGCAAAGCTCTTCACATGTCTTGCTATGTGTTTGTTCCCCGCTGCTTAAAAAGTGCTTGTTAACCACAGAGCAAGTACAAACTGGTTCCTTCTTATGGGCCCTCTGGGGCCCTGGTCTTTTATGTTAATGTTCAGGACTTGACTTCTGAGTCTAGAGAGTTCCTGGCTCACAGACGAGCCAGGGCACATTCAGCTCTGCCCCCATTGTCAAATATGACCAGCCTCTGCACAATGGGGCTCCTTCAGGACACCACGTCTGAATCACCAGGGACCCTGGGTGATTAGGCAAAGTGTATTCGCCCTACTGTAGTGATCCTCCTGGGGACAGTGGTCCGTCCCGCCTCCCTTCCAGGCCTGGCGCACGCTCGGACGGCAGGAAGTGTTTGCTGGGCAGCATTTCCCAGGGGTAGAAATACATCCATTGTGGACAATGGGAGAATGTTTGTACACGTAACCTCACCCCTCTCCAGTTACCAAATTTCACCTTACAGTCTTATATAAAATTCAAATCTGGAACACCCAAGACCATAATAAAAACTCAGCAGCCAAATCACCATTTTTACTTGAACTACAATCCAGCTCTATCAAAGGAGCAGCATTTTGTCACCTGTAACTGTTTAAAGGTGATACTTTGAGTAGACCAGATTGAGGCGAGAGGAAGTTTGACTGTTGAGTAGAACTTCCCTAAAGATGTGAAATTTTTCTTATTTCCATATCAATAAGATCATCAAAAACACACTCTCTTTTTGAGCACTTATTGTATGCAAGGTTGCTAGGTGTTTTCATATGTATTCTCTCATTTAATCCATACAGTGGTGCTAAAAAACGTCACTGTGACCTTCATATTTTGCATGATGAAACTGAGGCAGCAAAGGCTAAGAGAGTTTTTCTTTTTCTTTTTCTTTATATCTTCCAAAGCCCATCATATTTAACTCTGTGGGGAAATATTTGGACTTTTATGCTACCATTAAAAGTAAAATATTTAGGGGCACCTGGGTGGCTCCGTCGGTTGAGTGTCCGACTTCAGCTCAGGTCATGATCTCACGGTTCATGAGTTCGAGCCCCACGTTGGGCTCTGTGCTGACATCTCAGAGCCTGGAGCCTCTTCAAATTTCTGTGTCTCCCTCACTCTCTGCCCCTCCCCGCCCCTCAGTCTCGGGCTCGCTCTCTCTCAAAAATAAATAAACATTAAGTTTGGTTTTCTTAAAAAAAAAAGGAAAAAAGTAAAACTTTCAGAAAAGATTTCTTTTTCCCTGTTTTCCATTAATTCTTGACAGGTAAGGTGTGGTATTCCCTTTGAAACAAAGGATTCAGGGAGGTTATATTCATGTGTACATGTCCATACCTTTGTTTATTGAAGGAAACAGAATCTCTTGTTCAAACCTTCTTTTATTCTTCTCCTGTTTAACGATACATTTGTGTTCTTTGCCCATTGACTCTTCACTCACGGTCAGCCAGGTGTATTTCATGTATGTGTCCTGAGTCTTCATGGTGTTTCCCTGCTGGGACGTCAGACTTGTTTTGCCATCCTGTTCTTTCCAATCTATCTCAATAACATCAGGGAAAAAATCCTCAAGAAGAGAAAGATATGTTCCAACCTTATGGAGTTGTACTTCAGCAATTGAAGGAAGAAAAATTGTGGGCTTGGGGGAAGTGTCTTCATCAGGATTTTTATCTGTGGGAGAAAATAGAATAGCAACGAAAACGTTATTAGGGAAATGGAAACATTGTGTGGTTGGAACCACCTAGCACATAGTTAAAAGGAAGGAAAAGTTGCCATAGAGTTAGTGCTTACCATGACCTTTAAACCACAGTGGGTTCTGAGTTGCTTCTTTTGTTACTTTCCATGGGAAAAGGGGTTCAAGAGCTTATGTAAGTTGCCCAAAGTCACAGCTATTAAGGTCACCACATGGGTTAAAATGTGGAATTTTTTGAGACAATACATGGTCACTTGTTGGAAAAGGAATCTATTTCCACCCATACTTGACAATGTATCAAGTTGACCATTTAGCTTCAAATAAGAATCCCATGCCCACTTCTGATGCTGGAGTCCTTCTGCTTGATTTCTGATTTTATAGAACATCTCACTCTCACATCTAAACTATGCCAGGATTTTGAGTAGGACAACGTTTAAAGCTGCACCTCCAAAATATTTACATTGCTTGAATTTAAATTTTTTTAAATGATTATTTATTTTTGAGACAGAGAGAGACAGAGCACGAGCAGGGGAGGAGCAGAGAGAGAGGGAGACACAGAATCTGAAACAGGCTCCAAGCTCTGAGCTGTCAGCACAGACAAATCGCAGGGCTCAAACCCACAAACTGTGAGATCATGACCTGAGCCAAAGTCAAGTGCTTAACCCACTGAGCCACCCAGGCACCCCTACAAGTGCCTTGAATTTGGAAGCAATGTGGCAATATTTCCAAAACTGCTACTTAAAATTTATTGATTATTTTCAGAAATGCTCTTATATGAACCTTATAGTGCAAGTAACGCACTAGTCAGAATTTTGTTTTGCTTTAGAAAATGTTCACTCAAAGCACATTTTATATCGGAAATTCATTTGATGTTGACACGTGACTAAGAAGACACCGTACTTTGATGCTTAGCATCTCCCCCAAATTTGGATCTGCCCTACAAGCCTGCTGAACTTGTGTTTGTACCCATAATTTTCTTTGATTTTATCAGCTGAATAAAGTTGTATGTAACTGGCATAATGTTAACAGAGTATCTTGCACACATAATGTGAAAATATGTAATGAAACATCATAGTTGTCAAGGGCATGTCACTTGAGGACTGGAATGTTCCTTGCTTATACATTGATTGTTAATTAATCATTGAAATGATAAAGACTAGAACCCTTCCAGTTTGATTTCCAACTGAAACACAAACGTTAACACATTTTCTCTTTGGGCTAGTTTGGAGTTAGAATAATAGTTTTGTGGACAATTTCCGAAGAAAAGAAGAATTTTATTTCTTCCTTGAGAAAAAAAGGAAAAATATTCTTGAAAATTTCTGTGAGTGCTACAAACCTCCTGATTTTTATACAAAATCAGTAAGCAAACAGTGAGTTTTTTATTCATGCTATACATAGAATTAGATCATAATGTGGTTGTTTTAAACTTGTACATCTTACTTGTGCTGCAAATATATATATTTTATTGATTATAATAGTAAGAAAGTCTACATTTCTCCAACCATGTATGTTGTTTTTAATTTTAAAAGTTTGTTATATTAGAGAAGACTAATTTTTCAAAGTACATGATATTTACATCATTTTTGCCTCTAGTCAATACACTAAAGAATCTAGTTTTCATCTTAGGAACTTGGTTTTTTATAGGATTACTTCTGATTCATCATTGTAAAGAACCTGAAAATCAAAGATGAATATGGAAAATTTCTGGATGGAAAAATACGATGCTTATCTCCTGTCCTTTTTCCTCAGCTAGATCCTGAAGTTTCATTCTTTTCCGGATAGAGGGAATCTTGAACTTCCATAATTTTCTCAACTGAGCATTAAATAGTATACTTGATTATATAAGATTAGTGCCTATATGTTGGGTAATTATATTACATGCTTTTTCTTTCAATATTCTTTTTAAGCTTACTAACAGTTTTTTTTTTATGGCCACAATCATTTTATTGATGCATAAAATAGAAACCAGTTTACAAAATAAATAAGTTTGTCCAGTGCATTTGTGCACATTCAAAGTTAAAAAAATTTTGGGTGTAAATTGTCTGAGTTGTATCTATTTTATTGATATGAAGCAGTATGAATTCTATATAAATTAACCAAATACAACCACATTTTCAATTAAGTGTGGTATTTCAAACCTGCATATTCATATTGACTCCAAATTTCTCATTTTATTCAACTATATTTCTTTTATTAAATAATTATTTAAAGCTATTTCATATGTAAATATGAATTTCAAATTTATGACATTTCTAAGTGCATTTAAAAGCCTTACGTCTATCTATAACTATGTTTCTATGTACATTGTAACTATATTTTCAACCTTTGTTTTTCTACTATTATAAGCATGAAGCCCAAACCTGTTGAAGTTAGAGGTAATATAAATTAAGATAAATAAGTTTTAAAGTACATAGAAGAACTACAAAAATACAATCTTAATTTCATTTTTGTGGCCCAGTGAGGGACAAATCCAGTAAACAGGTACAAATCCCTCTAAATTCAAGTTATTTGTCTATCAGTGGACAGCAAGGGAACTTCCCATTGGAGCAGTTACAAGTACAGCTGACTCCTCTGGAGAATTTCTGCTTTGTCAGTATGATTGGCTACAGACCACCCGCCATAGTGGATACAATTCTCCCATTAGGTGTGAAAAGGGGGAACTTCTACCAGCACCTATTATATTTTGCGTGATGTGCCATGTAATTTATCCCCAGTCTCATTTAATTCTCATGTGACTCCTGCTGAATGCCTCCTGTTAGCCCACCTGATGGATGAGGAAACTGAGGGCAGAGAATAATCGCCAAATTCACATAAGCAGTACGTGGTAGAGATAGGGTTCCAGGTCAGCCTGGGGCAAATCCTGGGCTCTCTGACTACACCCTTTCACCGTCAGGAAAGGAAATGTGTCAACTCACAAAGCATATCTGTCATGATCTACTTCATTTTTGGACCAAACCCTTTTGTGACAGTTACACACAATGTACACGAACACTTTATACAAGTCCACACGAACGCAAGGTCTGATCCTATTACAATATTTGCACAATGTTGTCTATGCTGACCTTTGCTGTGAGGATTGATACTAAAATCTCTCCTAAGATTTCCACCACCAAACATGCTATGGAAGTGAGAAAGTATATTATTATCATTATCATGATTATTAGCAATTTGTTTAGATGAATTGTGTGCTCCAACATGACATTTTAATCGCATGGGACCACATCTTTCTTACTAATGGGAATACAGTACTCGAGGTAATGATTGGGTCTAGGTAAATCAAGCATGGAGACTCATTCCTTCGTTTGCACCCCACTTTGCTCTACTATGTCTCGATTCACTCAGCCATAGTCACTGGAATGTGCCTTTGACACACCAGTTAATAGGCAATCACTTGTCTTATCCACTGCATTTCCAGTGTTAAGAAAGTCAAAGGAACATTGGCTAAAGCCTAGTAACATGGGGTCAGTTCATGGAACTGCTTCACCTGTGTGGTCCAAAGCAAATTCCAAGCTTTCACCAGAAATTTCTACCTCAAACCGCCTTCCTTCTAATCATGCCCCAAATTTGGCTTGAATCTCCTACAGTGGGCCTTCCAGACAAATGACTACATCAATGGTCGGTTACCCACTCCTCCAAGCCTCCTATTGTCACGTTAGATCCCTAGACTATCACCTGCCTGACCTTGTCTGCTGAAGGTCACCATCTGTGAATGACATTAAATGTCACTGTGCCCATAGTAATGATGCCGCGGTAGCATGAAAGGCTTTGTTGAAAAACCACTCCTTCCATCTTATAAAATGGATGTGGAAGGCAATGCCTGCTATTTCACTTCATAGTCCCCCTAAAGGACGCATGCGTCGAAAGTTTTTTCTAATTTTATGATTTCAAAGACATATGAAGTTTTGGTATACTTCATTTTATCAGATAATACAAAGTATGTGTCCACCACAATTTCTCCCACCTTTGAACATAAAGTTTTCCCATTTCTTGCTAGATCATCCCAGGCCTTTTTCTTCTGCTTTCCTTCGTGTCTTGGTCTTCTATTTTTATTTCATGGCCTAACTGTACTTGTGTCTTTTATTTGAGGCCTTCTCAAATAGTCGTTGGAAAGAGACAGTATAAATAAATGAGAAATCGTTTGTGCATTCAGCCTCAGGGCTTCAGAGCTTAAGAAGGTCTAACTCAGAGATCACATGAAAAACGAAAGAAGAAGTTTCCAAATCCCTCTCTGTGATACAAACGCAAAACGTGTGGAATTCAACCACCCTGAAATGCCAGAGAAGAAGGTGAAGCTTTCGTTCCCAACATCATCCCTCACGAAAGAGGGGTTGTCTTATGTTTCAGTCCTGGGCCACTTATTAAAAGAGGCTCTTCTAGTCCATTCAACTTTGATCCAACAATACTACTTGGACAAGATACAAACCTGAAATAAACTTGATGAGACTAGTTTTGGAAGTCGCACTGGTAAAAGACAATAAGCAGTTTAATGTGGATTTAGTAAATACGACTTGGGACTAAAGACTCTATACTTCATGCTTCTGTCTCACATACATAGAAAGACAGTATAAATGAAAAGAATGCTTTTATTTTGTAAGTGGGTAAATTGTCTCTTCCAATAAAATATTCAGGGACATCATTATCTGGGAATCCCAAAACAGACACTCAGACCTTGCAATGACTCAGAAATTTGCTCTAAAGTATACATTTTAGATGCGTGTGAATAGTTTGATTAAAATTTTCAATAAAATGTGAGAACAGAAATAAGCAGTATTCTCAAATGGTATTTATAATGATATAACTTTTAATCTGCAGTATAATCCAAATAAGACATTAAATATTATAAGTGAATATTTAACTCTATATGGATATTATTATAATTTTACATATTCAAGTTGTAAAACCTGTCCTTTTTATATCTCATTTTCCACTGAAAAGTGAGAGATCACCTTATGTTCAGGCTAACAATATTTGAAGTGATGCTTACTACATTCTAGGCATTTTTAGAATCATGCAACAATGAGTCTTAGAAATTAAAGGTATTCTGCCAATACTGACCAATTGTTCTAAAATGACCTGTAGACTAGATCATAACTGATACATTTCCTGTACTCCTGATTCACAAAGTCCTCCACTGGTGATAATTTGAATTCTAAACAATTGAATTTTTAAAATTTTTTTAAAAATTTATTTATTTTTGAGAGACAGAGTGCAAGCAGGAGAGGGGGCAGAGAGGGGGAGACACAGAATCTAAAGCAGGCTCCGGGCTCTGAGCTGTCAGCACAGAGCCCGACACGGGGCTTGAATTCACAAACTGTGAGCTCATGACCTGAGCCAAAGTCTGCTGCTCAACTGACTGACCCACACAGGCACACCAGTATTGACTTTTTTTTTAATCACTGACCCTGTCCCAACTGATGTGGTAGCTATAATTTCATTTAGTCTTCAAAACAAACCACTCAAGATGTTTTTTTACATTGACAGAATGAATGGATGGAAATATAGCAAATGTTAACAGTAATAAATGTCACTATCCAATTTTTATTTCTTCTCTTTTCCTTTTTTCTCCACAATGGCCGCGTACTATTTTTTATCATTTTAAGAAAGCAACGGCCAGCTAATTAAAATTTATTTGCTAAAGGATGATTATTCAGAAACTGATAGATCCAGAATCAAAGCCCATATTTTCCTCTGCATCACACTCTCCCACAAAACTTTAAGGACCTCATGAATTATTATATCTCTGTCACCATTATTTAATCAGACTGTTAGAATTTATATTGCAGTCAGATGGAAAAAAAAGAGGACAAGAAGGTTGCTTTTCAACTTATGAATTCATTTGTGTCTCTGATCACAACCACTAAGGAAACCAAAATATATCATTACTTTCATGATTTCATTGTTTTACCAGCATTGTGAAAATTCTTTAAAAGCTTGTAGGTGACCACACCTAGCAGTATAGAAACATCCTTGGGAGGCGTTTTCCCTCATCTGGGCAAAATTTCATGTCTAAGACTAATGAAGAAAGAACACATTTACTAGTCTGAATTTAGAAAAAAACAAACAGAGAAACCAGCTCATGACATTATGGATATGTTTGCACAGTTAAATGTGTCCATACCTGATATGAATCACCTTCTGACAAAATGACAAGTTTAGCAATTTTTTGTTCATTCTTTTCCATTGGTTGCTTCTAGATCAAATGAATAAGTTACACAAATTTCTTTACAAACCTTTCAACGCAGAAATTCCAGAGGGACCTAACTAACATCCCCACCCCTCAGGGATCCCCAGTTGCTCTAGCAAGTTAGCTCCTTGTCAATGTCGCCCACGCAAGCTCAGGTGGCAACTACCCCCAAGGACTGGGACACAGTCACCTACCTCTCCAAGGATCCCGCTGCCATTTGTGACCAAACTGGGGGTGAATCCGAGAATTCT
This sequence comes from Panthera onca, assembly GCF_046562875.1. Classification (NCBI taxonomy): domain Eukaryota; kingdom Metazoa; phylum Chordata; class Mammalia; order Carnivora; family Felidae; genus Panthera; species Panthera onca. Next base: position 75,625,148 of record NC_138340.1, on the reverse strand, counting down.
GAGCCAGCACCAGCACCTAGCCTGAAGCCCCTGCATCCCCTGCCTCCCCTCCTTACGTTATACGGAAGAATGAAAGAATATTTACCTGTGACCCTGAGCAGTGTGCCAGCACCAAATGCTTTGTAATACCCAGCCCACTGTCTGAAAAGCTTTTACAGAAATCTCCCTTTGGGGGCACCTGGGTGGCTCAGTGGGTATCAGACTCTTGATACCAGTGAAGGTCATGATCTCAGAGTTCAGGAGCGGAGCCCCACTTCAAGCTCTGTGCTGACAGCTCAGAACCTGCTTGGGATTCTCTCTCTCCCTCTCTCTCACTCTGCCCCTCCCCACCCCATAAAGAAATTAACTTAAAAAGAAAAAGAAATCTCCCTTTGCACCTCTTTACAAATTGTGCCTGTATTTTTTCAATATTTATATAAGTATATAAAAATGGGCCCTGATAGCATTAAACAAGGATGATTCTCAAGCAAAATCACATTGTATATGAACTTAGTCAAGAATGGATGAACTGACCCCTCTCTGCCTGGACAGTTTGGTTCTGTCTTTCCCATCTTATGAGTAATAATACAAATTATGAGCTTATGAGTTAAGCATTCAACTGAAGAGTCGATTTGAAAGTTAGGCTATAGAAAATTAAATATTCATATTTAAAATAAAGCTTAATGCTCCTAATACCATAGAATGGCCTAGATCATGCTCTATGGAACAAACAAGTCTTTATTGGGTCCCAAATTTTGCCATAGTACCTAGCCATGTGAATTTAGGAAAATAACTGAACTTCTCTAAGCCTCAGTTTCCCCAACAGTGATATTAAAATAAGAGGGTCTCCTGGGCAGGGCTGTTGAGGACTGAGATAAGGCACTGTAACTAGTCAGCATGGTACATGGCTCTCAGTAAATAGTAGCTAATATTATTATTCTTTTTACTCAGATGGTTTGGGGCCCCTTATCAAATGTTCCACTAAACAAAATGTATGGATTTTATAAGCAATAAGTATTACAGAAAGTAAGAAAGCAAAAGGGCTCATGAACCTAAGACATTCTGTGTCTCCGGTGGCCACATGCTGAAAAACAGGGGCCCAAGAAGTCACAATCGAGAATATTTGTCCACTAGACTGCAAGCTTTTGGAGCATTGGGACTACGTCTTGTGCCCCTTTTATCTCTAGCGTCCAGCCTAGACACTGTCTTCAGTAAATGTTTGCTGAGACAATACATGAACAAACAAGAGTATTGAACCATGAAGATAGATTCTTTTCTTGGACTGTAGAACTGAAATAGTTTACCGAGCTCACAAATTCCATTACACTGGGCAATCTCGGCACAGTATCACATGATTACAATTGCACAAATCTTGACTAATCTCTGCCTACCCTCTAAGAAGCTAAAGTAATAAGACTATGTTGATTTATTGAAGTTCTATAGTCATTTACTGCATTTCCTGCAAGAGCTAAATTTTTGCACTGCTGCTGAAGAGGAGATCAAAAGCAATCATGTGGGTTTTGCAGGTTAATAGAGGAGCACTGTTAATACTAAAGGTACTTAATCAAAGTGTTTCTCACTTAAAGACCCACAAAAAAAAAACCCCACCTTGAACCAATAATTTACATAAATAGTTTACAGACACAGGCTTACAAATATTTTAATTTCAAGCCTGCATCTGTACTTTTATGTGTATATTTTGTAAAAGTAGATTTTCAATCTGCTTGCAAGCAGGGAAGGAAAGAAACCCATTCCTTTGGAAATAAAACAAAAGTAGTTTTGTTTCCATCTATAGTGACCCGTAGCTCCAAAACTGCTGTCCATGTGCTGAGGTGATCCTACATTGTCTTTCCTAAAAAACCTCTATCAGTTTTTCATTCACAGGATCAAAACAGGACAAAGTTACTTACCGGGAGGAGTTACTATGAGCCTAGTTCCTTCTGTAGATATCTTGATCCATCACACTGGTTAGAGGTTATCACACTAGTTCGAGTTTCCTCAAAAATGTCAGCCTTCTCCTGAGCCTCATGGCATGACCAGCAGGTAGGAACCTTGTCCTGGCAATTGATCTTCTGGATTCCCCTGGAAGTCCTTGAATATAGGCTTCATGGCATTTCATATTTTCTACGTTTTCCTCAGATTAATTGACACAAATGTCTGCTTTCCATGGAGGCAATAATCACAGAAAAGTGCTCATAGAAAAAGGAAACCAGAAAAGCAAATGAAAAAAAGAAAGAGAGAAAGAAAGAAAGAAGGAAGGAAAGAAAGAAAGAAAGAAAGAAAGAAAGAAAGAAAAAAGAAAGAAAGAAAAGGAAGAGATCAGGGCCAAGTGGTCAACCAACGACTTTTCTAAATTACTAGGAAAAGTGTTCAGGGAATTAAGAGGTTTTGATTTCCAGGTGTTCAAGTGTGTGAAACCGCTCAGAGAACGCATCAAAGGAAATCCCTTCTGTTCTCATAAACACCAGGCCTGCTCCGTTAGCAACTGGGGACTGTATTTCTGAAAGAGGATACGTTTTATTAACTGAAAATGCAAATATGCCAACAGAAAGATCTTCCTTGAAGAAACTTGGAGAAAAAGGGTTAAAGATGAGATAAAAATGCCCACGAACGTTTTACCAAGACCAGTCACTCTTTCCATTGTTGTGTGTGAAGTTCTGATCTCTTCTTTCCTGAAAAAGGGACATAAATATTTTCGTGGAGTGTAAATGAATCTAGCAGCTAAAGGTGCAATATGAATATCATTTTCTCTTCAGCTGGTTTCAGTTCACTTTATATTCTGAGCAACTCCACGTGTCATTGAAGCATCTTTTCGTGTCTGAACCTATGAACCGTTTATCTCTGTCACTTCAGAGGTTCCTGAACCGGTGCAAATTTCTGAATCTCTTTCTGTCTCAAAATCCTCATCTGAAAATAGATGTGATAAAAATTCCTATCTCAAAAGTCAATGCATATTAAATAGGTGAATGTATTTCAGTTTTCTATTAACTGCTAACACAGGTTCTGGAATCTAGTAAAGTTTTGGTAATGATTAGCTCTTATTAGTACTGCTATCGTTTTTCAAATTTAACATTCCATACGGCCAACCATGAGTATTTGCCCCAAACTTCCATGGTGAAAATGCTTTTGTGACCATTCTTGCGTAGGAACCTGGAAAATTAGTCAAACATTATTAGCACTTCAGTTTTCTGCATTTCTTCTCCACATTCCTCGTTTTCTCCAACCTTTCTTCACCTGTTTGCTTGCTTTTATGATTTTCATACGGTTTTCTCTAAATGTTTGTGTGCATTAAAACTTGAAGCATTTCCGCCTAAAACTTATGTGTCGCTCTGTCACATACCACGTGGAGCTGATGTGAACTCCAGCTTGCATCCTCTTGAGAAAAATAGAAAGGAAGAAGCCAGGATGGCTGGATTTTCCTCCTGAGGCAACTGGCCCATCTTCCCTGCTTTCCAATAACTGCCATTTCTGAAGTGATCAACACTAGGCAGTTTCATGTTGAGGAGGTAGACCAGAAGGCAATGGCCTACAACTAAGAGGACTGATTCTTCCTCAGGAAGACAGTGTGTCCTGGGAAGGAGAAGGAGAAGAGAAGGCAGCCATGATCATTCTGGAGCGAGGTTCCCTGCACCGTCATCACTGCTGGGCGTTTCCTTACGGACCCTGTGTGTGTGCATGGACATGTGTGTGCATGCGTGTGCCTGTGTGTGCTCGTGTGTGCATGTGTCCCTATGTGAGTGTGTGTGCGTGTGTGTGAAAGGGTGGCAGTTGTGAGGAGTGTGTCTAATTGGGGGAGCCCACACTTTCAGCTGAATTTACCTAAGGAATACTGAGAAACCGTATTTGGAAGGTCTCCTTCCGATGGTGAGAATGAATTCATTGTTTCACCAAGGCACATAAGGTGGGGATTCCTTGGACACAGCAGAAGGGTTCAGATGTCAGGAACCAAGAAGGGGGATGAATCACCACTTCAGATACATTCCTGGAAAATGTGTCTTGTCTTCATTAATTATTTCAAACAGGGAAGAAAACAAAGGCAAAATTTATCTTTTAATTCATTATTTTAAAACTTTCGGAAAAAAATAGGTATTTCATTTTCTTATTTCTCATAAAATTGCTCACAATACTGAATTATTCTTATGTGAGGGGCACTTTGCTACAAATATGCTCATTTAATCCTCTCATTTAATCCTCACATAGCCTACTAAGGGGGTGCTTTATTTCTTTATTTCTTTATTTCTTTATTATTTATTATTTATTTATTATTATTTCCAATCTTTCAGATGGGAAAAAGGAGGCTTTTGACATACAAGGCATTTGATCAAAGGTCTGATGTGAGTAAGTGGCAGAACAGTAATTTACAGCAGAGGATCTGTATCTGGAACCCATGTTCTTAAACGGCAGACTTTATTTCTTCCATATACACTTATGAGAACATAGTAGATTACATACCATTCTGTAATAATAATGTGCCTACATGTATATGCACACAGGTATGTATGTGTCTGTGTGTACGTATGTCTCTCAAGGCTCTAGAATGCACGGTTGAGGATTCATCACAGGAAGTACCCTGAATGTGCTTGCTCAGTACTGCTCCCTAAGATTCATCTATTCACACATCCGTTCAGCGAGTGGGTACCGAGGCTGCATTACCACCAGGCACGCGCAGACCCTGGCGAGGTCACAGAACCGCACACAAGGGTGTTCCTCCGGGCACTTGTATCCCAGCAGCACCAGCCTCCGTCTGCCTTCGTGTGGTGCAGCACCCGGCCCTCGAGTCCCGTCTGGGACCGCAGTCGCCTGCCCTCCCTCCATCCCAGTCCCCTCGTCATGCGGCCTGTGTCACCCAGACTCCCTGGAAATCTCAGGACGAATTGCTGAGGGTCCCTGACTCACTAGGCTGTTCTCCACAACCCCAGACAGCGGCTGTCATCAGGAGGCAACGGGAAGCTGGCACAGGAGGCTGCCGTCCTGCAGGTGCACCTGGTGGCCGTCTGCTTCTTTTCCTCTTGATTCTAGAACTGAGGTACCTGTCAGGGAGCACGGGGCGGGGCTGAGGCTGAGGCTGGGACGGGGGCTGAGGTTGCCCACGTGCAAAAGGACCAGAACTGAAGAGAGGGCTTGGGGCCGACTTCCTGGCTTCTCTCATACTTGGTACCCATTTGTCCGTGGCTCCATCTACTCTGTTCTATGGACTTTGTAAAAAGAATCACAGTGGAGGAGACAGGGTGTCTCAGTGCTGCCAGTTTATTGTTCTCATCTAACTCCTCTCAGCCAGTGTTACAAGAGGCCAAGTTTTATCAGATGCTCCAGAACCTGGTTCATTTTTGTTGGTACCAATATGGCTAAGGTGGAGGATGCATGCTGAGTACTGTACGTAAATGTATTTATCCTTTGTTCCTCCTGTGGATAGAGATACTTCTGGTTGTCATGTTGGCTACTAACCAGAAAGAGAGACAGAGACAGGGAGACAGAGAGACAGAGAGAGAGAGCACATAAAACAGACTTTTCCTCAAAATATCCAGAGGAGGCATTAAGTAATTTCTTAAGGTTCTCACATAATCTGAACAGATATAGGAACAAACTCATTCGCTCAGAGAAAAGTGACAGGTGGTTGCTGGTAAGTGGCCATGTGTCTACCCAGGCTTTGCCTCAAAGCACAAGGTAGAACCTGAGAACCCTGATGGCCAGAAGCTCAGATCAGTGTAAGGTGTGTGACGGCTGGTGTCAGGGAAGGAAATTGTGGGTCAAACCTAGGCCACCTTGCAATGCAATTTCTGAGGTTTCTGATCTGTCTGGAGAATATTCGTCAGGCTGTGGCAACAACATCCCATCAGTCCATTTCCAGATAGGTAGGCAGGAGTCAGTGTAAACACACCTAGATGATAAAGACAGAGACTTGGCTATGTAGATAGTGATGGAGTCAGAGACAGAGACGGGGACAGAGACAGAGACGGAGACAGAGACAGAGACGGAGATGAAAATAAAGATACAGAGACACAGATGTAGGCACAGGTATATCTTGTGCAGAGACAAACTGTTAAAAGTGCCTTGAGGCAGATTTTTCTAATTAATTATCTCAAATATTTTTTGCTAAGGAATGGAGACAGAAGTGAGATTAAAGGAAATGCTGATAATTACTACCGATAATTACTCAGGGCTGCACGCTAAGCATTTGGATTTCTAATCTCATAACCTCACACCATCCCTAGGGGTGGGTGCTGGCATCTCTGCTCCGCAGAAGAAGGTTCTGGAGAAGCTCCAGCTCACTTCCTCCTCTCACTGCACCCCCTTGGGTTACCAGGGTCTATGCAAATGTAGGCTTTTGTGGTTGTTGTTGTTGTTGTTGTTTTACTACATTCCCTATGACTGTTTCTCTCAAGGCTCTGAAGGGTAAAATTTGGTTCCTAGATTCAAATAATAGTATTTTCGTTGGTTCTTTGACGATTCTTTTTGGAGGCTAGTTTATCTTTTTCAGCTCAGGAAGCTTCATGGACTAAGTTGTTTTGAAAACTCTGTACCTTGTCCACACCACTCTATGTAGTTACTTCCTCCTGAACAGGGTCTCCCATAGCACAGAAGCCTCCTTTTTACTAATTAAAACACGGCACAAGCTAGGCAGAAAATTAGAAAAAGGCACTTTTTCCAGGCTCACACAGCCCTGCTCCAGGTACAGGGCGGGGAGGGCTCGGGATGGATTGTGGTCCCCACTGGTGCGCCCTCCCCCCTCACACAGGCACCTTGAGCAGGGCTCAGTGGTTACAGCAAACCCAGGCTACACCTCTGGTGTACACCTCTGGCAGGGGATGGGAGCGTCGTCATTGCTGAACTCACACATGTCATCTTTTCCTCCTTCTGATGCTGGAGGAGGCACTAAGCTTACCAACTGAAGACAGTTTCCTCTGGTTTAGAACAGCCCCTTTCAGGCTAGTTCTGTCTCCTTTGTCCCGTTCCTCATCCTTCTGTCTCCCTGCCTCCTGCTCACCCCAGGATGCCATCACTGCACCCGGGAGGAGAGTTAGTTCTCACAGTCTCCCTGCCGCCCTCTTCCAGCCCTTGTCCCTGCTCTCTGGATTCAGCCTCTTTCTCTGAATTGTCCTGTGCAGTAACCAGCCCCAAATCCACCCCACCAACTCACAGCACGCCTTGGGATGCAAAGTTCCCACCTGCCACTTCTCATCCAAAGCCTGGCTGCTGCCTCCTGTGGTCCTCTCAGCGCCCTGACCCTCTCACAGATGCTAAGAAGCGTTTGGGTTTCACAGATGCTAAGAAGCGTTTGGGTCCCAGCCCGTGGGGACAGTCAGGGCTGGTTTGGGCTGGTCTGTACTGATGTCTCCACTGTTGGTGGTGTTCCTCCAGGGCCATGTTCCAGAAGCTTGACATCAGCCAGATGTTCTCACGTTCTCCCTCCATGTGCTTTGGGTTTCTGTGGAATTTTTTATCCTCCCTTGGATAAGACCCCCCCAGAGACAGGGAACCAGAAAATACATTCTCTTACTGTCTCCCCAACACATCACATCACATCCCAGCGCCAAGTGCTAGCCCTTCTCTGACCTGCATGTGAACTTGGCCGACTGAACACCCCCACTTTTCTGCATCTAGAACTTCTAGTGAAACTCTGTGTTCCCAGTTTGCCAGGCTTACCCACAAATCTATAAATGAGAGACTTGAAATATAGGGGAAAAAAAACGACCATTTTTTTTTTTTCATTTTATTCTGACTTTCAAGCTCACTAGCTCATGATTAATTTTAAAAAATGAGCTTGGGGGCACCTGGGTGGTTCAGTCACTTAAGCTTTCGACTTCAGCTCAGGTCATGATCGCACAGTTGGTGGGTTTGAGCCCTGCGTCAGGATCCAGGCTGACAGCTCAGAGCCTGGAGCCTGCATCAGATTCTGTGTCTCCCTCTCTCTGCCCACCCCACTCGCACACACACACACACACACACGCACACACACACACGTGCACGCACACACACACACACTCTCTCTGTCTCTCGTAGAAATAAATAAATAAATAAATAAATAAATAAATATTTTAAAAACTCTTTAACAGAAAAAAATGAGCTTGTTCTGGGCACAGCTTCACTTTCATGGAACTAATTCTCATGGTTTTCCCTAAACAGAGGAAGGACTCCCAGTGACATAATGCACGTCTGAGAAGAAAACTCTACCAGCTAAAAATTTCCAAAATATCATCCTCATTGCACATTTTGGTTGTTTACTTAATTCTGACTGTGAGGTTTTAAGTCTTCTCCATGTAGTTGACCTATTATACTTTCTGCTAAAGCAAGTTTACAGAACAAAGAAGATATGTGATTTTTCTTACCCTTTTTTACTCTTCTAGCAGACTGGGTTCCGGGACAAACTGTCTGAAAAAGTAAGTCTTCCAGATGTGTGCCCACTGTGACTCCTTAACCGTGGCTTCATGAGTGACCCTCATACTGTCCTCCCCAGGCCCCGCTGGGCGGGGCAGCAGGTCTGGGACAACACATATTTGCTCACAAATGCCAGAGTATGTTCTTGTAAAGTTAAGAGCACTAAGAGAGTTCAAAGTGACCCAACAATACATTGAAACAACTTAGACTGTTTCTTCTCTAAAATCTTCTCTAAAAACCAATTCTTCCCTCCCTGAAAGAAGTACATTTGAAGAATGTTCATGATGATCACAAGAACTCCTGGACAGACCCAACATCCAGCACTTTATCTGGCAGCCAATGGAGCAACGTGGATATGAATTCAAATTTGTTCACTGTCAGCGCCTTCAGATTGAGCTTTTCACAATTACTGAAAATCTCTGGGCACCTAACTTCTCTCTGAGATAATCACAGCATTTCAACATACACTGTCTCCAAACAGGAATGCAAGTCAATAGGAAATTATGTCAACCCAGACACCTGGGGCAGGGTTAGGGACATCTGTGTGGGTACATTGATAACCATGAGACTCCCTTTCCTCTCTCCTCTGATAACGAGGCATCACATAACAAGTATGTAAAGTGCTTCATACTGTGCCTAGGAGTACACATAGGAGTTCTCAGCAAAAAATACCTGTCATTAAAATCTTATCAGAATCACATTATATTTGTTAATTTTCAAAAAGAAACTAATTCTTTTTCTTGGCCAAGCAAAGAAAAGCAATCAAAGAAATCTGTTGACCTGTGGGCTACAAACGCTAATTCTGCCACTTTCAGAATATAACTGCAGATTTTGGTAATCAGTCTGTAACTTCAATTTAGAAGTTAAAAGAAAAGACAACAGAACCGCAGTAGATAGGAAGGGTCAGTTTGTGATCGAAACGATTATATGTCGACCTAAAGGTGGCAAGGGAGAAGAGGAAGGAAGGACAGAAAAGATAGATCAATTATAACAAAGGTGAGAGGCTAGGTTGTAGTTGACATTGTGAAGGTGGAAGACAATTCTCTGGTCTCTTTTAATAAGATTTGCGATGGCTTCACTGCTGTACAATTGTTTATTCTGTTAAAGGACGTCAGGAACACAGACTTGGGTTCATCATAATATTGTGTCGAAAAGCACTGTAATCATGTATCTACACAGATATCTCTGTAAGTTATTAATTTTGTTCTACTTAGCTGATGACGATTTACTTCATAACTCGACAAATACCTGGAATCCCTGATCTAACTGAAGAACGACAGCATTACAAATAATCTACATGCTCCTCTCTGCTACGTTCATCAACTAGAAAAGCACATCCTGTTCTGTTAGAGATGGGACCTTGGTGGTTTTGCAGAAAGTGAAATGAAAGGAACTAAACTCTCCTGAGTCTCCAACTTGTGTTATTTACTTGGAGGCAAATATAACCCACTTATCTGTCTGCTTGATTTCATTCTTTTGCTCCAGTCCAGATGGACTGTCCGCCTCATTTACCTCGCCCTGGGCATTACGAGGTGGACCCTCATGGACCACATGTGTGGGTTTCCTTATTCTCTGGTTGTTGTTTGGAAGCAGTCAGTGGAAGCATCAGGAGGAGGCTGGGAGTTGGGAGCAGAGTGAGCTCAGGGTTCCCTCCCTGAAGGGGGTCTGCATCTTCGCAGGGGCCAACACATAGTGCCATCTACACCAGAGACAGAGGGTTATGCTCAGGAAAACACAGGTGCGAGTGGAAGTGGCCATTCCCTTTTATACCAATTAACCCACAGGAGGCATTTATTTCTTCTCTTCCAGGACCCTATATCCAAAGGCTTGGACGTCCATCCTAGTGCCCGAAAAAAATGCTTCTGTCAGGGGACATGGTGATGCTTCTTTGAACTTCAACTTCCATTGACCAACAGTCAATGCATATCAGAGCAAAGATGCCCATTAGCATAATCCCTGGGGACTGGGGCACAGAGCAGGGGGAGAGAAACATGGCGTGTTGATCTTGGGGAGGAAACAGGTTTCACAGAATCCACGCTTAGTGCCCCACAACATCCACCCTTGTCCTGTTACTGGGAGAGAAAGCTGTACCCCCAAAGTGGAGACACACAGAGTCCTACTTGAAAGGCTATCTTCTTCTCAGTCTCCAGATGAAGAACACGCGAGGGCAATTTTCTAGTAACCTTCCATGAAGGCTAGGAGATCGTGTTTCAGGCAATAAAAGTGCCCAAGAACGTTGCTGAAGGAAACCAGGGTTGCGTGCGACAGTGTGTGTGCTTCTGTTGGGACCATCTCACTCCTGCCTCTGCATCTGGACAAAAGTGACATAAGGAAACCAAAGAAGTTACAGCACAGTGTTAATGAGAAGACTATTTGTGCCACTGTGTGTAGTACTTGGTGTCTGTCCTCCACGGGGGAAAAGACACACTCAGCCCAAGTACCTACTCCGATTCTCCAAGAACAGACCTGGTCTCTAAGTAGGCCGATGGAGTCAGTGGGGATCCAAAGAGAAAACCGGATTTTGTTTTGTAACAGAGGCAAAAGTTGTTGTTCGAGAAGAGGGGACAAAAATGATCATGACACAGCCCGTTTTAGGCCTTTCTAACCATCGGATGTCACATGTCCTGTCTACGTGTTCAGTAATATGCAAGATTTTTAATATTAAGTAACACATGAATTGTTTTCAAAAGTACATCTTAAATTAAAATTCAAAAGCAATGCAAGTTTGCTACGTGACGAATCAGGGTATAGAAATGACATCGTAAAAACTATCATGATCCCAATGTTTAGCAGTGACCCCTCCTAAGTTATGCCCTTTCCTCTACCCGGGGCTGTGTCCCTGAACCCATTCTGGGGGTGAACCATAAAAATCACCCAAAAAAATAGTCAACATGGATTTCCAGGTGTACCTAGAAATCTTTAGAAGTGTGATTTCTAGGATTTGACTCTGAGGTAACAGACATGACTCTTCCACAGTACTGGTGGGTGTGAGCATTTGGTATTGGATATTATAACTAGGAAAATTGTAACTTTTGAGGTGTTCTTGGACTTTATTCAGCACTGATTTGAAATTATAATGTTGCTTCTATTACCCAAAAGCATTGCGTCTCACCCATCTCAGGAATGAAACAAATGAGTTGAACCCAAATCATCAGGATTTTTCAAGCAGCCATCTATGCAAAGTCTTTTACCCTTGAGGTAATGTGAGCCCATCAGTATATTCAAAATATGAATCTCACTTCAACAGAGATAGAGGCCCTACTATACTCAGTCCTATATACTCCAATAAGATATTTTTAGTATTTTCATGAATCAACCTTGAAACAACCTTGTAATGAATAATCTTTACTTAAGGCAGAGCTGGTTGGCCTTTACTATGTGTGGTCAAAGTGTCCTGGGTGAAGTTCACCTTAGCCAAAAGGAGAAGGGCAGGAGGAGGAAATGACTCCAAACATAGACTTCTTTCCTCCTCCACATAGGGGGTATTTCCTCCCTGTACAAGGCCATTGTCCTCTCAGGCTGTACATCAAAAGCACAATGGATCCACGTGGAAAACTGAGATTGACATGGACTTGGGATCACTTCTCATGAGAGTGTCTTCATATTTATCTCACTTCTCTCTAACTAAACTATAATAACCAGATCTCAGAGTCACCCCTCTGTGGAGTCAGGCACTGAGAAGGTGCAGCAAGACGAGAGGGTTCGGTTGTATTAGGAAATGGGGAGGACAAATGAGGGGACCACCCCCAAGAGGGAGGGAAGGTGACTTTCTGCCCCCTCAAACCCTCCCCCCCTCACACACTTCCTGCACTTGCTGGAGGCCTTAACCTTGACCCGGGACTTCAGTAGAGGGTCCAGATGTTGTTTGGGCTCCGTCACAGGCAGGCATGTCTTAAATATAAATCTTCATCCACAAAAACAGAAGCTAATCGAGATGGAGGAAGATTTAGCAAATCTGAGAAACCAATTAACTTCCAATCATTTAGACTTCCCTTTCATTAATCATTTTTGCCAATGCTATTATGTCATATAAAGTTGGAATTTTCAATTGAAAATGCATTTAATTCAGCTAGACCTCCTCAGAGAGCTTTATCTTCCCTCACACAGCAGGGCCTTTCTGTTTGGGGCTGGAGAATCAGTAAATAGCTTTTCTTTTCCTTAATGTCTCTTCTTTCTTTTTTCTTTTTTTTTTTTTTTTTTCTTTTGGTCAAGAGGTTGACTAGCTTTATTAGAAGTTAGTGAACATAATGATATATTTTTGGTATAAGTTTGCTTTAATACAAAAATCAGTCACACATTGTAGCAGTTAAACCTCCTCACTTTACAGATGAGAGAACAGAGGTCCAGGGAAGCTGGTCCCCAAATCCCATATGGAGTCACTTTCAAGGAGAAGGGGAAGGCGGAGGGCCCGGGGTCTCGTCCAGGGCTGATGCGTGCACCTGCCCTGAGGATCATTTCCCCCACAGGAGAGTGAGCGCCAGGCATGGGTGAGGGTGCTGCAAAGTCAGCCACACTGTTTCCTGGGCTTCTGATCAAGGAGTCTCTCTCTCTGCACAGGAACCAGCGGTGGGCGGGGCGGCAACTTAGAAACTGGAGTCAGGAGCTGCCTTCCAGTCTCGGCTTGCACCCATTTTGTGCGGAATCCCCAGAGAGTCTCTCGGCCTTGAAATTATTTGCACGATATTTTATTCCCGCATTCTTCATTGGATATGGTCAGATTCTTAAATCACCAGTCCAGCACAGTTCTATTCAACAGAAATAAATGTATTCGAGACACAATTTGAAGCAATAATTAAACATTTGCAAACTGCTCCATTAAAAAAAGTTAAAGAAACAAGTACAATTTAAGACTATTTTTATTTAGTGCAATATACCCAAAGTTTTATTTCAATATGCATCTTTTTTTTTATGCTCTCCACAATATGATTTGTACGCTACACAAGCAGCCCATCGTGGCGTGGACTAGTGCACTGGCTACATTTCTAGTGCTCAGTAGCCACATGAGGCTGGTGCCTGGTGCTCGTGGCTGCTGCCTTGAGCAGCTCAGATCCTGCTCCAGATGCTCCAGAAACACCTCCTTGGAAGATCTTTAGAAAAGTGCCTCGGGGGGGGGGGGGTGCTGGGTGGCTCAGGTTGCTAAGCATCCCACTTGGCTCAGATCATGATCTCATGGTTGGTGAGTTCAAGCTCCGCCTGTCTCTGCTGTCAGCACAGAGCCCCTCTCTTGCTCTGCCCCTCGCTGGATCATGCTCAGTGTCTCTCCCTCTCTCTCCTTCTTTCTCTCAAGAATAAACATTGGAAAAAAAAAAAAAAGTGCCTCCAGACTGGACAGCTCCCTGGTTCTGCACGCTGCCCACCAGGGGCTCCTTAGCCTTCTGGGTTATACGCAATGGACCCGCAGAGGGGTTGTGAGTGTCAGGGGTACTGACTGTTGACCCCAGGAAGCCCCAGGGACCCAAAAACCCTGGGAGGTCCGGGCCTGGAGCACCCTGGGAGAGCGAGACTTTTTGCTCAGGGAGCAGAGCAGCGCGCGGGGCTGTGAGCTTCCCAGGCAGCACAGTAGTACACGCCCTCGTCGCTCTTCTGCAGCTTCTTCACTGACAGTTCACAGCTGTTGCTTTCCTTGCCTTTCTTGGCATCGATTTTGTCCGCTTTCAAGCCCCCATACCTCTGCACATATAACCTTGACATGTCCAGCATGAGGATCCTCTTGGGGGCAGTCCCCTCCTGGTGGAGGTACCAGTGGATGTAGCTGACAGAGGCACTGGCTTGGCAGGACAGGGTGGTCGAGCTGCCCACACGCCCCACGGCCACAGCCTGCTGAGTCAGACTGATTGCTGCCACACCACCTGCAAGGAGGACAGTGGTGAGACGGAGAAAGATAGGAGCCTCAGCTCACCCCGCACCAGGGTCACCCCACACCAGGGAAGGAGTCAGGACCTACCTGGAAACAGGAGAGCACACAGGAGGGCGAGGTAACCCAGCATGGTTCTGCTTCCCTGCTGGTGGGGAGAAGCCCAGGGTGACCTCCCAGCTGCACCTGCTGGACGGAGACTGACTGGATAGGTGGCAGAGGGCAGGTTAGGCTCTGAGCTCTGCTTCCCTGAGGCACCTGCAGGCACTGGTGAGAGAGAGGCGGGAGGGAGGGGGGAGGGAGGAGCCAGAGGGCAGGGACAGGTCTGACCACAAGGGGGAGAGGGACCACCAGTGGTCGAGGTGCTAAGAAACACTGAAGAACTTTGGTGCAGTAAGAGCACCACTAATAATAGCAATTTTTGATTGGACATTGACTTTGCTTGAGCAGAGCACTAATAGGTTTCTGCTCAGTATCTCTTCCAAGGCTACATGCCTAAGGCGAATCAGGTGGGATGACAGCTGGGTCTGGCTGGAGACAAATCCCAAGCCTCAAATGGCCACTTGGCACTCACAGAGCAATGGGGGCATGGCCTGCCCAGGGACGATGGGGGCAAGCAGAGCAGCAATGCCCGCCTAAAAGGCACCGCCCCCCCCCCCAGCTGGCACTGGAGCATTGTCCCGAGGTGGCATCAGAAGAGTAAATGCCCTCACGTAACACGATAGCTGTGCAGTCGTGGGCGAGCTGTTTCTCCTCCTTTTCCTCATCTGTCAAAAGGGACCTCGTTCGTTTGCAGGCAGACTGAACAGGAAATGTGAGCAAAGCGTGTAGCCTGTCCCAGGTGCATAGACAATGCTCAGGAAATGTGGGGACGGGAGTTTCACCTCAACACTGGCCTGGGTGCCGTCGATGATTTCTGGGATCCCCAGAGTGCAAAATTATAGGGAATATTATTGTTGTGGAAGACAGGGGCATGTGTGAATGTGTGAGTGTGTGTGTGTGTGTGTGTGTGTGTGTGTGTGTGCGTGGCCAAAGGCAGAAGTCTGCCTTGACCCAAGTGGGGTGCAGACCAGGGGGCGGGACCAGGTCCTGAGGTTCCAGGGTCAGATCCTCAGAAATGGAAAAGGCAGGGCCTCCTGAAAGGGCAGCTGAGGAATGTGTCTGAAATGAAATTTTGAGAGATAAAGGGAGCATTGACTTCGACTGAAATGAAGCTTCCCTTTCAGTTATGCCAGGTATACCAGGGCCTCCTGGGTGTAGTTATGATAAATAGTGATGCTAATTATAGCCTGACCTCCTGGAGGGAGAGGGCAGTGAGGACATCAATTAAGGGGACTTGGCTGGGCTGGAGGGCTGGGTCCTGCAGCACCCATGACCAGACCCAGCTCCCGTGCTCCTCTTCCTGGTTAAAACTGGAGGGCAGACATGCTGAGCTATAACCGGGATTCAAAGCTAAAGTGTCCCAAAATGCAGACTTTGAGGTTGTGCTGAGATGGTGAGGTGTTGAGTAGATGCTCTGCTAAAAGAATATTCCAGGCCCATCATTCAGACCCTCAGCAGGTGTCTAGGGCAGCTGTGCTAAAGTGTTAAGTGGAACAGAGAGTGACAATGGGGGAGACATCTGACCAGCAAAACGGCAGGTGGAAAGAGTCTCAATATAGAAGGTGAGCAGTGTGGCTGGTGACAAATTGGGTGACATTTTTCTTCCTCCTTTCTCTATTTCCTAAATTTTCACTGATAGGAAAATCTTACTTTGGGGGAGAAAATCTACAGCCTTTTATTCTTTTATTTAAACAAGTTTTATTTCACATTACCAGCATTCAAAAGTCTGTTTCTCTCAATGTTACCATTTTTGTTCAAATACTTCTCAAATTGAAGGCTCAGGAACTGTGGCCATGACCAGCCTTACTGTTTAATGAAGTCTGTCGCAAACCTCCAGCCAAATACTCTCTTGGGAGAACAATTTAGTTTGTAGAATGTGATGTCCTCTATTCAAAGAAGGATAACCCATGGATTGGGGAATTCAGTGCCAGAGATTGGGCCAAGTTGGTTGCTTTATAAATAAATACGATCAGCCTGAATTAAGTACAATGTAATTCTTATAAGCATTTATTCCTCATAACATGTCAAGGTAGTTATAACAACCCCATTTGACAGATCAGCTATTGGAATCTTAAAATGTTTCACTACTTAAGGTTACATAAGTAATGGAGTCTTGATTCAAACCCTACTCTAAGAAATTCCAAAACACGTCACACCCTCCATTCCTTATACATACAACTGCATGTATATGTATGTAATTTCTTTTAATTATAAAGACTATGGAGTCATGAAGAAAAATTCAGAGAGAATGCAGAACCCAAGAATTACTCTCACATGCCAATAAGCAAAGAGCATAAGTTATTTTTTTTTAATTTCTTTTAACGTTCATTCATTTTTTTGATAGAGAGAGACAGAGCACGAGCGGGGGAGGGGCAGAGAGCGAGGGAAACGGAGAATCTGAAGCAGGCTCCAGGCTCTGAGCTGTCAGCACAGAGCCCGACGCGGGGCTCAAACTCACGGACAGTGAGATCATGACCTGTGCCAAAGTCAGACACTTAACTGACTGAGCCACCCAGGCGCCCCCAGAACATGTTATTCTTGAAGAGCAGTCATGCATTTAACAGTGCTGGACCTCAGAACACTACAGAAATTCTTCTAGTACTTGTGAATTAATACCTCCTTTCCTTTTGTTAGAGACTATTTTTTTTTTTTTAGTTTTTTTTTTTTTTTTTAACGTTTATTTATTTTTGAGACAGAGAGAGACAGAGCATGAACGGGGGAGGGTCAGAGAGAGAGGGAGACACAGAATCTGAAACAGGCTCCAGGCTCTGAGCAGTCAGCACAGAGCCCGACGTGGGGCTTGAACTCACGGACAGCGAGATCATGACCTGAGCGAAGTTGGACGCTTAACCGACTGAGCCACCCAGGCGCCCGGAGACTAATTTTCTGAAGGTCATAACAGAAATCATTGGTGCATTAAATAATAACAACCACGCTTTTTTAAATGTCAAGCATTGTACATCTTGATTCCTTCCTTGAATAAAGTAGGGGTTCTTCATCCCATTCTGCAGATGAGACTGAGGCTTAGGGGGAGTAAGTAACATACTTGAGATTGTCTAGCTAAGAGCACAGCAAGAACTAACTTCAAGACCTTCAGGTTAAGGAAGCACGTGCCCCAGGAAACCTGCTTGGATGTTTGTGATTCAGGGATTAATTTCTGTCCTCAATGAGCTGTTGCTTCAAATGTAATCTGTGATCTTGTTCTACTTCCTATTTTCAAGAAGGAGCTTCCTGCATAAAATCTATGGTAGTTTGCTTGTTACTTACACTGACATCTAGCACCCCCTGCTGGCCATTTCAGGTATGACCCACACCTTCTACAACGTAGTGGAGCCCAGGTAAGTGGTCTCTTCAGCAAATACTCAGCTTAGTGAGTGGAACAACCGGAAATACTAGGCAGGAAAGCTGTTTTTCCAATTGTGTACTCAGTGTGCTTGGGAGTTTCAGGTAAGGGGCTCCTCTTTGCAAGACCCCCGTTTCCCCGGCCTCAAATGAGAGGATTGACTGATATGCTTGGTGTCTTATGTACTTGTGAAAACTACAGAGAATTGCTTGTGAATAATGTGTATTTACATCTATATAAACGGCATTGCATTCCCGTCAATCTGTGTCTGTCCATCCGTCTGTCCACTAGGCTCACTGCTCCTCTGTGCTGCTCCTTCTGCCACTGGTTGCAGCCACTGCATGAATCCCTCCACCGCCAGTGACAGTCATTTGTCCTGCTGCGCATACTGGCTGTCACCAGCGAGGCTGGCACCCACACCTCAGGGTCTCTGCATGCTGGGAGTCGCGTTTCCCTGGGAGCGTCATCCCGGGGTTGCGGCTGCCAGGAAATACACATACACCTTGTCTCTAAATACTGTGCTTATTATCTGACATCATAGTTTTTACCAACCTGATGGCCACCAAACAGGATCACATTGTTTCAGCAGGTTATTGCCCTGGGCTGCTGATGAGGAAGCTGAGGGTCTCTTTTCATACCTGGCACCCACTGAAGTCTGTCCCTCGGACACTTGGCCGTCCGTGTCCTTTGGGCGCAGCAGAAAGGAGGCCGGTGGCAGAGGCTACAGCACCCAGAGGAGCCAGGCTGCCCACGGCCGGGCCCACTTTTCCTGGCCGTGTGACCGGACCCGGTTCTCAATGCGCTGAATCTCAGCTTCCTCGTCTGTGAAAAGGGAAATCAGCCCACACCTCACAGGTTGGTGAGGATTAAATAATTTTATACACATGGAACACTTAGGAGAGTGTCTGGCAAATCAAGATTGTTAGTTATTCTTACAGTTCCTATTTATTTTTTATTTTCGAGAGAGAGTGTGCAAGTGGGGGACAGAGGCAGAGGGAGAGACAGAGAGACACAGACAGACAATCTTGAGCAGACTCCAAGCTCAGTGCGAATCCCAATGTGGGTTCGATCCCAAGATCCTGGGATCATGACCTGAGCCAAAATCAAGAGTCGGACGCTCAACCAACTGACCCACCCAGACAGCCTTACATTACCTATTAACAGTAATTTATAAATCTTATAAATACAAAAAATAGATAATTGGGCATTATACAAGTATTGTTATAATACATCATTACAAATAGATTATACATAAAAATAAAGGTAGATTGTATAAACATTAAATAATTAAAATTAAAGTTATAGTAATTGTTCTTAATTACTTCTTGACTTGAATGAATTTGTTTCTCTTTGATATTTATCCTGTGTGAGTTTTAGCTGTTGCAAATATCCTCAGCTAATCTACTATCTAAACTTCATGAAAGCACTTTCACTAAATAGTGATTCTCAGTTTTGTAGTCAAACGTTTGTATGACTATATCCTTTACATACTTTGAAGTCCTGTTTCAGAAAACTCTTCCCTCTTCAATATCATAAAAGCCTTCTATCATTTCCTGTTATATTCAGTTTGAGATTTTCCTCCACGCTGATCCTGGCGTCAGTGTGTCTGGACATCTCTGAACTCATCAATCACTCAGTGTCTCGTGTATTTGCTCCTTGCACTTGTACATAAGGTCCCTGCAACAGAGTCTGAACACAGAGAAGATTGGTGGGGACTTTATTGGTTACCGGGGACACAAAGACTGAGTTGTACTGTTTCTACACTGAATGCAGTAAGGAACCCGGATGGACGCTGGCGGAGATGTGAACTGGTGGGGAATGATGTTCACCCCTGATAAGCTGACATTGAGTATGGAGTTACAGGGAGAAAAAAAAAGAGTTAATCAATCGAAAGATATTAAGAATTCCCTTGTATAAACATTGAGCCAGCGATTGTGCTTTTCATTCTATACGATCTCTTAATTTTATGTACCTATAAACATAAACGTGTCAGAAAGAAATGTAACCAAAAAACGCTGCTCGTGTAAGAAGAAATTGTTGATTGTGAAGGTTGTCAGATGTTTGGTGATACAAGGACGTTAGTACTACATTGCATTTAGTGTCTGCCTGTAAATTTAATTAGTGTCAGAATGTAAAATACCTTCTCTTCCAGGTAGCTCACTCTGGCTGGTGTGTGTGTGTGTGTGTGGTGATTTGCTAACACATACTGACTCTGCACTTGCTTAACACTTCCTGAGCTTGACACCCATGTCCCCTGACCTCCATTCTGTCAGTCAAGGCTACTGGGGCATCACACTGGTCACCTGTCACATTGCTAGGATCCTAGTTGGAGGAAGGAGGGACAAGGCCCAGGTCCCGTGGGATTGTCTCTGGGCTCCCCAACCGCCAGGGGGAGCCCTGGCTCTGAATTCCAGGGGTCCCTCCAGTGAGGAGAGGCCTTTGCAGGCTGGACCTTGTGGAGAACAAACCTGAGTGTCCCAGCACACCAGCCTGTTAGACCGAGGGAGGAGAGGGAGCACGAGTAGCCAGTCAGGGGTTGGGCACCACGGAGAAGCCCACTCTGGCCTGATCAGCATTTAGCAGCTGGGGACAGGGTGACGTGGGAGGGCCCAGGCTGGCAGAGCTGCTCCAGGCATTGGGTGCTTGTGGCACAGACAGGTCTCTTTGTGGGGTTGGGATGTCATAGCTGGAGTCCACACCCATAGCTAATCCGTGTGCAGCTTTTCCGTATGAATAGAAACACAACATTGATCATCTCTTCTCCTGCCCCAGATCCTTCAGTGACATAAAGGATTGAGGAAGTCATGGGTCCTTAGCCTGATAGAAAGCACGTTGTCACCACCCTAACGCAGTTGTCCAATCTCCGGGTACCGTCTCCTTGTGTTCTCTCAGTGTTTCTGGAAACATGCATGCCACACCATCAACCCTTTGTGCAGCTTGCGTCTTCCACCCTTCACACTCTTCTCTGCAATCCTCTACACACAGGAGAGAAAGCTCCCCACCCCCCACCCCCTGGCTCCTGGGAGAACATTCTCTGCATTTCCTAGGACATTTCTTCCACCTGTGCGGGCTGCACTGCCTTCAGCACTGACCTGGCCTCGTTCTATCACTGGGATGGAAACTTGACTTACAGACTGTGTTATTTTATTCCCAGCATCGAGCTTAGTAAATATCAGAAGCACACCCATACACAGACGGTAAAGCAGATTCCAGGCAGAAAGACTCAAATGAAAGATCAAAGGCACAGAAATGTGACATAGTGACTCAGGGGAACTACAAGTAACTTGATATTCCAGACTATTGACATTGGATCTAAAAGCAGATTAAAACACAAAAGCATAGAGTCAGATGAAATATGGATACGAATTAGCAGAAAATCTCTTTCTCGGCCAGCAGAAACTTAAAGAGGGATTAAACTCTTGATTACCTCATTATGAGAGTTATTTCATGGAGATTTTTTTTTTTATGTCCTAGGACTTGTTCTTTTG
Source organism: Panthera onca (assembly GCF_046562875.1). Classification (NCBI taxonomy): domain Eukaryota; kingdom Metazoa; phylum Chordata; class Mammalia; order Carnivora; family Felidae; genus Panthera; species Panthera onca. The sequence continues at coordinate 75,604,006 of NC_138340.1, read as the reverse complement.
AAAAAAGGAAGTTCACACTTTAAGTCATACTTCTGCATAACCTTTATTTTTCTAAGACTAATACAATTTCTCAGTAGTAACATATTTACTCAATTATAAGTTCAGAAGAGCCAGATAATAGTAATAGAAGGAATAACACCTTAGACATTCTTCGTCAAACTTTCCAGTCCTGAATCCATTGGCTTCCTGCCTCTGACTTTTACCCCCACCTAGTGGTGGCTGGGAGCATGACCAGTTCATTGGATTATGGCGCTGAACTTGAACATGGTCAGGGTGTCCTCCTGGGTAGCTGCTTTGTTCAAGACAAAATGTGGCTAAGTAGTAGGCAGAGAAGGAGTGTTCAAAGTGACTTACTTTATTGTATTATATTTTCATTGTATAAACATGCAAGTTAGGAAAGAATTAAAATTAAACTTATTATTGGAATTAAGGCACCTAGAAAAGAAGATTCTCCTGTAAAGCAGGGCTGGCTCATTAGGCTACTGGCTAAAAATTACACAGAGCAGGAGTCTGTGTTTCTGCTGTCCTGGGACTGACACACCGCTGATTGGCGCCTGGGGGACAAGAAGGCATCTGGGGCTGCTCGCCTGCTCTTGACTTTCCTTCTCCAGCGCCCAGGGCAGTGCCGGCACTTAGTAGATTTACAACTGTGGAAAGAAGGAATGAGAAGAAAGGAGAAAGAAAGACATCAGTCAGAGTAACCAAAATTTAAAGTGTTAACATTTTCCCTTATAAAGGAGTGGTTTGAATTTTAATATCCTAGAGATTTGAAAAATTGTTAGATGTGCTCTGAGAGGCTATATAGGTGGTTGGTTTGCAGGTTTGCGTGTGAGTCTAACCATGTCCTGCTCACCTGTGTGCTCCGTGGAAGGATGAGGAAGCACAAGCCTCTGTCAGACGACGGGGTTGAAGGTGTCACGTGTGGTCACGCAGCGGAAGTGAACCAGTCGTGATGCTGAGGAAAAGCTACTTTGTCACGTTCTAAGTCATGGAGACACTGAGAATGAAGACTTTGTATAATATATAATCTGTGCTAAGCAAATCTGGATGGAGGCATGAAATTGGAATCTGACACCTTCTGAAAGTAACCAGCACACAGGCTAGATTGTCTGGGCCAATCTGGCTAAGTCCTGTGTCCCCAAGTACGTATTGTTAGAATGCCTTTCATTTTTCTGATGTGTTCTTGCTTAAATAAGCAGTTAGGAGTCACCATATTTATAGTCAGTAGATCTGAAACACAGTATTTCTATAAATATTTAAAAATTTTTTAATGTTTATTGTTTTTGAAAGAGAGAGTAAGCACAAGCAGGAAAGGGGCAGAGAAAGAGGGGGAAATACAGAATCCGAAGCAGGCTCCAGGCTTTGAGCTGGCAGCACAGAGCCCAATATGGGGCTCGAACTCACGAACCCTGAGATCGTGACCTGAGCCAAAGTCGGACACTTAACCGACTGAGCCACCCAGGTGCCTCCAAAATACGATATTTCTAATGTTTAATAAAATGTTCGAAAAGAATGGAGACATCACTGCTGAAGGTATTACTTAACCTTGATTTAAAAAAAAATAGCTTTAAGAGGTATAATTTGCATAGCATAAAATTCGTCCCTTGTAAATTTGTGATTGATTGCATGGTTTTTCGTCAATTTATACTTTTTAAACAATAAAATTGTAGAGCAATTATATCATCCAAAGTAGTTTCTTTATTTCCACTTATTCCTTGCTCCTATTTCCAGTTCTGGATAAACCACTGATCACTTTTTATTTTATAAATCTGTCCTTTTTAGACAATTAACATAAATTATACAATGTGTAGTTTTTTACATCTGGCTTCTTCTACTTAGCGTAATGTTTTTGAGGGTCATTCATGTTGCATGCATAAGTAGTTTGTCCCTTTGTATTGCTGAATACTATTGCACTGAGTGGATGACAGCATTTTGATAATTCACCAGTGGATAACATTGGAATTATTGCCAACTTTTGCTATTATGATTAATCCTGCTATAAACTTATGGCATGCATGTCTTTGTGACAACATTTATTTTTATTTCTATTAGACCGATTTCTAACAGAGGATTCCTTGGGTCTGTAGGTTTCCAAAGCGGCTGCGACATTTTGGTTCCCTCCAGCAGTGTGTAAGAATGTGGTTCTTCTTGGTATACATATAGACAATGGAATATGTACACATTCTTAAAAAAGAATGAAGTTTTTTCATTTGCAACAACATGGATGGACTGAAAGAGTGTAATGCTAAGTGAAATAACTCAGACAGAGAAAGACAATAACTATACTAGTTCACTTATATGTGGACTTTAAGACACAAAAGAAGAAACACAAATGAAACAGACTAACAAAAAACAGATTCCTAAATACACAGAACAGACAGCTGGTTGCCGGAGGGGTGGTGGGTGGGAGGATGGGGGAAATAGATAAATGTTATTAAGAATATTTATTGTGATGAGCACTGAATACTTCATAGAATTGTTGAATTATTATATTGTGCACCTGCAACTAATATAACACTGTATGCTAATTATATTTCATTTTTTTAAAATCTGTTTCTCCCTGTTCTCACTGACACATTAGAGATTGTCTTGTTGATGATAGACATTCTAGCAGGGGTGAAATGGTGTCTCTTTGTGGTTTTCATTTGTGTGCCCCTAATGAATGGTGATATTGAAAATACTGAGAGGTACTTATTAGTTATTTATGTATCTCCTTCAGATAAAGGTGTGTTTTAAGCCTTTTATTGTTTTTTTAAGTTATGTTGTCTTCTTACTGAGGTGTAGGAGTTCTTTATACATTCTAGATAAAAGTCCTTTCTAGATAAAAGTCCTTTATATGATTCACAAATATTTTTCCCCAGGCCGTAGTCTTTCATTTTCTTCATGGAGCCTCTTGAAGCACACGTTTTGAATTTTGATGAAGTCCAATTCATCAGGATGTATTCTTTTATGGATAATGTGTTTGGGGTCATTTCTAAATGTTTTAAATGTTTATGTATTTTTGAGAGAGATAGATACAGAGCACGACAGGGGGAGGGGCAAGAGAGAGGGATACAGAATCCGAAGCAGGTTCCAGGCTCTGAGCTGTCAGCCCAGAGCCCGACACGGAACCTGAACTCGTGAACCCTGAGATCATGACCAACTCCCAAGTCCACCCTTAATTGACTGAGCCACCCAGGCGCCCCTGCTTGGGGTCATTTCTAAGAACTCCTTGCCTTCATCCTGTGTCAGAAAGATTCTCTCCTATGTTTTCTTCTGGTAGATTTTATAGTGTTAGCTCTTCCGTTAAGTTTATGGCCCATTGTGAATTATTTTTCATACATGGAGGAGGTAAGGAATGAAGTTCATTCTTCTGCCCTCAGATACCCAGTTGTAGCTGAAGCATTTGTTGAAGAGTCTATCCTGTCTTGCACTGAATTTACTCAGCACATTTATCAAAATCCAGCTGACCATAAATACGGGTTTATTTCTGGCTCTCAGTTCCCTTCCGGTGACCTGTAGGCTCTCTCTGCACCAGGACCACACTGGCTTAATTATGTAACTGAATTCTTCTGTGAGCTCTGAAATCAGGTGCTGTAAGGCCTTGCTTGAAAGGTTCGCCCTGCTGTCCCCAGGACCCCAACTGTGTCAGTAATAAACCTGTTCATACCCTCCGTGCGTGAGACTTTCTCGGTCTCAACACGCAAGTCAAATTTGGGTGCACCCCTGCCTCCGCCAACTGCTTCTGCAGGGTGACCTTATCGGTCCTCCAAGTGTGTTCTTTCTCAAAAAAATTTTTTTTGTTAAATCTAGGTCTGTAGGTTGCCATGTCAATTCTAGGGCGAGTTTATTAATAGGTGTCCACAAAGCCTGCTCATTGAATCGTTAATGAATGTGGTAAGAATTGCCATCATAACATTGAATCTTCTAATCCATGATCATGGGCGCTCTCTGCATTTATTCTGATATTTTTAATTTCTTCTCTACCTTCTTTTATATTTATCAACAAAGAAGATTTGCTCGTCTTTTGTGAAATTGATTCCTAAATGTGTTATTATTTTTGGTTCTATTGCAAAAGGAATTCTTTCGTCAGTTTCAGTTTCAATTTTGCCTGTTAGTACATAGAAATACAACTGGTATTCTGTACTTTGAGTGTGTACCTTGTGACGATGCTAACCTTGTTTACGAAGTGTAGTTTTGGTTTTGTGTGCGTGTAGATTCCGTGGAAATACTCGCCTACAGGATCATGTCATCTGTGGATACAATTTTGTATTTCCTTTTCAATCTGATAGAGATCTTTACTTGACTGAGTTGCACTGTCTAGAAACTTTAATACCATGTGGACTAGAAGTGACAAGAGCAGACATCTTTGTCTTGTTCCTGGTTTTGGGGGGAAAGCATTCAGTCTGTCAACATTACATATGATTACATATGGGTTTTCAGAGATGCCCTTTATTAGGTGGAACAAGTTCCCTCATACTGAGATGGTTTCTTCTGCTCTCTCAATTTAAAGCTCTCTAGCGAATATTTCACTTCAGGTATAAAACGTTTCGATTATAGATTTTATTTATTTTAAACATATGTTCTGTTCTGTAATTTGGGTATCTATCATTAGAATAACTCTTTGTTGACTTTTTGTTGTCATAATGTCCTTTATTGCTTTAAGCATGGATTTCTAGAGGGTTTTTTTTTTCTTGAACACAATTTGTAATAGCTGCTTTGAAGTCTTTGTTAAAGAAAATATCTGGACACACTCAAGGACAGTGTGTGTTGAGTTGTGGGGGCTTTTCCTCCTAAGAATAGTCACACTTTTCTGATTCTTTGCCTGTCTTCGTATTTTTTTATTGAAAACTATGCTGCTGAAAATATATTGCATGTACTCCTTTTTCCACAAAAGTTTGTTTTCCGTGTTGTTTGTACACTCAGTGAGTTGCTTGGACTAAATCTGTGATATTATATCCCCTGCCGTGTATGATTGCTCATGACTCTCTTGTTTTCTTTTAGTTATTTTATTTTGTAGCCTAGCTTCCTAGAGATCACACCTTTGTCTACATAGCTTAGTCGTAGCCAAGATTAACTAGGGATTGTGTTCAAGCACCTTAAGACTGTGACCCTTACCAAATGGTTATTTTGTATAGATTGGGGAGCATATTCATATTTTAGGCAACTAGCACATAGACTTCATGTGCAAAAGTATAAGTCTTCCCGGCTTAAAATTTTTGTTGAGTATTTTCACAGCTCCTCTACATATGCCCATCACCTCAGGGTCACACAAGAGTCTGTGGCTGGCTTGCACTCTTTCGGGTCTCTGCTAAGCAGGCACACAGCTTCAGCCAAGCACACGCTTGCTGCAGCCATGACCTCAACCTCAGGCCGGCACAGCCCCTGCCTTCCTGCCTGCACACCACTGAGTCTCTCGATTCATCCTCACATTGCTCCCCACCCCAAATTATCTGAGTTCCCTTACACTGTGGGATTTGCTGCCAGTCCTCATGGCCTGTCCCATCTTGGAAGAACCTTCATGCCCATGGAACCGGGTGTTGGCAGGCGGGGGGAAGAATGGGAGTCCCTCTAGACCAGAGCACCACTGTTGTTCCCTGATCTGCAGCTTTTCAGCATAAAAACGTCTCAGATTGTTACATGAATTTGGACATTTTCCAACCACAGATATGGTCTTTGTTGACCTAGTCCAGTTTGCAGTTGGTGTCCAAGGAGATGATTTGTTGGCCATAGCCAAAAGACCTGGCTTACATTCACTTTTCAGTTATGCAAAGCATACATTTTAATTAAATGTTTGGCTTTATTTAGGACTCTCAAGTAATTCCAAGACATCAGAATTGGGGCTCAAGTGCCATTAAGCTGACAGGTGGAGAGTCACTCACAAACAGGAAGACGTGTCATGACCATCTTCCCCGGGCTCATGTCCAAGTGGGAAGGCGTTTCATCTGCCCCTGTGTGTCTACAGCCATTCAAGAGGATGGAAAGTGAAGGCTTCCAACAGCCATACCTTTATCTATTTATGTCACCACAAATGTCACCTGAACTGTGTGACATGTATGAGGTTAAGATGTGGGACGCAATCTTTTCTTAAGATTCTGTTCATTCTCCTGTGCCAGATTTGTTCTTGGCTCTAAAGCAGGCAGACACTCTCAGAGGGAAAAAAAAAATGTGTTGTTTGAGGTGTCTTATCTGACAAGAGGAAAGCAGCTGTGAGGCAGGCTGCTTCCTTTGTGCATGAGGAGGCTCTATCCCTAACCTGTACCTTGGTTTCTCATGACAACTTTTTTTTTTTTTTTATCTTCCCTGACTTTGAGACTAATACATACTTTCTGTAAAAGTGTTTGTAGATCACAGACTGCCCCTCGAAATATTCAGCCACACCCGTGTTGACAGTTTCATTTTTTTCCCCTGCTCATTTTTTGTTTGTAATTTCCCATTATGGTGGCCATACTGCCAATATATGTATACGTTGTTTTAAAAATGATAATTTAAAAATAATACAGTCACTTTATTGCAGAAACTTTGGAATATGCAGACATGCTTGAAGCCATTTGGTTATTTTCTTCTTGTCTTTCTGATTTGCATGGATGTATTTATGTTTTTATTTTTATAAATATATTCCTATGCAATATATCGTTTTTTTATTGCATATTTGATTTTCCTTCCTAAGTGAATAATTTTCTGTGATGTATAAATGATATAAATATAATTTTAAGTGGATATAGAATATTTCACGGAAATAAAATAATTATTTAACATATTTTTCTGCTCTCAGACGTTTAAAGTTTTTTCTAATTTTTAGAGGGAAAATGTACGTAATGGAAAACAGGTATTCTTGCGTCAGAGATGTTTCCTGAGGAAATAACTATGGAATGTAATGACAGGGTCAAATGTGCATTGTGGAGGTCAGATCAACTTCATCTGTGTTTGTTCTGAGAATGAACCAAATGACAGAAGTGCCACCAGAAAGGGTGTGGAACCCTGAGGCCTAACCAGAAAGAGCTTTTTATGGTGGAGAAAAGGGGAGGAGGGTCTGCAGATTCTAGAATTTGGACTCAATCTAAACAACTCAGTGGTATAGTCACATTTAGATTTTCCTGTCTCAGGAGTGGAGTCTCATATATAACAGGCCAACAGATGCCTATGCTGCATGTCAGTGTATAATTTATCATGAGACAGAGCTCAGTCCCGCACAGGCTAGGCTGAACCAGTAGTATGGGGCCCATGTTCATGGAAGCCAAGGCTCACCCAGAGGTTAGCGCCAAGCACAGAAGAGGAATGAAATCTATGGTGAGATGTTCTGTGAAGTCAAACCTTGAAAGCCTAAAGCACTGACGTCAACAATAGAGTTTTGTTTCCCCAGGGACTGGTCAGGTTGGGTCTCAGGACTGGGCACCCTCTCTGTACCATGTTCCAGTGGAGCAGGGGTGGGGACACTTGCTCTTTGTGTTCACATTGCTGAACAGCCTTCCTCTGCTGGACCCCCATCCCACCTAGCTGATGTGCCTGTCTTCTATTAAGCTTGCTCAAATTAAGCTTGACTCTACAGTCATTTGTCCTGTAGAGGGACTTGGATGAGTCAACATTCAATTACACACTTGACTCAGCACCTGCATATGTCTGTGTTCTTGTGATTAAAGAAGCACCTCTCTGTTGAACATCTACAGCCTACCTGTGCTAGTAGATTCATGGGCCCTGGTCTTGTGTCAGCCTGTCTACACCGAGAAATGAGACTAAAAGACATGGGTTTCAGTAAATCACATGCCATTAAAAAGTGCAGATTCTTCGTGGAATGTCAGGATTGGCTAGGGCTACAAGAAGTCTGCATTCTGCTTCCTTCAGAACAGTGTCATCAGAGAGGACTAAAGTACAGCGGCTCAACAGTCCTGGTCATGAGACTCCCAACTCAGGTAGCAGCTACTTGGAATGAACTTGGTATAAAATAGGGACCTTTCACCACAGAATAAGAATATCTTCGGCAGCAATCATATGCGTGTGTGCAGATGGATTTTTCTTTCATTAGCTGTGACCTTTTGGAAGTGAGCAAAGTTGGCTGTGGTTTAACTGCCCTTAATTTATCATGCAGCACCCCAGCCACAGCTTACACAGCCCCAACCAGTAGGGGCCGGTTTGACTTCAAGCCTTTTCCACGAATCAACCACATTTGATAGAGCACATAGACCGGAAAAACCCTGAAAAAACAAAACACCAGCGCCCTCCTGCCCCCCACACTGTCCCCTACACCACCGCCCTCCCCCTTCTCTGCACCTGCCAGTGCAGAGCAGAGCCCGCAGGGCTGCCCAGGTCGGGTTGGGGAAGGTAGGGGCTGAGGATTGGAAACCACAGGGGACACTGGCTAGGAGTGCCCGGCACTGAAATCAGCCCACACGGCTCTGGGTCATTTGCTAGTCTCCCCTTTGCCTCCGTGCTTTCCACATGCAGAACCGGTTCCAGATCAGTTCCAGATCAGTTCCAGATCTCTATGTAGAGACTTTGTCCTAAGGAGGTCTGATCAAATTCTTGAGACTCAAGGAGTAGATCAAAATTAAATTTTCGCTTCCTTGTATCTGGTGGGTCTTACATAGGTTCCACCTGGGAATCTCTACTTGCTTCAGAAAACTCCTGTCCCACCAAACAGAAGGTGATTGTAAATAAACAAAAATCCTCTCCAGTTTGAAATGAGACATTGTTTTCATTCTAATATATAAACGTTTTTGCTTTAAATGCATTCATTAATGAAAACAGAACATATACAATCACTTTATTTTTCTCCGCCTACCACACCCTGAACGTTTTGTTTTGCACCCATGTTTGTAGCAATACACACACACATAGAAATGAGTGTCATACTTGTTAGCGTGTGTGCGCGTGCATGTGCGTTCTCGATTTTTTCTAAACTAGAGCTGCCAACAGTGGATGCTGATGCTGTTGGGGACTTGCATGTGCCCAGCATAATTATGTCGTCCACACAACCTAGGAGACAGGTCACTGTAACTCCATTTTAGAATGAGAAAATTATGGCACAGAGAGTTCAAATAGCGATAGACCCAAGATTTAAACCCAAGCACTTGGAGTTCAGAGTCCACGCACTTAACCTCTCTACCACCCTCCCTTTCCAGAGTTGGTACAGCTCTCGGGAAACATGGTGCCCATGAAATACAGGTACAGGTTTGAACACATCTGCCAGTCACGCGATTTGTGATCCTGTCACCAGCAGAGCGTCTTAAAACAAATGAGTCTGAATCTGCTGACTTGGAAGGAGAAATAACTTGGGCACCTTCACTGGCTGGGGCTCCCCAGGGGCCAGTGCCCCAAAGAACCCTAACTGGAACAAGGACTCTCTCAGGGAAAGAGTTAGAAATGTAGAATTGACCATGATTACATCAACGCTGAATTGAAGGCTCAGTTGTCATGCTGTCCCTTACCTTGTACTCAGATCTCAACAAATGAATGTCCACAGAGGCAAAAGTAGACTTGTGATTGTTTTTATTGTGCCTATTATGAAAAACATAACAAAACTCAGGTAGCAAAGATGGCAGCTTCCAGAAATGTAAAATAAAAGGCCTCCAGGAAGTTATCTGGATACAGAGCCCCAGGAGCTCTATGGAAGCTGCACGCCAAGTGTACTCAGAGGCGAGGGTGCTGCGCTGCTGACGAGCTGGCGGATGTGAAGGATAGAGACGTACTGAAGCCCCCGTGGATGCCCCCCGGCCCCATCCCCGAGTCATGGCAGAAATTGTTCTCCATGCCGAGTGACATTTCCTGTCTGCCTAGCTGTTTGTAAACCTGTTCTGCAATGATGACACATAGAAAAAGAAACATGTGAACTGAAATAACCCAAACGCAGAAAGAAAGCCCCGCTATATCTCCAGCAGACTCTTCTAGTGACAATAGCCAATGGAGAAAAGTGGACCCTTGGTGCCACCATGGGTTAGGAACTCTTCCCATTGTCACAGAGTGCTGGTCTCCCAAGCAGACAGATGGCGATGATGACGGTGTAGACCATGTTCTTGATGACAAGGAGGAGGTAGGTGTAGTAGGCAGAGGTGTTCACGAGCTGCACCTGTCGGGGGTCTAAAAGAAGCCATCGGTTAGTTTCACACATTTCTGATGTCCTGGGTTGGAGTGACTCTCTCACCAGTACAACTGGAGAGTAAGCATCTACACCACCATCACCACTAACACCACCCCCAAGACTACTCAGAATCCAGTTTGCCGACCAAGTCTGTAAAAAGCCTGTGAAATTCACTTAGAACATTCCAAAGTATTCTAAACGATGGTTGTGTTTGTAATTCATGAACCCAGGGGGGAAAAACCATTGGTGATAAATAGCTTTTAGCATTTCTTCATCCCCCGCATGTCCCTATGTAAGAATACTAGGCAATATCCATTAACCACAAACTAAATGTCTGTTGAGAACTTTGCCTAGAAAGCCTTAATCCTCTTTAATTTTGCAATAACATATGAGATTATTACTTTCATTCCCATTTTCTTATACTGAGGACAGGGAGAGGAGCAATTTGCCTGATTTCATGCAACTAGTAAGTACGAGAGGCCAGATTTCAATCTCAGCAAGCTGGTGTTTCAGGACGCATTCTCAGCTACTCTGTCATTCTGGATCTCTACATGCAATGAATACCCAAGACACCCAATGATTACGGATAAATGTAAAGTTGGATGATGATAAGGAGGATGATGACGAGTAGCCAGAGTCCAGGAGCCCCTTGATATTGGACGTGAGGACAAATCAGCAGGACTAGAGCCAATGGTCCTCATCATTTCCTTTGTGCATACGTGGGAAGAAAGGGCCAGGAACTACTACTTATACTTAGAATGTACTCACAGGTACTTATTATGTGGCTGCTAAATGAGATACCTGAAGCAAGACACTCCACATAGGGGGCCTTGTGTTTTCAATAACTGAGTTGGGTGTTACTTGTGTCATTTGTGGTTGGCTCAGAAAATGTAAATAAGCTAACCCTATTCCTGCAAATAAATAATTAAGACTGGGGTGTAAGTCTGGATTCCGGCACGCGAAGTCCTGCCATCCCACCCACCCCAGGTGTGCAGCCTGTCTCAGGGCCTTGGGTTTGGGATGTAGAGGAAGAATGAAACCTGAGTAAGTGTATGAAGTCTTGATTCATCTAGCCTGGGGCGAAGCCCGGATCTCGCTGTGTGGCATGATACAAGGGATGTAGTTAATCTCAGCTCCTTGTCCTCAGGGGCAAAATGGGAATGAAATACAGTGAGTGTTAAGAGAATTCAACAAAATGCACTGACAGTAACACGATGCCTTTTGTCCAAGAACCTCTCAGCATCATTTATTAAGTACCAGCAAGAATAGAGACTTAAAAAAAAAATCTAAAGCAACAGCATATTTTCCTCAGTTAGTAGAAACAAAGGCCACAGAAATGCATGAAGTGCGTTGTTAACAGACGTCAGAGCCCCTCACTGCACCCCTACTTTACAGGCCTCTCCTTCCCAAGCCAGCAGTTACTGTGTGAAGACGACTCCTGGGAAATGATGGACTGACTTAAATTACCACTCAGTCTATTTTGCAAGATCCTGCCATTGTGAGGCTTCTACCCGAAGCCAGAGACGTTCAAAAGTTAAGTTGATCCGGAGGAAACAATGCTATAGCCTAACATACAGGAAACAAGTACAAAACTTACCATTTTCATCTTTCAGAGAAACTTTTGTGTAGTTAACAGCAGCGAGCTCTAAAAGAAATGAGAGCAAGTATTATTCTGTTGTTCATATCCATTATTTGACTCGTGTCTGTACTGTGGATGGTTTGATGGATGGATAGATAGATGATAGAGAGATAGAGAGATAGATAGATAGATAATAGAGAGACAGATACACAGATAGGTAGATATACAGATAGATAGAATCTGTCAACAGATAAGAAAGAACCATTACAAATAGGAGCCCACAATTCCAGAAATGTTGCTCTGGTTCTTTGTAATTCTTTGTAGATCAATTCATATACTGTATTTCGGTGCAGGAAGATGTTGAAGTTCATGAATTTTTTTTTTCTTTCTTCCTCACAACTGGGGAGTAATGTCTAAGACTACATCTTGTTTTCCCTCTGTCCTCACAGCTCCCAGCACAGTGCCTGTGGCAAAGTAGGTGTTCTGTAAATACTTGTTGAATGGAAAAACATCCAGAAACAGTGGCAGCTGTAAAGTCCTGAGCACACGCCGCTCACGTGAAGCGTGGCCACCAAAACGATATCATCCAACCGGAGAATCCACAGCAGAATCTTACACATTGGAAGGAGGCTGGTGTAGGTCAATTTCCCATGTAAAAACGGAAGCAGCCTTACCTTTCCAAATCACACACACCCCGGTAACCGCAAGTCCCACACATGATTTTCTAGAGTGGAGGTGTTTGTGGGCATGACAACAAGGCTAATGAAAACCAGTACCCTTAGATGATTATTCCTGTGCCAGGCACTCTGTGAAAGTTCACGTGCGTTATCTCATCTGATCCTGGTGACACTGACATGAGCTGGATTTGGAGGACTCCATGTTATGCGCAAGGAAATAGGCTTTAGAGTCAATAAGTACTTTGCTGAGAATCATACCAGTGACGGGCAGAGCTGGCACTCAGGGTCGGTGGTGGGGGGTTAGGTGAGCTACAGCATGTGGAACGTCCCTTGTACAACAATCCATACAAATCAAACCTAAGTCCACCATCGTGGACTCTCATATATCTCTTCCGGATACCCTCATTACTTTTACCAACTGACCACTTATTACAGAAGCTCAGGATCTGGGTGTACTTTCTGCAGGGATAGGATGATAGGCAAGTCACATCGATAGCTGCCTGAATATATAAAACATGAGATGAGGGTTGTATTTATCTAGAGTGTAAAAACAAAACAATACAAAAACAAACAACCAAAATAAAAAACATCCAACATACATACAAAGACAAAATTCCTTAAAAAGTACATTGACCGTGGGGCACCTGGGTGGCTCTGTCGGTTAAGCGTTCGACTTTGAATCAGGTCATGGTCTCACATCTGTGAGGTCAAGCCCCACGTCAGGCGCTGTGCTGACAGCTCAGAACCTGGAACCTGCTTTGGATTCTGTGTCTCCCTCTGTCTCTGCCCCTCCCCCACTCACGCTCTGGGTCTCTCTGTCTCTCAAAAAATGAATAAACGTTAAAATTTTTTTTACAAAAATCATTGACCGGTGGATGCAGAGAGTCATGAGGTTGTTTTGATTTATCCTTTTTCTGTTCAAATGTGTCCTTGTCCCTACACACGTGGTTCAGGTGTGCAATTGTATGCCTTCCACACAATCTAATTTTGTCACTCTTAAAAAGATGGGTTTGAGGTATAAACTGTCAGGTAAATCCCAAGAAGGAAACTGTTAGTATAATTACGTTAAATGTTAAAATATTCTCAAAAGCTGACTTTAAAATGCCTTAAATGTCTTTCTTTTCCATACAGTGGCTTTGGTCACCATACTTCACATCTGGAACTAGTATAGCACTACATGAGAACTAACTGGAATTCCAACAAAAACTTTAAAAACGATAAATAAAAATCTCTTATCATTGTGCATTGGTGAGCTACCTCACTTTGTCTCCATCTGATTCAGAAATGTCCAGCGTCTGTGCAGGACCTGGCGTCAGGTGGAAAGGGTACTGGTGTGATGTGTGCCCGAGGCTCCATACCTTTAGTGTTACAGCAGGAGCACTCGGTAAGGTCCCTCTTCTACTGGGGGTTCGAGGGCTCTCTTCCTCTGATGACGTGTCTAAAATACCTAGTCCCCAGGCTTTAAACTGTGACCAACAGGATCCTTTGCACTGTGATCTAAGAAGGCTTCCGTAACCTGGTGGTGACAGGCTTGAGCAGAAGACAGGGTAGACATACACCCTCTGGACAGGCTAGCATAGGACAGAAAGGATCAGCAGAAGGTTGTACACTGAGAGAATCCCAAAAAGTTTGCAAGGTTTTCCTTCAGGCGTCTATTACTTGCCCACTAAAATAGGAGCCTTGGTCCCTGGAGATCACAGAAGATGTGCCCCAAGGGGGAAACCCACTTTTTAAAAGTGTCCTCGCCACAGGGAGGGCATCAGCCTCTCGGCAGGGAAAGGCTTCAACCCTTCCAGAAATGTACAAACAATAACCGGGGCGTGTTGACAGCCCCGTGTTGACAGTGGCAGTGGCATGAAGTCGGGCTGCAGGTGTTCAAGGGGTCCCCAGGGAGGAGGTCTGAAGCTTCTGGAACAAAAAACAATTTTTCCAGGATTATGCACCTAGCAGGTTAGACACTCGGGGTAAGTCATTTTGTACTATTATTTAATCCTTACCACTGATGCCTGTTTATAATTTGAGTCATCTTAAATGCCTCATGGTGGGTGAAAGAGTGAAAAAACAAAACTAAAAAAAAAAAAAAACCACAAGAAAAACAGGGTTTTTCAGGGAGTCAGAAAGAACCAAGTGACCGTCTTGGTTTTCCCTCAACTCCAACTCTTTCTTGAATACACTGCCAGTTTGTTCACCTTGATTTCTCGGATTCAGAAGCACACCGGTGCCATGGTACAAGGTCATTAGGACAGCAAGTCTGGCATGAGAGGCCATCTTTTTTTTTTTTTTTTGGAGAACCAGAATGGACTTTATCTACAAGTGCCACAATCTTATAAATACACTGTAAAGAAAACTTAGTATGAATATTTATTTGACAATGCTCCCCGTTAACATATCAAATAAGCCAAATTAGTTTAACAAATCCTTTGGAATGTTCCAGGTTAAAGAGACTTAAGCAGATCAAAACTCCAAAGAAAACAAGCAAAAAACCACAAAATCCTTAGCCCTTTGGACAGAGAAAAAACCAAAATCTAATGCTGTATCAGCTTACTTTTGCTTTGTTTTGTTTTGTTTTGTTTGTTTTGTTTTTGTTTTTGTTTTGTATTGTTTTGTTGTTTATTTGTTTGAGAGAGAGAGAGCAGGAGCAGGGGAGGGGCAGAGAGAAGGAGAGAGAGAGAGAATCCCAAGCAGGCTCCACCCTGCCAGCCTGGAGCCCAATTTGAGGCTAGAACCCAGAACCCTAAGACCATGACCTGAGCCAAAACCAAGAGTAGTCTTTTAACTGACTGAGCCACCCAGGTGCCCCGGGATCAGCTTACTTTTGCTTTGAAAATTCTTCATGCCAATATTAGTCCTGACCACACATAACATTCCTTTCCAAATATCCCATGTTTGCAAATCTTTACTACTTTCTTTTTTACATTCAGAACTTGTCTTGATTTACCTTATTTATTTATTTATTTATCTATCTATCTATCTATCTATTTATTTGTGTTTATTTATTTTTGAGAGAGAGAAAGAGCACAGCCCAGGAGGGGCAGAAAGGTGTGGGGACAGAGGATCCCAAGCAGGCTCCGTGCTGACAGAAGAAAGCCCAATGTAGGGCTTGAACTCACCGACCCTGAGATCATGACCTGAGCCGAAGTCTGATGCTGACCCAGCTGACCCACGCAGGCGCCCTCTGAATTTACCCTCTTTAAATGAGCCTCCCTTTAGAGAAAATTCCTTTCTTTCTTTTTCTTTCTTTCTTTCTTTCTTTCTTTCTTTCTTTTCTCAAAAAATACAACTCCATGCATCAGACTTTTCCTTACTAAAAATACACATCTTATGTTCTTTGCATTCTGGGTTGTTTCCCTTATTATTTCCAGTAGTCTTCATTAAATTTATCAGAATTCTTAACTCTTAGAAACCTTCATTTTTAACAAAAGTTAATAAGGAAGCAGTTGTGAACTGTCAAACAGCATCCTTTGGAGTGGCGAACTTGTGAATACATTTCATAATTTCTAGAAACATCTGCTTCCTTATAAAACAATCTTTCAGTAAAGCACAAAGTACATTTACAAGCAGGCCCAAAAGTATCTTCAGTTTCTCTGCATTAAGAAAACCAAAAAGAGATAAACCTATGTTCCTTAATTAATAATTTCCTATTTATGGGGCATCTGGGTGACTCAGCCAGTTGAGCGTCCAGCTCTTGACTTTGACTCGGGTCATGATAGTTCCTGGGTTTCAGCTCTGTGCTGGCAGTGCAGAGCCTGCTTGGGATTCTCTCTCTCCCTCTCTCTCTCTCTCTCTCTCTCTGTCTCTCTTCCCCTCCCCTGCTCACGTGCTCTGTCTCTCTCTCTCTCCAAATAAATGGATAAACTTCAAAAAAAAGAAATAAAAAATAATTTCCTATTTCTTTCAAGTTTTTATTTATTTTTAAGAGAGAGACACAGAGACACAGTATGAGCAGGGGGGACAGAGGCAGAGAGAGAGGGAGACACAGAATCCGAAGCAGGCTTCAGGCTGTGTGCCATCAGCACAGAACCTGCTGCGGGGCTCGAACTAATGAGGCGTGAGATCATGACCTGAGCCAAAGTCAGACGCTAAACCCACTGAGCCACCCAGATGCCCTAATAATTGACTATTTTATCACACTTGGAAATGCTCTAGATATTTAATGAATTTAACGTAATTTAACAGGTGACCTCACTCAGCAACACTTTAAGGTTTTAGTTCCCCCAAAGCTTTGGGAAACTACCACTTTATCTAAAATTTTTTATTTTATTTATATCTATTCAATTTACTCGTTCCTAAAAGTTGAGCTGAAATTACCCATAAAAATTTTATGAGACGTGGGAAGGGATGGGTTAAATAGGCGATGGGAATAAGGAGTGCCCTCGTCCTAATGAGCACAGGGTGACCTATGAAGTGCTGAATCGCTGGATTGTACTCCTGAAACTAGAGCCACACTGCATGCCAACTAACTGAAATGAAAATAAAAATACTAAAAAGCAAACAAACAAACAAACAAAAACGTATGAAACATCAAAGTCTGTCATTCTCCCAAGCTGTTTTTTTTAAACATTTTGTAACTGAGATCCCATCTACTTATTTGAATTTTAGTAAACCCAGGCACATGAAAATTCTAATTAATTTTCGTGCTGACAATTCTAAAAAGAGGTCTGCTTTGCTTAAACAACAACCAGACATAGGCCCGACGTGAAGTTGAAACGCGCATGGGATAGTTTCTCCCTTTCTGAGAGGTCTAGAATGCCCAGTCCTCACAAGTGTTTGTCTAAAAACCAAAGAAATATAGAGCTCTTTATAAACCAATTTTGACAATGTCTCCAGAGAGAAAAATATCTCACATTGACGACGTGTATTTGTGGACACACAGATCGCTGCAAAGACCCTGGAGTCACTGACATTTACGGAGACATTTATGGAGAAAGTGTTAAGGTTTGTATGTGTCCCTGGAATTACGAAGGACACTGAGCCAGGGTTTAGGCACAGGAGCCCTTTAGCAGTTTGTATTTTAAATTTTTTTTTTCAACGTTTTTTATTTATTTTTGGGACAGAGAGAGACAGAGCATGAACGGGGGAGGGGCAGAGAGAGAGGGAGACACAGAATCTGAAACAGGCTCCAGGCTCCGAGCCATCAGCCCAGAGCCTGACGCGGGGCTCGAACTCACAGACCGCGAGATCGTGACCTGGCTGAAGTCGGACGCTTAACCGACTGCGCCACCCAGGCGCCCCGAGCAGTTTGTATTTTAAAAAGACCTCTTTCCCTTAGTTTCCCTCAGTCCCAGGCACTTGTGGGCTGTGTTTACATTTCATGGACTTGATCAGATGGATCACTTTGAGGACAGAGAAAGAATGCAGGTTCCTGCAAGAAGGACTTTGCTTTCCTAAAGCCAACCATCTATAAGCCCTTTTCTAGAACTAGGAGAAGTGTGGGGTTGGGTGAAGGGACAGGGGAACTCTGGATTGACCCAAGAGCTGCGTTTCTAGTTCTGTTCGCATTTGTCAGGACAACTGCTCTCAGTGTCTCAGACTTGGCTGTTACTGCGTTCAGGACACAAGACTCCGTGTGCACCACCAACAATTCTCTTGGAACCTTGCTGACTTTTCTAGCAGGGGAAGTGCAGTCTGAAAGGTTGGGGGCTTGGCTCCAGGCACACCTTTCTGCCAGCCCAGCTGGGCTCTCGCCAAATAGGCCAGTTCCACAGGGTTCCAGATAAACATGCCGGCTCAACCGGGCTCTGGGCATAACCCTTGCAGCCCAAGCTGACCTGTCCTGGAAAGGAAGGCCCATTAGATCAGCAGCCCGAAGGCAAAGAGAGGGGAGCTTCGAACCAAGAGGAACTCACCTGCAGCCCTTGAAACCGGTGAGGAGGACAGTGAACTCAAAGGGCTCACAGTGACCACCCCTGTGTTTTGCCTTGTCTCCGAATGCCCCTGTGGGTCTACTTCGGATCCTCTTGCCTCCACCACAGCTGTTAAAGAACAAAAAGTCAACCAAGTAAATGTTAAAGATCCAGGAGCTGTATTCGTCAATCAATGTGTGAATCAGCATCTGATCTAGCACTTAGACCGGAGCTCCAAAGGAGGACAGGAAAGGAATATTTTAACAATAGACAGGGGGTGGAAAAAAGAAGATTATTAGCAAGGAGTCCACTGATTTAGGCAAGGTCACCTTCATGGGGAAGGAAGGGGTCAATTAGGAAAGTACCTGGTGCTGGCTAGGAAATTCCCTAGGTGACAGGTTAAAGGTTACTCTTCTGGGGGTTGCAATTGCACTGGGATTAGGTATTAAGTCTTGGTGGAGTGACTCAAGCTTTTAAGTTAAGTGTTGCCATTTTGGGACTACAGGTTTTGTTGTTTGTTTATTTGTTTAACACTCCCAGAGGACAAAGGACAAAGACTTACCTCAGAAATATAGCAAAGCTCTTCACATGTCTTGCTATGTGTTTGTTCCCCGCTGCTTAAAAAGTGCTTGTTA
The DNA here is from genome assembly GCF_046562875.1 of Panthera onca. Taxonomy (NCBI): domain Eukaryota; kingdom Metazoa; phylum Chordata; class Mammalia; order Carnivora; family Felidae; genus Panthera; species Panthera onca. The sequence continues at coordinate 75,585,218 of NC_138340.1, read as the reverse complement.
ACCACAGAGCAAGTACAAACTGGTTCCTTCTTATGGGCCCTCTGGGGCCCTGGTCTTTTATGTTAATGTTCAGGACTTGACTTCTGAGTCTAGAGAGTTCCTGGCTCACAGACGAGCCAGGGCACATTCAGCTCTGCCCCCATTGTCAAATATGACCAGCCTCTGCACAATGGGGCTCCTTCAGGACACCACGTCTGAATCACCAGGGACCCTGGGTGATTAGGCAAAGTGTATTCGCCCTACTGTAGTGATCCTCCTGGGGACAGTGGTCCGTCCCGCCTCCCTTCCAGGCCTGGCGCACGCTCGGACGGCAGGAAGTGTTTGCTGGGCAGCATTTCCCAGGGGTAGAAATACATCCATTGTGGACAATGGGAGAATGTTTGTACACGTAACCTCACCCCTCTCCAGTTACCAAATTTCACCTTACAGTCTTATATAAAATTCAAATCTGGAACACCCAAGACCATAATAAAAACTCAGCAGCCAAATCACCATTTTTACTTGAACTACAATCCAGCTCTATCAAAGGAGCAGCATTTTGTCACCTGTAACTGTTTAAAGGTGATACTTTGAGTAGACCAGATTGAGGCGAGAGGAAGTTTGACTGTTGAGTAGAACTTCCCTAAAGATGTGAAATTTTTCTTATTTCCATATCAATAAGATCATCAAAAACACACTCTCTTTTTGAGCACTTATTGTATGCAAGGTTGCTAGGTGTTTTCATATGTATTCTCTCATTTAATCCATACAGTGGTGCTAAAAAACGTCACTGTGACCTTCATATTTTGCATGATGAAACTGAGGCAGCAAAGGCTAAGTGAGTTTTTCTTTTTCTTTTTCTTTATATCTTCCAAAGCCCATCATATTTAACTCTGTGGGGAAATATTTGGACTTTTATGCTACCATTAAAAGTAAAATATTTAGGGGCACCTGGGTGGCTCCGTCGGTTGAGTGTCCGACTTCAGCTCAGGTCATGATCTCACGGTTCATGAGTTCGAGCCCCACGTTGGGCTCTGTGCTGACATCTCAGAGCCTGGAGCCTCTTCAAATTTCTGTGTCTCCCTCACTCTCTGCCCCTCCCCGCCCCTCAGTCTCGGGCTCTCTCTCTCTCAAAAATAAATAAACATTAAGTTTGGTTTTCTTAAAAAAAAAAGGAAAAAAGTAAAACTTTCAGAAAAGATTTCTTTTTCCCTGTTTTCCATTAATTCTTGACAGGTAGGTGTGGTATTCCCTTTGAAACAAAGGATTCAGGGAGGTTATATTCATGTGTACATGTCCATACCTTTGTTTATTGAAGGAAACAGAATCTCTTGTTCAAACCTTCTTTTATTCTTCTCCTGTTTAACGATACATTTGTGTTCTTTGCCCATTGACTCTTCCCTTACGGTCAGCCAGGTGTATTTCATGTATGTGTCCTGAGTCTTCATGGTGTTTCCCTGCTGGGACGTCAGACTTGTTTTGCCATTCTGTTCTTTCCAATCTATCTCGATAACATCAGGGAAAAAATCCTCAAGAAGAGAAAGATATGTTCCAACCTTATGGAGTTGTACTTCAGCAATTGAAGGAAGAAAAATTGTGGGCTTGGGGGAAGTGTCTTCATCAGGATTTTTATCTGTGGGAGAAAATAGAATAGCAACGAAAACGTTATTAGGGAAATGGAAACATTGTGTGGTTGGAACCACCTAGCACATAGTTAAAAGGAAGGAAAAGTTGCCATAGAGTTAGTGCTTACCATGACCTTTAAACCACAGTGGGTTCTGAGTTGCTTCTTTTGTTACTTTCCATGGGAAAAGGGGTTCAAGAGCTTATGTAAGTTGCCCAAAGTCACAGCTATTAAGGTCACCACATGGGTTAAAATGTGGAATTTTTTGAGACAATACATGGTCACTTGTTGGAAAAGGAATCTATTTCCACCCATACTTGACAATGTATCAAGTTGACCATTTAGCTTCAAATAAGAATCCCATGCCCACTTCTGATGCTGGAGTCCTTCTGCTTGATTTCTGATTTTATAGAACATCTCACTCTCACATCTAAACTATGCCAGGATTTTGAGTAGGACAACATTTAAAGCTGCACCTCCAAAATATTTACAATGCCTTGAATTTAAGTTTTTTTAAATGATTATTTATTTTTGAGACAGAGAGAGACAGAGCACGAGCAGAGGAGGAGCAGAGAGAGAGGGAGACACAGAATCTGAAACAGGCTCCAAGCTCTGAGCTGTCAGCACAGACAAATCGCAGGGCTCAAACCCACAAACTGTGAGATCATGACCTGAGCCAAAGTCAGGTGCTTAATCCACTGAGCCACCCAGGCACCCCTACAAGTGCCTTGAATTTGGAAGCAATGTGGCAATATTTCCAAAACTGCTACTTAAAATTTATTGATTATTTTCAGAAATGCTCTTATATGAACCTTATAGTGCAAGTAATGCACTAGTCAGAATTTTGTTTTGCTTTAGAAAATGTTCACTCAAAGCACATTTTATATCGGAAATTCATTTGATGTTGACACGTGACTAAGAAGACACCGTACTTTGATGCTTAGCATCTCCCCCAAATTTGGATCTGCCCTACACGCCTGCTGAGCTTGTGTTTGTACCCATAATTTTCTTTGATTTTGTCAGCTGAATAAAGTCGTATGTAACTGGCATAATGTTAACAGAGTATCTCGCACACATAATGTGAAAATATGTAATGAAACATCATAGTTGTCAAGGGCATGTCACTTGAGGGCTGGAATGTTCCTTGCTTATACATTGATTGTTAATTAATCATTGAAATGATAAAGACTAGAACCCTTCCAGTTTGATTTCCAACTGAAACACAAATGTTAACACATTTTCTCTTTGGGCTAGTTTGGAGTTAGAATAATAATTTTGTGGACAATTTCCGAAGAAAAGAAGAATTTTATTTCTTCCTTGAGAAAAAAAGGAAAAATATTCTTGAAAATTTCTGCGAATGCTACAAACCTCCTGATTTTTATACAAAATCAGTAAGCAAACAATGAGTTTTTTATTCATGCTATACATAGAATTAGATCATAATGTGGTTGTTTTAAACTTGTACATCTTACTTGTGCTGCAAATATATATATTTTATTGATTATAATAGTAAGAAAGTCTACATTTCTCCAACCATGTATGTTGTTTTTAATTTTAAAAGTTTGTTATATTAGAGAAGACTAATTTTTCAAAGTACATGATATTTACATCATTTTTGCCTCTAGTCAATACACTAAAGAATCAGGTTTTCATCTTAGGAACTTGGTTTTTTATAGGATTACTTCTGATTCATCATTGTAAAGAACCTGAAAATCAAAGATGAATATGGAAAATTTCTGGATGGAAAAATACGATGCTTATCTCCTGTCCTTTTTCCTCAGCTAGATCCTGAAGTTTCATTCTTTTCCGGATAGAAGGAATCTTGAACTTCCATAATTTTCTCACCTGAGCATTAAATAGTATACTTGATTATATAAGATTAGTGCCTATATGTTGGGTAATTATATTACATGCTTTTTCTTTCAATATTCTTTTTAAGCTTACTAACAGTTTTTTTTTTATGGCCACAATCATCTTATTGATGCATAAAATAGAAACCAGTTTACAAAATAAATAAGTTTGTCCAGTGCATTTGTGCACATTCAAAGTTAAAAAAATTTTGGGTGTAAATTGTCTGAGTTGTATCTATTTTATTGATATGAAGCAGTATGAATTCTATATAAATTAACCAAATACAACCACATTTTCAATTAAGTGTGGTATTTCAAACCTGCATATTCATATTGACTCCAAATTTCTCATTTTATTCAACTATATTTCTTTTATTAAATAATTATTTAAAGCTATTTCATATGTAAATATGAATTTCAAATTTATGACATTTCTAAGTGCATTTAAAAGCCTTACGTCTATCTATAACTATGTTTCTATGTACATTGTAACTATATTTTCAACCTTTGTTTTTCTACTATTATAAGCATGAAGCCCAAACCTGTTGAAGTTAGAGGTAATATAAATTAAGATAAATAAGTTTTAAAGTACATAGAAGAACTACAAAAATACAATCTTAATTTCATTTTTGTGGCCCAGTGAGGGACAAATCCAGTAAACAGGTACAAATCCCTCTAAATTCAAGTTATTTGTCTATCAGTGGACAGCAAGGGAACTTCCCATTGGAGCAGTTACAAGTACAGCTGACTCCTCTGGAGAATTTCTGCTTTGTCAGTATGATTGGCTACAGACCACCCGCCATAGTGGATACAATTCTCCCATTAGGTGTGAAAAGGGGGAACTTCTACCAGCACCTATTATATTTTGCGTGATGTGCCATGTAATTTATCCCCAGTCTCATTTAATTCTCATGTGACTCCTGCTGAATGCCTCCTGTTAGCCCACCTGATGGATGAGGAAACTGAGGGCAGAGAATAATCGCCAAATTCACATAAGCAGTACGTGGTAGAGATAGGGCTCCAGGTCAGCCTGGGGCAAATCCTGGGCTCTCTGACTATACCCTTTCACTGTCAGGAAAGGAAATGTGTCAACTCACAAAGCATATCTGTCATGATCTATTTCATTCTTGGACCAAACCCTTTCATGACAGTTACACACAATGTACACGAACACTTTATACAACGCAAAGTCTGATCCTATTACAATATTTGCACAATGTTGTCTATGCTGACCTTTGCTGTGAGGATTGATACTAAAATCTCTCCTAAGATTTCCACCACCAAACATGCTATGGAAGTGAGAAAGTATATTATTATCATTATCATGATTATTAGCAATTTCTTTAGATGAATTGTGTACTCCAACATGACATTTTAATCGCATGGGACCACATCTTTCTTACTAATGGGAATACAGTACTCGAGGTAATGATTGGGTCTAGGTAAATCAAGCATGGAGACTCATTCCTTCGTTTGCACCCCACTTTGCTCTACTATGTCTCGATTCACTCAGCCATCATCACTGGAATGTGCCTTTGACACACCAGTTAATAGGCAATCACTTGTCTTATCCACTGCATTTCCAGTGTTAAGAAAGTCAAAGGAACATTGGCTAAAGCCTAGTAACATGGGGTCAGTTCATGGAACTGCTTCACCTGTGTGGTCCAAAGCAAATTCCAAGCTTTCACCAGAAATTTCTACCTCAAACCGCCTTCCTTCTAATCATGCCCCAAATTTGGCTTGAATCTCCTACAGTGGGCCTTCCAGACAAATGACTACATCAATGGTCGGTTACCCACTCCTCCAAGCCTCCTATTGTCACGTTAGATCCCTAGACTATCACCTGCCTGACCTTGTCTGCTGAAGGTCACCATCTGTGAATGACATTAAATGTCACTGTGCCCATAGTAATGATGCCGCGGTAGCATGAAAGGCTTTGTTGAAAAACCACTCCTTCCATCTTATAAAATGGATGTGGAAGGCAATGCCTGCTATTTCACTTCATAGTCCCCCTAAAGGACGCATGCGTCGAAAGTTTTTTCCAATTTTATGATTTCAAAGACATATGAAGTTTTGGTATACTTCATTTTATCAGATAATACAAAGTATGTGTCCACCACAATTTCTCCCACCTTTGAACATAAAGTTTTCCCATTTCTTGCTAGATCATCCCAGGCCTTTTTCTTCTGCTTTCCTTCGTGTCTTGGTCTTCTATTTTTATTTCATGGCCTAACTGTACTTTTGTCTTTATTTGAGGCCTTCTCAAATATATGTTGGAAAGAGACAGTGTAAATAAATGGGAAATCATTTGTGCATTCAGCCTCAGGGCTTCAGAGCTTAAGAAGGTCTAACTCAGAGATCACATGAAAAATGAAAGAAGAGGTTTCCAAATCCCTCTCTGTGATACAAACGCAAAACATGTGGAATTCAACCACCCTGAAACGCCAGAGAAGAAGGTGAAGCTTGCGTTTCCAACATCATCCCTCACGGAACAAGGGTTGTCTTATGTTTCAGTCCTGGGCCACTTATTAAAAGAGGCTCTTCTAATCTATTCAACTTTGATCCAACAATACTACTTGGACAGGATACAAACCTGAAATAAACTCAATGGAACTAGTTTTGGAAGTCGCACTGGTAAAAGACAATAAGCAGTTTAATGTGGATTTAGTAAATACGACTTGGGACTAAAGACTCTATACTTCATGCTTCTGTCTCACACACATAGAAAGACAGTATAAATGAAAAGAATGCTTTTATTTTGTAAGTGGGTAAATTGTCTCTTCCAATAAAATATCCAGGGACATCATTATCTGGGAATCCCAAAACAGACACTCAGACCTTGCAATGACTCAGAAATTTGCTCTAAAGTATACATTTTAGATGCGTGTGAATAGTTTGATTAAAATTTTCAATAAAATGTGAGAGCAGAAATACGCAGTATTCTCAAATGGTATTTATAATGATATAACTTTTAATCTGTAGTATAATCCAAATAAGACATTAAATATTATAAGTGAATATTTAACTCTATATGGATATTATTATAATTTTACATATTCAAGTTGTAAAACCTGTCCTTTTTATATCTCATTTTCCACTGAAAAGTGAGAGATTGCCTTATGTTCAGGCTAACAATATTTGAGATGATGCTTACTACATTCTAGGCATTTTTAGAATCATGCAACAATGAGTCTTAGAAATTAAAGGTATTCTGCCAATACTGACCAATTGTTCTAAAATGACCTGAAAAAAAAAAAAAGGGGGCGCCTGGGTGGCGCAGTCGGTTGGGCGTCCGACTTCAGCCAGGTCACGATCTCACGGTCCGTGAATTCCAGCCCCGCGTCAGGCTCTGGGCTGATGGCTCAGAGCCTGGAGCCTGTTTCCGATTCTGTGTCTCCCTCTCTCTCTGCCCCTCCCCCGTTCATGCTCTGTCTCTCTCTGTCCCAAAAATAAATACATGTTGAAAAAAAATAAATAAAAATAAATAAATAAAAAATAAAATAAAATGACCTGTAGACTAGATCATAACTGATACATTTCCTGTACTCCTGAGTCACAAAGTCCTTCACTGGTGATAATTTGAATTCTATACAATTTAATTTTTAAACTTTTTTAAAAATTTTATTTATTTTTGAGAGACAGAGCAGAGTGCAAGCAGGAGAGGGGCAGAGAGGGGGAGACACAGAATCTAAAGCAGGCTCTGGGCTCTGAGCCGTCAGCACAGAGCCCAACACGGGGCTTGAATTCACAAACCGTGAGCTCATGACCTGAGCCAAAGTCTGTTGCTCAACTGACTGACCCACACAGGCACACCAGTATTGACTTTTTTTTTTAATCACTGACTCTGTCCCAACTGATGTGGTAGCTATAATTTCATTTAGTCTTCAAAACAAACCACTCGAGATGTTTTTTTACATTGACAGAATGAATGGATGGAAATATAGCAAATGTTAACAGTAATAAATGTCACTATCCAATTTTTATTTCTTCTCTTTTCCATTTTTCTCCACAATGGCCACGTACTATTTTTTATCATTTTAAGAAAGCAACGGCCAGCTAATTAAAATTTATTTGCTAAAGGATGATTATTCAGAAACTGATAGATCCAGAATCAAAGCCCATATTTTCCTCTGCATCACACTCTCCCACAAAACTTTAAGGACCTCATGAATTATTATATCTCTGTCACCATTATTTAATCAGACCGTTAGAATTTATATTGCAGTCAGATGGAAAAAAAAGAGGACAAGAAGGTTGCTTTTCAACTTATGAATTCATTTGTGTCTCTGATCACAACCACTAACGAAACCAAAATATATCATTACTTTCATGATTTCATTGTTTTACCAGCATTGTGAAAATTCTTTAAAAGCTTGTAAGTGACCACACCTAGCAGTATAGAAACATCCTTGGGAGGCGTTTTCCCTCATCTGGGCAAAATTTCATGTCTAAGACTAATGAAGAAAGAACACATTTACTAGTCTGAATTTAGAAAAAAACAAACAGAGAAACCAGCTCATGACATTATGGATATGTTTGCACAGTTAAATGTGTCCATACCTGATATGAATCACCTTCTGACAAAATGACAAGTTTAGCAATTTTTTGTTCATTCTTTTCCATTGGTTGCTTCTAGATCAAATGAATAAGTTACACAAATTTCTTTACAAACCTTTCAATGCAGAAATTCCAGAGGGACCTAACTAACATCCCTACCCCTCAGGGACCCCCAGTTGCTCTAGCAAGTTAGCTCCTTGTCAATGTCGCCCACGCAAGCTCAGGTGGCAACTACCCCCAAGGACTGGGACACAGTCACCTACCTCTCCAAGGATCCCGCTGCCATTTGTGACCAAACTGGGGGTGAATCTGAGAATTCTGAGCCGGCACCAGCACCTAGCCTGCAGCCCCTGCATCCCCTGCCTCCCCTCCTTACGTTATACAGAAGAATGAAAGAATATTTACCTGTGACCCTGAGCAGTGTGCCAGCACCAAATGCTTTGTAAGCCCAACCATACCAATTCCACTGTCTGAAAAGCTTTTACAGAAATCTCCCTTTGGGGGCACCTGGGTGGCTCAGTGGGTAAGTATCAGACTCTTGATATCAGTGAAGGTCATGATCTCAGAGTTCAGGAGCGGAGCCCCACTTCAAGCTCTGTGCTGACAGCTCAGAACCTGCTTGGGATTCTCTCTCTCCCTCTCTCTCACTCTGCCCCTCCCCACCCCATAAAGGAATTAACTTAAAAAGAAAAAGAAATCTCCCTTTGCACCTCTTTACAAATTGTGCCTGTATTTTTTCAATATTTATATAAGTATATATAAATGGGCCCTGATAGCATTAAACAAGGATGATTCTCAAGCAAAATCACATTGTATATGAACTTAGTCAAGAATGGATGAACTGACCCCTCTCTGCCTGGACAGTTTGGTTCTGTCTTTCCCATCTTATGAGTAATAATACAAATTATGAGCTTATGAGTTAAACATTCAACTGAAGAGTCGATTTGAAAGTTAGGCTATAGAAAATTAAATATTCATATTTAAAATAAAGCTTAATGCTCCTAATACCATAGAATGGCCTAGACCATGCTCTATGGAACAAACAAGTCTTTATTGGGTCCCAAATTTTGCCATAGTACCTAGCCATGTGAATTTAGGCAATTAACTGAACTTCTCTAAGCCTCAGTTTCCCCAACAGTGATATTAAAATAAGAGGGTCTCCTGGGCAGGGCTGTGGAGGGCTGAGATAAGGCACTGTAACTAGTCAGCATGGTACATGGCTCTCAGTCAATAATAGCTACAATTGAGAATATTTGTCCACTAGACTGCAAGCTTTTGGAGCGTTGGGACTGCGTCTTGTGCCCCTTTTATCTCTAACGTCCAGCCTAGACACTGTCTTCAGTAAATATTTGCTGAGACAATACATGAACAAACAAGAATATTGAACCATGAAGATAGATTCTTTTCTTGGACTGTAGAACTGAAATAGTTTACCGAGCTCACAAATTCCATTACACTGGGCAATCTCGGCACAGTATCACATGATTACAATTGCACAAATCTTGACTAATCTCTGCCTACCCTCTAAGAAGCTAAAGTAATAAGACTATGTTGATTTATTGAAGTTCTATAGTCATTTACTGCATTTCCTGCAAGAGCTAAATTTTTGCACTGCTGCTGAAGAGGAGATCAAAAGCAATCATGTGGGTTTTGCAGGTTAATAGAGGAGCACTGTTAATACTAAAGGTACTTAATCAAAGTGTTTCTCACTTAAAGACCCACAAAAAAAAAAACCCACCTTGAACCAATAATTTACATAAATAGTTTACAGACACAGGCTTACAAATATTTTAATTTCAAGCCTGCATCTGTACTTTTATGTGTATATTTTGTAAAAGTAGATTTTCAATCTGCTTGCAAGCAGGGAAGGAAAGAAACCCATTCCTTTGGAAATAAAACAAAAGTAGTTTTGTTTCCATCTATAGTGACCCGTAGCTCCAAAACTGCTGTCCATGTGCTGAGGTGATCCTACATTGTCTTTCCTAAAAAACCTCTATCAGTTTTTCATTCACAGGATCAAAACAGGACAAAGTTACTTACCGGGAGGAGTTACTATGAGCCTAGTTCCTTCTGTAGATATCTTGATCCATCACACTGGTTAGAGGTTATCACACTAGTTCGAGTTTCCTCAAAAATGTCAGCCTTCTCCTGAGCCTCATGGCATGACCAGCAGGTAGGAACCTTGTCCTGGCAATTGATCTTCTGGATTCCCCTGGAAGTCCTTGAATATAGGCTTCATGGCATTTCATATTTTCTACGTTTTCCTCAGATTAATTGACACAAATGTCTGCTTTCCATGGAGGCAATAATCACAGAAAAGTGCTCATAGAAAAAGGAAACCAGAAAAGCAAATGAAAAAAAGAAAGAGAGAAAGAAAGAAAGAAGGAAAGAAAGAAAGAAAGAAAGAAAGAAAGAAAGAAAGAAAGAAAGAAAAGGAAGAGATCAGGGCCAAGTGGTCAACCAACGACTTTTCTAAATTACTAGGAAAAGTGTTCAGGGAATTAAGAGGTTTTGATTTCCAGGTGTTCAAGTGTGTGAAACCGCTCAGAGAACGCATCAAAGGAAATCCCTTCTGTTCTCATAAACACCAGGCCTGCTCTGTTAGCAACTGGGGACTGTATTTCTGAAAGAGGATACGTTTTATTAACTGAAAATGCAAATATGCCAACAGAAAGATCTTCCTTGAAGAAACTTGGAGAAAAAGGGTTAAAGGTGAGATAAAAATGCCCACGAACGTTTTACCAAGACCAGTCACTCTTTCCATTGTTGTGTGTGAAGTTCTGATCTCTTCTTTCCTGAAAAAGGGACATAAATATTTTCGTGGAGTGTAAATGAATCTAGCAGCTAAAGGTGCAATATGAATATCATTTTCTCTTCAGCTGGTTTCAGTTCACTTTATATTCTGAGCAACTCCACGTGTCATTGAAGCATCTTTTCGTGTCTGAACCTATGAACCGTTTATCTCTGTCACTTCAGAGGTTCCTGAACCGGTGCAAATTTCTGAATCTCTTTCTGTCTCAAAATCCTCATCTGAAAATAGATGTGATAAAAATTCCTATCTCAAAAGTCAATGCATATTAAATAGGTGAATGTATTTCAGTTTTCTATTAACTGATAACACAGGTTCTGGAATCTAGTAAAGTTTTGGTAATGATTAGCTCTTATTAGTTCTGCTATCGTTTTTCAAATTTAACATTCCATACGGCCAACCATGAGTATTTGCCCCAAACTTCCATGGTGAAAATGCTTTTGTGACCATTCTTGCGTAGGAACCTGGAAAATTAGTCAAACATTATTAGCACTTCAGTTTTCTGCATTTCTTCTCCACATTCCTCATTTTCTCCAACCTTTCTTCACCTGTTTGCTTGCTTTTATGATTTTCATACGGTTTTCTCTAAATGTTTGTGTGCATTAAAACTTGAAGCATTTCCGCCTAAAACTTATGTGTCGCTCTGTCACATACCACGTGGAGCTGATGTGAACTCCAGCTTGCATCCTCTTGAGAAAAATAGAAAGGAAGAAGCCAGGATGGCTGGATTTTCCTCCTGAGGCAACTGGCCCATCTTCCCTGCTTTCCAATAACTGCCATTTCTGAAGTGATCAACACTAGGCAGTTTCATGTTGAGGAGGTAGACCAGAAGGCAATGGCCTACAACTAAGAGGACTGATTCTTCCTCAGGAAGACTGTGTGTCCTGGGAAGGAGAAGGAGAAGAGAAGGCAGCCATGATCATTCTGGAGCGAGGTTCCCTGCACCGTCATCACTGCTGGGCGTTTCCTTACGGACCCTGTGTGTGTGCATGGACATGTGTGTGCATGCGTGTGCCTGTGTGTGCTCGTGTGTGCATGTGTCCCTATGTGAGTGTGTGTGCGTGTGTGTGAAAGGGTGGCAGTTGTGAGGAGTGTGTCTAATTGGGGGAGCCCACACTTTCAGCTGAATTTACCTAAGGAATACTGAGAAACCGTATTTGGAAGGTCTCCTTCCGATGGTGAGAATGAATTCATTGTTTCACCAAGGCACATAAGGTGGGGATTCCTTGGACACAGCAGAAGGGTTCAGATGTCAGGAACCAAGAAGGGGGATGAATCACCACTTCAGATACATTCCTGGAAAATGTGTCTTGTCTTCATTAATTATTTCAAACAGGGAAGAAAACAAAGGCAAAATTTATCTTTTAATTCATTATTTTAAAACTTTCGGAAAAAAATAGGTATTTCATTTTCTTATTTCTCATAAAATTGCTCACAATACTGAATTATTCTTATGTGAGGGGCACTTTGCTACAAATATGCTCATTTAATCCTCTCATTTAATCCTCACAAAGCCTACTAAGGGGGTGCTTTATTTCTTTATTTCTTTATTTCTTTATTATTTATTATTTATTTATTATTATTTCCAATCTTTCAGATGGGAAAAAGGAGGCTTTTGACATACAGGGCATTTGATCAAAGGTCTGATGTGAGTAAGTGGCAGAACAGTAATTTACAGCAGAGGATCTGTATCTGGAACCCATGTTCTTAAACGGCAGACTTTATTTCTTCCATATACACTTATGAGAACATAGTAGATTACATACCATTCTGTAATAATAATGTGCCTACATGTATATGCACACAGGTATGTATGTGTCTGTGTGTACGTATGTCTCTCAAGGCTCTAGAATGCACGGTTGAGGATTCATCACAGGAAGTACCCTGAATGTGCTTGCTCAGTACTGCTCCCTAAGATTCATCTATTCACACATCCGTTCAGCGAGTGGGTACCGAGGCTGCATTACCCACCAGGCACGCGCAGACCCTGGCGAGGTCACAGAACCGCACACAAGGGTGTTCCTCCGGGCACTTGTATCCCAGCAGCACCAGCCTCCGTCTGCCTTCGTGTGGTGCAGCACCCGGCCCTCGAGTCCCGTCTGGGACCGCAGTCGCCTGCCCTCCCTCCATCCCAGTCCCCTCGTCATGCGGCCTGTGTCACCCAGACTCCCTGGAAATCTCAGGACGAATTGCTGAGGGTCCCTGACTCACTAGGCTGTTCTCCACAACCCCAGACAGCGGCTGTCATCAGGAGGCAACGGGAAGCTGGTACAGGAGGCTGCCGTCCTGCAGGTGCAATTGGTGGCCGTCTGCTTCTTTTCCTCTTGATTCTAGAACTGAGGTACCTGTCAGGGAGCACGGGGCGGGGCTGAGGCTGAGGCTGGGACGGGGGCTGAGGTTGCCCACGTGCAAAAGGACCAGAACTGAAGAGAGGGCTTGGGGCCGACTTCCTGGCTTCTCTCATACTTGGTACCCATTTGTCCGTGGCTCCATCTACTCTGTTCTATGGACTTTGTAAAAAGAATCACAGTGGAGGAGACAGGGTGTCTCAGTGCTGCCAGTTTATTGTTCTCATCTAACTCCTCTCAGCCAGTGTTACAAGAGGCCAAGTTTTATCAGATGCTCCAGAACCTGGTTCATTTTTGTTGGTACCGATATGGCTAAGGTGGAGGATGCATGCTGAGTACTGTACGTAAATGTATTTATCCTTTGTTCCTCCTGTGGATAGAGATACTTCTGGTTGTCATGTTGGCTACTAACCAGAAAGAGAGACAGAGACAGGGAGACAGAGAGACAGAGAGAGAGAGCACATAAAACAGACTTTTCCTCAAAATATCCAGAGGAGGCATTAAGTAATTTCTTAAGGTTCTCACATAATCTGAACAGATATAGGAACAAACTCATTCGCTCAGAGAAAAGTGACAGGTGGTTGCTGGTAAGTGGCCATGTGTCTACCCAGGCTTTGCCTCAAAGCACAAGGTGGAACCTGAGAACCCTGATGGCCAGAAGCTCGGATCAGTGTAAGGTGTGTGACGGCTGGTGTCAGGGAAGGAAATTGTGGGTCAAACCTAGGCCACCTTGCAATGCAATTTCTGAGGTTTCTGATCTGTCTGGAGAATATTCGTCAGGCTGTGGCAACAACATCCCATCAGTCCATTTCCAGATAGGTAGGCAGGAGTCAGTGTAAACACACCTAGATGATAAAGACAGAGACTTGGCTATGTAGATAGTGATGGAGTCAGAGACAGAGACGGGGACAGAGACAGAGACGGAGACAGAGACAGAGACGGAGATGAAAATAAAGATACAGAGACACAGATGTAGGCACAGGTATATCTTGTGCAGAGACAAACTGTTAAAAGTGCCTTGAGGCAGATTTTTCTAATTAATTATCTCAAATATTTTTTGCTAAGGAATGGAGACAGAAGTGAGATTAAAGGAAATGCTGATAATTACTACCGATAATTACTCAGGGCTGCACGCTAAGCATTTGGATTTCTAATCTCATAACCTCACACCATCCCTAGGGGTGGGTGCTGGCATCTCTGCTCCGCAGAAGAAGGTTCTGGAGAAGCTCCAGCTCACTTCCTCCTCTCACTGCACCCCCTTGGGTTACCAGGGTCTATGCAAATGTAGGCTTTTGTGGTTGTTGTTGTTGTTGTTGTTTTACTACATTCCCTATGACTGTTTCTCTCAAGGCTCTGAAGGGTAAAATTTGGTTCCTAGATTCAAATAATAGTATTTTCGTTGGTTCTTTGACGATTCTTTTTGGAGGCTAGTTTATCTTTTTCAGCTCAGGAAGCTTCATGGACTAAGTTGTTTTGAAAACTCTGTACCTTGTCCACACCACTCTATGTAGTTACTTCCTCCTGAACAGGGTCTCCCATAGCACAGAAGCCTCCTTTTTACTAATTAAAACACGGCACAAGCTAGGCAGAAAATTAGAAAAAGGCACTTTTTCCAGGCTCACACAGCCCTGCTCCAGGTACAGGGCGGGGAGGGCTCGGGATGGATTGTGGTCCCCACTGGTGCGCCCTCCCCCCTCACACAGGCACCTTGAGCAGGGCTCAGTGGTTACAGCAAACCCAGGCTACACCTCTGGTGTACACCTCTGGCAGGGGATGGGAGCGTCGTCATTGCTGAACTCACACATGTCATCTTTTCCTCCTTCTGATGCTGGAGGAGGCACTAAGCTTACCAACTGAAGACAGTTTCCTCTGGTTTAGAACAGCCCCTTTCAGGCTAGTTCTGTCTCCTTTGTCCCGTTCCTCATCCTTCTGTCTCCCTGCCTCCTGCTCACCCCAGGATGCCATCACTGCACCCGGGAGGAGAGTTAGTTCTCACAGTCTCCCTGCCGCCCTCTTCCAGCCCTTGTCCCTGCTCTCTGGATTCAGCCTCTTTCTCTGAATTGTCCTGTGCAGTAACCAGCCCCAAATCCACCCCACCAACTCACAGCACGCCTTGGGATGCAAAGTTCCCACCTGCCACTTCTCATCCAAAGCCTGGCTGCTGCCTCCTGTGGTCCTCTCAGCGCCCTGACCCTCTCACAGATGCTAAGAAGCGTTTGGGTTTCACAGATGCTAAGAAGCGTTTGGGTCCCAGCCCGTGGGGACAGTCAGGGCTGGTTTGGGCTGGTCTGTACTGATGTCTCCACTGTTGGTGGTGTTCCTCCAGGGCCATGTTCCAGAAGCTTGACATCAGCCAGATGTTCTCACGTTCTCCCTCCATGTGCTTTGGGTTTCTGTGGAATTTTTTATCCTCCCTTGGATAAGACCCCCAGAGACAGGGAACCAGAAAATACATTCTCTTACTGTCTCCCCAACACATCACATCACATCCCAGCGCCAAGTGCTAGCCCTTCTCTGACCTGCATGTGAACTTGGCCGACTGAACACCCCCACTTTTCTGCATCTAGAACTTCTAGTGAAACTCTGTGTTCCCAGTTTGCCAGGCTTACCCACAAATCTATAAATGAGAGACTTGAAATATAGGGGAAAAAAAACGACCATTTTTTTTTTCATTTTATTCTGACTTTCAAGCTCACTAGCTCATGATTAATTTTAAAAAATGAGCTTGGGGGCGCCTGGGTGGTTCAGTCACTTAAGCTTTCGACTTCAGCTCAGGTCATGATCGCACAGTTGGTGGGTTTGAGCCCTGCGTCAGGATCCAGGCTGACAGCTCAGAGCCTGGAGCCTGCATCAGATTCTGTGTCTCCCTCTCTCTGCCCACCCCACTCGCACACACACACACACACACACGCACACACACACACGTGCACGCACACACACACACACTCTCTCTGTCTCTCGTAGAAATAAATAAATAAATAAATAAATAAATAAATAAATATTTTAAAAACTCTTTAACAGAAAAAAATGAGCTTGTTCTGGGCACAGCTTCACTTTCATGGAACTAATTCTCATGGTTTTCCCTAAACAGAGGAAGGACTCCCAGTGACATAATGCACGTCTGAGAAGAAAACTCTACCAGCTAAAAATTTCCAAAATATCATCCTCATTGCACATTTTGGTTGTTTACTTAATTCTGACTGTGAGGTTTTAAGTCTTCTCCATGTAGTTGACCTATTATACTTTCTGCTAAAGCAAGTTTACAGAACAAAGAAGATATGTGATTTTTCTTACCCTTTTTTACTCTTCTAGCAGACTGGGTTCCGGGACAAACTGTCTGAAAAAGTAAGTCTTCCAGATGTGTGCCCACTGTGACTCCTTAACCGTGGCTTCATGAGTGACCCTCATACTGTCCTCCCCAGGCCCTGCTGGGCGGGGCAGCAGGTCTGGGACAACTCATATTTGCTCACAAATGCCAGAGTATGTTCTTGTAAAGTTAAGAGCACTAAGAGAGTTCAAAGTGACCCAACAATACATTGAAACAACTTAGACTGTTTCTTCTCTAAAATCTTCTCTAAAAACCAATTCTTCCCTCCCTGAAAGAAGTACATTTGAAGAATGTTCATGATGATCACAAGAACTCCTGGACAGACCCAACATCCAGCACTTTATCTGGCAGCCAATGGAGCAACGTGGATATGAATTCAAATTTGTTCACTGTCAGCGCCTTCAGATTGAGCTTTTCACAATTACTGAAAATCTCTGGGCACCTAACTTCTCTCTGAGATAATCACAGCATTTCAACATACACTGTCTCCAAACAGGAATGCAAGTCAATAGGAAATTATGTCAACCCAGACACCTGGGGCAGGGTTAGGGACATCTGTGTGGGTACATTGATAACCATGAGACTCCCTTTCCTCTCTCCTCTGATAACGAGGCATCACATAACAAGTATGTAAAGTGCTTCATACTGTGCCTAGGAGTACACATAGGAGTTCTCAGCAAAAAATACCTGTCATTAAAATCTTATCAGAATCACATTATATTTGTTAATTTTCAAAAAGAACCTAATTATTTTTCTTGGCCAAGCAAAGAAAAGCAATCAAAGAAATCTGTTGACCTATGGGCTACAAACGCTAAGTCTGCCACTTTCAGAATATAACTGCAGATTTTGGTAATCAGTCTGTAACTTCAATTTAGAAGTTAAAAGAAAAGACAACAGAACCGCCGTAGATAGGAAGGGTCAGTTTGTGATCAAAACAATTATATGTCGACCTAAAGGTGGCAAGGGAGACGAGGAAGGAAGGACAGAAAAGATAGATCAATTATAACAAAGGTGAGAGGCTGGGTTGTAGTTGACATTGTGAAGGTGGAAGACAATTCTCTGGTCTCTTTTAATAAAATTTGGGATGGTTTCACTGCCGTACAATTGTTTATTCTATTAAAGGACGTCAGGAACACAGACTTGGATTCATCATAATATTGTGTCAAAAAGCACTGTAATCATGTATCTACACAGATATCTCTGTAAGTTATTAATTTTGTTCTACTTAGGTGATGACGATTTACTTCATAACTCGACAAATACCTGGAATCCCTGATCTAACTGAAGAACGACAGCATTACAAATAATCTACATGCTCCTCTCTGCTACGTTTCTCAACTGGAAAAGCACATCCTGTTCTGTTTGAGATGGGACCTCGGTGGTTTTGCGGAAAGTGAAATGAAAGGAACTAAACTCTCCTGAGTCTCCAACTTGTGTTATTTACTTGGAGGCAAATATAACCCACTTATCTGACTGCTTGATTTCATTCTTTTGTTCCAGTCCAGATGGACTGTCCGCCTCATTTACCTCGCCCTGGGCATTACGAGGTGGACCCTCATGGACCACATGTGTGGGTTTCCTTATTCTCTGGTTGTTGTTTGGAAGCAGTCAGTGGAAGCATCAGGAGGAGGCTGGGAGTTGGGAGCAGAGTGAGCTCAGGGTTCCCTCCCTGAAGGGGGTCTGCATCTTCGCAGGGGCCAACACATAGTGCCATCTACACCAGAGACAGAGGGTTATGCTCAGGAAAACACAGGTGCGAGTGGAAGTGGCCATTCCCTTTTATACCAATTAACCCACAGGAGGCATTTATTTCTTCTCTTCCAGGACCCTATATCCAAAGGCTTGGACGTCCATCCTAGTGCCCGAAAAAAATGCTTCTGTCAGGGGACATGGTGATGCTTCTTTGAACTTCAACTTCCATTGACCAACAGTCAATGCATATCAGAGCAAAGATGCCCATTAGCATAATCCCTGGGGACTGGGGCACAGAGCAGGGGGAGAGAAACATGGCGTGTTGATCTTGGGGAGGAAACAGGTTTCACAGAATCCACGCTTAGTGCCCCACAACATCCACCCTTGTCCTGTTACTGGGAGAGAAATCTGTACCCCCAAAGTGGAGACACACAGAGTCCTACTTGAAAGGCTCTCTTCTTCTCAGTCTCCAGATGAAGAACACGCGAGGGCAATTTTCTAGCAACCTTCCAAGAAGGCTAGGAGATCGTGTTTCAGGCAATAAAAGTGCCCAAGAACGTTGCTGAAGGAAACCAGGGTTGCGTGCGACAGTGTGTGTGCTTCTGCTGGGACCATCTCACTCCTGCCTCTGCGTCTGGACAAAAGTGACATAAGGAAACCAAGGAAGTTACAGCACAGCGTTAATAAGAAGACTATTTGTGCCACTGTGTGTAGTACTTGGTGTCTGTCCTCCACGGGGGAAAAGACACACTCAGCCCAAGTACCTACTCCGATTCTCCAAGAATGGACCTGGTCTCTAAGTAGGCAGATGGAGTCAGTGGGTATCCGAAAAGAAAACCGGATTTTCTTTTGTAACAGAGGCAAAAGTTGTTGTTCGAGAAGAGGGGACAAAAATGATCATGACACAGCCCGTTTCAGGCCTTTCACCATCAGATGTCACATGTTCCGTCTACGTGCTCAGTAATATGCAAGATTTTTAATATTAAGTAACGTGAATTG
This sequence comes from Panthera onca, assembly GCF_046562875.1. NCBI lineage: Eukaryota > Metazoa > Chordata > Mammalia > Carnivora > Felidae > Panthera > Panthera onca. The sequence continues at coordinate 75,566,032 of NC_138340.1, read as the reverse complement.
TTTTCAAAAATACATCTTAAAATAAAATTCAAAAGCAATGCAAGTTTGCTACAGACTAATTAGGGTGGAAGTGACGTAGTAAAAACTATCCTGATCCCAGTGTTTAGAAGTGACCCCTCCAATGTTGTGCTCTTTCTTCTCTCCGAGGCTGCGTCCCAGAACCCATTCTGGGGGGTGAAACATAAAGAGCCCTCAGAAAAACACACTCAACATGGATTTCCAGGTGTGTCTAGAAATCTTTAGAAGTGCGATTTCTAGGAGATGACTCTGAGGTAACAGACATGACTTTTCCACAGTACTGGTGGGTGTGAGCAGTTGGTATTGGATATTATAACTAGGAAAATTGTGATTTTTGAGGTGTTCTTGGACTTTATTCAGCATTAATTTGAAATTATAATGTTGCTTCTATTATTCAAAAGCATTGCGACTCACCCACCTCAGGAATGAAACAAATGAGGTGAGCCCAAATCATCAGGATTTTTCAAGCAGCCATCTATGCAAAGTCCTTTACCTTTGAGGTAATGTGAGCCCATCAGTATATTCAAAATATGAATCTCACTTCAACAGAGATAGAGGCCCTACTATACTCAGTCCTATATACTCCAATAAGATATTTTTAGTGTTTTCATGAATCAGCCTTGAAACAAGCTTATAATTAATCATCTTTACTGAAGGCAGAGCTGGTTGGCCTTTACTATGTGGGGTCAAAGTGTCCTGGGTGAAGCTCACCTTAGCCAATAGGAGAAGAGCAGGAGGAGGAAATGACTCCAAACATAGACTTCTTTCCTCCTCCACATAGGGGGTATTTCCTCCCTGTACAAGGCCACTGTCCTCTCAGGCTGTACATCAAAAGCACAATGGATCCACGTGGAAAACTGAGATTGACATGGACTTGGGATCACTTCTCATGAGAGTGTCTTCATATTTATCTCACTTCTCTCTAACTAAACGATAATAATCAGATCTCAGAGTCACCCCTCTGTGGAGTCAGGCACTGAGAAGGTGCAGCAAGACGAGAGGGTTCGGTTGTATTAGGAAATGGGGAGGACAAATGAGGGGACCACCCCCAAGAGGGAGGGAAGGTAACTTTCTGCCCCTTCAAACCCTCCCCCCCTCACACACTTCCTGCACTTGCTGGAGGCCTTACCTTGACCCGGGACTTCAGTAGAGGGTCCAGGTGTTGTTTGGGCTCCTTCACAGGCAGGCATGTCTTAAATATAAATCATCCACACAAACAGAAGCTCATCAAGATGGAGGAAGATTTAGCAAATCCGAGAAACCAATTTACTTCCGATCATTTAGACTTCCCTTTCATTAATTATTTTTGCCAATGCTATTAGGTTGTACATAAAACTGGAATTTTCAGTTGAAAATGCATTTAATTCAGCTTAGACCTCCTCAGAGAGTTTTATCTTCCCTCCACACAGCAGGGCCTCTCCTGTTTATGGCTAGGGAATTAGTAATATAGCTTTTCTTTTCTTTAATTTCTTTTCTTTCTTTTTTCTTTTTTTTTTCTTTTGGTCAAGAAGTTGACTAACTTTATAAGAAGTTAGTGAACATAGTGATATATTTTTGGTATAATTTTGCTTTAATACAAAAATCAGTCACACATTGTAGCAGTTAAACCTCCTCACTTTACAGATGAGAGAACAGAGGTCCAGGGAAGCTGGTCCCCAAATCCCATATGGAGTCACTTTCAAGGAGAAGGGGAAGGCGGAGGGCCCGGGGTCTCGTCCAGGGCTGATGCATGCACCTGCCCTGAGGATCATTTCCCCGCAGGAGAGTGAGCGCCAGGCATGGGTGAGGGTGCTGCGAAGTCAGCCACAGTGTTTCCTGGGCTTCTGATCAAGGAGTCTCTTTCTCTGCACAGGAACCAGCGGTGGGCGGGGCGACAACTTAGAAACTGGAGTCAGGAGCTGCCTTCCAGTCTCGGCTTGCACCCATTTTGTGTGGAATCCCCAGAGAGTCTCTCGGCCTTGAAATTATTTGCGCGATATGTCGTTCCCACATTCTTCATTGGAGATGGTCAGAATCTTGAATCGTCAGTCTGGCACAGCTCTGTTCAATAGAAGTAAGTGTTAGACACAATTTGAGACACAAATTAAAAACTCCCTAAATGCTGCGTTAACAACAAGGTTAAATAAATAACAAAGTTAAAGAAATAATTCTAGCACGAATTTTATTTAGTGAATGATATCCAAAATAGTATTTCAGTGTGCAGTTAATATAGAAATTTTTAAGGATATATTTCATCTTCTTTTATAGTCTCCAGAATATGCTACACAACCAGCCCATCGCGGCGTGGACTAGTGCACTGGCTACATTTCAAGTGCTCAGTAGCCACATTGGGCTGGTGCCTGGTGCTCGTGGCTGCTGCCTTGTGCAGCTCAGATCCTACGCTCCAGGTGCTTCAGAAGCTCGGCCCTGGACGATCTTTAGAAAAGTGCCTCCAGACGGGACAGCCCCCTGGGTCTGCACCAGCCTGTGAGCCAGGGCTCCTTAGCCTCCTGGGTCATGTGCAGTGGACCCGCGGAGAGGGGTGTTCTCCAGTGTCCAGGGTACTCTCGGTTGACCCAGGAAACCCCAGGGACCCAGCACCCATGGAAAGTCCAGGACTGGAGCACCCTGGGAGTTGGAGACTTTTTGCTCAAGGACCTGAGCTTCCTGTAAGGCTGTGCTCTGCTCTTCCCAAACAGCACAGTAATACACGCCCTCATCGCTCTTCGCCAGCTTCAGCAGCAACAGGTTAGAGCTTGTGCTATCCTTGCCTTTCTTGGCGTGGACCTTGTCCGCTGTCAAGACACCATCTCTGGTCACATATGAGCTGGACATATCCAGCATGAGGATCCTCTTGGGGGCTGTACCCTGCTGGTGGCGGTACCAGTGGATGTAGCTGACCGAGGCGCTGGTTTTGCAGGGCAGCGTGGCCCAGCTGCCTGCACGCGCCACCACCACGGCTGGCTGCTCCACATTAATCGCTGCCACGCCACCTGCGAGGGGGGACAGCGGTGAGACAGGGAAGGATAAGAGCCTCAGGGCACCCCACCCACCCGCACTGGGGAGGGAGTCAGGACTTACCGGGATACAGGAGGGCACACAGGAAGGCGAGGGGACCCAGCATGGTTCTGCTTCCCCGCTGGTGGGGAGAAGCCCAGGGTGACCTCCCAGATGTACCTGCTGGACGGAGACTGACTGGATGGGTGGCAGAGGGCAGGTTAGGCTCTGAGCTCTTCATCCCTGAGGCACCTGCTGGTGAGAGACAGAGAGAGAGAGGCTGGAGGGTGGAGCCAGAGGGCAGGGACAGGTCTGACCACAAAATGGGGAGAGGAACCCCCAACGGTCAGGGTGCTGAGAATACGGAAGAGCTTTGGTACAATAAAAACACCACTAATAATAGCAATCTTTGATTCGACATGGACTATGGAGCACAGCACTAATTTGTTTCTGCTCAGTGTCTCTTTCGAGGCTGCATGCCTAAGAGGAATCAGGTGGGATGACAGCCGGGTCTGGCTGGAGACAAATCCCAAGCCTCAAATGGCCACCTGGCACTCACAGAGCAATGGCTGTGCAGCCTCCCTGGGGGGCAGGGACAAGCAGAGCAGCAATCCCTGCCTAAAAGGCACGGGGCTCCCAAGCGGGCACTGGAGCATTGTCCCCAGAGGTGGCATCAGGAGATTAAGTGCCCTCACATAACATGATAGCTGTGCAGTCGTGGGCGAGCTGTTTCTCCTCCTGTTCTTCATCTGTCAAAAGGGACCTCGTTCGTTTGCAGGCAGAGTGAACAGGAAATGTGAGCAAAGCGTGTAGCCTGTCCCAGGTGCATAGACAAGGCTCAGGAAATGTTGGGGATGGGTGTTTCACCTCAACACTGGACTATTGTCAGTAGATGTTTTCTGGGCAGTAGATGTTTTCTCATAGCATAGGATTAGTTTTGAAAAAAAAGGATGTGGGCTTGTGTGGGCACACCTGTGTGTGTGTGTGTGTGTGTGTGTGTGTGTGTGTGTATCCAAAGGAAGAAGCCTGCATCGACCCAGGGCAGTGTAGATCAGGCGGTGGGACCAGGTCCTGCAGTCCCAGGATCAGATCTTCAAAAATGGGAAAGGCAGGGCCTTGTGAGGGGTCAGCTGAGGAATGCACAGGAAATGGGTGAGAAATAAAGATAGCATTGACTTCCAACCGAAACGAAAATTCCTTTTCACTTATGGCAAGTATACCAAGGCTTCCTGGGTATAGTTATAGTAATTCGTTATACTCGTTATAGGCTGACCGCCTGGAGGGAGAGGGCAGTGGGGACAGCCAGGAAAGGGACTTGGCTGGGCTGGAGGGCTGGGTCCTGCAGCACCCATGACCAGACCCAGCTCCCGTGCTCCTCTTCCTGGTAAAACTGGAGGGCAGACATGCTGAGCTATAACCGAGATTCAAAGCTAAAGTGTCCCAAAATGCAGACTTTGAGGTTGTGCTGAGATGGTGAGGTGTTGAGTAGATGCTCTGCAAAAAGAATATTCCAGGCCCATCATTCAGACCCTCAGCAGGTGTCTAGGGCAGCTGTGCTAAAGTGTTAAGTGGAACAGAGAGTGACAATGGGGGAGACATCTGACCAGCAAAACGGCAGGTGGAAAGAGTCTCAATATAGAAGGTGAGCAGTGTGGGTGGTGACAAATTGGGTGACATTTTTCTTCCTGCTTTCTCTATTTCCTAGATTTTCACCAATGAGAAAAATCTTACTTTGGGGGAGAAAATCCACAACCTTCTACTGTTTTTTGAAAATAAATTTTATTTCACATGGTCAGCATTCAAAAGTCTGTTTCTCTCAATTACTGTTACCGTTTTTATTCAAATACTACTCACATTAAAGTCTCTCAACAGCTCCCAGGCTCAGTGGGTAATGAAGTCTGCCCCAAACCTCCAGCCAAATACTCTCTTGGGTGTGTCAAATGACAAAAGTGAAACAATTTAGTTTGTAGAGTGTGATGTCCTTTATTGAAAGAAGAATAATCCATGGATTGGGGCGTTCAGTGCCTCACAAGCAGTGGACACGGTTCCCCAGGGATTTGGGCAAGAGGGAGTCTATAGAGCCTTAGAAGCAGCCAAGGGGGAACAGGCAGGATTAGGTGGGGTTCAGGGATCTCCCTACAAGGCTAGCAGGTCACTGAGGGAATAAGGAGAGAGCTTTTGGCTCAGGTTGATTGGCTGGGGTTGCATATCTGATCCTATTTAGAACAGGGAAATCATTACAGATTCCTGGTGATGGGGACCAGCTGGCTGGGATATACTGTTTCTGGTCAAGGGCAGCATTGACAGGGACAGGAAAGGGACCTACATTTCTGCTTGCTGACCTGGGACCCTGGGCAGGAGCGGCTCCATCCTGGGCCTGGAGATGTATGTCAGCAGGTGACCATTGTTCACCTTTCCTCTACTCTTCCTGCTGTGGGGTGTGCCTGCTCTTCTCTAAGTGGCACTAAAGGTCATATTTCTTAAAAGATGCTCATGTTTAAAGAAATAATAGGGAAAACTCTTCAGCAAGAGAGAAAGAGTAGCCACCCTTATGTGGAGAGTGGAGGGTTCTGATCAGGACCCCAATGACTCCAGGAAGAGAGAAATTACGCTGCACTTGAGGGAGCAGGACGTCCTGTCCCCCCAGGTCATCCCGCTGCTGCCTGAATGAAGCTGCTCTGATGGCCCCAGACCTCAGCCCCAGGGGAGAGGCGGCTGGGTCACAGCAGGTGTGGACTCAGGCAGACCCTGTGCAGAGGGCCAGGTGCTGAAGCTTGGACCTGCTCGGTTAACCTCTGAGAGGCTGGCGTGCTCGCCTCACCTGGGGCAGCTCCCCTCCGCCCAGCAGAGAGTCTGAGATCTTGTCCAGTGTGACCGCTTCCCTTGGTCACGTGGAATAAAGGGATGCAGACATGACGTCAACTTTCGGTGAACGGGACAAGCCCAAAAGCCCAAAAGAGGAAAGACATTGATATAATTTGATGAGTGGACTGTCCATAAAATATTCTTCCTTTTTTCTTCCATTTACATGTTTATAACACTTTGTGTTGAATCCACATTTTTCCTTAAATATATTTCTCTTTTGTTAGGTTAATAGTCCCATTTTTAAAACCAAGTCGTAAGTAGCATCCGGGACATTCACACTTCGCTATAGAATCACAGAACTTTAAATACTTCAAGCTGAAGAAGAAAACCCTCATTCCAGATGCCTCATTGTTTCTCATCTTTAAAGCTCCCCAAAACAGGTGATTCCTTCAATATTACAAAGCCATGAGCAGCTGAGGCAGGATTCGAACCTCCCCCCCAACCCCCCATCCCTCCTCTGTACCGTGAACACATCACATTGAGTGGACCTGTCATTTCTAATTCAGTAACTACATCAGAGTACCCACTACATGTCAAGGCTGGGACCAGGCCCTTTTTCAAACATAAACGTTACTTTCGTAACCCTTGAGAGTTGCAAAATTCTGTGAGGCACACATTAGTGTTCCCAGTCAACAGATGACGACCGTCAGGCTCCTTAAGACATTCCTCACATTGGACTTTGGAAAACAGCTGAGCAAATCTGATAATCATGGAACCAGCTTTATTAGAAGAAATTAGGATCAGTTATGTTGGTGTGCATTGGACCCTTCTCAAAGGTAAATGTGTGTGTGTGTGTGTGTGTGTGTGTATGTGTGCACTCATAACAAATTAACTTGATAGAGAATTTCCTCCTCAAGTAAAAAGGCAGCCTCACAAAGGTTGTCAGATTTACAGGAAATTGCAAAATGCAATGCGATATTTGGACATAAACTACAATGATTTTGTTGTTTACCTGGAATTCAGGGAAATGTAAATCAAATCCACATTGAGCTAGCACCTCACACCTGATAGATGGCTGTAATCAAAAAGAGTACAATAACAGGTGTCATCGCAGAAGCTGGGAAGGGGGGAAGGGCAGGGACTCTGGCTGACCATCCTCTGCCCAGGGACCACGTGCAGGGGACACGAGGCTGTTGCAGGAACAGCTCCAAAAGCCGACTGTCCCAGGCAAGCGTGAGTGTCTGCGGTCCGGGAAAATCCCTGCTGGGCCAGATGGGGCATGCTTTCAAAATTAAGAAAGTATAAAACTACCATCACCTAGAGCAGAAAGAGAATCCTTAAAACAAGAAAAGTAGTGAGAAATCTCCTCCACCAGAATGTTAAAGAAGCTATAAGCTACAGCACAGAAAAGAGGGCAGTATTGGCCCCAAAGTTTGTTCATGAGCACAAGGTGCCCTAGAGGAGGGGGACGGGGGGAGAGAGAATGAAAAAATCTTAAATTGCATCCTGTGGGCTTAGTGTTGTTAGTGGTGATTACAATTTGTTTATATTCATATTTTTAAATTCATGTTGAGAGCGTTACTTAGCAAGATGTCAGTATAAGGGGAAAATGCAAATATACAATTTTTAAGGATTAGCAAAACTGTGATCTATAGTTGAATCCTCGTCTCTAAAAATTACTCCCTTTGTACATATCCACTGAGAAAAGTGAAAGCCATAATAACCTAGAACTCTGAGCACTCCTGGCATCTATGCTGTGGGATCAAACACCATTTCTTACCACGAGCACCAGGGCTCAGGTGAGAAATGACTGAAACCAGAAATGACACAATAGTACAGAGTCACCACGTACGCACCCGTCTCCATACAAACTATGTTTCAGGACAGCAAAGAGTTGATGAACGACAGCTTCACTTCATGGGCTCAGGACCAGTATGTGCGGGAGAAATTAGAGAGAACTGGAGAAGGAGGGAATCGCCCTCCTGCAGCCCCTCATGAGACACTAGATTCAGACACGTGTCACCCGGGGGAAGGGGGTCACAACTCCGTCACCTGCACTGGCACTGCTCCCGCTGCCCTTCTGTGTCCCTGTCCCCTCCTGACATCCCTCTGTCTCCCTGTGTCTAGCTCTTCGCCTTTCTCATTTCCTGTTGCCGTCCGTCCCTCTGCATCTTTCTCTCCACGTCTCCCTTTCCAGCAGGGTCTCCTCCTTCTTTATTTCTCTCTATCTCTCCTCTGTCTCCTCCTGATCTCTCTCCCTCTCTGTTTCTCTCTACATGTCTCTTATTGTGTCTGCGTATCTGCCTCCCTACATCTGTTTGGCCATCTCTAACACCCAGTTTCTATTTCTATTTCTCTCTCTCTCTTATTGACTTTCCACTCTCTCTCTCTACCTCTCCTTCAATGGTCACAGTAGCTACTTGAAATTCTTTGTTATTCTGACATCTGTGTATTTCCTTGTCTTCTGATGACCACTTCCTGTCCTCTCAGCGCCCTTTTCATAGGGGCCTCTTCTGTCCATCGTCCCTTCTTCTCTCTGCTTCTCTTTTCTGTCCCCTGGGGCCTATGGGATGCAGGCCTGTGGTCTGTGCTAAGGGGGAAGGATGGGCCCAAGCTCACAAATGTACGTTTACTCCTTGGGTGTCTCCTGATGATCGCACCTGCCACATATCAAGTGATCAGAACGATGATGGCAGTGATAGAACTGTCCCCAACATTGCGGCCCTGGGGGACAAGGTCATCGCATGCACACCTTATATTTCTATCAGCTGGTTATGAGGTGTTACCTAGTGACAGTGTGAGAAATAGTCTATCATGAATTATTAGAATGTCCTACGATATCATGACCTTGAAATGGGTCTCTCTGTGCTGTTTTGTGACCACAGTGACACAGATCAGTAGTGTTCATAATGACCACATGCCTCTATATGGAGAGTACTTGGAAAAAGGCTTAGAAGATGCTATACATTTAATATACGTGTATGAGATACCATATGTTTTAGAATATTATTATCAGGGTGTCAATAACACTGAATTACATACTGTGTTCCTTGCATAGAAGATTAGAAGAAACTGTCATGAACAGAATTCTCACGCAGTCTGGGCTGGGACATGGATGGGAACGTGACTTTATGCAAATCACTACTGAACACACTGGACTAAAACAGGGGCTGACAGTGGGGGAGAGAGGAAGTCTCACTAGGGCCCAGTTCACTCGTCCGGGCCCGGTGCTGCTGGGGCCTCCCGCAGCTTCCCAGAAAGCAGCCCCATCCCCTGCTGGTGCCGGGGCGGGGCTGGGCCAGGGCACTTTCCAGAAGAGTTGAGGGCAGCCCGGAAACCTCAGCCAAAGCTCCACATCCTGCCTGCCTTTCCCACGGGCTCCGTGGCTGCCAGGTGCACGCGGCCTGTAGGGACCTGCCCATTCAGACACCTCCACATGTGGCCAGCCTTCCAGACCCACTTGTCTGGTGAGTGGTCCAGTCGTGGGGCCCAGCCAGGGCCCCCCCCCCACTCTCTGAGCAACTGATGCTGTAATCTGACACATGGTGGCTGAGGGGAGAGGTCCTTCTCAGCATGGAGCTGCCCAACAGGGACATTTGAAAGCTCTGAATGACAGCTCCTGAGTCTGTGAAGATTTATTACATTGACAAGGACAGAATGACAGCTCCAGTCCAAGCCCTGCCACTTGGAGGATGTGTGTCCTTGGGAAAGTCACTGTGAATGGGGATAGTAATGCTTACTCTGGAGACATCATCCACCAAGGGCCGGGGATTGGGCCAAGGTGGTTGCTTTGTAAATAAACGCAATCAGTCTTAAGTACAGTGTAATTTTTATGACAATCTATTCCTCAAATAACATGTCAAGGTAGTTATAACATCTTGTTCTGTTCACCTGCTCAGAGTCATGTAAGTAAGTAATAAAGCCTTGATTCAAACCCACATCTAAGAAAGTACAAAGCCCGTCACACCATCCATTCCATATATATATATACATATATATATATATATATATATATATGTATATATAATTTATTTTAAGCTCTACAGAGTAGGGGCCACAAAGAAAATTTCAGAGAGACTGCAGAACTCAAGAATATCTCTCACATACGCATAGAGCACAAGCTATTGTTGAAGAGCAGTCTTTCAGGAAATTGTGCTGGACCTCAGAATGTGTAGAGAGTTTTCCAGCACTTGTGAATTAATAGTTTATTGCCTTTTGTGAGAGATTAATTTTTTAAAGGTCATAACAGTCATCATTGATCCATTAAGTAATATCACATAAGCTTTATTGGACGTCAATGTACATGTTGATTCCTTCCCTGCATAAAGCAGGTGTTATTTATCCCAGTCTGCAGATGAGACAGAGACTTAGGGAGGATAAGTAACTTACTTGAGATTGCCTAGCTAAGAAAGAGCACAGCAAGAACTTCTAGTCTACCAGGCTCTCGAAGCCTGTGCCTTCAGTAACCTGCTCGTCTTTTTGTGATTAAGGGATTAAATTCTGTCCTCAATGATCTGTCTTTCGATGCAAAAATGTGATCTTGTTATACTTCCCATTTGTTTTCTGTTCTGCACTTCCTGCTTAAAAAATACACTATTTTGAGTGCATTCAGTTACTTACACTGACTTCTAGCACCCCCTGCTGGCCATTTCAGGTATGTCATACGTTATAGTCCTCTGTATTGTTCCTCAGGTAAGGGAAGTCTGTTAACAGCAAAGACTCAGCATAGTGAGTAAAAGAGCCTGGAAATACAGCAGCAGGAAACCTGTTACCAGTTGTATACTCAGTGTGCTTGGTGATTTTAGGTGTCTTCTTTTTGGAGGTTCCCCTTTTCTCCAGCCTCAAATGAGAGGATTTACCTTAACATTTATTCATTAATTTTGAAAGACAGAGAGAGAAACCAAGCACATTCTGTGCTGTCAGCACAGACCCTGTCGCGGGGCCCGATCTCGGGAACCATGAGATTGTGACCTGAGATGAAATCAAGAATCAGACGCCTAATCGGCTGAGCTGTCCAGGCATCCCAAGGCAGAAATGTTATATGTTTGGTGTCTTATGTACCTGTGAAAACTACAGAAAATTGCTTGTGAATAATGCATGTTAACCACTCTGTAAATGGCATACCATTCTGTGAATGCATGTCTGCCCATCTGTATGTACACCTAGCTCACTGCTCCTCTCTGCTCCCAGCCACTGCGTTGATTCATCCACCGCCAGCGACAGGCACTGCTGCACATACTGGCTGTCACCAGCAAGGCTGGCACCAGCACCTTAGGGTCTCTGCATGCTGGGAGTCACGCTTCCCTGGGAATGTCATCCTGGGGACAATGGTTCCAGGAATCACACATACACATTCTCAATAAATACCCAATGCTATGTTATCTGACACCGAGATTTTTACCAACCTGATGGCCACCAAACAGGATCACATTGTTTCAGCAGGTTATTGCCCTGGGCCGCTGATGAGGAAGCTAGGGTCTCTGTTTATACCTGGCACCCACTGAGTCTGTCCCTCGGACACTTGGCCGTCCGTGCCCTTTGGGCGCAGCAGAAAGGAGGCCAGTGGCAGAGGCTACAGCACCCAGAGGAGCCAGGCTGCCCACGGCCGGGCCCACTTTTCCTGGCCGTGTGACCGGACCCGGTTCTCATTGCGCTGAACCTCAGCTTCCTCGTCTGTGAAAAGGGAAATCAGCCCACACCTCACAGGTTGGTGAGGATTAAATAATTTAATACACGTGGAACACTTAGGTGAGTGTCTGGCAAATCAAGATTGTTAGTTATTATCATACTTCCTATTAACAGTAATTTATTAATACTACAAATACAAATAAAGAAAATGATAAATTATTAAAATTACTTAAGATCGTAGTAACTAATGTTATTAATCACTTGTTGACTTGAATGAATGTATGTCTTCTGGATATTTCTCCTTTGTGAGTTTTGGTTCATATAAATATCCTCAGCTACTCTATCATGGGTCTAAACTTTATCTAAAGTACTTTTCATTACATAAAATTTCTCTATAATGTGCTCAAACTTCCTTTCAGCCACATACTTTGTGTACTTTGGAGTTTTGTGTACGAAAGCTTTCCCCTCTCCAGTATCACAAAAGAATTCCATCATTTCTTGTGATCTTCAGCTTCAGATTTTTAACTCCATGCTCTGGATTAGCTTTTCTGCACTTCCCTGAACTCATGGACCTCTCAGTCTCTCGTTTATTCGCTCAGTGCACCTGTACACAACATCCATCCTGCAGACTCAGAATGCAGAGGAGGTCGGTAGGAGTGGCTCAGTTTGTGGAGAGAAGGAAGGGTAACTGTGGGGCTTAGGGCAGAGGAGGAACTAGTGGAGGAGGCGGGACAAGAGGGAAGGGGTGTTGCACCAGGGTGAGCAGTGTAGAGGTGCAGCGGAGGGCAACGTGGCTCAGTGCTGAGCCTCCCCTGAGGGAGCAGAAGACAAGTATTGGTGAAGATGTGGAGGATACTGACAGCCAAGCAGAGACCTGGGGATTAGATGTGAAACGCAGATATTCATCATTAGCACATGCACGTGTGTGTGTGTGTGTGTGTGTGTGTGTGTGTGGAGGAGGAGGAGAGCGAGCGGCACATCTGACATCAGGGTATGGAAGCTAGTCCAGGGCCTGCCTTCAGACTGGGAAGAGGGGAAGCAGGGAGGTGAGGGGGGCAACAAGGATCAAGGTCTTCCTTGGCAGGGATGGGGACCACTCCTACACCGGGTAGCAGGGATGACGGTACAAGCTCGGGACTCAGGGGTTTGTCACCTGGAACATGAAGCCCAGGAGGGGGCGGTTCCGAAGAAAGGGGGAACTCTCAGGGCTGCGATAAGGGGGAATTTTGAAAGAAGTTCACTGATGCAAAGTCTCAGTAATGTGGTTCCCCGTGTGCAGTAACCAACACCTGGCAAGAGCTTGACAAATGTTTAATGAATGAACGCACATGCGGACTTGGCAGCAATAAGACGCTCCAAAGCAAACACTGTCTGGACAGCTGGGACACACACCCACCCATCGAGGATAATGTACCCCGCCCGACACCCCTCTCCAGCACCCACTGTAGCAGGAAGAAAAATTAGTGAAGGTGACAAAGGAACAATCAGGCAAGAAAACAAGAAAATTCCTTTCTTGGGCTTAGAGTTTAGAGAGGCATGGTGGCATCATCAAAAGCTACAGAAATTGCTGGGTGGTCCCTGGCAGGTTTCTGCAGAGCAGAGCACAGGACACAGTTTAATGGTATTTATCCAGGGGGCGGGAGGGTAGAGGGGCATCCGCCAGGTGGCAATGTCTTACAGACAAGGAGCTCCGGCCCTGCACCGGCTTCCCAGGGCTTTCCAGTGTTATCAACATGTGTTCCCCAGAGCTAAGAGTAGCCCCACCCAGTGGGTGTTGGGCCAGGTAAACACACAACTCTGACCGGGCCTACAAGCATGAGACCCCCTGAGTGTTGGACTTGAGCTCCCAGGGGACAGGGAATCTGCTGGATTCTAGGAAACTAAGAGAAGGTTTAGATATCCTTTGAAAGAGCCTCAGGGTACCTGGCCTTCCTCTCAATGTGCACAGATTTAAGGGTGGTGTCTCAGTTAGCATTCAAGCTGAACAAGTCAGCCGAGGCTCCCGTAAGCAATCTTAAAAGAGGATAACCAAGGAGTTGCAAACTTCGTGGCCAGACTATTAGGCTTACTCCAGCACACTTCTTTCGGTTTCTGTGAGCAATGTATCCACCCTTGCTGTGTGCCCTGGGCAGTGCTGCCCTCCAGCAGCCAGGGCTCCTCCCAGGTGGCTCCACGTGCAGGATAATGAGAAAGCAGGTCTGACTGAGGGCCGGGTCAAGGATGAATAGAACCCCGTGGCTGTTCGTTCTCTAGGTCTGCTGCGAGAGTATCGGTCACCGTCTTCTCTACACAGCCACCCCATGTCCAATTGCATTTCTCTGAGTCCTAGGAAGACCATGGCTGTGCCACTGTGCAGGGGAATGAATGCATGATGCTCACGTCCAAGGTCTGGCACATAGTGTTGGTTAAGACAGTCAGTCGGGTTCCAGGTAAACACCAGAAGGCAGCTTGGGCTCTTCTGGAAGGAGCGGTGGGGTCCCAGCAAGGCAGAGCAGCCTGTGGGTAAGGCTTTGAGGTGTTCAGCCACGTGTCTCGTGTGGCCTCAAGCTCGGAGTTTCAGTTCTCTTTATACTCCCTGATCTCCCACAAGCTTTGCAGTCTCCCAGAGACTCTTTGCTGGGCCATTACCATGGACCGTGGGGTCTTGCTAGGAGTTTTCCAACAGCCTGATCATAGGCTTTGGCATGTGATGAGAGACGGCTCGGCATTCGGGGCCAGCACATGCTTTCCCAGCGGCCCAGGCCATGACCGAGCTACTGGTGGTGTTCGGGGTCCCTCAGAAGCTGTCCCAGCCGTGGCAGGAGGGGCAGGCCACGGCAGAGGCAATGTGACAGCATGGCGCACAGAGCTGTCCCTGTCCCAGGGCCCAGCTACGCTGATACACTATTAAAAATTCAAATCGGGAGAGGGCTCGCTTGGCAATTAGAAACATCACTCAGGTTTAAATGAGCGTCTGTTTGAGGTACTGGTGGGAATGCCAGTTCGGTGTCTGTTTAATAAAGACCACAGGCTTGCTCTATGTGATTCTCTGAAAGGCTCTGGAACTATTCAAAGGTCCAGGTGCCACCGGGTTTGAAAGAGAAATGTGAAAACACAAACAGTGGGCACAAACAGTGGGTAGGGCTTGCTGGGTCAAGGCCATTTGGAGTAAAACACTGCTGCAAATTCACCAACATAGGGCCAGGGGGTGTTCTGAGGGTGCTTTGGTGGTCTCAGAACCGCAGTCAGACTGACAGAGGTGGGAAGAACCTCCATGCTAGGAACCACATGTCCCATAGAAAATCCATTCAGTGGAAAAGAAAATTCACTCCCTATCTGTAAGCGTTTCTGGAGAAGACCACTTTCCCCTGTTTCACCACCCGCCCGCCCCCCCCCCCCATCCTGTTCACTTTTCAGTGCTTTGGAAAATGGAGGACCTTGAAGATTTCTGGAACAATCCGATCACTTGTATTTGCTGTTGGTATTTTCTTCAAAGGCTCTAAACCAGGATGAAAGGACTCATTAAGCACCTGTCATTTTGGAAGGACTTGTTAAATGCATCTAGGAATGTTACAGGTGTGGGAAGAAACACAGGTGTGTGTCTGAGAAGCTGTGTCCCCCCCCCCCAGGCTGTGCACCTGCAGAGCCACTAAGAGTGGGGGTGGCGAGCCCAAGGGGGGTCTCAGAGGAACTGCGCCCGAAGAGGCAGCAATTACGTTTCAAGACCACTAGGTGTGTTTTATTATAAGAACTAAAGTTCCAGTCTCCGCTTAAAGTTCCGGGTCCTGCGTACTCCAGTGTCAGGAGTGGCTCTCTAGGATTCATCTTAAGTCGTTGCCATTTATGTGAGTTATCAGCTATGCCACCGGGCACGGACTGTTATTTTCTTGCACTAATGTAGCACTCGTGATGAACCAACCTCCCTGCAAATCAGCCGCTGGGAAAATCCTGGCTCCGTAACAGCGATTTCCCTAGTAAGAAACGTGAAGGGAATGCGCTAGGAGAACTGAAACCACACATCAGAAACACCAGATTCGGAAGTCTGATGATGCCTATTCCAGACCAGCCAACATTGCATACAGGATTACGCCAGCAGAAAAGAGTGAATCAAATGAAGGATTTTTGTTTGAAACTCTCTTCTATAAACAATGGCCCAGTGAAATGACTTTTCTATTCCGCGTGATCTCTTTGTACGTCCCTATGAACATGAACATGTCAGAAAGAAAGGTGACCGAAGGATGAGGCTGGCGTGAAAGGAAACTGCTGATGATGAAGGTCGTCAGATTTTCGGTGACACACAGACGGTCACAGCCGGCGCCTCCGAGGGGCCTCTGTCCACAAAGCTGTTATTTGTGCTGTAGTGATTGCTGGGCAGCAGGGACACCGAATGACCAGCAATGACTGGGAGGGAGGGCTCTGGGGAAGGGAGGCGGGCTATGGAGCACAACCCGGAGGAACAAGCGTATTTCCGCACAAATAACAACTCCAACAATACACTATTTCAAGCAGTGCATCCGACTGAAACAAGCTTCCCCAAACAAAGGACTCTGCGGAGGAAGTAGGGTAATTGCTGGAGATTACCAATGGTTTATTTGGAATGACACAGCACTGAAAACATAGTCGTTACACATGATTTGTGGATACAGCATACATCACCTATCTTATTTCGGGACAATCTGGGAAGATGAGTCGCATAAATATAAAGAGTTGGAAATATATAGGAGCTTTTTTTTTTTTTAATATATATATAGTGTTCTTTGGGGGTGGACTTTTATGTCCCATCAGGCAGCCAATCTTAGAAAGGCAGAAGTTAACACTACATAGCTGCTCATCCCAGCTAGCTTACCTCCAGCCACCGCAGCCGGACACCTAGACAATGAGGCTCGGCTTTCTCCAAAGGGACAGCAGCTCTGACATGCTATTTGTCATGGCATCCTGAAAAAATGCACATTACAAAACACAGATACTGTCGACTGTTTTGGCAATGGGATGGCGGGTTTTGCCCGGAGGCAAAACTGCAACTGTAAATGCCAGACAGAGCCAGGGCAATGCATGTATCAATGACACTCGAGAGGCAAAGAGCTCAGATGGAACGAAAGAAAGCAAAAGGCAACTATGTATATGTAGCGTGGCGCTGGGCATACACATAGATCGGGGAGAGATGGGAACTAGCGTGTGTACCTGTGTGTCCTTATACATATACAGAGAGAGAGGTGGTGGGAAAGAACACTGAAAACGTGTGCCAACAGTTTAAACACGGTAAACTTGGGAGAGAGCGAGCACGTGCTCACACCTGTGCAAGGGAACAAGATAATCTCGAACTACAGGATAACTCATCACGTCTTCTGCAGGACAGCCGCTCAATACCATACACTTGGCGCAGAGAAATTAAGGTTCTGGTCTGGAGAAAGCTACTGCAGCACTGGTGGGAGGGGATCAAGTACAAGAGTCTCCACAGCTTGGACAAAGCACAAATAAACCTGTTAATCGATAACGTGGGAACCAGTGAGGACCTTATCTGTAATTTACTTTTTTCTCTCACATTTTTTGTGGGGTTTTTTTTGTTTTTTTTTTTTTTTCTTTTATCTTTTTTTTTTTTCTTGCACACATGCTCCATTGATATATCTTTCCAAGCTTTGTCTGGCACCAGCCTGTAAATCATTAAGAGTGTAATAGCAAAAGTGAACGGTTTGGGTTTTCCCCGCGGGTTTAAAAACCCGATAGGCTCTTTCTACAATATTTTTGGCCCTAATCCAGGCGCCGGGTGAAGTTCTCTGGAAAGAGGCCTTTGTAGGTGGCGAGGTCTCTATATTGAAGCCAGTCTGATTCCTTCACTCCCACCAGCCAGCCTGCATCCTGCAAGACAAAGACAGGGCTTTCAAGGTCTAACAAACTACTGGAAAAATCTGCACTGCCAAGAATTAACAAAATAACTTACATGTCTATTTTATTTATTTATTTTGAGAGAGAGAGAGTGCAAATGGGGAAGGGCTGAGAGAGAGACAGAGAGACAGAGAGAGAGAGAGAGAGAGAGAGAGAATCCCAAGCAGGCTACAGGCTGTCAGCGCACAGCCCGATGTGGGGCCTGAACTCACAAACTGTGAGATCATGACCTGAGCTACAATCAAGAGTTGGATGCTTTACAGACTGAGCCACCCAGGCACCCCCAAAATAATTTGGGGGTTGTGATACTGCACCAGGATGTTACATTATACATAAACCAGTGTCTGAAAGCAGTGGGAAAGCTCGTCCCAAATAAGTTATTAGGTTAAAAAAAAAAAACAAAAACAAAAAAAAAACAAGGGGCATCTGAGTGGCTCAGTCGGTTAAGGGGTGGACTCTTGATTTCAGCTCAGGTCATGATCTCACAGTTCATGAGATCTAGCCCCACATCTGGCTCCACACTGACAGTGCTCAGAGCCTGCATCGGATTCTCTCTCTCTCCCTCTCTCTGACCATCCCCCACTCACGCTCACTCTCTCTCAAGATATATAACCTTAAAAAATAATAATAATTATAAACATTTAAAACTATTTATTTTCTGGATCTAGTATAGCTAACTGAAAGTTAATACAAATATTATAATTTTGTATATAGTTAATTGACGTTAATTGGATTACGACAGGAGTTCTTAAGGAAGAGGAAAGGATTAAGAATGATAGCCAGTGCAGAAAGAAAAGCACCATGTACAAACATGTCGTGCACAGGAACATTCTCTATCCTGTGGGTCACAGGGAAGAAATGACTTAAGGACCCAGGTCAGGATATAGTGCTGGCAAAGCCATGGAAGGCCTAGTATCTCATCCTGAACCTGCCTGGAAGGAAGACCTCTGTGCCCCAGCTCACATCATGTGACCCAAATAAACCACCACACATAACGCTTATCAAGTAACCGCTAGATAGGTGTTAACCTGCTATTGCCATTGTGTGTGTTGTTGCTGTGACAGTATCTCATTTTTCGAGTTTATATGAACCACAAAGCAGGTTGTTGTCATGACATGCTTGTTGGAAACATTCCTGTGTTCTTTATAAAGTATTTCTCACAAACATCTGTCTTGTAGGAGTACCATCATGAACAGGAAGACAGTTAGCCGCAGGAAAGTAAAGGGAGCCACTGTGTGTGGCCATTCAGCTCGGGAGACGACAGGTGATTCTGAGGACGAAGGCTGCTGTCTGCCCTTGGCCTATGGCAGATCAGCAGATCCCGGTTGGAAAACGCTGAGTGGAAGGAGCGGCATGAAACCTACAGACCGTATAGTGCAAAACTAGCGGGCAATGACTTGTCTTGATTATGTTAACCAATGCACGAAAGAGATCCCACTTAGGATGAAGGATGGGGAGATTCAATCAGAAGCCACTCTCAATATAGTTCAAGTACATCAGATAAAATGAGGTCTCAAAAATTAAATAAAGAGCCTGAATACATTCCCTCTTGGTGTAATCTGAGGCTATAAATTGATGCTGCTATATAGACAAGCAATATAAGCATTTAGACAGGCCAATTTTCGAAGGTGGGGAAAGAAAAAACCCGAGGAAAAGATGACTCAATAAAATACCTGATAATATCCTAGCGAGAAAGGGAAATGTCCTCTTGAAAATTATGATGTTATATATGTGAAGGGCAAAGTTATACTTAAAGTAAAAGATGATAACTAAATTTTTTCTAAACCTCCAGTAAGCATCTAAAAGGCCATATTTCCCCCCACAAGTGTCTATATTTGACTTTATTTACAATGAATGAAAAAATCTAATGGAGCCAAGTAGAGTCATGCATTTTAAAATTGTTTCAATAAAGAACAAAAGTTATGGACTGGTACAAACTCATCATCAAGATGTATGCCAACACGTATACTCTGAAACACAATTTATATAGTGAAGTGAAAAATATTAGCCAATATCAATCTTGAGCCGAAGCAAATCGGGAAAATTAAATTTTAACTGCTTAAAATGTGTGGTGGACGAGACTTACAGTTTTGGTAACGGCCAAATAGCTTGTGTCAGACAGGTGCTTCTGCACAGAACAGTTATAACCACTAGAATAACTATATATTATACAAATCTACATATGTATATGTATACATATTTGCAACTACTTATGTACAGAAATAATAAAATATGTAATATAAAAGTTTATATGATAGGATTATTACAAATCATGGGGTTGACATATATAACAACTATTTGAAGGCACTGGCACCGACCAAAAAAGCAGGCCAAAAATGGAGAATATTTAACCCTTGAAAGTAGGAAATTGCACTGGGTGAGATCTCTGCCGATACAGCACCCCACCCCCGCGCCCGAGGATTAGCCTCAGCCTGTGTGACGCAGGGCATTCAAAGGAAGAGTGGAGGGCTTCCAGAGGAACTATATTTCTATGGGGAATATCTTGAAGAGATCAACAGAGGCGGGTTCCCAAGCATGCAGAGAAATTCCCCTGAAATCCTGAGCGGCCCCCACAGGTTGTGAATATACAAGGGGTCCCCCAAGGAGAAAGCAACACAGGGAGGCAGAAAAACTGAAGAGAAGTTTCAGCACTGCCCATGGAGGGGAGACAGAGTTTAGAGTTTAAATCCCACCAAGTTAGGAAGCCTGGTGAATCCTTCAGGTTTTCTACTCAAATTTCAGAAGGGCCATTCTCAGAAGTAAAAGATGTCTTAGGACTAAGAGTCCATCCTCAAAGAAAGGCAAAATTGAAACAGACCCACCCTAACAAAGCATAAGACAAACTTCCATGAATTCAAGCTAATTATCCAGTTACCTCCATGTCTGCTAGAGGAAAAAGAAACAAGCTTCAGAGACAGAAAACAGAATCCAGACTCTACAATGTGTCCAGTATCAATAAAAAGAAAAAAAATTGCTGGAGGGGTGCCCGGGTGGCTCAGTTGGTTAAGTATCTGACTTTGGCTCACGTTATGATCTCATGGTTCTCGAGTTTGAGCCTCGCGTCAGTCTCTGTGCTGACAGCCTGCTTCAGATTCTGTGTCTCCCTTTCTCTCTGCCCCTCCCTGTTCATAATCTCTCTCTGTCTCTCTCTCTCAAAAATAAATAAATGTTAAAAAGAAACTTTAAAAAATTACTATATATGAGAAAAAAAAGGAAAATATCCCCTGAAGATAAAAGGCAATCGATAGAAGTGTGTGCTGAGATGGCCTAGCTTTTGGAATTAGCAGTAAGAAGTTAACACAGCTATTATAAAATATGTGCACGTGCTTACACTGAAAGATAGCAATAATGAAAGAATAGATGGGAAATCTCAGGAAGGAAATGGCAACTAAATACAAAACCAACACCAACATTATAGAACTGTGTTAAGTACAGCATCTGAAATGAAAAAGTCACTGGATAAGCTAAACAACAAATTCAAAGTAGCAGAAGAAAAGGTCACTGTACTTGAAGACAAATCAATAGAAATTATCCAACCTGAGTACCAGAAAGAATTACATATTGAACAAAAAAGGACAGTCTTAGACATCAAGAAGTCCAACAGATGTATAATTAGGGACTCCCAAAAAGAGGAGAAAGAGAATGAGGCAGGAGAAGAATTTAAGAAATATTAGCTGAAAGTCTTCCAAATGTAATGGAAAACATCAGGCTACAAATCTAAGCAGCTCAGTGAATCCCAAGCATGAAAACCACAAAACAAATAAAAACAACAAAACAAACAAGCCCTAAGCACATTACATTGAACTGTTGAAAACCAAAGATACAGAGAAATTCTTAAAAGCAGTTAGGGAAAAAGTCACAGTATATATATACCCAGAAACAATGTTAAGCAAATGGCAGCTGATTTCTAGTCATAAATAGCAATAAAACAGAGAACACGGAGCAGTATCTTTAAAAAGTTGAAAGAAAAAAGTCAACTCAAAATTCTTTCTCTTGGGAAAATATCTTTAAAAATGAAGACGAAAGAAAGACATTTTCAGATAAACAGAAACTGAGAGTATATATTGCCAACAGATTAGCCTCATAGGAATTGGTGAAGAAAATTTTTCAGGCAGGGGCACCTGGCTAGCTCAGTCTGTGGAGCATGTGACTCTTGAACTTGGGGTTGTGAGTTCGAACCTCAGGTTGGATGTAGAGATTACTTAAACATAAAATCTTTTTTTTAAAAAAGAAAGAAAAAGAAAAAGTGCACTGAAAAAGAATATTAAAAAAAAGAAGAAAAAGAAAAGAAAACTTTCAGGCAGAAAAGAAGTGAGACTGGATGGAAACTCATCTATTAGAAGAACCAGAAAGAGCAGAGAAAATGGTGAACACGTTGGTAGATGTAAGATTAGCTTTTTACTCTTAATCTTTTTAAAAGATAACTTATGGTTAATGCAAAAAAAAATTAGCTTAATTATAATGGCTTTTTTAACAATTTTGAGATATGTAGACACTTTTGCCTGATGGTAATTAATGCTTTGCCACTTTTTGCCTTGAAGATTGTATCTGAGGTTTTAACTATTTTATCGATCCTTTCAAACAACTAACTTTTGGATTTATTAGTTTTCTCCATTGTGTGTCTTTTTACTGCATTCATCTGTGAATTTATTTTTATTATTTCTGTCCTTCCCTGTGCTTTGTACTTAATTTGATCTTTTTTATCCTCTTGGGCTGAAAATTTAGAAATTGATGGTCACTAGGAAATATTTTTCTAATTTACACTGTGACTTATGTGGTCCAAGGATTATTCAGAAATATATATATATATATATATATATATATATATATATATATACTTAATATTTAGAGCTTTTAAAGCTCTATTGTTACTATTCATATCTAATTTAATCTTATTATGGTCAAGACTTTGACCCAGCACCTGTTCTATCTTGGAAAGTGTATTATCAAGAGAAAGAACAAAATGTGGGGCTTGGGAAGCCTTGCCCTCTAAAGCAGCAACTTTATTTTGGGGGGTAAAAGGCTCAGAAACCTCCTTGAGAAGATGATGGAAATTATAGCTCTTCTCTCCAGAAAAACATGTTCAATAGGCACATGTATACATTTTGCATGCTATTTAGGGGTTCACAAATCCTATGAATAAGAACAAAATGGAATTCTTGGCACCTTCACATCAGAACACTATGCTCAAAGGTGATTTTTTTAAGAGTCTTTTAAAATTGAAGTATAAATACTAGGTAATGCAAACATCATTTAAATGTACAGTTTAGTTTTGACAAATGCATACACACGTGTAATCCACACCCCTATTCAGACAGAAAACATTTCCATCCCTAGAAAGCTCCCCCATGTTCTCTCCTGGCCAATCTCCCCATCCGCAGAGGCAACTACTTTTGAGGGAGATTTTTAGTGCACGTGGATAGGGGCCACATTTCCTAAACACTGGTTTTTCAGAGACAACATCCCTAGAAAGCGGATGCAAAATAAGAAATGGTCATCTATTTGTATCAAAAAGAAACAATATAACACCATCCCCAAAAGAGGTGTCCTAAAAAGCTTCCGTTAGCCATGTCCTGTACTCATAAGCCCTAAGCGCCCTGTAGCACCTCAGGAAATAGAAATGTCTTCAGGAAGTCACTGCGTCCAAGAGACCCTCAGAAAAAAAACCAACATAGCCCGTAGGACCTTTCAATTTCACTCTTTACCTGGTCAGCTTCTGAATCTGAGGGGACCACCAATACCACGTCACCCCTTTGTAAGGTAAGTTCATCAGAATTTGCTGCCTCAAAATCGTGCAGTGTTTCCACCTGCAAAAGATTTTAGAAGAATTTACTAATTTTATTTTTTTAACATTTATTTATTTTTGAGAGAGAGAGAGAGAGAGAGAGAGAGAGAGAGAGAGAAAGACACAGAGCATGAGTGGGGCAGGGGCAGAGCAAGAGGGAGACACAGAATCCGAAGCAGGCTCCAGGCTCCGAGCTGTCAGCACAGAGCCCAATGAGGGGCTTGAACCCACAGACCGTGAGATCATGACCTGAGCCAAAGTCGGACGCTTAACCAACTGAGTCACCCAGGCGCCCTGAATTTACTAATTTTAAAAAGAAAGGAAGCGTAACATTGAAGTCTCTCAGCCAGATGAGCAGCAGGTACTTGTAGAAGTCTCTCCAACCCGGATAAAAAAGACGGTGATTCTAACATACCTCAAGGGAGAAGACCTCTAAACACAGAAAGAAGTCCTGTTTACTTAAAACATCCAATTCTTGAAGACTGATACTGAGGCAGTTTGGATGTACATTTAGGAACACAATACGTTCTGCAAGAGTTGAAACGTAGTGCTTTTGTTAAATTTCAATTCATCCTATTTTTATTAGAGATTTACATTTTATTATCACTAATGCTTTATTATTGTTCGTTTTTAAACTTGAACTAAAAATGCCTAGTTGGAAGTGCCTCTAACTTCACTTCTGTCATGTAATTAAGGATTGGAAAAATCATCACTTCCCATGTTATATGGGAAGTACTATTTAATTAAACGCAGGGATCAGTTCCTATATAAACTTCCTTCCCTAGCTTACCTTTGAAACCATGCCAATCTGTTTCTTTTCTTTCATTTTTTTTTTAACTGAAACATAGGGGCACCTGGGTGGCTCAGTTGGTTAAGTGTCTGGCTTCAGCTCAGATCATGACCTCATAGTTTGTGGGTTTGAGCCCCGCGTTGGGCTCTGTGCTGACAGCCCAGAGCCTGGAACCTGCTTCGGATTCTGTGTCTCCCTCTCTCTCTGCCCCTCCCCCGCTCACTCTCTGTCTCTCAAAAATAAATAAAAACATTAAACCAAAACTGAAATCTATTTGGGGTGCCTGACTGGCTCAGTCGGAAGACCATGTGACTCTTGAGCTTGGGGTCATGAGTTTGAGCCCCAAAGTGGGTGTAAAGATTACTTAAGTAAATAAGTAGAATTTAAAAATTGAAATATAAACATAAATGAATAAATAAACGTTGAAATATATTTGACAAGTAATATTATGCAAATTCAAGGTGTACAACATGCTAATTTGACACATTTATATACCCTAATATGATGCCACTGTAACACCTCTATCATGTTGTGTAATTACCATTTCTTTCTACTGGTTGGAATAATTAAGATCTAGTCTCTGAGCAAGTTTGATGATTATAATACAATATTGTTGTCTGTATTCACCATGCTGTGCATTAGATCTCTAGGGCTTAGCTTCTACTCATTGGAAGTTTATACCCTTAAACAACACCTGTCCTCTCTCCCTACCCCCTCTTTCGCCTTTTTTGGAAAGACTTATTCAAAATTTGATTATAAAAAAATTTTTAAAAAACAAAGTAGAAAGAAGAGTATAATGACCCACATACTCCTCACCAGCTTGAACAACTATTCAGTCATGGACGGGTGTATTTCTCCCATGTCCCTCCCCTTAGCCCTACCCCCCTGAGGTTAAGGGATTGGCTGTACTCTGCATACAGAATGATAAAATGTCAGAGCTGGAAATGAGGATTTTATTCTCAAAGCCACTTTGCTGCTGAGAATGAGAAGCACAGAGAGAGGAGTGATGTTCCTGGGGCCGCTGCAGTTAGTGAGGGGAGTGGGGGTGGCCCCAGGGAGGCTGGCCTTGCAGGGAATCCGCCTCCTTGACTTCCTGTGCTCTGCTTACCACACAGCGGACACCTGCCCTCACTAACCACACGTTTAATTGTTCCTCTGTGTGATTCATTCATAAATCCATTCCACCCGCCCCGGCCCCATCTGAGGTAGCAAGGGGACAGGTCTCTAATGAGCAGAGAGAGAAAAAAAAGATGACTAGGGGCACCTGGGTGGCTCAGTTCGTTAAATGTCCAACTTTGGCTCAGGTCATGATCTCACGGCTCATGGGTTCGAGCCCCGCATCTGTGCCGTTAGGACAGAACCCACTTTGGATCCTCTGTCTCCCTCTCTCTCTGCCCCTCCCCTGCTTGCATGCACACTCTCTCTCAAGAACAAACATTTAAAAAAAGAAAAAAGAGGACTATTCCTCTCCACTCCCGCCCTCACAAACACACTTAAATTTAACATTTGTGAAAGAAAAAGAGCTGAGTTTTGAAACGTAAATTCATATTATGGAACTGAAAATTCCCACCCATATTCTATTAAGGAGGATTAACTGCCTTTGGCACTTAGCTTAAGCCAGTGTTTTCAGGTATTTACCGAAAACAGGTTTTGGGTAAGGCCCCTTCCCTTTATGAAAGCTCTAAGTAGCCATTTTTTTTTCAAAAAATTTTAAATGCTTATTTACTTTCTAAAAGATGGAGAGACAGAGTGTTAGTGGGGAAGAGGCAGAGAGAGAGGGAGACACAGAACCGGAAGCAGGCTCCAGGCTCTGAGCTGTCAGCGCAGAGCCTGATATGGGGCTGGAACTCACGAACTGCAAGATCGTGACCTGAGCTGAAGTCGGACACTTAACCAACTGAGCCACCCAGGCGCCCCTCCAAGTAGCTATTTGATGGTGTCTCCGAACATAACCTTCATCCCATTGATTTGAACCTGTCTTCCCTCCAGTGCAGAAAAAGAATACATATTGCAAAAGGCAAAAGTAAACAGCCGAAAATCAAAGTTTCCAGCAAAAGGGCCTCAAAGCAGAGGAAGGACAACTGGCCACCAGACCTTGTAGAGGAAGCCGGGAGGCACTTCCTGAGACAACTGGCTTGCGGCTGGAGCGGAAGGCACGGGCTGGGAGTCCTCACCCGCCCTGGGCTCTGCGGCCAGCTCTGGGGGCTCGCTGGTGGAAGCCGCGGCCATGGGGGTCTCCTTGGTCTCTGCCACCTCAGCTGCTTCGTGTTCTTCCCCTTCGTTGTTGGAGGCGGGCTCTATGACGACTGAAGGGATGACCTTCTCCTGCGGGAAGAAAAATGTGATGGTGCCGAGCAGAGGCTGGGAGCGAAGAAAAGACTTGTGCACTGCTTCTATCCCTGGCATACCCTCCATGGCTCCCACTTTCCCCACATCCTCTATTCAACAAAGTGCCCGCTGTTCCCCAAAACTGGCCCAAACCTTGCAGGACCTTCCTCCTGACATGGCCTCCTTTCTATCTCTCCTGAGACAGAAACCCTTGGCAGGATTGATTTCTGGACCCCTGAGCAGTCAGGCAGTTTGCTAAGAAGTGGGGTTTCTGTGGAAATTGGGAAGGGGGTAGGAGACTGCAGGGAGGGAAGGGGGTCATGTCAGGGCGGGGAGACAATCCTGAAAGAGAATGTAGTAGGGTTCCAGGAATAGCCTCGTTTTTGCCATGGTCCACTCTTGTCCCACTGAATACTAACACTGTTTTTTTTTTTTTTTAATGTTTATTTATTTATTTTGACAGAGGGAGGAGGGGCAGAGAGAGAGAGGGAGAGGGAGAATTACAAGCAGGGTTCTGCACCATCAACGTGGAGCCCAATGTGGCGCTCGAACCCACAAACTGTGAGATCATGACCTGAACTGAAACCAAGAGCTGGACGCTCAAGCTACTGAGCCACCCCAGTGCTCCCTAACACTGTTTGGAGGGGACATATAACCTCCTGTGATCCCTTTTCTCCCAGGGTCCCGCGGGACTCCTGAACAGCCTGCAACCATATTGCAGTTTGGAGAAAATCTGCCTCTGCTTTGCTAGTTGATTATCGTCAGAGCCCACACTGCAGTTACAGTTGGAGGGCGCTAATTCCACCCCCCTCCCCACCACCACTCCGAGGACTCTACTCTCCAGGGGTAAAGCACCAGAGGATCAAGACCCCCCTTGTATTTTGCAACAAAGATGAGCAAGAAGAGGAATTTGACTAGCATAATGGAAGTCTTGGAGATGTTTACTGCCTTTCCGGTCAAGTTCTACATTCCCTCTGATATCAGTGGGCGCTCCCGTTATTTTGGGAGAAATAGCCCAGTTATTATTTGGAGAAAAGAATACACTCTTTCAACAAGTGTAACCATGGAATACAAACACACTTCTGGCACTGTGACAAGAAAACCCGGTGAACAAATGGAACGTATTTTGAGGCATTTCTCCAGATACCAGTACTCCCCGCTGTTTTTCTAGTGGGATCAAAGGGATCACTTGCTTTCAAGCTTTGAGTAACCCTGGAGAAGATTCGGGACAGATTTCTCCTGAGTAAACTCATCAGGACAAAGGAAAGCAGAACACTGAGAGCCCTTTTCACTGTTACCTCCTGGAATCTAGAAGAACCAAACGTGGGGTTTAGAAGACCTTCCCCCCCCTCCCCGCCCCCATTGTGAAATATGGATTTGTTGACTTTGAACACTTCTCTGAAGAAGCCAAGACCTGAGGCCAATCGGGCAAGTTCATGTATGTATTTAGTGACCTGCTGTCTTTTGTCCTTTTGAATGTGCAAATGAGGGGCGGGGGTTGGTGAAAGGAGCCTAATGGTGAATTTGGGGGCACTCTAATAATAAAAATAATCCCTACATACTACTAAGAATGAATATGATTTAACTACTAATGTTGGGTTCTCACTGGGTGCCTGCCACCAGGCTAAGCGCTCACTGTACAGCCGTTTTCTCACGTAATCTATGCCACAGCCCCATTATTCTGTCATATTCTCTCCCTCCTCCCTCCACCTCACTTTTTCATGGTCTATGCTTCCTTCTTTTTCTCTGTCACCAGGGGGGCCCGCGTGAATCTCACAATGCTGACATCGAGAGAATGCCAGGACCATTCTTTCTGAGAAGCTTATATATATACATATATAAATATATAGATAACAACAAAAATATAAATAACACATATAAAATGAATTTAAAATTTTAAACATATATGAAGTTATATGATGATATATATCATATAGTAACGTAGATAAAATTCTATTTTGTAACGTGGGGCACCACACAATGGCCACAGACCTATTCTGCACCCAAAGGGGAGATCAGCACTCCCCAGGAAACAGTATTTCAACTGGCACCACCTGCCCGGAGCCTCCATTTCACTGGGACACTCACCTGAGGTGCTGCTACTTCGGACTCTTCGGGTTGAGATCTGTCACCATCCATGGCCTGTGCGGTATCTGCGTCGGTCCGGGCCTCCTCTACACCTGCTCCTTCCCCAGTGGGAAGAGCTGCCTTCTCCATCTCTGCCTCCTCCACTGGCGCCTCCTCAGCAGCCGAAACCAAGGTGGCAACAGTCACATCAGCATCCGTCCCAGGCACGACCTGCAAACCGGGAACCGGACAGGTTGTGTCTGTACCTCCATGGGACTCAACAAGAGTCAGACTCGGCCCTTCCACTTCCATCCCCTCTCCTGAGGCTCATCGGATGTCGAAGTTCTCTGTGACGTACCGAAGCCCAGGATTCAGGCATGGTGGGGCCCGCCCTCCGTCCATCAGAGCTGACCTCTCTTCCATGGGAACAAAAGGCACGGCACAGGGAAGAACGGCCAATGGTAGTGTAATGGCACTGTTGGGTGCCGATGGTGGGTACACTTATAGTGAGCAGAGCAGAACGCACAGACTTGTCAAATCACTACGCTGTACACATGAAACTAACGTAACCTGCTGTGTCATCTACACTTCACTTTAAAAAAACGGAAAATGACGACCCTTCTTCCTGAGCCCCCAATGATGCCACATTCCTCAGCTTCCCTTGCACTTCGGGATGGCAAATGGAATTTGAATGAACGTGATGTATGTCATTCCTGAGACATGGCTTTTAAGGGTGGGTGGTCCCCTTCCCAAGGTATTTCTATTTTTGTCGCCTGAAAGTGGATGGTGGCAAAGCCCTAGAAGATATCTGAGTCACAAAATGGAAGGGGACCGACCCCAAAACCCGGATCAGGGAAGAAAGCTACATTAAGAAAAGCATCCTCACCATGCAAAGTCAAAATTTAGAAAAACTGCATTTCAGTATAAACTCTAAAATCTTCGTGGGGAAGGTCCCAGAAGCTAAATCGCAATCGTGAAAAAAATATATTGGGGAGTTTTCTCAATGGGACTTCCTGGGAATGAAGGGGAAAAAAATTTTGTTATAAAATATGCATTGTAATCAAAAATCAAATCAAATTTGGGGTCCTTTAATATGAGAAGTCAACTAGAAAAGAAGTTAAAAAATTTCTTTTGGGAGGGCTGGATGGCTCAGTCAGTTAAGCTTCTGACTTCAGCTCAGGTCACGATCTCATGGTTCATGAGTTCGAGCCCCGCATAGGGCTCTGTTCTGACAGTTTAGACTGGAACCTGCTTTGGATTCTGTGTCTGCCTCTCTCTCTGCTCCTTCCCTGCTCATACTCTCTCCCTCAAAAATAAATAAACATTAAAAAAAATTTGTTTCTAAGGTTGGACATAGTCAAAGAAGAGCTTTAAGTAGCATTTAAAACTTGCAAAAATTAAATAAAATGCAATCAGAAGTTTTATTTTTGAACAGATTGGTTATAGAGCGCACATCTAAGACTCTAACATCAGTTTGGCAGGCCTGATTTGCAAAGTCCAAATCAGAAAAGACTGAGGAAGAAGAATATTCAATTGATCTTATATAATACACCCAAGACACATATTTCAAAAAAGTTATCTGCTGTGATCAGCATTAGCTGTTCCTCTTCTCTACTGAATAAATTCCAACCAGCTTGTCCCGTTAGGTTAGGAAAGTTCTAGTGTTGCTGATATTGACTGCCACACCCAGAACAGGAAATGGACAGTGCAGAGCAGGCATCAGAAGTAGAAGATGGAGAATGTGAGCCACAGACCTAATATCAGAGCAGCACAGTTTAAATTTTTTTTTTAATTTTATTCATTTTTGAAAGAGAGAGCGCAAGCAGGGGAGGGGCAGAGGGAGAGGGAGACACAGAATCCAAAGCAGGCTCCAGGCTCCGAGCTGTCAGCACAGAGCCCCACGCAGGGCTTGAACCCACAGACTGTGAGATTGTGACCTGACCTGAAGTCAGATGCTCAGCTGATTGAGCCACCCAGGTGCCCCCAGGGCAGCACATTAAAAAACAAAACAAGGGGCGCCTGGGTGGCTCAGTCGGTTCAGCGTCCTACTTCAGCTCAGGTCATGATCTCGTGGTCCGTGAGGGCTGTGAGTTCTAGCCCCGCGTCGGGCTCTGTGCTGACAGCTCAGAGCCTGGAGCCTGTTTCAGATTCTGTGTCTCCCTCTCTCTGACCCTCCCCTGTTCATGCTCTGTCTCTCTCTGTCTCAAAAATAAATAAATGTTAAAAAAAAATTAAAAAACAAAACAAAACAAAGAACCCTTCTTCTGACTCAAATTTATAGGTAACAGATGAAAGAAAACCAACCCACCACAGAATGCATTTGTCTACAACATAATATTGTGCTTTCGGGATGAAAAACAGTGCTAACAGCTATCCTATTTGTTACATGGCCAAGTATTACTCATATTCTTAGAAATTTACTTGCCTCCCTTATAGGAATTTGGCTCTCCACACAGTGTGCAGTGATCCAACTTGTAGTCACAAACCATGACGTACCATTTCCTTCTTTTTTTTTTTCCCTACCCCATCTTGAAAGTACTGGGTTCAGAAAAGTAATGCTTATATGAATGGTAACACATTCATTTACAGCAAATTTATCTGTGAACAATTATTGAAGTGGGGATTCAGACTCTGGTGAATGACGGAACATTCCCCTAAATACAAAGTTTGTTCAAAAATTTAAGAGAACTGCATTTCTTGTTTTAAGTGAACACGTCTTTGTGTGCATGTATCGTTGCTGTTGTCAGGGGAGTGATAATCAGCACATAAATCTGCAGGGCATCTTCATTCCAAGAACAATGAACAATTATTCATAGCTTTGCCATTGAAGAAATCAACGGGCTGTCTCCAGGATCCTAAGGACTTCCTGGCAAAGTTTCTTCCACATCGGAAACGATATATAAAGACAGTGTGCATACAGTGGACTTTCAGACTCAAATGTAGAAAGCATGTGGTGTTACCACAATTCTGAGTTACTTACGCTTTCCATCTGCTTGAAAACTCACACCTATGGAGTGAGTATCTCCCTACTCTTCAACGGCATCAAACCAGGTGGACTGTGTATCATGCAGATGGTACACACACATGCACACATACACACAGTCACAGATCAAAAGGCAACCATTGTGTTGTTGAACAGGCTACCCCTCCCAATGATTATGCACAAATCCTTCCATCCATATATGTGCCAAGCACAAACCACTAGGGATTGGATTTTACTCTCAACTGAACTGATGTATGTCCAGAAGAGAATATATTTCTGTGAAGTCTTAATGGTGCTGTCAAAAATAACTTAACTCTCTCCATACAAAAAGAATGTTAATCAGGAGTCCCTGATTTATCTCTAGTGCTCTAAAGAGCTATCAGGTTGATCATACCAGATCTTACGACTGCAAGATATACCTGGCAGTATGTTATCACCTTGCCTTTGCTAAATAATTTAAACAGCTGTCATTGGCTGGATGTGACTGAGACCTTGATAGTGTGGCTGCTGTGATTCCAGCCACCAGCAGGTGGAGGCCAAGGGCAATGTCTGTCCCCAGCTCGGATGTTTTGCTGATCTCAAAGGAGCAAATACCCCAGTTTCCACCGGTCAGCAATTTACCTAATCTGTCACGTACACGAAAAGGGGGGCGGGGGGGGGGGAGGGGAGAATGATGGCCAACACAAATCACCAAAAGATTTAAATTAAAAATGTTAGTAAAGGCGAAGTGCCAAGGAAACAGACACTTTGACTACAGATAAATAAATAAGACATTAAAACAATTCTAAATGAACTACTTGGAAGAGGGCAGAAATTAACACGCTCCCATTCTTCTCTCGAGTCCATTAGCAATGAATTCCCATTTCTCTAGCTAAACATAACACTTAGATTTTACAGACCTTAAGACTATTTCAGAAACATAGAAAGACTGTCTGCTACCTGTCTTCCTTCCTTTCTGCTTCCAGAACTGGCTCTGAAAATCAAGAATGCCCAATCCTCCTTTTATGTCTGGAATCTGTTCCACATTTTCTGTTCTTACCAAAATATCTCCAATGCAT
Source organism: Panthera onca (assembly GCF_046562875.1). Lineage (NCBI taxonomy): Eukaryota > Metazoa > Chordata > Mammalia > Carnivora > Felidae > Panthera > Panthera onca. The sequence continues at coordinate 75,533,732 of NC_138340.1, read as the reverse complement.
ATTTACTGACTGTAATAACAGAACAACATAAACGTACACTGGAAAACAGAACTCCATTTGCTCAGACTAGGTGTGAGCTCCAGATAATATCAGAGACAGATTGAAAAAGTGATTTTCGGTGACAGAGTTATCCCTCTTTTTGTTATTATTTTTATGGGTTCCAATTTGTTAGCTATTTGTAGATTCAGAAATGGGAAACATTTTCTGGACTCTGCTTACTTACTACTAGAGATGTTACAACTGCTAGGAAACACCACAATGATTAACGACTGCTATCTGTTGTTTGTTTGTTTTTTTAAGTGTCATCGGGGAGACCAGAGGACTGGAACTAGTGAAAGTATTTCAAGCCTATGACAGTCAATGTTGTTAAATTTTTCTTGTCCCCACAAATGTTAAGGGAAACACCATTATCTTAACTTCTGCCCCAAACGTACTATCTGTGTGGCACCTGGAGGGCTCAGTTAAGTGTCTGACTTCAGCTCAGGTCATGATCTCACAGCTCGTGGGTTCGAGCCCTGCGTCGGGCCCTGTGCTGACAGCTCAGAGCCTGGAGCCTGTTTCCGATTCTGTGTCTCCCTCTCTCTGCCCCTCCCCTGATCACATTGTCTCTCTTTCTCTCAAATATAAGTAATCATTAAAGAAAACCTGTACTATCTGGTGGCCAAATAGATTTATGGTGGGAAACGGCTCATGCAAAGAGATATAAAAAAGTTCTCCCTGCCCTTGGGAACATGTTGACTGTACCCAACAGGCCCACTGAAGCAAAGGCATCCTGACTAGTGGCAATTTGCACATGCATCACAAAAACCACAAGCACCAGGAGGGGCTCTCACTTTATCACACCACGCAGATCTTACTGCTGGAGCTTCTGCCTCAACAATCTCTTTGATGGAAAGCATTTTGGTCCTGGCATTCGTGCCAAAGCCCTTCCAAACACCTGTTAGCAAAGCTTCCGGAAGTGGAATGCAATGAATTCAATGCAGCAATGGGGTGTGTCTCCCACAAAGCAGGGAAACACAACAGGATGATGGAAACCAGCCAACCCCTCCAGGAGATGGCGCCCCGAAAGCAGGTCCACAAGGACCCAGATTCCAGACAAGAGTAGTGATTGGCTGCACAATAATTTGCAATCTTGTGTAATTTATTGATTTATTTTGTTTACTCATTGTTTGTTTTCTTGGCAATGTTAGCTCTGAGCAATGGCGGAAAAGCCAGCAAGGTCTGAGGACTACCCTAGAATGAAATTCCATACGTACGTATTGGCTAGGCTATTTTAACTGAAAATAGGCATTTCTCTGATGAAAAAAATAATGGATACCATGGGTTTAAAAACAATAGAAGAAATAACATTTCACATATTGATTTTTACTCATTTTCTGTGCTTAGAGGGGCTTTATTGTCTGTTTTACAACACACAGATTATGTTTCTTAGAAAAATTGTATCAATGGTTATATAATTTGTACTTTATTTTTTTCTTTTTCTTTTTAATGATTATTTGAGAGAGAGAGAGAGAGAGAGAGAGAGAGAGAGGCAGAGAGAGAGAGAGAGGGAGACACAGAATCTGAAGTAGGCTCCAGGCTCTGACCCACAAGCACAGAGCCCGATGTGGGGCTCAAACTCATGACCCCTGAGATCATGACCTAAGCTGAAGTTGGACACTTCACCAGCTGAGCCACCCAGGCGCCCCTATTGTTTTTTCCTATTTAGCAATTTATTTAACAGTTTTGTCGTTGAACACTAGTTGCTTTCTACTTTAAATATTATACTAATACTCTGAGAAAGGTCTTTGTTTATAACCATATTTATAGCAATTGCTTAGACGACACAGGTAAATAGTTTCAATACTCAACTATAATCCCTTTATTCATTTATGATGTCCTTATTGAGTTCTGTTTTTGAATTTTTGCCCAGCACTTTATTAGGGTAACAGTCAATATGGAGAAAATAAAAAGAATCATACACTGAACATCCAAGTGCCTACTACTTGGGACTTTCAATCCACACGTTACATTTGCTTTATCCTGTCTGTCCAGGCTGACTGAGTCATCTTTCAGTCTATCACAATGTTTTCCAGGAAATTCTATGGTGACTCTGTAGCCCTTACATATTTGATAATATCTTTCTGCTGCTTCCATATGTGACCAACTATACTGTATTGGGGTTAAATAGCTACAATGTGATTTTTTTGTGTTCAAAATCTGCATGTTGGTATAATAGTTCCTGAACTTTAGTACTGGGAAGGGCAAGTCCAAGGCCTGCCTGGTTGTTCTTTGGTAGCACATCCCCCCCACGCCCCCATCCCTGCCCATGTGAAATGCTTGCAGAACTTTCTTCCAAGCTCTGAATTTAAAACTCTGAAAGAATACATTCAGATGTTAGGCTCTCATCAATAGTGCATTTTTGTTGGTGATTTCTTGTGATCTGCACGCAGTAATTCCTTCAACTAGAAAAATGAGGAAATTTTCAGCTCAAGCCTGTTTTCTTCTGTTGTGCTGGCTGGTGCTGCATCTGCCTTTTTTTTTTTCCTTTTAATGTTTGGGGGGGGGGCATTAGCGGGGGCGGGGCAGCAAGAAAGGGAGCCACAGAATTGGAACAGGCTCCAGGCTCTAAGCTGTCAGCACAGAGCCCGACGCGGGGCTCAAACCCACAAATGGTGAGATCATGACCTGAACCAAAGTCGGACACTCAACTGACGGAGCCACCCAGGCGCCCCAGCAACTACTCCTTTCTTTAAGGTGAACAGTTATCCGTGAATCCTTTCCTCAGTCTTTGACTCCTACATCTATTACCTTTGCTTATGATTTCCCTCTTTGTGTCAGGAGAGCTCCCCCTATCTGTCTATCTGTCCTATCACAAAACCCATTCTCTACATTATGGCTTCTGGTCTTCACCACTTCTGCAAATTTTAATTCTAATATTACATTTCCTCCCCTTAAAATTGTTTCTTACATCATCTGCCTCATAAGCAATTCCCTTTTTATCTCAATGCGGTTACCTTATCACCACCTCTCTCATTTTTTGTTTCACGTAAGGAAGGACATCTTGGATTTTGCTGACAAAAAATGTTGGTAATTTTATCTTGTTCTCTAAAGATAATTTATTTTTTTTTTAATTTTTTTTTTTAACGTTTATTTATCTTTGAGACAGAGAGAGACAGAGCATGAACGGGGGAGGGTCAGAGAGAGAGGGAGACACAGAATCAGAAGCAGGCTCCGGGCTCTGAGCAGTCAGCACAGAGCCCGATGCGGGGCTCGAACTCCCGGACCGCGAGATCGTGACCTGAGCCGAAGTCGGACGCTTAACCGACTGAGCCACCCAGGCGCCCCTCTAAAGATAATTTAAACTCTGTATCCATTAGGCAATGTTTTCCTCCTTTTGGGTTGCTCTCTCTACAGCCATTTTAAAAATGTGTTGACTTGTTTTATTATATAAAATTAGGGGAGATCTCTCTAGGCCTGATCAGTAGACACAGGACCATCTTCTTGGCTCCTTTTATTCCCCCATTTGGAGATGTCCTTTCCAGAACAGGAGCTGGGGAAGGATGCATCAAGTGTCTACACAAAGCATCTGTCATGAATGCCTCCGTATGTGTCAAAGGACAAACTGCTATGAGAGAAGCAGCAGACCCAGAATGACCTTGATGCTTCGGAAAGATGCTCCCACCCCACGGGGGGCTGGATGCCAACTGCGTTCTGCCCAGATTGGATGAATGAAACGATCACATACTTATTCATGCCAGGCTTCGTTATCATACTTTAACGATCTGTTTAATCCTCGGTTTGTGCAAAGTCCTCTGGTCTTGGCTAATACTTTCAGAATACAGCACCACTGATACTTTGACTTTCTTTGTATACTTAAGTGTAAAGGGCATTAAAATGAAAACAAACAAACAAACAAACAAAAAGCCCAACCCTGGTAATAGTGAAGCTGATGTAAGTTTGTGATTTTTTTTTTAATGTTTTCAGGTGTTTCATTTAATTTTCAGTTATGTGCTCCTGGGATGCATTTCATTTTCATTAAAATACTCCTGGGGTAAGTAACACAAATGGTAACTAAAGAATGTAAGAAATGTACTGTATATTGTTAATCTGGTTAAAGGACATTTTATACCAGAGTCAGAGAGTAGCCATCTTCTGGATACTTGCTCTTGGAAGAGGCACTTGGCCCAAAAGGTCACTGAATTCTAGGCTTGCCAATTTACCCCAAATGTGAAGAGTAAGAATTCTGATCCACAGGCAGACTTCTGCTTGACAGGTTCAACGTATGCACATCCCACAGCCTGTGGGGAAACTGACCTTTACTGTGATTCTAGAGTTTTCTAGGCGTTACACCCCTGGTTTTTCACATTTATTGCACATTTATGTGCCCAACATCCCAATTAGGTATCATTCCCATTTTCTACACAAGTCAACGAATACTTAGAGGTAAAGCAACTCACCCTATCAGTAAACCAGGAGCAACACAGTTTGTCTAAGTCTACATTCCGTGTTTTGTCACACCATCCCGAATCCCAGAAGACAATGCACCACTCCAGAGTTCTGTAGTCATCCTGAGATGTAGAACATCCCCATGGACTCACTGCTTCCTACTGACAACTAAGCAAGTGATGCTTGGTGAAGAATGTGAGTGTATTTTCACAAACTCTAATGCATTCACCTGTTGTCTTGGAATGCCATTCTTTATAGTGAGATTTGTAGATTATAAATAAAATCTTTATCCACATACATGCACTATTTATGGGGCACCTAAGCAAACATATCATAAAATCCCTCTTAATGGAGAGCTAATTATATGACAAAAAGATAACGAGAAATGGTTGGTTGGGTAGAATTTCCCTAACGTTAGTTTTGCCGATTGCCCTATAGATGCATTGTTTAGAAAGATATGTATGTGGTGGGAGAGAAGGTCAACCGTCTTTTGGCTTTACCCTCTGCACTACGGAGTTACAACTGAGAACACTTAGAAACTCAGCAGTTGGACATTCTTGGTTATATTCACATTAGAGACAAATAGGATCCCAAAGCTGGAAGGGCCATGGGGTTCATCTAACCCAATGTCACCATTTTACAGATGAGAAAATGGGATGGAATGCCAGCACCACTGGGAGAGAGAGCTGGAGTTCCAAGTCTTAGTTGTGATTCTTCCACTAATCAGCATGGGAGCTGGAATGAAACCCTGAGTCCCTCTAGAAAGTCAGAAAGGGAGATAAATAGCATAAAGGAAATGCTGGTCACAGGCCACCCCTGCCCTTTTCCTACCCATCCCTTAAAATGGATCCAACCTGAGCCCTTGACTTGTCTGAAGATCCTAACATTTGTGTCTAAATACAGGATTTTCCTCCAAATGCATTTTAAAGAAAAGTCTAAGAGGCAACTAGCATCATTTTAGCTCCAAAGACTCCTGTACTGAGACACAGGCTGGTGGCTGGTACTCCTCTCCACACAAACTATATTGAAAACAGCTCAGGCCTTCATTTTTCTTCAGCAGGACTGCAGAGGTGAGTTCTCCCATGGACACCACCCCCAGTGGTGTTCCTTTCCAACGGGGCACCTGGTATTATTACAAACTTCATTTGATAGATCTATGCGCGTCCCTTCCTAATAAAGGAGTTTAGTGGTTTTCTTCCCCTTGACCTTCATCTCAATCATCTTTTTTCAATCTACTCTCTGAGAATTGCCTGCAGTCCCATCATCAACCGTCAGCAACCGGGTCTCAGCACAACTCAGCCACTGGGAGCAGGGTCGCCATGGCAACGTCTGTCAGACCTAGCTCCGTACTTTAAAAATTAAGATCTTCTGCAGAAATGCCAAAGTTAATGAATTTTTGGTTGGTCTGGCCTTTCAGGTCATGGCAGAGTATCCAATAATGATACGTATTCAAACAATAAAGTTTTAATTAGAGATTTACTTGCAAAGTCTATGACATACATACCTAGGACAAGTGGATTTAGCTTTCAAAGCAAAGGTGAATACGGCGTACCACATGCTCCCAGAGATGGGGATGTGAGCAGGTACCAGCTTCCAAGGAGGCTGCAAAGGACACCTTCCGTGGATACTGCACGTAGTTTCAGAGGCTGTTTAAGGAAAATGCCTTTACAGCACAAGGAACAGTTGACCTTGCCTGGCCGCATGATCTATCTTTGAATGATACATAAAGCATTTGCTGCCACTGCTCAAAGTGCCTTCTTGTGAGTGGACCGACGCTTCAGTTGGCTGCCAGACACACCCAGAGACTAGACCAAAAATGGTAATCTGCAAATCACCGAAATGTCATCAAGGTCTGTTGGCAAAACTCCCAATCTTGACCTTGCCAAAAACCACATGCGCCTTTCTGGACAGCCTGGAATCCGGCCAGATGATAGACTGGAGCCTGAATCTTGGGGAAGGGTAGGCAGCTGACAGCGGCACGTGGAAGATCCAGCTGCACACCTCTGATGTTGCAGCCTTCGCATAGCTCGCGGTATTGGTTAAGTAAAGCCTACTCCAGGGTGGTGGGTCAGCCCAGTTGCCTAGCAGATACCACAAGGGATTTGGAAATGCTTACTGCTTTAACGTAATAAGTTGTAGATTCTTGAGCACAGGAAGAGAACATATAGTTTAGCAGGTACAGCGCTCTTAAAGGAGAGATGGGCACACTGGCAGAGGCAGGTAAAATCACTTCCCCAAGGCCACCTCGCTGCTTAGCCATGGAACCCATTCTCCAGATTCTCAATTCAGGGGTCTTTCTGTTACAGCCTCTTTGATACTTGCTCTACATCCAAAGTGGGGGATTAGGGGCTCCTGGGTGGCTCAGTCGATTGAGCATCTGACTCTTGATTTCAGCTCAGGTCATGATCTCCGGGTCGTGGGATCAAGCCCTTTGTGGGGCTCCTCACTGAGCATGGAGCCTGTTTAAGATTCTCTCTCTCTCCCTCTGCCGTTCCCCGGCTCACCTGTATTCTCTCCCTCTAAAATAAAAATTAAATAAAAAAACAAACAAACAAAGTGGGGGATTAGAATACACGTTCCTTCTGAGAAGTTCAAGGCTGAGGCTGCACAAACATTTCTGCTTTCATCTTGACCCTTCAGCTACAAACCAGGAACTTCCACGGAGTCTAAGCATTAGTGGTGGGACATGCTGGGGTGAGGATGGGGAGATTTCCACCTTGCTGGGACCCCGATGGCTTTAGTTAGATGTGCTGTGAAATCGGTCTACAAATGTACTTTTTAAGAACTTTGTAAACATTTTTTCAATTATTTTAAGTTTATTTATTTATTTTAGAGAGAGAGCATACAAGGGAGGGGCAGAGAGAGAGAGAGAGAGAGAGAGAGAGAGAGAGAAAATCCGAAGCAGCCTCCGCACCGCCAAACACAGACTCTAACACGGGGCTCGAAGCCACGAACCAGGAGATCCTGGCCTGAGCCAAAATCAAGAGTCAGGTGCTTAACCAACCGAGCCACCCTGGCACCCCTACAAATGTACTTTTATAAAGCCTGCTCTTTTTAAAAATACAGTAGCTGGTGCAGTTGGGAGATGGCTATCTATGGATTAAGATGCCAGGATCTGAATTTCATGTTACCACTTTCTGGGTGTGCGAGTTTGGTTAAACCACGTATGCTCTGTGTCTCAGTTTCCTTAATCTGTAAAATGGGACAATGACACTGAGGTAAAGCCTATTTCCTGGAGCTTTGAGATAACACACATCAAATATTAGCACTCAGTGATATCTGCTGTTACTACATGGCCCCTGTTTACTTTAACCTTACTCCCTTGGTGTTATAGTCAGACTGCCTTTCGCTTCAGGCCACACAAAGTCATTCTCAAAGAAAGCATCTGAGCCACTTGAGACTTGTGGGAACAGAAGACAATTCGTCAGAGATAATTTCTCTATTCTCCCTCAAGCAGTTTTTACTGATCATACATATGGTTCCAAATCACGTCCACTCGTGAGGAGTGGTCCATGTAAAGGGCTTTTCTACCCCGGGGGAGTTGAGAAGATAGACCATCAAGAAAGGGCAAGAAGTGGATACAGAACAGGAACACACGCTAGTCTGGATGTTCAGTTCCACATTATCTGTGGACTCCATAAATCTTAGCATGCTCACTCATGGAGCGAGAGGGCTGAGCCAGTGGAATGCATCTCTGAGGCTCTCATGTATGGGGAGGGACTGGAATTGATGTGTGCGTGTGTGGGGGGGTGGTTAGTTATTACTGCCAAAGCAGAGTTGCCTTTTTAAAAATTATTTATTTATTTTTGAGAATGAGCAAGCAGGGGAGGGGCAGAGAGAGAGGGACACAGAGAACCCCAAGCAGGCTCCACACTGACAGCAGAGAGCTGGATGCGGGGCTCAAACCCACAAACCATGAGATCATGACCTGAGCCGAAACTGAGTTGGACGCTTAACTGACTGAGCCACCCAGGAGCCCTCAGAGTTGTCTTTTTTAACATTTGAGTGGGTCTGGTCTTACACAGGCTACCCAACAGTGCTGATTGGCCAGCAATGGTTTCCATGTGGGCTTGTAAATGAACCAATATACACTGAGAGAAGAGGGGAGTATTTTTTTTATCCCATTTCATTACAACCAGACATGTTAAAAACATCACCCAGAGCACAAAATTTCCTACGTGACAAAAAACGTACATGAATACAGACACAAAACTTCACTCACTGTGTGATTCTACTTATATGAACTATCCAGAGTAGGTACATCCGTGGAGCCAGAAAGCAGATTGGCAGTTACCAGGGGCTGGGAGAAGGGCTTGAGGACCTGCCTAATTGGTAGGAGGTTTTAATTCGGGGTGATGAGGATGTTTTAGAACTAGATAGAGGTAACAGTGGTGCAACATTACGAATGTAGTAAAGCCACTGAATTGTTCACTTTAAATTGATTCCTCTTACGTTATTTGAATTTCACCTTAATTTAGAAAAAAAAAAGCACATGTCAAGAGAAACACTTAGAAAATCACTCGGCACCCATCATCTACAAATAGCTCCTCGACAGTGGCAGAATGATCTGAAACCTGATATTCACCTCTGAGTGGAAGAACACTCAGAACGAACGATAACGTTACACACCCCTCACCGAAGCCTGTTCAAGAAAGGGATTTGGAATAGTAGACCCCAGAAAGCAGTTGCTTAGCAACTGGCAGGTGGTTAATGAATACCTCACGTTAGCCTCATGCCAGAAATAGCAGTGCCCCCATTTTCCAGAGCTGGAAACTGACAAATCCAGGTCAACCAGGTCTGTGAGGTGTGAGATATGGGGAGCTGTCCTCCAGCTTGTTACCTTCCCTTTAGTGGTGGCTGACTTCATCTCTTTCCTGTGAGTTGGGGCAATGGTAGAGAGAAAGATCTAGGCCCAGCCACTTTTATCAACTTTGTGTATATCTCTGGAGCTCACCTGCCTTTCTCTCCTTCTCCAACCACCTGAAGGAGGGTGTAGCTGAGGGGACAGTGTGAGTTCTCTGATTGACCCTATCTCCCTAGCAACGAAGGTAAAAAAATTCCCTATCAATGGACCTGGTCTGAAAGTCTTCTTAGTTAGACAGGGCAAGGAATTTTGATGGGACACAGCTTTAGGAACCAAGAGGAAACGTGTGCTGAGGGGGACCTATATGAGATTGAGTCCCTTAACACTTCTGACATAGGGCCAATGTTGAAAAGGGGGTTTCTATCTTCCACGTCTGTTGCCCTCTTCTTCCCCAAGTATAGATTTCACCTACTTCTGCTGATCTTGGGGGAAACCACTTTTCATTATGATGATGGCAATAACCATACCATCAAAAAATCACTGACTGAGGAACCTCTATGTGCCAGTTGCTGAGCTAGTGACTTGTGTTATTTCCAAGCCATTACAGGAAAATTTGAAGAAAATTATTGACCCATTTTGCCTTTGAGGTGATGGCAGCTCAGAGGTCACAGAGCTACTATGCTGCAGAATAAGAAAGATGGCAGTATTTTTGATCACAATAAACAGCTTGCTTTTCCTAAATATAAAAAGTAAATTATCTGGGGGCACCTGGATGGCTCTGCTGGTTGAGCTTCTAACTCTTGACTTCAGCTCATATCATGATCTCATGGTTGTGAGACTGAGTCCTGACGTCAGCATGGAGCCTATCCAAGATTCTCTCCTTCTCCTGTTGCCCCTCCCCCCCCCCACATATGCTCTCGCTTTCCCCCTCTCAAGAAAAAAAAACCCCAAAATTAAATTATCTGAATGGAAGCAAAGAGGAGGAAAATGACCATCTAAATATTTGTGTTTTAAGATCTCTGGCTGTAGTCTCTTTCAGGACCCCCAGATTAGAATGTCAACCAATCAAATTAATGACTCAGAATTTACTGGCACCCTGCTCTGTACTGGGTACCATGGAACAATAACAATAACAATAACAACCACAACAACAGAGACATTGTCTGGCCAGAGGGGCACTGAAAATGTAACTACTTGTTAGTGGGAATGCAGTCAAACTCAGAGAAAACAGCCACTTCTGTGATGTTTTTTTCTATAAAAAGGGATAGATAGATAGATAGATAGATAGATAGATAGATAGAACTTAATTTAAAGCATGTTCCAGAGTGGGCACTTTGACTTTGTAGATAATTCTACGATGATGAAGGGCAGACAAGAAATCAAGGTACTCTAGCTTCCTGTCATCTTGTGTGTTCCTGTGACATACTGGGACCTCATGCCTGGAGGCACAGTGGAAGCCCCTGGCTCTCACGTTTACTCTGCACAAGGAGAAACCTCAAATGCTGTCTCCCATGCACGTGACTGTCATGGAAGAAACCTCGAGCACGCTGTAATCTTGACCTCCTCCACCACTAGTCTGTGTGAACTTGGATGGCAGAAACTGTGTCTATTTACTGTATCACTGTATGCCCCAGATCCAGAATAGAGCCTGACATCTAGGGAGGACTCCGATATACTTGTCAACTGAATGAAGGAAGAAACAGCCACATGCCTTCTACTGAAGCACACAGAAATCTTCCTAGCAAGATTAAATGTTATATATATATATATATATATATATATATATATATATATATATTTCCCCCCCCCCCCCCTTGGTGGCTTAAGTTGGTGTTGACAAGCCAACTTAAGTCTGGTGACATCTTCAAAAAAACAAAATGCAGCGAAAACAAAAGTAGCCCCCAGAATAATGGGTCAGTGTTTCGCCTTCCAGGTTTCTCCACCAATTCTAAAAACATCTTTACCTTGATCTTTCCCCCATTTCTGTTTTAGAAATCACGGTAACCCTAAATTTAATTGCAGTATATTTAAAAATAATAGGCCAAAAAAAAAAAAAAAAAAAGCATTGGTCCAGTTCACATCATCAGAGCAAAATACAGGAGCAGACAGAAATTTAGAAAAAATTAGAAAGTGACTTTCTAACAAGAAAATGGAACAAATGCAGGTAAAAATCTTTATCTGATTCTTAACCTAATTTTCTGATATATATCTGAAACAAATACTGATCATTTATTTTCCTAAAGATGATTTCCATCACTTATATAACATGGAAACATTTGGACAAGAAACAAGTGTTGGCTTTTAAGATGTATCCTGCAGAGGGGTGCCTGGGTGGCTCAGTCGGTTAAGCATCCGACTTCAGCTCCAGTCATGATCTCGCAGTTCTTGGGTTCAAGCCCTGTGCTGGCTCTGTGCTGATAGCTTGGAGCCTGGAACCTGCTTCGGATTCTGTGTTCCTCTCTCTCTACCCCTCCCCCACTCACTCTCTGTCTCTCGACATTAAATAAATGTTAAAAAATAAATAGATAAAAATAAAATGCATCATACAGATATACGGGAGCAATTTAGCATTGTAGGGAAAAACTAAAAACATTAGCTAAAGGGGAATAGAACAGCAAACAAAAATGTAATAATTACTTCTCTTGAAAGCCCTAGGTTTCTTTGTGAACCATGGTTAAGATTTCCTGTTTTTGAAATTGCATTTGCCTTTCTCTTTTTTTTTTTTAACAAAACCACCACAAACTTCACCTCATATGAGATGCATTGTCAAGACTCAATATAATAACTGTGTGGTGACATTTTGGCAGCAAAAAAAAAAAAGGACCTCAGAAGGTCATGTCAACCCAATCCTGACTGATGACAGCCATCGCCAACCTACTAATTAATTCTCAGGACACAAGGTGAATTTTTTATGTCTTTACAACTAAATATCACACATCTAGCAAGGGAGAAGAACTTTCTTTGGAAAAAATAACCCTAATACTATCTTACATGATTATGACCGGAAGCAAGAAGCTATAAATCCACATTCGAGGACAAAACTACATTCTATAGGATGGTGTTTCCCTAAGTTCAAGGGAGAACATGGAGAAGAACTGACCTGATCCAAGCATGTCAATTTATGACACAGAGACAGGAGCCACCTTTGATGAGCGTTAGTCCAAGTGAGCTGCTGTAAGCTGCCTTCTTCTGTTGCCATTTTTCAGGCGGTATGAAGATGGGAAAATGAGTTACTGGAAGTTTTCTCCTCAGAGAGGGTGGCTCACAGATGGGCTGTACCTGTGGTTCCCACATAACCTCTGCGTCTCGACAGGTGCCTGAATCCTTCGTAAGACTCTCCAAATTGCCTTATATTTCACAAGGAATCCAAATTGTTTTTTATTCTCCAAAGTTCACTTACAAGCTTTAGGAGACAAGTGTTTTCAGAAAGAGGAATTCTGTCCAATATCTCCTTACCCGACATGAGGGAAGCTGGCTTTAGTGATGGCTGTACCACATGGTGTGTTAAATATTTTTTAAATCAACCTTGGTTAAAAAAGATTATAAATCTTTTTTTTTTTTTTTTAATTTTTTTTTCAACGTTTTTTATTTATTTTTGGGACAGAGAGAGACAGAGCATGAACGGGGGAGGGGCAGAGAGAGAGGGAGACACAGAATCGGAAACAGGCTCCAGGCTCCGAGCCATCAGCCCAGAGCCTGACGCGGGGCTCGAACTCACGGACCGCGAGATCGTGACCTGGCTGAAGTCGGACGCTTAACCGACTGCGCCACCCAGGCGCCCCAAGATTATAAATCTTTATGGTAGGTCTGATATAGTAGCCGCTTAGTAATGGGTAGCTATTAACATTGTTCATTGGAAAAAAACAATGAATTTGGACTCTGGTTGTTTTTGGTTTTGTTTTTGTTTTTTTGAGGGAGACAGAGAGCACAAGCAGGGGAGGGGCAGAGGGAGAGAATCCCAAGCAGGCTCCGTGCTGTCAATGCAGAGCCCAATGTGGGGCTTGATGACACAAACTGTGAGATGATGACCTGAGCCTGGACGCTTAACCAACTAAGCAACCCAGGTGCCCCTGAATTTGAATTCTGAAAACAAAAACTGCTTCTGTAGGTCTGTTAAAAGAAGGATAGGTGCAATTGGTACATGGCCAGGACCTGCTGAGAGGGAACCATGGACAACTGACATTCCAGCTGGTATTTAACACGTGAGCTTGTCTATTTCACACCTCCGATCTACGGCATGACATCACACAGCCTTGCTCAAAACCCTGGGTGTTTTGGCATCAAGCCTTACACTGGGGCACGGAATCCATGTGTTTTCAAAGTACTGGTGAGGATGAAGTCTGTGCTGCTATTCAAAACAGAAATTTGACGACAACTTTTTGGGACTGAAGCCATTTCTAAATCACCATCTGAACCTCATCAATATCAAACTCCCGGGTGTCACCTGTAGTCTTTTGAAAATCAATTCCCTTTCTAACAGTAGTAAAACAAAATTAACTGTGTCTTCCCCTTCCTTTGTTATTTAAATAATCTTAAAGGGAACATGGGAGGACAGTTTGAAATCTGACACCCAATGGAGGGGGGCATCTGCACTGAGTTACCAAGATCACTAGCGAATGTGGGAGAAAATCTGACACTGGAGCCCTGAGACTGAGCCTCAGCACTCTCCAATCTGAAGTCCGTGTAAGCAGCACTTCCAACAGCGACTCAATCTAGCAGAGCACAGTTCTTGTTTTCCCTACAGAACTTGGTCCAACTCTGTAAGTGGAAAATCCTTTTGCTTGAGTCTGTATTTCCCATCACTATCTTACCCTATTATTTATTTTCTACTCTATTAATAAACCATAGATTTGACCGATGACCTACCCTCTTCCTGGTAAAATAACAACAACAAATGATAGCAAGAAATATAACTTTAATTTCTCCAGTTATCTAATCTAGGCAATGTTCTTCTGGGGAAGAGGGAGGCTGGTTTGCGTCTTTGTACAGATTCTGTAAAGACTATAATGAATGGTAACCTGATTGAGATTCTTGGGAGACATGTTAACTGCATTTCATACATAAACTATTTTCCACTCTCCATGAGTATTCTGAATTAAATCTTCCTTGGTGTTATCGTCGCTTTCATGAGCGCTACACTATCCAATTCAACATGGTGCGTAGAGAGCTCAGCCTGGTGTGTTATGTGGCTGTGTGGAGCGGGGTAAGAGTGGGTTTCCAAGCAGACAGAGGGTCCCCGCCCTTGCACAGAATGCATCCTCAAGGTCCCTCTTTTAAGAGCCAACACCAGATGTGGTTTCGAGGAAATGGTTGTACACATAGGAATCTTTATAGATTCAAGGGTTTTTAATATGGGGTTTCCATCCGCCACTGAGACTTAACCAACCTACGAAACTAATATTGTAAGAAATCAATATGTAGACAACAAAGTTAATATCGTTCTGTTTATCACCCGCAGGTTGGTCCCTCCCTGCAGGGCCATTGCTAGCCCATCACAGACAGAGCACAATGGCAACAAGGCTGGTTATTTGTGAGTTCTACAACCTACCTACCATGAATGGGAGAGTCTCAGAAAAGAATTAAGACACCCTTTTTTTGAGAACCAAGCCTGAGGTTATATGACGTTTCTCACTAGATCAAAAGATCAGGTGTCTGGATATCATCCTTTTAAAAACATAAATGAGAATGAAGTTTCACTGTCAAGGGCACAAAGGCTATTTGCACCTGGGGAGCCATGCAGATGAGGTGATTTGGCCCAAGTGAAGCATGGATGAGAAGGGAGAAATGAGATCATGAGATGAGCAGGGCTGTGGCAGGGAAGGCAGGTGGAGGGTGGGAAGGGGGCGGCGCTCACCACTGCCCCCTCCACTGGCTCCTCAGCCCGGGTGTCCAGTCCAGAGTCCAGCCCAACAGCAGGTGTGGCAGCAGCAGGGGGCTCCTCTGCTTTCGGCTCTGTGGGTAGGGCCTGTTCAGATTCAGCCTTTGATTGTTTGTTTTAGGGTCAGAGGAAAAAGATTCAACATGTGAGTAGATAACATCACAGGATACTGGACAATTAAGACTTTCTTCATCATCCTATGGGCAACTAGCTTCATGAAGTCCGTGCTGGAAAAAAAGCCACACATTTGGCATCAGGAGCCCTTAACTGGAAAGTCTAGAAATGAACTCTTAATTAGGTTTTTCTTTAGCATCATCAACACTGTCATTTCCCCTGAAGTCAGACAAAGACTTACCATTTTGGCTACTAGTTTTACTTACTTGCAGCTTTATGATGCCTGCAAGAGATCCTAAAATGGTACTTTCTGCCATCTGGCAGAGAGAGAGGAGATCCTAAGAGCTCCCTTAGGAGTTGGAAGGAGGTCTCGAGAAAGAGTTCAGAGGCACAGGGTTCTGGGACCTTCTGGCTCTGATATGCACTGCATTTCAAATGACCCCAAACTGAAGGGTCACTCCAATATTTAGATCAAAATGCATTCATCTGCATGACTAGGTCACCATGAAGCCACTGTCCCACTCACCTGGCTGGGAGGAGCAGACCCAGCTACTTGGCAAGTAGCCACCACAATCACAGATGCTTTGCGGCCTTGTATATTCCTGTTCAGTGTCTTGTTCCACTTTCCCCTGCTCCCCAAACAAATTCTTAGCAATCAGTCTCTTCATATAATAAGCTAATTCTGTAGGGGACCACAGGGTGGTATTCTCTGTGATACCAATTAGACTCTTCTAATTGTGTGGCCAAGAGTGAGGATTTTCCATCCCACGGTGACCTTGACACACAGACTTCCTCCTGATCCCAATTATATGCTGAATCAAGCCTCTGGAATCTCTTCACTCCAGACTTTGTTAGTTTCAAAGTTAGCAATATTAAGTAACAACAGGCCCCTTAAGAACACCACAGCCAATGCATATCACCACGGCTACTGAAAATGTTTCCCCTTTTTCAATTCTGACTAATGTAAGCACGTTTATTTAGCTGCATGATTTCACTAAATGGATGGCCATCAGAAGGCACATTGAGGTCCTTTTCCATCAGGACATTTAAAGTGTTAAGAAAGTTGAAAAGTGTTTTCCTAGAGGAGTAAGAAGTTTCCAAAAAACACTGTGATTGGGGAAATCAGTAACTTCTGTCAAACTCTCCCTCATCAGAAGCAATGAAGAGCCAAAGCCCCTTTGACAAGTTCCATATGGAAGGGATGGGAAAGGTAGGCTGAGATTACAGGAAATGAATAACAAGTACCTTCGTGCTGGATTAACACACAAAATATTTCTCTTGTGCCTCCCCCCGCCCCCCACCCCACCGCATCTTCCACCGTGACTCACTACATGGTCACACACACAATAAAAGAGAAAGGACACTTTGGTAGACAAGTGTGCAGCGATTTGATATTTTTATGGGCTTTTATAACCTTTAAGGGGGCGATCTGACACAATTTTTAAGAAAGAATAAGATAAAATTCGCTCTAATATACTCTCAAGAGTTTTTTATGGGAAAAGAGTTCACTTTTATTGTTCCAAAAGAATTATCTTCATAATGGAGCAAGGTTTCATAGCAGTCAAGAGATACTGTGAGCTCTCAGGATATGATCTTACCATTTTGGAATCAAGGTGATTTGCTATGACAGGACGATATCAAATGACCTACACAATAGGGACAAGAAGGATAATTTGACAAAGCCCCAAGGCATCCATATGCAGGTGGTGGTCCCCTTGTGGGCTGAGTCTATAAGGAGAAAGTCTGAAGCCAGATAAGGAACCAAGAGAAGCTTCCAAATATGAGTCAAATAAATATATCATCGTACATATATATACATCTAGATAACGTAAAATGAAAAAAAACATTTGCATCAGAGTCTGGGTTTCTTGGAAGTCCAAAGAAACTCTGAAGTTTTACTCAAGGCAAGAATAAGTAAGTGCTTTCACATATGATGTGACTTGCATTTGCTTACTGAAATCGATTAATGCAACAGAAACACAGTATGAAGAGGATGTAGGATTGGTTACGTCCCCACAAGTCACAAGACCTCCCCTATATTATAATATCACTTGAGATATCACAATACAGCTGTGCAACTTAACAACTTAAATTCTAGGGGGAGAAATATAACTCACTGAGTCATTAGTAAGGATGAGACATGGTAGCATGACTGCACATCAAATCACCTACTCCTATTTAGAAATAGAGGTCACCCTTCTATCCCTTCTAAGATAATGTAAAATTGTAAATATTTTGTCAAGATGGAAGAAAAGCACAGGCAGACCGTGAACCACATGTTGCGGAAACATCTAAAATAGTCCTGGTCAGAATTATGCCCTGTTTCTACCACTTTCTTTCTGCAAGATGACTCCCTTGGCAGACTTGTGAATGGGTTGATTCAAGCCATACCCATTTACGAGCACTAGTTGCCGGGGTGGTGATCATGACACATTCAAAGGAGAAGTATACTCTAAATTTACTGGTGGCAGCAGGATGCCCCAATGGTTTAACTCTGAGACACAGAAATGGAATTCTTCCGTTAGAACAGAATGGTAAGTACAGCCTCAGTGCACATTTTCTAGTGTCCTCTGTCATGAGATGGAAGGCAGGTTGTTGCAAAGGAAGGAGATAGGTTGGGAGTGGGGTTAAGAGTCTAGTCAGATTCTTGGGGCATCTGAGTGGCTCAGTCGGTTAAGCGTCCGACTCTTGGTTTTGGCTCAGGTCACGATCTGGCAATTTTGTGAGTTGAAGCCCTGTGTGGTGCTCTTCACTGGGAGCACGGATCCTGCTTGGAATTCGAATTCTCTGTCTCCCTCTCTCTGCCCCTCCCCCAATCATGCGCTGGCTTTCACTCTCACTCTCAAAATAAATAAACTTAAAAAAAAAAAAAGAGTCTAGTCACATTCCAGTATGGCACTTGCCTTAGAGTCCTGTTTCTCCAAATTTGGGAAAGCTAATTTAGTGGGAACTGTAAGGGCCATAGAGCTAACTGAGCCCTGAGCAAGGTTTGCAGATTCAAAAGAGTTTAAACTTACACTCAAGGGATGTTCTGTGGGCCGTAAGATGCAGACTGGGGAGATGTGCAGTTGACTACGAACCTCAGCCTTCACCTTGCTCAGACCAGTCAATGAACCAAATGTTGGGAAACTGTCCCACTCCTGGGAAGATCCTATATAATCACAACTCAGTAGGAGAAGTGGGTTTGCTAGGATTTCCGAGTTCCTCACATGGCCCAGCCAACGTTAGAAGCTTCTGCAGTGCTGGCCATGACAAAGCTAAGAGTCCCAATGGAAAGAAGGTGCGAGATGTCTGCTTCAGAGAATACATATCAAAAGAAGGGAAGAGCAAGAAATGGAAGCTTCTACAGCGAGCTGTGGGCAGTACAAAGATGTTTTGAGAAACTTAAAAACCACGGGATTCTATGCCTGGACTTCTGCATCAAAGTAATAGGTGTGAGTTTAATTATGACCCACTGCCTTTCTTTTTATTCCAGTATTTCTCCATTTTTCTTGACCCATTCACAAGCAATAATTAACAGTCTCATCTTCCAGCATTAGTATAACCCTTACTCCATCACTCAGGCTAAAAATCACCAATGAATATGACACATAAGTCCCTCTGGCTGCATTATCAGCACCTACATAATTTGCATTTTAAGTACTTAAATCTTTATTTGCAAGCCACACAGCTCCACCTCTCACCTGGTTACCCAAAAGGCAAAAAGTATGACAATCTACAGACATGGCATTCCAGACGTCCTGGCCTTTGAGAAATATCGAAGTAACCTTTAAGACAAACCTCCCATCTCTTTTGCATTGTTGGTGGGAATGCAAACTGGTGCAGCCACTCTGGAAAACAGCCACTCTGGAGGTTCCTCAAAAAATTAAAAATAGAACTACCCTACGACCCACCAATTGCACTACTAGGCATTTATCCACGGGATACAGGTGTGGTGTTTCGAAGGGACACATGCACCCCCACGTTTATAGCAGCACTATCAACAATACAACAATAGCCAAAGTATGGAAAGAGCCCAAATACCCATCGATGGATGAATGGATAAAGAAGATGTGGTGTATATATATATATATATATATATATATATACACACACACACACACACACACACACACACACACACACACACATACAATGGAGTATTACTCAGCAATCAAAAAGAATGAAATCTTGCCATTTGCAACTACGTGGATGGAACTGGAGGGTATTATGCTAAGTGAAATGAGTCAGTCAGAGAAAGACAAATATCATATGACTTCACTCATATGAGGGCTTTAAGAGACAAAACAGATGAACATAAGGGAAGGGAAACAAAAATAATATAAAAACAGGGAGGGGGAGAAAACAGAAGAGACCCTTAAAGGTGGAGAACGAACAGAAGGTTGCTGGAGGGGGTGTGGGAGGGGGGATGGGCTAAATGGGCAAGGGGCACTAAGGAATCTACTCCTGAAATCATTGTTGCACTAGATGCTAACTAATTTGGATGTAAATTAAAAAAAAAATAAAACTAAAAAAAAAATTAAAAAAATAAAAAATAAAAATAAATAAATAAAAAAGACAAACCTCCCAGAACAGAATTCCTTACTTAGAAGTGAAATCATCTAAAAAGAAAAATTTATTCTACATAAATCCAATTCTAAGCGTCCAATGCGAAAGCCAGGAGCTGGGATAACTACATACCATTCCCACGGGAAAACCAGTGAGCTACAAATAACCCTTGTGAACGAATTCTCACAGCGCCCCGTCCTCCGTAGTGTACCACTGCCAAGTTCACCAGTGACGTCACTCAAGGCTTCTTCATGCAACTTCACTTCACTAGGAAGCTGCTGGGGAAAGGGTTTCCCATGACAACTGCAACAACAATCTTGGAGGGATCTCCTCTAACACCAAGAGAAGTGATCCCGAGCTAAGCCTTTTTTCTACGTCCTCTGGCAGCAACGTAAGGATCCTATCTCTACTATGCATGACTTTCTACAACTCACAAAATGGAGGGAGGAGATGAGGGATGAGAAATGAGGTCGCTTCCAGCTCAAGAAGAAGGAAAGATCTATTTTGGAGCATGAATTCTCGAAGCAATTTCACTTTCAATCCTGTGGAGTAAGTTACATGCAGGCAGAAACATCCACGCCGTTGATGGATTTCCATGGAAGCCCATTAACTAGGAGACTTTTGTGTTTTGTTGGGATCACTGTGCCTTTATAAATAGAAGCAACCAACATCAAAGACACCATGAGATTTTTCAGAAGCCTTCATTCCTAGCTTCCAGAAAGGAAAGGGCTGCAGAAACCACATTCTGGATATTCAAGCTCTAGATAACCTAGAATGATCGACCCTAGAACATTCAGCAGGAAGTAACAGCTTCCCCAAAACACACACCAAAGTTAACTTACCAAGTTACAGATCATGCTCTGATCTGTCTGCATGGTGAACAATGAAGTGTCCTGGGGCTGAAATTGGGGAGAAAATAAAAGATGAAAAATTATGAAGGTTCCAGCTAACTTGCTAAAAAAAAAAAAAAAAAAAAAAAAAAAGACAAAGATATCATTTAAATTAGCTTCCATCAATTGTGTCCATAAACATAAAGTTTTTTAACAGTCTCCTTTTATTTTAAATCAGAAGAGCAGGTAATGCGAAAGTAATTTTAACAGTAGATGTTCTAAACATAGATGTCATAAATGTAGGTTAGCATGATACTATATAATAATATAGAATCATTTAAAAGCGGGCAGTGATTTCAGGGACATTTCTGTTCTGCAGCTTATCTTCTGGACATCTACACTGAATTAGAATTTAACAACTCGAAGGGGCGCTCGGGTGGCTCAGTCAGTTGAGTATCCAACTTCAACTCAGGTCGTCATCTAGCCACACAGCTGGCTCGCTGCTGTCAGCACCGAAGCTTTCAGCGCAGAGTCTGTCCCCCTCTCTCTCTGACCCTCCCCCGCTCATGCTCGCTCTCTTAAAAATAAATAAAACACTAAAAAGGGAGGGAAAAAAAAGAGTTCAGTCGCTCTAAGCTATATGTTCACACTTTTTTAAATGTTGGAAATTCAATCTTACACTGTTACCTAAGTATGGCCTCTATGGGCTAATATTGAACCAAAACTTAAACATTTTATACCATGTATTCATTGACCTAAAAAAATCAAGCTGGAATAAATCTAAGGGAACAGTGATCTCTAAGACAATATTCACCTCTCCTTATGCTGGTAGCCAGGTTTATAACCAGCAGATGGAAGACTGGAAAAGTCTTTCCTGGTTAATCTGACCAGTTGAAGACAAAAAAAAGTACCTACAGAAAAGGTTCCCAACAGAAAAGCTGAGACAGTGACACTTGGTTAAAGATGTCGAATCGAGGCAGTTACCTCTGTTACCTCCAGAATGCAAACTAAACCATAAAGGGAATTTCATAAAGTAAATTTAAAAAGGCATAAATCCCTGAGCATAAAAAGCATGAGAAGAAAGATAAGAGCAACAAAATTTTGAAACTGAAAAGCAGACAAATGGACAAGTAAGTTGGCAGACCCAGAAAAAAATCTGTATCCTAAGGTGATGAAAGAAATGCCAAAAAAGCAACCTGGTTTATTACTCAGAATTCCTAAAGGATCAAGAATTAGAGACACGGGGCAGGGGAGGGGGCACCTGGGTGGCTCAGTCAGTTAAGCCTCCGACTTCGGCTCAGGTCAAGATCTCTCATTTCATGACATTTCGTGGGGCTCTGTGCTGACAGCTCAGAGCCTGGAGCCTGATTTGGATTCTGTATCTCCTTCTCCCTCTGTCCCTCCCCATTCTTGCTCCGTCTGTCTGTCTGCCTATCTCTCTCTCTCAGAAATAAATGAACATTAAAAATTTTTTTACAAAAGATTTAGAAGTGTGGGTACCAAGGGAAATAGAAGCTGGGTGGTGCTAAAGGTGGGGAACTGGCTGGAAGTCTACTAAAAAGTGACTGGACCTCAAGATCCTTTCATCGATCTGCAAACCACGTGATATCCCTTCACTCCAATACAAGACTTGACATTTTTGCAGAGGCTGAAACAGAGGGTCTCTGGACTAGGGAACACACAGACATCTTAGGAATAATAAATACTGAGAGCAGGGACTCCACTCCCCACCCCCAACTTCTTTCCCAGTCACCTCCCATTATACCCGCCAGACATGAGACAGAGAGCTGGAAGTTTAACCAGCCCAAGAAAAATAAATGCCTGAAGAATTTCACATCAGGGGCTCCTCAACAGGAAAAATGAGCCAGAAAGTTCCAGAACAACACCTATAGTCAGAGAACTCTACCTACCGGTACAAGTTCCCTGACAGCTTTTTACTATCTCACTCTTAATGGGAGTAGACAGCCAAGATCACCAGACATTTAGGAAAAGTCTCACGTATTAAAGGAAAAAACTGAATAGTTAAAAAAAAAAGCAAATGGAAGAAATAAAGACTTTGCAGGTGGGAAAAAAACCTTCAAAAATGATCATGTTTATTAATAGTTTCAGAGATATAATAGAAGTGTATTCATGACATAAGAGGATGATGCTATTAAAAAGCAAATATTCAGTAAATGAAAGAGTTCTTGGAAACTTAAAAAAAAGAGTAAAAAAAACCTGTTAAAAGAGCTGGAAAGAAGAGAACGATGATCAATAAAAAGAAACAGCAAAGAAAACAATGATTAGAAGACTAGGTGAGGAACATATGGAAAAGAGAATACGACAGAATGAGAGAAAAACCAAAACAGAAGAGAAACTATGAGGAAGGTAAAAAAAAAATCTCCAATTAAAAACAGACATAGATTTTTAGATTAATAGGGCCTTAGTACAATGCATGAAAATAGACTGAGACCACAGAATATCACTGTAAAATTTCAGAAAAGTGGGGTAAAAAAGAGATGCTACAAACTTCCAGAGAGAAGGGCAGAAAGAGAAAGAAAGAGGGAGAGAGAGAGAGAGAGAGAGGAGTTTTCTTAAAAATACCAAAAATCAAAATAACAATATAATGATTCAACACTTCCAGACATCACCCCGCTCTCACCACAAACAGGTGCACTCCTTAATTCCCATCACCTGTTGCCCCCGTCCCCCTGCCCACCTCCCCTCTGGTAAGGATCAGTGCGTTCTCTACAGTTAAGAGTGTGATTCTTGGTTTGTCTTTCTCTTTTTTAATTCTTTTGCTCATTTGTTTTAGTTCTTAAATTCCACATATGAGGGAAATCATATGGTATCTGTCTTTCTCTGGCCGCCTTATTTCACTTTTGCAAATGGCCAAGATTTCATTCTTTTTTATGGCTCGGAAATATCCCGTTGTAAATACACAGACCACCTCTATCTGTTCACGTGAAACTAACATAAGAGTATGTTTACTAAATTGGAATTAAAATAAAACCTAGGACTAATATCAACCATTTCCCAATAGTTTTTAATGGTTCAGTCTCTACACAAATACAAATTGCCTGCAAATTGAAATTAAAGTTCTGAAATAAGCTACAGAATTTCTAGTAGTAGATGAAAATGATGTTGGTGAACTATTACAGTATTACACAATTAATGGCGATGCCCAATTAAAGACCAGCCAATACATGAAGAACGGGTCAATACAAGGAGAACAACATAATAGATACTTGGAAGGAGAATACCATTTAAATAACTATTCAACACTTGATCTTAGGCAAAAGGTTGAAAAGCTATAAATAACTAAGATTAAGAAAGGCCCCTAGGTGGGGCACCTGGGGGTCTCAGTTGGTTAGGCAACCGACTTCGGCTCAGGTCGTGATCTCGCAGTTTGTGAGTTCCAGCCCTGCATCGGGCTCTGTGCTGACAGCTCAGAGCTTGGAGCTTGCTTCAGATTCTGTGTCTGCCCCTGTCTCTGCCCCCTCCCCTGCTCACACTCTGTGTCTCCCTGCCTCTCAATAATAAATAAACATCAAAAAAAATTATAAAAAAGAAAGGCCCCTGGGAAAACTGACAAAATCCTCAAATATTAATTAAAAATTTATTTTTTTAATTTTTAAAGAATATTTATTTTTGAGAGAGAGCAAACAAGCAGGGGAGGGGCAGAGAGAGAGGGAGACACAGAATCTGAAGGAGGCTCCAGGCTCTGAGCTGTCAGCACAGAGTCCGATGTGGGACTCGAACTCACAAACCATGAGATCATCACCTGAGCCCAAGTAGGACGCTTAACCCGACTAAGCCACCCAGGAGCCCCTCAAAATCTATTCTTGAGGGAAATAAAAAGACTCTATGATCTCGCTATAAAAGTCAAACATGAAGTAAAGTTTCTGTTTGTGAAATAGTTCTGTCAGAAAATTGTTTATTCTAAAAATTAGCATGGAGTTGTCATGATAATTTTACTAAATCTAAGATAATTTTTTTTAAAAAGAATCAAAACAACAGTCTCTCAGTGGCAATACTAGGAGGTAGAGAAAATGGAGGAATGACTTCAAAATTCTAAGGGAAAATATCATATCCTAATGAAATATCCAATCTTACAGACCATTTTGTACATAGATACAGACATTTTCAGATGTATAAGGTCACCAATACATATTTCTCATGCATACTTTTCTTAGAAAGCCTACTGGAGGATGTGCTTTAATTTGTGGATAAGGACATGTTCTAGTATGTGGGATTAAACCACAAAGGAGGCAGACTGGTGTCCAGAAAGAGAGGCCTGACATAAGAAAGAGGTGAAGGCCAGTCCCAGGTCAGACATACCAGAAGAGCCTGGGGAACAGCTGGGGAAGCAGGTGTAGCCAGAGAGAACCCAGTTCAGAGGGAGCAGTCCAGAAAGAGAGACGAGCAAATTCTTCAGGAAGATGAAACTGACTGAATGCTTAATGTTTGCCAACAAAAAAGGAGGGGAGATTCACAGAATTACAGAGTACGGGACTGAATTAGTGAGATGTACCTAAAAAACTAAGCAAACGAACCAACAAGCAAACAAGTAAGAGCCTGCAATTATTTCCTCAAAGGAGAACAAAAGGTTGGCATAAAAGTAAACGAAAACTTCATGGCTGGGGCGCTGACAGCATTTATATCATTGTACTATTACTATTACCAGAGATTGGCTGGATGGCTTTGGTGGGACCTTAGCAGGGAGAGGGCAGGAAGGAGAAGGAGGGGTGAGCCATGGGGGCGGGGGGTTATCTGCAGGCATGTTAAGTCCGCACCTTCCAGAGAGGAGTCGATAGATAACAGAAGATAGATAATGATTTAGGAACCACAAAGTAGCATTATAAGAAAGTTATGTGCACACGTGTGGCTGAGATCAGAGAACCTGGTAAAAGGAGTTGAAGTATTTACCTCTGAGAAATCATCAGAAATGGAGGAGGTGTGTGATGGTCTGAACTTTCTATATAAAACACTATTATACAATTTTGTTGCTCTTTAAATGATGTGCATTTATAACTGCTCAGCACACAAATTAAAAAAAAAAAAAAAAAAGAAATGAGTAACAATTCTCCTGACCTGACCTTTTAAAGAGTTTCAGGCAGACGGAAGAGATGCATTATCATCTCCGTTAGTGTTTGTGTGTTACCTGCATTGGGATGTGGGTCTGAGTGGAACTTTCTCATTTCACAGGTAAGGCTGTGTATGATTCTGCGTAAGGAGGCTCCTAAAAACCATTTCTGTTTTCTGAAGACCCACCCCATTAGTTCAAAACAATCCTCTCTCTTCTTTTCCGACAGCTGAATCTAGTGGATCTCTCGGATCAGGACAACCTCTAATTTCTAGTAGAGGAATCGGCGTAATTCCGTGGTTGGCTAACAACGTCAGTAGCTAGGACAGTCAGGAGGTACTTAGTATGTGCCGGGCTACTGGGCAAAGTATGCTGGTTGCGTATTTCACGGACTCTTCACCACAACCCTACGATACTGCCACCATTGCTGCTTCCGTTACCAAACTTGCAAGTGACAGGGTCAAGTACTGCCCCAACGCGCTTAAACGTTATGTTACTCAAGTGACACCGAGGCCACTCATTCTCAACAGATGGGTTGTGCAAGCAAACCGATCTCTTACCTGGGTGAATCCATTAAACGTACCACCGGAAGCCTAAACAGAAAGGGAAATCAAAGTACATTACTTTGTATCAGTTTTGTGAGATCAGCAAATGTCCGT
Source organism: Panthera onca (assembly GCF_046562875.1). Taxonomy (NCBI): domain Eukaryota; kingdom Metazoa; phylum Chordata; class Mammalia; order Carnivora; family Felidae; genus Panthera; species Panthera onca. The sequence continues at coordinate 75,507,406 of NC_138340.1, read as the reverse complement.
CAGACAAGTTGGAAAGTAAAGACCACCACACATTTTAAAATAATACAAAAGGCTGGGGCGCCTGGGTGGCGCAGTCGGTTAAGCGTCCGACTTCAGCCAGGTCATGATCTCACGGTCCGTGAGTTCGAGCCCCGCGTCAGGCTCTGGGCTGATGGCTCGGAGCCTGGAGCCTGTTTCCGATTCTGTGTCTCCCTCTCTCTCTGTCCCTCCCCCGTTCATGCTCTGTCTCTCTCTGTCCCAAAAAATAAAATAAACGTTGAAAAAAAAAAAAAAAAAAAAAAAAAAAAAAAAAATAATACAAAAGGCTGCTGTGCATGAGAGTGTTTAGAAAATGCAAAGGGCCAAAGTGTATTATTTTAAATAGGCTGACCAAAAAAAAAAAAAGAAAAAAAAAGATCGTTCTTACAATTATTGCTGGTGTATGGCTCAGTGTTAACCAAAGCCCACTTTCTCAGTAATGAGAAGATGATTCCAGAGGAAAGTCAGTGAGCTTCTTTTTTAGGCCACTGATAGAATCCATCTACATTCTTAGGACTTCTCTAATACATCATTTGAATGAGTGGCTTTTGGGAGATTCTATAGTTTCTGGGGGCCCTGGGTGGAAACACTGCATGTGTTCTTGCTGGAGTAGAATCATTTTAGGAATAGTAAATTAGTCTGTTCTACATATTTGTAGCAGTTGAACAGTAAAAAGGAAAGTGGAATAAGCACAATAAACGGGATGGTACATAGACTCATTAGTTCCCAACACAACCATTCTGCTTTTTGTAATTTTTTTTTTGGTCAACCTATTTGTGTTTGGTTTGCACAGATTTCAAGGAGATGAGGCAGGCGTCAGAGAAGACAGTGATGGAGAATGAAATAGGTGGGAAACATTAGGAAAAACAGAACCTACAGAAGTCTTTGGCTAGTCTATACTACATACTAGGGTAAGTACCTCTTCTTTATCAGGCTCTATTTCTTGGTACAACAATCCATATCTCTGGTTAGCAATTTCATCTTCGGATAAATCTGAGTTGCTGATGTCACTGTCTTGGGGACTAGCGGGACTGTCGGTGCTAGCATTGTGGGAGGTTCCCAGAACCAACGGTCTAGCCGTGTCTCGCCTTTGTTCCCAGCACTTAGCAATGGCGTGTCCCCCCACGACATCTGCCGGTGAGTCCACCTCCAGCCCTCTCTTGCCTTCAATTGTATCTAAATGTTCCCAGGAATTATCTAAGCCTCCCACATCTCTGATAGGCCAGTGGTTAATGGAATCGAACCAATTGGCAAAGCCACTTGCTTGGCCATCTGGTATACCAGAGAATTCCAATACATCCACATTATTCACTGCTGAGTCCAAGCGTGGCTGCCAGATTTGACCTGGATCTGTTGCCCAAGAGTCTGTTTTCACAATACTTGGTAAGTTAATGATAGGACTACAGTTCCCAGTCACTGTACTTTCAGACCCCTCTATTAATGAGAACTCTGCCTTACACAAACACCAATCTCTTCGGTTTGCATTAGCTCCCAGAGAATAATTAAGGTCTGTCCTAGACTGAGCTGCCACTTCATGGTTTACTGAGGAAACAACAGCCTGATGTTCATCCCTGCCAACCCCAGGAGTAGGTAACACAGCCTCCTGCTGAATTTCTTCTGCATCTGCACTGCCTCGTCCTGAGTGATGTATTACACCGTGGTTAGGAGGACCTATTGAATTTTTCCTTATGTCTCTTCTAGCTAAATCCCATCCCTCAGGACTGGCATTTTCAATATTAGATACAGAATCAGTCTGGAGACGCAGATTTAAGACATCTGCGTGATGGGCAGGGTTAGCTCCAGAGCCTTCTATAATTTCACAATTATTGATTACTACTGGACGCCCCTCATCTAGCCCTTGGTTTCGGTCACCAAATTCAGCGGCCGTAGCTACTCTTTCCAGGTCTTTTTCTAACACGTCAGTTGTATCAGAATTCTTTGCACTGGCCTTTTCACTTTCCCGACAACTAGCTCTTAGATCGATGCTCACTTCCTCTTTACTGATTTCTAAGGTCTCCTGGTCTGGCTTTCCTGTTGTCTCAAGGAGATCTACTAGCCTGTTTCCTGCACTTTCCCGTGCTTTCTCTTCAAATTCCTCTGTACCTTCTAGGGCCTTGAGATCAATAGGTCCAGTGTCTACCTTTTCATATGTCTCCACACCTGCCCACAGAGAATCTTCGATCTTCTGTTTCTCTTCCTCTTCTTCTGACTGTTCAACATCTTCTGGACTTTCTTCGACCGGGCCACCAGTTTCTGTGGCTGCCATCTCTGAGTCAGATAAGTCATGAGGCTGCTCCATCTCCATATAAGCAGCTGTGGCAAATTCAGCCTCAGGCATGGGCTTTGGGTATAGCTGTTCACTTCCACCCGGAGGGGCCGGCCCCACGACAAGCTCGCCCTGGTCAGCTACAGTGTGCCAGTCAGCGGAAGGAAGCATCCCAGTGGACAATCTCATGTCCTGCTCTGCTTCAGAGAGACATGAAGAGTCTTCCTGAGACCCACCTTGGGTAATTTCCTGGCTGACACTCTCTGTGCTAGCATCAGGGCCCCAAATAAATGCACCTAGGTCAATCTGAGATCTTTGAATTTCTTCGGCCAACCCACTGTCTGGAGTTTCCTCCATGATCAGGTTACACAGGGAAAGGCTTTTTGAAGAGTCAGTCTTTAGAGTATGCAGAATAGCAAAGGAAAAAAACAAACAAACAAACAAACATAAGATAAAATAGACCATGGCAGGATTTGATGAGAAATGCAAAGCTCTTCAGTAGGGTAGCGCCAGTTAAACAAAAGTAGAGAGTATTTCAATTAAAATTAAAATTAAATGGTTAAGGTTAAATCTGCAACTAGCAATGCCATGGAGGAAAAAAACAAGCTCATTCTAGATAATATCCACATATACAAGGCATATTAAATATGAAAAGAAATCCAGAATATCCTGGATATTTACCTACCGGCTGTACCAAATCAGTGCTTGTCTGCATGAGTAAAAAGAATAATAATAATCAGTAGTAATAATAGTAATAAGGCAAAAGAAGAAAATTCCCTAGAGCCTTAACATCCTATGCTGTCCAGAGTCAACATTCTCCTGAAAGCTGTGGCTTTTACTGGTTTGAGATCAACTTTTATAATTTGTTTTGTGCTAGGGGTGAGTTTTGTTGCAATACTGTTTACGATGACACAGTTGAAACCTGAAGAAAGCCTCTGTCATTTTCTAGTCGGCAAGGAGGCCTCGTGGCTATTACAGGACTTCTGCTTTAGCGGAACTCTGAACTGCGAAGTTTTCAAATAAAGAAGCAAACTCAAGAACACGAGAATAAGATCAAGCTCTAGCACCCACAAGAGTACACGCATCACACGCTTGGTCACAGTACCAGAACAGATCTTCCCCCAAACTTCCCCCACACTGGGTTCTGCCTCTGAGGCAGGGGGAAGATGGTCTGGTACTAACTGCTCTGACTGTCTGGGCGATTGTCCTCATGTCCTCCCCGCCCCCACCCGCGAACTAGAAGCCTGGTCTGTACACAGACGACACTAAGGGGTTGAGGGGAGCAAGGAATGCCAGCAATTATGGCCAGGGAGCTACTGTTCTGCAGTGTCGCCATCACCATCTTTCTTTTTTTTTAATTTAAAAAAATTTTGAGAGAGAGAGAGCACGCACGCAAACAGGGGAGGGGCAGAGAGAGGAGGAGACACAGAATCCGAAGCAGGCTCCAGGCTCTGAGCTGTCAGCACAGAGCCCAACATGGGGCTCGAACTCACGAGCTGTGAGATCATGACCTGAGCTGAAGTCGGACACTCAACTGACTGAGCCTCCCAGGCACCCCGGTCATCACTACTTTTCTTAGCAGGTTTATCCTCTGAAATAATCAGTGCTCCCCCTAGATGATACCTTCACCCTCACCACACCCTTCCTGGCGAGGAAGGAAAAATGTATTATAACTCCAACTGAAGATGTGAAATACTGGAACAGTAAAACATGGGCACTGTCCTCTTGATCTTCAAGAAAATCACCATGGAGTTGTGGCTAGAATTCAAATGTCCTGAACGGCAGTGCACATATCCCTTTTTGTGATTACACGAGCAAAGCCAGCTCACTATAAAAGATGTTTTCAGTCAACATTTTTTAGCTCTTCTCTTGAGAGCTTTCCAGGATGCTTTAAGGATCCTAAGTAGGGCAGTATAAACCCGCTCCTGTGGAAGGGAAGGGGGCAGTCAACCTTCTGTCTTAGGGGAAGAGAGTAGCAATGTCACTTCAGAAGACCAGACCCATGAACACCAAGATCTAGCAAACTTTCCTACCACTGTCTCACTAAAAAAAGAAGAAAAACACACCAGGCACCTGGGTGGCTCAGTCGGTTAGGGTGTCCAACTTTAGCTCAGGTCATCATGATCTCCCAGTTCAGAGTTCAAGCCCCACGTCAGGCTCTGTGCTGACAGCTCAGAGTCTGCAGCCTGCTTCAGATTCTTTGTTTCCCTCTCCCTCTCTCTCTCTCTCTGCCCCTCCCCTGCTCACACTCTGTCTCTCTCTCTCTCTCTCAAAAATAAACTTTAAAAACATAAAAAAGAAGAAAAACACGAAACCCAAGTTGAGTTCTGAAGACCATGTGACCAGAACTTTTCCAATATAGGGCAGACAAAGGCCTTATTCCTCAGGGATACCAGGCTTCATGTGAGTATGGCCACCCTCCTAATTCCCCGCCACCCTCCTAATTCCCCAGCACAGATGCCGCCACCACAAAGTTCCATTTGTGTCTTTTTTCCCAACTCTAACTTCTGGAAGTGCCCCTCTTTGCCCATCAGATTAGCTGAATACATACCATTACCAGTAATAGCTACCTTTTATTGCTATGGACCAGATGTGGGGCTAAACACTATAAATATCAACTACTTAATCCTCACGTGGCCCTCTGAGGTAGATGACATTGCCCTTATTTTAGCCAGGAGAAAAAATGAGGCCGAGAGAAATTCATAAGTTGCCCAAAGTCATATTGCTGTAAGAGTTAGAGTCTTGATTCAAATCCAGGGCCGTCTGGCTCTAAAGCCCAAGATCTTGTTGACGAAGCTTCATTATTACTGAAAATAATAGTGAGAAACTGGGTCCCGGTGCAGAGTAGCGTGTCCCTTACGTTTGCTCAGCCACATTTTCTTTTATTCTACTTAAAAGCAATAAAAAAGGAGCACGTCCTCAACCGCAACATTTCCTGTGGCCAATAACCACGGGAAAAAGCATAAAAAGGCATAACACCACAGATTCTTGCTTATCTTGGAGTCTGGAACAATGACACTCTTTTCCAAGCCACTGTTTCTAGGTGCTGGTAATGCTTGGAACCACCAGGGAGCTGATTATGGTTCTAGGGGGCTACATTATCATTAAAAAATGTCTAGGTCTTCAGGGCCCCTGGGGGCTCAGTTGGTTGAATGTCTGATTCTTGATTTGGGTTCAGGTCATGATCTCAGGCTTCGTGAGACAGAGCCCCACATCGGCTCTGCACGGACAGTGTGGAGCCTGCTTGGGATTCTCTCTCCTCTTCGCTACCCCTCTCCTGCTTGTGTTCTCCCTCTCTCTCTCAAAATAAAAAAAATAAACTTAAAAAAAATGTTAGGTCTTCTTCTCATCACAGATGAATTAAAATATAATAAGGTTTCCAAATTTCTAGGGCTCCAGATACATCAAAATATGAGCTCTCCGTACTCTTACCGTCCATAGGTCCCAGGGCAATGTCTGAAAGCAAACAAACAAAAATGTGGTTAGTATACAAATCCCAAACATGTAAAAAAATACTGACGTGATGGAAGTTCTGAAAATAAAACATTTTTGAAATATTTAGTACAGCACTGTTCAACAGAACTTGCTTTGGTGATGACAGTGTTCCATATCTGCGCTGTCCAAGGTGGTAGCCACCAGTCACAGGTAGCTATTAAGCGCTTGAGAGGTGCTAGTGTAAGAGAACCAAAATTTAAAATTTATATACTTTGATTGTATTTAAATTGGAATAGTCAAACGTGCCTTGTGGCTACTACAATAAACCACAGGAGACCAGTCAATCTGCTTTTCACTGTAGGAGTAAAAACTGTATCTGAAACATGATGAATGTGTTTACTTCACACACACACACACACACACACACACACACACACACACACACACTTAAAATGAAGTACAAGGTGTCCAGATTTTAGTTTCTCACATCTTTGAGGAAATACAGATCTAATCATTGCTACTGCTTCCTCTCCCCCCAACCCTCCAAATTCAAGAGGATGAATTATGAACAGTTTGATGGTCAATGAACCCCAGAAAGGTAGTTCTTCAATATGCTGAATTGGATGATAACACAGCTCAATTAATAATCATGCAAATCAGCAGGGTGCCCGCTAAGACATAATGGATGAATATGCTTACTACTGGCATTTTAATTATAAAGCTCATTGATCCTGGGGAGCGAATCCAGATGGTTCAAGTGACTTCCGCCCATGTGTTTGGGAAAGTGAGGGAGACCTCTCTCATCTCCTTTGTGATTGAGAATTGCTGCTAATGCCACACCCTCTTCTGCCTTTGTCTTTGTGACTAGAATCAGATCCGTGTTTATGCACTTGTTTTGATCTCGAAATGAGTGGCAAATTAGAGAGCCTGGCACACCCAAACTAAGAACATGGGGGTTTCCAGATGGGGTCACAGATGTCTCATTGGGATTCAGTACTACAGGACAGGGGTCCTGTGGTCCTGAGAGAGCCCGCCCCCCTGGGCTGTATCGTCCCAGCCGCCCTGCGTCTCTGTGCAGCCTGGCTGCTCTCTGGGTCAGGTCCCACCTGTTGAAGGACTTAAGAAAGGAGAGCAGGACGGTTGCATGGAAAGCCCCAGTTATTTGTATGTGTACTCCTTCTGCATCTAACATGCTTTGTGTTTTCTTGCTTCCCAGCCTCTTAAGAATCACAGCTCCTAAAAGCTACCCCATATCCCTGCCTCATGCAGACGGCATGGGGTATTTTCTCCAAAGGAAGGCGGCAAAGTGAAACGTCTTGTTTATCAGTCCTCAGGATCACGAAAGGACGCGTTAACTCGTGCGGACACCGTGGAGATCGCAAGGTGAGCTGTTCTGCCAGCAGCAAGAACATCCATTTAAAGCATGGGGTCAAGCGATGGTTAAGCGAGATCATTCTGAGCGAAGGGGAAAGAAGGCCCGCACAAATCTAATGGCTCTGTGCTTTTTTGCTCTCTCAGCCTAAGACTGTTCTTGGAGAAGAGATGTGATTAGAGCCGGCTCACAGGATGACTCTGCAGTGAGGTGACTCAATTAGAGCCACTGGGCAGCCAGGGCGGTTTATTACCTGGCCTGAGGGAGGACACAGGGCACACACAGCTTTTTCTAACTGCGGTGATGCATTTTCTTCAGAAGAAAGACTTGTGAAGATTTAACCAAGGTCATTTAAAAAAAATCTTTTTTAAGTTTGTCTATTTTTGGGGGGGGGAGAGAGAGAGAGAGAGAGAGAGAGTAAGTGGGGGAGGGGCAGAGAGAGGGAGACACAGAATCTGAAGCAGGCTCCAGGCCCCGAGCGAGCAGCACAGAGCCCGACACGGGGCTTGAACCCACGAACCATGAGATCATGACCTGAACCAAAATCAGACGCTTAACCGACTGAGCCAACCAAGCGTCCCTCACTCATTTTTTTTTCTAATTATGAAAGAGTCTCTTAGTCCTAAATCCATACAAAGTTCCATGATTTGTGGAATTTTTTAATCATGGATTGATATAAAAGAGGTTTCTCTCTTGATCCAACTCGCAGATAGACATGCTGTGGGATCTCATCCACTGATCACGACAACATTCACTGTAGAAACCTGCCTTCTACCACTAGAGCAGTGAACGCTGGAGTGTGAGGCAGAGAAGTCCTGTAGACAAAGAAGTCTACACAGTGAGAAAGCTCTTTCGCGGAAGTATTCTGAATGATATGTACATTCATCTTCTGCTTTGCTGGGCCCCCAAGGCAGAACCCTCAAGTTTGCTGATAATCACTATGGTGGCATTCCCCAAAGTATGTTTTAGAGAACATTCAAATGAATGTGAAGAAACTTTCATTCAAACAGATTTCCGTGGTCAAACACATTTGGGAATCTCTAAGTTAAACAAGTCTAAACGGTTTTTTCTTTTAATCGCAGGACTTCCTGGAGCCTTTAATATTGTAATGCCTATCATGAGTCTCCTAAAAGGGATTTAATAGAACTTTCTGAAACATTTATCTAAGAGACCCATTTTTTTGCAAAACATCTTCAAAGGCTCGTATCTGATCTGCTTAATTACCTGCTTTACCGACATCTCAGATTTGTATTGTTCCTGTATTACAACAGAGAGGCCTTCAGAAATGCGATCACATTCTGGAATAAAGCATGGATTAAAGAGAGGCTTTATTTATTGAGGTTCATACTGAGCTGACAGTGGTTTATGGTAAGGTATCATGAAGGCTTCAAGACTAAAAGATTGAGCTAGGTCTCAGTTTATAATACACCTTTCTTAGTTCACGGGAAGTATATCCCAGCCACCTTTGGATTTGCCCAAATTCAAATGTGAGGCCCCAAGCACATCAAAAATACGGATACAAACAATTTCTGCTTAGACAGATTTTGAGTTAACTTCCTTTCATGGGCACAGACAATCGTGAAGGAAGTCTACTGCAGAGGAATCATCCTCAAGCCATTAGAGCGCCCCGCTCCCGGGCCCTTCTGCTGGAGAACGCTGTGGCCGTCACTAGTGACGTGAGGGAAGGTTGAGGATGATGATGATGAGCAAGGGGAAGCTGGGTACGGGAGGCCAGCTCCGCATCAAGCCATAGCCCAGATCCCATAGGGGAAGCTTCTAAAATGTGGAGGAAGACAATGTCATCAAGTTCAAAGTGACCAAGACTGGAAAACATTTCCGCTGGGGCACAATTTCGAGGCTATGTCTAACGTGCTTTAATCTCCAAAGCATGGAGAAGGAACGTAGAGGAAACAGTGAGAAGGTTAAGTCCAGGGCCACGAGAAAGAGCTTCATTTAGAGAAGTCATGAAATGTATCATCGAAGTCTGAATGGTCTGAGTGTAAAATGATACTAATGATACAATTACTCTGAGACAAGGGATTCCTGGGCAACCATACATTCCAGTTTGGGATGTATGGTTATCCCAGGTCTATGGGTAGAGAGAGAGGGAATGGGAGGAGGAGGTTTGGAATGATAGATATGGATAAGGTCTTCTTTCTACCCTTCCTTCCATTAGAAAATGTTTGTCAACCCAAAAGAAAAGTAAATAGTCACTTGAAATGGAGAGCGGTCTGAAAGGCATCTGCTGCCCTTTAAGTTCACGAAAACGTCATCTCCAAACATCAAAGCTGCCATCGGATACCTGCGACATGGGTGAGTGGGTCACTCCAGCAGAACCTGCAGGTGTCACCTCAGGCTTGAAAGGGTCGAAGTCCAGATCCAACAATGTCTCCTCTTTCTTCACCTCGGGGACTTCATTCTATTAAAGGAGAACAAGACAGAATATGAGACTTTATGATATAATCTCCGTGTAATCCTCTAACATCACTGAATATCCCCAAAGCATGCTCTGATAGTTTACCCAGAGTCACTTGCGAAATGTGATGAAGGGAGAAATAACCGACTCTGGCCAACTGGAACCTAAGATGCGTAGGAATGTGACCCAGGTTTTGGTTTCTGTCCTTCGTCCAGCTCCGAATCCAGCCAACAAAGAGAATGTCTAAGAGGTATATCCTGATGCCATCAAGATCCAAGGACTCTCCTCTGCTAGTTTAGGTATCTCAGGTCAAGAATTACAGACGACCAGATGGATACAATAGGCCACAGCTGGGACCCGTCACCGTAGCCCATGCCTGTGAGGCCCCTGCGAAGCTAGTGTGTAAAAAGGAAGGGATGCCATCTACCCTGACTACCTCCACCTGCCTTATCCCCTCAGAGAGACCCTATCCTTTGATGTAGTCATCACATGAACCACTCTTCATCCGTGTTACTGTCGGTCTCCACTGTAAGTATGAGGGAGGGAAGGTGAAAGAGAAAGAGGGAGGGAGAGAACCATGTCCCCCAACATTTGCCATAAAATAACATTCCTGGATTAGAAAGAGGTAAGCCAAATAAGACACTGGATAAAAGTCCTGCTATAATAGCGACACATTTATAATACTGAACATTAATATTTATTCATTTATTGTGGTCTCATGATACAAAAAAAAAAAAAATAACACAGCTTGAAGTTAGCCTAGCCTTGGCTTAAGTCACGCGGTAAGGGTCAGAGCTGAAATAAAGCCCCCCTAAACAATCACGGTGAACAGAACTGGGTCAGTTTCCATAGAATCAGGTAACGTGTGTTTGGTGTTTGATATAAGCTTCAGTTTTGACCATCTGTACTCTAGAAACTCAAAGGTCACAACCATGGATGAAGCACAAAAGAATAGGAATGTTCAGAGAAAGCTTTTAAAGAACAAGAGTTCTTTTAATTAATATTGATCATAGACATAAAACTTAAAAATATATAGAGCTGTATGAATAGCTTTGGGGCATAAGAGATAATTGTTTTTAGTATATCCACACTCACTGTAGAAGGAAATCTGCTTAAATACCACGCGATTAGTCCTGGGCTACCTATTTTGCAGCATGATCATTCTCACACATTTAAAATTTCACAAGGCTAATCCTTCTTGCTTTAATAATTACAATCACAAAACCATCAACTGATTCCTTTGGCCCCTATTCAAAATCTGCATGGGTTTTGTTTTTTGCCAACATCTGTATTGGTACAAGTTATAGCTCTAAAACTTTGCGAACGCTTACATTGACTTAGAATGTGCTAGGCACTGTTCTGAGAGCTTCGTGCATATAAATATTAACTCAGGTTAGGACACTTCGCTGCAGTCTAATGATGACAACACTACAACACTATTATTGCCTTCAAAGAATGACCTTCCTAGATCCCCCAGACTTCATTTCGCCCGCATGGTCTAATCCTTACAAAAACCAAGGGGTAAATGGCATCATTCCTCCATCTGGGGATAAGGAGAGAGGGCTGTTGTCCTGGGTCCCTCAGGTGCAATGCAGCTGAGGCAGGACTGCAACAGCCAGAGGCCTTGGACCCCAGTGCTATTCCAGGCTGCTGCTAAGACCTGTGCCCACATCTCTCAAACAGGCACCACAGGGATCTGCAGAGGAATTCTGGACAGTCTCTAAGTTCTTCTTAAAATGTAAGCCCAAACGAATCTGTCCATTAATCCTCTCTAAGCCTAATGGGGCCCCTTATGAAAGCTCAAATGGAAATGTAGAGCTCAAGGATGACAAGTGGCATGAGACTGTATACCAGTGTGGTGGTCTTCAAAAGGTGCAGCTGGCTACTTCGACTCCATTTCTATTTGGTTTTGCACCCTTAATTCCTGCGAGTTACCCCTTAAGGCACTCATATCAAACAGCAGTTTGACAGAACTACAAAAAGAGCAAAAAAAGGAGTTGCCTGCTGATACAGCATTCCTTTATAAAATGACAACTCTGTCATTAACATGTTGAAACACGCTGACATGTCATGTCCCTTAACGTAACAAAAGAAAACTCCTCTCATTCCTTATACCTGAGTCACCGTTAGAGCAGATCTGATGTGGTGTCGGCATTCGTAAACTTTTGGAAGCCAGAGCTTAAGTACCGCGTTCCCATTAAAAGTCTAGACCCAGAGTGTGATCCTAAGAAAAGAGACTACATGTGTAAACCACAGGGGGAAAATACCCAAAGGGAAGATCTTACCAGTGATAATAATCTTCAGGAAGTGTCTTCTGCTAGGGACATCTAAGTTTATAACCGAAGTACTGAACTTCTTCACTCTAGGTAGACAATTTGACCATAATCCTATGCCTAGTCTTGCCATGGCCTCCCTACAGATGGAGTTTACTGCCTTATCCCTTGACTTGGGATTGACCATCTGTCATGCTTTAGTCAATGGACGTTAGTGAATGTCACACAAATGAAGGCTTGAAATGTTTGTGTGGGTGACTTGCTTTTTTGTATTCTTGCCACTCACTGTACAACGTACAAGCTTTGGGGAACCACTGGTCAAGGAGGATGGGAGCCACAGGGAACACACCTGGACCCACCATAACTAAATTCCTCAAAAGCGGTGTTAAAGAGGAATTCTTACAAGTGGCCAGGGCAGGGGGGGGGGGGAGGGGGGCAGGGTAAGACATGTTACTGAACACAGGGACAACCTAGGAATAATAGCATTTTTTAGCACCAGAATTAATGCAAGCAAAAAGATGTTGAGGCAGTATCTTTGAAGTACAGAGAGAAACTTAGAATTCTGTGCCCCTTGAAAATATTTTTATGTTTTCATTTTTAAATATTTATTTGAGACAGAGCACAAGCAGGGGGAAGGGGCAGAGAGAGAGGGAGAGAAAGAATCCCAAGGAGTTTCCACACTGTCAGCACAGAGCCCGACATGGGGCTTGAACTCACAAACCACGATTTCATGATCTGAGCCAAAATCAAGAGTCTGACACTTAACAGACTGAGCCACCCAAGTGCCCCGAAAATATTAAAAAAAAAAAAGACCAAAAATGTGGGGCACTTGGGTGGCTCGGTCGGTTAAGTGTCCAACTTTGGCTCAGGTCAGATGTCACTGCCTGTGAGTATGAGCCCTGCATCAGGCTCTGTGCTGACAGCTCAGAGCCTGGGGCCTGCTTTGGATTCTGTCTCCTTCTCTCTCTGCCCTTCCCCGCTCACATTCTGTCTTCCAAAAATAAATAAAAATTTAAAAAAAAAGAGAAAAAATGAGGTGACTATTTTTTCATACATACAAAAGCAGAAAGAACCCATCACCATCCAATCAACACAACTAATGTGAAAAGACATTTTTTAGGCATGAAATGATGCTACATGGAAATACGGATCTAGATGAAGTATGGATGTACACAAAGGAATGATAGGCTCCAAAGGAATGAGAAATGATAACTATGTAGGTAAGTATACATGACTTTAGTCATTATTTAAATCTCCTTAAAAGATAACTGACTGCTTAAACAAAGATAATCACAAAGTAACATGAAGTGACTTTACGTTAAAAAATAAATTCTATTTGACAAAACAGACAAAACAGTACAAAACCAGAAGAGGGAGAAATGTAAGTATACAATTATGGGATTCTTATGCTAGACCTGAAATATACCACTATTTGAAGGCAGACTTTTTAATAAATTAAAACATGTACTTTAAGCCCTAAAGCAACCACTAAAATACCAAAACAAGTTATCACTAATAAACAAAAGAAATAAAAGAGAGTAATAAAAATAATCAATTAATCTAAAAGAAAACAGAAAAAAGAGGAAAAAGGGTTAAAACAGATGGCCCAATAGAAAAAAAAAAATATCAAGATGCCAGATTGAAACGTCACCATATGAATAACTACCTTGAATGAAAATGGTCTAAACAGTTTAATGAAATGCAGAGGTTATCAGATTAGATTAAAAAAGCAATACTCAACTAGATACTGCCTATAAGAAACAGATTTCAAATACAGAGACACAAACAAGTTGAAAGTAAAAGGAAGAAAAAAGATGAATTATGCCAACCTAACCAAAAGACAGCTGGAATAGTTATATTAATGTCAAACAAAGCAGACTGCAAATAAGAGAACATTATTATGGATAAAGGAGGTCATTTCCTAATGTAAAAAGGTGTTAATTCTAAACATTTATGGATTCAATCAGAAAGTGTCAAGATACATGAAGCAAGAACCAAAAACACAGCATCAAGAAATTTTAAAATGCACAATTTTGTAGGGAAGATTTCAACAGCCCTCTTTCAACAACTGAAAGAAGTAGAGAGAAAATCAGTAATGTTATAGAAAATACAGAAAACACCAAGACCCAATTTGACCTGATTTACACTTATAAAACACTCCATACGGCAGCACAATACAAATTCTTTTCAAGTGCATGTCAAACACAGAACATAATAGACACTGTTCTATTAAACAGGTCTCAATAAACTTAAAACCGGTCTCAGTAAACTTAAAAAACATTCAAGTCATACAAAGTATGCTGACTACAATGGAATCAAATTTCAAATCAGTAAGAGAATTATCTCTAGAAAAATCCACAAATATGTGGACAAAAATAACATTCTAAATAACTCAATGAAAGAAATGAAAAGAAAAACATCAGAAGAAAGAAGAAATCAATGTGGAAATTAGAAAGCAGTTTGAGTTGAATGAAAATAAAGACAACAGGTGCACCTGGGTGGCTTAAGCACTGACTCTTGACTTCAGTTCAGGTCATGATCTCACGGTTCATGAGTTTGAGGCCTGCATCAGGCTCTGCACTGACAGCAGCCTGCTTGGGATTCTGGCTCCCTTTCTCTCTGAACCACCACTTACTTTCTATCTCTCTCTCAAAGTAAATAAAAGTGAACTTTATTATTTTATTTATTTAGAGAAAGGGAGAGAGAGAGAGACAGACAGAGAGAGAGAGAGAGAGAGAGAGAGAGAGTGAGGGGACAGGGGCAGAGAGAAAGAATATCCCAAGCAGGCTCTGCATTGTCACCACAGAGCCCAATGTAGGGCTTGAACTCACGAACTGTGAGATCATGACCTGAGCCAAAGTCAGATGCTTAACCAACTGAGCAACCCAGGCACCCCAAATAAAACTGAACTTTAAAAAAATAAATAAAAATAAAAAATATAAAGACAACATACCAAAATTTGTGAGATGCTGCTGTAATAGGATTTAGGGAAAATTTATAGCACTGAATCCCTATATAAGAAAAGAAGGAAAACCTAGAAACATATACACTACCCAAACTGAAACAGGAAGAAATAGAAAATTTGAACAGACCCATAACCAGTAAGGAAATCAAATTAGTAATAAAAAATCTGCCAAAAAACAAGAGTCCAGGACCAGATGGCTTTCCAGGGGTATTCTACCAAACAATTAAGGAAGAGTTAACACCTATTCTCCTGAAACTGTTCCAAAAAGTAGAAATGGAAGGAAAACTTCCAAACTCTTTCTATGAAGCCAGCATTATCTTGATTCCAAGACCAGACAGAGACCCCCACTAAAAAGGAGAACTACAGACCAATTTCCCTGATGAACATGGATGCAAAAATCCTCAACAAGATATTAGCCAACCGGATCCAACAATACATTAAAAAAATTATTCACCATGACCAAGTAGGATTTATACCTGGGATGCAGGGCTGGTTCAATACCTGCAAAACAATTAATGTGATTCATCACATCAATAAAAGAAAGGACAAGAGCCATATGATCCTTTCAATAGACGCAGAGAAAGCATTTGACAAAATACAACAACGTTTCTTGATAAAAACCCTCAAGAAAGTAGGGATAGAAGGAGCATACCTCAAGATCATAAAAGCCATATATGAACAACCCAATGCTAATATCATCCTCAATGGGGAAAAACTGAGAGCTTTCCCCCTAAGGTCAGGAACAAGACAGGGATGTCCACTCTTGCCACTGTTACTCAACATAATATTGGAAGTCTTAGCCTCTGCAATCAGACAACACAAAGAAATAAAAGGCATCCAAATTGGCAAGGAGGAGGTCAAACTTTCACTCTTCACAGATAACATGATACTCTATGTGGAAAACCCAAAAGATTCCACCAAAAAAACTGCTAGAACTGATACATGATTCAGCAAAGTTGCAAGATATAAAATCAACACACAGAAATTGGTTGCATTCCTATACACCAACAATGAAGCGACAGAAAGAGAAATCAAGGAATCGATCCCATTTACAGTTGCACCAAAATGATAAAATACCTAGGAATAAGTCTAACCAAAGAGGTGAAAAATCTATACACTGAAAACTATAGAAAGCTTATGAAAGAAATTGGAGAAGACACAAAGAAATGGAAAAAGATTCCATGCTCCTGGATAGGAAGAACAAATATTGTTAAAATGTTGATACTACCCAAAGCAATCTACACATTCAACACATCCCTATCAAAGTAACACCAGTGTTCTTCACAGAGCTAGAACAAACAATCCTAAAATTTGTATGGAACCAGAAAAGACCCCGAATAGCCAAAGCAATCTTGAAAAAGAAAACCAAAGCAGGAGGTATCACAATCCCAGACTTCAAGCTATACTATAAAGCTGTAATCATCAACACAGTATGGTACTGGCACAAGAACAGACAGATCAATGGAATAGAACAGAGAACCCAGAAATGGACCCACAAACATATGGCCAAATAATCTTTGACAAAGCAGGAAAGAATACCCAATGGAATAAAGACAGTCTCTTCTGCAAGTGGTGCTGGGAAAACTGGATAGCAACATGCAGAAGAATGAACCTGGACAACTTTCTTACACCACACACAAAAATAAACTCAAAATGGATGAAAGACCTCAATGTAAGACAGGAAGCCATCAAAATCCTTGAGGAGAAAGCAGGCAAAAACCTCTCTGATCTTGCCCACACCAACTTCTTACTCAACATGTTTCCAGAGGCAAGGGAAACAAAAGCAAAAATGAACTACTGGGACCTCATCAAAAATAAAAAGCTTCTGCACAGCAAAGGAAACAATCAGCAAAACTAAAAGGCAACCGACAGAATAGGAGAAGATGTTTGCAAACGACATATCAGATAAAGGGTTAGTATCCAAAATCTACAAAGAACTTATCAAACTCAATACCCAAAAAACAAATAATCCAGTGAAGAAATGGGAAAAAGACATAAATAGACACTTCTCCAAAGAAGACATTCAGATGGCCAACCGACACATGAAAAAATGCTTCGCATCACTCATCATCAGGGAAATACAAATCAAAACCACAATGAGATACCACTTCACACCTGTCAGAATGGCTAACATTAACAATTCAGGCAACAACAGATGTCGGCGAGGATGCGGAGAAAGAGGATCTCCTTTGCAATGTTGGTGGGAATGCAAGCTGGTGCAGCCACTCTGGAAAACAGTATGGAGGCTCCTCAAAAAATTAAAAATAGAACTACCCTACGACCCAGCAATTGCACTACTAGGCATTTATCCAAGGGATATAGGTATGCTGTTTCGAAGGGACACATGCACCCCCATGTTTATAGCAGCACTATCAACAATAGCCAAAGTATGGAAAGAGCCCAAATGTCCATCGAAGGATGCATGGATAAAGAAAATGTGGTGTATATACACAATGGAGTATTACTAGGCAATCAAAAAGAATGAAATCTTGCCATTTGCAACTACGTGGATGAACTGGAGTGTATTATGCTAAGTGAAATTAGTCAGTCAGAGAAAGACAAAAATCATATGACTTCACTCATATGAGGGCTTTAAGAGACAAAACAGATGAACATAAGGGAAGGGAAGCAAAAATAATATAAAAACAGGGAGGGGGACAAAACAGAAGAGACTCATAAATATGGAGAACAAACTGAGGGTTGCTGGAGGGGTTGTGGGAGGGAGGATGGGCTAAATGGGTAGGGGGCATTAAGGAATCTACTCCTGAAATCATTGCTTCACTATATGCTAACTAATTTGGAGGTAAATTTTAAAAAATAAAGTTTTAAAAAAAAAGGAAAGAAGGAATGTCTCAAATTAGTAACTTCAGCTTCTACCCTGCAAACTAGGAAAAAAAAAGACACAGAGCAAATAAAATTCTAAATAGAAATGGGGAAAATTATGCAGATCAGAGTAGAAATTAATTAGAGAATGACAGAGAGAGAGAGAGAGAGAGCGCTTGAGAGAATACCAATAAAACCAAAACCAAGTCCTTTGAGAAGATTAATAAAATTGATAAACTTCTAGCCAGACTGAGGGACAGAGGGCACAGGAGGGACAGAGAGGGCACTAATTACCAATATCCGGAATGAGAGAGGGGGCATTACCAGATATTTAAAAAAAATAAGGAAGTATTGTAAACCACTTTATTCCAATACATTCAACAATTTAGATGAGAGAGACAGATTTCTTGAGAAATACAAACTGCAGCATATAGAGAACTTGAATCACTATGTTGCATACCTGAAACTAAGGTTAACATTGTGTGTCAACTATATTCAAATTAAAAAAAAATTTTTTTTAAGAGAAAAAAAAACAAAAACAAAAACAACCCTGCAGGCCCAAATGGCTCCTCTGGTGAATTCTACCAGAGTTAAATAAGAAAAAAACACCAATTCTACAAAATTGAAGAGGAGTGAACAACTTCCCAACTTATTCTATGGGGAAAGCATTACCCTGGTGCTAAAATCAGAAAATTACTTTTTTTTACCTAAAAAAATTTTTTTTACATTTATTTATTTTTGAGAGGGGGGTGGGGAGAGAACAAGTGGGGTAGGGGCAAAGAGAGAAGGAGACACAGAATCCAAAGCAGGCCGCAGGCTCCGAGCTGTGAGCACAGAGCAGGACATGGGGCTCAAACTCACAAACCACGAGATCATGACCTGAGCCAAAGTTGGACACTTAACTGACTGAGCCACCCAAGCATCCCAACTTTTTTTTTTTACTTTAAATGTTTATTTATTTTCAGAGACAGAGTGCAAGCAGGGGAGGGGCACAGAGAGGGGGACCGAAGGGGGCTCTGTGCTAACAGCAGCAAGCACAATGTAGGGCTGGAACTCACAAACCACAAGATCATGACGGAGATGAAGTCAATCAACTGAGCCACCCAGGTGCCCCAGAAAATGACATTATTAAAAACAACGCCCTATGGACTCATGTTCCTCATCAGCATAGATGCAAAAATGCTAGAGAAAGCTTTAGCAAACTGGATGAAGAAATATATATTAATAAACTGCATCATAACCAAATGAGGTTTATCTCAGGAATGTGTGATTGATGTACCATTTGAAAACCAATGAATGTAAGTCACCATATTAACAAACTAAAAAAGAAAACTCATACGATCATCTTGACAGATGCAGAAAAAGTATTTGAAAAAATCCATATCCACTCCTGTTCAAAACTCTCAACAAAGTAGGAAACATAGGCAACTTCCTCAACCTGATAAGGGTATCTACAAAAACATGCAACTATCATCCTGTTTAATAACACAAGACTAGGAGCCTTTCCCCTAAGATCGAGGCAAGGATGGCCGTCTCAACACTTGTACTCAACAATATACTGGCAGTACTAAACACTAAAATAAGGCAGAAAAAAGCAATAAAAGGCATCCAAATTAAAAAGAAAAAAGTAAAACTATGTTAATTCACAGAAGATATGATCACTTATATAGAAAAATCCAAGGAAATCTATAAAGAAGCTATAGGAACTAATACTGAGTTTAGCAAGGCTGCAGGGTACAGCATTAATATACAAAAACTGGTTTTATTGATATATAAGAGTATAAAAACCAGAAACTTAAATTTTAAAAATATGATTTACAATAGCACTAAAAATATGAAATACTTAGGGATAAACCCAACCAAAGATGAGAAAACCTGTACACTGAATAGTAACTATAAAACACAGCCAAGATAAATTAGAGAAGACCTTAAAATAAAGGAAGAGCTATACTGTGTTTATGGATCACAGAGCTCATTATTATTAAGATGTCAATGCTCCCCAAACTTATCTACATATTCAATGCAATGCCAGTCAGTATCTGTACTGGGCTGAATACTGTGCACCCCCCCACGCCCCGCCAAAGTTCATGATTATAAGGAACCTGTGAATGTGACCTTATTTGGCAATAGGACGTTTGCAGATGTAATGGAATTTAGATGTGGTCATACTGAATTAGGATGGGCCTTAATGCAATGACTTGTGACCTTATAAAAACAAGGAAATTTGGATACATAAACACAAAGGTATGTGAAGATACAGAGCACACAGACACATAAGGAAAACACAGTGTGATGACAGAGGCAGAGACTGGAATGATGTATCTACATGCCAAGGACTGCCAGCAACCACCAGAAGGAGAGAGGAGCAAAGAAGGACCCTAGAGTCTTCAGAAGAAGCATAGCCTGCTGATCTCAGACTCAATCATGACCTTGATCTCAGACGTCTAGCTTCCAAAACTGTGAGAGAATAAAAGTCTGTTGTTATAAGCCACTCAGTTTATGCTTCTTTGCTAAAACAGCCCTAGGAATCTAACCAAATATCCCAGAAGGTGTTTTTGTAGAAACTTACATATTGATTCTAAAATTCATGTGGAGATTCAGAGGACCTAGAACACCCAAAACAACTCTGAAAAATAACAACGCTGAGGGACTAACCTCATCTGATTTCAAGACAGTATAAAGTGACAGTAATCAAGATTAACAAGGTACTGGCATAAAAGGTAGGCAAATGGATCAATAAAAAATCACAGAGTTCAGAAAGAGAACCACAAAGGTACAAAGGCAATTCAGTAGAATAAGGATAGACTTTTCAACAATCACATTTCAACTGTAAAGAAATGAACTTCAACCCATACTTTGCACATATTAAAAAATTCCAAATTTGTCACAGACCCTAAGTGTAACACCTAAAGCTGTAAAACTTCTAGAAGGACACACAGGAGAAAATCTTTGTGACCTTGTGTTAGGCATAGATTTTTTTTAGATGTAATGTGAAATGCCTAATTCTTAAAAAATAAATAAATTGGATAAATTGGACCTCATCAAAATAAAAAAAACTTCTACTCTTCTAAAAAGCACTAACAGAATGACAAGATAAGCCACATGCTGGAAGAAAATATTTGCAAATCATGCATCTGATAAAAGGCTTGTATCCAGAACATACAAAGGACTCTCAAGACTCCATCAAGTAAGTGAATACATCAGCAAAAGTTTTTCACAGACACCAATGAGGATATACTAATGTCATAGTAATATGTCATAATGTCCTCTAGACTCGTCCATGTTGTCAGAAATGGCAGGATTTACTTCTTCTGAGGCCAAATAATATTCCATTGTGTTTATATACCTCATTTTCTTTACTCATTCATCTACTGATGGACATTTAATGTTTATTTTTGAGAGACAGAGAGAGAGAGCGAGTGAGCAGAGGAAGGCAGAGAGAGAGGGAGACACAGAATCCAAAGCAGGGTCCAGACTGAGCTGTCAGCACAAGAGCCTGACATGGGGCCCAAACTCACAAACCATGAGATCATGACCTGAGCCGAAGTCAGGCGCTCAACCAACTAAGCCACCCAGGTGCCCCCCCCCCCCAATGGACATTTAGGTTGTTTCCATGGATCGTCTATTGTGAATAGTGCTGTAGTGAACACAGGAGTGCAGACAGCTCTTTGAGATGCTGATTTCATTTCAATACCCAGAAGTGGGGTTGCTGTACAGTAAGGTAGTTCTATTTTTAATTTTCTGAGGAACCTCCATATTGTTTTCCATAGTGGTTCTACCAATTTACAATCCCATCAACAGTGTACAAGGATTCCCTGTTCTCCACGTCCTCACCAACAACTGTTATTTGTCTTTTTCATAGTAGCCATTCTAACAGGTGTGAGGTGATATCTCATTGTGATTCTGAAGTACATTTCTCTGACGGTTAGTGGTGTTGAGCACCTTTTCCTGTGTCTGCTGGCAATCTGTACATCTTCTTCAGAGAAATGTCCATTCGGGTCCCTTGTCCATTTTTTTAATCCAACTACTTGATTTTTTTTTTTTGCTATTGAATAGTATGAGTCCCTTATATATTCTGGATATTAACCCCTTATCTGATACATGATTTGCAAATATTTTCTCCCATTCCCTACGTTGCCTTTTTACTCTGTTGATTGTTTGCTTTGCTGTGCAGAAGTTTCTATGCTAAGTGAAATAAGCAAGACACAGAAAGAGAAATGATCTCACTTACATGTGGAATTGAAAACAGTCAAAACCATGGAAGCAGAGAGTAGAATGGTTTTTTCCAGGGCCTCAGGGGAGGGGAGACAGGGAGATGTTAGTCAAGGGGTATAAAGTTTCAGTTATGCAAGTCCTAGAGATCTAATGTTCAGCATGGTGACTGTAAGTAAAAATAGTGTATTATACACTTGAAATTTGCCAGGAGGATAGCTATTAAGTGTTCTGACATCATCATCATCAACAACAACAACAACAACAATAAAAGAGAGTAGCTATGTGAAGGGATAGATATATTAATTGGCTGGTTTGGGGAGATCACAATGCATACATATGTTAAAACATCAAGTTGTATACTTTAAGTGTATACAATTGTTATTTGTCAGTTATGCCTCAATAGAGCTGGGGGAAAAATGTCAAATGAGTACATGAAAAGATGCCTAACATCACTAGCCATTAGGGAGATGCAAACTAAATCACAACAAAGTAACACCATATACTTATCATCACGGCTAAAATTAAAAAGACTAACCGTACCAAGTGTCGGCAAAGATGTGGAGGAACTGAAATTCTTTTTCAGTGTGGGTGGAAACACAAATAGTATAATCACTTAGAAAAGTCTGGCAGTTTCTGGGGCACCTGGGTGGCTCAGTCGGTTGAACATCCGACTTTGGCTCAGGTCATGATCTCACGGTTTGTGAGTTCAAGCCCTGTGTTGGGCTCTGTCCTGATGGCTCGGAGCCTGGAGCCTGCTTCAGATTCTGTGTCTCCCTCTCTCTCTGTTCTTCCCCCACCCATGCTCTGTCTCTCTCTCTCTCAAAAATAAATAAAGATTTAAAAAAATTTAAAAAAGAGAAGTCTGGCAGTTTCTTAATAAGTTAAACTTACTCCTACCAAATGATCCAGCTAGTTCATAGAGATTTACTGAAGAGAAATGAAAGCATGTGCACAAAGAACATTTGTATACAAATGTTCACAGCATCTTTACTTACAATACCCCAAAATTAGGGGCACCTGGGTAGCTCAGCCAGCTAAGCGTCCGACTTTGGCTTACATCATGATCTCAGAGGTTCGCGGGTTTGAGCCCTGCACTGTGACAGCACAGAGCCTGGAGCATGCTCTGGATTCTGTATCTCCTCTCTCTCTGCCTCTCCTCCACTCATGCTCTCTCTCTCTCTCTCTCTCTCTCTCTCTCTCTCAAATAAATAAACATTAAAAAAAATAGCCCCAAATTAGAAACTACCCAAATATCCATTAATGGATGAAAAAAACAACAACAACAAACCCTGATGTGTCCATACAATGAGATATTAGTCAGTAATAAGAAGGAATAAACTGCTGATACCTGCTACAAAATGGATGAACCTCATAATAATTATGCAGAACAGTACAAGCCAGACCAAAAAGGGTGTACACTGGGTGATTCCATCTATACAAAATTCTAGGAGATTCAAACTTGTGTATGGTGACAGAAAGATGAGAGTTTGCCTGGAGGGTACAGCATGTGGACAGGAACAGAAAGGATTACAGACACAAAGAAACTTTGGGGGTGAGAGATATAGTCACTACCTTGATCCTGGTGATGGTTTCATGGGTGCACACATATTTCAAAACTTATCAAAAAGTATGCTTTAAATATGTGCCGTTAACTGTACGTTGGTCAGAAATCAATGAAACTGATTAACAGAAGAAAATACTCTAACAACAGGAGATTAGTTAAACCTACTATGGTACAACCTCATGATACAGGGATCTGTTGTTATTTAAAATGGTGAGATATATCTTAAATTGACATGAAAATATCTTTGTTATATTTGTAGTAAAAAAAACCCATAGGTTATAAAACTGATATAAAATGATCAAATTTCCAAAAAAATATATCTTTCTGTCACTGTTTGAAGAGAATAAAATTGTGGCATTACAAAAACTACATTAGTAACAGTGGTTTTTGCTGAGAAATAGAACTACACTTTTAAACTTTTGCTTTTTGCTTCTCTGGAATTTACTAGTGTTTTGGGTTAACCACGCATCCTTTATGACATTACTCTTATAAGCATATCAGGTAACAGAGATTTCAATATATAGCTACAGACACAAAAATTTATAAGTAGAGCAATCTCTAAGCCATTCCCGTGGGTGCATGCAGACAGACAGATGGATAGACAGACAGACAGACACACACACACACACATACGCACAATTTTTTAAATTTGTTTAATGTTTATTTTTTTTGAGAGAGAGAGAAAGAGAATGAGTGGGGGAGGGGCAGAGAGAGAGGGAGACACAGAATCCGAAGCAGGCTCCAGGCTCTGAGCTGTCAGCACAGAGCCCAACGTGGGGCTCAAACCCATGAACCGTGAGATCATGACCTGAGTCAAAGTCGGATGCTTAACCAACTGAGCCACCCAGGCACCCCGATTTCTTAATGATAACACAATATTTCAGTGAGCCAGATAAAGTCATAGGTACTATTTCTTCCAAAGAGTTTTTTTTTTTTAATTTTTTATTCTTTCATTAAACATATTTTAAGGACATTTTCATTATATTCTAAATATTAGGCAGGACACTTATTACTTCCCAATAAGTCCGGGGAGATCAGATAACAAACTTAAGACATAAAGGTTAAATGAAGTTTTTAGGAACGAGGCCAGTTGGGGGTTATCTTTCAGGTAATAGATATGTCTTTTATTGAAGGGTCACAACATAGCTGACAATTTCTACCAGTGAGTAAAGCTTTTGCATTTCGTTGGTAATTATGAACGCAGAGGCCTAAGAAAAAATTTTTTAAATGTTTATTTCTCTTGAGAGAAAGAAAGTGTGCAAGTGAGTGGGCGTCCTCAGGAAACTGAACTTTATAACTGGAAGCCTATGGTAAGACCACTACAGATGCATACGCAGCAGTTACTGGGAATAATGGTAGTTAACTACAGTATCCTGACCGGGCTCAAGAGCTTTATATTTGCAGTGTCAGAAATTGCAGTCATCATTCAACCATTTCATAGGACATTGTCAAGTATTTGTTCTACAGCTTTAACTATATAAGACGTTAAAAGAATAGTACAATGAGGGGCGCCTGGGTGGCTCAGTTGGTCAAGCACCTGACTGTTGATTTCGGCTCAGGTCATGATCTCACAGTTCAGGTGTTCGAGACCCACATTGAGCCTGCTTAGGCTTCTCTCTCTCTCTCTGCCTCTCCTCTACTCGAGTGGTCTCTGTCTCTTTCAAAATAAATAAATAAATAAACTTAAAAAAAGAAACAGTACAATGAAGATCCATTTACCCATGACCTGGACTCTTCAAAGCTCTCCTATTGCCGTCTTTGCTGCGTGTGCCTACCTACACTTATAGGATCCTGCAGACGCTCTAATGAGGTGATGCACAACATACTAACTTTCTAAGGAACTGTTTATCTAGGTTTTTTGTTTTTGTTTTTACTGGAGCAAGCTGCTAGGTTGCACAGCCGTGACAGTGCAGCACATTGACCGTAAGGAGGAGAGAGACAGTAGGGGAGGTGGACGGGGCCTGTGCGTCCAGTGAGGTTCAGTGACGACCACTGGATGAACAAGTAGCTCAACTGGTGGAGTAAAGACCCTCCTCCCACCGCCCCTGGAATTTAACGATAACATTGCTGATCTGTCACAACTTGAAGAACTGTGCTAATATCAAAAACCCGAAGACACTGTAGAAAACGTGCATTCTGAACATTACGGAGAGAGTCTGGATGGATTTGTTCAGTTTACTGGCCATCTAGTACCTGCTATCCATCAGGTGCTTAGAACGCCAGCATGGGTGGTCTACAGACTTCCGCTTTCCACGGCTGCCCTATGAACGCCACAGTGTGGACGAAAGACAACGGGTTTGCTCAACTTCAAAAGTAGGGATAATGATGGGGTGCCTGGGTGGCTCAGTCGGTTAAGTGTCCGACTTCAGCTCAGGTCATGATCTCATGGTTCTTGGGTTCGAGCCCTGTATCGGGATCTGTGCTTGGAGCCTGGAGTCTGCTTCAGATTCTGTGTCTCCCTCTCTCTATACTCCTCCCCTGCTCATGCCCTGTCTCTCTCTGTCTCTCAAAATTGAATAAAAGTTAAAAAAAAGTTTAAATAAAAATAAAAGTAAAAAGTAGGGATAATGGCCTGTCAATCACAGGAATGATGTGAAAGCTAAATCGAAGGAGACCCTGCATGTAACATAGTCAGTCATGTACTTCCTCATCGTGAGCTCTTTCCTTTCTCCCCAACTCATTCTTCTGTGTTCCTCTTCTCCCCTTCCCCTGCTGGCCTCTCTGAGCCAGCTGACCACCACTCCCTAACCCATACCTCAAACCATATTCAAAAGTACAAAATCTCAAAAGACACACCGTGAGATGCTTCGCAAGGAGGTAGAATATAAAATGCAAAAAAGGGAAAAGTGCGAAAAGTCTAGACGTTGTCACAAGTTCAGGTGTCTGAGAACCTTGGAAGGTTGTGAAGCCAAGTGGCATGACGACTTAAGAGCACTGTCAGAGCCCCAGATGATAAACAAATTGCCCCAGTTGGCTACCCCTGCCGAAGGAACCAGGGGTCCTGTGGGTGACCCACCAACCCAACAGACCGACCAAACAGGGGCTGAAGGGTCTGAAGACACACGGTTTCCTTCTTTCCAGTTTTTAGCTTACTAATTCTTTCTGCGTTACCAGAATGCTAACATGTTTACTTGGAAAAAATACCAACTGAAAGAAGAGGGAGCTGGTCCAGAAATATGCTACATTGAAAAGAAAAGCCAAAGCGGAATTCAAAACCAGGTGACAGATACCCGGGAAGCGAGGGGTACGTACACACGTGACTGCAGGATGGCCTCTCAGGATTGGGGAGACGAAAAGGGCCATTTCACGAACTTATTCTGCAAGCTGAAAATCTACTTCAGTTTGATTGGCCAAGGAAAAATCGAATGACTTCATGAACTTAAAATGTGAGCTGCAGCATTCGGCTGGAAAGCAGAGGCGTTAAGAGTAGCAGAGTTAACGATGCTAACTTGATCCCGACAGCCACGCGGCTTAGAGGCTGTGCTGCTGTCTTGCCTTCTGGCACAGTAGGTCTCCCAGCAGGAGTGGGGAGATGGGCTTGGAGGAATAGGCTTGGATGGTCACAACCTAATCCATCTGGATTTGTAAAGGAGAATGCCAGTTTCAAAAACAGAAAATATGCAGGGGCGCCTGGGTGGCTGAGTCGGGTAAGCGTCTGACTCTTGGTTTCGGCTCAGGTCACGATCTCATGGTTTGTGGGTTTGAGCCCCGCTTTGGGCTCTGCGCTGACAGTGCGGGGCCTGCTTGGGTCTGTCTCTGTCTCAAAATAAACAAAAATGTAAAAGATTTAAAAGCAAAGAGAGAAAATATGCAACGTCGTTGCTGGGAAAAGATTTAAGCAAAACAGTTGGGGGTTACCTGCTATGGAAAAAAAAATGTGGAAACAGGCAATTTCTTCCTTTCTGCCACTTGACAGGTAGAAGGGCAAGCAGGGACCCCACCCCTAGCCCTGACCCTCAGGGGAGCCCCACACTTTCGAATACATTCCCTGAAATTTTCTAAGTCCTTCTCTGGTGGTGGCGGTTGTGGCTAGCAATGCTATCTGGTCAGGACACCCACATGGGGCTGGCGCCCATCTCTCTTTGGAGCACTCTGTGACCCTCTCTACATGGAGTACCTACCACACCCCCCAGGAACTCTGGGGCTCACATCCACCCAGTTGTCCTGGAACATGGTGGCCAGGCTTGTTTCCAAGAGGGTGGCTGGTGGGCAGATCGCCTCCACTGGGCAGCATGGCGTTTCACGTACGGAATCCCATCAGACTGACCACCAGAATGCTGCGGACAGGCTCATTTCAAGGGACTCGAATTGGTTATATGGACAGAAGCCCCCCTCTGAAAATATTTGCCCAGAGCCACGATCTCTCAGGAAAGCCCTGGTGGGAGAGGAGGGTGAACCTCGATCGTGAAAAGAGAAAGCAGTCCGAAACATCTTTTTTCAAAACATTTTTGAAGAAAAAAAAAAAAAGAAACAACCTTGCATGTGTACATATGTGTGTGTATATAATATACATGATTGCTTTTTTTGGCCTTGATCTGTTAAAATCCTATTTATAGGCCATAAGTTTGGTTTCCAGGGATATAATATCTTTTAAATCTTCGTTTTTAAACATGTTTCACCAAACGCCCACGTCCCTGGAACAGGTAGTACTTTGGGAGAAAAGGGAGATTATTTGAGAAACTCTGATTTAAACAAAAAGGGCTTTTGTTGCACAACTTCTCAGAGCACTGGACATGCTGACACAAACTATGTAAAACAAAAGGGGCTGTAGCTCCTCCCAGCCTCCAATGACCAAGGACCCCCTTTGCACAGCACCTTATGGGAAGGGATGGAAAATGCTGTCTTGAAAGAATAATGTGGGGCACCTGGGTGGCTCAGTCTGTTAAGCCTCCGACTTCAGCTCGGGTCAGAATCTCACAGTTCGTGGGTTCAAGCCCTGCGTCGGGCTCTGTGCTGACAGCTCAGAGCCTGGAGCCTGCTTCAGATTCTGTGTCTCCCTCTCTCTCTGCCCCTCATCCACTCACACTCTGTTTCTGTCTCTCAAAAATGAATAAACTTAAAAAAAATTTTAAAGAATGATTCAGGAAAACACACACACACACACACACACACACACACACACACACACACACCCCATAAGAGATTTCTTTCAATTTAGGTTCTTGGGAGGGAAAAATAAAGAGGGCTGGCAGTTCCATTTTTGTAATCACAAAACCAGAGAAGCAAGGTCAGCCCTGTGGTCTTGACACGCGGACCTCTCCCTGTAAGCAGGTACGGATACTTCCCAGAGAAGATTCTATGATATAGTTAAGGTCTGGGGCCATTAGAGGGCTCTCTAGGCCTAAGGGATTTGTTTCCAATCCCCGGATGCACTCAGGAGGGACTGTCGCCACCGTGAAGCTTGGTGTATGAGACACACAAATCCATCAGAGGTGAGGAATATTTCAATCATCACACCTGGAGCTTCTGGGTGGGATTAATACAAACACTCTTCTTCCCCACTAAGTACATGATAAAAATAGCAAACTGGGGACATAAACCTATCTGTTCAATGTAGACTGACTTATTAAACTTTTAAAAAAATATCACAATAAAACTGAAATGGACCACTCCATATGATCATAAATATCATGTATCTGGGAGAGAAGAGCTTTTCAGATACATCTCAGCTTTCTAGCTTCCATGCAGCTGGCATTGCATTTTCTCTGGGCATTTCTGTTGATTCTTTTTCATCAAATATCTGTGCCTATCTAAAAACATCACAGCCCTGATGAGACCGTCCATTCCCTTAGAA
Source organism: Panthera onca (assembly GCF_046562875.1). Taxonomy (NCBI): domain Eukaryota; kingdom Metazoa; phylum Chordata; class Mammalia; order Carnivora; family Felidae; genus Panthera; species Panthera onca. The sequence goes on along the minus strand of NC_138340.1, from coordinate 75,478,265 downwards.
TATGTAACTTGACATATACTCTGATCAACACATCTAATATTACAAGCACACATGTACATGCACGTGTATGTACATGTAAGTCCAACTGCCCGAAATATGGAGTATTTCAAGTCATACTATTTTTTTTAATTTCATGTTTATTTATTTTTGAGAGAGGGAGAGAGCGTGTGCGAGCAGGGCATGGGCAGAGAGGAGGGGGAGGGACAGAGAGAGGTGGGGAGGGGAAGAAAGAGGGAGGGGACAGAGGATCGGAAACAGGCTCCATGCTGACAGCAATGAGCCCAATGGGGGGCTCGACCTCACAAACCGCTACATCATGACCTGAGCCGAAGCTGGATGCTTAACCGACTGAGCCACCCAGGCACCTCTCAAATCACACAATTTTTAAGCGCAGCAGTTATACATGGTCGTACATGATATACACTTGACTCAGCTGGGTATTTCCCTGGGAGAAATCTGTTCATTCACTGTGGTACTTTGTTCGTGGCCATATATTTGTGTCACGGGGAAATCCTGGCCTAAAACAGTGGTTCTCACGGCGTGATCCCATGACCAGCAGTTGTCAGCATCACTTGGGAGCTTGTTAGGAATACAGATTCTTGGCCCCCACCCTAGAGCGGCTGAATCAGAAACTCTGCCGGATGTGACCCAAAAGGAGTGAGAGAACACACACTGGCCCTGTGGGTATCAAAAGAGGAACGAGCAACCGAAGGGACTGTCAAGATGCTTCAGGGACAGGTGGCATCTGCATAATTTTATTGTATCTTTTTAAAATGCTTATTTATTTCTTGAGAGAGAGAGAGAGAGAGAGAGAGAGAGAGAGAGAATCCCAAGCAGGCTCTGTGCTGACAGTGCAGAGCCTGATGTGAGGCTCGAACTCACAAATCGTGAGATCATGACCTGAGCTGGAACCAAGAGTCAGATGCTTAATGGACTGAGCCACCCAGGCGCCCCAAAATAAAGCTAGATTCTATCACTCAATAAGCAAGGAAACAGACTGAAACATAAACCCTGCTTCACTCCCTTCTCTTGACATCGTGACATAAGACTCACAGCCATTTAGTCAATGGAAACGCTCTGGTCACATGCTGTGGTCCACCAGAAGAGCCACATTACCGCAGTCAGAAAAAATGACAGAAACCTCCTTCTGCCTCCTCTTGATTAAAAGAAAACAATATAAATGAAACTGAATCCCCCAAAACGCACCCCCATGATGTCTCTGGCGGTCAGTTCTTTCAGAATCCCCGAGCACACTGATGGAGGGGACACACAGCCAGTATGGGGGAAGGAGTGCTTTCCTCCTCTTGCCACAGCCTTGGAGTGCTACACAAAGACAGCCAGGCTGGGCCCGGGCCAGGCCCCCGGTTGGTTGGTTCTGCTTAGAAAGCCGTTTCCTCTTCCTCTGTCCCCAATTCCTGACTTCCCATGACTCCTATGCAACAGCATCATGCGAGTTAATGCTCTTAGAAGCACTCTGGGCCCCCGTCTAGCATTTGCAATTGTAAAAAGTGCTGTGATGCTTTTCTTTTTTACCAATGAAGAAACCTTATGTGAGCCAGCAAATTGCAAATAAAAAAACATTTTAAAGGAAAGAACACTTTTGAACCCCATCTTTGCTTCGGAACTAGTCTATGTGTCATGTTGCCTCTACTTTGGCTGCCTCAGGTGCTAAATGGAAGGGTCTTCAGCTAAGTACATGTGGCTTCTGGGTGACCACATTCTCTGTGGAGGGGACCAAGGCAGGTTTTTGGAGGGTACAGGGGAAAGCAACCTGAATAAGGGTATCATCGGCCGAAACACCCCCTATTTGAAAACTGATGAAGCACCAGAGAGAAGGGAGCTGAGCTGTTAGCAAATACAAATGGACAGCATAATGTGGAAATGAAAACTGCTCACGTTTGGTGCCAGGCCAACAGCTGGCTCCGAGAGAGCTAGCCCTGAGGGCATCTGGGTATCCACAGACATCATTTGTCCCTGCACTCATCCACGTGCAATTCTCCCTCCTCGAAAAGAGCTGCTAAATCACATTTCAAGGCCTTGTTAGCGTACCAAATCCCACATCTCATACAAACAACAGAAGAAGGACACTATTAGCTGAAAGCATTGTGCCTTATTGATGAATGCCCTTAAAAGCAACGACAAATTACGACGGGCTTCCAAGTGGCTATTTTCTGAGTTCTCTGTTATTAGTGCATTATTTCTGTTATTGTCAACAGGACGTGATTATAATTGGGATGTTGTACACAGTGTTGTTATTGATGTACTCAGTAATTATAGGGCTGCATTCTCACATCTTATAAAATGTAGGTATTATTTCTGACCCTGAGGACGCTGGGAGCAACTGATGCTGGCACGATTTTTCTGGGGACTTTCACTCTTAAAACAAAGAAATGGCTTTGATGGCATCAGGAACAGCTCTGGAAGTCAGGAATCTTCATTCTTGAGACAATGGGATGACCAAGTCGCCAGCAGAGGTAGACTTGCAGTCCACGAAGGTAGCTGTACCTGGGGCAGGTGCGCCCCAGGGTCTTTGAGACCAGGGCAATTGCGGATGCTTCTGTTTGCCAAAGTAGGAAGGTCAAAAGGCTTAAAAACAGTCATCTCTTTTCATTGTATTTTCCTATTCTCTACTAGGAAGCAATACAAAAGAACTAACACAGGGCATAAAGACATGAATTCACAAATACTGATGTTCCCCGAAGTGCTGGTAAAGAAACAGAAAAATTGAAAGCTACCTGGTCCATTCCTCAGATGGAATACTCTGGTTAAACATCTTCTTTTGAAAAAAGAAAACAGTAACATGACATGAAAAAAAGACGCTCAATTAGATGAAGTAGAAAAGTCAGGAATACATAACAATGCCATTGAATTTTATGGTACAAATTCGGCATTTACCTAGAAAAATAGACTGAAGGAAAATAAACCAAAGTGCATTCATTTGTGACTATGTCAGAGTGGTATGATTTAGGGGATTATGAAAATTCGTCATTTCACACTTTTCGGTGTTTCCAAACATTGTATGTATGTCTCCCATTTGAGAATGCTTTAGGCATACCAAGTAATTAACAAACCTGATGACAGCTGAAATGATACTGCGGGCTCTAACGTCTGACACTTTTAAAGCTGGTCCCTGAGGGTCCCTCTGCCATGGAACTTCTGTGGACATCGCAGCTCCATACGAGGCACTTACCTGCGAAGGTGTCGTCACACTGATTTCCGGAACAAAGTTGTCCTCAAAGAAATTGATGATGTTCTCCTGTTGAAGTTCCTTTGTTGGAGTGACTTTGGGCAGAGGTGGGACAGGAGGCCCTTTCCTGGTCTACAAAACATCAGAAACACAAGCAAACTAATTCAGCCAAAGACGGCACGCGAGATGTGCAGAAATGCCACGGAACAGTGCTGGGCGGACGTATCGGACACTGACTGAAATTTAGATACGTGTACAGAAACAAGAACACCTGACTGAGCAGAGAATGCTATCTCCCTTGGTGGCTCTCTGAGCACCAACAAGCAAGGGCCCCGTGAGAAATACTCCGGCAATGCCACTCCATTCATCTCAACACAAGCGCTACATGCAGGGCCAGGTGCCTATGCCTCTAAAGTTAAAACTAAGGCAACACCTTTTGTGGAGTCAACTGAAAAGGATTTCTCATTTCAGCAATAAATTGGAACTTGAACACTAACATCAGGAAAGTTTGTCACTGGAATCACTGAGACCGCCCATAGGTAGCACATATTGCACTCCCCACGTGAGTGTTTTCAGGAGTAAGAACTTGACAGAACTATTCCGTGGATCTTCTCACGACTTGCCTTACTTTCAAAGCCTGCACCGCACTGGACACTTAGAGTCTTCCTGTAGGAACTTCATCTTCACCCAAAGTGGAGAAGACGAAGGCGGCCATGTTTCTCTGTATTTACCTTTTCTAATCTTTCCGGTTTCCCCCAATCATTTCTTCTAGACACTTTTGTTGAGCTCGTGTGCCACACACTGTGGGTAGTACCCAAACTGTGAAATGGCGTATAAACATCACGGCTTTCTTGGCCATACTTGACCCAAGGGTAAGTGAAAGTGCTGGAGGAAGGGAGGTCCTAGCAGAAGGCAGGACCGATCAGAGCCTTCTGAAAGCAAGAGGTGGGAGGAGAGGAGGGCATGGAAGGAAGCTCAGGTTGTGGAGAGAGGTCTCAACACACTCAAACGTAGGGTGTGTGAGGATGTAGGGCTCCAAACTGGAAAAACGGCTTGATTCCTTAGTGGCCATCACAATGCCGACAGCCTTGAAGTCTCCCCAACTGGAAACTCCTTTTGATGCCCCAGGACCCCAGGACTATCCCAGATAGGGGCCCTCATGCCGAGTTCTTCCATTTGCCCCAATATACTTGACCTCTTCCTACCTGTGAAGGTGACCTAGGCCTTGCCGGTGCAGGAGACGCAGGTGCCAGCGTGTGATTGGGACTAGCTGTTGGGCTCGGGATGGGCGAAGGCTCCTCGGGCGGCGATGGGGTCTTTGCGATGCGGAGAGGACCAGAATCGCTGGATGAACAAACACATGAGAGTCAGCAACGGGCCATCTAAAGAACAGCACTTACGTTTCAGGGGTCCTCCAGCCCAAAGGAATCCTGAGGCACAACAGGTTTTGGCTCTCGTCTAGCCCCCTCCTAGGTTAATTCTGGCTGTTATGTACAGTATTTATTATCCACTGGATGCCAGACCCCATTCGTAATACATCATCTCTAACCTCACAACACTCAGGCCTTGCTGTCCCCACGTAAAGCGGGGCACAGAGAGGTTAAAAACCCCTGAAGTCACTCAGCATTTTGCTGGCTCTGAATTCAGGCCTTGGGAATGCAAACCCCTTGTTCTCTCCACTGTGCCAAACAGGCTCTGCAAGAATCTTCCAAAGAGAAGCTGAATTAGCTGAGCCACTTTCAACTTTTGATTTCCTTCAGAATGTTACTAGGTCATAATGGATAGAAAAACCCACCCTGAAAACGATAAATTTTACTTTAAAGGCATCCTCAGGATAGCGCTGAGTAGGATTTTATACGAGTCTTTTCTGATAACATTTGGAAACAAATTCATTACTTGTTCCCCTTTCTACACCTTATAAAACAATGACTGAACTCAGACACCTTGACAGGCACGAACGAATTATGTGAAGGCAGAGTGTCAGCAATGTTTCCTGAGAACCCACCGCATTCCTGGCACTGGGCCAGAGGCGTGGGACCAGCTCAAAGGTGATTGAGTGGGAGGAGGGCACTTGGGACACATCCTACTCTCTAAGACCTTCTAACGTCTACAGATTGAGGGAACAGAGTCTCTACCCCAAAATAAACTAGCGCATACACCACAGCATGATCTACATATTCAAGGGAGTGAGTCCTGCGGGGAACACGGATGGGCCACATGATTGAGACTACGTGCCAGCAATCATGTCCTCTGTCGGGAAGCGCGGATCCAATCTACACTCAACAGGGAGCCCACTGAGCTCACTCACCACCTCGTTCTGCGGAGGAATGTTGAAAAAAACCAAAGGAACATTTGGTAAGTGGCCATGGCCTCCCTCTGTCTTCATTTTATCTGATTCAGCAACACTGAAGTGTTCAGACACATTTGTTTCACGTCTCTACGAGGGAGGACCCCCTAAGTTTTTCACGTGCTTTACAGCCAAAACACCCAATGTCATTGCGACGTTCCTCTTACAACCTCCTCTTTGTTCCAAGTTCATGCTGAGATACTATATTGGAAACAGTGCTTCCTTCCACTCCTTTCATGTGTTCTTGTAGGGAATGTTCTTTCCCTTCGAAGGATAAGAGATCCTAAATGCTCACTTGGGATAGCAGCTGTAGCAGAGACTATTATGAGGATGGCTAATACAAAGAGTATCATTTAAGAAAATTAGCTCTCTATAGAGAAATCCAAACACTAACATGGGTAGGAGTGTGTGTTTTTATAAAGGTATACGTAGGACTCTATATGATTGATGTTGAAATTGCAAACAGAGAATGTCAGGACTGCATATTACCTTACAAGCCATTTAGTTCAATACCATCTTTTTTTTTTTTTCTGTTGATTAAAAAAAAATGAGATCTTCACCCAAAGGATTAATGGACTCACTCAAGGAAGGCAAAGCCTGTTAACTGCAGGATCACAAACCTGAAAGCTGGGTCTTCTGATTTCCAGCCCAAGGCTCACAAGCCTGCCTTCCTTGAACATATGATGCCTGAGAAGGATCGGTGTATTTGACCGACTGACTCACAGAATCAACGTGCAACAGGACCGAAACAATGCAGCATTTGCAAGGTCAAGTCAGGAGGTAAGATGATGGTGAGGTGTCAATTACTTTCCAAAATGGATTCATGGAAGATGCCAGCACTGACGATAAGCATAAGGACTAAGTGCTGGGAGTTTAGGAATTCCTTTCTTCTCCAAAGAAAGTAACAGGTGCACAACCAGAAATTACGTGTTAAAAATGTATACCCCAGGTCCCGTGGAAAATGGAGACAGGCAGATAGTCAATTCTATGGTGACAATGACCAAAGCCCACAGTGAGTAAATCTAAAGGCTAAAGGTTAAGGTGAACACAGAACAGAGTCTGACAGTGGAAAGGCTTCTTAGTGTTAGAGTTTTCTAAGAGGATTAAAATAGCATGGGCTGGTGCAGACTGCAGAAATTGCGACAAGCATTGCACGAACTTGGGTCTGAAGAACACAGCCTACCTGGGAGCTCCTTGAATGGTGAAGGCCTTGTCAGCGTGCTGGTCGCCCAGCTTCGTCATGACCTCGTACAATTTGTGGCAAAGCTAAAGGGATGGAGACCATTGGTCTGTTAGCTGTAAGTCATTCTGGTGCCGATTCAGGCTACTGCCCTAAGAGAGGAGGAAGCGTTTACTGAAAAACTGAGAACCTTAACGACGATAGGGATGGCCTCAGGATACCTTTAAATTCTACAAATGGACAATTTAAAACTCATGTCAAGGGGCGCCTGGGTGGCTCAGTCGGTTGAGTGTCCGACTTCAGCTCAGGTCATGATCTCCAGGTTCATGAGTTCAAGCCCGGCGTCAGGCTTTGCGCTGACAATGTGGAGCCTGCTTGAGAGTCTCTGTCTCCCTCTTTCTCTGCCCCTCCCCTGCTCTTTCTCTCTCTCTTTCAAACTAAATACATAAAAATTAAAAAAAAACTTATGTCAAAACTGAAAGGCCACAAACACAAATAAACCTTTAAAAAACCAAAATACATTTCTCAACCAGAGTACAGAATGGAAAACAAACCCTTATTGTTTCTGCTGACTCTACTAGAGATAAAGTCGTACGACCACGCTGCTGAACTAAGACAATATTAGTTGACGACAGGACTGCTGACTGAATGCTCAGATACCAATTTTTCCTCAGCCTCAAAAAGTATCACTTTTAAACGCCACTTTTAAAGCTGACTGGAAACAAAAACCAAACAAAACAAGACTGAGACTGTGACAGGGAGAAAAAGCATTTCGGAAGAGGAACGAAGACCGGCCAGGATTCCTGAGGGCCTGGAGGAATACTGGAGAAATACCACTGAGAGTAATAACATGCTATGAAAACAAACTCGCAAGTAAGTGACAATGCTACGCCATTTCATTTGCTTTCAGAAAAAAAAAAGTTCACTTATTTTATGTTCCGTAAGGAAAAATAATCATCGTTACTTACCACCGCTATTTCCTTATGAAACTTGGCCTCGAGGCTGGAAACATTTTTGAAAGTGTTGACGTAAAACCCAACTCGTCTGCCATGTAGAGACACAAAGAGGAAAGAAGAATAGGGAAAGACCGGTCAGCAAAACCGCATTTGTAATGGCAATGAAATGCATTAGGAACAGGTTTCCTTTGTATAATTGTGATTAACACTGGGCCACATCTGCTGGCCCACAGCACAATCTCTCCAAAGGCAGTGGACGTGCGGAGACAGTGGCTCTCACACCGTGGGGAACACCAGGACTGCATTTCAGATTCTGCAGGTCTCAGATAGGGGTGGAGGATGTGCATTTAAAAAAAATTTTTTTTTAAGTTTATTTATTTTTGAGAGAGAGAGAGATGCAGAGTGTGAGCAGGGGAGACAGAGAGAAATAGGGAGACACAGAATCTGAAGCAGGCTCCAGGCTCCGAGCTGTCAGCACAGAGCCCAGCACAGGGCTCAAACCCATGAACCGTGAGATCGGGACCTGAGCCAAAGTCCAATGCTTAACTGACTGGGCCACCCAGGCGCCCTAGAATTTGCATTTCTAACAGGCTCTAGGTAACACTGAGGCTGCTGCTCGTGCAGACGGAACACATTTGGAACCACTGCCCTAAGAGTCTGTTGTATTTTAGACGTGTGTCTTGTGAAGGGCTGGAGAGAGAAAAGCTTATCATTAATTTTTATGACATATACATAGAATCATTTTGGATTCTGAAATGTGGTGGATAGGCAGAAATAGAAAACCTACCGATTAATTACAATTCCTCAGCTAAAGTAAGAGGGCCAAATATTAAGACACAAGGTGTCCATTCACAGTATCTCAAACAGGTTTGTGAAGCAAAACCAGGGGGTGGGACTTTTAGGTCCCTAATAGTAAGCACACCTGTCAACCCCAAGGGTTCAGCCCAGTACTTCCTGAATGGGCTCCCTTTGCTCTAAATGAGGACACTGTATTAATTCAATCTTTCTGAATCCATCTAATAAATTACTACTTTGATTTCATTCGTGTTCTTGTTTCAATGACATTCTCAAAAATAAGTCCAGAATCCTGACTGGTTCATGAGATTCTAAATCCCAAGTAAGAACTTAGATGCCAGAAACATTAGACAGGCCAGATATATGGAATAAACATACTCGGGGGGCGGGGGGGCGGGGAGGTTGTAATAAGAATAATATATTGTTTAATATATAATTTTATTATTTAATAATAACTTATTACTGGGGAGTAAGAATGTGGCTGTACATAGGAGGGCCCCTCTTATTTAAACAATGACATGAAAGCATAAATAAAAGGGGACCTTCCTATTTAGCTGTGCCTTGTGCTGAGCAAGATTCCAATAAGCCGAGCGGACGAATGTTCCATTATCATTAAAGCCAACAGAAAGAGCTGCCATGTAATAGACACCTTTATTTATTCCCTCACTTAATTCTTGTAACTACCTCCAGGGTAGTGAGCCTCATTTTACATCCAGGTCAGCCAAGGCACAGACATACTAATTGTCCAAGGTCTCGTAATTAATAACCAGAGAACCTGTGTTTGGATCCAAAAGGAGGAAAACCAATAGAAAAGCATGGACTGTGTGACAAGAAATTCTGCTTAAGCACGAGTATCATGACTTCTGCTCTCTCCAATGAATTAGGGTTTAGAATTTTAACAAGATAAAAGATAAAAACCCAATTTAGAGATTCAGAGATGAAATAATGGTTAAGTACCATGTGAAACTCCAGTAAGGCTTACTTTTTCTACGTCTTAACCTGTGCCTTAAGTTCCTACCGTGTTCCACTTAATTTTTTTTTTATTTTAGAAGACTAGTTTATTTGGGTTTCCTTCATCTTTTCAGCTTTATTGAGGTATAGCTGACAATTAAAATGGTGAGATATTTCAAGTGTACATTGTGGTGACCTGATTCACAATTGTGAATAGTTCCCCCATCTAGTTAAGTAACACAGCTCTCACTTCATAAATGTATCTTGTGTGTGTGAACATTTAACTTCTACACTCAGCACATTTCAATTATAGAATATAGTGTTATCAGCTATGGTTACCATGTTGTACATTAGATCCTCAGACCTTACTCACAGCTAAAAGTGTATACCTTTTTACCAACCTCTCCCTATTTCCCCCACCTCCTAGCCCCGGACATCCACTTTCCTACTTTCCATTTCTATGAATTTGCCTTCCCCCACCCAGATTCCACATACAAGGGATACCATGCAGTAGAATCACCTCACACACTCATCAGCACGGCTGTCATCAAAAAGACCAGATAACAAGTGTTAGCAAGGATGTGGAGAAAAAGGACCCCTTGTGTACTGTCTTTGGGAATGGAAATTGGTGCAGCCACTGGGGAAAACTCCTCAGAGAGGTAAAAATAGGACTACCGTACGACCCAGTGATCCCACTTCTGGAGATACGTCTGAAGGAAATGAAACCAGGAACTCAAAGAGATACAGGCACTGCCCCATTCACTGCAGCGTTATTCATAAGAGCCAAGAGATGAAAACAATCCAAGTGTCCGGGGAATGATTAAAGAAGGTGTGGGGCACCTGGGTGGCTCAGTAGGTTAAGCGTCCAACTTCGGCTTAGGTCGTGATCTCGCGGTCCGTGAGTTCAAGCCCCGCGTCGGGCTCTGTGCTGACAGCTCACAGCCTGGAGCCTGTTTCAGATTCTGTGTCTCCCTCTCTCTCTGGCCCTCCCCCATTCATGCTCTGTCTCTCTCTGTCTCAAAAATAAATAAATGTTAAAAAAAAAATTAAAATAAATAAATAAATAAAAAGAAGGTGTGACATGTATACACACACACACACACACATATGTATATGCATATATACATACAGGATACGTACACCTGCATATATATATATGAATATACATATACACACAGACATATATTATGTATATTATTTCATATCAAAATAAAAATAGGTGAATTGAGAGACATAATCACTGTAGATACTAAACATTAAGTGGAACATATGTCTCTGTCCGGTTTGTTTCACTCAGCATAATGCCCTCACGGTCCATCCATATTATCCCAAATGGCAGAATCTCCCTTTTTTTTTTTTTTTTTGAAAGAGAGCATGAGTGAGCAAGGGAGGGGCAGAGGGCGAGAGTGAGCGAACAAAACCTAAGCAGGCTCCATGCCCAGCGTGGAGCCTGACATGGGGCTTGATCTCATGACCATAAGATCATGACCTGAGCACTGGAATCAAGAGTTGGACGTTCATCCGACTGAGCCACCCAGGTGCCCCTCCTTTCTTATGGCTGAATAATATTCCATTGTGCGTGTGTGTGTATATGTGTGTCTGTGTGTATATATTGATAGATGATAGATAGATAAACAGACACATATTAATAAAGAAAATCCTGGCACAGGGTGTTTGGGAAATAGCAACTACTTGGGAGGGTCAGATCAGAAGCTTGGGAGATAAGAGTAGTGAGGCAGGCCTGTGCGCTGGGGCAGGGGATCTTCCCGACCGTGAAGTATGTGTTTATTTGTAGGCAGTGGTTATTTGCAGCCCCTAACCATGTGTGGGACAGGGGAATGGAGAGGACCTGTGTTTGAGGAAGCTAACAAAGCAGCACCTGTACAGGAGGGGAGTCTGCAGGTGCACTGACAACACTGGGCAGAGGGTCCAGCTCACCGTATGTGGCAGAGAAGACTTCCGGCGGCACTGTAAGTGCCAACTCAGGACCCCCATCAACCAGTCATTCCTCATACCTCCCGTCATTCAATTGCTCAACGAAGGGCCTATGCACTCTGGGTTCATGCCTAGGGGTGGGCTCCGGGGGCTCCAGGAACACACAGTCCACTTACAGGAGCCCCCGAGGGGAGGATTCATGAACACACACTTCACCCACGCTGGTGAGTGAAAGACGCAGAATGCCAATGTTAAAGTTACCATGAGAGGCCATACACAATTGAATACCAAAAATGAGTAGGTTCAGACAGAAACGGCTACAGGAACTGAGAAGATAGGGGAATTGACAGGCCCTGTGCCAGCTTCGAACGTCTGCTTGAGAGGATCAACTTGGGCTGGCCCGAAGGAGGGTCAGATTTAAATAGACGGCAGGTGCAGATGGATGGGGGAGGGGGTGTAGCTGAAGTTCATTGGCGGGGACTGCTTTGTTTTCATTGGTTTTTCACTATGACGAACAAAACCCTAACGACGACCTACGAATTAAAACTCGGTGCATGGCTCGACTATTTCCTTAGAATAAGTGCCTTGAGTGCAAACTGTGTGAGAGGCACAGACCACAGAGGCTCTGGTGTGCACTTCCAAGCTGCCCCCACGGGGGCAGGGTCCTTCTACTTCCTTGACGTTCAGTGCGAAGTTGCACAAAACCTTCGGGAATATGATGGGCGAGAGTTTGCATCCGGCTGCCTTTTACAGTTATATTCCTTCAATTAAAGTTAATACTTTTTTCTTCATTTACTTAATAGCCGTTTATATTTCTTCTTTTGCGAGTGACCTATTCATTTTTTGTGTTCATTTCTTAGTGCTCCCCCCCCCCCTTTTATTTAGAAGGTTAACTGCTATTAAACATAGTGATTCTTGGAGACGTTTAGCAAAAAAACAAGAATTCCCGTTCTTCTGTTAGTTTTGCTTTCTGATATATAGCGTATCTTGTTTATATCAATTATTATTTAGAGAAATAAGTGGTGTGGTGCCAGAAAGAAAGCAAGACCTTGTTTAACACGACTAAACAGATGTCAAATGATTTTCTAATATTTTTGTGGTTCATTTTAGAATTTCGAAGCTAAGTCAACTAGGATGTGTTTAACTTAGAAAAAAAATGTGTTGGACACTTTTGATGTAATTCGTCATATAAGGGTTTTATGAAATTGGAGACTCTTTCAAAGTAGGGCCTGCCTGTAAGCAGGTCACTACTACAGGCCTAGCACCTGATACAGCACCAGGGCAGAGCAGGTGTGCAGTAAATATTCAATGAATGAACGAATGAGCCAACAAATGTGGCACTCATTCCACTGGAAGGGCATATGCTGACTGTTACCCTTGCCTTGTAAAAACCTGATGTCACCAGCAGGGAACTAGACATCCACAGAGTACTGCTTTTACGTGTTTGCGAGGTGTTCCACACGCTCTTCATAAACAAGGGACTCAGACATTACCATGTCCCCGAAGGACTCCTCTGAGGCATCCTCAGGCTCCTTCAGGTTAGCTCTCAAGACCCACTTAATTTCTTTATTAAGATGGTTTTTTCTTCTTGGAAACAATGGGAAGGATTGTCAGCTGAGCTGTCACAGCAGTGCAGGCCAGGACACTCCCCTCAGCACTTCCCTCAGGGAAATCTGCAGGGGTGGGGCTGGGTGGGGGGGTCACTGCAACCCCCTCACCACAACCCCCTGCAATGGAAGAAGCATCCTGTGCCATCCGTCACTTACCAGGGGGGTGGAGTGGGAGACCGAGGAACTTTCTCCTAGCTGGCCCCTGCTCCTCTGGGCCCCTGACACTCCCTCCTCTGAGATTCATGCCGCACGTATTCGGCCCTGTACGGCTCATCTACCAACCCCCAGGCCGCTACCCCACTGACTGTCCATAGCGCACATCTCCTGATTCCCTTCTCTCTCCTTCACCGAATCCTAACACGAACACAGCAGACCTCGACACCCGACTCTTAAACCAAGAAACAAACTCGTAACTCACATGCTTATTCATACACATTCTGCTGCGGATCCTGGGTCTTGCCATCCATGGCTCACAACTGACAGCAGACAATCAAGAGGCCTGCTCCCTAACCTAATTTCCTAGACCACAAGATCCTTCATTCATTCACTTCCGTTCCACTTGTTGATTTTTTTCTTAATCTCTCTGAGATCAGTGCCCCTTTCCTTCCAGGTTGTCGTCCCCCTCAGGCTCGGCATCTTGCTTTCTCAAGCTCGGGCCCTGTGGCATACCTCTCACCACTGGCTGGTCGCTGTGCCAACACCTCGTCTTTATCCCCCTGTCCCCTACTGGTTCCAGAAATCCCCAGTCCTAAATCATCCCAACCTGTGCCGCCGCCTCTGTCGGCTTCTCAAAATGATACCAGTTATTTCAAATTAATTTTTTAATGCTTATTTATTTTTGAGAGAGAGACAGAAGGTGGGGGAATCGGAAGCAGGCTCCAGCACGGAACCCGATGCGGGGCTCAAACCCATGAACCGCGAGATCATGACTTGAGCCAAAACCAGACACTTAACCGACCGAGCCCCTCAAAATGATACCGGTTATTTTAGAAGGCTTCCCCTGCCCTCTCCCTACTCCCCCAGTGGTATCTGCTACCACTATTCCTCAGGCCCAGAATAGTCAAGATCCTCAAATAAGAGATGATATCCTTCTACATCATCAACCATGGCGTCTCCAATGGCTGCAGTCAGGTTTCTGACCCCACCATCAGCGGGAGCCTGTCTGGAGGCTCACCAAGACAATACACCCTTAGTCTCCTCTGCTTGACCTCCGTTTTGTCAATGATTCTCCTGGCATGCCTTCACTTTTAAAACTCTCGCCATTCTTGGCTTTTTAAGATACTACTCTCCCGGGCCTCCTCCTACATCTGTGATCATTCCTTCTCAGGGACTTCTGCACTTTCCTTAAATAGCGGAGCTCTCATTCCTCAACCCACCATAGCAGGGAGGCCGGAAGACACAAATAACTGCAATTTCAAGGTGGAGTAATATGGCTGGGAAGAAAACATATGTATAATAAGACAATTTTATGAACTAAGCTTTATTTATGAAAGCCTGCGTACAGTCTCATTTTACATAGGAAGTCCTAAATGCAGACAATCAGGATTTACAGGCAACACCACAGAAGTGTTTTTAAGTGCCAGCTTCAGGATGTATAAACGCGACGATCTTCAGCAAAGTGTTTGATCCCGAGCTTCCTCGTTTGTAAGGTGGGGATATATGCAATTGTGACGATTAGAGATTATGTGTGTAAAGTGAATAAACTGATACCTGGAAAATACAAAGTATTCAACAATAATGAGCGCTCTCTTTTCCTCTCGTATAAACACAGTACACACAATTACTGCGGTTGAATAATGTAGGTCTAGTCAAAAACCATGGTATATATAAAGAGTATATACAAAGGCCCAAGCTAGGATTGGATCAAAGGGCAGGACCTGACTGACGTAAAAAGGAAAAACCCTTGAGTGCGGAAATAAGTCACAGTGGATTAAAAAGCACTGAAGCAGGGCACGGGGGTGGCTTGGTTGAGCTTCTGACTTTAGCTCAGGTCATGATCTCACGGTTCGTGAGTTCGAGCCCCACATCGGGCTCGCTGCTGTCAGCACAGAGCCCGCTTCAGATCCTCAGTCCCCCTCTTTCTCTGCCCCTCCCCCACTCACACTCTCTCTCAAAAATGAATAAACATTTAAAAATAAAGAGCACTGATTTATTTTATTTATTTTAAAAAAATTTTTTTTTAACATTTATTTATTTTTGAGACAGAGAGAGACAAAGCATGAACGGGGGAGGGTCAGAGAGAGGGAGACACAGAATCTGAAACAGGCTCCAGGCTCTGAGCTGTCAGCACAGAGCCCGACGCGGGGCTCGAACTCACGGACCGCGAGATCATGACCTGAGCCGAAGTCGGCCGCTTAACCGACTGAGCCACCCAGGCGCCCCTGAAGTATTTATATTGTATATGGCAGATAAGGGGAATGGCTTCTCTCCAAAACTTGTCCTTCAAATATTCCCATTGTGTTTAAGTTCCTCTAAAGTCTTTCATATTACAAGATACTCTGTATCTGTTATTTTGAATGACCAAATACTATCTGGGGAAGACACAGAAGCCTGAAACCTCATCAGTCAATGCTAGTTTAGGATGCTTATCGAGAACATTAAGAAGAAATATTTTTGTTCCATACCCAATACGTATTAAGGCAAATAACACCCACCTTTGGGGAATTTTGGCAATTTTCCTGGGAGTATTATCTCATAATTGGAAGTGTTGAGCGTTGTGGTACCTAAGTTCTCATAAAGATCAGTTTAAAAAGCAATTGGGTAAGTAATGACATTTGAGATCACAAAAATTCCTTTAGAGGGGAAATGAACAGGAGAACTGTTTAAATTGTATGCAAGTCACAACTGGTGTTGGGGATGTTGAGGAAGATGATAAGCTGGGGAGAACTCTTGGCTGACATTTCATGAGTCAGCCTTGATGAGGACAAAGACATGGGTGCCAACGATGTGCGTAAAGATTTTGGATACAAGTATTTTTTGAAATATAAGAATGAAAAAATATACTTCTTAAAAAACCCATAAATTCATATGATTTGTGACTTTATCTTCTTTTTAAAATTTATTTGAGAGAGAGAGAGAGAGAGAGAGAGAAAGCACAAGCAGGGGAGAGAGGCAGAGGGGCAAAGGGAGAGAGAAAGAATCTCAACCAGGCTCTGTACTGAGCATGGGGTTCAGTCCCACAACCCTGTGATCATGACCTGACCCAAAATCAAGAGTCGGACACTCAACTGGCTGAGCCACCCAGGTGCCCCTATAATTTGTGGTTTTAAATAGGCACGAATGACTCCATGAAAGTTACGAATAGATATCTGCCTCAACAGGAGGGTGATGAGGGGATGGGTGGTGGCAATGAGAATACGGAGGCAGAGACCAATCCAGAAGACCACAGAGAGGATAAATTGATTCCTTTGATGGTCCTCTGGCTTCCAATAGTTAATGACGCCAAAGCTTTGAGGCGGGGAGCCCAAGAATGACAGTACTAAAAAGAGAAATGCAGGTGCGGAAAGAATGAGTAAATTCAGATGAGCGAGGAGTTAATTTCACACATGTTGAACCTTGGGTTATGGCTGGACATTGAAGTGGGATGCCTTACAGGCTGATTCTAGAGTGAACTGGCCGAAATTTCCTCTAGTTATTTCAAAAATAAACATGGAGTGGACACAAACACGGACAAACTCCACTCTAGACCCTCAAAACGCTTACAGTTTTAAAGGATAAGTAGGACCTCCAGAATTTTTAGATAGGAAGGTTTTGAGGATGCCAGTCTGGTTGGAAACCGGGCCAGAGGATTTGTCTTAAAGCAATGTTGCATAGCAAGTGCAAATGTGTTTATATGGCATGGTCGCATGAGGTGTCGATGGAAACTGAGAGGCGGAAGTCCCCACTGCATCCAACAGCTTCTTGGTTCTACCATTGAGCGGGAAAAATAAGACAAGGGATGGAAAATGCACTTAATGCCATGAGAAATGCAGAGTAACCATAAAAGAAAAATATTTAGTGCTTAAAATGGGAATGCAGTTCAGGTTAAGAAGGTCAGAGCTGAAAGCACAGGGTTTGGCATCCAAGCCTGAAGACCAGATGACCCCTTGGGATCAAGGGAGTTCTGCCAAGAGCTAATGGGGTATCCTTGTAAATTTCAAAGTTAAGGGCAATTCTCCTGTTGCCTCCTTCTGAGATGGGAGACTCTACTTGAGAAATATATCAAGGTCTAAAAACTGTGTCATCAATATAGCAGCTGCTAGCTTCGTGTGGCTATTTAAATTTAAATGAGTCAAAGCAAAATAAATTAAAAATTCACTTCCTCCACCATACGAGCCATATTCCAAGAGTTCAACAGCCAGCCACGTGTGGCAGGTAGCTACCATTCTGAAAAGCACAGATACATAGATACATAGAACGTTTTGCCAGGTTCGATGGCCCTGAAGCATCACATCCCCTCTTCTTGATCTTCCAAATGGGACACGTACACCCTGCACAGAAACTTTACCTTGACCATAACGATGGTAACTCCTCTTGTAAGTCAACGTTAAACTCTTCAAACACTTTCTGTGCTTTCTGAAATTCCTCTTCTGCCTAGAAAGGACACATTGACACGTGTTTACGCTAAAAAAAAAAAAAACTCACTGAAACACAAGCCACTGTTACGTACAACAACAGCACTGAACATAAAATAGGAATAGCTTTATGGCATCCAAGAAACATTTTGAGAAGGACAGAAATTTGTCTGGTTATAATCCACAAAACCGTTTCTGATAAGAAACACGAAGTCTTACTGAGACACAGAAACTGACTCAATTACAATGGGTGCTTTTGTAATCTGGCAGATCCATTCATGCCACAAAACGGGTTAACTGTCACATGCACTGCTCTGCTCTGGATACTGCACACGGATGCTTCCCAAAGAGCTCCCAGTCTACCGGGAAGTGAAAATAATTACATTACCAGATAGTGTTGCAGAGCATGCTATTGGGGAAGATGGTATAGAAACAGAGAAGGTTCCACAGGGAAAGTGATATTCTAATGGACTCTTGAAGAATCAGCAAATGTTTGCTAAAGAAGGGGGTGGACAGACACTCCAATGCATGAAGGTGGCGTTCCCTAGCAGCCAGAATCCTAGCTTACCAATTGTGGAAACTTGGGAGGCTGTTTTCACTTTCTTCACCTTGGATACCTCATTGGTAAAATGGGAGACGGTAATGCCTCCTTCACAGCTACTGTGACTATTAAGAAATGACAATGTGGATGATCGTGGTGCCTGGCACCTATGGGGTTGTGCACGAAGTGGAGCTCTTATCATGGCCGCTCGGGAACTGAGGTGTGGGTCACGGGGGCTCTAGCTTAGGATATGCATAGGGAGGAAGCAGAGGGGAAAGAAAATTTGAAAGTTGAGTAGGACGAACAACCACCAAGTTGTGCAGGGTTCGTACGCCTGCTAAGGAACTTAGATTTGCTTTCTACAGGCAATGGCAGCCATTAAAAGACAAGCAGTGGGGAAACAGATCTAGAGATGTGAGGCAGAAAGACTATTCAGACAGCTGTGTGTAGGCAGACAGGAGGAGGCAAGACTGGGAGCAAAGCGAGTAGTTACCAGGTGTCAGTTAGTTGGTGTCTGTAAGTAATGGGCATACGGAGTAAAAGCTGCGGAAATGGGTTTTCTAAAAGAAAATGAATCAGTTCCACAAATCTAGCCCATAGCTGGGCTCTCTGACAATCACAGGTTATATCTTAGCATTTCAAATTTGGTTTTCTCTCTGAATCTGCCTTTTAGCTTCAACTACGGACTACAAACACAGAAGGAAGTGTGGGAACACGTTACTTTCACTGACCCTGCAGGATTGTTGGGGGCCAAGGTTTATTTTGATCAAAATGTAGGAGTCAGTGTCAGCCACATGAACTCTATGGTAACATGCAAAACCTTATTTTTTAATTAAGAATTATGGAAAGCAGCCCGTAGGTACCATGATGCAGTTGAAATTCTGTCCTGATTCCAATCTCCTTCAAAAAGGAAATACAGGCATACCTCGGTTGTTTTGTGTGTGTGTGTGTGTGTGTGTGTGTGTGTGTGTGTGTGTGTGTGATGTGCAGATAACTGACAATTTTGCAAATTGAAGGTCTGTGGCAACCCAGCATCAAGCAAGTCTACAGGTGCCATTTTTCCAACAGCACTTGTTCACTTCATGTCTCTGTGTCACATTCAGGTAATTCTTGCAATATGTAGGCATCTTCATTATTATCACATCTGTTATGATGATCTGGGATCAGTGATTATGATTCACTGAAAGCTCAGGTAATGGTTAGCATTTTTTAGCAATAAAGTATTTTTAGTTAAGATACACATGCTGTGTTTTTAATCATAATGCTATCGCACACTTAACAGACTACAGTATAGCGTAAACATAACCTTTGTTTGCACCGGGAAACTAAAACATGCATCTGATTGCTTTACTGCAATATTTGCTTTATTGCAGTGTTTGGGAACTGAACCCACAAGATCTTTGAGGTATGCTTGTATTTAATTTTACTCTCTTAGCCTTCACATCGATCTCTTAGGTGTTCAAAATGATCTGATACTTATCTAGCTGTGTTTGTGGGACAAGGCAAGCTTAGGGTCCCCCTACTTCTCCACCATCTTGACTCCTCCCAATCTGCTTGTATTCAATCTTAAAAAGAGAAACTGTCAGAGGTCATAGAACGTAGAGAGTGGTGTCAACGGTGGGATCAATCCTTACCTTAGAGATTCGACTTTCATCCTTCCTCTTGGAGCTCTGCAAAGCTTCTAGATGGTGGCGAGCGCTGTCATAGTCCACCAGCTTCCTGCTGCGTTTTGCGATGCGATTCTGCCAACAAGGAAATACATACAAATAAGGAAAAGGCGTGGTCATAGAGTCTCTTTTTGACTGCTGAAATGTTTTCCTTGTCCAGAGTAACCAAATATCTTGACTAGAGATTGAAGTGAGCCAGAATTTCAGCAGACAAATGATACCTGGAAATTCTCCAAAATACACCTCCAATTCTTATGTAAAACCATTTATGTAAAAACCATTAGGTAAATATCTTCCCTTTTGATAGTAATTAGGCTGGTCAGTTGAGGGTAGAATGTACGGTCAAAAATCAGAAAATTTCCAGAACTGGTTGAGGGGAGCAGTAAACCTATACTATCTTTTAGCCTCTCCTCTAAATCATGAAGTGTTCCACTTTGAAGATCATGGAAAACTATGTTAGCATTTGGTTTTACACTTCTTTCTTTTTTTAATGTTTATTTCTTTTTGAGTCAGAGAGAGCGCGAGCAGGGGAGGGGCAGAGAGGGAGAGGGAGACACAGAATCCAAAGCAGGCTCCAGGCTCTGAGCTGTCAGCACAGAGCCCAGCGTGGGGCTCGAGCCCACAAACCGTGAGATCATGACCTGAGCCGAAGTCAGATGCTTAACCGACTGAGCTACCCAAGCGCCCCTGGTTTTACAATTCAAATAACACTCACACCAACAGCAATTCTATAAAACGGATTTACTTCCTAAAAAAAACCTTCTTCCTAGAAGTATTCCCCAATCCTTTTGTTCATTAGAATCACCCGAGGAGCTTTAAAAATACGTTGATTCCTAGAGACTCCCACTTCCATTTAGGATACAGACAACTGCAACGAATGTCACTCTCACACCGACAAGAAAAAATGTGGATCATCTATAAAAGGGTAACTCTCATTGACTGTATCAGAGACCTAAGGTCACAAGGCAACAAAGTAATCTGAATTCTTTTATTCAGGAAGAGGGAAAATCCATCCGAGAAGAGATAAGCCAACAGACCATTAGTGCCAACACACCAGGGTACAGGTAACAGCTGTGGCTACCATACAAGTGGACATGAGGAGGTCAGCTAAAATTTCAACAAACTGTTAAAGGCCTAATGTGGGGTAAGGTATCACTTTGGAAAGCTGGGTGGCCAAGGCACGAGGGCAAATTGCACTCAGGGGTAAGTTCTTTCCTTTGGCCTCCCTTGGATGCTGTGAGAAAGTCTGGGAACACGACACTCCCTTGCAGTGCAGGTGAGAATGAGATGAGCTATGGTTACACAGCGTGGGCATCAAACCACGCCTGTGTCAATGGACATTTTTCTTTTACAAGGCAAAAGCTTTAAGTGGCTTAAGGAGGGAGCGAGAAATCCTCCTACTCACAGACCCCAAACAGAGATCCACTGCTTGATGGGGAAGAGCAGAAGCAAAACCAATCTGGCCCTGGCGGGGAGGGGGCGGTGATAGAAACCCCTCTGGCCCCTACGCTACACGCAAAGAACACTGTTCCACAAAGAAGGGTAAATGAAAAAGTCCCTACTCATTCGGGGAGGGGCATAAACCTTCTGGGGCCCACAGTCTGACCCCTTTAAGACGCAGAGGTCTGTTCCCACTCGGGCAGGGGCAGGAAACTCCTGCTCAAAACCAACCAGAGGAAAAAGAAAACAAACAGATGACCATGAGGGAAGGGAGACAAACATAATATAAAAACAGGGAAGGACACAACAGAAGAGACTCACAAATGTGGAGAACAAACTGAGGGTTACTGGAGGGGTTGTTGGAGGGGGAATGGGCTAAATGGGTGAGGGGCACTAAGGAATCTACTCCTGAAATCATTGTTGCACTATATGCTAACTAATTTGGATGTAAATTTTTAAAAAATTGAAAAAAAAAAAATTAAAAAAAAACCAACCACAGATATGAGGCTGACTTTGCTTCAGACAGGCTAAGAAAGCATACCAGAAGACAGCCTTGCCCCCATGATAAGTCCAACGCTCAATAACAAGCAATAGCTGCCTCCCACTGGTGGGAGAGCAAATATATATGGGGGGCCCCCTTCTGCAATACAAGCATACAAGGAACCAAAATCTGATGGGAACAAGGACACTCAGAAAAATGATCTGGCATCCACGGGCCTGTCCATGTGGGCCAAAGGAGAGGCAAAAACCAGACCTCAACCCTAGAGTCTAAAAACATGATAGAGGTTAAGAGAGCAGAACAAGGCATTAGCAGCCCAAGTCTAGAGGAATGTGAAAGCCCTTGTGCACTGAAAGTAACAACAGTACCAACAAACCCAAACCACTTCAATTCATCAGATTGACTTGCATCCCCATGCTGCTGGCCTGACGAAAAGATAGGCCCATTTCGAGACATTAATGTTACTTCAGTCTTTACTATTCTGTACGTGATGCCTGGGATTCATTCTAAAATTATCACACACACACACACACACACACACACACACACACATCCATGAGAAAAAATAAAGCAATCCACGAACCAGACTCAGACATGATCCCTCAGACATGTTGGAAATACCAAACAAGAATCGAGTTGCAAAAGGAAGATAACAGACATAAGCAGAGGAATAATGTCTACAGAAATATGGGAACTTTAATAGTCAAACAAAAATCAAATGGAGGGGCACTTGGGTGGCTCAGTGGGTTAAGCATCCGATGTCAGCTCGGGTCATGATGGCACGGTTCGTGAGTTCGAGCCCCGTGTTGGACTCTGTGCTGACAGCTCAGAGCCTGGAGCCTGCTTCAGAGTCTGTGTCTCCCTCTCTCTCTCCCCCCCCTCACACCCTCACACTCTGTCTCTTTCTCTCTCTCAAAAATAAAATGAACATTAAAAATAATTGAAAATATCTTTCTAAAAAAATCAAATGGAAATGCTAGAAGTAAAAAAAAAAAAAAAATTATACCAGAAAGGAAAAATGTCTTTAATAGGCCAATTGCTGTACTTTAGCCAAGAAAGAAGATTGCACTTGAAAATCCATCAAGAGAAATTATTCCCATTAAAACACAAAGAGAACTAAGAGTTGAAAACGTAACAGAATCAAGCATACAAGACCTGATATTAAATGGTCCAACACAGTATCAATGGATTTTCCAAAAGAGATGAGAGGGTAAGTCAGAAGAAATATCTGAGGAGATATTGGCTGAGAAATTTATATAATAATAAAGACATGAAAGGACAGACCCAAGAAACTCACAAAACCCCAAGAAGGATAAACACCAAACAATACACATCCAGACACTTGACAGCCAAACTGCTTAAAATCAAGGGTAAAGAAAAACAGAAAGAACAAGGCAAAGATTACAGCAGACTAATCCTGAGAAACTATGAAGCCAGAATACAATGAAATGACATTTTTAAAGTACAGAAAACAAAAGAAAAAGAAATCTGCCAGCTCGGAGTTCTAGTCCCAGTAAAAATGCCTTCCAACAGTGAAAATGAAAAAGTCTTTTTCAGACAAACAAAAGCTGAAAGAACTCACTTTCATTATGGGAATTTTAATACAAAGTAGAGCTATACAAAAAACAAAACAAAAAAAAAACACAAAAAAACAAAACAAAAAAACATACCAGAAATTATAAAATTCAAGGTAAATATACATGATTTTGGTTTTTTACTTTTAATTGTTTGAAAAGGTAACTGATTATCTAGAGCATAAAAGGAAAGAGAAAATATGTACCATGGGGTTTATAACATTTGTAAAGGAAAAACGTCTGATAATAACAGGACGGGAGGAAAGAGCTGGGAGGAACGAGCAGGAAAGAACGGGAGGAAAGAGCAACCACTAAAAAGTTACAGACGTATAACTAATAAGCAAATAATAAGCAAAGTTAATTAGTCGAGGCAAGGCCCAGGCATCTGTCCTTTTTTAAAGAATTTTTTAAGTTTATTTATTTTTAGAGAGAGAGAGAGAGAGAGAGAGAGAGAGAGAGGGTGGGGAGGGGCAGAGAGAGAATTGCGTGCAGGCCTTACACTATCAGCACAGAGCCCGATGCAGGGCTTGAACCCATGAATCGTGAGATCATGACCTGAGCCAAAACCAAGAGTCGGATGCTTAACCAAATGAGCCACCCAGGCACCCCTGTCCTTTTTAAAGAGATCCCTAGCAGTCCAGTTACAGCCAGTTAGTCCAATCTGAGAACTACAGCAGGAGGAGATCCTTAAAAATACTTTAAATTGTGCATGGAAGGAAGAAGAAAACAACAATAAAATTATGTCTGTGGCACACAAAACAATCACAACGCACAGACCCTCAGCAACCTCTAGTATGGGTGTTGTAGGGATTATTCCCACTTTACGTATAGAGGGTTTTGAGTCGCACGGGATTAACTTCTAACGTGTCCAGAATTGCTCAGAAAGTCTCTGGCAAAGATGAATTAGATGTCAGTTCCCACCCTCCCCCACTCCTGCCCCGACCAGTGCCAGGGGCAGGGAGATGCCCGTGAGACCCGCAGGACACAATATCTAAGAAGGCCCTTACTCTCAGGGTCAAAAACGTGCAGAATCAGCAACCCAGAGCAGGTGCCTCCTTTTGGCTTGAACTCTAGTGCCCTCACCTGCCTCACCCAGTCCCCACCCTGCTCCTGACTCTTGGTTACTCCTCCTTCTAACTGCTCCCCTATTTCTCTGATGGACCCCATCATTCAACTACCACTCTATGCTATTCCTCTACACCCCCTTCGGGATTGGTGACAGGTGGGTTGGGGCAGTCACTCTCATTTAGCTGCTTCCAATCCCTTTACCCTCTACACCTGCCACATCCAACTGGTGTTAGTAGTGGAAGGAATGGCTGACTCACACTGGCTTAAAGATATGCAATGAATGAGTCTAGGCAGCATGCAGTGATGCCCTTCAGTGAACTCTGGTGGACACAGTGTGCCTATGAGGTGACAGGGCTCATTATTTTTAGCAAACATCTAACTATCACCTTCAAGGGACCACTGGCCCTTGAAGCAATGGTCTTGTGCGACTCTACGTAACTCTGATAGAGCTCTGCTTTGTGGATATGTAGGGTAGGGATCGGGGTGGGGAACTCTTCTTTAGTATTTTCCAAGAAGCAAATCTTGATTCTTTGAAGATGAATGTGATTTTTAAAAGAGCCAAAATTCAATTACGTCCGAGCCTGAGAATAAGGTGGAAGAGTACACTGGGTCATGTTTTTTTGTTTTTTTGTTTGTTTTGCTCAAAAACAAGAAGTGATGACTCATTTTCTTATGTAACTGACAAGTCAACTACAGAGCAGGGCTTACCAAGGTAGAAGTGACTGTTTTAAAGGCCACCCTCAGTTTTGTGCTGGAAATACAAATCAATCTTATTTCCTTACCTATCTGATATTTGAAAACCTTGAAAAAAAGAAGTCTCATAAGTGAGGGTCGAGTTCATTCACGTTGGCTTTTATATAGAACATGATACAATTCGTATGTCACCATCCAGTGGCAAATTTCATTAAATAAACTCACTAGTTTGATGGCAAATCGTTTAATTAGACGGTTCAATTGAAATTTTTTCAGATTTCCCACTACATGCTCACCTTATAGAGTAAAAAATTTAATTTACTGTATTTTTCAAAAATTTCAATAATAACCCCGATTTGGATTCACTTTGGCACACTGCCATAAATGTATGTTTAGGTGCTTCTGCATGGCTGCCAAAACAGAATCTAAACTCCATTTTACAATAACTGCTCAGAGCTGTAAGCCTGCCTGAATTGATGACAAACTGGCTCTTATTCTAGGATTGATTTCAGATGTCAGTGCTGCATAATAAGAACTATAATACTGGGTGCCCTGCCAATCACAGTTGGAAAAATCAAACATCATTCCCTCATGAATGGTACTTCATAGCCCTTGCTGGTGAGCTGCAGTAAATATTTGGAAATTTGCCTGACGTTTTAACTACACTTGGCCTGTTTGCTTTCAATGGAAGTCAAGGAAGTCAATTGTGTTCCATGCTCTGAAAATTCTCTACTCAGTATTTTTAATCATCAGCCTCCTTTCATTCAATAACCCATTCATTACATAATCATTCAGCACTAACGTGACAAAGTGACAGAGCCTACATCCGCTTCTACCTTCCATTCAGTGAGCAAAGACACAGAGAATAGCTTAAGTGTATCTTCACAGAAAACAGTCTTTCAAATACGAGAAGCAGCTACCCTGTCTATGCTCTAATTCCAGACAGTTTCCTTTCCTATTGAAATGCAATTTCCTCAACTCTTTGTCATATGAAATGGTTTCATAATTATCTATCTTGGTTGAAACCCTATGTGTATGGTATGATATTCTAAATGTAACTTCAGAGAAAGAGAAAGAGTGATTCTTTCAGCCTCTTTGCATGATGCAGGCAACACCAAGGCGTGTATTTCACTTATTTTCAAGACATCCAGGTAGATGATATTATTCCCAAATCTCTAAGTGTAAAGATTGTTCAGTCACTGAAGGATCATCTTTGTGCATGGCCTCAACCATGGGCCTCAAGAAAAGGACTGCTTAATTAAAAGTTCTATTAAGTTCTTCATCTTTCTGACATGGAACAAACTGAAACACTAGCCAATGTCTTTTATAATGATTTTATTTTAATCTATGTTTCAATGCAGGTACTTCTGGGTGTATTTGTCTTATAAAATTATATGCTCCTAGGGTGGCTCAGTAGGTTAAGCATCTGACCTCAGCTCAGGTCACGATCTCACAGTTCATGGGCTCAAGCCCTGTGTCGGGCTCTGTGCTGCCAGCTCAGAGCCTGGAGCCTGTTTCAGATTCTGTGTCTCCCTCTCTCTCTGCCCCTCCCATGCTCGTGCTCTGTCTTTCCCTCTCAAAAATAAATAAACACTAAAATTTTTTTAAATTATATGCTCCTAGAGAGTATGGCCAATTTCCAAATAACTATGACTGGCAAGTACCATAACTACTGAGATCCTCCACATTTTTTTGATGATACCAAGTTTTTGTTCCTGAAACTCAACAACTTTTTAAATGTGTTCTTCTCTGGTCAGTCACAGCCCCCATTTGCTTAGTTAAATCATACTATGAATGTTTAATATATGAACAATTTAGACTAGTTGCAAACTGCTTTGAAAGTTTTGACTATGAGGTCAAAGTTTTCCCTTATCTTCTCCTGACATATTGGGAAGTGATTTTTATGGAGATTAAATTACCATGTAATATATGATATCCTGAAGTATGATAGGGATTCTGAGATTGTTTGCTCCACGAGTGTTATAAATTCCAAGACAAAATGTGACTGTCTACCAAATAATCTGAAGATATCCCAAGACACATTCTCTATAGGTTAGTGCATGCAGCCTCACAGAATTCTAAATTTTTTTCAGTTTAATTTTTACATTTCTCAGAAAACTTTCAAAAGCCAACCTATACCTTTTAATGAGGATACGGTCCTGCAATGGCTCAATAAAATGTCTTGCATATGATGATAACATCACTGAGAATCCATCATTTGGATTTGTTCTCTGTGACATTTTGCCACCAAGGCTAATGTACCTCATCTGATCCCCCTGAGGTTCTTGTCTGGTGCCCCTGTGTCCCAAAATAACACTTCAGATGTTGGCCAACTAGTTGTTAGGTATTCTGTGTGGGACCAAGGAAATTAACATCATTGACAGGTGTGCTGTTCTGGCCGAGAAGCTTCACTATGTTTCATGGCCATGGCTACAAAGCAGGCCAGGTAAAAGTGGACCTTCACATAAGAAATCACTTAATTAAGGCACTGCAGGTGGGTGGATGCAGGTTCATGGCTTCCTTCACACTAAAGGAAGGGCAGCACAAGGTTATCTTACTTGGTACTCCTACTTGAGCAGGAAAGACAACGGGGGGTGGGGGTCGGGCAAATCTATTAACGCTACCATTTGCTATATACAGCCCTGAAGGTTTAAAAACCATGTCTACCTCCAGAGTTAATTCCAAATCTATGATGTTCGATCCTTCACTTATATATTTCCCTTTCAATGAATCCAAGTGTCAAATAAGACAAATGTTCTAGACAAGGTATTTTTAGATCCAGATGCTAATGCATTTGAAATGCTTGTATCTTAACAATTCAATTGGAAGCAGAAAATTTTAAGGAGAGAAAAAATATGCAGGTGTGTTACGAATAGTAAACACGGGAAGATCACATTTTTTTGCTCTCGTGTTCACAATGAAGTTTTCTCCTTTCCTTGTGACCGCTGTTTATTCTAATGGAAATTCTTATCAAACGCTATGCAATAAAAAAGGTCTGAACATAAAGAAGATTGGAATTTTTGGTATCTGGTTTGCAATTTTATATCTAGAGTATTAAAAAGATGTCTGCAGAGAAATAAAAGTTGAAGCAGTCTGCCAAAGGGGAAAATGTCATTTCTGTAGCTACATTTCATTTCAAAACTGATAGGAACAGGATCACGCATCCATGCTTAAATGAATGAAAAGTTACCGTCTTTGATGTCAGCTTGAGGACTCTGAACTCCACTTATCCCTTACCTGTGTTTCTTTTTTTTATTTTATTTATTTTTTTTAACGTTTATTTATTTTTGAGAGAGAGAGAGAAAGAGAGTGAGAAAGAGTGCACAAGTGGGGGTGGAGCAGAGAGAAAGAGGGAGACACAGAATTCAAAGCAAGCTCCAGGCTCTGAGCCGTCAGCACAAAGCTCCACGTAGGGCTCGAACTCACGAACCATGAGATCATGACCTGAGCCAAAGTCAGACGCTCAGGTGACTGAGCCACAGAGGCACCCCTCCTTTGCCTGTGTTTCAATTAGTCCATGGAACCATTCAATTCCTCCCATTATAGACACAAAGTAAAATACCTTTATGTCAGGAAATTGGCCCAGATAGGTATCCAGTGTCAGCAAGGACCCATCCACTAGTTTCTGATGGAAGTCTTCCCACAGGACATCACATTTCTGAAAGAAAAAAGAGAAAAAAGAGATTACTGCTGAATGATTTTAATTGGATCCTTTTCACCAAACTTCTGAAAAATCAAAAATGACAAAATTAGATAAATAGAACTTCCCTGGATAGTAGAGGCCAGAAGAAAAAGTGGATTATTTAATAATACAATACAATTTCAAGGCAACTTGACTACCAGTTCCAGTTTACAATATAGGGTACCGAGGATATAGACTACATTTGCCAGCCTGCGGCACAGCTAAGTACAGCCCACGGGACTAAGGACTGGCCAATGGGGTGAACTTTTAGGAAGTGTCCCTAAAAGGAGGCTTATCTTCCACGCTTCCTCCTTCTGCCAACTGGGATGCAGAAGTGAGAGCTGATGGCCAGTGCTCAGAGAATCATACCGAACCTGGAGGGAGCAGTGAGGAAGGGAACGATGGGCCCCTGTTGTCCCCATACCTGGGCCGCTCACCTGCAAAGCCCTTTAGGGGAGAGAGATAACATTCTATCTTTTGAAAGCTACTTTTGGGGGCTTATTTGCTTTTGTTTCTTTTTCACACTTCAATACTCACCCTAATTATTACAGATCCCCATCCACAAATTTCACGCAAATGGAAAAAAGAATTTAAATCTTCTGCATGAAGAGGCTCATCTTCTGAGGTGAACAGATGCCCTGAACACATAGCTTTGAGCTCCTTCACCACCAGAAGAGGCCGTATTTGGATCTGCAACTAAAGGTTCCAAAAGTCTTGGCAGGACCTACGAGGACCAAGGTGGAATTCCAGCATTTCCTTACGGAACAAATGTCAACAGTGGGATCTGCCGTGCATAGAACGAAACGCGATGCTCTGAAAAGCTATTCACGCACGTTTCTATTATTCCCTTAAGAAGTCTTCCTTTCATGATGAATTTTGAATTATACACCATTCACCAGAAATTGGTCATACGAGTGAAGCATTTAACAACAAGATGTTGAAACAGCGTCTTTATATTGAAAAAAATGTGAGAAGAAGGAATTACTTAATAATTGTATGGGAGAGGGTGTGTGGAGGCTGGTTCTGCCAGATTCATTTTTTGAAAGTTTTCTAAAGAAGTAACAGGGCCAATAAGAACTTTCCTCCTAATTAAAGCTCTGCTTCTATCTCAGTCTTAACAAGATTATGGAAATCAGTGTGGGGATGTCAGAATTTTCACGGAGCGGCCTGGGGCTGCACTGTTAATGCATCTTTCCAAAGGCTGCGTAGACAGCACACCCCATGTCAGACCTCTTGAGCTGGGTGGCTGCATCCCTTAGGAAGGATCCCTTACAAGGATCCCTTCTGTGCCTGAATGTTCATCAATGAGCTCACGTGAGGTGGGTATGACAAACACTGTTCTTTAACAAAGAACTTGGACACGAGAGAACTCCCGACAGGTGGCTTGCTATTACCAGTAAGAATCACGTGTATCGAGCATCATGTCGATGACACGAATACGCAGACTTTAAACGTGTTATTTGTGGGTATGATTCTTAGTCTCACTTCACAGATGAGGAAGCTAACGCCTCAGAAGATTAAAGAATGCATCAACTATCATACAGATCATTCTTGGTCTCCACCCCATTCTCCTTCCCCAAAGCAGAAAATACCCGCTTTATCACTTCCCGCCAGCCAGATGGCCCTCGGTTAGAAATTGGATTTCGGGTGTTCAGACATGTCTAGGGACAAAGGCTTCTGGAAGTTACATTGCTATTAACAGGCTGTCCGCATCGGTCCTTTGGATCTGCAGACCAGCGAGTGGACCAGTGGCACTTAAGTGAAATAGATGCTTTTTGCACCTCCTGATCCTGTTTTCCAGAAGGGATGGGAAAAGCAAGGTTGCAGGGGTGAAGTCAGTACAGAGAGTCATGCCATGAGCCAGTTCTGCTGCAATGAGCTAAGATGTGTAGACAGAAAAACACTATTCTTATTTTGGTTTATAATAGTTCACTAATCACCATGTATTTGGCATGCTCTTGATGCCAGAACTATACAGCGTCTTCTGGCTACATGGCACTCCCCGCCCCCCTTCACGATTAAGGCTGTGAAGTGGTAAGATGGGGGTCAAGGGATAGAGTAAGTGAGCGGGACTTGGTGGCAGCCTGGCAGAGACCCCCCAGGCCTCCTGTGGTGCATGATCCTGGCTCTTACCTCGCCCACCATCTTCACATCTTCCCGCCCATACCAATCAGGCTCATAGACTTCGTGCAGCGACTCGGTGAGCTTCATGGAGGCTTCTTGCATGGCTGGTGTTGGAGAGAAAACAACTCTTGTTGGATATAAATTGGTGAGGTGCCTATTCCTCTTTCCCCTACTTTTATTTTTTTTAATATTTGTTTATCTTGAGAGAGAGAAAGAGAGAGAGAGAGAGAGCAGGGAAGAGAGAGGGGGAGAGAGAGAGAGAATCCCAAGCAGGATCTGTGCCGTCAGCAGACAGCCTGACGTGGGGCTCGATCCCACGAACCCTGAGATCATGACCTGAGCCAAAAGCAAGAGTCGGATGCTCAACAAACTGGGCCACCCCAGTACCCCTCCCCTACTTTTCTAAGAGAAGAATACTTTGACTATCCACTAATCTTTTAAGGAAAAACTGTGAAGTCATGACTGTTACTTTCGACTGTATTCACAACTTCCCGGGAGGGTCTCCTACTTACCCGATTACATTGTGCGTTTCCCATTATTTACATGGTAATGACAGATACAGAGCCTTGAAAAAAATCAACAAGGTGTTGAAAACAACAAGAGTAACGTGTTCTATCACATGTGCGGTCACTTACGAAGTGGCACGGAACCATAAATACACAGGACACCCAGAATACTGGCCCATAAAACTACAGAGTTCCAAAATTAAAATTAATCCTAAATGGCTTTAAATATAAGAAATAAAGACCATCTATAGAAGCAGGTTGAAGCAAAATTAACAGGATTCTAGGGCCTCCCAGCTGAAAGTGGTTGAAGTGGCCTAAACATTTTCAAAAGAAAAAAAGAAAAGTTTTTCTAATGTTACTGGAAGCTACATATACAGTTTTAAACCAGAACGCTCAGAAAGCTTGGAGTTCTTAAGTCTACGGGTCACAATGTTCATTAGACATGGCTTTGGTGTGCTGCATAAATATGGCTGTTAAATAATAGGAAAAATATAAAGTGATATAAAGTATCACCAAGTCTGTTCCACTCTCCGATCTGCTCCTCCTTCCAAACAGGGAGGGCACAGTGTGGACTGTGTAGAGACAGCGCAGGGCCCAGAACAGTCCAAAGTGTGTTCATTGACTGTAGGTGTCCCCTGTGGCAACAAGCCCTCCCTACCAGCTGGAAGCTGAGACCTGTCCTGGCTGGCGTCTTGGCCTTTGTCACTAGGGGATATGAAAAAGAGCTGGCTAAGAGGAGAAAAGAGGAAAGTCAGAGTGCAATCATTAGAAATGAAAAGCATCCCTTGGGGTGCCTAGGTGGCTCAGTCAATTAAGCCTCCGACTTCGGCTCAGGTCATGATCTTGCAGTTCATGAGTTTGAGCCCCGCACTGGGCTCTGTGCTGACAGCTTGGATCCTGGAGCCTGCTTCTAATTCTGCGCCTCCCTCTCCCTCTGCTCCTCCCCCACTTGTGCTCTGTCTCTCTCTCTCTCTCTCTTCCCAAAATAAATAAACATTAAAAATTTTTTATAAAAAAAAAAAAGAAATGAAAAGCATCCCATAAACTTAATGCCAATGACTCCATGATGGAAAGTTTTCTATGAGACTGAAAGCTGCAACAATCTAGACTCAACTACATGCCTGTTGGATTTAAGGGAGCCGATTCCGGGTTGAACCACGAGAAAAGGACAAAATAAAAGATGTCCAAAGTGACAGAAGTGTATCCTTGAAGAGTATGTGCAAAAGTCAACATGGTATTTCACAGTATGTTTTCTCTCTAGGTTATAGAACCACCCCCTACCCGCCTTCCCCAGATAAGCTGCAGGTAACAGATTTGGTCTTTGCAAGTGACAAGTTTGAAGGTTTCAGGGCAACATGAAGTATGAAAGCGTACAATCCTGTCTCCACAAGGTACGTCACCGAGCACACTAAAGGATGCCCTTTACAACACACCGTACAGCCTACACCAGCTGAAACAACTTGGCGACCAAAAGATGAAACCCCAGAGGTGACACCATGAAGTTATGTAGGTGGAGAGACAGCCAAAAAATAATGCAAACACCTGCACGTGTCCCCTAGCACACTCCGAGTGCAAGCCAAGGAGAATGTTCCTTCTTGTTCATGTGGCCGCTGCTGACGAGTGACAGTATCTCCAGCGTCCACATTCGCCCCTCCCCAAGTAAAAGCAAGCCTCTACTAAGAAATGAACCCCTCGGGGCACCTGGGTGGCTCAGTCGGGTTAAGTGTCTGACTTCGGCTCAGGTCATGATCTCACAGTTCGTGGGTTTGATCCCTGTGCCGGGCTCTGTGCTGACAGCTCAGAGCTTAGAGCCTGCTTTGGATTCTGTGTCTCCCTCTCTCTCTGCCCCTTCCCCACTTGCACTCTCTCTCCCTGTCTCTCAAAGGTGAATAAATGTAAAAAAAATTTTTTTAAGTGTACCCCTCAAAAATTAGTGACTAGTTGATACCATTCTATAATTCAGATGCCAAAAGCCTTCTCTGAAGTTTTCTCTTAAATCTTTGTCTTAGGTCTGATGGAAATTATAAACAGCTGTGTAGATGGGGTGTCAAAGTTTCAAGGGGAAGAAAAAGAAATGATGGGGTTGCAGGTCAAATAACCTTTGTGGTGAAAAATAAAACTGTGAATGTAAGCTTAAAATAAAATTATATAAGACCTTACTCATTGAGGCTAAAAGCACAATGTTGCAGTAAATATGTCTCCTAGCAGCCAAAAATAACTGCTAATTGCTGTGTGGATAAGTAGTGATGGAGAACTTGGAAAGAATCCATTTTGAC
The DNA here is from genome assembly GCF_046562875.1 of Panthera onca. Taxonomy (NCBI): domain Eukaryota; kingdom Metazoa; phylum Chordata; class Mammalia; order Carnivora; family Felidae; genus Panthera; species Panthera onca. The sequence goes on along the minus strand of NC_138340.1, from coordinate 75,444,681 downwards.
ATAGAAATTGTTTCTAGAACACTCCATGGGAAGTACTTGGATGGATATATAAGGAATGCCATGAAGAATGGCAGAGATTTTAGGGATTTAGAACCTACTCTGCTGACAGAGCATAAGAGAAAAATTAAAAAGCTAAAACCCAAGTCCCCTTCAAAGTAGCTTGGCGACATCAAAGCAAAGTAGATGCTAAATGCTACCTCTGGCATTTAATAATATCTATATCCACTATTTTCTTAAAATATTAGTGATCTCCAAAAGTGCAAGATGGGCGCCCAACATCATACACAGAATTATTATTCCACTATTGGGTAGGAACCACTTCCCTCGCTTTAAAATTTTGGACTTTCTCCAAGGCATTTACTGCAACATCCTCTCTCTTTCCCTTTGCCACCAAATTTGTGAGCATCTATTTTCACCCTCTAAGATTGGATGCAGAGATTACACTGCTACAAGAGTCCTCCTTGTACAGCCTGAGGGTGTATGTTCTAGTTAAAAATACCATCAGTTAAAATACATTATGACAATAACCAGCAGCAGCTATAAACCATCACAGGAGTATCTAAAATATTGTATCTGGCAGCTTGGCCTATTATTTAGAAGGGAGCTGTTTAGGAAGTCAGCAATTGGCTCTGAGGAAAACAGGAGAGGAAGCCTTTCTTCCAGAGACTTAAGAAGGAGTGCAAATATAGGAGCAGGAGTCGGGGGTGGAGGGGGGAGGGCAGATTGTGAGATAGCTCAAGGACAGTCAACTCCACCACTGGGTCATGCTTACACATGATAAGCCACGTAAAACTAAAAATATTGATGACACCAGCTGGGCCATGCTCCATTTAGAGGAAGATCTGGTGTGTTCATCGCCCCTGCATCTGGCCTCCACTGCCACCCACAGAGCGGTGACTCCCAATTCCAAATCCCTACTGGACATCTCCTCCTGGATGTGCTGATACTTCACGCTTCACATGCCCAAAACCAACTCTGAACTTCCTGTCAAAACCTGTTCCTACTCCTTTTCCCAGTCCTCGTGGATGTCACCCCATGGTCCCAGTTACAAAACTGGGAGTCATCCCAGATTCATCCTCCCGGAGTGAGTGCATCACCAAGGCACATCAATTCGGCCTGATTCTCAAATGAAGCCCTTTGCTTCCCTGCCCCCTCTCACTGCCCTAGACTGGACTGGACACCCATCATCGATCATTTGGTGCAGATGAAAGAATCCATGGGAACAGCTGAGCAAAGTACTTAGCCAGAGAGAACATTCAAACGTCAGCCATCTTTATGAAAAATAATTTTGAAGGCATTATGGCATGATAATTAAAACTATTACTCACAATCAATCAGCCTTTGTTAAAATCTTGGTTCCAACACACGTGGTCTGTGTGATCTCAGGCAAATTACCTAACCATCCTAGACCTCAGTTTTCCAAAGTGTACGTTATTTTTAAATACATGCCATAAGCCACAGTAAAAATTCTATGAAATGAGGCTTAGTAAAAACTTACCTCAGTGCCTAGCACAGAAATGCTCAATAAATGTTAGCTATCATCATCATCATTATTAAATACCGGACTACACTTCTAAGAAGTCTCCTTGCAGCTTTATCCCCTCGAGCTTGAATCCCACAAAACCACAATAACTATTTTTCTAAAATGCTATTCTGATCACATGATTCATTCCCTTGTCTACAATAATGTAATGACTCTCTTCCCTGCGGAGAGAATAAAACCCCAATATGATATGATGCATAATCACTTGTCTCTACGAACGACTGCCTACCATTCCACGTCTCATCCCTCTCAGGTTCTTGCTTACCCCTCAATGATCCGTTTGTTCCCTAAAGAGCCCATGCTTCTTTCTGCCTCCCTGGCCTCTGTACATGTTTCTTCTACCTGGAAGTCCTTCCAACATCAAACTTAGTCTCCAGTATATCTTATCACTTGATGACTACTCATACTCCCTTCCTGGGTCCATTTACGTCTAGGTTCTTGACCTGGTCTCCTGTCCCTCAGGTAGGAGTCTGTCCTTTGTGATGCATGCGCTTCTGTTAAAGTATGTATTACTATGCATATTTGGCCCTTTTGTTTATTTAACTTTCTTCCCGTCTCTGCTGCCAGCTCCATGAAAATAGGTACTGTGTCTTGTCATCTCTGCATCTCCACTCCTAGAACAGCATTGAGTCCATGAACAGGGCTCAATGTGATGTGCACTGCTAAAATGAACAAGAACACCAGATTTACTTTGCAAACCCAAACATCAGCAAAAATAGTACCAACCTACAGAGAAGAATGGCACCCAAAGATCAGTGATAAAATGAAGAGTAACCCAATTTCCCAGAGTCCTCGTGGGAGAGATGTGGAGGGTTTCTGAGAGAAACTGGAGCACCTTATGGACAAGGAACCCAAGGCAGCTGAGAACCTGGTGATGTTCCCACCAATGTCCCTGAGACCAGACGCAGGGGACATCACTCCCCAGGGCCAGATCTCCCTTCTCGGTAATGCTGCTTGCATTACAGTGCAATTAGTTAGCCGGTGTTCTTTTTTGTGAAAGCCAGGAGAATTGGCCATGAAAGCCCTTTGAAAACCCAAATTATGACCCATTTGATGCCTACCCCTTGTCTTTCTGTGTGTTCCCAAACCCCAAAATGTGCTCCAAGCAACATTAATTCTAAGACTTTGAGAAAAACATTCCACAGCCGAATACCTGGTAAAATGCTGCTCACCCCACAGACCTTCTGGAGATAATATGAACATATTAAGGGCCCTGTAGTAATACACTCTGTAATAGCCTGTTTGAAAATTCATTCCAGCCAGCCTTGACCAAAGTAATGTAAACATAGGTCTCTTTTACGGAGTATCATTTGTTAACAAAATGTGCTGGGGAAAAGCTGCTGTAAGGTCCTCTCTCCTCCATATGGGGATGCAACCATCAGAAGTGGAAGGACACAGTCTGCAACACTGAAAGGGTGCTTTGATGCTGCACCAACGTCTCTCTGGAGCTGACTCTTCACTCAGTGAGTCTCCTAGATCACGTTAAGGAAAAGAATTCTTCGCGTCTTAAATGCTTAAAGCAGTGATCTTCCTATTCGGGAAGCAAAACTGACCAAAATATATAGACTTTGGGAAGGAGACTGAATTCACTCATTCATTTAACACATTTATCCACATGAAAAAAAAAATCATCCAACATAAAGAAAATCCTGTGCTTGAAATAATCCATGACAGCTTGTGTCCAACAGTAAAAGAAATACCTAGAGTGCCTTCTAGTTTCTGATCGAATTGTTATAAATACCTAGGGTTAATTTTTTTTGAACAGTTAACTATGAGCTCTATGGATCTGTGAAAGTTCTTGGAGCCTTACTTTAAAAATGTAAGCCAAGGCTATCATTTATCATATAGCTGTGTTGGCTGGTTACAAAGAGGTAATATGCCCATGCATAGCACACAGCCTGGCACGTGGAAGTGCTCATTCCATAGTAACAGTATAGTAAGTTACCATTATCCCACTGGAAAGATGAACTCTAATTTGTGAAACCAATGCCCTAATAACAGTCACATAGCCCAGAGCCTGGATAAGACAGTGGGTAAAAAAAAGCAAGGCTACAACATGGATGTACCTAGAGGGTATTAAGTGAAATAAGACAGTGAGAGAAAGCCAAATACCATATGATGTCACTTATATGTGGAACTGAAGAAACCAAATGAACAAACAAAAGAAAAAAAAGAGACCAAAAAACAGACTCTTAACTATAGAGAACAAACTGGTCGTTGCCAGAAGGGAGGTGGATGGGAGGATGGGGGAAATAGGTGAAGGGGATTGAGAGTACACTTATCGTGGGGCACCTGGGTGGCTCAGTCGTTAGGCGTTCGAATTCGGCTCAGGTCATGACCTTGCGGTCCGTGAGTTCGAGCTCCACGTCGGGCTCTGAGCTATCAGCACAGAGCCCAGAGCCTGTTCAGATTCTGTCTCTCCTCTTTCTGCCCCTCCCTTACTCACACTCTGTCTCTCTATCTCTCTCTCTCAAAAATAAATATTAAAAAAATAGAGTACATTTATCATGATGAAAATTGAGAAATATACAGAATTGTTGAATCACTATATTGTACACCTGGAACTAATATAACACTGTATGTTAATTATACTTCAATTAAAAAAAAAAGCAATGCTTTAGGAGACATGTGGACCAGAGAATGTATCTTGGCCCTGTTGGTTACTAGTTCATGACCTTGGACAAGCTATTTAACCTCTCTGTTCCTCCCTTTTCTTACCTGTAACCCAAAGGCAATACAAGTACCTGCCTCAGAGCTATCATGAGAATTAAAATTATATGCCCACCCTATAAAAGCTTAAGTACATTTTAGTTTTAAAAATCAATTTCATGGGGTGCCTGGGTGGCTCAGCCGGTTAAGTGTCCAACTCTTGATCTGTCTGGCTCAGGTTTGAGACAGCAAGTACCCATCTTGCTTCGCTAACAGCACAGAGCCTGCTTGGGATTCTCTCTTTCTGTCTCTCTCTGTCCCTCCCTCATTCCCTCTCTCCAAATAAGTACATAAACTTTACAAAAAAATCAATTTCACTAATTTATTATTATGACTAATTTTTAATTAAGATTGTTAATATTATCATTACTTACCGCTATCTTTATAATCAATTTCACACATCCACAATGAAACTGTCAGAATAAATCCTTGCAACTGGAACCAGTATGTCAAAAGGTACACATACCCCCTTCCCCAAAAGACACACGTAGAGGCTTTTGCCAAACTGCCCTCCCAGGAAAGCTGTCCTATCAGCAGCGTACAAGACGGGTCTGCTCCCCACAGCTTTTCCGATGCTACGTATCATGGTCTCTTTTTTTATTTCAATGTCTTTGAACATGTGGAGGGAAAATGGCCACATCTTCCTTCTGATATCATTTAAATATTCTTTGATTATCCATCTATGAGGATAAGCATTTTTCACACTTACTACCCACCGACCAGTTCTTCTCTGGCTAATTTTCTCTTCATATGTTCTACCTATTTTTTTTTCTTTTAATCAACTGATATTCATTTAGTTTACCTCCTGAGCTCTTAATATCTTGGTTCACTTTCACTAAATATGTTGTCGAAATAATTATTTAAGTATGTATGGAAGTCTGACATATTCTTGAGGTCAAATCTCTCAATCTTATGGTTATCTCTTTTGGGTTACCCTTTGTAAAGACCTTGTCACCCAAGACTAGGGGCTATTAAGTCCATGGTATTTTATTCCAGTCCTTTAGAACATCTCCTTGTATACATATTTAACTCTTTACTAGATCTGTAAGTGAGAAGGACAGAGTAGAGTGCAAGGCTGAGAATCTTACTTTCTTCTGAGAGTTTGGCAAGTTTATCCAAGACCCCTGGCAGAGATCCATTCTCCCCCGCTACTCTCGAAGTCTGCCCTGTGAGCCATCACATCCACAGGTACACCTGACCCGACTCAGTGCAGGCAGCTGGGCAATGAAGAGCAGGCAGGGACAGAGCATACCTCCCTGCCGCCCTCTTCTCACCCCACCCACCTCATTCTTTTGCCTTGCATGGCTGAGGCCAGAAACCAATGTCACGGCCTCTCTGTCTCCGCACAGTGACAGGGCTGCAAGTGCAGAAGGTCCCCACAAGTCACAGGTGGTCCAGGGCCTTGATTTCTGATAGCCCTGCATCTGCCTCTGCCACGACTCCTTGCCCCTTCCAGCTGGAGGCCTTGGGTGTGAGTCTGTGAGTGTGCTCCTCTTGGGACATGCTCTCCTTTGGATTGTAAACCAGCTGCAGCTTTTCTTAAACAAGGTCTCAAGCTCACTCGATCTCTCGACACTTCCTAGAAATCTCTGGTGTGGGAGGCACTTTTTCCTCCTTTCCAGCATCACAGTAGACATCTTTTTTTCTTGTATATTCTGATTATCATTTCAATGGGATTTGGGGAGTGGGTGGAATGAACACCTGTGCTCAAGTACCCATCTTGCCAGAAAGCCAACTGGCTTTGTAATTAACGCTGAATCCTGCCACTCGTGATGAACAATCTGGGCTTGGGGACATGCAGTAAACAACCCACACACATTTACCTTTGATAGCTGCTAAATATCCTCGGAGTTCTCGCTGAAGCCTGGTACCCTCTGCCTGAAAAACACACAAACACAGAGATGCTAAGCATCTTGTCTATATTTTGCATGGAAACATGCGAGAGGCAGTAAGTCCCAGAGCTTATTATTACCAGAGGCTCATTCTTGAAAGAGCATAAATATGTACACACACAGACTAAAGAAGGCGCCTGTCAGTGTTGATATTTATAGAGATTTTATTCAGCTTAAAAGTAAAGGAAAAGGCAAGTGACATTTTGCTGAGAATGGAAACTATACCCACCAGACGGCCTCCCATATACTCAAGAACTAGCAAGTCCATAAATTTTGACGCATGGAATACGACAGTAGGAGACCGATCATCACCACTGTTCAATATGGTAGCTACTAGCCACATGAGGCTGACCACTTGCAACGTGGCTGGTCCAAAGAGAAATGTACCGTAAAGTGTAAAATACCAGATTTCAGAGACTTCTTTCAAAAAAATCAAATTGATATGTTTTATGTCAATTACATGTTAAACTCATAATATTTTGGATATACTGAGTTAAATAAACTGCATTATTGTTTTTGTTTTGAGAGAGAGAGCATGAACAGGGGAGAAGGGCAGGGGAGAGACAGAGAGAATCATAAGCAACACAGGGCTCGATTCTACTTCTCCAGGATCATGTCCTGAGCTGAAACCAAGAGTTGGATGTTCAAACAATGGAGCCAACCAGGTGTCCCGATAAACTGTATTATTAAAATTAATTTCATGATTTCTTTTCACTTTTAAGATGTGGCCACTAGAAAATTGTAAATTACGTACGTGGATTGCATTATATTATTATTGGACATCACCAAAATAGAGAAACTCTGAAATAATAAATTTTGACATAGAAATCTTTGTTTCGGTTTGGATAAGGCTTAGCAACTCTGAGACTAAGATTACACTGCAAGGACTGGAGAAATGAGGCAAGGAAGGAGGAGAGCCAACACAGCATGCATGATCAAGCAGTTGCCACAGTGGGCAGCCCAGCCTCAGTGCCACCGGGAGCTCTGGGAGAAAGTATCAAACACCGTTTAGATATCCTAACTGGGGAGCAAGGGAAGTGGGACATTCAGCCATCAACTCCTGTCCGTCATTGGTTGAGGGCTGTTCCTTGTGGGGGGGATACAGGAGAAAGCCCTCAGACAAACAGCTGCTCTCGCGGGCAGTAGCAACTAAATCCAGTGGGCTCAGAAAGGGTAGCTGCTAGGTCCCTGCAACTGAAAATAGTTTTAAAATGTGCATTTTAGCCGCACAACCACTTAACAAACTTGCGGAGAGCTAGCACACAGAATGACTCCACCTTGATAATTAATAAAACAGCAACTATAGTTTAAGTCTAACTTGATAGTTAAAAATACAGCAACTGTTGGGGCGCCTGGGTGGCTCAGTCGGTTAAGCGTCCGACTTCGGCTCAGGTCACGATCTCACAGTCTGTGAGTTTGAGCCCCGCGTCGGGCTCTGGGCTGACGGCTCAGAGCCTGGAGCCTGCTTCCGATTCTGTGTCTCCCTCTCTCTCTGCCCCTCCCCCATTCACGCTCTGTCTCTCTTTGTCTCAAAAATAAATAAAAAACGTTAAAAAAATTAAAAAAAAATTTAAAAATTAAAAAAAAAATAAATAAATAAAAAATACAGCAATTGTCATAACCACATTCAATTCAGCAAGCATGTGTTGGTTAGCATAAAGCAAAAAAAAAAAAAAATGCGGGGAGGGGAGGAAGTACAAAGGGGAAAAAACCCTACTTCCTTCAATGATTGCAGTCTAGTGGAGGAACCAAAGTATTGAAATAAAAATTGCATTCCATAGCAGGTTACATTTAGCTCTGCAGTAACCATTCAAAATATTTGGGAGTACAAAGTAAAGACAAAATGCCCATCACGTTTAAAGATAGATAGTAATTAATACAAAGCAACCGTGGAAAGGAATGTTTAAGGCTATGGCTATCTGAAAAGGGCTTCTGGATGAGAACATTCTCCTATATGGTATAGTATGCATGGTGTCTCAATATGGTTTAAAATGAAAACTCTTAAGTTTCCCTTCTCCTGTTGAACCATTCAGAAACATCCTATGAAGGCAAACTGCCATAAGCTAGATCAAAACAAAACAAAACACCTTTCTGGATTTCCAAAACATCAAAGTATAGAGTGGAAAACTATGGGGAATGGGTGAGGAGAATGAATAGAAAATATTGATGGTCAACACGTGCATAAATGTAGAGGATGAAGGGGATCCAGGGAAGAAACGGGTGCAGATAGGCCAACATCTCTAACACCACCACAAAAAGAATTTGGGGAAGAAAGAAGTAGGTCTTTCCCACATTGATATCTATTATATGACAAGCACTGTGTCAGATTCTGAGTATATAAGCTGAAAAGATAAGGCTGTGGGAGACTGTATTACTGTCGAATTTACACCTCCTTACCAGACCTGATTTGGGGGAAGATTACACTTCCAGCCCATCAACACTGGCCTTGGCTGCGGGACATGGCCAATTCGATGGGAGCACAAGTGGCACGTCCTACTCCTGAGCAGGTGTCAGAGTCATCACACAGTCCTACTGTTTCTTTCCCCTCTACCCCGAGGCCTGTAACATTCCAGATAGGTGTTGCTTCTCCAGACTGGATCATAGAGGGAAGAGAACTTGAAGCACGACCGCCATTCATATTTTCATGAGCGAGAAATAAAGCTCTGTTGCTGGAAGCCACCGAGGTACTACGAGCACAGCATCACCTGCCCTAAATGGCCTGAGAAAAATGGTTCACCATCAATAGCGGAAATGCTGAAAGATGGAGAAGGCTGAAATCTAACAGAAAAAGAAAAAGCCAACAGAGTTAGCAGAAAAGCACTAAAGGCATTTACACAAACATTGCCGAAAGTAAATCCAATTGGAAGGGTTAAGGACAAAGTGGATGGCTTAGCAAATGGAAGCCCAAGTGCTAGTCAAGTGATAGACAGGTGGATATGAGAGAGCAGCGAGGCCCAGAATCATGCGTCCTAATAGAGGGCAGATAATTTAGAGAGAACACCCAAAACCAGACATGTGACTTACCTGGATGGATCCAGACCCAGATCAATCTAAAGCCTACAGCCCTAAAAGGTGCAATTAGGAGGCTCTGAATCCCCTAAGGCCCCCTTTTTCAAAATGGTAAGTGTACACCTTGGGGGTACTTAGTGGTTTGTCTAGGGCACATAGAGCCGTGAAATAAACCTAAAATATATCTCTGGAACATCAATTTACTGAGGTTGGAGGGGAGCAAATGGAGAAGAAACCATTCTTTTGTAATCACTAAACAACCTGTTATGATGTACAATGAAAAACTACAGAGACTAAACACAGAACTCCAAGACGTCTCCTGTTTTCAGCTGTCCGCTTTAGAGCTCTGCTCCGTGGGTCCTTCCCTGCAAGCGTGCAAAGCACTGAGCTAAGGCAGGGCTCATTTCTACCCAGAAGGATGCTCTCCCCTCGGAAGGTAATACAAAGCCTGCCGCAGTAACTGCTGGTTATGAGACGATACAGCCATGCAGGATATCTGTAAATAGCAAAAAAGTAGCAGGGAAGAGTGTTCTTTTACCAAATATTTAAGAAACAAAGCACATCAAGTTAATCCCACAATTGCCTCTTCTTTCAGAACAAGAGAGAGAATGAAAGAAATCAGGCTTCACTCCATACACTGCATTCACCCAGCCGAAGCAATAAACATTTTTTTAAAAATGAAATAAGAGTCCCAGAAGAATTTCTTTTAGATATCTAAGAGTGGCAGAAAGTTCAAATTATACACTAATGGCTTAAACAGATGAGTTCAATTTAAGCAGATAAACTGAAAGGCTTATTTAAATAACTCTTCTTTGCCAATTATTAAAATTCTTAATTTTCCTCCATGATTATTAAGGTTCATAAATCATTTGGTAATAACCCTATCGAATTTCATCTAAAATTCTGCCTGAATCAGAAAGTAAAAGGCTCTGGAGAGAAACTGTTCACCTATAATATGCCACAGAGAAGTTCTTCCGCACAAAACCTATTGCATAATAAAACTTTCTTAATGTCGTTATCCTATGTGAATCACAAAGATGTTTTAAATTAGAAATAAATTCTTACAGCTAAGCTCAGATTTCACTGCATCTGAAATTTGTTCCATATTCCTCTGAAAATTACCATTTCAGTAATTCAGCCTTGAATTATGTATTGCACAGAAAACAAATTCAAAATTCCACAACCTACAACTACATGAGTACATTTTCCCTTCTATTTCTTTATGTCGTTCCCTATAAGGTAAGCTCAAACTATTATTCTAACTTGGGGTTACATTCTCCTCAGGTCTTAAGGTAACATGAGGCCAAGTGAGTCTACTCTCTTTTTTTAATTTTTATTTTTGAGAGAGAAAGAGACAGAGCGTGAGTGAGGAAGGGGCAGAGAGAGAGGGAGACACAGAATCTGAAGCAGGCCCCAGGCTCTGAGCTGTCAGCACAGAGCCAGAGGCAGGGCTCAAACCCACAAACCAAGAGATCATGACCTGAGCTGAAGTTGGACGTTTAACCGACTGAGCCACACAGGTGCCCCTAAGTGAGTCTATTCTAATTAAGTTGTCTGATTGCCAACTAATACTCTTCTTTAGACAAGATCTAAGAAGGATTCACACCTACCGAAGGACCCTGTAGGCATATGGTATAATAACAAAGCTCTGGTGTTAGAGGTTCTTCATTTATTTTTTCAATTGGATCATTTATCAGTGTCAGCAGCTGCTGTTTCTCCAGCCCAGACAATGCCCAGGCCTCACTTTCTTCCCACACAGCCAAGGGAATTGGCTTGCTTTTCCTTCCTCATTAAAGCTACTCCTACCCACGCTCTCCCTTGGGTGTCACACTCTTGCAAAGCTAGGGAGAAGGAAGCAGTCTCCATAGTTCCCTTCTGCCAAGCTGTCCTGGAAAACAAGACCGGGTCATTTTGGGTTTCATCATGGAGATAATCAAAAATTAGCAGGCATGCAAAAAGTGTACAAGGTTTTAAAACCTTACAAAGGTCTGAGAATTACTGCCTCCAGTCAAAAAATCTCTTTATTCCCTTGCTGAGTAGTATCTTGAGGCTGTTGCTTTCTTCCCTTACTCCTGTAAGCACTACTCATGATAGCCACCTCCCCACCAAGAATGAAGTTTAATTATTTAATGAATTATTTAATAAAATCTAATTAAATAGGTAGAGAAAGAACACTGCAGGTACACCATCACGGAAGGTTGCAGACATCCATGTTATTCAATACAAAGAAATCACAGTCCATACCTAATTAAATGTGTTTCCAAATTGTTTGACATCAGATTGGTCCTTAGTAGCACCAATTCCTTAATTATTTGTATATATGTCTTGGGGTAGTTGGGGTAGGCAAGGAGAGAGGGGCAGGTTCCCAGACATACTGGGCTCCTGGATAGATCTCATTCGTGTCTCTCTTCAGCACCTTGGAGAGCCCTTCAAACTCTTCAAAGATTTAACTTCTGTAGAATCAAAGGACCATTACCGCATCAGTGTTTCCTATGGCACTCTGGTAAGTGAACAGAGGAATTACAGACAGGTTTTCTTCAAGGTGAGCCAAGCTCCTGGTAAGAAGAGCCACCACAGACTCTGAACCACGGAAGTGTCTCAAAGTCCTGTCATGGGCACTGGGTTTAAAAGCAGGGCTGCATTTAGCTATTTGATGATTAATGAGTAAGGCTGTTTATTGTTAGATGCACTAAATTCTGAAGCATTAAAAATATATTAATATTTGTTAATACTTATGCCTACAACTTCAGGATCCATAAAGAGGTACCATTTTGTTAGCTCACCTTTATCCCAGTTACTTCAGACATCCATGTTATTCAACCAGAGTTGAGGCATTAATTTGATTAAATTGTAGGCACAATGCATAGAATGAATTAATAATTTCTAAGGAACTAAACTCAGGGGAGCAATCACTGAAAATTCAGGGGCAAGCCCACATTCTGCCATGTACATGATACTTCTGGTGCAATGGTGTGTACCATACAGCCCTGGCTGTGCTTACAAAATCAAACCCAGTGAGCTTTATTTGCAAGGTTATGAATGTCTAGCCAACCACCTTAATCAATAGGTATTTAATACCTATTAAACAAGCAAGGACTTTTTGAACTGACTTTTTAAAATATGGTAAATGTAGAGGTGCCTGAGTGGCTCAGTCAGTTAAGCATCTGACTCTTGGTTTCAGCTCAGGTCATGATCTCACAGTTCGTGAGTTTGAGCCCCACATAGGGCTCTGTGTTGATAGTGTAGAGCCTGCTTGGGATTCTCTGTCTCTCTCTCTCTCTCTCACTCTCTCTCTCTCCCCCTCCCCTGCTCACTCTCTATCCCTCTCAAAAAAATGAATAACCAACTTTAAATATGGTAGATATAGTACTTATTTACATTTATAGGTAACTTTTGTTATAAAAAGAAAAAGATGGACTGGAAAAAAGAAAACGCCACACACATTACAGGAATATTTTCATTAACTTGCCTCTCAGAAACTGTGAGTTGATAGCCAACAGTATTGGCATATAAAAGTTGGATCTGAAGAGATATAATGTCACAAAGTTGTGATTTCACAAAGGTAAGTCCTATCATCTCATCTGTGATCATGAGCATATAGAAGTTCCCATAGTTACATTATGATTTTTGGCCTTTACTGACATTTTTCTCTTGAAAAGGCTAAGTAATATAACAAAGTTAAAACTGGTCCAATTTCTCAAAATTCAGACAGGTTAACTCAATCTTGAAAGCCATGTTAGTAAGATTTCTTACCATTTTCAAAGCTTAGAAGAAAATTAGGTTATCAAAGAGATAAGGTTTAATAGAGCCATAATCAGCACCTTGATTAACAGATGACTAATCTGAATCTACTTATGATCAAAGATAACATTAGCCTATTGAACAGTACAGGTACTATTAGTCTGTGAAGAAACAGAGCTCTCTCTCTGTTACAAGTTCAGATGCACTTAAATTGGAAGATGATAGTTTTTCAAAGGTAAAAGCAGCAGGGTCTCTAATATTAACATTTTTATTTCCACGCTTTGAACTCTTTGTAGTTAACAGGAGCCATCATTAAAAACCTAGCACTGATCTCAAAGAAAAATTTCTCCATTAAAAAATTTTCTTGGGGCGCCTGGGTGGCTCAGTCAGTTGAGCATCCGACTTTAGCTCAGGTCATGATCTCTTGGTTTGTGGGTTTGATCCCTGCTTTTGGCTTTGTGCTGACAGCTCAGAGCTTGGAGCCTGCTTCGGATTCTGTGTCTCCCTCTCTCTCTGCCCCTCCCCCACTCATGCTCTGTCTCTTTCTGTCAAAAATAAATAAACATTAAAATTTTTTTAAATTTCTTTTGGCATATATTAATGCAACAGATATGAGAGAGAGGAAAATCTAAGTGGGTTTTGAAATCACATTCATGGGCTGATCGTGGTAGGGGGTGGTGCATGGACAGGTGATAGACATCAGAGAACATCTCAGTTTCCACAATTTTATCCCAGATTCCTAGCCCAATTTCCAACTATCCTTGTCAGCAACTCCAAGTAATTATGATCGGAAAACCAAATCTAATATACTATTTACCTTTTAACAAAACAAAACTAGAAAGCTAGCTACTAGTAATTCCATATACATTTTTTCCACATAGCTCCTTAAGCCAACTAACTTGAGTTCATACAGATCTCTATTCTGGTCTTCTGGAAAGCTGGCCCGCTTGTGTGTGTAAGGGGATAGAATTGCCTAGTTAGAACTATTAAAGTCACCACATGGACACTGGATACAACTTGACAATATACTTTATTGCCTTTAGGCAATTGAGTTTGTGATCCCTGAAAAGTCATTCCAATTTCTTCTGTGTGTGTGTGTGTGTGAGTGTGTGTGTGTATTTGATGCATAAGGAGCTTCATAGGTATTATATAAACCCCTTTTCAACCTTTACCTTAATACCGAGGGCATAGTGTTTAATATAGTAGGGAGGAAACCGACCCAGAAATTAAGGGAAGCTCCATGGGACTCCCACCCCAACCATGGCTTCTTGTCCTGTGGCTTATTGTTCAGCGTCCCCTTCTGTGGGACCATGAACATGTCCACAGTAGAAAGGATGTAAAAGTTTTAGAAAAACAACTGCTATGTCAAGTTATTAATGAGATGTATTGATGAGAAGGAAGGAGGTATCTTGGAATTCATTACTCCAGTCATAATATAACATCCAGAACATTCCTGAGACTGCCATTTATGATACAGTAGTTTGTTAGAGCTACCGTAACAAAATACCACAAATGACAGAAATTTATTTCTTCACAGCTCTGGTGGCTAAAAGTCCAAGACCAAGGTGTTGGCAGGTTTGGTTCCTCCTGAGGACTCACTCCTTGGCTTGCAGACAGCTACCTTCTCGCTGTGTCCTCACGTGGCTTTTGTATGCATGTATCCTTGGTGTCTCTCCTGCTCCTTATAAAGACATCAATCCTAGTGGAGTGGGACCCATCCATATGACTTCACTTAATCCTAGTAATGACCTCTCAAATGTCCTAATCTATAAATACAGCCACAACTCTGAAGTGTGCTGGCGGTTAGGACTTCAATATATAAATTTAGACATACACAATTAAGCCCATAATAATATTCTCAAAGCAAGCCTTTAATAGAGCAATATGATCACAAGGTCTAACACTTACTGACTGGTCCCTTTGTTCCAGATACTGTCCTGAGTGCCACAGCTCTATTACCTCATAATCCTCAAATTAACTCCATGAAGTCAGCACATTTTTACCAGTGAGAAAACTGAGGCACAGAGTCTGAGAAACCTGCCCAAAGGTCATACATCTGGTAGACAGCAAGCCAGTACTGGAGCCTGGGTAGTTTAAACAGCCTGTGGGTTGTTTAAACTCCACAATACGCCTCCAGAGCACACATGCCTCCTGCCCTCTACCACCCTTTGTCTCCAGGCTACAAAGACACAAATGACAGCTGAGGATAAATGAGGCTGTCCCAAGAAGAATCAACTGTTGATCAATGAGAATAATTTAACTAAAGACACCATTTTCTGCGCTCCCATGGTACTGTTCTAATCTTTAAATTAAAATACCGACTGTTCATGTGTTTCTCTACAAAGCTCATGGTTCCACAGAGTACATTCCATGAGATTCATATAGCACGGATGGGTTAAATGGATGGGTTCTGGCACCACAATGCCTAGCTTTAAAACCTGAGCTCTGTAACTTCTAACTGTGCAACCTTGGGCCATCCACTGAACCTCTCCAACCCTGTGATTCCTCATCAGTAAAATGAAGATGGTAATAGTACTCACTTCCTAGAGCTATCACAAAGGCCGAGGGAGACAGCCCATGGAAAGTATCAGCAGAGGGCCAGGAACACACAATGCATTCAGTACATGTTGGATACCACGATTATTATTCTACATAATATTTTCCAAATGAGAAAATATGCAAAGAATAGGTGTTTCATAAGTGTTTGACTAAACTAAGTTTGCTACATGTTATATTATAAAGAAATATCTTCATGAGGAATACACAAAACCTCCCCAAAACAAGCTACTTGGGATTTTAGAATGCTTCCTTTATTTTTATGTCTAAGTCTAAAATACACAGTTTTGCTTTCCAGGAAGATTATTTTTTTTAATAGCTTTAAATGTTGCAGCAATAGGGGCGATGGGTGACTCAGTCGATTAAGTGTCTGACTCTTAATTTTGGCTCAGGTCATGATCTCTCGGGCCATAGGATTGAGCACTGGATAAGGCTCTGCACTGTTAGTGTGGAGCCTCCTTGGGATTCTTTCTCTATCCCCCTCCCCCACTCACTCGCTCTCTCTCAAAATAAATTAAAAAAATGTTGCAGTCAGTAATAGAGGATCCTAAAGTACATGGGAGTAATTTCTGCAGATATATAAGAGCCACTGAACAATGGATTTAAGAAATACCAAGCCAATATGATAAACTGCTGTAAGGAAACAAGATAGCATGAATACCAGTGGCCAAAAGAATGATAAAATTCATGCCCATAATGAAAGCTTTTGTGACATATACTCAGTTTTTTCATACGCAAAGCAGAATTGTAATTGTGGAAGGCTATGAGAACCAAGTGAGACAGTGTTCGGACAAAACACTTTATAAATGGCTAGGCCTATTTGTGGAAAGCCTTAATAATAAGAAATACTTCATCACTGCTTTTACCTAAGCCAGTCAGACAGGGCTTGGAAATTTGCCAATTTTTAAAGCTCCTTAGGAAATTCTTATAATGATCCAGGTTAAGAACATATTCAAATAGATGTGCAATTGAGGAAACCATTATCTTTACTATATTGATATCATCTCAGGCTTGCATCCAACTCGTTACTACCATATGATGTCTCTTTAGAGACACAAGTCAACCGTGCGAGCTGGTTCAGAAGTCTGGAGTGGGGCCCGGGAATCAGTATTTTGACAAGGAATCCAGGTGATTTTGATGGTTATTTGGGAACCTCTACTGCAGTTCGTCGCTGTGCCTATAATGTAATTGACAGTTAGTGTGTTGATGCAGCTGTCGTATGAGATGGCCAAAAAGACACTTAAAAATATGTCTGGCTCCAGGTTTCCGTCAGTTACCATCAGACATTCCTTCTAAGGCACCCATCACTTAGATTGGAACTCCTACACACAGTGTATGTGGGGTGTGCGGGCTGACTGACGAGAGAGAATCACAGACAATGGGAACAATAATACTGACACAAACCTGAAAATCAATTGCAGCGTGTCTATGCAGATTTTCAAGGCCATTTCAGACAGTCTTCTGGGCTCAGATGAGAGATATCTCTACTTCTCTGCATCCCATTACCACAACAATACGGTCAATCTGGGGATCATTTCGAGAACATCCAAACTAGGTAATACGCCTACTTCACAAGGGGAAGTGGAAGACATATGGAATTGGTCTCTAACTGGATGCTGAGGAATGGAGTATGAAACCCTCCCCAGCTGACACAGTTAATTAATGTAGTCAAGTAAAACACAATTAAAGAGAAGTAACAGTACAGGATAGACGGAAGGGAATGATCAAAGTAATAACACAAAGAGCTTCCTCTAGAAGTGATTTCTTAAATGGGTAACAGACACCAAAGGGAGCTGCACAAACAGTGATCCTTGGAATGTCTGCAGTTTGGGTCAGATTTTGGTTAGGTTTCAACTAGACCTTTTTATTTACATACGCCACAACTAAGGAGATATTCTTGCAGATGTGACAAAACAAGTAAGAGTAAAGAGGATAAAAGATGGATAGGTTTTCCAGGAAATGCTTTTGTTTTCTTTCTCCCCTCTAGCACTATGGACAGCAACACCCTTAATAGTCACAGGAAGCAAGCAGACTCCTTTTGCTCCTATGAAGCCAATGAGCACAATAGAAGAGGCCTAATGGATGTGTCCAAAATGCAGTAAATAGAGACACTATAGAGAAATGTACGGGAATTTGAAGCGCACGGGCCAATATATTCTTTTGACACCTACAGATTTCCATTCTCTGTTCCCTCCCATAGAAGTCGGTTGTATTGGCAATCACAGTGGGTCATACTTACCAAACAAGGAATCTAAATCAAGACTATACACACAAAACACCTCTTTGCCATAAAAACAAGATTATACAGGAGGCTGACAGTCTTAACTAGGGGACTAGTGGCCAGATTATATTCCCTTGCTTTTTGCCACACGGTGGATGTACTACATATAAATCAGTTAAACTAAGAGCCTTGTAGCTGAGCATATAGCCACTTCATGAATATTTAGCACACAATGCAAGCTGCATTACAGAATGAGAGGCTGGCAGTCACAGCCAGTAGACACCCACTGAGCCCAGGGAGTCTAGATGGCAATGGGATTGTGGGAATGCATAGAAATCACTTTTTCAAAGAATACCAATTGGAGTGAGAGTAAACTTGGGCGCTAATGTTAAGTGATGAGACTAGGATACCAAAATGCATCATGATGGAAGTACAGGAATATCACCTCAGAACCCTTTGTCTTCTTTGTACTATTTTAACTGCTTATAAAGAAAGAAGACTTTTGCACACTAGACTACCAGCTTGACAAAGACAAGAACTATGACTGACTTGTTTATTATTTTTTTTCCAAAGCCTTGTGCTTAGTAGACACTCAATATTGATGTGTTGAGTCAGCCAGGAAATGCTTTTTTGAGAAAGAGGCGGCAGTGGGGGGGGGGGGGGCAGGGGTAGAGAGAGAGTGAGACAGAATTCTAAGCAGGCTCTGCATTGTCAGAGCAGAGCCCCAAGAGAGGTTCAAACCCACAACCATGAGATCATGACCTGAGCCGAAATCAAGAGTCAGATGTTTAACCAACTGAGCCACTCAGGTGCCCCAGAAATGCTTTTGATATATACTTATCCATGGGGAAGCTCTTTCTGGCCTGTTACAAATATTTACCTATTGTCTTCAGTGAACTGTCCAGCTCCTAATTCATGTCAATCCCTCCAATTGTGTACTAGAGCCCATCTCCAACTGCCTACTCAAGGACATGAGTCAGTTGTTGTTCCTCCCTTTCTCTGTGATTCATCACATTTTCCTTCTATACTAAATGAGTCCCATTAGTATCCCTAGAATTTTGCCATCGTAAAAAAAATGTTCTCTTGACCCCATTTCCTCCCCCAAGTTAGTTTTACTTACTTGCAACCCTTTAAATTTTTTTAAATGTTTATTTATTTTTGAAGGACAGTGAGACAGAGCATGAGCAGGGGAGGGACAGACACACACACACACACACACACACACACACACACACACACAGAATCCGAAGCAGGGTCCAGGCTCTGAGCTGTCAGCACCAGAGCCCAATGCGGGGCTCGAACTCATAACTGTGGGATCATGACCTGAGCCAAAATCTGCCACCCAACCAACTGAGCCATCCAGGTGCCCCTTACCTGCAACCCTTTAAAGCAAAACTTGAAAACTTGCTGTCTCTACACCTCCTGATACTCTTCACCTTGCTCTACATACTCTCTACTTGCACAAGAAAACCTGGGGCTTTTTTCTCTATAATTCTCATCATTTTCTAGAAAACAATATAATCTGCTTATTTCTTATGTTTTCTTTATTGTCTATCCCCGTGTTTTGGAATATAAGATCCAAACATGGACCTTTGTCTTCACTCAAGTGACCTTTGTCTTGACTCAAGCTTCCCAAAGATCTGGGTATATTCCTGACAAGAAGACACTCAATAAACGTAAGACAGAGGGATGTCTAGGTAGTTACAGAGTATAGTTCTGAACCTGCAGCCACATGCTATCATGTATCAAGCAACCTGCAAAAATTCCCTGAAAGTTGATATTAAGAGAAAACATTTTAAATGTTGGAAAATATTTGCACAGTAAGATAGTTTTCAATATTACGGAATTCTCACAGAAACTTATGGAGAGCTGGAACTAGAAGGATCTCTAGGTAAACTTTATTCCCAAAGATGCAGACACATACCAATTCTCTTACAGAGTATTGCGCAATCATGGAGTTTAAACTTTAATGGAAAAACCCAGTATAAATTCAAGCAACAAGACTCAACAATAAAGTTTCTCAGAAGCAATGAACTAGTATCACTTCAAAATATTACTGCTCTGCAGTAAAAACATCCTACCAGAGATGAGTGAGCTTGCTCCAAAATATACTTGTAAAAAATGCTAACACTGGAGAACGTAACTGGGATTCAAGGACCGAAAAACTTCCTGCATAATTAAGATGACTTATTATATTAAATTAGTAAATGTATGCAAAGCTCTTGGAAGATTGAAAATATTATATGTGCCAGCTGATATTTATGGAGTAGCATAGAACTGAGGCAGCTCCAGAATCCAGGAAGGGGCCAGAGCCTTGTTCTAGTCTTGATAACCCAGGTTATAATCAACTCTAAGCCATATCAGACATTCTCCAAGGGCTATTTTGCTGCCAAAAATGAAGATAAAAGAAGTCAAGTAAATGACAGTGAAGAGAGGCTTTGGTATTGAATTGGTAAGGAGGCACGGAATACCCAAGACAAAGAGTGAAGACAGAGAATATGTGTGAGAGGAAGGATATACTTACTAAGTACCTAATAGGTGCCAGAAGGCATGGAAGATTTTTTTAAATGACTAAGACAGGATGTCTTCCTTTACATATTCTGTAATGTAATGAGGACATACACGCTGTTATATAAGAAAAATGGAACAAGAGTTATCAGATGAAGTACAAAAGAAATATACTACAGGAGTATACAGAGGACGAGAGATGTGGACTGAGGAGACTGGAAAGACATCAGGTAGGAAATACCTTGTAAGTTGACTGTAAGGGAAGGTGGGATTTGAACACATGGGGATGGCGGATCAGGCAAGGACAGTTCAATTCCAAGGAAGCGCTTGCAGTGAGGGAACTGGAAGACGAGCTTGGAAGTAAGCAGTGTAGTCCCTAAAGGACACCATCAGACACAGGCCACCAACTCTTCACTCTACCAACTTCCTTTCTGCCTTTCATTACACCACAGCATCTGGATTCGAACCAGCCTCCCTAATGTGGTACCTAAAGAGAAATGCCATCTATATCACTGATAGGCTGTTTCTGCCAAATACTATAAGGGACAGTGTGATCAAATATTATAAGAAACAGTATGATAAAATCAGAGGAAGGCTAAAGAAAGGTTTAGTGAGAAAACGTGAGAGAGTGTGGAGGCTGCTTGGGATTCTCTCTCTCTCCCTCTCTCTCTGCCCCTCCCCCATGCACTCTCTATCTCCCTCAAAATAAACAAACCTAAAAACAAAAACAAAAACCAATTCATGCCCTACAAAACAGGAAACGGAATAAAAAGACAAAGACTAACCAAGCAGAATCTTCTCGAAGTTGTGCAAATACATATTCTTAAAAGGCTCACTTAAGGGACTTACTCCAGACAGGTCAGAGATTTTTCTGAGTTAGAATGTACGCATGGAGTCAGACATGTTTTTAAACAACAGAGAGAGTTACTGGTAGAGAGCTTTGTGGGTAGGTGCAGGTTGAGTATTAACACACCACTCCACGTATCACTCTTGCTTTATTATACTTCATTCAAGAAAAAAAAGTTTCACCACCCCATTTCTTTTTTTTTTTAATTTTTTAAACGTTTATTTATTTTTGAGACAGAGAGAGAGCACGAACGAGGGAGGGTCAGAGAGAGGGAGACACAGAATCTGAAACAGGCTCCAGGCTCTGAGCTGGCAGCACAGAGGCCGACGCGGGGCTTGAACTCGCAGACCGCGAAATCATGACCCCAGCCGAAGTCGGCCGCTTAACCGACTGAGCCACCCAGGCGCCCCTTCACCGCCCCATTTCTATGCTGCTTTCTTGCTCTATAGACTATTCACTCTCTGTTGGACAGGTTTCATAGAAGGCATGACTTTTGGTAGGAGCTTCTCTTACACACTCTGCTGCAAGGTCACCAAAATTCTGTCCTGCTGGTCTACCATGCCCACGTAAGACCTTGACAGGTCCTCATCCAGCGTCAAAACACTTCCTTTCCCTCCATTTGACAGCCTTGTCCATTATATAAAGGACCCAAAGGTAAGTCTGATCCAATTTAAACCTTGTTATGTTTTGCTAAAGGATATCAACCAATGGGCAATAAATTGAATGTGAAGAATTAGCCCCGTATCCCACACTTAATAACGTTCACGAAGGTCATGATGGCATTTCAAATAGTTTGGCCACTGCAATCTTAAAGAGCCCTCCTATTTCTACATTAACATAAATTAAACATGTTGGCCCTGGCCCTGAACAAATGATTTCTTTTCAAACACATAATCTAGAATAAAGTTTATTTTAAATGAAAGTATTAAAAGCAGACAACAGGAGGAAAATGTTATATAAATAATCAACCTGTGATTTGTACCAGAGGTGCCCTGGAATGAGTGAGCCCTCATCCCAGGATAGAGAATTCCTCCATGACTTACTTCAGTGGCCACAATGGAACCAGGGTAATTAGGGTCAATTTTAACCACCCTGTGAATGTCTTATTACACTTCTCATAAGAAATTCCTAATAAGATGTAAAGGAACCACATTTTATTCTTTAGGGACAATACAAACAAACCACATATTTTTAACTGATAACTGTCATTCTATTCAAGTCTAAAAACAAGAGTGTCCAATAAGTTAACAGACTGTATTAACTGCTGCCTTTCCTTTAGGACATTAATAATGCTTATTATTTAGTATACTTACATGTATAGCAATACTTATATATTTGGTATAATGTAGCCCATAGGTCATCCCATAGACATGGATATTTTTATAGACCCAATTATAAAATTGAATCAGTGCCAACATTTAATAATTGAGTTATTTCCACTGGTGCACGGCCAAAGTTAGTGGGGGTAGGGGAGAAACAGTCAGAAGTCAGGTGCCAGAAGCCAAGACAGAGCACTCGTAGCAGGCAGGCATACCACCGGGCAGGGGGAAAAGCTCTGCTGGTGTGCCAAGTGGGTGATGAGTCTTGGCCAACCATCCTAGATTACAGAGGAGGGGCAAAGTGCAGGCTGATGTGAATCAGCCCCAGCCAAATAGCAGAGAACACTCTTGGTTGGTACAACACAGGAAATGAGAAGTTAGCCCACATGGTCAGGAGACTGGTTACATAAAGTGTATCACACAAATAAATATATATTGGGAATAATGGAAGCCAGATGGCTCATCTCAAAGAAGGAGGTACCAATATGAAAAGAAGGAAGACTCAAAGCAGGAGATATTGAATTGTAATTGGAGATATCATGGTTTCAGAGAGATGAAAAAATACAGAGAGCATGTAATAAGTTTATGTGTGTTTATTCTGTCCAGTTAGAAGACTTATAGAAGCACGATACCCTAAAAGCAAAGAATATACCCAGCACTCAGGTCTTGGTTTCTAAATGTCATTCTCGACTTAGGAAAAAAAAAGACCACGTCTCCTTAAAGAAACCATTCATTGAAGGCTGGGGAGGACAGGCACAGCATGAAGCTGGAAAAGAAAAAAGAAAAAAAAAGAAAAGAAAAGAAAAAGTAAAAAATGTTCTCAAAGAATGGGGACATGTATAAAGGACACAGGAGTCACCACTGGCAGTTCCCACTGGCCAAATTTAGGGCAACTGTGCTGCAAAACAACTAATAATAATGTATTACAACCCACTGAATAAAATAGGAATCTCTATGTCCATACTAATATAATTAGAGGAGAAGGAACATTTTACCAAGGAGTAGAATGCTAACTAATAAGTGTTGAAGGAATTGGGGCAGGGGGTGGGGAGAATCACCATTTAGCAACCATTAGAGTAACAGCTGATTAAGACAAGAAGCTTCAACGGATAAAAGTAGTAGCGAAAATTTTCAGAAGGAACAGGTTATTTACCGAGTCTCAAAGTGTATCCCCACAAAATACTTCTTAGGTACTTACTAATTTAAAACTAAATACTAGGGCAACCTGGCAGGCAGCCTCTTTTTAACCAAGTGATAAAAGTGGATATCCAAAGTAAAGGCAAAAATCAACATCATGTGCATCCTGAAATCATGCACTGGGAAGAACACAGCATCACTTCTGTAGAAATCCTGCCAGGAGGCATCACATGAAGCTCATCCTGAGAGATTATCAGGCAAACCTAAGTCGAGGGACATTCTACAAATAAACATTGCTCTGTACTCTTCAAAAATCTGCAGATCATGAAAGACAAGGAAAGACTGAAGAATGTCTCCAAATTTAAAGAAGCTAATGGGACTTGACAAGTAAATGTCAGTATGACCCTGGAGTGGCCCCTAGACCTTGAAGAACATAAGTGGACAATATGTTGCAAGTAATTTCTCCCAGTCTGTAGCTTGTCTTTTCATTCCCTTAACCGGGTCTTTCTCCGGGTCTTTCTCAGATCAAAAGCTTTGCCATAGACAAAATCTGGGGTTTGTGAATTAGGTGGTAATATGGGATTCATGGTCATTCACTAATTCTGATGGATTAGCTGTGGTTTTGTAGGAGAGTGTCCTTTTTGTATACTAGATAGGTAACATGTGCATGGATGGATGGATGGATGCATGGACAGAATGATAAAGTGATTGGGAAATCTAAGGGTATACAACAGTTCTGTGTACCATTTTATAACTTCTTGTGAGTTTAAAATTTAAAAAAATAAAACATACAAAACCAATTGGGAAGATTCCATGTAAAATATGGATTTTATCTTCTCTAGGAAATCAGATGTGGCAACCTGGGTGACATTCTCATGTGACAGATGTGAGCTGGAGCTGACAGCTGATTTTTTACACCCTATGAATCCTATAACGCAACCCAGTCCTCACCACTCACTGTTTCACTACTTGTGTACTTCGCTCATTTATGTTCCCTCCTCAGCTCTACAACAGTATGAGTCTCTGGCTTTTACCATAGAGCACCTTTATCTGATACAAGCAGTAGGCAGTAAACTTTTTCTGGGTAAAGGTGTGAAAGGGGATGTTTCTCACCAGAAAGTTTTATGGAGATAATTATACACAGTCACATTGAGTTGGAGAAAGAAATACAGAGATCCTTTGTATCCTGTACGCAGTTTTGATGTTGCACAACTATAGTAAGAACAATATCAAAACACAGATAGAATCCACCAGTCCTATTCCCCTACTTTTTACTTGTACTCATGCAAATGTATTTAGTTCTATACAACCTTATCCCATGTATAATTTCATGTATCCATCGTCACAGTTAGGACACAGAACTGGTCCACCAGGACAAGGATGACCTGTGTTAACTTAATATAACCACACCCGTCGCCCTTCTCCCATCCCTAACCCCCGACAACCACTAATCTTTCCTCCATTTCTGCCATTTGGTCATGCCAAAATATTACGAATGGAATCATATAAAATGTAACCTTTTTTTCACTTGGCATAATTCTCTAGAGATTCATCCAGGCTACTACATCTACCAGTAACTTCATTTTTATTGGTGAGTGATATTCCACGCTCTGGAAATACAACAGTCTGTTTAACCATTCACTTCTTGAAGGACATCTGGGATGTTTCCAATTTAGGGCTATTACAAATAAAACTGCTACAAGCATTTGTGTATAGGTTTTTGTATGAACTTAAGTTTTCTTTCCTCTGGGATAAATGTGTGAGAGCGCAGTTGTTGGGTTAGATGATAGCTGTAATTTTTAAAGAAATGGTCAAAATGTTTTCCAGTGTGGCTATATCATTTCACCCGAGATATGAGTAATTCATTTTCTCCACATCCTTGACAACATTTGATGTTCTTTAGTATTATCACTAATTTTTATTTTAGCCTTTCTGAGGTATATAGTGATACTGTATTTTAATTTTCATTTGTCTGATGGCTAAATATATGTTCAACATTGTTTTTTTTAACTTATTTATTTTTGAGAGAGAGACAGAGAGAGCAAGTCAGGGAGGGGCAGAGAGAGAGAGGCAGAGAGAGAATCCCAAGCAGGCTCTGCACTGTCAGCACAGAGCCCGATGTGGGGCTTGAACTCACAAACCGTGAGATCATGACCTGAGCCCAAACCAAGGTTCAGACACTTAACCAACTGAGCCACCCAGGTGCCCCTAGGTTCAACATTTTATGAATTGCTTATTTGCCATCCAGATATCCTCTTCAGTAAATATCTATTCATATCTTTTGACTACTTTCTAACTGGATTGTTTGTGCTTTTTGCTGCTGAGTTTTGAGAGTTCTTTCTATGTTCCAGATACCTATCTTTTTATTCTCTTAACAGTTCATTTATAGAGCAAAAGATTCTGGTTTTGATGAGATCCAACTCATCAAATTTTCCTTTTTTGGATTGTGCTTTTGGAGTCAAGTCTAAAAACCTCTTTGGTAAGTTCTACATTCTGAAGATTTTCTCCTATTCTTTTTTCCAAAAGTTTTAAAACTTTATGTTTACATTTAAGTTCTTGATTCATTCTGAGTTAAATTTTACGTAAGGGTGTATGTTTGGGTCAAGGCTCATTTTTTTGTCTATGGATGTCCAATTACTACAACACCATTTATTGAAAAGACTTTCTTTCCTCTATCGAACTGCCTTTGTACCTTTTTCAAAAATCAGTTGGGTGTACTTGTGTGGCTCTATTTCTGGGCTACCTGTTCTGTTCCATTACTTATGTATCTATCCTTCTGCTGATATCAAACTGCAGCAATATAAGAGGATTTAATATTGAAATAGAATGGATTCTTCTCTCTTTATTCTTGTCTCTATTCTAGGGTCTGGATGCTTCCATATAAATTTTAGAATAAGCTTGTGTATGTCTTTTAAAAAGCTGCTGCTAAGAATTACATGAAATTTCATTAAACCTACAGACCGATTTGGTTATAATTTACATATTTACTATGTTGAACTTTCCAATCCATGAACATGGTATGTCTTTTCATTTATTTAGTTCTTTGAGTTTTCATTAGCATATTGTAATTTTCAGCATATAAATACTGTATCTATTTTGTGAAGTGTGTACATAAATATTTTCTTTCTTTAGAATGTTACTATGTTTATATATCTTTGATTTCCACATGTTCATTGCTAATGGATATAAGTATGATTGATTTTGGGGTGCTGATCTTGTATCCTGTGACACAGCTAAACTCACTTATAAGTTCTAGGAGTTTTTGGTTGCAGTCTTGGGATTTTCTATATACACAATGTATCTGCAAATGGACGGTTTTATATCTTCTTTCTGATCTGTGTGCCTTGCATTTCCTTTTTCTTTCTTTATTATATTTGCTAAAACTTCCATTTCTATACTGGACAGCATGGGTGAGTGCAGACATCCTTGACTTGTTCCCAATCTTAAGGGAAAAGCATTCAGTCTTCTGCTATTAAGTATAGTGTGAGACTTAATTATTTTGTATATACTGTTTATCAAGTTGAGGTAATTCCCCTCTATTCCTAAATTGCTGTGCATTTTCATTACAAATGAGTGTTAGATTTTGTCACATATTTTTTCTACTTCAATTAGTATGATCATAAGGTTTTTTCTTCCTTACATTGTTTATATGGTGGATTACACTGATTGATTTTGATATGTTAAACCAGCCTTATATATTTTGAATAGATCCTACTTGGTCATGCTTATAATTCTTTTTATATTGCTAGGTTTGATTTACTGACACTGTGTTACAGATTTACACGCCCATTTATTTGGCCAGCTCATCTCCACCCTCACGCACCTGACTCAGCTCTTAGCATTAATATTATTAAATCATACGCCATTTTTCAAAGGTGGTTTTCTCCTGAACTTCTGGCTTTTGCATATGTCATTCTCTTGGGTGACGCTTCTCTCCCGTCCCTGCTAAAAATAAATTAATTAATTAAAATCTCTTCACAGTATTTCCTTGTTGTCCTTTTACTGGCTACAGGATCTATAGTGATACCATTTGTTTCATTCCTGATATTGATGATTTGAGTCTATTTGGGGGTTCAGTTGTGCTGAAGATTTATCAAATGTATTAATTTTTTTGGAGAACCAGTTTTTTATTTCATTTATTTTCTCTATTGCTTTCGATTTTCACTCTCATTGATTTCTGCTCTTTTGTATTTCCTTCCTTCTGCTTGCTCTGGGTTTATTTTGTTCATCTTTTTCTAGTTTCTTAAGGTTGGAACTTAGATCACTGATTTGTTTCCTTTCTTTGTTTCCAACGTAAGCATGTAATGCCATAAATTTCCCTGCCAGCATTGCTTCAGCTGCTTGAAAGATTTTATTTTCAAGGCCTTATATTCGCTGCATTTGACACCCCTCCCTGCCCCACCACCAATAAGAACTCTTCATTTCTTCTCAGGATCCTGTATCTAGAGTTCTGATACTTTCTATACTTTCTCCTATTGAGCCTGAGTATCTAGGGAAAAAAAGCCTTATTAAACTCATCCTGATTAAGGTCTGAGCAGCACATATTTTTTCTCTTGCAGGGGCACCTGTATTTTCACAAGGCATACAGTTTCCAGGATCAACAGCCATGGGAAGAAGGGAACTCTGCCCCTGTACTCCAAATCGTGCCCGCTAGAGATAAGATCCTCTCAGTAGACCTCAGTTACGCAGATCACAGATAATTCTGGGCATGGCCACCAAATCTCTAGCCGTCTTTTGTCATAAAGATACTAAAATAGATATCAAACACAGGGTTAGAAGCTTCAAGAACTCATCAGAGGAAGTGGTTGAAAAAAAGTATATGAATAGAAACAAAGCACAGGTCCTCAATTTGTTGCCCGGAACAGCCTCACTGGCATCTCCTGGGAACCTGTCAGAAATGCACATTTCTAGGCCTTACCCCAGACTTACTGAATCAGCAGCTCAGGGGTGGGGCACAGCAATCTGTGCTGTCCTGAGGCCTTCTGGGTGATTCAGCAGCTCAGGGGTGGGGCACAGCAATCTGTGCTGTCCTGAGGCCTTCTGGGTGATTCTGATGCAGCTGAAGTTTGAAAACTGCTGCCCTGGTGGACACAAAACTCACCGCTTGAAGTTTTTACTCAAAACCCAGAAGGTCTGATGACCAGACGGGAGGCTCTGTAGGCTGGCTGAGGTTCTCCACACTCTGAGGTAGGATGCTGTCCTTTAGAATTGGATCATTATCCCAGACAGATGGATGGGCTCACATTTAATCAAGGCAGTGGTTACTTCAGAGGAAAGGTTACTGTTAGCATAAAAGGTGGATACCCAGGGGCCCCTGGGCGGCTCAGTAGGTTAAGTGTCTGACTCTTGATTTCAGCTCAGGTCATGATCTCACAGTTCATGGGATCAAGCCCAAGCCAGGCTCTAAGGCGACAGCACAGAGCTTAGAATTCTCTCCTTTCTTTCTCTCTGCACCGCCTCCACTTGCACCTGTGTTTGCTCTCTCCCCCAAAATAAATAAACAGTTAAAATAAATAAATAAATAAAAGGTGGATACACTAACATATTCAGATCATGATTATCTGTAGTAAAAAGAAATAACTCTAAGGTAACTGCTGGGCCTATGTGTTCAAGAAAATTGCAAAAATTTTCCAAATGTAAATGCAATTTGCCATAAATAAAAATTTTATTCACACATTAACACACTGTGGGAGTATATTTGTATTTACATTTTTAAAAACTTCTATTCTGTTAAGTTTTATTTTTAATTACTTATATGCATATGTATTAAAAAACGTCATGAGACTGCTTGCAAAAATTCAAATATTCAACATCTTTTCCATCCCTGAAATAAAAACATGCTCTAAGAGAGTGCTCAAAATGATCATTCCTGTCACTAGGTTCAGCTTTAGGTTGAACAAGTGTTTTTTGTTTTTTTTTTAATTTTTTAATGTTTATTTATTTTTGAGAGACAGAGCACGAGCAAGGGAGGGGCAGAGAGAGAGGGAGACACAGAATCTAAACCCTGAGCTGTCAGCACAGAGCCCAATGTGGGGCTCGAACCCCGGAACCAGGAGATCATGGGTGAGCCAAAGTTGGACACTCAACCGACTGAGCCACCCAGATGCCCTAGGTAGGACAAGTTATTTTTTTTTCAATATATGAAGTTTATTGTCAAATTGGTTTCCATACAGCACCCAGTGCTCATCCCAAAAGGTGCCCTCCTCAATACCCATCACCCACCCTCCCCTCCCTCCCACCCCCCATCAACCCTCAGTTTGTTCTCAGTTTTTAAGAGTCTCTTATGCTTTGGCTCTCTCCCACTCTAACCTCCTTTTTTTTCCTTCCCCTCCCCCATGGGTTTCTGTCAAGTTTCTCAGGATCCACATAAGAGTGAACACATATGGTATCTGTCTTTCTCTGTATGGCTTATTTCACTTAGCATCACACTCTCCAGTTCCATCCACGTTGCTACAAAGGGCCATATTTCATTCTTTCTCATTGTCACGTAGTACTCCATTGTGTATATAAACCACAATTTCTTTATCCATTGATCAGTTGATGGACATTTAGGCTCTTTCCATAATTTGGCTCTTGTTGAGAGTGCTGCTATAAATATTGGGGTACAAGTGCCCCTATGCATCAGTACTCCTGTATCCCTTGGGTAAATTCCTAGCAGTGCTATTGCTGGGTCATAGGGTAGGTCTATTTTTATTTTTTTGAGGAACCTCCACACTGTTTTCCAGAGTGGGTGCACCAATTTGCATTCCCACCAACAGTGCAAGAGGGTTCCCGTTTCTCTACATCCTCTCCAGCATCTATAGTCTCCTGATTTGTTCATTTTGGCCACTCTGACTGGCATGAGTGATATCTGAGTGTGGTTTTGATTTGTATTTCCCTGATGGGGAGCGACGTTGAGCATCTTTTCATGTGCCTTGGCCATCCGGATGTCTTCTTTAGAGAAGTGTCTATTCATGTTTTCTGCCCATTTCTTCACTGGGTTATTTGTTTTTTGGGTGTGGAGTTCGGTGAGCTCTTTATAGATTTTGGATACTAGCCCTTTGTCCGATATGTCATTTGCAAATATCTTTTCCCATTCCATTGGTTGCCTTTTAGTTTTGTTGGTTGTTTCCTTTGCTGTGCAGAAGCTTTTTATCTTCATAAGGTCCCAGTAGTTCATTTTTGCTTTTAATTCCCTTGCCTTTGGGGATGTAGGACAAGTATTTTTAAAGCTTATGTGCAAAGCACTAGATCCCGTAGACATAAAAGGATGAAAGCAGCCACACAGGTCCCCTGTGCTGAGAAGAGATTAGTAAGGAGAAGACACGACTCCAGCTTTCAGTCACTGGATGATTCTAATAATTGGAATAATAACAATAATGAATACTAATTGGAATATTTGAAGTATTATTCTTGGGCTGTAAGTCCAGTTGGGTGCTCACAGCTGTACTCACTGAAATGTGACCAAAGAGTTGGTAACCTGAGCCCACACAGCCCCTAAGTTATTCAATTCTTGTTGCAGTTAGCACAGTTGCCATAAGCATGGCATTTTAATGGCAAGTTTATTAGCAAGAAGGAGGGAGAAAGGCCAAGGACCTTCTTTCCTCTCTGGGACCTTCTCTCTGCTCATTAACACAATTGGCAGCAGGCAGCCAGATGAAAGTAGGCGATGTTCACACCAGTCAATTCTGCTACTCATTAGCAGCTTTGGTAAGACAGGCAAAATAAAAAGGAAGGGAAAAAAAAACACTTTGGGGAGGACATGTGGAAGTCAGATTTTGTTCTTGCTGCTGGATAGATTTCTATAATTCTTGCTCTTTTTGGTACTCGTCATCATGGAAAATCCCAAGCTCTCTGCAGAGTTCACTCTATTCCCTTTTGCTCTCCCCCTTCTCTCCCTTTCCTCCTGGCCCCAGTTGAGTAGTTTAGGAAATCTGGACCATGAAAAGCACAGCAATGGGGAAACCCAATGGACAACCGAGACAGTTGTACACAGACCCTTCACCCATGCTCTCAGTCTAAAAAAAACCACCTTTTAGGAAAAGACGTTTGTGATCAAAAAGAAAAACCTGGGGTTGGAATAAGATAAAGGCTAAGCTTCAAGCTTGAGTTCAAACACAGACCCTGATGCCACCTTTGTTTCCAACATGAAGGATCAGGGCATACATCAATCATTATGAGGACTTTCAGAATTTTACTACAGGGAATTTAAAAGTAAGATCATCAGAGCCCAAAAATGTTTGAATACTTTCTAGAATATTCTAGAATAATCTACTCTGGATTAAGTACTAATTAAGCATGATGAAGTTACCATACTATAGTGCACAAATACAAATATAGTTCATTTTATACCCTAAGTAGTATCTTTTCGGATTTGAAAAACATATTATCACAGAAAAAAACATGAAATCTTGATTTCCTGGGTCAGATAATATCCTCAGAGTCTGTCGCCTTTAGATGATGCCTTCTGCCATTAAAGTAATGATTTGCCATTATGTTAACATTAAAAGTACTAGGCCTCGTAGAGATGCCACAATCTTAGTAGATCCATCTTTCTAGGTTAAAGTTTCTACACATGTATATGTAGAAACACCTTTCTCAGCGTATTCTTCTCTCCTTCTAGTATACGGACAGGATTAAGGTACCATCCCTCCTTATTGCACTAAAATGACTATAAACTTATTTTTTATGATGAAAACAAAAAAAAGCCATCAAAATGAGTATGTGCAAATGTAAGATGTTTTTGATGCAAAACTGTTTTCAAAGGGAGACAGAGGGGGTTAAGATACTCTTTGAGTAATACCATTTCTGTATTTCCAACGTAATTGTTTCACTCTTATAAGGTAGAATTGCTTGTTCAAACTTCCCCAGATTTTGAAGTTTTACCCAGATCTTGAAATCTGCTAATATTGTACAAAGGACCAAAGTCTTCAAGAATTGATAGCATATGATTTTGTCTATAACATTTAAAAATCTCTGTTGTCAGCACAGAGCCCGCTTCAGATACTCTGCCCCCGCCGTCTCTCAAAACTAAATAAGTATTTCTTGTTAATGTTTACTTTTGAGAGACAGAGAGAGAGACAGAAAGGGAGAGGGGCAGAGAGAGAGAGGGAGACACAGAATCTGAAGCAGGCTCCAGGCTCCGAGCGGTCAGCACAGAACCCGACATGGGGCTCAAACTCACGGACCATGAGATCGTGACCTGAGCTGAAGTCAGATGCTTAACCAACCGAGCCACCCAGCTGCCCCACTAAACATTTTTTTAAAAGAAAGTACCTGTTTAAGAAAATGTATATCTTGTGATGGGAGTGGAAGACACAGCAGCATTGCACGGTCACCTCACACTGCTGATGCTAGTGGCACGTAACCGATGGAGCAGATGATGTGACCAACTGTACTTTCCTTTAGTGCTTTAGACAAAAAATAATTCTCACCTGGCCCGCTCAACAAAGTCCAAAAAAGGGCCAATAAGAATTCACTGTAATTGGAAAATACAAAGTGCTTCCTAGTCATGAATGCATTCCTGAACTTGATGCTTCCCAAGGTTAGCCTTCTGGGACGCTAACTGCATCAAGACACCATAAGAGTGATACAGGAAAAAATCCAAGAGCAGAGACCTAATCAGCTCCACGGGGACACCCCCGAAAGGAAGACGAAGTTTCAAAGGGTAGAGTGTAAATCCTCAGACAGGTACATCTATAAACCTGAATCACTTCTTTCTAATTCCAATTCCTTAAAGCAGGTATTCAGGATCACCCTGCAAAGCAACAGGGCAGTGACTGATCATCTTTTCTGCAGGAAGTCACTGCAATCCAGATGGTGCTGTGTCTGAGTGTGATCCAAGTGCAAGGGAGAAACGTACAAGAACTCACAGCATAAGAACATAAGGAGACGTGGAGAATCTGTTCTCCTGGAGGAGACTGGAGGCCAACATAGTCTATGGGCCTAGATCCAAGATTGCTATAGAACTGTCTCTTCTACCTTCATGAATGCAAAGCTCTCTGTGGATATGCTCTATTTGTCCCCCATGGCTTTCTTCTCCAACTCCCTTCTCTCCATCGTCACTTTCAGACAGAACAAGATGGCTATCACAGTAAACGGAGTATCTGTCTCTCTGCACATGTCAATGCTTAGTCTTGGGATAAAATTGGAGGCCTTCAGGAATGCGTTCTGATGGAGACTGGTCTACCTGGCTCCATACCTGCTGGATTTTTACCACCTGTGTTGGTGAGGGACAAAAATAGGATGGATGCAGGGAGACAAACAGTGGGTGCTCGGGTACACACATGGAAGAAAGAAATCTCCGCAATTTGAGATCTGCAAACAGGAACAAAGGGGACAAAATGAAACCTGTGATGATCGGGGCGCCTGGGTGGCTCAGTCGATTAACTGTCCGACTTCAGCTCAGGTCATGATCTCAGGGTTCATGAGTTCAAGCCCTGCATTGGGCTCTCTGCTGTCAGCAAGGAGCCCACTTCTCATCCTCTGTTCCCATCTCTCTCTGCCCCTCCCCCATTTGTGCTCTCGCTCTCTCTCTCTCTCTCTCTCTCTGAAAAATAAACATTAAAAAATAAAAAAGAAACCTGTGATGATCTGATATTACTGACTGTCGTCATCCCCAAGGCCACAACATCCTGGGGACACTGGTAGCTCCAGTGACACCAGGAAAATAAAGCTGTGTCCTCACATCATCCCCATGTCCAAACCCCATTTTCCAGAATCTGGTGGTGCAGCCTTCCTCCCACCCCATGGCTAGTATGATCTCCAGATGGGAGGCTTCTAACTGCAGATGGCCCCACGTGTACCTTCCCCCACCTTGACCCTCATGCATGCTCTCTAAAGAGCGATATTCTGTCCAGATATCCAATGGATATTCTGTCCATTCTTATCCAAGCCTTAGAGATATACACAGATAATTTTCTAAAAGAGTTCGTTTCTTTATGCATGTGTCTTTATGCAGCCCATTAAAAGAACAAACACCACAGGGGAGCCTGGGTGGCTCAGTTGGTTAAGCATCCAACTCTTGGTTTCAGCCCAGGTGGTGATCTCACCATTCCTGAGTTCGAGCCCTATATCAGGCTCTGCGCTGAAAGCATGGAGCCTGCTTGGGATTCTCTCTCTCTCCCTCTCTGCCCCTCCCCTGCTCTCTGTCTGTCTCTCAAAATAAATAAATAAACTTAAAAAAAAAGGAAGGAATAGCACAAATCTAATCATGTTTCTCAAACTTTTTCCTCATTATCATCTCCCTTAAGGAGCTATTTTAGACCTATTTTTCCTCATCACATACCCCCATGAAATTTCAATACCACAGATACACTATGTATCTATTTATGTGATATACACTGGTTTTTTCACCCACAAAGAACCATTTTCCACCCTCTTGGGGGAGATATAATCCCTCTTGAGAATGCATGATCTTGAAGCATGCAACAACTGAAATAATTGTGCAGGAGGTATCTGAACTACTGTTTCTTTAATACTATACCAATACTCTAAATCACCACGAACAGCATCTTTCCTTTAGATCGATAATCTGTATCGAAGAGCTCCAGACCAGCAACGTCTTCATCTCCTGAGATTACGACTGAAGCACAAAGCTTCTTCCTGTAGTGCCTCCTGCCTCTTTGTTCGCCCATCACAAGAGAGCCTACAGAATCAGCAGTGCCACCCCCCAGATTGGCACGCCAACCCCAAAGAAAGAAGTTCACAGACACAGTCAAACCCATTTCTCCCTCCGAACACTAGAAAACTGTACTCACCTCTTGCCGCTTGAAGTTCTGGACATATTCTTCAAACTGCTCATCTTTTGTCTCATCAGCTTTCCCAAGCTTCTGAAGGACCTAGTTTGCAAAGGAAACAAAAACAGTTTGATTTAACAGCGTCTTCGAATAATAGGCAGGGCAAGGCTCTTGTTTTGCTCTCTTGAGGAGATGTCACTCAACATAGCTAGTGTTTCTGTTCTGGAAGCATCTTGGCTCGCTGGGTTCCGGGTGATCAGACTGGGATTTTAACCACAGTTCTGCTGCTCACAGGCTGAGAAAATGCTACATTGCATGTATCGATATAAATCGATTACTGAAAGGCTGTGCCTTGTCTTGTCCAATCTGGCACGATGCTTGATACATAACAGGTACCCAGATGTTTATGAAACAGTGAACCAAAGTTATTCTACTAGACACTTAGCCTACTTTTGAGGGATGGTGTTAGAATTACTGGAGCCAGGCACAAGGCAAATTCTCCCCCACCGCCTTCGAATATGCCCTTCAACTCATAAAATGCTCAGTGATGTCCTGGAATACGCAAAGCCCCCTGCTAAGCACTAGGATCCAGAAATGTAAAGATGAATGAAACCAGGCCCCAGTACTTAATCTTGAGAAATGCAGAGTCCAGTGATGTAAACAAGGCAGGTTCACAAGTTACATATCAGAGACCATGGGTCACAGGCAATATGAAGGGTTAACAGTATTGTGAGCAATATCCCTTAGGAGCCGAGGTTACCAGGGAATGCTCTGCCGAGCTGATTCAAACTGTGCTGGAAATGCCAGCAGACAGGAATGTGGCAGACTGCATTCCCACCAAGGAAGGAGCCTCTGCAGAGATCACTGGAAAAATCATTACATATTGTGGGACTGGGCAGGAGTGGTTCCGTCTTCCTGGAGCACAGGATTGGGTAACAGGAGAAGGTACTCTCACAGATACAGCAGAGAGTTACCTGGGCATAGAGCAGAAGGATCCTGAGAACCACACCTGTGTTCCCTACTCAGTAGTCCCACGTGTAGTATCTAAAACACCAAGTCATTCGAGAATAAAAAAAAAAGAAAAGAAAAAAAACCCAAAAAACAAAAACTTAAGAAACCCCCATGAACACTGCCTTAATGAGTTGAAAATTATTTACATGAAAATGTTATCTTTAACTTTTGAAAAACTGTAAGAACAAGATCAACTTAGAAGTGTTGTGTAAATGCAAGATAGTGTCACTATTATTTTTATGACGACTGCTGTTAGAGGCAGCAAAGCAAAAACACACAGGACCCACGTGCAGAAGAAGGAACTTCAACGACATGGGGATTCTGGGCCTTGTTACAAGACCTCTTCCCATCCAACCCCAGATCTGCATCTAAAGTAAAATAACTTAAGAATGAAGAATTTGCAGGGTGCCTGGGTGGCTCAGTTAAGGGTCTGGTTCTTGGTTTTGACTCAGGTCATGATTTCACGGTTTGTGAGCCTGAGTGCCACACTGGGCTCCGCGTGGAGCATGGTGCCTCCTTGAGATTCTGTCTCTCTCACCCTCTGCCCCATGTGGACACATGCACTCTCTCCCTCTAAATAAATAAACTTAAAAAAAATTATTTTAGGGGCGCCTGGGTGGCGCAGTCGGTTAAGCGTCCGACTTCAGCCAGGTCACGATCTCACGGTCCGTGAGTTCGAGCCCCGCGTCAGGCTCTGGGCTGATGGCTCAGAGCCTGGAGCCTGTTTCTGATTCTGTGTCTCCCTCTCTCTCTGTCCCTCCCCCGTTCATGCTCTGTCTCTCTCTGTCCCAAAAATAAATAAACGTTGAAAAAAAAATTAAAAAAAAAAAAAATTATTTTAATGAATAAATAATTTTTAAAAAAAGAAATGATTTAAAAAAAAAAGTGCTTGCTTGCTTCTTTATTCCATCTACCTTTTAAAAAGTTTTCATTTTAGGGGCGCCTGGGTGGCTCAGTCGGTTAAGCGGCCGACTTTGGCTCAGGTCATGATCTCACGGTCCGCGAGTTTGAGCCCCGTGTCGGGCTCTGTGCTGACAGCTCAGAGCCTGGAGCCTGCTTCAGATTCTGTGTCTCCCTCTCTCTCTGCCCCTCCCCTGTTCATGCTCTGTCTCTCTCTGTCTCAAAAATAAATAAACATTAAAAAAAAATTAAAAAAAATAAATAAAAAGTTTTCATTTTAGGAGCGCCTGGGTGGTTCAGTCACTTAAGCATCCAACGCTTGATTTCAGCTCAGGTCTGTGAGATCGAGCCCCACGTCGGGCTCCATGCTAACAGCACAGAGCCTGCTTGGGATTCTCTCTCTCCCTCTCTCTGCTCCTTCCCAACTCATGCTCACTCTCTCACTCGCTCTCTCAAAAATAAATAAACTTAAAAAAAATTATTTTTCATTTTAAAGTCAAGTCTCCCAAATGACCTGTGTCCACACACAGAAACACTAAAACTAACAGGGGAAAGGTACCTAGCATTTACTATGTGATCTTCCCCCTAATTCTTAAAATTTACTATTTCATAAATGTTTGGCTCCCCTAGAGCAGTTGAGCCTTTGAAAAGAAGCAACACCTCATGTAACGTCAGCAGTTCACAAAAGCCACGAAAGCTGTCAGTCTTCTGAGCAGGCAACCTCGCCCCCCCACCCACTGTCTGCGCAGTGCAAAGGCACTGTGGTTTCAGCAGTGGGAGAAAAGAGACTGATGTTCATCGAGTCTCCGCTACGTGCCTGAAACCACAGAAAGTGATTTACATGTCACGTCTTTTGTTCTCACAACACCCCTAGCTACATCTTATTTTACCCACATGACAGCTTAGGAAACAGGAACACATAGTTAAGTGGCCTACTGGAGACTCTCCAGAAAATCCCCTTTTTGAGGTCTGGCACCCCTATCCCCACTCACAGAGAGCCTCTTCCTTCTTATGGGAAGCAAATGGGACTTACATATCCTAACTCTCATTCTCACGTTCTCACCTGAGATTCCTGAAGGCCACCGTACCCTAAGAAAGACACAGCTTCAAGGGTGCGTATCTACAATTGTGAAAGGGATTTTTCACAGACCCTCTGCTGAAAGTCTGTTATTTAAATTTTATTTCCTTTTTTAAAAAACGTTTGTTTCTTTTTTTTATTTTGAGAGAAACAGAGACACAGCATGAGCAGGGGAGGGACAAAGAGAGAGAGGGAGACACAGAATCCGAAGTAGGCTCCAGGCTCTGAGCTGTCAGCACAGAGCCCAGTGCAGGGCTCGAACTCACGAACCATGAGATCATGACCTGAGCCAAAGTTGGATGCTTAACTGACTGAGCCACCCAGGTGCCCCGTGTTATTTAAATTTTAAATCATAGTGCCTTGCAATCTGTATTTCTAGAAATTGTAGAGTATAATTAAAATAGAAAAAATAACCAAAAACACTGTTCCTAGGTGCCAAGAGAGATGGAATTATGATTGGACGATACTATAATCCCACTCTCTCTCTTCTACTGAAAGTAATAAGGGACCCAGACCTCTCTGGGTCACAGCACACCCACATCTTGATGGCAGCAGCCACAGAGTGGAGACAGAAAAGGCATGAGGACAGGGGCAAGAAAGGATCTGGCCTTTGCTGAGAACCTTCTCCAAGCCATTCACTGCGTTAGGGAATTCTGTCTCTTATTTCAGCTGATTCTCACAGGAGCCAGCTCATCCTATTTTAAATTAAAAAAAAATGTTTTTAATGTTTATTTCTTAGTCTGCAGAGACAGAGAGTGAGAGGGGGAGGGACAGAGAGAGAGGGAGACACAGAATCTGAAGCAGGCTCCAGGCTCCGAGCTCTCAGAACAGAGCCCGATGCGGGACTCGAACCCACAAACCATGAGATGATGACCTGAGCTGAAGTTGGACACTTAACAGACAGAGCCACCCAGGCACCCCTCATCCTATTTTAATTTCATCAACAGCATAAACTTAGGGTCACAAAAACATGAGGAGGAGATCTCACATATTGGACATCTCACATGAGGAGAATCAGGATTCACAAAAAGACCTTCTCTAACGAGAAGAAACTCAACAGGGATAAAACTTTCAGTCAGAAATACAATTATACAAGGACTGAATGTATGTTTTCGACTTTCAACCAACATGCAACAGAATGGATGCTAGGAACACATGATGGGTGCCGTTCAGGAGAAAGAAGGGATGACCTCAGCAGATGGTCTGTATGTGTTGACAAAGGGCTCTCAGGCTGCACCAGTAGGCATGACAGCAACTGACAGAGCAGGCCCAAAAGTTCCTCTGGGCTGGACAAGCTGGGCAACACATAAATTCACAGTCATCCTGGAGCCAGCTAGAGTCCCCAGAAAGGTAGAGAGAATTGACACCCTGAGGTAAGAGGAATATGTGATATAATTGGGGGTATTAACAAGGAGAAAAGGAGACCAGAAGGAAGAGAGTGTAATTGTCTTCAAATATCTGAAGGATCATCACAATAAAGACCAGACTTGTTCCATCCGAAACCGAGATCGAGAACTAGCATTGGTAGGTAAAAGCTATGTATATAAAAAAAAATTTTTTTTGTACTAACACATTT
This sequence comes from Panthera onca, assembly GCF_046562875.1. Lineage (NCBI taxonomy): Eukaryota > Metazoa > Chordata > Mammalia > Carnivora > Felidae > Panthera > Panthera onca. The sequence goes on along the minus strand of NC_138340.1, from coordinate 75,404,917 downwards.
TTCATGGTTTTCTGGAAATGAAATAGTTTTTTGGTAGACATAATGAGCTCACTGTCCTAACAGCAATCTGAGCTTAACCAATAGATAGAGGTGCCAGAGAAGAGATTTACTCATCAAACAGGGGGACAAAATAATATATATTAAGTTTATTTATTTTGAGAGAGAGAAATCTCTGGGGAGGGGGAGAGAGAGGGGAAGAGAGAGAATCCCAAGGAGGCTCCACACCATCAGTGTGGAGCCCAACGCAGGGCTCGAACCCATGAACCATGAGATCGGAACGTGAGCCAAAACCAAGAGTGGAAGCTTAACCGACCGAGCCACCCAGGCGCCCCTGAAATAAGTATCTTCTCATTCAAATTCGGATTCTAATTTCAGATATCACCTAATTCTTGAATCTATAATGAATGTATCAAGTTTGACATTTTCCCTACGAAAGAACACAAATCACAGTCAAGAACACTCCTATCTCCAACTGAAGAGAAGACAGACTTACTGAAGACTGTGTGCCCAACCATGCAGGGGGCTGCAGAAAGGCGAGCCAGTTCTAGGGACCGTGAGTGTGGTATGCTGAGGCGCGAGGTGAGGGGAACCGGGGTAGACGAAGCGAGCGTGGGAGGTGGATGACAGATGACAGAGAGGTTTATTAGTCTGCAAGACTCAAGACTTTCATTTTCTCCTGCAGACCGTGGCGAGCCAATGATGCTTTTCCTTGGAGGGAGCCACCTGCATGGATTTGTGCAGCCTGGAGACAATGGTAAGGACAGATCAGAAGAGAGCAAGACTCTTTGTAAAGGTGGGACCAGTTAAGAGACTACACAGTCCAGGCAATGCCACTGAGCCTGAGTGAGAAAACACACTGGGCAGACACTTAAAAAGCACAATCCAGGGCGCCTGGGTGGCTCAGTCGGTTAAGTGTCCGACTTTGGGTCAGGTCATGATCTTGCAGTTCACGGGTTCAAGCTCCGCGTCGGGCTCTATGCTGACAGCTCAGAGCCTGGAGCCTGCTTCGGATTCTGTGTGTGTGTCCCTCTCTCTCTCTCTCTCTCTCTCTCTCTGCCCCTCCCCACTTGTGCTCTCTGTCTCTCAAAAATAAATAAATGTATTTTTTAAAAAAGCGCAATCCACACTACACTTGTTGGCTTACAAGATGGACAGGGTGGGGACAGAGAAGACGCACAGATGATCTCAGGTTTCTGCCGCTGAGAACCAGGGACCTAGGCTGCGGCGAAGGCTCCAGGGAGGGGGATGGTTTCGATGCGGGATTAGGAAAGGTCAGAACCAGAAACATGCAACAAGACCTGTGGACGGAAGCGATGGCTCAGCTGGAAAACACACATGAAGAGTCTTGTGATTTTCCTCCCAGTAACTGAAAATATCCATTAACCTGACCAGTTTGGCACCATTGACGTTCACGTTACAGGGCGATTACTATACATTCACGGATCTGATACTCAGGTTCTGACGACACGAGCCACCTTCCACGCACAGGCAAATGGCAGACAATGTTGTGCCTCATGCGTTTTGCTTCAGGACTTCGGTCTTTCACCTCACAGCTTATTTCATCTGCACTGACACCTTACTGTTTTGAAACAACAGGATTTTGTTATTTTGTCGCTGCTGTTTTTCGAATGCAAAATTACATCCTAAGTTGAATAAGCATTTTCAAACTGCCTTTCCTTTCGATGAGATTCTGAAGCATCCCTCTATGGCTGGCTGTGTCACCCTCCCCTCTCAGGCCTGAGTTCAGAAGTTCTGATGTGATCGTAAAAAGACACCGTGACATGGGCAAATTAAAAATTAAACAGGAAGGAAAAGCGGGAATATGGTAGCTTGGAGTATTTCCACAAGTAAACCCTATTTCAGTGTCTCCTAAAGCAGTTAGTAATGGTTTGCCTGGGCTGCTCCAAAGACATGAATCTCACATTGTTTTTTTATTTTATTTTTTTAGGTTTATTTATTTTGAAAGAGAGAGCAGGGGAGGGGCAGAGAGAGAGGGAGAGAGACAGAATCCCAAGCAGGCTTTGCACTGTTAGCACAGAGCCCAATGTGGGGCTCAAACTCACAAACCAGGAGATCATGACCTGAGCTGAACAAAGTTGGGCGCTTAACCAACTGAGACACCCAGACGCCCCTTATATTCTTTTTAAGAGCAATTCTCTAGAGCAATTGCTCCTGAAGTGCCCAAGTAATGTCTCTAAAAATTCAGAACTCTCTGATTTAGGCAGTCAAGGAGAGAACCACCTAATTTAGCCTTCTCTGAACAAGGAGGCACCCCTCTCTCCACACTCTCTGTATTTATAAAAAAGAAGAGCACATAAAATCACGTATACACTATCCACTGAATCCAGGAGGCAACTACATGGGATGACCATGGTCTCTTCTCGTCTGGATAAGACATGGAGAGTTGGGTCTTTGGCCCCTGCCCATGTGCAGAGGATTCATTCACTCATCTGTCCAGATACCCACATGTCCATGTGCACATTCAGAAAGCATTTACCAAGTGCTCACTCCGGCCCTGTGCCAAGTTCCATAAGGACTTCCAAGGACTGGAAGGAGGCCATCAGGTACATGACAATGCAGGGTATTTGCTTGTGCTGGTATCCTATGAGCAGACACTGCACTATCGGCCAAACTTCAGGGTACTGGATCTTTGACTTCTTGCTAGGTATATTCAAAGACTTAAAGCAGTAGCTTTAATGTGCTCTAACTTGAGAGGAACAAGATGAATCATCCTTTGGAGTGTTCCTGTCAAGGTCCTGTATTTTGCCCTCTATCTGGTCTTTTATAGATTTATGTCTGCGTCATTACAACATCCACTCCTTGCTCTGGCAGATTTTAATACATTAGCCATTATGGCATCAAAGTCTCTCAGAGGCTGGCATGAGCCTTCCTCTCATTCTGGGAAACACTTTTGAGGAGATAAGCAAAAATAGGTGAGAGAGGGAATGTTCACAGCCTTCTGTCCATTTGAGTGACCTTCAGACTTAAAAAATTTGAGAATGACATATAGTAGAGATAAAGTATAAATCTCAGACACAAGCAGGTTTATCCTAGGTGTGACAGAGCCAAGTGAGAATTAGAACACAATGGAGGAAAGAAAGTTCAGGGGCCTGGAAGGGAAACAGAGGTAAGTGAGAAGGGACCTCAGAATGCAGGTGCAGGGAGGACCAGCCGAAGCTGTTTTCACTCATGCATCAACCAACCTGGTCAGGTACCAGGCTCCTGAAGTCTGCTTTCTTCCATCCTTCCCCATCTCTAAAGTCGAGGACATCTTAGTGCTCCAACTTAAAAACAATAATTATTGGTGAGGGAAAAAAAAAAAACAGCTTAAGGAATACTGATCAAGGGAAGACAAATGGACATTCACCCTGGCATTCGACATCCTGCTCTCTTCTAGGTGCCTGGGTTGGCCAACCTTGTCTCAGAGCTACCTTTCCAGGAAACCTGATACCTCCAGTACCCGACCCAGAATACAACATTTATACCAAAATTCAGTGACAAAGAAGTTTATTAAAGCCTTCAAATCATCCTGACACTCTGAGAGAGACTGGGTCTTCCTTCCTCGGCCCCCTTCAGGGACATACCAATATTGCACAGAATAATACAATGACCCTCTAACCTCGTTCTACTATTTAAATGAATCCTCATGCCCCTCAGCTGGGGGGAGATATTCCTCCATTTACCACTGGCCAGATGTTCGAGAGAATACTTGTCTGCTAAAATGTTGGCAATCCACCTGTAGAAGAGCCCCTGTAAATGCGCGTAGTTATGGAAGCTCTGCACCCAGGCAATTCACCAGGACGCAGTTCTGTTCCTGGTTCCTTTCTACGCATTCTTCAGACAGTCTTTGTGACCTCAGCTACCCACCGTACCAGCAGAAGATGAGTCAGCAATGCAAAAACACTGACCCGCAGTAAAATCATGAAAGATGTTGATTTAGGTAGAACAAAAAGTTCACAAAACCCTACCAGGGATTTCAATTGGGACTGTGAATTCCTAAATCAAGAGGGGGCTGTTGGGGCTGATGGGCAGGATACAGAGGAAAAGGAGTACAGAGAGGAAAGGACATGTTCTTGCTCTCCCTCCTCTTTTGAAAATGTCCCACATGCGTAATTCCATAATTCTCTGATTTATTTGCTATCATCTATGTAAATGTAAAATACATCAACCCTCGTTCTATATGCATTCGATCTAAAAATGAGTTTAATTTTACCAACAACCTTGTGAGTCAGGTTACAACGATTATCTCCATTTTGCCAATGAGAACACTGAAAATTGGAGTAACTGACCGCAGTGATAGAGTTCGTATGTAATGGACCCAGGACTCAAAGCAGACAGTGTGATGCCAGAGTCAGCGTCTCACCTAGTGGTGAGAAAATCCATACTTTTTTTTTCAGTTTGTTTGTTTGTTTGTTTACTTAGAGCACATACGTGTACGTGAGCAGGCAAGGGGCAGAGAAAGAGGGAGAGAGAGAGAGAATCCCAAGCAGGCTCTGTACGGTCAGCACAGAGTCCGACATGGGGCTTGAACTCACACACCGTGAGATCGTGACCTCGAATGAAATCAAGACTCAGACATTTAACAGAGTGACCTACCCAGGCACTCCAAGAAGATCCACACTTTTATGAAATGAAAGCCATCTGACACCATCTCCATCCAAAGTAGGTCATTATATTTATCCATAAACGCTGAGTGACGGTCACAGTTTCTACACAACGTGTTCTCCCCATTCTACCCTCACTTAGACAGAAACCGTCCAATTTGCCTCTGACTCGCAAAAGGCCTAGGGGAACATTACCTCCTTGTAAAATCAGGACACAAAGAGTGAGTCACCAGAGCAGGAAGTGGGACAGAAACACTGACAACACAACCTTACCGGATTCCACAGATGTCAAGACAAGATCATTCCATTAGGACAAGTGACAAGCTCCCAGGGAAAGAAGGATCCAGGTCCTCTCTTACACCTGCTCTGACCCTACAGCACTGCAGGGCCACCACTCGCCTTCATGAGCTCTTTGGGGCCCATAATCTTGGCTTCACAAAACATATTTTCACCAAATGCTGCCAACTTCCCTCTCATTCTGGCAACACGGTCTACATACCCAAGTGTATTGCTAACTAATTAGAGATCATAGGAAAGATTTTTGGAAGCTTTGTTCTACCTTATCAACAGTCTTTCTCCAGGATTTCAGGAGGTGAATTGAAAGGTTGAGATGGGCAGATTAGGCTATAGCTGGAAAAAGAAAAACAGAAAACACTCACTAAGGCAGTGTGTTGAGGTTCTGGACTATAATCGTTGGAAATGGATGGGACTGAGAGCCTTGTCTCTGTGGGACTTTGGGATAATTGCTTCTCTGCTTTGTACCCCATGGGGATGAGGACCAAAGTCAGAATAAGAATGTCTGCTTCCTTTCTACTCTGCAGGGATGTTCTAAGTTTATGTATTGTAAGTCTGTATAAAGCTGGGATTTGGTTTTCAGCTACTCTTTTGATTTACCATGTTCTTATAAAACAGTGTTTCCCAAAGAGTGTTCCATGGGACATAATCTCAGAAATCTCTACACAAAAAAATTAAAAAGTAAAAAAATAAAAATCCAGGGCCAAGTCTACTTGAAAGATAACCAAATACTATATATCTCTCGGTAGAGTATCAAAGAATATTGTTAAAAGTTAAAAAAGAGGCAATCACAATGCACCCTAAAAAATACAAATGAACATGGGCAAAGATTATTTTTAACTCAGTATTTAATGAGAGAATTGGTAAGATGTTCCAGTTCCAGGAAGAATTCAGAGAACCCACATATACAGGCAATAAAGAATGCTGAATGAATGGAAAATACATTGGACCTTAGTCAACTGCACCCTTCCAATGTAATTCCTAAAACTTACACAATTTCCTTTTTTAAAAAATGTTTATTTATTCTGAGTGACAGAGAGAGAGAAAGAGAATATGCACAAGCAGGGTAAGGACAGAGAGAAAGTGACAGACAGGGAGAGAGAGAGACAGAGAGAGAGAGAGAGAGAGAGAGAGAGAGAGAGACTCTCAAGCAGGCTCCATGCTCAGCACAGAGCCCGACATGGGGCTTGATCCCACAACCATGAGATCACAAACTGAGCCAACATCAAGAGTCAGATGCTTAACTGACTGAGCTATCCACGCACACCCATGATCTTCCGTTATAAGCATATTAAAGGTTTTAAGAAGTCCTGCAATAAAACAATACTGTGTAACATTATTTAACCCTGTGTTTCCCATGTGGATTTGTTAACTTCTTATAAGGTTACTATTTACTGGAGCACAATTTAGGGAACAGTTTCTGGTCTCTGCATCATATGGATTTCTCTGATCTTCACTACAAAAACAGGTAAGGAATTACATGTGAATGAAAAAATTTGTAAGAAGGTTCTCCGTCTTCCTACCTGCCTGCTCCAGAGAGAAAATAATCAAATTTAATAGAAGGAATTCGGGAATTCTTGATTGATTTGCTCAGGTGTAAGCTCCATTAGCATGTGAATTCTCTGGTTTGGGAGAAGTCCTAAGGGAAAAGAGGGCTAAAATGTTCCCTGTGGGTAGGAACAAAGTGACAGGAGGCAGCATATCAAAGTGACAAAGAGGGTGCTGGGTTTGAAGGATAGAGGGATAGAAGCTGGCATCCCACCCTGTCCTTTGGAATCTGCCCTGGGCAAGGCTCTTCATCTTTCTATAGTAGTATGCTCATCTGTAAACTAAGGAGAATACTCGTACCTAACTCGGTGTATGGTGTGAAAATTAAATGGTAATACATGTAAAAAAAACCTTTTTTTTTGAGAGAGAGAGAGAAAGCGTGTACAAGTGAGGGAGAGGGGAGGGAGAGAGAGAGCTGGGGAGGGAGAGAGAGAGCTAGGGAGAGAGAATCACAAGCAGGCTCCACACTTGGCATGGAGCCTGATGCAGGGCTGGATCCCACAACCCTGAGACCATGGCCAGAATCAAGAGTCAGGGTGCTCAACCGACTGAGCCACCCAGGTGCCCCACATACACGTAAAACTTTTATTTCAATGTCCAGAGATAAGCGCTTAAGAAGGTTAGCTATTACAATTATTGACCTCCTAACACACAACACTGAACAATCTTGAAGTACCTGATGGTAGGGGCTTGCGGATGACTTCTGAGGCACACATCTATCTTGAGATCCTACGACTCTATCGCTACTCCCTGGAGGCAACTTTCCCTTTCTTTGATGAAGATACACATAGAGGAACAATCACAACTACACAGAGTCTCTCCAATTGAGACCTGAAGAGTGAGTAACATGTAGAAAGGCTGTTGGTCTCCCTTGAGAATACAGATGACCATGGCCTCCCTCTAGGCAAGGGGGCTCTTTATCCGGTCCACAGATAGATTCCAAGGTGTCCATGATGACCTGAAATTACATGCCTAATACAATATGAATGTGTCTTTTATTCAGAGGGTTCATGGCTTCCATCAGATGAAGAACCACTGCTCTGAATTATAAGAAACAGCACGGGCACAGCAGAAAAACAGTAAGGACAAAAGTCAAATGAAACAGGACCCCACTTGATCACCATGACCTCTGCAAACCTTTTAACTTCATCAAGCCATAGTTTCCCCATCTTTAGAACAGGGAGCATGCCAATTCTGGGGAGATTAAATGAGAACACAAGCAAAAGAGCCTAATTGATGCCTGACTCCAAAAGGTGCTTTTTAGTAAGGGTTAATTCTTTTTCTTCTTTGATTTAACATCTTCACCCTAAACTACAGTGTAAAACAGCAGACAGGGAGCATGGATTTCATGCAATCTAACTTGCTCATCTAACAGATGAGAATCTGAGGAAAGTGTATTGCCAATGTCACATCTTCGGCCTTCCAGGATACAGAGGGATCTTTTATGGTTAATGACACACTGTGAAGACTATGGAACCATCTTTATTGACAGCATGGTTTGCTAGCCGTTATTTTTCTGAAGCTCAGTAAACACTTCTTGGGCAATTCTCTAACTCCAAGAAAGACATATGTGTCAGCAACATTGCCAAGGCAACCAAGAGTAGCCTAGAGTAGCTGTCTAGGTTCCTAGAAACTGTCTTCATTAGCAACTCCTCCATATTACTGAAGCATCTGAGGAGAGTTTTAGAGCAGCAGGAAATAGAATTCTTCCGTGTGACTCTCGTTCGTATCAGAAGACCAAATGCCACCATCCGATGTGCTACTGCAAATCCTGAATCAGGAAAATCTTTGCCTGGGGAATGAGGGTGGAATTTGGGCTACTATCAAGAGTAGCTCACTTTTCCCCATTTTGGTTTTGTATTTTTAAGACCAAAAATTATTTAAAAGTGCAGCATGTTCGGGGCGCCTGGGTGGCTCAGTTGTTAAGCGTCCAACTTCAGCTCAGGTCACAATCTCACAGTTCGTGAGTTCGAGCCCCATGTCGGGCTCTGTGTTTGACAGCTCGGAGCTGGGAGCCTATTTCAGATTCTATATCTCCCTCTCTCTGCCTTTCACCCACTTGTGCTCTGTGTCTCTCTGTCTTAAAACTATATAAATATTAAAAAAATTTTTTTAATAAAATAAAAAAAGTGTAGCACGTTCTGTTGGAAAGAATAGTATGACCACAATCCTCACCGTGAGGTCCCCATTGCAGTCCTGCCTGGGATCACTGAGTTGTATGAGGAAGGCCAATCAGCATGTTAAGCAAACTTGCCTCCTTTTTTATTAAATGGTGCCCTTTGGTAACTTGCCTCTCCCTGGCTTGCAAACACATTGCGAATAAAGAAAAAGAGAAAGGCTACAGGGTATTTAGGAAACATCTCAAAACATGGTATGCATAATCTCAGACAGCAGTACCACCAAAATACCACAGGTTTTTAAATGGTCCCCAAGCTGTGCAGTATACCCCAAATGCCAGGCTCACCATCACCAAGGATTTTAGATGCATCCAACAGGATGTGTGGCCAAAAGGCAATTTCACAGTGGTTTCTAACTTTAATGTTTATTGATCCAAAAGTAAGAATAATATGATTTAAAAACCCAAATTTTGTACAAATTGCAGGTTTGAATGGAAGTTTAAAAAAAAAGGCAATCACTAATAGACTGAAAACCAAATGGTACTTTCTCTGGAAATGAGTCCTGACATAGAGGTAGACAGTGTTTTCAGTTCAGTTTGTTCCTTGTTTTCTAAGGATTTGTGCTCAAGAAGGAATTCTCAGTGCCCTCATAACCTTTCTTTAAAGAGGACTGGAACAGCAGGGCAACATAAGGTACTGGGGATACTTGAATGAGAAAGAGGCTGTTCCTTGTAGCTGCCTACAGGCTGCCTGTATCAGAGCATGGCATCTTACTCCCAGCCACTCAGAGTTGAAAATACTTCTCAATGCAGAACATGCAATCACCACAAGCAAAGAGATAATAAGCAAAGAAAAAAGTAAATCATGCAGTCCTAATAATTTTTGTACACGCTTTTATAGTTTGATTTTATGCAATGATTTTCAGTTTTCTGTAGCCATTTTTAAAGTCTGATCAGCATGAAGGAAATTTACTAAGGAAGAGAAAGCACAGTTTTATAGAATGCCTGCTCTTCAGATTTAATTTGGAGTTTCTTGAGCTGGAATCACCCTGTTCCTATGGTTAACATGGATATTTTATAACATGGTGTGCAAACTGTATGAGCTTTTAAAATCAAATCAACACTGTGCTAACACAGTAGGCCGCTTTGGGTTATATCACCAGACCCTTACCTGACATTTAGGAATACTTTAGGGGGATGTTTTTAGAAACACAGTCTGATGGAATGAGAATTATTACATGATAGAATGGGTGGGAAGAACACAATTGTCTTCTGGAGACCCTGAGTGATAGTCACACAATACTTGCACTCGTGAAAAGAGGCTTCTGCAGTAGCTTTTCACTAGCTGTTCACACCATCTGTAAATACAGTAGTCCCCACACCCCTGTACCCACAGTTTCACTTTCTGTGGTTTCTATTACCTGTGACCAACCACAGGCTAGAAGCAGATGATCTTCTTCTGACATATTGTCAGAAGGTCACTCGTACGCTACGTCACCACGCCTATGTCATTCCTCTTCCTTCATCTCATCCCGTAGGCATTTTATCATCCACACCATCACAATTAGAAGGGTGAGTACTCCGTAATATTTTGCAAAAGAAAGACCACATTCATATAACTTTTATTGCAGCGTATTATTAGAATTGTTCTACTTTATCACGTTAGTGTTGTTGCTCTCTTACTGTAACTTATTTATAAGTTAAACTCTACCAAACGTATGTATGCATAAAGAAAAACAGAGTCTATACAGGGCTTCTTGGTATTATCCGCGGTTTTAGGCATGCCCTGGGGTTAAGGGGGGACTACTGTACTTGCAGACACTTCCCTGACCCATACTCTGCATGTACCCCTCCAGATCCACACTCTGCCCTTGTCACCCTGCCCAGCGCTCCAGGAACTGGATCCCCAGGGGCTCCATCCTGCCCTGGCCCTCTGGCTTCTGCTTGGTGTCAACCAATGGGAAGCGCTGGCAGGAGATGGAAGGGTGGGAGAGGGCACCAGTTCCCTGACTCTCTGTCTCTCACTCTACCACCCATTTTGCAGTAGTCTCAACCCTCTCTCTTGGTGGTCTGTCCAACAATTCCATCTCCCCTCTCTGAGCCTTCAAAGAGGCTCCCTCCCTCCTCTTCCTCATCAGGCCAGGAAGTAAAAGGTCACCAGCATTCTCCACTGTGGCTGGCCCCAGGGGCCTCTTCCATTCCCTCATCCCTTACCAGTTTCTCTTCATCCTCCCCACAGGGCATCCTGGAATAGAACTGGGTCTCAAAATTTCTAGCTTAAAATCTCCCACTACCTTGTAACCTCTCAACTGGGAGAAATAATGAATTAAAGCAATCTAACGGTCTTCTAAAAAAAGTAGCGCTGTGTGTCACTCTGTAGGAATGATCTAAAAACAAACCAGTACCAGAAACAATGTGCACAATAAGCAAGTCTAAGTATACTAAGCCCACAACAATGGGGTTTTGCCAACGACAACACTTTTCAGGAACATAAGCCCTATAGTTGCCAAAGGATAATTATCATTAAAAAGTGTTTAGTAGGATGTTTTCAGCCTTCAGTTGAAGGCATCTCAAAAGGCAGAAGTTGGTTTTCCTTTTTAAAGGGTTGTAGGACTTTATATCTAGGAGTTGTCACAACATTGTCTCATCAATGCTATTAAGATGTCAATTCTTCCTTCACTGAGAATTCAACATAATCACAACCAAATTCTAGCAGGATTTTTTTTTTGAGGAAACTAACAAAACGAATTCTCAAACTGATCTGGAAATGTACACAATAGACAAACAATAGCCAGACACAGAATAGCCCGAACAATTTTGAGAAAAGAAAAATTAAAAACAAAAAACAAAAAATCAATGCTACATCTCACCCCAAAGCTCTTTAGAGACAATGAGTCAAACTTTCAGAATAGAAAACTAAAACTGGGTAACTGACTTCTGTCCTACGTTAATGGCAGTTTCCTTCAAAATGGCAGTTTCCTTCAAAATGGCAGTTTCCTTCAAAAGCACCTAGTAAATCTTGACCACGGTAACCAAAAACAATGCCTGCATACAACTAGCTTCCTGTAAGCTTTATTCCACATCCACCAAGAAATCAAATCCCATGGAGGGTCCCCAGTGTAAAGCACAGAAGCTACAAGATAGAAACTAACATAGAAAAAAAAGGGTGAGACTGGGTTTATGGAAACATAGTTGGCCATGTTTCTAGGATAAAACCACTCTCTACAGACTACACTCCTGAGATAATTCCTTAAGAGTCACTGGATTCACTGGTTCCATACTTTGTTATTGTTACATGCAATACCATAGAAGGATTTCTCTGCCTTCTGTTTTAAAAGATTGATATGAGTTTGCTTTCTAAATGTTGGTTCTTTTCCTTCTGATCCTATGTACCTGTTAAAGCCGTAAAATATAACACCCGGTATTTGATTAGTCAGAAAATGGAAAGAATACTGTAAGTGTGGTCAATATGATATGCAGGTTACCTGAAAGAAGGAACCTCTGAACACTTTCAAATCTTACTGCATCGCTTCCAAGAATTAGTCATCTTGATGAACGTATTTAGCAGTATTAACGGATTCCTTATTTGATGGAGTCCTTTCGTCTTCCTTACGTTTTCTTCTCTCAAAGAGAAGTTTTCTCTTCACACCAGCAACACCAACCTCACCTGGAAGTCTGCTGGCAATTGCAGAGTCCTGGGCCTATCCCAGACCCACTGAATTGGGATCTGCAATTTAACAACCCACCCAGGCAATCCCTCTGCACATTCAGGGAGGCCTGCTCTAAAAATTACAAACCCAGTGTCAAATCCTACAAGTAAATGACAGAACCAATCTGGGCACTTGTCATAGATGCAGAAAAAGAAATCAAGATCATCAGGCTGAAGCCATCGTGGTCACAGGATACAATCCTGACTGCCGGTTATTGAAATGAACGCATGATATCTGTTTAGCTTTTCCCCCATTCTCTCTCTCTCTTTTTTTAATGTTTATTTATTTTTGAGAAAGAGAGAGAGAGATCCCCCATTCTCTTAAAGGAGATGACTGAAAAATTTCCAAAAGGTTAAATGTTCTGGTTGTTTCCGCTTTCCATTGTTTCCGTTTAATTTGCGCTTTCGTGAAGTTGTCGCGACTAAATTTTTATAATAAGATGATTTTGCTAACCACCCCATAGGAAGCACAATCATCCAGATTAGTCACATTTCTGTCAAAAATACATGAATTAAACTTGAGTTTCTGGCTCAGTTACATTCGACAACTTCATATAAATGAAACCGGAATATCCATGATGTTTTTCCTGGCCATCCCCCAAAAGGACATCTAATCGCTGGCTTGCTCAAAACCCTTGATGGATGCACCTGCCCTTTCATGCAGAAACAATAGCTGAAACCAGATGAGCTGCATCTGGTTTGGGATTTCAGAACCACAGTTTCAAGCAATTGGGGACTGCAAGCAGGGATTTTAACATCAGACAATCACAGCCGTGAACAAGAGCAAATCTATTTCTATGTCAAATGGCCTATGATGGTTTTCTACATAAAATGAGAATGAGGCTTTAACTCAGCGGTTTGCAGGCCACAGCACCGTTAACACTGAACTGATCTTTGTTTCTCCCTCTGGAACCTAACGAGCAGTCAGAACCAAATGCCCACTCAGCACCGGGCTGTGAAGCGGACACCATGTCTAGCCTTGTGAGGATCAGCTACAAATAGTGACAATAGTCACTGCCTCCTTTGAACACAGCTGTGGCAAATGGGACTTTTTCTCTCTCTTTCGTTGCTTCTTTCCTTTCCTTTTTCTTTTCCCTCCTCCCCTTTCATTGGGAGTTTCATAACAGACTTGGTCAGCATACGGTATACTTAAATCATGCTACGGAAAGCGGCTGGCAAGAGGAAGTTTCATTTTGTAGATGTGTCTCTCCAAAGAATGTGATGGACCTAATTCTCTTCAAAGCATGCCCAGGACCTCAAAAACTCCAATTCCCCCTCCTTCCAATGAATCCAGGACTCTGGGGGAAGAGCTACAGGGATGGTGAGGGAAGAGAAGAGGAGAGAGGAGACAGACACACACTTGCACAGCACCAGTAAGGCTGCTTCTGGAATGTGAAGCTACCAACTTAGGAAACAAGAGAAGTATAAAGAAATGTCTGTACTGGACATCAGGTCGTGAGGGAGGTGCATAAGCAACTAAAAGCAGCTTTCTTTCTGAATATGGACTGCACTGATAGCCTCTCCTGGGTGGGCGTTAAGGGCCAATGAAAGGCTTATGTAACTCGTTGGAAAGACGATAAACTTCAATGCAAATTTCAATATTAACTCACTCTCAAAACGATCCAGGAAACCGGATAACTTCAGATGGCTTTAATGTCAAGTGCATTTTGAACCTCCAAGAGGGAGGTGCAAGATGTAGTGTTATCCAAAATGTTTTTGACCAGAGAAACTTTTGGTCAAGGGAGGATCTCGCCAGACTGATGTTCTACCAAATGCACCTGGAGAAAACCTGGGCCACAGAGTTCTAGACCGGGGGGATCCCTGGCACCTCTAAGACAGACCCACAGCCCAGCTGGCATCAGGAGCATCTGGCAGACTTCTGCTGCAGTGGGGCCGCACAGATCATTCCGATGACCACAGATCTGTTCTGATTGTCCGATGTGGGCAAATCCTTGTACTTATTCCTAAAGAGTAACTATTTTAATGCCAAATTTACAGAACAACTAAAACTGAACCATCTCTCAAAACATAACGCAAATCATTACATGTCCTGGTTCAGCCACATATGAGCTCTATCACCCTGGATGAGTCACACTTATTCTTTATGTGTTTCTTCCCCAACTGCCGGCTGCCCCACGGCCTCACACAGGGTCCTGAAGATCATTTGTTCCCCAAAAGAATCCCTACATTGTAACCCCTGTCGGGTGTAGCTCAGGTTACAGGGATACACACATCAGTGTCATGAATCGCCTTGTATGAATAATTCAATATAAACCGGGTTCAAATAATGGGCAGAGAGTGGGGAGGGGGGGAAGGGGGAAGAGCTTCAGTTCATGCCTCAACTCTGCCAAGTGTAAGCTAAAGCTTTCTCTTGCCTCTTTCTTCTCCGCTGCTCTATTAATTTCGGTGACCACTGATGAAACAAAACCATCTGTGTAACACATCCACATCGAGACCCTCCAGAGACCTAGGCATCCACGGCCTCAAATCCATTCTCTACAGTTCCCTGATCCTGGTAGTACTAACTGGCCCAATGGGCTGAATCACCCGAGCTTCCCGCCTCTAACTTTTGGGGCCAATGGAAGGTACCAGCAGGTGAGGAAAGAAAGGTGAGGCCCTGCTCTGTCTGTCCCAGCTTTGTGTTTCTGGCGGGGCTGATATCCCTTCACTCCAGCTCTCACTGGGTCTGGCTGCCCATTTTCTCCCCTTGCCCCTTTAAACAAGCAGTGTAGTAACTAGCAAGTTACAACTTCTTGCTCTTGTTACCAGTCTCTGGTGATTCCCTTACCACCACCCACACTTCTGCAAACAGTCCATTCACTAAAGCCTCTTGAACCATCTGAGCTGAATTCTGCTTCCTGCTAGGCCCTCGCTGAGGGCATGAGCCGATCTCTGGCCCTGCTGATTGCTGTTCTGCTGTGCTTATCCTGAACCCATAGAGAGGAGGCAGTATTCACAGTCTGAAAGTACACATGCGCAATATACATAGTCACAGAACAAAATTGGCCTCTTGGAATAGGTCGCTGAGTGTCCAAATTATACCGTTTTAATACACGCTGAGTAGTGTGCATTTAAATATATACTAGTTTGAGTCAAAGTCCTAAAGCCACAGTTGTAAAACAAGCCTGTGCCCTAGGAAGGGGAATAACCATTTACTCAGAATAAGGCCCTTAAAAATTGTTGTCATGAGCTTTCACTAGGGCTGATGGGGTCATGAATGCTGTCAGAATTGGATTTCTGGAAAATAAAATTCCAAAACTCAGATTTCTATCAAATGGAGCCTGATGGCTTGCAAAGGCAAGACCCTTTGGAAGGACCAGAACCACGTGGCTTGGAGTGTCATCTTCCAGCAAATGAAGGCTAGAAAAGGGTTTTTGCTTTTGCTACAGAGGAGGTGACTGGCCATTTATAGGTTTAACCAGCTATGTCCAGAGTGCTGAGCTTAGGGGCGCCTGGGTGGCTCAGTCGGTTAAGCATCTGACTTTGGCTCAGGTCATGACCTTGAGATTTATGAGTTCGAGTCTTGCATCTGGCTCTGTGCTGACAGCTCAGAGCCTGAAGCCTGCTTCAGATTCTGTGTCTCCACCACTCACTGTCCCTTCCCCACTCACTCTCTCTCAAAAATAAACAAACATTAAAAAAAAAAAAAAAGAAAAAAAAGGAGCACTGAGCTTAGTGCTCTAACTATCCATCACTGGATTCTTCCCCCAAAAGAAGCATTTCTCGTAACGTGCTGGAGGTGGGTTGGGTGCTTTTTTTTTCTTTTTTTTTAACGTTTGTTTATTTTTGAGACAGACAGAGAGAACATGAACGGGGGAGGGTCAGAGAGAGAGGGAGACACAGAATCCGAAACAGGCTCCAGGCTCTGAGCTGTCAGCACAGAGCCCGACACGGGGCTCAAACTCACGGACTGTGAGATCATGACCTGAGCCGAAGTCGGATACTCAACCGACTGAGCCACCCAGGCGCCCCAGCGTGCTTTTTCTGCATCACTTCCATTACCCATAATCCTCCATTTCACCCATCTGGCCATAACTAGCTTCCTGAAAGCAAGAAGATGCAGAGAGCTACATTCCAGACATTTTCATAAAGTCCACTCTACCCTTTTTTCCCTTGAAGCCCGGGAGGGAAATTCAATTTGTGTCAGTCATGATTTCTGGTGGTCTCCAGTATTCGGTAGAAAACAAAGTAAATATGAGACTTGAATACCACCCAGGACATCTTGGGCTTACTGTCTGTGCCATATACTAGCTTCCAGTCATGCTCTTTAGAAGCCTAAAATAAATATATGAGCATTGTTGTGAGAGCACAATCTCATTCAGTCATTCTGGAATACACCATCTACCAAAAGACTGAAAAATGTCTATATTCATTGACCCAGCAATTCTGCTTCTATGAATACACTAAGGAATAAATAAGAGATATTTCCAAATATTTCTCTACAAGAATACTCATGATAATTTTATTCACCACAGCAAAACAGCAGAGACAACATAAATATCCCCAAGTAGAGAATTATGTTAAATATGTTTCTGGCATTTCTATTTCTTACACTCTGGTGGGCTAGAAATCTAGGAACAACCCTCCCACCCCAAATTTCCAGACCAAATATAATAAACCCTGTTTTCAAGTGACGCTGAGTGGGGAAGAAGTAAGGAAATCAAGGCCAGTGGAAATGGTCTGGGAGGACTGAATTCCGAGAGCATCTTCCATTGTGTAGACAGCCGCTCTGGCTGGACCAACCAGAGATAAAGCTTAGCTGGGGCTAGCCCATAGTGGGAAGTCTACCAGGAGACCCTGACATTCCCCTCTCCAGCCCTGCATAACACGGGGACCCCAAAGGGCTACATCTTCAGGGTCACAATGAATTAGAACTATACCTGTCCCCACAAGGAGCATGTAACAAAAGCTACCTGTTTGACCCTACCACTGGGAGGAACTGGAAAGAAACTCATTCCTTCAAATGGTGAGCCCCAAGTGTCCTCATTGCATTCAAAACTCACAGCCCCACTATCTATGTGGTCAATGGGGACAAAACCTGAAGCCAAGAATTTTATCTAAAGCAATCCTTCTTTGATGGGCCCATGGTCACTGTGGTTGATGGTTGCCTCTGGGGGCCTGGCTTGTGGCAGACACAAAACCTTTCCAGAAGAAATGAACTTCAGCCCTGTTCTCAAAGACTTCCTCTAGGTTGAGTTCTAAGGACTATGTTAATAAAGAGTATTATACTAATGACTCTAGTAGCAATTCCGATGTGTGTGTGTGTGTGTGTGTGTGTGTGTGCGCGCGCGCCTGTGTGTGTATGTTGGAGGTGGAGAGATTCCCCACAACACCCAGTGGTTCTTCACCACCCTCTGAATGGTCTACAATTCAACTCAATTCTGACACTGACTGCCTGGAGGTCATGTATGATCCCACAGGGTACGGGTTTAGCCAAGTAAGAGTGTCCCTCCCCACCCTGCCTCAGATGCAAATCACAAGTCCAGGCTGTCAAGTGTGCCTGTCAACCCACCAGCTCTGGACTGGACATTTCCAACAACCCCCTCCTTGAATTCCATTCATTTGCTAAAGTGGCTCACAGAACTCAGAGAACTACCTCGCCTACTAGATTACCAGCTCGTCACAAAAGGATACATAATCCAGGAACAACTAGAAGGAACTGATGCATAAGACACAGTTTATGGGAAGGGGTGCAGAACTTACCCGCCCCTCCAGGCCTGCCACTCTCCTAACGCCTCCCTGCGTTCACCAGCCCAGAAGCTCTTCGAACCCTGTCCTTTGGGGTTTTTACAGAGGCTTCATTACAGACTCACTCATATTGATTAAATAATTGGCCATTGGGAGGTGGGACTGAAAATTCATTCTAATCACCTGCTTCCTTCTCCAGGCAACCAGCCGTCATCCATAGGTCTTTCCAAAAGTCGCCTCATTAACATAACAAAAGACACCCTTGTTGCCCTAATGAGGAAATTCCAAGGTTAGGAGCTCTGTGCTGGGAACTGGGATGAGGACCAAATACAGTATTTACTATAAATCACAATAGCACATATACCTAATAATAAATAAATACATGTTCAGAATCTTCAAAACAGGGAGAGATAGTCACAGCATTTTATTGTGTAAAAAAAAGTTATAAGACAGTGAGAATATTATGATCCGATATGCGTATGTGTACGTTCACACACACACACACACACACACACACACACACACGCTCATACATAAAGGCTTTGCAGCAAATATATTAGCAGTAGTTAAAGGTCAGCAGAGAGAATTACAGGTTTTTTTTCATTTTTATCTTCATCATTTTTACTGTTTTCCATATTTTCTAAAATGCACATATACTTTGGAAGTTAGAAAAAAGTTACTGAACAAAACTTAACCTTGAACAACATCCCAACCTTAAAGAAAATATTTCATCTAACTCTGCCCTCTCTTGGGGCGCCCAGGTGGCTCAGGTGGTTAAGTGTCCAAGTCTTGGTTTTGCCTCAGATCATGATCTCAAGGTTCCTGGGTTCAGTTCCTGAATTCAAGTCCTGCTTTTTGGGATTCTGTCTCTGTCTCTCTGCCCCTCCCCCATTTGTGTTCTCTCTCTCCCTCTCTCTCTCTCTCTCTCTCTGTCTCTCTCTCAAAGTAAATAAACTTAAAATTTTTTTAAAAATTGATCGACTACTGCCCTCTTTGGGGGTGCCTGAGTGGCTCAGGGGGTTGAGCATCCAACTCTTGATGTTAGCTCAGGTCATGATCCCAGGGTCGTTCACACTGAGTGTGCTTAAGATTCCCTCTCTCTCTTTATCTCTCTCCCTCTGGCCCTCTCCCCAGCTTGGGCGTGCTCTCTCTCAAATATAAATAAATGTAATTAATTATTTAATTAATCAATTAAATTCTTACCCTCTTTTGGTTATCCTTAAGTAAAATATTATCAGAAACACTTACGAAAGCATCACATAACTTTTACTTTTACTATTATTAGACACCTGCCAGATGCCCGACCCTACCAGGCATAAGAGAAACAGAAACGAGTGGGACCCAGTCCTGGCCCTCAGAAGCTCACAACTTAGACCCGGATCCAGGAGCATGACAAGTGTCAAACACAGCCCTGTGTGGTGGGCTCACCCACCAGGTACTGAGGAAAAGCTGGGAGGGCATGTCCCCCTTCATGAGCCAGCAGTCTGGGAAGGCTATCAGGGAGGGCGGGGAGAATGAGCCCAGAGCCTCATCATGAAGGACAAATGGGAGCTACTCTCAGCAAAGAAGAGTGCATGTCGCCCTCCCTCCCTTTACCCCTTCCCTCCCTGCCCCCAGCTCTGCTCTCTCGTTATAGCAAATATCACATAATAAGCGTGCAAACATTTCTTGAATAAATGAATGAAAGAGAGGCAAGAAACAAAAGTGGGAGCGCTGAATAATGGCATTCTTCCGCTCACTGCTGCTGCAGTGTGAGGCACACCCTGACACGGGATAAGGCTGGAAGGAGGCACGGGCCAGATGACAGACGGTCTGTGCGCCTTTATCCCCAGAGTGATGCAGGTCCCGGGAGGAGCCGTGGAGCCAGGTGACCACGTGGCCTAGGACAGCAGTGCACAGGGCAGCTCGAGGGATGGAAAAAAAGGAAGCATGAGACAAGGAAGAAAAAGGTGGATCCAACCAAGGTGGGGTACCAGGTACATCAATTCGTTCATTCCACGATCACTGAATGGCCACGCTACTGCCTACGTGGTCCCCGTCATAGTACTATTACCATAGCGTTAAGCGGGGTAGATTATGCACCAGGCACTGTTCCAGTCTCTGGGGAAACAGCGGAAAACGATGCTTTACAATTAAACTTTCACTTTTTTTCTACCTACAACAAGGCTAAATTACTGTTGCCTTCTGTGTAGGGTAGATGGGAGTAAACTATAACCTAAGGCCTGTTCCTTTTCACAACAGACTTTCTAAACCAACCACCTGCTTCTCGACAGCCCCAGCCGAGGTAATGGAGCACGAGGCTTGGCACCTGCTTCTAGAGATGACATCTCTCTGACATACAAGTTGCAAGGTATTTGCTTAGGTTGTTTTCCAGAAACTAAGAGGCTCACTTCCACCCAATTCAGACCGGTTGAGACTTAGTAAGAAGGTCTGCACAAATGTCTGATACGTGACCTTCTGACGTCAAGGAGGCTGAAATCCCCACACCATGGTCATGTCAACGCGGCCACCTTTGAGCACGTGACCCACCACGCCTGCACAGACCTCACCCTTCCCCCACCCTTTTCTAGCTTCCGGTCCCATTCCCCCACCTCCCCTTAAAATCCCATAAAGACTCAAGACCTCATTTTCAGAGAAGCTTTTTTTAGTTTTTTTCTCCTTCTCCTCATTGGGCTGCACTGCAAATTAAACTTCTTTCTTGGCTACAAACCTGGTCTCAGTGTTTGACTCTGCTGTGCATGGGGCACAGGGGCTCTCCTTCAGTTACGCAGCCATGGGCAAGAAGCACAAAGGCACTTCCTTCGTGGAATTTATTCTATTGTGAGACAGTAAAAAAGAAAATAGGGGGGCGCCTGGGTGACTCAGTGGGTTAAGCATCCAACTTCGGCTCATGTCATGATCTCGGGTACGTGGGTCCGAGTCCTGCATCAGGCTCTGTGCTGACAGCCTGGAGCCTGGAGCTTCAGATCTCCTGCCTCTCTCTCTCTCTTTCTCTCTCAAATAAATAAATAAATAAATAAATAAAAACATTTAAAAAAAAAAGTACGAAACAAAAATAATTTCAGACAGCATTCAGGGCTATGAGGAAAAATAAAGGAAAGGAGAAAAGAGAAAGATTCATGAAACACTGAAGAGGTAAAAAAAAGCCATAAGACAAGGTGACCACCAGGCCACCCTGGAAATTCTCAGAATGTTCAACGCTGACTTCGTTGCTGAAGCAAATCGTAGACCTTCCTGAAACCTAAGTGCAGGTCATATAGACAGGCCATCCAAACAAGAGCAGGTCCAGGGAAAAGAATCCACAGCATAAAGTTCAAGGGCCATGAGCAGCCAGGTGTGTGCACTGATGGGTTTGGCCTTGCCACTGGACACCACGGGCTTTGTGTCACCCAAACAGGATGAATGCGGAGGGGAGGACACCTGGCCCAAAACCGCTGACTGAGACTCCAGAGAGAGACACCCACTTTGACAATTCAGTCCTGCAAGTGGGTGACTAGTTGTTGTTTTTTTTAATATATACTTTTTATTTTTCAGAAAGAGAGAGACAGAGTGGGAGAGGGGCAGAGAGAGAGAGGGAGGCACAAGAATCTGAAGCAGGCCCCAGGCTCCGAGCTGTCAGCACAGAGCCCGAGGCGGGGCTCGAACTCACGAACCGTGAGATCCTGACCTGAGCCGAAGCCGGAAACTCAACCAACTGAGCCACCCAGGCGCTCCAGTAGACGACTAGTTTTAAACTTGTGTCTTGGTTTGCTCAGAGAACAGAAATACTTCTGGACCTAAAAAGTGGTCTCCCTCACCAAACTTTTCTTCGGATTAAATCTGAACACTTTGACTAACACTATTTTTAGTCCTGGGGGTGGTGGAAAGAAAATTAAACCTGCAGTGAAGGAGGGGGGAAGCCGGTCTGTAGGTATCTGGTTGAGAAAGACAGAAAGTATTTCAGTTTAAAGGCCTGTTTGTAGGTTAAGAGATAGGAAACATGTTATATAACAATGTTCACATCTTGAAAAAAGTTCCCTTAAAAAGACACTGGTGAGTGACGGGTGTTAGTCCTGTGACTCTCTGCAGCCACTCTGGGCTCCAGTGACCTGGATAGTTCACCCTGGAGGGTGAAAGATGGAAGGAAGTAATAGTGCTCATTGTTTTTGTAATTGGTACCTAGGTGACGACCACGACGGGCATTAAGAAGCTTCTTTGGCATCCCTCCATTGGAAGTCACCCCCCCCTTAATTTCTCCAGGCAGTAACACACACACACCAATGAGGACACAGTGACATGTGAAGGGAAGTACGCAGATGCTGAATCCAAGAACAGTTTGTTTAATGAAAAACTCAAGTCACAGAGGACATGCCCTTTGCGTGTTCCTGTTGTCAAAATGTATAATTCATGTGTTTTCCAGCCTCCTCGGGTTCCTAGTAGGCACAATATGAGCAGCCCGCCAGCTGCCAGGGTTCCGTAACTCAGCCCCTGGGCAAACCCGGCTGCACAGGACTGAAATCCCGTCAGGTACCCAGCCACGTTTCTTCAGCTCATCTCTTGATTATGACAACAGCAAATGACAAAGCAGTCAAAGGCCTGCTGCTGCATTTACAGCTCACCTTCGCAAGGGGAATACAGATGATGGACTAAGAGGGGTAGACCTCATTTTTAGGCTGGAACAAGAGACGGTGGCTTCCACAGAATGCCCTGGAAGAAAGCCGGAGCTGTGGTTTCAGCGGCACTTGGCTTCCTGATGGAATGGGGAGCCAGGGATCCCCAAACATGCCCAGCCAACCATCGCTGACAATAGGCTGTGTCCCTGAGTCACGTTAAACAGCAACTAATGTCCCTCTGACAAATGGGGTTGTCTAATTACAACAACTTCATGTGCTGAATGCTTACGCTATGTCAAGAACCATGCTGCATGCTTTATCTCATTTAACTTTTATGAATATCCCAGAGGTAGGTACCACTGTTAGCCCCATTTTACACACCAGAAAACTGAGGCTTACGGGTATTGAATAAATGGCCCAACGTCACACAGCTAGAAAGGGATTGAGCCCGTACTAAAAGCCCAGGTCTTGGTGCTTCTCATAACCTCCTGTTCCATGACGCTGAACTGTAACATTATCTCAAGTTAAGAGACCACGTTTTCCTTGTGCAGCGGACATATATAACATCTGTGCATATGAGCGGTTGGTCATGCTCTCTTAACGAGGCCTTGGTGAAGTTATTGTAAATCCACCTGAAATACAAAAGTAATATGACTGGGACGTCGGGGTGGATTAGTCAGTTGAGTGTCCAAGTCTTGGTTTCATCTCAGGTTGTGACCCCAAGGTCATGGGATTGAGTCCTATGTCCGGTTCCATGCTGAACACGGAGTCTACTTGAGATTCTCTCTCACTCCCTCTCTCTCCTCCTCTGCCCGTCCCCAGCTCACTCACTCTTGCTCTCTCTAAAATAAAAAATTTTAAAGTAATATGGTAAAGTGTATGTCTGCAGATAATTCTGTCTCATACAAAATTCTGCTAATTAGAAGACTACAACAAAAGGGCCCACAAAAATCTCTCCTTTTCCTGTAAGTGTACTATTTTGCAATGTTACCTTGCACTCTTCCCATCAAGAGGTGGAGGCTGTTCCTCCAACCCCTGAATTTTAACGTGGCCATGTGACTTTCTTTGGCCAATGAGAATTTAGTAAACTTCAGGAAAATTGAGGCTTGAACATCTCTACTCAAGAGCATACCTTTTTTGCCAGGGAACTCTGGGCTCACCTCTCCATGGACAAATCCAGGCTAGTTTGTTGGATGATGAGGCACATGCAGCCAGATCATCCCCCTGTCCCAGCAATCGCAAAATTAACCACTAGTCAAGTAACTGTGGCCATCCCAGACCATCTTGCCCCTCCCCAGATGCCGGCAACCAAGGTTGACATCAGCCAAGATAGCCCAGACCACAAGAGTTCCCCAAATGACCCACAGAATTGAGAGAAATGATAAACATTTGTTGTTTCAAGCTAATAAGCTTTGGGGGTATTTTGCTACACAGCACAAGCTAACTGCTACAATTATTTAGAAAGTAAAGCTCTGACATCTTTGTGGTGTTATCAGCAGTGCAATATGACCCTGTGGCCGAATTTCCCTCATCCGAGCCACACCGCTCGATAGGTTGTATGTAATCAAGAAGAGAACCTGTTTGATTAGTTTTGTTTTGTATTATTTGTGGCCTACCTCATTCCCCTCGTGGCTGGTTGTACAACAGAATGATCACCTTAGGTGCTTCTAAAACATACTGATGCGGGAGACCCACCCCTGATTCTGATTTTCATTGGTCTCGGCTAAAGCAGTGGTGTGGCTCTTTTATTCTCCAGAACCAGACTGTGAGGGTTTCAATTCCAGCTGACTGGCTGACAATACTGTTTTTACTGCTTGTTCTCTCAAACTTGGGCTACAAGGAAAATCTGAAAAGCCCACCCACTCATTGAGAAGGTGAACCCTTTCACTACGAAAAGTTACCTTCAAGGAAGAATCACCCTCTGCCCTTTTTGTAGCCTGCTTTGATTCATGGTATTGAAGGGCTCAGTAGCCAAGACTGACAGTAGGCACGTGGTTAAGCTCACAGGGCGGGTGCGTGGCCACCTCTGTGCGAGATCACAGGCAAGTCATTTAACCACACCTGTAGCCATCTTCCCCACACGGAAATAAGTGTTTATTCTGTTTTCAAGTAGGCTTCACATCCAGCATGGAGCCCAACGTGGGGCTTGAACTCACAGCCCTGAAATCAAGACCTGAACTGAGATCAAGAGTCAGATGCTTAACCGAATAAGCCACCCAGGTGCCCTGGAAACAGGTGTTTAATAACGAGCCCCTAAGTTCCCTTCCAGCTCTGAAAGCCTGATGGTAGGGCAGTCACCAGCACTCCGTGCTAAACAATCACCACCTGGTTCCCCTGGGGAGGTCAGGCAGCTGGGGCAGTATCACCCTCTGGAAAGAGCCAGGCATACAGCGCAGAGAGGAACAAGCACGTGGATCAGGATCAGTCACTGACTCCGTCAAGAAACCTGGCTGATGCCATCCAGGTGCCTAGCGTCGTGTTGGACACTGCACAACACAGATCAGGCAAGCACAGGGGTTCTTGAGCTGATCGTGTTTACAGAGAAGCAGAGGAGAACAGGTAAATCGGCAGAACCACGTGACTGGCACACATGCAAACCCTAAAGGAAGGAGGAGGGCAGAATTACTCTGGTTCAGGTGAAGGAAGAAGGTGCTATGGACTGAATGTGCCCCCCAAATTCAGGCTGAAACACTATCCCCCAATGTAATGACATCCGTAGTGGGGGAGGGGGCCTCGGGCTGGTGATCAGGTCTAGGTGACATCATGATGGGATTAAAGCCCTCTCTCCTTTACATACACATGAGGAAAGCACACAGGGAGAAGGCAGCTGCCTAAAAGCCAGACAGCAAACCTACCGGCACCTTGATCTTGCACTTTCCAGCCTCCCAAACCGGAAGAAGTAATTGTTGTCTGAGCGACTCAGTCTAAGGTACTTTGTTAGAGCTGCCCCGGCTGACTAACACAGAAGGCTTTCCAGAAGGGACGGGATCTCAGCTGAGGGGCCGTGTGGACACGAAGATGAGGAAATTGGGTGCATGGAAACAGAGATGGGGGAAAAAGAAGAAAGCCATTCTGTGGATGGAAAGAGTGGAAGAGAAAGATGAAAGAGATCAGAAGGGCAAGCAAGGAGCAACCGGGCAATACAGAAGGAAAAACCCTCCTGTTTCACTCTAAGCAAAACGTATTGACACTTACAGATCCTTCCAGCAAACCCTGACGTTCAAAAGAGAAAGCTGTCATTCCCTGGCAGCCTTTTAAGCACCTGTCTGACAGTGTGAGGTCGTGCTCACTGTCCTCCTCACCAGTTTGCAGTTTCCTTTTCTCATTAAATCAATTAATTTTAAAACATGTCTTAAGGGGCGCCTGGGTGGCTCAGTCGGTCAAGCAGCCGACTTCGGCTCAAGTCACGATCTTGTGGTTTGTGAGTTCGAACCCCATGTCGGGCTCTGTGCTGACAGCTCAGAGCCTGGAGCCTGCTTCGGATTCTGTCTCCCTCTCTCTCTCGGCCCCTCTCCTATTCACACTCTGTCTCTCTCTGTCTCTCAAAAATAACTAAATGTTAAAAAAATTTTTTAATAAAATTAAAAAAAACAGCTCTTAAATTGAAGAGATGTCATTTACAGTCTTGTGACAGCATCAGGATGAAATCCTTCATTCATAAATATTTATTATCACCGGCTAGCAAAGCAGAAGACAGGAAGGGAAAACGGAAGAAACATGCACAGGCCTCCCACACTGCTGACATGACAGGAGAGCCCCAAAAGTCACACCCATGAAGGAGTGTCAAGATTCACAGCCTCAACCTCAGAGCCAACGGTGGGCTTGTAACAAACACAGGACGAACCATGATTTATTTGGTTACAAAAAGAAGCAGCAGAGGAGAGGCAAGAGAGGACAGGGGTGTGCGGAGACGGGAGCAGGTACGTAAGGGAATGGGGAGAAGAAACCAGAAGCATGTTTTATCTGTGATTTGCGACTAAAAGAATACAGCAGCAAAAGGAACAAACGGACAAAACCCAACAGTGCGAGGGGTGTGTCTTCACACATTTTCTCCTTCCCTTGAGGGAGTAAACCTCATCTGAAACAGAATTTAAAGCCATCATCAGTCTCTGACGCAGTTTCTTTGAGCATCTCTGTATTTTCTCCCTTCCTAAGCATAGCGAGCAATACCTGAATTCGCCAGCAGGAACTTGAGGTCAACTACATTTGCGCCCAACTACATTTGCGCCCAATTTTATGTTTCCTTACTTAATTAAAATGTATTTCCTGAGGAAAAGGCATTAGAAGGGGATTTGTTTTTTCCAGGCCTATCATTACACATGTTAGATGCCCATGAAGTATGGAAGGATGGATGAATAAATGAGCAAATGAGTGACTGGATGAATGGAGTCCATGGTTCACCCAAGGGCAGCTTGTCAATTACACACATAAATGCCCCCAAAGAACCAACCAATCTCTACTCCAGGGGAGAAAACTTTCTAAATCTACTTTCTTTCACCCATTTATTTCAATCATTTATTCCCAAATGCTATTTGGGAACTCAGTAGGCCAGACAGCAATAATAAACACAACATGATCAGGGTGCCTGGGTGACTCAGTCGACTGAGCGTCCAACTCTTGATTTCGGCTCCAGTCATGATCCCAGGGTCATGGGATTGAGTCCTACATCAGGCTCTGCACTGAGCACTGAACCTGCTTGAGATTCTCTCTCTCTCTCCCTCTCTGACCTCTTCCCCGCTTGTGTACATGCTCTCTCTCTAAAATTAAAAAAAAAAAGATAATAAAATTTAAAAAAATAATAAAATAAATACATTGTGATCAACTTATTTCATTTCATTGCATTTGGTAAGTATCCACATTATACTTTTCCCAGCAGGCTATGTGAGCTCCACAGGGGGAAAGACCTGAGGCAGTAACTTGCCAAACATCACACAACCAAAAGGTAATACAGCTAAGCTTGAATCCAGGAATCCGACTCCCAGAGCCTGAAGTTCTTATGCAGTGAGGTCTACGGCGTCTCTCTTACAGGGGCTCAGTAAATATCTGTTGAATGAAAAATTTACCTAAATACACGATCTACAACTTTGCAACACCTGGACGAGAGCAGTAATCTGTGTATTTATTTATGAATCATTACCTGAAAATGGCAAAAACCGTCCTGAAATCATTAGGAGTAAATCTGATTAAACAATAAATGCTCTGTTACAGAAAATATGGAAAGTCTAAAGAAAATAAAAATTTCTCATAATCTCACCAACCAGCAAAAAACGCTATTAGCACCTAGTATGTGTTATCCTTTTTTCCCCCGCTGCGATCACTTATTTCTTGTATTACTGGAATCATTTTTCTTAAAATTGTATCTTGAGGATTTTATCACCTCACCATACTGTTTTCAAGCATCTATGTTTTAACCGCTCCATAATGTTTCATCACTGAATGTTCTGGTGTGATCATCACCATGCTCATCATTACTTAGGCTGCTTCCAATTCTTTACAGCAATAAAGAATGCTTTCTGAAAATGCTTCTCAACAGGCTTTGTGTGGTTTCTCGTGCTCACTGGCACAAATCCCTACCACTTTAAACTAAACATGTAACTAAGGTAAAATATCTCCCCTAACGTTAGCCAAATGCAACATCAGGACGTAATTAGGGTTTATTTAGATGCTGTCTATTTCCAAACGATTAGTCTTCTTCCCACCATCTCCATCACCATATCCACCATATACATTGCAGGGAGAGCAGGAACTTTACGGACTCTTGCTCAGTTCTCCAGGGTGACGGAGGCAATGTAGGTCTATAAACAACCAGCAGCTGTGGAACAAAGTCTTCATGTGTCTGAGGAGGTGGTCACATGGCCTTGGTAAGAGGGCTGTGGTCCAGAAGAGAGTCCAGGAGAGACAAGAAGAACAAAGACCTCGGCACTAGAGGCTCGATGCCCAAAGATGATGAGGGGCAAGCTATATGTCCATGACACACCCAAGAACCAAGGATGGCACAAAACCAGGAGCCCCTTGTAGGTGCTGACATGATCAAAACCCTCAGATCCTCAGTTCTAGAACAAGTAAGATTCATCCCAGGAAGGTAAGATTTTGTTTTGTTTTGTTTTTATAGTATGGCAATTATAGTTGAGAGTTGTGTTTAGTATGGTGGGGCTTCTTTACTACCATAAACCTCCAAATGGCCATTCTTAATTCAGAGGGGGTGCCTTCGAATAGAGGCCATATAATCAAGTATTGGAAAGGAGACATGCTATCGTCTCTCAGAGATGGCGGTTCAATTAAGGAATCAGAGTGAAACTAATATAAATGTTGAGTCAATTACACCTCAACAACAACAACAAAGAGCTAAACTACTCTTACAATTTGACCAAAAAAAGAAAAACTAACGATTTGGGGAAAATCCCCTTTGAGATGAAAGCATCACATCCGCACATCGTCGAGCTATGAAGAGCTCAAACTCTCTTCAAGCTCGTTAGCGTTAAGATACACAAAGGATAGAGTTCTTATGATAAAGCACTGCTACTTGTTAGTCCTTCAGATCATATTCTGTGAGAACACCTGCCCATGCAGAGCCATGCCATCATCAATCGGATGTTGCCAACCCTCAGCTTTTCATGCAGGAAAATTTTTATATATCGGCTGCTTTACAGCCAATAGGGGCGCCTGGGTGGCTCAGTTGGTTAAGTGTCCGACTCTTGATTTTGCCTTAGATCATGATCTCACGGTGTATGAGTTCGAGCCTCGTGTCTTGGGTTTCTCTGTCTCCCTCTCTCTCTGCCTTTCCCCCACTTGCACGTGTGCTCTCTCTCAAAAGTAAATAAATAAACAAAAAAAAAAAAAAAAAAAGAAAGAAAGAAAAGAAAGAAAAATCTTAAGTTAAAAATACTTAGAATAGGGGCGCCTGGGTGGCTCAGTCAGTTAAACGTCTGACTTCAGCTCAGGTCACGATCTCGCGGTCCGT
Organism: Panthera onca; assembly: GCF_046562875.1. Lineage (NCBI taxonomy): Eukaryota > Metazoa > Chordata > Mammalia > Carnivora > Felidae > Panthera > Panthera onca. The sequence continues at coordinate 75,375,405 of NC_138340.1, read as the reverse complement.
GAGTTCAAGCCCCGCGTCGGGCTCTGGGCTGATGGCTCAGAGCCTGGAGCCTGCTTCTGATTCTGTGTCTCCCTGTCTCTCTGTCCCTCCCCCAGTCATGCTGTCTCTGTCTCAAAAATAAATAAACGTTAAAAAAAAATTTAAAAAAAGAATAGTTGTAAACCAGGAAATGGAGTTTCCATGCCCCCAAAACCCACCGAAATACTACTACTACTACTACTACTACTACTAATAATAATAATAATAACAATAAATGGAGCTATTATGAGTTTTTTCAATCTATGCTGAAAATATGTATACACAATTTTGAACCATCTTGAGGAACAATCAATAACTAAACCTGCATTTTAATTTTGATAGCATCTAAAATGTATGGGGACACTGTAACAAGTATAAATCAGAGTACCTATATACTCTATTATTTATATATTTTTCCCCTACATTATTTTGATCTAGACTTCATTGGAATTACCTCTAAAATTTTACGGATACACACTAAACACTAACTTTCCCAAGTATCTTTACACATCCTGAGATTTTAAGGAACACCAACTTTAAAACAAAACCAGTTCTTATTTATTGTTGGGGTTATTACGTACAAGTGCAAATTAAATCAACTTAGGTAACCCATTTACGTGATGTTGTAATTGCTAATGTGTAAATAAATAATCCTTCCTTTGAAAGTCATGACTACTCCCTAATGGATTTGAGCCAACATGCACCCAAATTCTGGAGCAAATAAGCTTTATCACACATGGCTGCCTGAAAAGCTAGTTGGCAAATATGGGAATGATGATGAAACTGCATCCTGACTTACTAGGACAAGGTGCTGCATTTGATTACTGATGTCTGCTGCGGGCCCCGGGCAGCACCTGCGTAGCACGTATTTCCAGGACCAGGACTGACTGCCCAATCGCACCCAGTGCCCAGTGGTGCCGAATATAAGGCACTGGCTTTGCATCAGGGCATGAGTGTGTGGCATCAGGGCACGAGTGTGTTGTTGGTACCAACAGAAGGGAACGGAGTCAGTGATTGGAGCCCTGGCACTGGAGGGGCAAGCAGCATGTAAGTAACCGCCCAAAGAAACCGGTAACTGCAACAGTAGCCCGTGTGACAGAGGAAGGGAGAGTCTCTGTGCACAGCAGTAGCAAGACGCCTCTGGGGAGCATGACCAGAGTCACAAGTCCACTCTGATGGGCGCTTCTTCTGGGCTGTGGACCCTCTATCCCAGCAAGAGGCTGAAGTGGGCTAGCTTCTCAGGATGCTGCTCCAGAAGTCCTCTGAGCTGGGGGTTCTTTCTCTCTCCCAACTAGATTCGACTGCTGCTAAAACGTCAGAAAGATCTGTTCTCAAGATACCAGAGAGGTTGTTGCCAGCTGCCTCTTGGCTCACTGGGAAGAATTCACCTAAACCAACATTGGTTGTTTCTACAACTAAAAGAAGTGAAGACATCCATGGAAGACAGCCAGAGACAGGCTGCACTCGCTACTGTCCAACAAATACTCCTTGGTCTCTGATCCACCTCCTTCCGCCTCTGTGTTTCTGTCTGCTCTCTCGTCTCCTTAGGTGCTGCTCTCTCTCTCCCTTCCCCCTCCCCCCATGTGCAAACAAGCCACTGAGCACTCAGCCTCTGCATCTGACACAACTATTACACAAAAACAGTTTTAATTAAACTCTTACCACATGTCAGGTATGGTGCTAAGTGATTTACACGTATTATCTCATTTAATCTCCTAAACTAGCATCGTCCAATAGAAATATAATGTGAGCCACGTACGTACTCCTATATTTGTACTGTATGTTTTTGAGTAGTCACATTAAAAAAATTAAAAGGGGCACCTGAGTGGCTCGGTCTGGTTAAGCGTCCGACTCTTGATTTCAGCTCAGGTCACAATCTCATAGTTCATGGGATCGAGCCCCCCAGCAGGCTCCATGCTCACAGCACAGAGCCTGCTTGGGATTCTCTCTCGCCCTCTATCTCTGCCCATTCCCCATGCACGTGCATGCATTCTCTCTCTCCCTCTCTCTCTCTCTCTCTCTATCAATAAATAAAATAAACTTAAAAAAATTAAAAGACATTTAAAATTAATTTAAATAGTATTTCATTTAACCCGATATTTTAAAAATACTATCATTTTAATATGTAACCAATACAAAAATTTAATGAGATATTCGCATTTTTGTGCCCTACTGTGCACCATATTTTTGTACCAATCTTGTACCGTGTTCTTTATACAAATTTTCCAAGTGCAGATTTTACATTTATAGCCCATTTCAGATCTACTAGCTGTATCCTTAATACTTAATAGCCACATGTGACTAGTGGCTACCATATTGGGCAGCACAGATCCAAACAATGGGTGATATAAATGCCATTACTACTGAGTTATACAGAAACCAATGCTTAGAAAGGCCCAAGATCACACACCAGGGTGGGGATGAGAGCCAAATCCAGGTCTGCCCAGAAACAAAGCCCATGTTGTTAACCATAACCATACTGCCTGTAGAAGACACATATTTTCACATTACACTATAAAATGGTACTGTAACTTAATAACCCAATCCTCATCTATTTTGGCTAATAAATATAATCTGCATAATATGATCACTGAGAAATACTTTATGCTACCTAAAACAAAAATTTTAAACCCAGCAATGACTTTATGCATAAACACTCCCATCAGATTATTGAGAAAAAGAAAAAGAAATGCCCCCAAACTGGCAAACTGCCAAGTAAGGACCATGCGACATGAATGCATTTTATAATCATAAAAAGTATTTTTTTTAATCACCATACACTAAGAAACTAATGCCAGCTAACATTTTCATGTAAGTGGCTTACGTTTATACATGTCGTTGTATCTGTTTATAGTACAAATACTGTATTTCTACGCTTATAATAAATTAATACCAGCTCACATTACATGAAAAGCAGAACCACCTAAGAGAAGTACCCGACATTAGTGCAAAACACATTCGAACTGAAATGGGGTGGAGCCGTGCCAAGTAACATAATAATGGAGGGAATAGGGCTTCTTCCACTTTCTATTGGTCAGCTTATAGACAAGAATATGCAGGGGCACCTGGGTGGCTCAGTCGGTTAAGTGTTCAACACAGTTTCAGCTCAGGTCATGATCTCACAGTTCGTGGGTTCGAGCCCCATGTCAGGCTCTGTGCTGACAGCGTGGAGCCTGCTTGGGACTCTCTCTCTCTCCCTCTCTCTCTACCCCTCCCCTGCTTGTGCTCTCTCCCTCTCTCTCAAAAATAAATGAATAAACATTAAAAAAAAAAAAGAATATGGAAAAACTTTTTTTTTTTTAAGAAATTTGCAGAGAAGTCAAAATTCAGAAAGGCTTGGGACAAAACACAAATCTGGGCTCAGGGGTCTACCGGGAGAGGTAGGGTGGTTATGGGTGCCAATCTGAGTGGACAACCACAGCACCAGAGGTGGTAGAAAAGTTGCATGTGTGTGTCATTTGAGGCATTCTTTATTTGTTCTTTTTTTCTTAATATAGAGATGGAAGCAATTTTCATGAAACAGGAAAACAAAATGTCCCAATTATGTTACATTTGTAAGGCCATAAGTTTCTTGGGAATAAATGGCTGAAACCAGTGAGTTACATTTGTTCAATCTAAATGGTAATTCTCCATGACAGCACAAATTTTACATAACGCTGTGCACAGTGCAAATGGATATTCAAGTAGATTCTTAGCAGTGCAGCCTGCCTGGAAATTGCCCTAATGAGTCCTGGAAATTGGGAGGTCCTGGACTCCCAAGCCCATTGGCAAGGCTCAGTCTCAACCCAAAGCAAGCCCTCTGGTGAAGAAAGCATGCTGAAGGAAAGAACAAAAAGAAGATTTTCACAAGAAGTAATGCATCCCACATTAGCAATGGAAACTAGGTGGTGGGGTCGGTCTTCAAGCTTCTCACTGGCATTATTGCTGATTAGTGACATGATCTATCATCATCCAGAATCCAGCCAGGTCAGTTGAGAGCTGGTGTCGGTATGAGTCAGAAAAACACAAACTGTTTCTTATATTTATTAGATAAGGGGCGGAGGAGCTGAGATACAGTGACGTATTGCAAAGACTAGCAACTGTGGGCAGCTGCTCCCACACCTAGGCTGGAGAGACACAGGGAGGAGGGGATGTCATGAATGAGCCCAGAAGCCAAGGTCACTTGACAGAAGCTGGCACCACAGGAGGCCAGCCCATGGGGACGCTGGATCCAGGAAGGACACACAGCTACAGCTAAAGAAGCCCCCCCACCCAGGTGAAGTGGGAGGGAAATGCCCAAGTTTTTCCCTCCCGCCCACCCTCCAACCTTCTAACAGTGCCTTCCATTGGCCAATCCCAGCAGGAAGCCTGGGAAGTGTAGCCTGCAGGGTCCAGCCCCTCCAAGGCACATGGCAGAGAAAGGGGAGCATCTGGCCCAGAGGAAGGTATCTGAAGGCAAGCAGGCCCAGGACCCATGTGGTACCTGAACTGCATCACAAGATTACTGTCCTCAGTTCCAAGAAATCACTTCCCTGCAATCTGCTTTGCTGTCGTGCCCGCGGCCCATACAAAGACAGTGAAGTCCATCATCACCATCAGTACTGGTAACAGTAACAAAACGGTGCCAAGATCGCTCTTCATTCAGCAGCGCCTGGGTGGCTCAGTCGGTTGAGCATCTGACTTCGGCTCAGGTCACGATCTCACGGTTTGTGAGTTCGAGCCCTGCGTTGGGCTCTGTGCGGACAGCTCAGAGCCTGAAGGCTGCTTTGGATTCTGTGTCTCCCTCTCTCCGCTCCTCCCCCACTTGTACTCTGTCTCTCTCTCATTCTCTCTCTCAAAAATAAATAAACATTAAAATAAAAAGAAAACATTGCTGTTCATTCTGTTACCCATAAGGACCCACTTTTGAAGACTCCGAAGAGAAATTTTTCTGTTCTCCTTGTCAAAACTATCTGTACCCTAAGTAATCAGGTAGATCTGGGTTCATAGACACTGCATGGCGAAACTGCCCCGCCTTCCTACTACTTTGCCTTGTCAATCACAGCCGCACGGCACCTGGACCTTAACCTCTCTACACGGTTTCTACTCTATCTTCTCCGATTTTTAAAATTTGCTAGCTTGCACTTTTTACATTGCTGTAAGCTGACTTCAACCATTTATAATACAGGCAGGAAAGAAAGACATACGTGTATATACACATGCACTCATATATAAGTGTATGCATAATTTTGAATATGGGAATTGTAAATATTTATACTTTGCTTTGTTGACTTAGCCAATACAGACATTAGTGTTTATGTAAATGTATCAGTCTTTTGTAGTTTCTTACACTGACTGCATGCTCAATTAAGGGAGGCTTTTCCAATTTTAAGATCAGATAAGTATTAATTTATATTGCCTCCTGTTTATGACTTAAATAATATATAAATCATAATAATAATAGTAGTAACAGTGAAAAATTATAATAATCACAAACATAATAGGAAACATAACGTTAAATTTTTTTTTAATGTTTATTTATTTTTGAGAGAGGGAGACACAGAATCTGAAGCAGGTTCCAGGCTCTGAGCTGGCAGCACAGAGCCCAATGCGGGACTTGAACCCATAAACTGCAAGATCATCATGACCTGAGCCAAGTTGGACAATTAACCAACTAAGCCACCCTGGCACCCCGGCAAACATAATATTAATAGGAAACAACTGTATGGAGCCTGCTTTTGCCAGATACTGTTCTAAATCACAGTTCTAAATAGTAACTAATATAGTAACGCATTTTAGTTCTCACATCTGAGGTAGTTACTATTATCCCCATTTACAGATGAGACAATGGAGACCTGCAGCAGTGAAGTCACTTGACCAAAGTCCCTCAGCTAGTAAGTGGCAGTGCTGGGATCTGAACCCCAGATGGCTGGCCCTAGGCTTGCAGCGCTCAAACACAGCCACCTGCTGTCTCTGAGATGGATGTGGACGTAGTGTCCCACAAAGACCTGAAGTTCTTTTTCTCTTTCCTGAGGAGTCGGCTAAGAATCCTAGCAACATTAGTGAATCATCCTTATTTCTCACAATTAGTGATGTCAACTCTATCACATATATTCTTATCTTCCTTGCCATCACAGATGTGCGAGACAACGGAGAAGAAACGGACGCACGGGCCTCTGGTGAGGTCCCTGTCCAGCTGCGGGATCCTCGGGACACAAATGAACACTCGTAACGTCGCTGAAGGTCCGAATTCCAGCCAGCTAGCGCTCTCCTTAGGGTCTGCCCAAATTGCAAGACTGAGGACACTGCAAGACTGACAACAGCTGATGTTCGCGTGGCCTTTGCCGCTTGTAAGAGGGAAATGGCTGGCCTGGAAAGTGTGACAACAAACAAAAACCCCTACCTATTACAAAGATAACTGTCAACAGGACAAAGAAAAGAATGGCAGCAGTTACCCACGTTATCTTTAGGTGACAGGACAATGGGCGAGTTCTTTCTTCTATTTTTTTCTAGGCTTTCCAAATTTCTGTAATTAGCATTCGTTTCCTATTACCCAAATAAAAAGTCATTGCTACAACACTTCACAGGGACTGAACAGTGCCAGTAAACCCAGATCCCAGGTTTCCTGTCGCCTCCTTCATCTGTGAACAGATGTGCTTTGGCCCTATTCTGCATAGACCCCTCCTTCGGGCACTGGGAATAAAGAACAAAAAAAAAAACAGTTTGCATCTTCTCTGTAATAATTTTGATTTTTTAATGCAGAAACTATAGTCCTAAATATTTGGGTTTTTTTTTAATTTTTTTAACGTTTTTATTTATTTTTGAGACAGAGAGAGAGAGAGCATGAACGGGGGAGGGGCAGAGAGAGAGGGAGACACAGAATCGGAAGCAGGTTCCAGGCTCTGAGCCATCAGCCCAGAGCCTGACTCGGGGCTGGAACTCATGGACCGCGAGATCGTGACCTGAGTTGAAGTCGGACGCCTAACCGACTGAGCCACCCAGGCGCCCAATATTTGTGTAATTAAACGTTAATTTGTAAAATGTTTATACACGAACAAAACAGACAGCCAACATTAGATGTCAAAGCCAGGATGCTACGAGAAGTCACCAAAGGGCAGCCTGACCCTCTTTCCACCTTGCCTGCCTCTTGCTTCTCCACACGTGCCCAGCCTCCCCTGCCCACCTTCCCTCTGGGTTTCGAGCTGCTCACCTGGGATCAGAGCCAGAGCCGGTAGCTGCCTGCCTGCCATCTCTAAACCTGACAGGGATACAGCCCCAGAGGCGCCACCTGTGACTTCCTCCAGCCACTGCTGTCGCTTTTAGTCACCATCCCTAAATTACTCTTACAAAGAAACTTCTAAATTGACACATTATCTTATAAGCCTCGTCTTATCCTGGTCTGGATGGCCAGTAGAATTCTTTCATAGTTCTACGGGCGCCTGGGTGGCTCAGCCGGTTGAGCGTCTGAGTCTTGATTTCAGCTCAGGTCATGTGCTCACAGTTCATGGGTTCAAGCCCCGCGTCAGGCTCTGTGCTGACAGCTCTGTCAGCTGACAGCTGTCAACACAGAGCCACCTCAGGATCCTCTCTCTCCCCCGCTCTGTCTGCCCTACCCCCACTCATACAGTGGTTCTCTCTTTCCCTCGCTCTCGCTCTCTCTCTCAAAATAAATAAATAAATGTTAAAAAATACTTTAAAAATTATTTTTAAAAAGATCGCAGTTCTAAAGGACATAACTGATAAATAAATGCCTTTACAAAAAGCCTTTGATGGGGCCATCTAATGACGGAGAACCCAAAACCTTCCAAAGGAGCCCATGCCTCTTTGGAAAACTCTAATGGAAGGTAGGAAGGAAGAAAGGGAAAGAAGGAAGGGAAGGAAGGAGGGAGGGAACAAAATAAAACCTTCCTAATATTGAGCTCCACAACTCATGTGTGTCATTCCTCTTTACTGGTTCCCCCAGGTTGTCATTTCAGGGCAGAACTAACCCCTTTGCCCCATGACAGCCCCTCAAATGTTTGATTTAATATCCTCCAATATTAAATTCTGGCAATTTCCCTTATAATGTGTTAACTGTTCAGTCTTCATTATTTTTTCTTGTTTTCATACTTACCCACCTGAGAATACCTAGAATGAGCCATTCAGGGTCTTCTGGGAAATCATCGGAGTGAGAATTAACAGCCAGACAATGCTCGTCTTACCGACCAACTCAGAATTTATAGGACCAAAGGCAAAAGGATGGAGCATAGAAGGTCGCCCATCATTCTTCCCCATTTGTATTTCTGAGAAAATGTTAAAAGGGCAGAACCCCCAGCCTCCTGCCTCAGAGATCTCCACTTAAATCTCTCCTGTGTCTAGCACAAGGAAAATGTGGGGCGCACACAGCATGCGGGTGTGAACATGGACTACGAGACTGACGTTGGACTCTGTCATGTAACAGTGGGGTGACCTGGGGCAAGTCACCTAACTTTTCTGGAAGCAGCTCCCTCACCTATAAAAGGGAAATGATAAAATCTACCTGAGAAGGCTGCTTTGAGAAACCAAATGAAGTAATACGTAGAAGGCTCACACTATGCTCGTAACACCTAGTTGCTGCTGTTATTATTTCCTGAGGAAGATATGATCCGGTTCCGGTCTTCTGTCCTAGTCTCTTCTAGACTACACACAGACCACCTTTGCCAGAGTGTGGGAAATTTGGAAATAGTTTTTTTTTAAGTTTGTTTATTTTAAGAGAGAGCGAGCAAGTGTGCTCAAGTGAGCAGGGGAGGGGAATATAGAAAGGGAGAGAGAGAGAATCTCAAGCAGGCTCCATGCTGGCAGTGTAGAGCCTGACATGGGGCTCGATCTCACAAGCCATGAGAACACGGCCTGAGCCGAAGTCAAGAGTCAAACGCTCAACTGACTAAGCCACCCAGGCGCCCCTGGAAATCGATTTTTATGTGCAGTAATAAGCAGAAGACACACTACTTCCAGCTTAGAAGTTCATTACAGCTTAAAAAAATGCCACTACACAAACAATACCCAAAACCTCATTTTAAAACCCTGAAGGAACATGACAAACAAGCTGGGCTATGGATGAATGCACCCTCGTGGCACACAGTATTCAAGCTGCATGCATCGAAGACCAATCACCCCACTCCTGGGGTTTCCCTCTTCCTCCTCGAACCTGTCAGTTACAGGTTTGCATGCCAGTCCTCCCTTCTCCATATGCAGATGCCAAGTACTGGAATCTACTGGAAAGGACAGCCCTCCACTGTAAACTAACGCATTCACATTCTCACTTAGAGGTTTCATTCCCTCCTGAGCCTGATTAGCACACAAGTCAGCTGCAAAGAATTCTGGGATAGAGACCAAGTTCCCTGAAGGCAGAAACATCACTTTTTTTGTTTTTTTCCTGAAGATCAACCCTCAGCGCAGTGCCTCATACACTGCAGAAGGCAAAGAACAGTTGTTGAACAAATGAGAGAGAGAAAAACAGAGAGAAACAGAGACAAACCAGTAAAGGAGAATGGGATGGATGAAAGGAGGGAAGAAGGGAGAAAGGAAAAATGAATGAATGAATCAAGTAATGCCAATGACAGCTCTCGGAAGCCAGCCCTATCGCCCTCTCCTAGCAAATTCCAAGGGCTTAACGCTGGAAACAGGCACAGTTACTGTGCTAACTATGCAGGTCTGCTATGAATGACCAGAGACACAATACTCTGTCTAGTAATAAACGACAGAGATTGGGCTGAGATCACTTGCTGACACTGTCACACAGAACCAGGGAGGCCCTGTCTTCTGATAGATGATGCCCTTCAAGTCACCTTCAAAGCTTTGCAGAAGAAAATCACCCCCACTACAGCAAAGTCAGAAAGACATCAGGAATAACCCAGTATGCCCTCACTCCTTAGAGTTCATTCCCCCACCGCTGAACTGGCAGTCAATAAGCAAGCAAGAAGAGAGTCTGGTTTCTCTACCCCCTACCCGGACAAAGAACAGGTGCTAAAATGAGTCCTCATTGCAGGACAAGAGATGAGCAGGTAGGGTTGCCAGATTTAGCAAATAAAAATATATGCCGTATTTGGAACATACATACACTACAACAATTTGTAAAGATCCTTAGTTTATGGAAGTTACATAGTGCCCATTTTATATTAGAATTTTAACTGAAGAATATTTTAAATATTTTATGAATCCATTTAAGTAACAATAAACCCATCACATATCAATCTAAATAACATACATTATGACATTATGCAGCTTTTTATTTCTACAGGTCTGCAAATCCTTTTGCTGTCTGGCTTAAAAGACAATAGTTGTATTCTCACATCTGTTTCGGCATTCCATCTGTTGAGATACCAGTCTCTGGAAAACTCCATTGCATATTGGTAGAAGACTAATAAAAGCAAACAGTATCTTGGTATAATTAGAAAAATTGGGGCGCCTGGGTGGCTCAGTCGGTTAAGCATCCAACTTTGGCTCAGGGCATGATCTCACAGTTCGTGGGTTCGAGCCCCACGTCAGGCTCTGTGCTGACAGCTCAGAGCCTGGAGACTGCTTTGGATTCTGTGTTTCCCTCTCTGCCTCTTCCCCGCTTATACTCTCTCTCTCTCTCAATCTCTCAAAAATAAATAAACATTTTTTTAAAAAGGATAATAGCTAGAGAGTCTTAATATTTATAGCCAAATCCCGACACCTGAATTTCACATTGTGCTCGTCTCTCACCAAACCTTTTAAGTAATTTATGCACTGGGAAAGAGCAGTTCACAAAGGGCCAAGAGAATGCACACAGTGTAAGATGGGCCCCGGAGCTGCAAGGGAACATTTATGTTAAAAGCTAGCCTAATGAGAATCTCCAAAACGACCGGTCTACCTTCGATGCCCATATACATTTACACATTTTCCTGACAGTACTTCATCAATTCTATGTAGGTAAAATATCCTCCTAGATTTTGTTCCCATTTTGAAAAAAAACAAAACAAAACATTTAATGACAGGACCTTTCTACTTCATTTTTATGTCTTTCTCTTCCTAGTTAGAGATCAGCGGAAAAATAAAAGAATGTAACGTATATTAGTAAAGGCTCATCACTGTACTCATGAGCTCTCCCGATGAGATGTTGCAAGAACAAAAGGTTCTGTATCCCAGTAAGTATAGGCCACAATAAGAAACATTACAGGGGCATCTGGGTGGCTCAGTAGATTAAGCATCCAGCTTAGGCTCATGGTCTCATGGTTCATGAGTTTGAGCCCCACATCAGGCTCTGGGCTGACAACTCGGAGGCTGGAGCCTGCTTCAGATTCTGTGTCTTCCTCTCTCTCTGCCCCTCCCCTGCTTGTGCTCTGTCTCTGTCTCTCTTTCAAAAATAAATAAACACTGAAAAAAAATTTTAAAGAAACATTACAACCCACATTTCCTTCTTACAGATTTACAATGCACAATAGCAAAATGAAGGCGCCGGGAAAAGCAGAAGCTTTAATTGGCTGTTTCCCAAATAATCTTGAACCTCCCCACATTTTGCATGATATCCATGGACACTGCCAAACCCTCACAGCTCTCTGGACAGTACCTTCTGAAATATCAAACCTGGGGTGTAAAAGCCCAGGGGTGATAGGCATTGTACCCTGGATGGACGGACCAGATCTGTGGCTAGGGATGTTTTCCCTCAGCCAGTATCCTATAGGAGCCTGGAATAGTCACCCTCCTTATGAGTGCTGTTATCTGAACACAAGAAGGTAGAAGATGATGGTGATGACACCATCAAAGATGGTGTCACCAAAGATGAAAGATGACACCCTGGTATAGCTGTACTCATTCTCAAAGCAGAGTCCCAACACTGAAGTTACCACACTACAAAATCAATCTATGCCTAAGGTATCTAACCATGTAGCTATGAGTTTATACTTTAACCTCAACCTGTAATTTGGGTCTTCCTATAATCAAAGTTATCTCTTAATCTAAAGGACATTTTATTTTATTATTATTTTTTTCAATATATGAAATTTATTGTCAAATTAGTTTCCATACAACACCAAGTGCTCATCCCAAAAGGTGCCCTCCTCAATACCCATCACCCACCCTCCCCTCCCTCCCACCCCCCATCAGCCATCAGTTTGTTCTCAGTTTTTAAGAGTCTCTTATGCTTTGGCTCTCTCCCACTCTAACCTCCTTTTTTTTTTCCTTCCCCTCCCCCATGGGTTTCTGTTAAATTTCTCAGGATCCATATAAGAGTGAACACATATGGTATCTGTCTTTCTCTGTATGGCTTATTTCACTTAGCATCACACTCTCCAGTTCCATCCACGTTGCTATAAACGGCCATATTTCATTCTTTCTCACTGCCACATAGTACTCCATTGTGTATATAAACCACAATTTCTTTATCCATTCATCAGTTGATGGACATGTAGGCTCTTTCCATAATTTGGCTATTGTTGAGAGTGCTGCTATAAACATTGGGGTACAAGTGCCCCTATGCATCAGGAGGGCATGTATCCCTCCTGTATCCCTTGGATAAATTCCTAGCAGTGTTATTGTGGGTCATGGGGTAGATAGATTTTTAAATGTTTGAGGAACCTCCACACTGTTTTCCAGAGTGGCTGCACCAATTTGCATTCCCACCAACAGTGCAAGTGGGTTCCCGTTTCTCCACATTCTCGACAGCATCTATAGTCTCCTGATTTGTTCATTTTGGCCACTGTGACTGGCGTGAGGTGGTATCTGAGTGTGGTTTTGATTTGTATTTCCCTGATGAGGAGCCTGTTGGCCATCCGGATGTCTTCTTTAGAGAAGTGTCCATTCATGTTTTCCACCCATTTCTTCACTGGGTTATTTGTTTTTCGGGTGTGGAGTTTGGTGAGCTCTTTATAGATTTTGGATACTAGCCCCTAAAGGACATTTTAAATGTACATATGATTTTGAATAGTCTCTGAAAATTCAGAGTTTAGAATTAACTAACCCTATTAACCTTTGATATTTTCCATCCTTTCTCGATCTGAAGAGATGAAATACAGTTTACTTCCCACTCATTCATTCACTGAACAAGTATTTATTGAGAGTCTAGAACATGGCAGGCACATGCTTGGCACTGAATAGCAATACAGGAAACAGATAAAGTGCTGCCTTAATAGATTTTTCAGCTGTGGCTGGAGAGAAGACAGAACTTTTTTTTTTTTTTTTTAATTCCAGTATAGTTAACATACAGTTATGTTAGTTTCATGTGTTCATTACTCAGGGCTCATCATGATAAGTGTACTCTTAATCCCCTTCACCCATTTCATCCATCCCCCCACAGTGACCTACCCTCTCGTAGGTCAGTTTGTTCTCTATAGTTCAGGGTCTGTTTTGGGGTTTGTCTCCTTTCTCCTTTGCTCATTTGTTTTGTTTCTTAAATTCCACACATGAGTCAAATCATATGGTATTTGTCCTTCCCTGGCTGACTTACTTCACTTATCATCATATTCTACAGATCCATCCATGTTGTTGCAAATGGAAAAATTTCATTCTTCTTTAAGGCTCAATAATACTCCATTGTACACACGTCATACCACTCTTTATCCATTCGTCTATCAATGGACACTTGGGTTGGTTCCATAATTTGGCTACTATAAATAATGCTGCAATAAACATAGGGGTGCATATATCTTTCCAAATTAATGTTTCATATTCTTTGGGTAAACAGCCACTACTGGAATTACTGGGTCTTCAGATAATCCTATTATTCATTTTTTCAGGAAACTCTGTATGTTTTCCACAGTTGGCTGCACCAGTTTGCATTCCCACCAACAGTGCACAGGGGTTTCTTTTTCTCCACATCCTTAACACTTGTTATTTCATGTGTTTTTTGTTTTACCCATTCTGACAGGTGTGAGATGATATCGCATTGAGATTTTGATCTGCGTTTCCCTGATGTAGTGATGTTGAGCATCTTTTCATGTGCCTGTTGGCCACCTGTATGTCTTTGGGGAAATGTCTGTTCATGTCTTCTGCCCATTTTTAATTGGATTATTTGGGGTTAAGCTGTATAAGTTCTTTATGTATTTTGGTACATATCATTTGCATACGTCATCTGCAAATAATCTTCTCCCATTCAGAAGGTTGTCTTCTACTTTTGTTGTCCTTTGCCGTGCAGAAGCTTTTAATTTTGATGTAGTCCCAATAGTTTATTTTTGCCTCAGGAGACATATCTACAAAATTTTTGCTATGGCCAATATCAGATAAATTACTGCCTGTGCTCTATTCTAGGATTTTTATGGTTTCACGTCTCACATTTAGGCCCTTAATCTGTTTTTTTTTAATATAATTTCTCAAGTTGGCTAACATACAGTATGTGTGTGTGTGTGTGTGTGTGTGTGTGTGTGTGTGTATATATATATATATATATATATATATATATATATAGCGTGCTCTTGGTTTTGGGGGTAGATTCCTGTGTTTCATTGCTTACATACAACACCCAGTGCTCCTCCCAACAAGTGCCCTCGTCAATGCCCATCACCCATTTTCCCCTCTCCCCCAACCCATCAACCCTCGGTTTGTTCTCTATATTTAAGAGTCTCTTATGGTTTGCCTCCCTCTCTGTTTGAAACTATTTTCTCCCCTTCCTTTCCCCCATAGTCTTCTGTTAAATTTCTCAAGTTCCACATATGAGTGAAAATGTATCATATCTGTCCTTCTCTGACTGACTTATTTGACTTAGCATAATACCTTCCAGTTCCATTAACATCGTTACAAATGGAAGGATTTCATCCTTTCTCATTGCCGAGTAGTATTCCATTGTATATATAAACCACATTTTCTTTATCCATTCATCAGTTAATGGACATTTCCGTAATTTGGCTATTGTTGAAAGCACTGCTATAAACATTGGCATACCTGTGCCCCAATGAATCAGCACTCCTATATCCTTTGGATAAATTCCTACTAGTGCTGGGCCGTAGGGTAGTTCTATTTTTAATTTTTTGAGGAACCTCCATACTGTTTTCCAGAATGGCTGCACCAATTTGCATTCCCACTAACAGTGCAAGAGGGTTCCCGTTTCTCCACATCCTCGCCAGCATCTGTTGTTTCCTGAGTTAATTTTAGCCACTCTGACTGGTGTGAGGTGGTATCTCAGTGTGGTTTTGATTTGTATTTCCCTGATGATGAGTGATGTTGAACATCTTTTCAAGAGTCTGTTAGCCATTTGGACTTCTTCTTTGGAAAAGTGTCTATTCATGTCTTCTGCCTATTTCTTCACTGGATTATTTGTTTTTTGTGTGTTGAGTTTGGTAAGTTCTTTATAGATTTTGGTTACTGACCCTTTATCTGATATGTCATTTGCAAGTATCTTCTCCCGTTCTGTTGGTTGCTTTTTAGTTTTGTTGATTGCTTCCTTTGCAGTGCAGAGGCTTTTTATCTTGATGAGGTCCCAATAGTTCATGTTTGCTTTTATTTCCCTTGCCTTCGGAGATGTGTTGAGCAAGAAATTGCTGTGGTTGAGATCAAAGAGGTTGTCGCCTGCTTTCTCCTCTAGGGTTTTGATAGTTTCCTGTCTCACATTTAGGTCTTTCATCCATTTTGAGTTTATTTTTGAGTATGGTGTAAGAAAGTGGTCCTGTTTCATTCTTCTGCATGTTGCTGTCCAGTTCTCCCAGCACCATTTGCTAAAGAGACTGTCTTTTTTCCACTGGATACTCTTTCCTGCTTTATCAAAGATTAGTTGCCCATACATTTGTGGGTCCCATTCTGGGTTCTGTATTCTATTCCATTGGTCTATGTGTCTGTTCTTGTGCTAGTACCATTCTGTCTTGATGATTGTAGCCTTGTAGTAGAGGTTAAAGTCCGGGATTGTGATGCCTCCCAATTTGGTTTTCTTTATCAACATAACTTTGGCTATTAGGGGTCTTCTGTGGTTGCATACAAATTTTAGGATTATTTGTTCTAGCTTTGAGAAGAATGACAATTTTGATTGGGATTGCACTGAATGTGTAGATCACTTTGGGTAGTATTAACATTGTAACAATATTTGTTCTTCCAATCCATGAGCATGGAATGTTTTTCCATTGTTTATCTTTGTGTATAGTGTAAGAAAGTGGTATAGTTTCATTCCTTTGCATGTAGCTGTCCAGTTTTCCCAACACCATTTGTTAAAGAGACTTTTTTCCCCATTGCATATTCTTGTCCACTTTGTCGAAAATTACTTGGCCATATAATCATGGATTAATTTCTGGGCTATCTGTTCTGTTCCACTGATCTATTTTTGTGCCAGTACCACTGTATTTTGATTAATACAGCTTTGTCTTATATCTTGAAATCTGGGATTGTGATATCACCAGTTTTGTTCTTCTTTTTCAAGACTGTTTTGGCTATTCAGGGTCTTTTATGGTTCTATACAAATTTTAGGATGGTTTGTTCTAGTTCTGTGAAAAAATGCTACTTTGATATTTTGATAGGGATTGCATGAAATGTGCCGATTGCTTTGGGTAGTATGGACATTTAAAACATATTTGTTCTTCTAATCCATCAGCATGGAATGTCTTTACATTTGTTTGTGTCATCTTCAATTCCTTTCGTCAATATTTTATAGTTTTCAGAGTACAGGTGTTTCACCTCCTTGGTTAAGTTTATTCCTAGGAATTTTATTATTTTGGGGGTAATTCTAAATGGGATTGTTTTCTTAATTTCTCTGTTATTTCATTATTAGTGTGTAGAAATGCAATGGATTTCTGTATATTGATTTTTGTACACTGAGACCTTACTGAATTCATTTATCAGTTCTAATTGTTTTTTAGTGGAATCTTTAGGGTTTTCTATACATTTATATCATGTTATCTGCAAACAGTGCAAGTTTTACTTCTTCCTTACCAACTTGAATGCCTTTCTTTCTTTTTCTTGTCTGATTATTTGTGCCTAGGACTCCAGTACCATGTCGAATAAAAGTGATGAAAGTAGACATCCTTGTCTTGTCCCTCCCTGACTTTATGGGAAAAGCTCTCAGTTTTTCACCATTTAATACGATGTTAGCTGTGGATTTTTCATATACAGCCTTTATTATGTTGAGGTATGTTCCCTTTAAACCTACTTGGTTGAAGATTTTATCATGAATGGATGTTATACTTTGTCAAATGCTTTTACTGCATCTGTTGAAATGATCATATGGTTTTTACCCTTTCTCTTGTCGATATGATGTTATCACATTGGTTGTCATATAGTGAACCACTCTTGCATCCCAGCAATAAGTCCCACTTGATTGTGGTGAATGATCTTTTTAGTGTATTGTTGAATGTGGTTTACTAATATTTTATTCAAGACTTTTTGCATCTACGTTCATCAGAAATACTTGTCTGTAATACTTTTTTGCAGTGTTTTTATCTGGTATTGATATCAGGGTAATGCTGGCCTCACAGAATTAAATTGGGAGTTTTCCTTTCTCTTCTATTTTTTGCAACAGTTTGAGAAGAAGAGTATTAACTCTTCCTTGAATGTTTGGTAGAATTCATCTGGTCCTGGACTTTTGTTTGTTGGGAGTTTCTTGATTATTTTCTTTTTTTATGTTTTTACCATTTATTTATTTTAAGACACAGAGAGAGAGAGAGCATGAGCAGGGGAAAGGCAGAGAGGCAAGACACAGAATCCAAAGCAGGCTCCAAGCTCTGAGCTGTCAACACAGAGCCTGACGCAAGGCTCAAACCCATGAACTGTAAGATCATGTCCTGAGCTGAAGGTGGCCGCTTAACCGACTGAGCCACCCAGGCACCCCGGGAGTTTCTTGATTATTAACTCTATTTCACTGCTGGTAATTCGTCTGTTCAAATTTTCAACTTCTTCCTGATTCAGTTGTGGGGCATTATATGTTTCTAGGAATTTATCCATTTTTTCTAGGTTGTTCAATTTGTTGGCATATAATTTTTCACAATATTCTCTTACAATCCTTTGTATTTCTGTGGTGTTGATTGTTACTTCTCCTCTTTCATTTCTGATTTTGTTTATTTGAGTTCTTTCTCTCTCTTTTTTTCTGAGTCTGGCTAGAGGCTTACCAATATTGATCTTTTCTTTTTTTAAATCTGTCTACTCCATTATCTTCACCACCACTCTTTTTTGTTTGTTTGTTTGTTTGTTTTTTGTTTTTTAGTGGTTACTTATTTTGGGGGAGAGAGAGAGAGAGAGAGAGGTGAGAGCACGCACAGGGGAGGGGCAGAGAGGGAGAGAGAGAGAATCCCAAGAAGCTTTGCACTATCAGCACAGAGCCTGACACAGGGCTCAAACCAACAAATCACGAGATCATGACCTGAGCCAAAATCAAGAGTTAGACACTGAAAAGATAGTGCTACCCAGGCACCCTTGATTTTTTTCTAAGTAATAGTTACTGGTTTCATTGATCTGTTTTATTGAGGGTTTTTTGTTTGTTTCTATTTTATTTCTGCTCTTATCTTTAGTATTTCCTTCATTTTACTGGTTTTGGGTTTTATTTGTTCCTTTTCTAGCTCCCTTAGGTGTAAAGTTAGGTTGTTCATTTGAGATTTCTTCTTTCTTCTTGAGTTAAGCTTGTATTGCTATACACTTTCCCGTCAGGAGAGCTATTGCTGCATCCCAAGGATTTTGGACCATTGTGTTATTTTCATTTGCTTCCATGTATTTTTTTTCACTTCCTCTTTGATTTCTTGGTTGACCCATTCCTTTTTTAGTAGCATGTTATTTAATCTCCATGTATTTGTGCTCTTTCCAGACTTTTTCTTGTGGTTGATTTCTAATTTCATACCTTTGTGGTCAGAAAAGATGATCATTTTTTAATTTATTGAGACTTGTTTTGTGGCATAATATTTAATTTATTCAGAAGAATGTTCCATGTGCACTTGAAAAGAATGTGTACTCACTTGTTTGGGGATGGAACGTTCTGAATATACCTGTCAGATCCATCTGGCCCAATGTGTCATTCAAAGCCACTGTTTCCTTGTTGATTTTCTGTTGGATGACCTATCCACTGATGTAAGTGGGATGTTAAAGTCCCCTACTATTACTGTATTGCTATCAATTACTTCTTTCATGTTTGTTATTAGCTACTTTATGTATATAGTGCTTCCATGTTGGGTGCATAAATATTTTAATTGTTTTATCTTCTTTTTGGATTACTCCCTTTATGATTACATAGTGTCCTTCTTTGTCTCTTGTTACAGTCTCTGTTTTTTGTTGTTGTTTGTTTATTTGTTTTAGTTTTTACAGTCTTCTTTTTTTAATTTTTTTTTTAATGTTTATTTATTTTTGAGACACAGAGAGACAGAGCATGAATGGGGGAGGGTCAGAGAGAGAGGGAGGCACAGAATGTGAAGCAGGCTCCAGGCTCTGAGCTGTCAGCACAGAGCCCAACGCGGGGCTCGAACTCACGGACTGTGAGATCATGACCTGAGCCGAAGTGGGACGCTTAACCGACTGAGCCACCCAGGCACCCCTGTTTTTACAGTCTTTAAGTCTATTTTGTCTGATGGAAGTATTGCTACCCTTTTCTGTTTTAAAGTCTATTTTGTCTGAGGGAAGAAGCTACCTGGCTTTCTTTTCACTTCGATTTACATGATAAATATTTCTCTATCCTTCACTTTCAATTTGCATGTGCCTTTAGGTCTTTAGGTCATTCTTTACTTCTCTCCTCCCCACATTTTAGGTATATGGTGTCATACTTTGCATCCTTTTATTTTGTGAATTCCTTGACTGATTTCTATAGGTATACTTAATTTACTGCTTTAGACTTTCCTACTTTTCTTACTCCTACTTATGGTCTTTTCTTTCCACTCAAAGAGTGCCCTTTAACAGTACTATAGGGCTGAGTTTTTGTATATGTCACTTTAATTTTTGTTTTATGTTTATTTAATTTGAGAGAGAAAGAGGAAGTGCATGCATGAGCAGAAGGAGAGACAGGGAGAGGAGAAAGAGAATTCCAAGCAGGCTCTGTGTTCTGTCAGTGCAAAGCCCGATGGGGGCTTGAAACCACAAACCGTGAGATCATGACCTGAGTCAAAATCAAGAGTCAAATGCTTAACCAACTGAGCCACTCAGGTTATATGGGGCTTTGGGAGCCTTTTTTAAGGACTGTGGCTTTCGTTCAAAGATGAAAAGTCACTGGAGTGCTGGGAACAGAGAAGGGTCATGATCTGACGCACCTTTGAACAGGAACAACCAATTCACTATGTGAAGAAGAGGTTACGGTTGAGCAAGGGAGGGACCAGGGTCAGTCTAGGGGTTCTGCAGTAACTCAGGCAAGATATTTCGGTGGTGGTAGAAGATGAAGTGGTGAAAAGCAGTGGGATTCCAGATCATTTTAGGTTTTGAGCCATATTAGACCACTTGGTGGACTGGATGAGAAGTGTGAAAGAGGAATTGAGAATGACTCCAGGTTTTTGGACTGAGCAACTTGAAAGAAGGGCATCTGCTGAGATGAGGAAGACTATGGGAGAGGTTTTGCAGAACAGAGAGCTTAGGAGGTTCAGTTTTACACATATTAAGTATGAGATGCTATTAGACACCCAAGGAGAGAAGTCAAGTAGACAGCTAGATACACAGATCTGGAGTTCAGGAGAGCAATCAAGGTTAGAAATATGTGCTTGGGAATATCTGTATGGAAATGGTGTTTAAAAACACGGGGCTATGTGATATCCACATCAAGTAAATAATAGATATAAAAAGGAAAGAAAGAAAGAAAGAAAGAAAGAAAGAAAGAAAGAGAGAGAAAGAAAGAAAGAAAGTTGAAAGACTGATCCATGGGGAGCTCCAACATTAAGTGGTCAAGGAGATAAGGGGCAATCAGCAAAAGAGGAAGTGAGCCTGGCACCCTGGAAGCCAAATGAAGAAAATATTTCAAGGATGAGTAACTGATCAACCGTGTCAATGGTTCTGAGAGGTCAAGTAAGGTGATGACAGACACCTGACCACTGTACTAAATAATGCAGAGGTCGCTGATGGCCTTGACAATTTAAATGACATGATTAGGCAGAAAGCCTACCAGATGGGGTTGAAGAGAGAAAGGGAGAAACAGGAACTAATTACCAAAATATGGCCCAGCCTCCCTAAGGAATCCCCAAGGCCTTTCAATGGGTCCATGAGATCAAAAATATTTTCACCCCTATTCTCTCATGTGGGTATACTGGAGTTTTCCAGCAACTCCATGACACGTGATGACACTTTTACTGTGACACCTAATGAAATGTGTACCTTTATATTCTTATGCTTAAATTTTTTGTTTTAATTTCTAATATGGGAAATATCAACGAATATAATCCAAATAAACCAAAAGATTTTGAGGTTATCATTTTTTAAGAGTTTAAAATGGCATACATAAAAATTGGGGCACCTGAGTGGCTCAGTCAGTTGGGCATCCAACTCTTGATTTTGGCTCAGGTCATGATCTCACAGTTCGTGGGTTTGAGCCCCACAACGGGCTTTGCACTGACAGCACACGGAGCCTACTTGGAATTGTCTCTCTCCCCTCTCTCTTCCCCACCCCTGACTCATACGTGTGCTCTCTCTCAAAATAAATAAATGTAAAAAAATTAAAATGACATACACAAAAATAAATTCCAAATGTATTAAAGACTTAAATGTAGGACCTGAAGCCATAAAAACCCTAAAAGACAGCACAGACAGTAATTACTCTGACATCAGCTATAGCAACGTTTTCCTAGATAGGTCTCCTCATGCAAAGGAAACAAAAGCAAAAGTAAACTCCTGGGACCACATCAGATTAAAATGCTTCTTCACAGCGAAGGAAACAATCAACAAAACTGAAATACCACCTACTGAACAGGAGAAGATATTTGTTAAGTGATATATCTGATAATGGGTTAATATATGAAATATATAAAAGAGTGGTGCCTGGGTAGCTCAGTTGGTTAAGCATCCGACTCTTGACTTCAGCTCAGGTCATGATCACATGGTTCGTGGGTTCAAGCCCTGAATAGGGCTCCATGCTGACAGCGTGGAGCCTGCTTGGGTTTCTCTGTCCCTCTCTCTCTACCCCTCCCCCACTTGCACGCAGTCTCTCTCTCTTTCTCAAAATAATAAGCAAACATAAACATTTCTTTAAAAAAAAAAAACACTACATTTCTGTATCTCTTGTAGTAAAAAGGAATATAGACTTTAGAGTTCCACAGACCTGAGCTTCACCATTTCCCAGATGAATGACTTTGGCAAGCTGCTTAGCTTGTCTGAAACTTAACTTCCCCTCTCTAAGAGAAATTTCAGAGCCTTGTGAGGGTCAAATAAAACAGGTTGTACAATGCGCCTAATGAAGAGTCGAGCAGAGGTAGACATTAAATAAATGGTGGATTTTGAAAAAGTAGTTCAGTAATAGAGCATAAGCTGTACACCTTTAAATAAAAAAAATAATATCAGGACACATATAATAAGCTAAATAAATATAATAAGCTAAATAAATAAATAAATAAATAAATAAATAGCGAGCTCCTGTGGAAAATACATACGTAGATATTCATAGTGAAGCTTCCTGCATTCGGTTTGAGGATGAAAAGGACAGACACATTCTATGAAGTGTTTACTCATCCAACGCACATTTGAATGTCATGATGTGCCACACGCTGTGGTAGACAATAGGAATAAAGAGAATGAAGAGACTAAATCAGAGCCCCTACTTTCTGGGAAGCTTTTGGTGTAACACAGAAACCACCCTGAACAGAACTACAATACAGGGGGACACTGCTTCGAGGGCCACGCCCTGGGTGTGACAGAAGCCCAGTGAGGAGAGCCCAGGAGCCGCCGCACAAGTCGTGTGGTCTCCTTACACTAACAACCCTTGAAAGTTGTCCCTAAGGAACGCCCCCCCGAACCATCACCACCGTCACACCCCTAGCTCACTGAGTCATGACACAAGAGAGAGCTGGGGCTGTCACTGTGTTTTGAGAGCGTAATTCTCTGATCCTCATCTGCCTGCATCCATGAAAACTGACTCGGTACGACAAGTGTATTTTTACATGTGCATGTCTTTTTAGACATTTTTAGCATCATTAAGAACCATTTATTTTTATACACGTGATGGGTTTCAATCCACCACAGTCATTATCCCTTCCATGCCATTAGCACGTATGACATCTCGGGCTGCTGGGAGCACCTTCCAGTTGTCATCTGTACCCTTTGGAAGTGCCCCCGGTTCGTCTTTGCCAGCTTCCTCAATTTAGGGGATCACAAGATATTCCAGACTCATCCTCTGCGTTTTCTGTGTACATGAGGACAGCTATTTCTCTAGCGGGCCCTGGCGGCAGGGTACCGTAGTGGGAAACGGGCCACTCCTGCGTGACTGCCACTGCGTCTGTGCCTCTTCGTTACACAGCTGTGCATCTCTCTAGCTGTGGTCATCCTCACGAGGCATCTCTGCAGCCAGGTTAGTCATTTACCAACACCTAGCACCTTCCTTTGCAGACAATGCCATCCATGCAGGACTCTCCCCAGGAAGGCGGTTATTCTGCCAAAACTTAAGAGTGCCCCGGAGGGATAGGCTGTTCCTTCTCTGGTGGGTGATTCTTGGCATTTAGGCCTTCTGCCGTCCTCGGAATCTAGAAAGCCAGCTTTGTGATGAGAGACCTGGGAAATCAGCGTTCACGGGCAGCAGGCTTCCTGGAAATTTTCCCTGTGTCCCCTCTTGGGCACATGGCCTGATTCCCTTGCTGTCTCAGCAGAGACCTGAGCAGATGGAGCCGTGTCCTCACGTCTTGTACCTAAATAAAAGGACGTTATATAAAATCTGGGCTCAAGTCCAGCACGCAAGGGCATATGTGTATTCTGGCCAACGAACTTCAGGGTCTACATTTCCCCATGTGCTGTGGGTTTCAGATTGAAATTTCCTCTCCCTTCCAAGTAAGAATTACAAAATACTTCTCTTGGAATTCTCCATGACAACCAAGAGAGATGGCAATTTCCACCTTTGGGAAGCAGCAAGCTACACGTTCAAACGCTTGGACTTCTAAGTCAATGATTCATAATTAAAATAATGGCAGCAGCAATAATTCACACAACTATTTATTGGGTACCATGTAAGTGAGGAGCTACCCCGGGGCTTTGAGGCAGACCCCGCTGTGCTTCCCGTTTAATGATGAGGAATCTGAGAATTTGTGTGTCATGTAGCCATAAGGACACAGTGCCAGAGATTTAAACTCAGGTCTGTCTGGCTCCAAGTTCCAGGCTTGAATCCATTACCTTTTGGGAAAGAGTACACAGATATCCTTTTTCCACTAGGCTGACAATGGGTAGGCGACATAAGTCGGTAACAAGCTTTCAGCTAGGAGGGGAAAGATGCTTAAACCCTGGAACTCTGGCAGGGCACTCACGGGGACTCTTGCAAAGGAAGAAGATACACTTTGATGGTGACAGCAAGCCCTGAGGTCATCTGTGGGACCAGGCCCTGCAGGCACACATCTGGTTTAAGAAAAATACATTCTCAGGGTGCCTGGGTGGCTCAGTCGGTTGAGCGAACGACTTGGGCTCAGGTCATGATCTCACAGTTCGTGAGTTCGAGGCCCGCGTCGGGCTCTGTGCTGACAGCTCCGAGCCTGGAGCCTGCTTCGGATTCTGTGTCTCCCTCTCTCTCTGCTCCTCCCCTGCTCACACACTGTCTCTCTCTCAAAAATAAAGATTAAAAAAAATTTTTTAAAAAAACAGAAAAATACATTCTCTTGACACACTAGAATCCTTGAAGAAACAATGTGACAGAAGTGCTTATTATACTAGATGTGATGTTCTTTTACATTCCAGACCCCAATTTAGCCTAAGCTTCTAATACATGGATCTATTAAATAGCCTTAAGAGTCCACTGCGCCAGTGGAATTTTCTGTCTACTCTAACAGGCTATTTAAATGCAGTGAGGGCTATTTTTGAACATCCCTCATCATTTGAGTGCCATATACGGTAGAATTTCTAAGTCTCAATAATGCTTCAGCGCTGATTACTTCTAATGGGAAAATGAAATATAAATGCATGTTTAACTATGGACTCTGGCTACGCAGAAGATTTCACTTACATAATCCCTAAACCGGAGGACGGGGAGATTGCAGCTTTCCTGAGAGACCGTTCTCTGAGCTCTTTGCACTCAGACGATGTTCTCACATTTCTCTTGAAATTAGCTTTCATCTTTTTTAACCTTCTTAAATCATCCCCTCCTACAAATAGCGACATGATACATTATTTTTTTTTAGGCTTCTTTTTGTTTGTTTGTTTTTTCTTTTTCTCCTCTCCTGTTGTTTTTTTTTTTTTGAGGTTTATTTATTTTTTTCAATATATGAAATTTATTGTCAAATTGGTTTCCACACAACACCCAGTGCTCATCCCAAAAGGTGCCCTCCTCAATACCCATCACCCACCCTCCCCTCCCTCCCACCCCCCATCAACCCTCAGTTTGTTCTCAGTTTTTAAGAGTCTCTTATGCTTTGGCTCTTTCCCACTCTAACCTTTTTTTTTTCCTTCCCCTCCCCCACGGGTTTCTGTTAAGTTTCTCAGGATCCACATAAGAGTGAAAACATATGGTACGACATGATACATTAAATGATACCTAAACAATGGCTGCATGAAGTCAGACATGGGACGAAAACACACCTGTGATTTCTGAATATTTCAACAGAAAGGCAACCATCCCAGAATCTTTTCAGTGTGGAAATTTTTTATTATGGAAATCCTCTAGCACACACATCAGTAGACATAACAGTGTTAAGAGTCTCATCTCCCCATCACTCAGCTTCTGCCTCTTGTGTTACGTATCCATCCTGCTCTCACCAGAATTTTGTCAAAGGGCATTCTCCAGGTGAAACACACCGGACATTGAAATTCCAGTGGCGTCTGAAATGTGGCATCTGGTAATGGCACGATGTGAAGTGACAGTAACTCCCTCAGACTTTTATCTTGAGGTACTCATCACGGAGTCAACCAAGAGCATCAGCTCAACGTTGAAACCACTCCAGATAGTAACTCACTGGCAACAAATCAAGATATGAAAGTGCTAATTGCTCGTGAGTCAGCTCGAAGCAACACAGACTGATCTTCTCTCTTACATTTACAGCCAAGGTCCAAGATGGTAGGAGTGGGCTGGAGCCAATGCCGTTATACAAGATGAAAGCATGTGACCCATACCAGACAGATAAATCCAAACACAGTCTACATGCTAACACGCCAGAGTGGAGACCGCAGGTCCCAACTCTGCTTATCATCATCACGATCCTCATTACCATTTACTGCCTGCCTACTCTAGCCTACATCCCGTGCTAAGCACTCTACCGTATCTCTTTAATCTCTACCAGAGCAAGCACTTTTATCATCAATTTGAAGATGGAGAAACGGAGGCATAGCGAGATCAGACTGCTCGTTCAGCAGGATCTAGATTATAAACCAGGTCCTCCTGATGTCAAAGTCTGCATTCTTTTCCCTGTAACACACTTTGGGTCCAAGTAATAGTGACCCAAATATCATTAGTTGTATGAGCATACACACACACACACACACACACACACACAAAGTCCACACCTATTCTGAATCTGCAGGGTGTGAACGAAGGGAATGATCAACATAATATCTGGTTAAAGTCTGAGGTCCTTAACCAACTTTATAGTTCATGACTCCCTTGAGAGTGAGTAAATAAATCAAGAAGCTGAAACCCTGCCAACCTCTCTGCTGGGCTCCATACCCTTTTTTTTTTTTTTAAAGTTTATTTATTTATTTTGAGAGACAGAGCACGAGAGGGACAGAGAGAGAGGGAATCCTGAACGGGCTCTACCCTGACAGGACAGAGCCCAATGCGGGGTTCCAACTCACGAACTGTGACATAGTGACCTGAGCGGAAATCAAGAGTCGTCCCGGACACCTAACCGACTGAGCCACCCAGGCGCCCCAAGCCTTCACTGCACTTCAAACCACCTCAGATATCAGGAAACAGCTGTGGTTGCTGGTGCTTCCTACATCGGGTGGGACATTAGGTTGGCCAGTGTGACTGTTTAGTGCCATCAAGAAGAATTTTGACATCATCCTCGAAGCACTTTGAAGGGGCTACTTCCAAGGGAAACTGTCAGCTTAAACTTCATGAATTATCAGCAGTGTTTAAGTGCAGGTAATAAAAAAAAAACAAAAAAAAAAACCTCAGCTATTAAATAACATTTTGTACCGAAAAGGGATTTGGAGAGATTCTGACAGTTAACTAACGAAAAGTCTGCAAAAGAAAAAAAGCACTCTTGCCACAGAACCCAAGACATTCACCAGGGGCTGGGAAACACAAAGTTCTTTGAGCTGAACTCTCTGAATAAGTTATTTAATTGACAAAATTCTCAGGCAGTGGCAGTAACCTTCAGCGGGCACGCAAAGGTGGTGACCCTGCTTTCGTACGCTAAAACATCAAGTCACAGATAGATACCAATGCCCTGGGCCCATTCCAAGGGAAAATCTGTACAATTACCATGACTGCCAGGAAGCCCTACATTTTAGTCGTTAATAATAAGCCCCCTGTTTTTGTCCAGAGTCATCAGCTGGGCTTCTCAGCTTCAAAATTCTGAACTTCAAAACGGGTGAGATGGAAAATATAATCTTCTATAACATCTTCCATGTTATCTCAGTCTTCCCCCAACTTTATTTCTGCACTGTTTGCTCAATGTTACAGACTCCCTTATAATCTGGAATCTTTTCCACTGAATTTGGGTTCCCTAGATAAAAAAAAAAAAAAAGCAGAGGCACTCCAGGCATATGTATAATCATTATCCTGCTTTCCATCCCTTGGGGAACTGATCTAGGTAAGCAAAGGGCACTGCGATCTATGATTCTCTAAATGTCTCCTGTATGTGCCTGACGTGTTACGGCCACCACCTCAAAATGGACCTGTCAAAATGTAAAACTCTGGTTTTTTGCCTATTAATGATGATTTGCCTATTGATTTCTGATTTCTTTTGCATTTCTGATCTTATTCTATGTCAAATCGACCCTCCAATTAAGGAAAGCTGTAGTGGATTGTTATGGGTATTTATTACTTTTATAATCAGGAAAAAATATGTTTTCAGAACAACTGTTAAAACTGGCTTTGCTTCTGAAGACTATTATATTTTAACGGATTTTTTTTTTGAGAAAGAGAGAGAGAGAGAATATGAGTGAGGGAGGGGCAGAGCGGGAGGAAGAAAGAGAATCTCAAGCAGGCTCCACAGTCAGCAGAGAACTGGATGCAGGGCTCGATCTCATGACCCTGGGATCATGACCTGAGCAGAAATCAAGAGTCAGAGGCTTGGGGTGCCTGGGTGGTTCTGTCAGTTGAGCGTCCGACTCTTGATTTCGGCTCAAGTCATGATCTCAGGGTTTCCGAGATAAAGCCCCACACAGGGTTTATGTTAACAGCGCAGAGCCTGCTTGGGACTCTCTCTCTCTCTCTCTCTGCCCCTCCCCTGCTCATGCTCTCTTTCTCTCTCTCTCTCTCAAAATAGATAAAACATCTTAATAAAAAAGAGTCAGAGGCTTAACCAACTGAGCCACCCAAGCACCCCAAGACTTTCATTTCTTTACCACCAAACCATCAACATAAAGAACTCTTATGATATTAAATCTAATATATATTTTACTGAGATTATGACCATAATTGTTCAAATTTAATTGAAGATTTCACGGGCACGTGGAGTTCAAATACCCTTCTCCACAACCCTTCCTTCCCCTCTAAGCCCCCACTGCCTAACAGATAGTCAAATGAGATTAGCATAAGAAAGCCTACAAGAAAGTAGGTGTGCCCATTCTCTACATTTTAGAATAGAAAACAGCATATTTTCTGTCGCTAATCACACTGCAATTTCAACTACTAAGTGTTTTCACTGATACCAAAGAATTACCATCAAACATTAAGAAGATCAAAATTGGTTCATCTGAAATTCAGACCATAAGGTGCAGTACAAGCAGACTCTTCTCGGAGGATGATCGATGCATCCTTCTTGGGTAACTGCGTGCAGGGCTCAGGTAGCTCTTGGGGAGGTGGGGTCTCACTTCCGGCTCATGACCCACTCCTACTCCCCTGCTTACCCCATCCCTCATCCCCCCATAGGCCTGTACCCTCACCTCGGCTTGGAGGTGATGCTAAAGCATAAGCACAGAGTAAAGAGGGCTGTTTTATACACAACTTGGTAATTTTTTTTAGGTAGCAAACTGTGCAACGGCTTTGGCTTCTAGACTGTCAACAACCCCTGACGTCGAAAACAGCCACGTCTAAACCAAATGGTCATGTCGAAATGTCATGTATTCTCGTCATTATCTGAGTTCTCGTAGCATGCGGTTTCTGCCTGACCTGAAAATGAGGTTTTATTAAACAAAATGATTCCTCTAACAATAAAGGCCTTGTATTAGGTTGCTTACACAGGATTTCACACGATGGGGCTCTCAGTTATTAAATGAGAACAGAAACAATACAGTTTGGGGTAGAGATCCTAACCCGACCCAACACCTATCGGTACGAGTTTTGTAGGCCCGGAGAGGGCACCTGTGAACACAGGGTCGCAAACGCCGCAACTGGGTACAGGCAAGATTTTAGGCATCACTTAATTCTGTGGGTGGAAACTGCAAACCATCACAAGCAAGATGAGTGAAAATAAAATGGGGCCTTACTGCTTAGAATCAACTTATCAGGGAAAGCATCAAACAGGTCTTTCAAAGGGCGCTTTATCTCAAACAACCTTAACAGAGTGTTGAAATGCTCAGGGAAACAGAGGTAGAGACCCCCAAAGGTGGCTCCGCTGGGAACAAACACACTGAGGTCAAAGATGCACGGGACGGGCTAAAAAAGAAAAAATGGCTTCATCAAATGTAAGCAATTTCTCCAAGGTAAGATGTGATTTTATACAAAAGACTTTTAAATATGTTACTAAGTTAATACATTAACATTATCTGTTGACATTCAACTCTTTTAACTATGACCCTGTAAGTTCAAAAATACACAGGAGAAAAAAAAATGAATCTCCTTGCTGGCTGCCTTATATTCAGGAGGACGTGATACATAACATGGTCATCACTCCAGAGAGGGCGAAACCTACCACACAGCTACTCACCGATGGGAGGGGGAATCTGTAACCAGGGTGAGCTGCGCCCAAAGCCCACCATGGTCTTTCCACTGTGCCTCATGAGCCCTTCCAAGTGAAGACCCATTATTTCTTCTCTCTTGAGACCACAGCTAAGTTATCAATTGACTCCCACTCCGAGCTCGCTAGTCTCTTTTTTTTTTTAAGTTTTATTTATTTTGAGAGAAAGAGAGAGAATCCCAAGCAGGCTCTGCAATGACAGCGCGCAGCCTGGGGCTCAGACTCAACGAACTCGAGATCCTGACCTGAGCTGAAATCAGGAGTCGGACGCTTAACCATCTGAACCACCCAGGTACTCCCAAGCTTGCTAGTTTCTAAAACTATGGCAATTTCCAAGTAAAAAGTACCCCAACCAGGGCGCCTGGGTGGCTCAGTTGGTTAAGCATCCAACTTCAGCTCAGGTCATGATCTCACAGTCTGAGAGTTTGAGCCCCATGGATGGATCTCACAGTCTATGAGTTCGAGCCCCACGTCAGGCTCTGTGCTGACAGCTCAGAGCCTGAAGCCTGCTTCGGATTCGCTGTCTCCCTCTCTCTCTCCCCCTCCCCTGCTCGTGCCCTGTCTCTCTCTCTCTCTCTCTCTCTCTCTCTCTCTCTCTCTCTCGAAAATAAACATTTTTTAAAAATTTTTTTAAGTAATCCAATGAAAACAGAGAATAATGTGCAATGCCTACTTTCCATAAATTCTGTTCTCATACGTTTGAAAGGGTCCCCAAAATGGGGAAATATCTCCAAGTTCCCAAAGCTCTTATCCCCCTTCTCCTGCCCTGTGGACAGTGAGCTGGCAACCCCACAGATGCACCCGGCAGTGTGCCCTCCACCACCTCCACCCTTCTGTTCACTGCCCTACACTGGAGGTCCTTCCAAAGCCAGTCCCCCCAGTCAGCTGTCTCTGAGGTCTCTCCCACAGACATGATCCTCCCCTCCCCACAAGCATGCCGCCTTCTCGGCCATGTCTGAGTGGAGAGGGACACTTCCTTGGGGTCTAATGACCTTGATTCAAATTCAGTTTCTCCCAGTGCAGGATCCTGCCTGCATGACCCTGACCAGTTACTGAAGCTCTCAGCATCTCACTTCGCTCCTCACGAAGTGGAAACAGCAATACCTACCTCACAGCTGATTAAATAAGGACAGGTGCTCTGACCTACCCTGAGGACAGGGTCTGGCATTTTCTAGGACCCCCCCCCCATGACTATTAAAGCAGCATCTCTTTCATTGTATTTATTCATCTTCTCTTACAGTTGCTTACGAACCTACAATATCTCCCTGACTGAACTGTAAGTTATTGACGTGCAGACATTGTTTTAATACTTCTCTTTACATCTCTGGAAACGCTTGGCACACAGGAGGGATATAAGAAATACGTTTGCCAAATGATATAAATAAAAGGCTCTCGGGGCGCCTGGGTGGCTCAGTCAGTTGAGCGTCTGACTTCAGCTCAGGTCACGATCTCGCGGTCCGTGAGTTCGAGCCCCGCGTCGGGCTCTGGGCTGATGGCTCAGAGCCTGGAGCCTGCTTCCGATTCTGTGTCTCCCTCTCTCTCTGACCCTCCCCCATTCATGCTCTGTCTCTCTCTGTCTCAAAAATAAATAAACGTTAAAATAAATAAATAAATAAATAAAAGTCTCTCTAGAAGGAAAAAAAACATAAAGCAGCTTGATAATGGGTCATTTAATTATGTTTGTATTTATAAAAGGATCTATTTCACTCCAGTGAAATCAAATCTGTTCTTTCAGTGTTGAAACGTATCCACTAATTTGCTTTGACATACTTCAAAAAAAAAAAAAAAAAAGCTCCAGGAGCTCCCAAGGCACTCTAATGAACGTGTGTTCTAAGGGAGCGAGCACATCCACACATCCAAATTAACCAAGGTTACATCCACAGCACCAGGGAATAATACGCTGTGCTCCTGGGTGGCTCATACATTTAATCAAATAAAAATATTAAAGGACCTGTAATTTTCCCTTTATCGCTTTCGGTTCTATCACAGGAGTTAAATGCCTCTCTAAAAATAGCAAGTGTTAATTTGCCAGATTACTTCATAGCTTCGCTTTTGGAAAGAGGAACGCCACATCCACTTTAGATCCTACTTGGCAACATGCTTTCATTAACATTTCTTCCTTCATCAACAAACACTGGTGGAGCCACCCACGGAAGCAGCAGGTACTGTTCCTGACACTGGGGATAGTGATCACATGGTCAAAAAACTCCTGCCCAAAGCTTACCTGCAACTGGGGAGAGAGAGAGAGATGATGATGATAAGACGAGTGAGTAGAACATGCAGGGTGTTAGCAGAAATGCTCAGGATGCACTAAGGGACCCAGAGAGGAGAGAGATGGCAGCGGAGGCAGGACATGGGGTCGAAGAGGCCAGGAGGTGCCAGATCACAAGGACCCCTAGCTTTCACCCCAATGGCACAGAGAGCCGCTGGAGGGTTTTGAGAAGAGGCCTGACCCTCTGACCTTGGCAATCTGGTGGTCATGTGGAGAACAGAGGTCAAGGGCAGGAGTGGAAAGGCAAGTTGGGAGACTGATGCCATAACGAGGCGAGAGAGGACAGCAGCCTGGATCAGCCAGGGTGAGGAGTGGTCGAATTCCAGGCATGTTCTGAAAGCAGAGCTGACATGACTTCTTGATGGACTGGATGTGGGGCGAGAGCTAGGGGGAGGAGTCTAGGATGATAAGTCTGCACACAAGATACACGTATGATCCCAGAGAACTCCACACTCCTCCTCTCGCGTCGCAAAACACTTTCCCAAAACACACCATCTCCTCTGAAGCCGGTAAGCGGACTCTTTGGGGGACGGTAACCACGCTTCCTGCTTGTGCACCTCGTATCAGGCATCGTGGTAGCACCTCCGTGTACACCTCATCCACACTAACCCACATGAGAGGGAGGGATGGTCAGCGCACCGTGCAGTTACTGCCCTGTGGGTCGGCTTGGCAGATTCACCACGCGGCCTTAAGATGTACCTAGATGACAAGGTCACCTAATAGGGAGGCATCTATTCTAGGCTAGGAGGTTGCTGCCAGGAGAGAAAGCCAGGCTGGGATTACCACATCTTCACATTCCTCTAGAGAAACTTGAAATGCAGATGATGACGTGGAATCTCCTGATCTCGAAAGGCACGGTTTTGAAAAACTAACACTAAATGCGCTAAACAAACACACCTGTGTGCCACCTTAGGGCAGTCCATCCCTGCAAGATGGGGAAGTCCATGCTAATTCTAAATTGTTTCCCGATTTTTTTTTATTAGGAATATGTTTTTCAAACGATGATCCTAAGTGCTGCAGAGACAATAAAGGAATCTAAAAAACCCTGCACAAAAATATAAGGCAGGAAGGAGAGGAATCAAAAAAAAAAAAAGAATAACAATTTTATTTTATTTTAATTTTTTTTTAATGTTTATTTATTCTTGAGACAGAGAAAGACAGAGCATGAACAGGGGAGGGTCAGAGAGAGAGGGAGACACAGAATCCGAAACAGGCTCCAGGCTCTGAGCAGTCAGCACAGAGCCCGACACAGGGCTCGAACCCACGGACCGCAAGATCGTGACCTGAGCCGAAGTCGGATACTTAACCGACTGAGCCACCCAGGCGCCCCAAGAATAACAATTTTAAGAGTGGCTTCTGGGCCATTGTC
Source organism: Panthera onca (assembly GCF_046562875.1). Taxonomy (NCBI): domain Eukaryota; kingdom Metazoa; phylum Chordata; class Mammalia; order Carnivora; family Felidae; genus Panthera; species Panthera onca. The sequence continues at coordinate 75,341,756 of NC_138340.1, read as the reverse complement.
GTGGCATGTGTCACAATCCAAATGCATAAGAGAGAAAGGACACAAACGGCCTTTCCCTCCAGGAGAGAAGTTTGTCAAGTAAAACTGGGACAGGAAGACTGCAGAGGGACAGAGAGTAGCAGCCCCTCAGTTACACCTGTAAAATATGAACTCTGATCCCTCTAATGGAAGCTGGCTGCTGCACAGACTCCACATCTGCATGCCTCCCTACCCCACCTCCATGCATCACCTCTGCTTCCGGCCTTCTCGGCAGCAGACAGAGTGAGGGGGATGGACACACGGTCTCTGCTGGGGTACAGGGTGGGAAGCGATAGGAAAGATTGTAATGTTAAAAAAAAAAAAAGGGCTATGCGGTGCTTAGGTGGCTCAGTTGGTTAGGCGTCCGACTTCGGCTCAGGTCATGATCTCACAGTTTGTGAGTTACAGCCCCGTGTCGGGGTCTGTGCTGATAGCTCAGAGCCTGAGGCCCGCTTCGGATACTGTGTCTCCCTCTCTCTCTGCCCCTCCCCTGCTCATGCTCTGTCTCTCTCTGTCTCAAAAATAAATAAAACATTAAAAAAAAAAATTTTTTTTAAAAGGGCTGTAATGGGGCACCTGGGTGGCTCAGTGGGTTAAGCATCTGACTCTTGATTTCGGCTCAGGTCATGATCTCACCACATCGGGCTCTGCACTCTCTGAATCTGCTTGGGATTCTCTCTTCCTTTCTCCCTGCTCCTCCCCTGCTTGCACGCGTGCACATGCGTGCATATTCTTTTGCTTTCTCTCTCTCAAAATAAATAAACATTTTTTTTTAAATGGGCTGTATAGAAACAGAGCGTCTGGGGTCAGGGCTGAGAGTCAGCAGCCCACAGGACATGGCTCTCCTGTAGACAGAAGGGATGTCGGGATAGCCAGTGAATCCCAATTAGAGTGTAGACCACGGAGAAGCTCAAGCACCCTCCCAAAGGAATTTAGGACAATATAAATTGGGGTGTCTAGAAAACCCTGACTTGGACTCGGATTGGACATGAGTAAGTGCAAGAGAGGAGCTACTGGTGTGCAGGGTAGGAAGACCACTGGGAAGGGGGAGAGATCGCTTGCCTGTGGGAGGGAGGACAGGAGTCTACAGACGGGTAGAGCTTGTGCACAAGCAACTGCCTCCCAGAAGCAGTCGAGGGTCCTCCAGCCTCTCCCCTCAGTTCCAGCTCCAACTGGGAGTGTGCAGGGCTGGCCCTTTAGACCTAAGGAAAGAGGCCAGGGAATTCTCAGACCATCAGAAAAAAAGACCCCAGATGAGAAGTGTGGCAGCAGGAAGGGAGAAGAGACACTCCCAAGAGGTCCACAAGACGGAAGGAGGGCGCTGTTTGCACCAAATCTTAAATTGGGACACGACGTTATAAAGAAACTCAGAAGGGTGCTTTCATGTCATGGCTGTAGAATTTCTCCCCGCCCATGAGCATGATCGAATGACACTGGAGCTGCTGATGGGGACGGCAGGATGAGAAGGGAGAGGAGCCCAATCCTCTCTCTCCCACGTTTACTTTCTCAAATCAGAAGGCTGAGATTGTCCTGACCATCCCTCCTGCCCACTCCCACATACGAAATCCCATCAGTCCTACCTCCCAACGCCCCCTTGGTCCTGTCCACCCCTCTCTAGCCCTCTGCCACTGCCCCTGGACAGATGGCCTTTGCCACCTGTCCCTTCACCAATGTACTCATCCCTCAGCTTCAGTCCAACTTGCGTCTGGACACACCCTCCACCCCATAGTCCAAATGGCCCTTCACTTGACTCTACTCACATTCTGCTCTGGCTTCAACAGCTTCCCACTAACTTTAGAATAAAGTCCGACGCCACCCGGCCCATAACAAGAACACGGCAGTCACTTAATAAATAAAAATTCTGGGGTGCCTGGGTGGCTCCGTCAGTTAATCCTCTGACTTTGGCTCAGGTCATGATCTCACAGTTCGTGGGTTTGAGCCCCACATCAGGCTCTGTGCTGACAGCTCAGAGCCTGGCGCCTGCTTCAGATTCTGTGTCTCCCTCTCTCTGCCCTTCCCCTGTTCTCTCTCTCTCTCTCTCTCAAAAATAAACATTAAACAATATTTTTAAGTAAAAAAATAAATGAAAGATCTAATTCGGATCATTTCTTCATGTGCTACCCACCCTCTTTTACTCTTAGTATAATCTTCTGAGCTGAATAGTAAAAGGCATACACAATTCTTTGTCAACCAGTACAGTAAACTGAAAAAAAGCACAAAAAACAACATCAATTTCATCCTATGGTTCTGATACAATAAATACTTAAAAGCTTCAGATTCACAGTCATCCCTTGTGTTTATTTGCGAAACTGCATGACATATACAATCACAGGAATTCATGCATATTTATGTATATTATTGTACTTCCATTTAATACGACTTCATAACAGAAGTTATGTCAAATTACTGCTCTCTACTGAATATTTGCTACCTAAGAGTAATGGAAGAAGAACTGTTATGAATCACTAGGTTCAGCAAATCATGCACTTGACCTAGTTGGGTCTGAATCAGCTCTGTAACCAGGCGTTCGAGGTAAAAAACATACTTTTTTTATACAGTCGATTAATTCAAGAGATATGCTTTGAAGTAATATACTGTCTGGGGTTTCTTAAAATTAAATCTGTGTTTCCCATGTTGAGGTGAATTATCTTTGAAAATTTCTTTCCACAATTAAATAGATTTTTCTAATCTCTCACAAACAGAGGCAGAAATTACTCCTACCCAACACTAAGAAAATGCACAGAAGGCAATATTAATGTCTGATGAGCCAAACTAGTCTTAGTAACATCCATCCACCAAAACTCAACAGAACATACCACATGCTCTGAGCTATCTTATAATGGGAAAATATTTTTATTTATATTTTAATCTTGTTTATGGTAAGCTTTCTTGTTTTGTTTATTTTTATTTTTATTTTTAATTTATTTACTTTTTAGAGAGAGAGAATCTTAAGCAGTCTCCCCGTTCAGCATGGAGCCTGACACATGGCTTGATCTCACAACCATGAGATCATGACCTGAGCCAAACACAAGAGGTGGATGCTTAAGCAACTGAGCCACCCAGGTGCCCCAAGTTATTTGCTTTTTAATATTGCTTAATACGTATCGAACAAATCTACATTTTAAATTCCATGCAGTCAAACTTAGGCGAGTGTTTTGTTGCTTTTATGATTAGAAAATTCGTCATCTTGGGGCACCTGGGTGGTTCAGTCGGTTGAGCGTCCAACTTTGGCTCAGGTCATGATCTCTCAGTTCATGGGTTCGAGCCCCACGTCAGGCTCTATGCTGATCGTTCAGAGCTGGGAGCCTGCTTCAAGTTCTGTGTCTCCCTCTCTCTCTCTGCCCCTCACCCGCTCATGTTCTCTGTCTCTCAAAAATGAATAAACATTAAAAAAAGAAAGAGAAAAAAAAGAAAATTCATCCTCTCCACAGATTCAGTTATATATTCACCTTTAACTTTTTTTAAATGTTTATTCATTTATTTTTGACTGGGTGGCTCAGTGGGTTAAGCATCCAACTTCAGCTTAAGAGACACATTCTGTGTTTCCTTCTCTCTGTCCCTCCCCTGCTTGTGTTTTTTCTCTCTCAAAAATAAACATTAAAAAAATAAGAAAATCGTAATTGTCTTTGTCTCATATGTATTAATACAATAACTTTCTTACTAAACGATTTAAATACTTGCAAGAGTTTTGGCCGAATATTTAAATTTTTCTTTGTATCTGTTAAACATGTCACATTCATGTTATAATGTTACTTCTATTTCATGCCTCTTTGAATTAGCCCGAAATTCCAGATCAACATTAAATAACGTTAACTGGGGGATTCTTTTCATATTTCTGATTTTAAATAGAAGGGATACGATGTTTGGGGCACCTGGGTGGCTCAGTGGGTTGAGCCTCCAACTCTTGATTTTGGCTCAGGACATGATCCCAGGGTTGTGACATCAAGCCATGCAACGGGCTCTGCAATGAGCATGGAGCCTGCTTGAAATTTTCCCTCCCTCTACGTCTGCCCCTTTCCCCCATTTGCTCTCTCTCTCTCTCAAATTAAAAAAAAAAAATTAATTAAAAAAGAAGGGCTATCATGTTCATCATACTACTAATACATGTATTTTTTTTGATTTTAGAGAGATCTCTCTAGAGGGTCCTTGTCAGCCACCAACTCTCTAGCTCCAAAGCAGCCTCTCCCACGGTCAGTTTTGGGTGCACGTTACTGGTCATGCCAAGCCAAGACCTGTCCTGCTTAGATGGAAATCAAAAGAGAATGTCCAGGCACCCAAACCCAAGGCAGAGCTCACAGCTGCCAGTGCTGGCCTTTCCCATTCAGTCTTGCAAGAGCTGTCCCCACCACTCATCCTGACACTAATCTGAAGCACTCTCCTCCAGGAGCAGGTGTCTGACTGATTCCTCTGTCAAGATCTGCCAAAATAACACCCCATTCAAAGCAGCCTCCTTTGAAAGACAAGGTCAAAGACCTCTGTTTTACTTCACACTTCAAAATTCATTTGTTTCTCAGGGTGCCTGGGAGGCTCACTCGGGTAAGCCTCTGACTCTTGATCTCACAATTTCATGAGTTCAAGCCCCGTGTCAGGCTCTGCGAGCCTGCTTGGGATTCTCTCTCTCCCACTCTCTCTCCCACTTCGCGGTTCGCACTCGCTCTCTCTCGAAATAAATAAATAAACTTAAAAAAATTCAATTTGTTTTTCTTTGCACAATCTAACTAAAGTTCCATGTTGTTAGAGGCCCTTTAAAACCAGTTATTTTGGGGGGGGCGCCTGGGTGGCTCAGTTGGTGAAGTGTCAGCTTAGGTCATGATCTTGTGATCCATGAGTTCGAGCCCCGCGTCGGGCTCTGTGCTGACAGCTCAGAGCCTGGAGGCTGCTTTGGATTCTGTGTCTCCTTCTCTCTCTGCCCTCCCCTCCACTTGCACTCTCTCTCTCTCTCTCTCCCAAAAGCAAATAAACATTAAAAAAAAAATGTTTTAAGTTTTAAAATCAGTTATTGTGTCATGGCCTAGTACACTCAAAGGTTATGTTCAAATCATCAAATTTGTACGATTTTTGAAAACATAAGATGTGTCTTATTCACCTTCTTATTCTTTGAAGCCCTCGCCATGTTATAAGCACTCATTAGATGTTTGCTGGATTAGAGACGTTAGCATGGTCCGCTTTCCCAGGGGTCAGATAGCGTAACGAAGAGACCAGAATCTCAGGGTCCCACTGACCGTGTCTTAAAACCCCAGCTCTACTGTGTGATTTTGTTGCGAGTGACTCTAGCCCTCTGAGTGTCTGTTCCCACTTTTGTAAAGTGGGTTCACCATAGCGGCCTCTTCGCACTGCTGACAGCTGTCGAGAAGAAAACACACATAAAGTGTGATGCCTAACAGAGCAAGCATTCTCCTCACCTTCTCCACCCCCCGTCTCATCCTCACAGCCAACAAAGAACCCCAGAGAGCTGTAGTGGACCCTGTCGATTACTTAGATCCCCAGAGCAAAACTGAATTACCTGCAAGTTATCAATGTAAAACCAGCAGCACATTTTCTACGTGGATCTAAAGGAAAGCCCAGGGGCGCCTGGGCGGCTCAGTCAGTGAAGCGTCTGGCTCTTGATTTCAGCTCAGGTCATGACTCAGGGTCGTGAGATCAAGCCTCGTGTTGGCTCCATGCTGAACGTGGAGCTTGGAGCCTGCTTGGATTCCCTCTCTCTCCCTCTGTCTCTGCCCCTCCCCTGCTCGTGCTCTCCCTCGTGCGTACATTCCCTCTCTCTCAATATAAATAAACATTTTTATAAAACATAAAAAATAGGGGCGCCTGGGTGGCGCAGTCGGTTAAGCGTCCGACTTCAGCCAGGTCACGATCTCGCGGTCCGTGAGTTCGAGCCCCGCGTCAGGCTCTGGGCTGATGGCTCGGAGCCTGGAGCCTGTTTCCGATTCTGTGTCTCCCTCTCTCTCTGCCCCTCCCCCGTTCATGCTCTGTCTCTCTCTGTCCCAAAAATAAATAAAAAACGTTGAAAAAAAAAATTTAAAAAAAAAAAAAAAAAAAAAAAAAAACATAAAAAATAAAGGCGAGCCCAAATGAAGACAGTAAACGAAAGCCCTGGGAGCCACTGGTCACCCTACCCTGCCTGAGCCATCTTCTTTTTTTTTTTTAATTTATTCATTTTGAGAGAGAGCAAGACAGAAAGACAGAGGCAGGGAGGGGCAGAGAAAGAGGAAGAGAGAGAGAATCCAGGTAGGCTCTACACTGTCCGCACAGAGCCCAATATAGGGCTTGAACTCACAATCTGTGAGATCAGGACTTGAGCCGAAATCCAAGAGTCAGATGCTTAACCAACTGAGCCACCCAGGAGGCCCCTTAAGCCACTCTCTTAATGGAAAATGTTAAGAACAGCCACCTGAGGGTGACCAGGACCACTCCGTTGGCCAACTGTGGGCTGCACGACACAGCCCCCTGGGGACGGGGCCCCAGGTCCTGAGGGTTGCAGAGGCCGCCCCCCCCACTGCTCACCAGGCGGCCCACCCCCCACCCCCCAGCACTCTTCTTCATGTCCTCTCAACAGCCCGGCTTTTTAGGTGGATCTTTGTATCAGGTTCCTGCTGCAGGTCTGACACAGTACCGCAAAGTCAGCAGCTGAAAACAACACAGATCTATCATTTGTTCTGGAGGTCAGAAGTTCACAATGGGTTTTGCTGGCCTAACCTGGAAGTGTCTGCAGGGCTGCGTTTCTTCCGGGGGCTCTAAGACACACACCTGTTTCATTGCCTTTACCAGCTCCCAGAGGATATACCCACGGTCCTTGGCTCCAGGCCCTGATCGTTACAACCTCTGTTTCTTTCATCCCTCTCCTTCTCCGACTCTCTTGTCTCCCTCTTTCCTTCCTAAGGACCCTGCGATGACTTGGGATTTTCCAAGATAATCTCCCCATCTCAACATCCTTCACGTCATCACATCCATGAAGCCCCCTTTGCCATGATAGGGAAGATACTCACAGGTTCCGGAAATTAGCACGTAGACATTATGAGGGTGCATTACTCTGCTCATTAGAATCTCCAAGACCTTGATGTGACACACTGAAGTGACACATTGTGAACACTATATCCCTTTTACAGTGTTCCTGCCCAAATCATCAAATCACAAGGAGACAAGTGTTCTCCAACTGAGTGGCATTCTACAAAATAACTGCCCGAGAGTCCAGAACTGTCAATATCCTGTTACCAAGAAAGGCTGAGGATTGGTTGAGATCAAAGGACACTAAAAAGATGTGGTACCAAGAAGGACACAACTGGGGAAACCCACATCAGGTCTATAGCCTGGACAGTACTCTATCTTGATTTTGAATGTCACTCTTAGAAGTTTGCTATAAATCTGAAGCAGTATCAAAATAAAAAGTTAAAAGAAGGCAGAAGACTATCACATTAAAAAAAAAAAATCATACCAAACATAATTCTCATTTCTCAAAACTCCCAAGCAAAAGAGAAAGCTATTCGAGCCAGTCTTAAAATTCTTTCTTATTCCCTCAACCTCCTTTGGACGCTGTGGGAGCCAGATTTTTCCTAGCGCCTAAACCACTTTGGTAGCAAGCGAGGCACAAGTTACGGCTATGAATGCGCATGCTTCCGTAGTGGCCTCAGACAAGTATAGCGGTTGGTTTTCTAGAGCGCCCTGAGTGGGCATCATGGAGTAATTAAAGCCACCAGGAGAAAAGCCAGGCTTCCCATTCTCTCCACCAAGCAGGCTCAGAAATCCAACATGCTAAAAGGCTCGTCAAACCCACTGTGACAGCTAGTCACAAGTCCCCACTAGTTCCAAGCCTCACAGAGCTCCAGCTTTCCCCGCCCACACAACCTGGTCATTTATGTGACACCTCCCTGGGGCCCAACACCATGCCTAGGTTTCAGAGTGCACAGTGCTACCAGCCGAGTTGTATTCAGGCCATGCTCTCGTCCTGGGAACAACGAAAAGAGATGCAGGTTTTGACGAGTATGACACAACATGTGAGTATATGATGTACAGCAGGCAATGTCTTTCTCTCCAGTGGACACAGGACAGACCCATGCCGGATTTAGGTAATATGGCAGAAAGAATTAGTTCAACCTGAGAATGATATTCTTTTGCCGATGAACACATGGAGGGAATTTCCAGAAAGCTTCAAAACTAGGGAAGTAAGTACAATCGCGCCTCTCTGGAATAGGCCGCCGTGGTCGCTTTATGAAGAGCATGGTGGTAAATGACCTTTCAAATGTTGGCCCTGTTCCACCCGTGCACAAAAATCTTTCTAAAGAGACATTTGCAGTGTCCCCAACAAAGCACACACAGAGAAGTACTATGGTAAACAGACCTAGGGAACAAAGAATAATCACACATCAGGCAGGCAGCCAAAGTTGATCCACCAAAGGCCTGAGACAGAAAAGCGGGGACTACACACAGAAGCATTAAGTGTGTGCCCCGAGAAGTTCTTGAGACACAGGGTCGTCAGGTCACTGCTGGGCACCCTGCCAGGGGCTCCGTAGCAAATGTCCCCATCCACTCGCCACTCCCCCCACCTTAGAGGCTCCAAGCAGAGCCGCAGGTGACTCTCCAAGCATAGCTGCAGAGCCGCAGAAGAATCGAGGACAAATGGAAGCTACAAGACAAAAGGACGGAGTCATAAACCTTCTAACTCCCCAGACCCAAAACCCTGCCTCTTCTGCATGCCCACCATGTCTGTGAATGTGCTTACGCCCATGTGCTGGGAGTGTTCAAGGTTTGGGATGGAGCAAGGAGACACAAGGAAGGAGGGTGCACACCTTTGCCCGAGGCCCAGCACAGAGCGGGTGGCAGCTGAGCATTTGAGTCCCGTGGCCTGGGTTGGAATCCAGACTTGGCCACATTTCACTCATGTATTAAGCCTCTGGGAGCCTCAGTTTCTTCAATCACTGCCTCACGGGGTTCCTGAGATCTGAATGAGCTTCTCACCCAAAGACTCAGCACTTATGATTATGACCAAGAATCCCGCCCAAAATACAATCTCCACCCCCACCAACCGTATTCACTCTTCACCTGTCCAGCAGCCTCACGACGGCTGTCAGCTAAAGCAAATGAGAGCCCCCTTCAAAGTGTTTTTCTTTTCTCTCTTCTCCTTCTTCCCATTAGAAGAATGGCATTTTCTTTCATTTATTTGTAATGGTTTTTTTCCTACTTGGAGGTACAAGGTCATTAATCAAAATAGATTATCATTTTTAAGTAACATGTCTCCATCCTTCATTAAAAAAAAAAAAAGACCAAAAAAAAAAAAATGACAAAAGATTCACAGGTGATTCGTTTTTAAGACCAGGGAAGATGAAGGAAGGCTATTTACCACATAAATATAAACTTCCTGCAACAAGGATAAAACCATCGGCCTTTCTTCTTTGAAGCTGGAGAGCCTTGGGGTGCGGATCAGGGCGGTAGATATTTCTGCAGAGCCGAAAAGGCCCAGACAGAGGGTAAATTGATACATGGTAGGAAGGTAGGGAGCTCCGTCAAGTGAAAAAGGGGAGAAAAGGAAGGAAGAGAGGAAAGGTGAGGAGACAGTGGAGGCGCACGGAGAGAAGTTCTGGTCTTGAGAAAGAAAGCAAGAAGAGAGGAGGGTGTTTAGGGAGCCACAAGGCCACAGTAAACGGGCTAATGGAAAACAGGTGAGGTGAAAAGCATCTCCAGAACCCTCTGCTGTGTATCACTCTATATATACCGCCTTTGGCACCTCTTGAGAGACTTTAGCAAAGATTTCCAGTACTCTCTAAGGCGACTTTGGAGGTCACACTTGGTTCTCCAGGAAAACCTAAAGGCAGGATGTATTTAATATCTCTTTTTATTTTAGACTATCTCATGTCTATCACCCTATATCACGTAATCCCCACCACTGGCACCGGGTAAAGTAGAGAAGGCCATTGTTACAAACGAAGAAACAGAAGCTCAGAGAGATTATGTTAAGTCCCACAAACTCACACAGCAAGTGGGTGGTAGAGCCAGGACTCAAACATGGGGAAGTCTAAATCCACCCCCCAATGCCTTTGGGTTTTGTTTTGTTGTTGTTGTTGTTTTAATTGTGGTGAAACCCATGTAACATGCAATTCACCATTTTAACCATTTTGAAATGAACCCTTGGGTGGCATTTAGTACATTCACGCTGTGTGCAACTGTCACCACTATCTAGTGTTAGAACATCTTCATCACCCCAAAAGGAAATCCTGTACCCATTACGAAGGAAGACCCCATTCCTTCCTCCTCCAGCCCCTGCCAACCGCTAATCTGCTTTCTACCCATGCAGATTTGCCTATATTGGATATTTCCTATAAACGTAATCATCTAGGGGCGCCTGGGTGGCTCAGTCAGTTAAGCATCCGACTTCAGTCAGGTCATGATCTCGAGGTTCATGGGTTCGAGCCCCGCATCGGGCTCTGTGCTGACAGCTTAGAGCCTGGAGCCTGCTTCCCATTCTGTGTCTCCCTTGCTCTCTGCCCCTCCCCCACTCAAGCTCGCTCTCTCTCTCTCTCTCTCTCTCAAAAATAAACATTAAAAAAAATTAAAAAATAAAAATAAATTTTTAAATGGAATCATCTAACAAGTGGCCTTTTTTGTGTCTGGCTTCTTTCACTTAGCATAATGTTTTCTAGGTTCATTCATGGTATAGCCTGTGCCAGCTAAACCTTTTTAAGACAGTAATACCCCATTGTATAGATATGCCACATTTTATTTACCATTCCTTATTGGATGGCTATTTGCACTGTTCCCACTTTTAGCTAATATGAATAATGCTACCATGAATATTCATGTCCAATGTTGTTTGGACAACAGTTTTCAATTCATCTGGGAAACCCCATACTTTTCATCACTACATTGACCTGACTCTTCAAAATGGGACTGATCCTCCGCTATGAGGTGTCCAAAGAGGCTCAGAAAGTATTTGTTGATGGGACAGTGACAGAAAAGACACATTCAGAGAAATGTCCTAAATTCTACCGACTGAAACTTTCTCAGTTTCACTCTTAATTTCTGAAGTTCCCAAATAATTATAGAAGCTGTACTCAATACCAAAGAATCTAACCAGCATTAAAGGCACCTAATTTTTTTTTTAGTTACAAACTCCCCTGCAACTCAATTTCCAAAGCAGAACACCCAAAATGCTAAAATACAGGTAAATGTGCCTTGGGTTATACATTCATGACGCAGGTCCAATTTTTGGTAGCAAAGCAATGTTTCAAGCTAACATCAAAGAGCCTACGGTCGAAAGCAAGAGGGAGAGAAGGCCCTTCTAGAAGACATCGGGGCCTCCAGTGAAGTGAGGGCTACAGGTGAGGAAGGGAGGGGACAGAAACCCGGCTCTATTACTGGAGATGGTCTAACGTCTGCTAAGTCATCTATTCCCGCAACCACAGGATGAAGTGGAAGTGTAGGGGGTCTCCGTGCTACCAGGAGGAACACCAGGAACTTACACCGTTTTCCTGGTAAGGGATTTCATTTTGATTGTACATGCCACGGAGGGTACTGAAAATAGAAAATAAGACTTCTAATATCCAGGCCTTCGTGGGACTAATTCCTGACGTTACAAACATGAAGTCTATTAAAAACTCCATTTCTAGGGGCGCCTGGGTGGCGCAGTCGGTTGAGCGTCCGACTTCAGCCAGGTCACGATCTCGCGGTCCGTGAGTTCGAGCCCCGCGTCAGGCTCTGGGCTGATGGCTCGGAGCCTGGAGCCTGTTTCCGATTCTGTGTCTCCCTCTCTCTCTGCCCCTCCCCCGTTCATGCTCTGTCTCTTTCTGTCCCAAAAATAAATAAATAAAAAAACGTTGAAAAAAAAAAACTCCATTTCTAAAGCATTAGGAAAATGACTGAAATGATGGAACTTTCTTTTATTTTCGCCTCAGGCAAAAAGGCTCATAATTAATCAGCCATTTTCTGTGGCTATTAGTGAAATCCCTGGGGTCAGAGATTCTGGTATTTGCTTGCAAAAGACGTGAGCTTTGCTGGTGTGCAGGACCGTGGGCGTCCAGGTGTGAATCTGGGGGCCAGCTTTCCTAGACGCTGCCTCACGGCCACTGCCCTCTCCACTTCATCTCTGCACCTTGAGGTCCTCACCTCTCTGTCTCCCAGTGCTGCTGTGGAAATTAAGTTAGACAAATCGCCTCTCTTGCCCCTTCCCCCTGAAGTAGTTCCCCACCCTCATCGCAATGTTATCACTCTGATTGATCCCTGTTTAGACCTTTCAGGTCTGCAGCACCCCCTTATTATCCTGGTCAGCACACCAAAGAGCCCCTAGATTTAAAAGAAGAAAGGCTGATCGTTTCATCTCTGTCGTGTATCTCTTCAATCCCCCAACGCATTCATGCCACTTACTGTCACTACCAACGCCAAGTATCAATACTGCCATCAAACCACAGAAACAGAGCTGAAGTCTCAGACGGAAGGAAATCAGGGTAAAGGTCTGGTCACTCACGATGGTCATGCGTGGATTAAAGTCTTCGCTTTGCCTCTCATGCGTGATACAAATGCCTCAGCAGCTAATTTTTTTAACCCACACGCCCAGCCTACAACGGGAATCAAAATCACGCAAGGATCATTTTCCCCTTGGCAAGCCGACATCAGGAAGGCTCCTTATAGAACAGGTGACAAAGAGATCCGTGTTTTCTGAGCAACATAAAGGGCAGCTTCAGTGAGCTGTTATCTTTTTGTTACGTATTAACCGTACTACCTATAGTCTGTAAGAAGTCATCATGAATCAAAGAGTGGTATTTTCAGCAAAAGTAAAATGTGGGTGAAAGATTCATGGGCTCCTGGCACCAATCGCACTCATCTGAAAGGTAAGATGACTAGCAAAGAGGCTAATCATCAAATTACTCGGCCAAGAGAGACACGAGGCAGGCTGCCAAACCCAGTCTCTGCTTTCAGGCCGGACTCTTCAGTAGGAACGCTTTTCAGGGCCTGTGGACAGGATCAGCACAAGCGGGACTATGTGGGCAGCACGTACCGGGGCAAAGGCCCAACCGTCTCTGGATGAACAAGGGTTCTCTTCTTTGATGGAGGTTTTATTTCTGTTTGACTCGGTGCTGATAAAGCACCTCCAAGCCAACTTGAGAGACACCTACTGCACTTTCTCCTGATGCTTAGTGAGACTCAGAAATGCTCCTGCCTACGGTCAGCTGTGGTGGCCACTGGGTCACAACACTTCCCGACATCTTGCCAGAAACATCAGACCCGGGGCACCTGGGTGGCTCAGTCGGTTATGCATCTGACTCCTGATTTCGGTTCAGGTCATGATTGCGCAGTTCGTGGGGCCGAGCCCCATGTTGGGCTCTGCACTGGCAATGCAGAGCCTGCATGGGGTTCTCTCTCTCCCCATCTCTCTCTGTCCCACCTTTGCTGCTCACATGCTCTGTCTCTCTGTGTCAAAATAAATAAACTTTAAAAAAAAGAAGAAAGAAAGAAAAGAGAAAAGAGAAAAAAAGAGAGGAGTAAAGAAAAGAGAAAAGGACAGGACAGGACAGGACAGGACAGGAAAGGACAGGAAAGGAAAGGAATGGAAAGGAAAGGAAAGGAAAAAAAGGAGGAAAGAAAACAAGAAAAGAAAAGAAAAGAAAAGAAAAGAAAAGAAAAGAAAAGAAAAGAAAAGAAAAGAAAAGAAAAGGAAACATCTGGCCCTCCAGCGCCTGGGGACATCCCTAGAATTCCATGAGGGCAATCGGAGAGGAATCTGGTTCAAACATCGGTCCATCCTTACTACAACCATAAAAACCACATTCTCCAAGGGTACTGAACCAAGAATCTGGTGCTCAGCAGAAAAAAGCTGGAGCTAAAGCTGTAGTCTCTGTAATCTCAATTTTCAAATGCTCTCTTTTTTAACAAAATTGGGGTCAGGTGGCATGAAGTACAGACGCATTTAAAGAGTGGCTATCCCTAATTCATGGGTTGTAGGTTAATTAACGGGTATTCGGCAATTAACATTTGTCACATTCATAACTGTAAAGTCACAATTTCTTAAAAAGGACACTTAGTTACAGATCAGATTGAAAACACTCGAAAGATCATCAGTAATTCATCCATCCTGTAACCATTTTCTAAAACTTTCCTATTAAAAAACCCGAGTGAAAGGAGGGTTAATGTAAATATAAAAGAAAATATAAAAGAAATCCAGTGACTTACAGAAAAGAAAAATCCAAAGAGCACATGCAAATAAACAGCCAACTTAGCAGAGATTTTATTCTAAGAGGAATGTAAAATGCTCAATTTACATGATTTACAAAACAGTGCCTACCATGTATGGAGAACTTACTCTATCCTAAGCACTGTGCCAAATGTTTTACCTCCGTGACCTACTAATGGTTTCAACAGTCCCTTAAGTGTTTTCCAAATTTCACAAATGACAGAAGTGAAATTCACAGAGGCTAAAGGGCTTCTCTTGAGCCAAATAACATGTAATTGGAAAAGGCACATTTTTTTTAATGTTTATTCATTTTTGAGACAGAGCACAAGTGGGGGAGGGGCAAAGAGAGAGGGAGACACAGAATCCGAAACAGGCTAGTGAAACGTTCATGGTGATAACAGTGAGAAACAAAACCAGTCTTACCAGCTTCCTCGTTGAACTTGTAGTTGAGTTGTAGAGCTGGAAGAGACGTGAGCGATCAGATCTGTGTCCTCAGACCTGGGTCATTTGTTTATTAGCCTACTGCTGAAGCTGTGTAGACAGACCCCGTTTGGGATCTATTACATTTGCTGTACCCAGACCCATCTCTCTTCTTGTGACTTGACTACTTCCTCAGTAGAATTAAGGGTTTAATAATTAACTCTTCTTACTGACATTTATGAAATAAGGAGTTAAACCATCTGTACCCAGTCCAGTGTATAGTAAAACCTTGGATTGTGAGTAACTTGTTCTGCGAGCGTTCCACAAGATGAGCAAACATTTCTAATAAGTTTTAGCTTCATAAACAAGCGATGTCTTGCAATGTGAGCAGTTCGTGTTGCTGAATGTCACATGATCACCACTGAGCCAATGGTTCTTGAAATTCACTTTGATATACAAGTGCTTTGGATTACAAGCATGTATCCGGAATGAATTATGCTCGCAAACCAAGGTTTTTCTGTATTTGATACCCCTGTAGACAAGATGAGCTAATCTAAGTAGATGCACTTAAGTGATACTACCTGTGGTGAATGGATAGCATTCAACTGCGGCGTTTCAAGAGTAAGTTTAGAGCTTCCAGAGGAGACAAGGTTGATGCCTTTTCCATCTTACCCACAGGATCCAGCTCTTCCCTTACAACCTGAACAGTTTTCTCAAAGAGCCTCACAGAGTGGATACATAGAGAGCTTTGAGAGCAAAGAGAGAGAGAAAATGCCTCTCTGTCTTGGTCTTACCCAAAGCTGGTTCTCTGCATGAATAGGAATCAGGATTCTCAAAAGATTCCATGGGTCTGTTTCCCTAGACCTGAGGATGAGGGCCACACGGGGCCTGGAAGGTACCCAAGAGAAGGCAGCTGTCAAAAGGTCTGTCTCCACCTGTGGTTCTGGGGCACCTCATTAGCACACCTGCGTGTGACCAAAGGAAATAGGTGTTATGTGCCAGGTTCTCTTAATTTAAGCAGGGCACTTCCCCAGTTGCCCCAAATAGATGTGTGGAGTATATCCTTAGATCCTCTTTTTGTCATCGATTCTAAAGGAAGATTAAAGACATGTAAATATAGCACTAATTTGCCACCATGACAAAGACACTGAAATCCAAAGAAATGAAAAATAGCCACCATTTATATTCTATGGAAATACTATATACTGTGCCAATATTTAAAATATTAAGTCAGGGGCACCTGGGTGGCTCAGTCAGTTAAGCGTCCAGCTCTTGATTCGGGCTCAGGTCATGATTTCACAGTTCATGAGATCAAGCCCCATGTCGGGCTCTGCACTGACAGCATGGAGCCTGGGATTCTCTACCCCTCTCTCTGTCTCTCCCCACCTCCCCCTACTGTCTGTTTGTCTCTCTCTCTCAAAATAAATAAATAAGCTTTAAAAAATACAATAAAATGTTAAGTCAGATTCTAACTGCAGCCTGAAAAATCTGCATCATTATTTGGCGTTTTCTGAAGTGGAAAGGTAGGTTCCAAAAGACTCGCCCCAAGACTACAGAGCTGGGAAGTGAGAGGTAGGCATTCGAACCCATACCTACTAACGCCAAAATCTCTCCCCACTATCCTGGACTGCTTCCAAATCTTAGCAAATCATTCTGCAGTTCTAGCAACACATTTTTTACCAAAGACACCCTTTCTAAGGTATCATGGCTACCTGAAAATAGCCCCTTGATAGCATCATCAGCAACTACCACTGGCACTGGACCCAGTACAGATGGACCTTTAGCATCATCGTGATTCTAATGAAAATACCACCCAGGGGTCAAACCTCAAAGCTGTCCATGGATGTACCTGGCCACTGAGGTAGCTGCCTTCCAACCAATTAGAATAAAAACATCTTGTGATGACTCCAGGGAGGTCTTAACGACGGAGATCAATCTTCTCAGCAGACAGAATCTGGATAATTTCTCAGTAACCAAGCACCTGCTCACTGTCTCTTGTTCTGAACTGACAGTATCTCTCCACCTTGTCTGAGTCATGCTAGCACCCTCCCTAAAGCACTCTCGCCCTTCCCAGTACGCATCCTCAGACAACAGGTGCAAAATCAAACGGAAAAAAAATGATTAAATGCATGTGTATTCTTCAGCTGAACTGCAGGAAAGTGATGGTATTGGACAATTTTTGATTCACACACCAAAAGATGGCAACCTCAAATGGTTCGAACTCAACCTTACGATGGAGGTTTTGCATAGTGGCTACTGTAGAGACAGAGTTCTCTTGCTCTGTCAGGCAGCTGTCCTAGAGTAACCCAGACTGCTCTGGTTATTCCACAGTGAGGTGGACCCAGGCTCCTCCCACCTCACTTTCCTGCCACACTCAACAGGTGAGCTGGCACGATGTTCATTGAATAGTGTAAGGTCTCAGCTCCACCTCCCACCCTGCCATCCCCATTCACAGTGGGGAAGGAGAGCGGGCAACAAAACACAAGCCTCCACCCTTAAGACCAAGATGTAGAAGTTCTATTTGTGTGCCTTCGGCCCACCTCCCTCTGATCAGGGTCAGCTCACAGGGAGTTGAGTTGGCCATGTGGAGCTGCAAATGAGGTTGGGAAATGCTATCTTTAGGTGGATAGCCCTATGTGCAGCAAAAATTAGGGTTGTGTTACCAATCGGGAAAGGAAGAAGGGATACTAGAGGCAGCCTGCCACACACAGGGACAAAGAATAGGAACCGTTACACAACAATAAAGAGCTTCTGTGATAGGTCATACAGAATTTATGGAGTTGGAAGGCTCTAGAAAAACACCTGGAAGGATGAAAATGGAGTGATTCAAGGGAGCTGAACTTAAGAGGAACTCACATTCCTAGCATATGCACGTTTCTAAGAAGCAGACCTAGAACACCCGCAAGTTCACTGATGACTTAGGAAAAATGTGCCCTTTGTAGAAACCTGCCCTTTGTCGGTCTGGTAGATGACACACATCTATGGTCGGCTCTCTCTTTCCCTATATGTGAGGCCACACTCAGTGGCACTTCTTCTCCCGCTCCTCCTGGTGCTCAACTTGACCGTGAGCGGTAAAGATTCTATAGGATGTTCATCTTGTAAGAAATGAAATGAATTTAGATATTCAAGGATTCCTTATGACTCTTCCAAACCCACCTTTCGAGGCACAAAGACTCCAAATTACCGGTGCCTCCTTCAAGGTTCCCCGAGATTCTGGGCATCACGGCTATTAAAGTAATTTGAGCTGCTTGGATAAAACTACCACCTAACCAAAAACAGGTGACTGTCACATAGGTCTTCCCCAGTTTAAGAAAACCTAGTATATAAAATCCGAAAGTTACAAAGAAGGCAACCGAGAGATCCCAGGGATTAAATATGATGATGCATAAAGCAACGAATGACTTGTAAGGAAAAGAGACCGTTTCAGGTACCAGGCCACATACAACTTTTCCCCCACTTTGGGCGACTACTGGAGTTCTCAACTCGACACTGCAGAAGAACTTCAATGAACTGATGAAAAGAACACGGCCTCTGCAAAGTTTTTAGTCATTTCAGAAGATGTGGGCTCTCTGGAACCAAATTTCCCAGATCAAGGCCCAAACCCGTATTTCACTAAGTGACCTCAAGCAAACCGCTCAGGCTTCTCCTTTCTGGGCTCTAGGCTCCTCATCTGTAAACTAGGGATAGTAATACCACCTACTGCACAGGTATACTATGAGGCTTAACCGAGTTAATGTATGTAAATTGCCCGTAATGCTGCCTAACAGAAAATACCCAATTCAGTTTCTGCTTGTTTAGTGGTTTCTACTGTAATGATACGGAACATAAAATTCACCATTTTAACCATTTCTTAAGTGCACAAGTCAGTGGTATCAAGTCCAATCCCAGTGTTGTGTGACCACTACCCCTATCCATTTCCAGAACTTTTCACCATCCCCAAAAGAAACCCCACATCCATTAAACAGTGAGTCCCCTACTCCCTCTCGTCAGCCCCTGGACACCCTGGACACGTAATTTCTCTCTGAATATGAAATCACCCAATCCTTAATGCAAACCAGATGAGCACAGATGCAAAATGCCTTGAGTGCAAATTTTCCATAATCCTTCATTTCTCTCTTTAGTCTATCACAAATGCTAAAGAGGCAAACAAAGCCAGGATGGTAAGAGTCCTTGCTCCCAAGGAATCAAATGCCTCCTTCACCATGACAGCGGGGCAAGCTCTGTGGCACGAGGATATAAAAGAAGGAAGAGGAAAGCCTTCCCCTCCACGGAGAAGAGAATAAGCGATGGGAGAAAACTGCATCCCAATTTTCCCCTCTTCCCTTTGGAGTGGGGATAATGTCAAGGGCAAAGGAGAGCTTTGGCCCTCACACCCCACTGGGCACTCTACAAAGATCACTTCTCAGCTTGCCCTTCTCACCAGCCTAGGGCACAGCTACGTCACTCCAGCTATACCATGCAACCAGGTGAAACAGACCCCGAAGTTTAAACTCCCCGAGCTGCCCTTGATACTCACGTGGTAAACGCACAGTTCCTTGGAAGTCCGGGCAGGAAAGCCGCCGGATTGGAAGAAAGGCTGGTTGCTGTGGCAGTGACCACGTGGCTCTGTAGCAAGAGCTGGGGATCAGAGCCCAACATCAGGCCAGCCAGATGGGAAAGGAACATACACACCGCCAAGAGAAACCAAGATGAGGTGAGTCAGTCAAAGCATGCCGCTGGGCCCTGCTTGAGCCCAGGGATGCAGGTGATAAGTCATCAAACCACAGACACCTGCAGAGAAAGCCACTTGTGGGCCAGAGACACTGTTCCCAGAGGACAGGAGGCAGAATATAGCGTCCCAGCGAACCCCTGCCACCATGACACAATTTACGCCACCATCTCCTGCCCCACCCCCTAACTACACAGACAGCATCTGTACATTTCCTCTGCACGTGTGAACTGTACTGTGAGTTAAAAATGACCGGGGCACCCGGGTGGCTCAGTGGGTTAAGCGTCTGACTTCAGCTCAGGTCTTGATCTCACGGTCTGTGGGTTCGAGCCCCGTGTCGGGCTCTGTGCTGACAGCTTGGAGCCTGGAGCCTGCTTCAGATTCTGTGTCTCCCTCTCTCTCTGCCCCTCCCCTGCTCTCTCCCTCTCTCTCTCTCTCTCTCAAAAATAAACATTTAAAAAAAGAATGGTGACCGCCCCACCACCACCCAACTTAAACACAATACATTGACAAGGTCCTTGAGAGAGAAATGTTTCCAAGACTATGTATAAACAAATCATTTTTTTCATTAAGCAACAGGAGTCCTACGCGGATACAGCAGAGAACAAACACAATTCGGTCTGCAACACCAAACTTACCATTTGCAGATACAGCCTTTCTAAACTCTCACAATTGCTGATGGGGGTGCAAGTTTGGTATTCTACTTTGGAAAACGATTTGGCAGTATCTCCTAAAGCTAAATAATGCTGATGAATCAGTAATTCCACTCCCAGATATTAACCCAAGAGAAATCGGTGGTTTTGACCACCAAAAGATACGTAAAAGAATGTGCGTGGCAGATTTACACTGAATAGCCAAATACTAGAAACAAATCAAATGGCCGTCAACTGGAGGATGTATACGTTGTGGGATACTGTGCCATGTAATGCTATTCATGAATAAAATAAATGAACTCCTACGCACTGCAACATGGATGAATCTTATATATACCGTGATGAGTGAAACAAGGAAGACTCAAAACAGTACATACAGTATGATTCCATTTATATGAATATAAAGACCAGGTGAAACTAACGTACGAGAGCAGAATGAGAATAATGGCTCCCTGGTAGTAGGAGGAAGTGAGCAGAAGAGAAGTATTACTTTGGAAGGGGCATGAAGGAGCCTACTGGGTTCTAAAAATGCTCTTTACTTCACCTGCATGGCAGAAACACACATTGCATGTTACAGATATATGTAAAATTTTACCAAGCTGCACACCTAAGATTTTTGCACCTTAATACATGCGGGCCATACTTTACTCTGAAAGTTTCCCTCAAAAACCACACACGCCCACACACACAAACTTACATACTGACAGTCTCTATTTCAACTTGAGGAAGCAGGGTCTTCAGTGATGATAGGGAAGTCAACAGCATTACTATGTAACCCCAAAGAGGTTGCTCTATAACCATGCTCTAAAGGGTTTCATCAAGGGCACTTTGAGGATCAGTGTAGATTTCTCCCTGGTCGTCTCCAGAGAATCCCTCTTCGTTTACCTGGGCCACCTCTATACACAGAACTCTAGTTTCTGTCGGTGGACAACTGGAAAAATGTAGGCTACAGTGATGTGAAGGCTAGATTAAGAATCTTTATTACCCCTTAAATAATAGATCAAAATAATTATTTTTTTACAATTTTTAAATGTTTATTTATTTTTGAGAGAGTGCAAGCGGGGGAGGGGCAGAGAGAAAGGAAGAGAGAGAATCCCAAGAGGGCTCCACACTATCAGCACAGAGCCTGACATGGGGCTCAATCCCATGAAGTGGGAGATCATGACCAGAGCCGAAATCAAGAGGCAGATGCTTAACCCAATGAGTCATCCAGGTACCCCTCAAAATAATTATTTTAAAAGCGTGTGATAAGGAACCTGGAGTCATGGAGGGCATGTGCCACAAATTCATGTTGAAACAATCACAATAACTGGACTAATCTTTTTTTTTTTAGCATATTGTTGTGTTTACTTTTTTACGATTACTGAAGTGTAACTGACATACAATGTTGTATCAGTTTCAGATGTACAGCACAGTGATTAGACACCTTCTATACATTACATAGGGATCACCAAAACAAGTGATCTATACCACCTGTCACCATATAAAATTATGACCATATGCTGACTATATTCCCCATGTCGTACTTTTCATCCCCATTCTTTACATATTTTATAACTGGAAATTATAAAATATTTATTTATATATTTTATACCTGGGAGTTATAAAAGACTTCACCCATCCCCTTACCCACTCTCCTCTGGCAACCATCAATTTGTTCTCTGTATGTATGAGTCTGTATCTGGGCTTTTCATTCTTTGTTTGTTCATTTGTTTAGTTTCTTAGATCCCACATGCAAGTGAAGTCATACGGTATTTATCTTCCTCTGACTTATTTCACTTAGCATAATACCCTCTAGGTCCATCCATGTTGCCCCGAATGACAACATTTCATTCCATTTCCACGGCCGAGTAATATTCCATGATATATATCGCATTTTTTTTCAAAATTTTTTAACATTTATTTATTTTTGAGAGATACAGAGAGACAGAGCGTGAGTGGGGAAGGGGTAGAGAGAGAGGGAGACACAGAATCCGAAGCAGGCCCCAGGCTCTGAGCTGTCAGCACAGAGCCCAAAGCGGGGCTTGAACTCCCGAGCCATGAGATCATGACCTGAGCCGAAATTGGGTGCTTAACTGACTGACCCAGGCGCCCCTCACATCTTTTTTATCAATTCATCTATCATTGGACTCTTAGGTTGCTCCCATACCCTCACTATTATATATAATCCTGCAGTAAGTACAGGGGTGCACATATCTTTTCAAATCCATATTTTCATTTTCTTTGAAGAAATACAAAGTAGTGAAAATGCTGGACAATTTGGTAGTTCTGTTTTTAACTTTCTGAGAAACCCCAGAAAGTTTTTCACATACTGTTTTTCACAGTGGTTGCACCAACTTACATTCCCACCAACAGTGCACAAAAGTTCCCTTTTCACCCCATCTTCTCCAACACTTTTTGCATCTTGTCTTTTTGATGCTAGCCATTCTAACACCTGGACTAATCCTGCGGGACCGAGATAATCTGAGTCTTCGAGGGGCAAGGACTATGATCAAAACCACAATAAACCATACTGGGTGCCTGTATGCCAGTAGTTCTAGCATCCACCGATGACTTCATTCTTCCTGCTCTTCAAGAATTTTAGGGAAATGTTTAAGCAAAAGAATCCCTTAATACTTTAGACCCGCTGATGTTTAAGCATTTTAAGGTTCTTTCTAAGAATCTGATAAAAGCTACAAGGACCCAGAAGAAAAAACAAAACAAAACACAGAACGTTGTGCATATTTTGTTAAGTCTTATGTAATACTTACTAGCTCCTAACTACAGAACAATAAAACTATTAAGAGGAGTCTGAAACATTTTCTCAGTGATCTATAAGAAAATGTAGGTATAGACTTATTTACAATAAAGCTAAAGGCTAATTTTTTACATTACTTTGTTTTTAACTATAGTTATATTTAATAAATGTGCTACACACTAGATATCTCCTACCTGATCTTGCTTTAGTCTTCAGCATGGGGAAATAATCCAATGATTACTTAGTAGAGTCGATTTCATGAGAAATATTTTGAAATAGGCAGTAACTTTCATAGGTAAATGTAAAATACAGTATAAACATATTTTTTGTTTGTAACTCATTGTTTTATTCTATCTGATTTAAAAGACAATTGCATAAGACAGCAATAACAAATCTTGTTGATGGATATACAATATGTACATATGTAATTTGAGAATCAAGCACGTAAAAGGGGAGAAGAAATTGAGCTACACAGGAGCAAAATTTTATATACTATTAAAATTAAGTTAGTATTAAAAATAATCATAAAAGAAACAAGGGAATTAAAATGGCATGCTATAGGGGCACCTGGGTGGCTCAGTCGGTTAAGCATCTGACTCGGTTTCAGCTTAAATCATGATCTCGTGGTTCATGAGTTCAAGCCCTGCATCAGGTTCTGTGCTGACAGTGTGAAGTCTGCCTGGGATTCTCTCTCTCCCTTGCTCTCTCTCTCTCTCTGCCCCTCCTCTGCTTCCTCATTCTCTCAAATAAATAAATAAACCTTAAGAAACTTTTAAATGGCATTCTATAAAATACCCATTTAACACAAAAAAAGGCAGTGAGGAAGAACTGAGAAACAAAAATAAATAAAATATCAATGGTAGACATAAATCTTACTTTATCAGTAGTTATATTAAATGTAAATAAACGAAACACTACAATTAAAAGGCAGAGATCAGCAGATGGATAAAAAATACGAAACTACCTAATGTCTGCAAGAGACACAATTTAGATTCTAAGACACAAATAGGTTGAAAGTATAAGAATGAAAAAGATATACCATGCAAAGAGTAACCAAAAGAGAGCTAAAGTGTCTATATCAGACAAAATAGACTTTAAGGAAAAAAACGTTACTAAATACAAAGCAGGCCATTTTATAATGACAAAAGGTCAATTTGTGAAGAAGATACAATAAATAGAAACACTTATGCACCTAATGAAAATGTACCAAAATATATGAAGCTAAAACTGGTAGAACTGAAGAGAACAGAGAATTCAAAAATAATAGTTGAAGATTCCAATACCTTAGTTTCAATACTGGATAGAACAACTAGACAGAAAACCAATAAGGAAATCAATGATCTGAACACCACTATAAACCAAGAAGTCCTAACACACATCTATAGAAAACTTTATTTAACAACAGCAGACTATAATTATTCTCAAGTGGATATGGACCATCCTCCAGGATAGACAACATGTTACACTATAAAACAAGCCTCCATAAATTTATTTTTCCAGTTTTACTGAGACGCAATTAGATACGTAACACTGTATAAGAAAGGTGTGCAATTTCATGATTTGAATACATGTATATAGTGTGAAATGATGACCACACTAAGTTTAGTTAACATCCATCATCTCACAGTTACAAATTTTTTTCTTATAATGAGAACTTTTAAGATCTACCTTTTCAGCAATGTTCAATATACAATATGGTATTGTAACTATGGTCATCAAGCTGTACATTACATCCTGTAACTTATTTACCTTATAATTGGAAGTTTGTACCTTTGACCATCTTCATCCAAATCCCACCCTCACAAATTTAAAAGGACTGAAATCACATAAAGTATGTTATCCAACTACAACTGAATGAAATTAGTAACTACTAACAAGGGAAATTTAGAAAATTAACAAATAAGGAAATAAAACAACATACTCCTAAATAACCAACATATCAAAGAAAATAATAAAGGAAATTAGATATACTTTGAGATAAATGAAAACAACATAGCAACACTTATGGAATGCAGCTAAATTTCTTAATGAGAAATTTAGAGCTATAAGCACCTGTATTAAAAAGATGTGAAATCAGTTATCTAACCTTCCACGTTAAACTAAACACAAACAAAACCCAAAGCAAATAGCAGAAAGGAAAGAATAAAGATTGAGTGGAAGTAAATGGAACAGAGAACAGAAAAACAACAGAGAAAATCAGTGGAACCAAAAGTTGGTTCTTTGGAGCGATTAACAAAATTGACAAGCCTTTAGGTAGACTGGCCACGAAACAAAGAGAGAAGACTGAAATTAGTAAAACTAGCAATGAAACAGATGACATTTGCAACCAGTCTTACAAAAATTAAAAGTAATACTATGATATATAAGAACACGATGAACAACTGTATGTCAATAAGGTAGATACACAAACTAATTGAAATGGAAAATTCCTAGAAAGACACGAACTACCAAAACTGACTCAGAAAGAAATAGAAAATCTGCATAGACCTAAGACAAATAAAGAGAATTTATCAGCAATCAAAAAACTTCCCACAAATAAAACAAAATGAAGCCTAGATGGCTTCAATGGTGATTTCTACAAATATTAAAAGAATTAACACCAATCCTTCATAAACTCTTCCAAAAATAGGAGAGGGGCCACTTCCCAATTCATTCTTTGAAACCATTATTACTCAGATACTAAAACGAGATAAACCATCACAGAAAAAACCTATAAAACAATATACATTAGGAATATAGACATGGGGCGCCTGGGGGCTCAGTTGGTAAAACATCCAACTCTGTTTCAGCTCTCTCAGGTCTTGGCTTCCTGAGTTTGAGCCCACATTGGGCTCTGTGCTGGCAGCACAGAGCCTGCTTGGAATTCTCAATCTCTCTCTCTCTGCCCTTCTCCCCCTCAAAGAATACAGACACATAAATCCTTAAAAAAATATTTTTCAAAATCTAACTTGACATTGAATGGTCTACTTCCTAGCAAATAGGGTTTCTCCCACAGGAGACTAAAATTATCCTCTGAGTTTTGACCACACTCTCCACTAGGCACTTAAGCAATCTCATTACTATAACTTCCATGATAAAACAGACAAACTCAGTGTAATTATAAATAAATCTTTCAAACTCACCCCATCTCCTCTATCACCTACCAAAAATATGCTGCAGTTTTTTGAGGCATTTCTTTTTGTGATTGATGCATTAAGTAGCATCACTCTAAAATTATAGTTTTTTTTACAGAATCAGATGACACAGATCCAGCCTTCTATGCTATACAACATCCCTAACAAGGAAGACATCTGTCCCTTGATGAAACACTTCCAATATTTCAAAGTGACTGATCTCTTTGAAATTTAAGTAAGCTATTTTAAACATAAGGGTATTTTTCAAGCATTCCATAAGGGTTCTGCGCTTCACCTCTCTCTCTTCACTACACTGGAGATAAATTTATAAGTCGTGAAGAAGTAGAAGGCTTACTCACCATATTATAACCCCAAAGTGGACCCAGGAGATCATATATCACCACAAATTCTCAACCAAAGTCCTTTCCCTAAAGCAATGTGTTTTGCAAACTTCACTGAGCCTTTGAATTACCAGAGGAAGTTATTAAAAATGCATGTCTTACTTAAGAGATTCTGCTAAGTTTGTAACTAGACCCAGGAATCTGAATTTTAACTCACCTCTTCTGCAAATATTCCTGGTGACACTTGAAGAAAACACTGGAATAGAGGTACTTGATTTCAGATTCATTTTCTATATGTAACAGGAGCAATTCTGGGGGCGCCTGAGTGGCTTAGTTGGCTGGGTCTGACTCTTCATTTCAGCTCGGGTCATGATCTCACGGTTCGTGGGATCAAGCCCCGCGTCGGGCTCTGTGCTGACAGCATGGAGCCTGCTAGGGATTCTCTCTCTCCCTCTCTCTCTCTTCCCCTTTCCAGCTTGAGCACCTGCATGTGCACTCGCTCGCTCGCTCTCTCAAAATAAATAAACTTTAGAAAATGCCTTAAAAAAACAGGAGCAATTATGGACCAATGCAAGTCTCCAGGAAAGCCTTTCCTGTCCTAACCCACTGCTTCAGAATGCTAGTGGTCCCCACAGCCACAGGCATTTCCTAAAAGGATGAGGGCAGTGTTTGTATATCATGTCCTAGAGACACAGAGAAGAGCCCACTGAACAGAGAGGAGGCAAGAAATTAATATTTTACTAAAGAAATACATAGCTTTAAGAGGCAAGTTTTCTTATAACAGATGTCTCAAATATTGAGGAATTGTTGGATATATGAAAGGTATCACACAGCTCTAGGCTGTGCTACCACAAAATGGGAGATCCTTCCAAGGCTTGGACTATCTGGACTAATCAACCGTTAGCCACCATTATTAGGTAGAGGAAGAGAAAGTCTGCTGCAAAAGATTCTCTTCCAAATTTGATTATTTCCAAGCTGCAAATCACCCCAAACAGATTATTCTTAAATTCCAGACCACTGCCTGTGAAATAATCAAGTCAATGCCTACAACATAATTAAGTCAACTTGGTGCCAGCCTTAACCATGCGTGTTCCCTCTGTCCTCTCTCTCTCTCTCTCTCTCTCTCTCTCTCTCTCTCTCTGTGTCTCCCTCTCTCTCATCAAATGCTTGGTATCCAAATGCAATCAAACCCTTTGTTTAAAAGACAAACTAATCTTTGTCGGTGTGTGACATTTCAGGGCTTTCATTTTTATTTGAAATTTCTGACGGCTTGAGGTAAGAGACCCTACAAATCCATGAAAGAAGACCGGGCTGGGAGTTTACTGCCATTGTACAAAAGCATCTTTGGATGACTATGTATGATCTACGTATGTATGTATGTATAATTCAGAGGGCAAGCTGGCTCTGAACCAGTGTCCCGCCTCTGTGTCAAGGAGGAACTCAGCCCCACAAGAACCCTTCAACAGGTCAGAGTAAAAATCTGATCACACAACAGGGGGATTAGTATTACAGTAGGACCATCCTGGTTAGGGTCCACTTTGCCCCACTAAGCGTGGATATGGTAGAAGGGGATCCTTTATGAGGCCAGTGTAAACAGTTGATTCTGACTTCTATATTCCACAACTCTTACTCTGTATTTCTATGGAATTCATCCTGACTCCTACAATCACTAAACCATCACCCCATTCCTCTTGCCTAATAACACAACTCATCCTTTAGATCCTAGCTTAACATCTACCTTCTTCACGTAGGTGTGTCCAATCCTCTCACTCCAGCGGAGTTACCCACTTACATAAAAAAACTTGTTTTCTCCTCACAGAATATTTAATTATGATCTTTCATTAATAACCATGTAGTTATTATTATGCCCAAAAGTTCATCTCTTAGGGCACCTAGGTTGCCCAGTTGGTTAAGCGTCTGACTCTTGATTTCGGCTCAAGTCATGATCTCACAGTTCGTGAAATGGAGCCCCATGTTGGGCTCTGTGCTGACAGTGCAGAGCCTGCTTGGGATTCTCTCTCTCCCTCTCTGATGCGCTCTCTCTCTCTCCCTCTCAAAATAAAAAAAATAAACATTTTTTTTTTTTAATTTTTTTTTTCAACGTTTTTTATTTATTTTTGGGACAGAGAGAGACAGAGCATGAACGGGGGAGGGGCAGAGAGAGAGGGAGACACAGAATCGGAAACAGGCTCCAGGCTCCGAGCCATCAGCCCAGAGCCTGACGCGGGGCTCGAACTCACGGACCGCGAGATCGTGACCTGGCTGAAGTCGGACGCTTAACCGACTGCGCCATCCAGGCGCCCCAACATTTTTTTTTTAAGGTTTACCTCTCTACCAACTCCTGCTGGTCGATATGGTCAACCAGAATGGCTTTGTTGACTGCTATATTGTAAGTAGCTACCAAGGGTCTTTCACGCATTAGAGTCTTAATAAATGACTACGTGAATGAATGAATTCTATCAGATTGACTTCACAGTAGAATATATCACTTTTAGAGTAAGTTTAGCATCCTTTACTCAGTATTACGTGCCATAACAAGAGTGCACTTATGTATGGGCCCATGTGTATTTTATTAAATTCTTTTTTAAAATGTTTCTTTATTTTGAGAGAGAGAGAGGGCCTGCGCACACGAGGGGAGGAGCAGAAAAAGATGGGGAGAGAAAGAATCCCAAGCGGGCTCCGGGCTCAGCACAGAGCCCGACGAGGGGCTCAATCTCATGACTGTGAGATCGTAACCCGAGCCAAAATTAAGAATCAGGTGCTTAACTAATTGGGACACCCAAGCACCTCTAAGAAATTATTATAGGCACTTTTAAGATACAAAAAACTATATGGCATAGATATATTCAGGTTCTTTCCATGTAGGAACTAAACTTTCAGCTAAATAACTGTATGACAATAAGGTGAAATGATCAACTTGGTGGTTTTCTGGGTTTGGTACATCTGTTCTAAGTTGTTTCAGGGCAATCAAAATTGATATATGGCTGTAGCATAGCAAATATTTCAAAACTAAGATCTTACCCATGGCTTTATCCAGCATCATTCCTAATAAGGGATTCACTCAATATGTATTCAGGAAATGCATCTACTGAAGTACTACACTTAAATTTAGATTTTGAATCAATAAGAATGAAGTTTCAGCATTTCTATATTAAAAGTTGGCCCCGTGGATGTGTTCTCAAGCAACTGTGATTACTATCACTTTAATTTCGCATAATGCTATGTATATAGTCTTATTATATTTTTTCATGGGTAAATTCTTTAACTCTGTGATGATGGTACTTTCATTATGTAAATCTTAGCCATTATTGAGACTCTCTAGAAAATTGTATCTGTAACACAAGAGATCTTTACATGTAATAGCCCTTTCACGGAAGCCCACAGGCCCTTATTTCCTCAGAATCTACTGAGATGGCCCCTCGAAATCACTAAAAAAATTGTGTTTGAACAGCAGAGTTGAAATTCTCAGACTTTAAAAAGCCACAAGAACAAATTATTTTTTAAATACTCTCTCTTCCCTACTCAAGCCCTCCCAGAGTGCATTACAGTATTTTTTGTTTGAAACCTAATCATAGATACATACACACACACACACACACACACACACACACACACACGCACTCACACCCATCCACCCATCCCTGAATGGACTGAAGTGACCCAAAAGAAAGTCAACATACAGGAAAAGATGCTGGAGGGCCTCTAGGGTAGTATTTTCAAAGTGTAGTCTTGAGATGAATTCAGTATGATCCCACAAGCATTTTATTAGAAATGGAACAGACTGCAGTGGAATGGAATGGAATGGATAATCAGTGTTTGATAACATCAAATCTCCGAACTTAGGAACCCTGGCATCATGGGAAATCTTGGAGCAGGGCAGCTATGGGTATACATGTGCAGGTGTATTTGGAAATGATACGCCCATGGATCATACACGTGGGGCTCAGGCATGCTGCAGCACAGAGTGACCACAGTGGGAAATAATCTAGAAAGAAAGGCTTCCTGCCCCTACCATTACTGTGGGAACTGTTAGTGGGGGTGCTGTGCTCCTTGATCACTACAATGCTCATCCAGGGGACAAGAATGACATCTGAATGCTGGATACCCTTTTAGGACCATTTTCCATAGGGCCATAGTAAAAACCACTGACTGACTCCTTTAGAGACAGGGAACTTCCCCCCTAGGGTTGCTGAATTTATCACAAGACAGAACCCCAGAGAGCAGTCAGAGATTCTTATGATACATTAGATGAGATGTTGAAATCATTTAATGTGAATATTCAAAGAAATGGGACCTCGTTTTATACCCCAAATAAAGTAGGCCATATCACTTACATAAGTATTTCAGGTATTTTAAGTTGTATCAGTCCATAGACAAGTTGGCTTCTAAAGTATGACTTAGGAATCTCACGCATATACATGCCACACACACAATATGCTATCCTGTAAAGGAGAAAGGTAACTTTTACTAATGTTAAAATCAGAGATCCTATAGTTTTGATTCCCTATTGTATTGATTCCTGGAGAAAAAAGGATGTGTGGGTATTTGAGTGTCTGTTAAAAGAAAAAGAAAAAGAAAGATGAAAGCCTTACTGTGTCACGAGTATCCTTGTGTTACTTTAAATTTGGCTGTTTTTAATATACACAGAGAAAATTATCTTAGTGGCAGGGAAGGCATAAGTTTGCACAATGTAGAAGCAGGCAACAAGAAAGCTTCAGATGACCTTGAAAGAGGAAACCCTGGATTGCCACAGAGATGCAGGCTCCAAAGTGTCTTCAGATACAAATGTGGTCATAAAATCCACACTTCTAGCAACAGGCCCCATGGATAGAATCTCCTGGGGGCTCCTGGGTGGCTCAGTCAGTTGGGTATCTGACCCTTGATTTCAGTTCAGGTCATGATCCCAAGGCCATGGGATCCAGCCCCACATCAGGCTCTGCACTGAGTGTGGAGCTGGTTTGAGATTGTTTCTTTCTCTCCCTCTGCCCCTCTTCCCCACTGTGTGCTCTCTGTCTCTCTCTCTCAAATTAAAAAAAAAAAAAAAGGAATCTTCTGGACAGAGCAAGGTCTTCCTTCTATTGTATTTACATCTAACATACACATACACACACACATACACACACAAAAGCACATGCACACAGAAACATCATCCACATGTTTCTCTTTGAGAACAAATCTGTGGGCATCAGCAAGGCAGTAATTTTAAAAAAATGTCATATAATTAGGTATATGGGAAGAAATGACATTGTTTTTCTTGCCATATCACACAATCAATATTGGACTGAACCACATGACTGTACCAATATTTGGCTGTTTGACTTATAAAAATGACAAGTTAGCTCAGTTCCATCTAATATTGTTTGGAGTCCTTACCATGTACAGAACCTGTAAGAATAATTTATTTCATATACTACCTTCACAAAATCACAGAGAAAATGACAGGGATGCACAGTGAAACCTTTATGATAATTTCACAAAAGACAGAGAAAGAATAATGAGGAAGGAAGCTTTACAGGGGTGCAGTATGAACAAGCAAGAACACAAAAGTCAAATCAATGCATCATCACTGAACACGTACCATTCACAAGACATGTGGCCCTTGTCCTCAAGTACCTTCAACTTAGTTGGAAAATACAATACATGAAAAACATTACACCTAAGACTGTCACGTAATTTTCACTTGGGGCAGATAAACTAGCCCAAAGAATATCAAACTGGACACTTCCTGAGAATTTAAAAAGTAAGAATTTAAATAAGTAACTCCCTTAATAAAACAGAAAGAAACAAAAACAATGCCTAAAAAGTTTCATATTATAACATACCAAAAGTTTCCCTGCTCACAAGAATCATGTTAAAATATATCTAATGTATAAAAATGTTTACAATTGTCCACCAATTTAAATATTGCACAGAAGTCAAGGATGCTAAGACCAAATAAGTGTCATTGGATTTCACAGAAGGAAGAAGATGGACAAAAAAATAGATCTCAAAGGGATTAAATATTTAAGTAGAAAGGCTTATGGAAAAACAGACGGATTGACTGTGTTTATTTCCATCTCCTCCCAAAACCTAAATAAAATAGTACAGGTATAAGATAGTACAGGCATAAAGAAGGTATGAACATACAATGACAAAAACAGGGGAGGCATCATAGTAGATCAGAGAGTTTAATACATTTTAGAGAAGCAGAAAGGAGGATGGAAGAATGGAAACAACTCAGCAAAGCAGAGAAAGGCAAAACAAACCAAAAAAAAAGTGCCTGTACACAGCAAGCAATGAAAAAGCAGCCAATTCTCCTTGCACAGTTACACACACAAATACACTCAAGTTGAAAACCCAGTGCAACTAAGTACTATATACAGTTGAATATCAAGCACAACCCTGATAATAGGGGACTATTTGAAAGCCTGGGATATAGAATAGATGAGCCTTCAAGCCCTTCTTAACCCCAACACTGGCAAGTAAAGACAGAGGATGACAGATTTACAGCAAGCAGGCCTAGAAAGAAAATCAGCCCAGATTACAGCAAAAGGGCAGAGGCCCCAAAAGGGGGTATAGAGGGGTCCTTCAGTTGGGGAAAACAGAACAATTACATTATCTTATATACTGAGCCTTTGACAATAATATTGATGGGCAATGACAGACCTGATGAAGTAAGAAGAAATAATTCTAAATAGTTCGTAGGAAAATAAGCAAATAAAACAAAAGCAATTATTAACTCCAGAGAAAACAAAAAGCTGAATGAAAAACTTAATCCTCAGATACAACTTCATAAAAATTTAAAACTTCAGTTTATCCAAGGGCACCATTAAGAAAGAAAAAGGCAAACCACTTTCCTCAAGAAAACACTTGTGAAATGTCTACTTGACAAGATTCATATCCTGAATATATAAATAAGTTCCTCAAATCAATAATAAAATGACAAGCCACCCAAATAAAAGCATAGCCAAAAGACTTTAACAGACACCTCACAAAAGAAGCTATCAAAGTTACCAATAAGAACATGTAAAAATGCTTATCAGGGAAATGACAGTAAAGGAATTTAAAATAAAGGAATTTAAACAGATAAAGAATAGGAGAAACATGAGGGATGATGGGTATCTGGCAGGATAAAAATGTTCTATAACTTGACCTGGGTGCTAACTATGCAGATATCCATATACATAAAAATCCCCCAAGTGGAATACTTAAGATTTGTATATTTTATTCAATAAAAATTATACTTTATAATTTTTTAAAAGATAATCCTCAGCAATCAACAGTTTGTGCCATAATACATGACTGAAGGATGTGGAAATAGAGATGAAGGTAAGACAGCTAAATCTTTACCTATATTCACCAAATATTAAACGATAGATCAAGAAGTAGTTATTTTATACAAGCATATTTTACAGAGATGTTGGGGCTAGTCATAGCTACCTCTGGGGAAACAAGATGAGGCTGAGAGTAGGGGACAGAGGCCTGCTACTTTTCAAAATAAATGTTTTATATTATTTTATTATATTATATTTGATTTTTTAAACTGCATACATTAATTTGGTAGGAAATTTTTTTGGCAAATATTAAATTATAAATTACAAAATACATGACTATTTATATAAACATGGGACAAACAAGTATGCCTCAGTGGATACCTTTTATTTTGCCAGTGTAGCATTCAGTCCCCCATCTATACTCTGATTTTCCTTCCTTCTCTACAGCACTCCATATGGTCTGGGGTGGGGGCCTTCTCCAACCCAGCATCAGTAGTAGTCTGTGACTCAGCCCCAATCCAACCTATGGTCCTGGTCCTTGGCCAGAGAGATTTCTTTCCTCCCAGGAAGAAGCACAAGGCCCAATTTGGGCCAATGAGAGCTATACTGAGTTCTATATAAATGTTGAAGGAAAAGCATGCTCTTATCTAGAGCTGCTGACGGCCACCCTGCCACCAAGACAGAACTTGCCCAAAAATGGGCTGTCATCACTCTGTCTCTCTGTGTCTCAAAAATAAGTAAATAAATAAATAAATAAAGGTGGGGGGAGCGCCTGGGTGGCTCAGTCAGTTGAGTGTCCGACTCAGGTCATGATCTCGTGGTTGACGAGTTCGAGCCCAGCATCAGGCTCTGTGCTGACAGCTCAAAGCCTGAAGCCTGCTTCGGATTCTGTGTCTCCCTCTCTCTCTGCCCCTCCCCCAAACACACTCTGTCTCTGTCTCAAAAATATATAAACATTAAAAAAAACTTTATAAAAAAGAATGGAGCTGCCAGAATGAACAGCAAGAGGAGAGATGGGAAGAAGGCATGTGAGCCCTGATGCCTGTGGTTGAACCCCTGGTTCCGGTAGGTCTGAAGTTTGTCTACCCCTGCCTTTTTCATTAATTATAAGAGGCAGTAACACAAAATGGAAAATCACTTGACTGCCTGGGTTCAAACTTCGCCTTTACTACTTACTAATTGTGTGACCTTGGCGTGTCACTTAACCTCTTCTTCATTTCTTTTAATGTTTATTTTTATATTTTAGAAAGAGAGAGAGCGTGCGCGCATGCACACACAAGAGAGGGAGGAGCAGAGACAGAGGGGGAGACACAGAATCCGAAGCAGGCTCCATGCCCTGAACTATCTGTACAGAGCCCCACAAGGGGCTCAAACCCAGGAACTGTAAGATCATGCCCTGAGCTGAAGTCGGATGCTTAACCGACTGACCAACCCAGGCGCCCCCTTCCTCATATTTAAAATGAGGACAGAGGGGCACCTGGGTAGCTCAGTAGGCTGAGCACTGATTTCAGCCCAGGTCTTGATCTCGTGGTTCCTGAGCTGGAACCCCCCATCAGGCTTGCTGTTGTCAGCATGGAGCCTGCTTTGGATCCCCTCTCTCTCTCTGCCCTTCCCCCACAGGCTCTCTCTCTCAAAAATAAATAAACGTTTAAAAAAACTTTTTTTAATAAAATGGGGGCAGAAATAACACCGACCACATAGAATCCAATGAGTTAAAAAATGTAATACACACACATATGCATATATTTACATATATGTATATGTATAAGAACAGTTATAGCTTAATATACATTTATATGTTAAAATCCCATTTAGATTTGTATGTGCAAGAGCCATATTTTTATTTTTAGTAATTATATTTCCCTTTTTCCTTAAACCAGTTTGATCGGTGTTTTCCACTTTTTACAAAAGCCAGGACCCTGATTAATTCAATACCCAAGAGAGAAGCCATACAAAATCAATGGAGAGATTTAAGTAGTTATACATAAAACGTAAACACAACATAAACATAAATGTTCTCTATGGCAGAAGAAAATCATCAAAAACTACAAAGTACATAGAAATGGAAGAAACCATATTTGTAACCTTTAGAATTGATAGTTTTTGCCCTTACACAGAACAGGGTGCAGATGCTAAACAAAGTAGGCAAAAAAATAAACACAATTCACAAGTGAAAAAAAACCAAACAGGAATACAAAAAATAATGTTTGGTTTTCAATAATCAAACAAAACAAACAGGAACTCATTTTTTTCCAATGACACAGCTATCGATTATTTTAAATTTTATTATCCAGTGTTGGCAAGCGTCTCGTACCACCGGTGAGAATGTTAATTGACACAACCATTTGGAAAGGCAATCTAGCTATAATAAAAATCAGCATACCTTTGACACAATCATTCTTCTAGGAATGTATCTAAGGAAAAACTTCAGGGTGTACACAAACATTTTCCCTACAAGTTTACCCCTTGTAATTATATACAGATTTGTATTCATATACAGAAACATTGGAAATTGAATGTCCAAAAAATAGAAGATTCATTAAAATCCAGGGGCACCTGGGTGGCTCAGTCAATTAAGCGTCTGACTTCAGCTCAGGACATAATCTCATGGCTCTTGAGTTCAAGCCCCGTGTCAGGCTCTGTGCTGACAGCTCAGAGCCTGGAGCCTGCTTCGGATTCTGTGTCTCCCTCTCTCTCTGCCCCTCCCCTGCTTGCGCTCTGTCTCTCTCTGTCTCTCAAAAATAAATAAACTTTAAAAAAAATTTTTTAAATCCATGAGTTCCAATACTGTTTAGTCATTTAAAATGTTAGCAGAAAATACGTACATACTGAAGAATGTTCATGATTATTAAATGAAATAAACAGGTTAAAAAACTTTGAGTATGAGCCTGTTTTGTTGTAAATATATACGTGTAAAAATGGGAAAAGATCTACTAGAATATGCATCAAATGATAGTGACATTTCTGGGTAGTAGAATTATGGCTGTCCTAATTTGTTGGGGTTTTATTTCTCGCTTATATACATTTCACTTTCTCCACTGAACCTTCACAGACCTTCAATTAAAAAAAATGTATTTTGGGGCGCCTGGGTGGCTCAGTCAGTTAAGCGTCTGACTTTGGCTCAGGTCATGATCTCGCAGTTTGTGAGTTTGAGCCCCGCGTCGGGCTCTGTGCTGACAGCTCGGAGCCTGGAGCCTGCTTCAGATTCTGTGTCTCTCCATCTCTCAGCCCCTCCCCTGCTCATGCTCTGTGTCTCTCTGTCTCTCAATAATAAATAAACGCTAAAAAAAATTTATTAAAAAATGTATTTTAAATTCATTTAAAAAAATCTTAAGACCCCTCTAGGAGTAGCTTCTGTCATGCATTTGGAGCCAAAATGCATGCAACCATTAGGTGTAGCACAGAGAATGAGAAACTTAAGCAAGTAGACTCTCTTTGGGGAAAATTTGGTTGTAAAAACAAGAAGCCAAGGTCTCAAGAACACATGTGGTATACAGACACTGCGATGGAGTGTCTGCATCAGAGAAAAGGAACAGTCCAAAAACAAAAAAGGAAGGCATCTCTGGGGGAAATGTCCAATGCCTTCAGCAGTCACTTACTGTGTTTTCCACCCTCCAGTAGCTTCTCTTCAGGCTTGGCTGGGCTACCTCACCTGGATTCCCACCTGCCCTTTCCCTAGTGCTGCACAGGCTCAAGAAAGAGACAGAACTTACCCACCAGTGGAAACCATACTCTCAGCCTTTTGGTGTCTTAATGCCCTACATTTGGTACAGCAGGCACTTTCCATCAGCAACTTCACCCAGGGAAGAAAACAGGATAGCTGAAGCCCTATACAAGCCTCCCTTAGACCTCCCCTCCCATGTAACCACCATCCAGAACTGCAGTCATAATACACACTTGACCTTAATAACGACAAAGTGAGTTTTCAACAATTCACAAGGGCTTGCACACTCTGTAAGACAGATTACGATACCTTTTCATTTATTTTTAGCATATTAACAGCTGGTGACCCAGATTAAGAAATAATGTAAAATGTGAAAAGGCAGACTATACCACTAAATTCTTTCACAGATGGAAAGTGGACTCTGTAAAAAGCTTCAGACCAAGGATTCAAGTAATTAGCTGGAAGTGGAGAGCGGGGAGGAATACCTACAAGTGGGTAAAGTGAAGCATGGAAAAACGATGACAAAACCTGGCTGGGATCCCAGCAGATCCTTAGCTACTTTCTGGACAAGTAACTAACCAGGGACTGGTAGAGGCCAAGAAGCCCTGCTAATGCAGCTGCCAAAGGAGCGGCTGGAGGAGGTTCTCGTTAGTTGAGGATGAGCTTGGGTAGATATTAAAAGAAATACAATCCTCTTACTGCACTGGGAGTGTGCGTGTGTGGAGGGAGGGGCCTGTGGCAGCCACACAGCCTCCGGTCCTGGGGACAGGCAAAGGGATCAGTGCCCCCTTCCGCTCAGTTCCTCCAGGTGGGTGGGAACCGAGAGCAGCCTGAGCCAGGGTCTGAAGAGGGAAATTCAGGGTCATTTTGAGCAACGCGGCAAATCTGACTTCCAGTAAAAGAGGCAAACACTAAACACCCAGAATCCCAGGGACGGAAAACACTGCCACATGAAAGGGAAAACAGTTCCACTGACACAAACCGTGGGGCTCAATTAGCCGGCGTTCATTTTCAAGTACGATGCTTAAGCTGCAATATGTCCTTTGGCTGGAGACACAAATGAAGACCTCAGTGCTGGCAAGGTCTTGATGACAAGCAGTCTCCAGGGGAGCCAGGCGAGCCCAGCGCCTGCCACAATACCTCAACTGCACAGGGCTGCGCTTGGTGTAAACCTGGGATTCATCTGTGCCCATCTCTGGGAGAGGAAAATAAATTACTGAGAGGCCAATATGCTGAGGAGCTTGTAAAACACTAGGGAACCCAACCTGAGCGTGCAATGTGGATTTTTTTTTTTTGTTTTTAATGCAATAAAACGCCCTCTTTGTGCAGAAATGTGCAAAGAACTGTTAGGTTCAGGTCACATGTATTTCTGACCTTCCAGAGAAGGACACCGACGTCCAAAAGGGCACACACAGAGAGGACCCCCCCCCCAAAAAAAAAGAACACAGAGAAAGAAAAGTGTGTATCCACATCTCTATTTTGAACTCCAGGATTCACTGGACAGCACTGTATTAAAGCCATGGGTTTTCTGAGATGAGCCCGATCGATCCGTACAGATCTGGGGGGTGGCCTCTGCGCTGCACCAGCCGTTTCTGCCGCACTTGGGTCCCCAGGAGACCCCCCGGAGGGAGGACTGCTGCCGCAATCTCCCGCCCGGACCCGCGGGCCAGCGGGCCAGCGGGGAGCGGGCGCCGCGGGCGGGAAGAAGCGCTCGGCTCCGGGGACCGCGGGCGAGCCGCAGCACCTGCCACCGCTCGCGCCCTCGCCCGCCCGGGAGAGCGGCGACCGCGGCCAGCAGCGCGGGGGGCGAGCGCGCGGGGAGACTCGGGCGGACCGCGCGCCCCGGGCGCTCCAGCCTCCCCGCCCGCGGCCGCCTCGCTGCAGTCGCCGCGGCGCAGCACAGGGCATCCCCGCGCCCCCGGCCCCGGCCTCCGCCGCTCCCCCGGCCCGCTCGGCCCTCGCCGCCGCGCGCCCCCGCCACCTGCCCCGCGGCCCGTCGCCCGCTCTGACCTTTTCCTGCGCGCGGTTGAGCCGCTTCTGCACGTTCTTGGCGAAGATGCCCGTCTTGATGTCGGCCATGGCTGCGGGTCCGGGAGGCTGCGAGGAGCGGAGCGGAGCGGGCGGCGGGCCGGCGGCGGCGAGGACGAGCGGGAGCGCAGGAGGAGGAGCGGGAGGGGAGGTGGAGGAGGAGGAGGAGGAGGAGGCGCGGGAGGGGCTGCGAGGAGCAGCCGGGGAGCGCCGGCAGGGGTGAGGGAGGGGCGCAGCGCTAGGCACCGGCTTAAAGCGACAGCGCGCAGGCGGGACGCGCGGGGCCCGGCTGCGGGGCGGCGAGAAAAAGCGAGGGAAGAAGCCAGAAGTCAAAATGCCCCGAGAGTGCCCGCGGCGGTGGAAGAGGAGGTCGGGAGGGGAGAGGGGAACGAGCCCAGCGGCAGTCCGGGGGCCCCGAGGCGGCTCCGGGGTTCTTTCGAGGCGGAGTTTGCGTTGGGGGAGGCCGAGTGGGGCCCGATTCTTTCCAGAAAAAAAAAAAAAAAAAAAAAAAAAAAAAAAAAAAGGAGGCTCGGGGGAGGGGGGCGGGGGGCGGGAATGGGGAAGCCGGGATGGGAGGTGCTCTGACGTGGAGGCGGGGGGATGGGCTCTTCCGGAGAGTGCACCCCTCCCTGGGTTGTGTGTTCCAGAAAGCTGGGCCTTGCCCTGCCCTCAGGAGGCACACAGCCCGAGGAAAGGTGACTGGGAAACCAAGTCAGTGCGGGGTTTAGAGCTGCCGTGGAGAGGAAAGCGATGCCCACACTTCCCCAAACTTTGAAGACGAGATTTGGGGCCCGCGGTAGGGAGGTTCCATGTTGAGAAGGGACGGTCCCTGTAAGCAAGGTGCTGTGCTTTGGTGATCTGGGTAATTGCTGCCCCAAGGACAGTCAGGTCCTTGATTGCCTCACGTCAACATCGCAAGACCTGGGCCTCTTGCCCTGTGGCTTCCTGCGAACCTGCTGGCAACCTCACAGGGATTCACTATCCTCAGTATGCTTAGCAGAAGGGAGAATAATAGGGATAAATTTGTCGTATACTTTACACAGAGCTCTTGAAGGCCCTGACCAGTGGTGAAACCATTCAGTCACTTCTGAGTGTGAGGCAGTGTGGCCGGTGGCCCAGCAAGCAGGTCAGAGGTAATCTGGCACCTGAATGTGGTGAGCCCCAGTGAGCATCTCACTGGAGCAAACTGTCACCTGTGGAGCACCCCTGTGAACCACCCCTTGGTATCCACTCGGTGGGAAGTCCCCCTACCTTAGTTGTAGAATGGCACCGTGACTGGCTTTTGCCAATAAGATATAGTAAAAGTACACTGGGCCAGTTCCAGCCTAAGCCTGGAGAAGCCGAGCGGGTTTGGCACTCTACAGAGCCCTGTGCTACCGTGTAGAATTTCTCCCTGCTGCGAAAAGCCTCATGGAGAGGCCACGTGGAAAGGGAGAAACCTCAGCCTTCATCCGTCTGACCCACTGACTAAATTCGCATCAGCAAGACCACCAGAAGAACCGCTCAGCTAATCCCAGCAGAGCACAGTGTGGTGAGTAAACAAAATGGTAGTGCTTTTCAGCCACTAACTTTTGCAGTGGTTTATTACTGAAATATCCAGCCTGTTCACTTGGCTCTTATATCCTCTGGATGACTATTCATCCCCGTTTGCCTGGGAATGAAGGGGTTTCCAGGAGATAGGACTTCTAGTTCTAAAGCCCAGAAATCCCTGGGTAAACCTGGATGAACTGGTCACCCTACTTCCAACATCTGAAGTAAACAGTTTACTTCACAGGGAAGTAGAGAGAAAATCCCTCTCTTGGTCAACACTCAGTAGAAAAGACT
Organism: Panthera onca; assembly: GCF_046562875.1. NCBI lineage: Eukaryota > Metazoa > Chordata > Mammalia > Carnivora > Felidae > Panthera > Panthera onca. The sequence goes on along the minus strand of NC_138340.1, from coordinate 75,300,842 downwards.
GCCCAGGGGGCCTGGGTGGCTCAGTAGGTTAAGCTTCTGACTTCGGCTCAGGTCATGATGTCAGGGTTTCTGGGTTCAAGCCCCACGTTGGGGTCTGTGCTGACAGCTCAGAGCCTGGAGCCTATTTCAGATTCTGTGTCTCCCTCTCTCTGCCCCTCCCCAGCTCACTCTCTCTCTCTCTCAAAAATAAACAAATATTAAAAAAGGAAAAGGAAAGAAAAGAAAAGGCTGGCCAGAAGACAGAAATTGAGTCATGTCTCTAAAACACGGGGCTTTAGAACCTTAGCTCGGCCCTGAGATCTTGTCTTGAGGATACCAGCCTCAGAATGCTGGAATACACCAGAATGTTCTGGAGCATATCAGTCTGTGGGCACAGTCCATGGGGGTCCCAAAGCCCCCTCTGCTCCCATCCTGGGCCTGGCTATAGCTTCCCTCACAAATGTCACTGCCCTCTTTCTAAACAAGCAAGGGACAGAGTTCCAAGCAATAAAAACCAAGCAGGTTTACTTTTCCTCTGCTTGCGAGGGCCCAAGCCATCCATTCCCACTGCACCAGGCTTTGTCTCTCCTTGGAATTACTCCCCCACCAATTTTTGAAACACAGCAAATATCTTTTGAACTAAAATTGCAAATGGCTAGCTTTTCCCACAGTTCAGATGCCCAAATCTAGTTCTGGAATGGGGGTGGAAAGGGGAAGCGAGTCATTTCTTGATAATTGTATTTGAAATGCATGCCGAGCATGTTACAAAGTTGTTATGTAGTGCTCTCCAGCTGAGAGAGAAAACGGTATCTATTTTCAGGTTGCTATGAGGGTCATTCTAGCCAGTCTAGAATAGTGATGAAGCACTTAGCTGCTACTTAGTAGGTGCTTTGCAAATATTTGTTGAAAAAAAAATGCATGGGTACATGAGACTAGATATTGGGCACCCATCTAAGCTGTTTCTTCTCCTAATTCTGCAATAATGCTCCTGGAACGGCGGTGTGTGGAAGGGGCCCCCAACTACGATGATTTTTAAATATTGTTACACCATACAGTAGAGGCATTTTTCATACAAAATCTCCTGCAGGACCCAAATATATTAATCAGATGGACCCCTCTCTGGTTGTGGAGGGTGTGAAGTGACCAGAGCCCCACCCATGAGGCCACCCGATTATTGCCTGCATCTGTCTCTAAGGAAGACCTTCAGCGCTGCAGACTTCCCTGCCCACAGAGGAAATCCACAGCGGAAGTGACCTCAGAGGCACCTTCCACCTCCAGAGTCACAGGAGCCATGCTTCTGTGTGCATTTCCTTCACCCACAACACCGCTGGACCCACCTCCCAACATTCCTTGCTTGCCGGTGTTTCTTCCTCCTAGTTTTACCCCCCATTTTTCTCCTCAGTCAAGGGAAAACAGGGCTCCTACAGTTCCATGTAGATTTCACTGTTAATGAGGAATAACCCCAGTTCTTTCCCCCGTTGAGGACAAGCTTAGGTGTCAAGTTATAGTTAACATTTATTCAGGTAAGGTTCACAGACAGTATCATGACTCCAGCCCCACCCAGATCTTCTTCATCCAGGCAAGGAGGAAGTCCTGATTTTTCTTTTCTTGTTTTTGAGAGGGAGAGAGAGAGAGAGGGAGAGGGAGAGGGAGAGAGAGGGAGTGAGAGTGCAGGTGTACGCAGGGGAGGGGCAGGGAGAAAGAGACTCTGAAGCAGGCTCTGTGCCCAGCATGGAGCCCAGCACAGGGCTCGATCTCATGACCCTGATATCATGACCTGAGCCAAAATCAAGAGTCAGATGCTGAACCAACTGCACCACCCAGAAGCCCCTTCCTGAATTATTTTTAACTTCCAGTTTTTCTTTCCTCCTAAATTTAGCTTAAGATTGGTTGATAAGTAAAAAATGTGAATTATGCTAAGTTCTGATAATTTGGAATAGGCCTGGAATCACTACTGTGTTATCACAGAACTCATTTTCCATATTTTTAATGGCACAGATCTTTATGCTCACCAATCTTTGTATCTTTTAAGTCCAATTTAGACCCTTAAGGAAGGAGATTTTTAAATCCATGTTTAAACGTATCTAGTTATTTGAAGCTCTTACAAGAGTTGTAATATATGCTATGGTGTCTCATTGGCCACAGCCTCTTTGCATCATTGTATCTAATGAAGGAGGCATTTCCTTTAAACATTTGGTGAAGCCTACCTGGAATTTCAGCCCCCATCAAATCTTGAGTAGTTGTTACACTTCCCTCTTTGTTCAAAGACTCAGATGCAATTTTATTTTCTCTCACAAATGTTAAAGTAGCAGCGGATGGAGCACGTTCTCTAGAAAGATACATATTTTGACCAATTATCTTCTACATTTCAAGTAAAAACATACAAGTGCGGATTCACAGTCAACTCTTCAAAGTATGCCAATTATTTACATTCTAGTCCCACATACAGTTTTACTAAATTTTGCCTGTATGACTGCCCTCTTCTATTCCTAATTTAACCAGGTCTAAAAATAGCAACTTCCTCACTACATTAATAATGCATCACTAATGCGTCCCAAAATACTAACTAGGAGTGAAGAGCTTTGTTTTTCATAGACAGAGCCATTGGCCACCAAGAAAAACAATCACAATGTATAAATTGCCTAATAACTGTAATGTATTTTGACACCATGCTTGATGCTTTTTTGCAGAGTAGATGCAAAACAACTCCCATATCCCAAACAAATTGCTAGAACATCACTTAATAGCTTATAAGCCAATCTAGAGGTCAGGGAGCAAAACAAAATGGAAATTCTAATTAGCCACAACTCTTTCTGAAGAAGGGGACAAGTTCCTGCAAATATTTTAAGCTATTTTCTATCCACAAATAAGCTCTAAAAATTCCACATCCAAGGTGGATATGAGCATATTTGTCTGGGCAACCGAGAGCACCCTCTTAATAGCTTTAAGAGCTGGATTTTCTTACTAGGAATTTTCCAGCTTGGACAACCCCCGCTTCATAGCAGGGACGTTCTTCAAAACCTCTTAAGAAATACTTAATTGTATCATGTATTGGAAGAGAACTTTTTGGTTCAAGGAACTTATTTTTGGTTAAATTTGCCCGTGTTTATATTTTATAAGAATAGAGCTATCCACATGTGGCTGCCTTTGACTGCCTGGCCACTCCCCTACCCTCACCTGTTCTGTCACCCCTATACTTCTGTCTCCAAGGTGGCTCCTAGAGCTGTGGCCACCAGCAGAGTAGAGGTCCTACCTGGGACCATAGTGTGGGGATCCTTGAACCCCCACATTGTCCTCAGTGTCCCCCCACTGCAAGCCTGCATGCACTTCAGCCAAAGCCCCTGGTTAAGGAGGCCAGTCCGGGGTCATGCTAGGATCTTATGTTCAGGAAGCCTGGACTAAGCATCGTGTTCTCCCAAATATCTGCCTGCCTACTTCCCTGCAGTAGACCCTCCGAGCTCTCCAGAAGCCACGTGACCTTCTACCTGTTCTCACATCTCAAAACCCCCTCACTCCACCACTCTGCTCTAAAGACCCCCAACATGCTGCTGTTTCAAGCCACCTGCAAGGAATCAGGCAGGTTGGGTGGTGAGCGTGGGAAGAGTCCCTGTATTACGCTCAGTGTTACTGCCGTCGTTCAACAGTATTGGGCTTACACAGGCTTCAGTTAGCCAGTCTAGGACACAATTTGTCATGGATTGAGCTGTGTCCCTGTGATATTGTCATTTATAATAAGAAATATTATATTTGGTCCCTGTCCGTGTTTCTGGCACAGAGCTCCTAAAACCCTTGGAACTCCCCCAAGTGATGAGAGCAATAAAGGCATCTGGCTATCCAGAAGCAGGTCCCTGTCAACCATACCTGAATGTCTGTTAATGAGGTGGCTTTTGGAAAACTCTAAGGATGAGGGCCGGTTGCCAGGGGACCCAACCATGTGATTAGAATATTGGAACTGTCAATCCCCCACCCCTACAGGGTCCCCTCCTGGGGAGGAGAGAAAAGCTGGAGAGTGGGTTCAGTCACCTATGGCCAATGATTTAATCATTCGTGCCTATGTAATGAAGCCTCCATAAAAATCCAAAAGGATTAGATCTAGAGGGCTTCTGGGCTGGTGAACGCAGGGAGGCACTAGGAAAGTGGCAGGCCTGGAGGGGCAGGGAAGTTCTGCACCCCTTCCCCATACCTTGTCCTATGCATCTCTTCCCTCTGGCCGGTCCTGTGTTATATCCTTTTATAATAAACCAGTGATCTAGTAGGTAAAATGTTTCTCTGAGTTCTGTGAGACGATGTAACAAATTGATTGAATCCAAGGAGGGAGATGTGGGAACGTCTGATTTACAGTAAAACCTTGGATGTGAGTAACTTGTTCTGCGAGTATTCTGCAAGACAAGCAAATATGTCTAATAAATTTTAACTTGCTAAGCAGGCGATGTCTTGCAATACGGGTAGTACCTGACACCGAATGTCACATGATCACAACTGAGCCAATGGTTCTTCTCTCTCTCTCTCTCTCTCTCTCTCTGTCTCTCTGTCTCTCTCTCTGTCTCTCTCTCTCTCTCTGTGGGATTGTGGGTGATCATCTCCCATGCTCCAATGCTCGGTCTCAGGCCATGGTGTTTGGCAGAAATCAGTGATTTTTCAGAACGTTGAAAGGTGCCCACAACTGCACTAGTGTATTTTTTTTTTGTCACTTCAAAGCACCTATGGACAGTTCTTTGCTTTTCCAGACAAGAGTAAGCTTAGGAATGCTTTGCTTCATTCTAGGTCAGGCTGCCTGCAGATACAGACCCTGTCCTCGGCTGCCTTCTTGCCATTAAATACAGTATATAGCAAGTTTATTAATACTGTACTATAGTCAACATCCATGGGAGTGTATACAATGCCCCCGTGCAGAAAAAGATTCCATTGAGCCAATAGATAGCAGTGATTCCGTTAGTGATTGTGACAGTCGTCTTACGTGATACCCCTCCTCTCTCTTGTCTCCCTCACACCAGCCACCAAGATTTTCAGAGGTAAGTGCAGGTTAATTTGTTTCTTTTTCTTTATATTTTGCATTTTCTTTATTATTTTGTTTTGTATTACAGTATTATAACCATTTTTATATGAGTATTTTTAGGTGTAGAACGAATCCTCTGAGTTTCTATTATTTCTTATGGCGAAATTTGCTTTCATACACAAATGCTTTGGATTACAAGCATATTTCCGGAACGAATTATGCTGGCAAAATAAAGTTTACTGTATTTATAAACAGTTGGTGAGCAGCATCGGTGACAACCGGGACTTATACCTGGTGTCTGAAGTGGGAGGCAGGTGCAGTCTTGTGGCACTGAACCTTTAATGTGTGGGATTCGATGCCAAGTCCTCATAGATGGGGTCAGGACTGAACGGAATTGTAGGATACCCAGCCAGTGTTGCAGAATTGCATGGTAAGGGGAACCTGAGCCCTCCTCCCATGTTTGGTGGTCAGAAGAAGTATAGAAAAGAGACACACGGGAGGAATTTTTTCCCAGTTCCCACAAGGGATGAAGTCATAACCCCTGGTACCTGTGAATATGACCTGATTTGGAAATAGGGTCCATACAGTTGTAATTGAGCTATAAATCAACATGAGGTCATACTGGAGGAAGGTGGACCCTTAATCCGACATAACTGGTGTCCTTATAAAGAGAGGGGAGATGCAGACACAGACACACACAAGAGGAAAATGCCCCGAGCAGTCAGCGCCAGTGTGGAGATGGAAGCAGAGACCCAAGTAACACAGCCACACGCAAGGAGCCCCAAGGACCCCCAGCAGCACAGAGGCAGGGAGAGGGAGCCTGGCCCTGCTCACACCTTGATGGTCCTCTAGCCTCCAGAATCGAGGGAATGGCTTGTTGTTTGTTACCGCAGGCCTAAGAAACTAACACAGAATCCGGCCTCTTTCTTCCTACCAGCCTGCATCTTGGAAAACTGTATCCCCCAATCCAAGTAACTGACAAACAGATCTCCAAACAGGAGCTTTTCATTAGTTGGAACAGTCTGTGTTCATCTGTTGCTTTCTTCGGAAACAATGTCTTTTTAATAAGCATATGATCTGTCCATATTCTCCTTAATTTAGTAGGAAAAGCAGTAGCTTTTGAGGGAGCCTGTGGCAGGTCGGGTCCTTCCGAAGCAGGGGCTGAGTTTGGGGCACAAGCTAAGTAAAGCATTGAACTGTGAGAGGCAGGAGGAGGAAGGGTTGGCAGAGGAGAAAGTCCAGCGGCCAGGCAGGCCTGATGAAACCTTGACCAATCTGGGAGGGGCTCTGTCTGTCGTGAGCATAGTGAGTGCCTCTGTTTGACAGGGGCTGGGCCATTACCGCCCTGCCCACCGGCCACCCTAGGAGGGGTGTGAATGGGGCCAGGTGGTTCTCTGCCTGGGGACTGCATTCCCTCAGAGGGAGGCAGCAAGCCTTCTCCAATGGGGGGGGGGGGGGTGTCTGGGCAGCGGATCCCACTCCTACTCTCTGTGGTCCAGATAGAGAGCTCCTGGGCACATACTAGGCACATGCGCTTCAGTCTCTCCAAACTGTCATTCTCTCTTTCTTCAGCTCTCCATGTTCTTGTGCCCCCTATGGGCACTGAGACACCAGAAGGTTCTGAAGGTACCTTAACACTTCCTGGGTCATCCTCCTCGAAGGCCAGACTTTTACATTTAAACACGGTCCATTTGTCCCTAATGGATGAAGTCAGTTACAGTCACCTGTGTTGTCAGATTTCTCCACTCAAAAGCTACCACTTCCCCACTTGTAATAAATGAGAAACTTGTAGGTAGATATTCTGAGACTATATGCAAACTCCTGTCAAACTCTCGCTCCCCCAATTTGGCATGCATGAGGATTCTTGCCTAAATCTGTCTTTACTAAGATGATTTTTAAATGGTAATTTTCCAATTCCATCAGTGCTACCGTGTTTATTAGTCAGCTTTCTACTGTACGGAACAGGTCACCTTTTCTTCCCAGGTATTTTTTAACTTACGATCTGTTATCAAGGTGGACTCCTGGATCTGTGATTTATTCACTCTATTTCTGTTCTTATTCACCTTAATGCTCAGTTATCCCAGCCTTGGCCAATGAAAGGCTTTCATTTCTTTTTCTTATATACCCTCATCATTCTTTTGGCACTTATTTTCTGGAATAATAAGATGTTCCAGGCTCATCTTGTATTTTCTGGGCTTTGAATAAGCCATTTCTCCATGAACTCCTGGTTCATTTCTGTGGAGAATTATATTTAGAAATGAAGGTCTTGGCTCAGGCTCTACTCATTGCAACTGAATGTCTGAGTGTCATTGAAATAATAAATTTATACCAATGCCTCTAATTTGAATCCACCCTAGGTTTTTGCTTGCCTTCCCCCCATTCCATGTTCCTACCTCTATCTCCCAACTTCCATATTCCTCTGGCTCCCAAAAACCTCACTGTAGTCCCTCATTTGCTCAGTTCTGCAGTAGCCACAAAATGATTTCATAATGTTCGTGTCACTACAACAAATAAACCTACTGAAAGGAGTCAAGGTTGGTTTACCTTTTTTTTTTTTCCTTTAGATTGAAGTCAGAGTACTATGTTCCAAACTTATTTGGGGTACTGGCATAAAGACAGACATACAGACCAATGAAATCAAAGAGAGAACCCAGAAAAAAACTTTCACATGTATGGTCATATGATTTTTAAGAAGAGGGGCCAAAGCCACTCAATGAAGAAAGGACAGTCTTTTCAACAAATGGTGCTGGGAAAACTGGGTATTGATATGCAAATAGATGAAGTTGCACTCTTACTTTATACCATATACAAAATGGATCAAAGGCCTAAATGTAAGACCCAAAACTGGAACACTCTTATAAGAAAATATGAGAGGAAAGCCTTTGTGATACTGGGTTTGGCAGTGACTTCTTGGATCTCACTAACATCATGGACAACAAAATTAAATAGGTAAATTGGGACACAACAAAATTAAATGCTTTTGTGCCTCACAAAAAACAACAGAGTCAAAAGGCAAACCATGGAACCCGAGAATATATTTGTTTACCATATATCTGATAAGGGATTCATATCCAGAACATATAAAGAACTCCTACAAATCAAGAACAAAAACAACCTGATGAAAAAAATGGACAAAGGACTTGAATAGACTGTTCTCCAAAGAAGATAACAAATGGCCAATAAGCCCATGAAAAGATGTTCAGTATCACTCACCATCAGGAAATGCAAATCAAAACCACAATGAGATGCCACTTTATGCCCATTAAGACAGGTACTCTCAAAAACAGAAAATAATTGTTGGCAAGGATGTGGAGAACTTGGAACCCTCGTGCACTATTGGTGGGAATGTAAAATGTTACAGCCTCTGTGGAAAATAATGTGGTACTTTTTCAAAAAATTAAGAATAGAATTACTATATGATCCAGAAATTCCACTTCTGGATATATATCCACCCTCCAATTAAAGTAAGGTCTCAAAGAGATATTTGTACACCCATGTTCACAGCAGCATTATTCGTAATAAACAAAATATAGAAGCAACTCTAGTGTCCATTGACTAATGGATAAACAAGTATGGTATATACATACAACAAAGTTTTATTCGAACTTATAAAGGAAGGAGATGCTGGGGCGCTTGGGTGGCTCAGTTGGTAAAGCTTCCGACTTTTGATTTCAGCTCAGGTCATGATCCCAGGGTCGTGGAATTGAGCCCCCCTTTGGGCTCTGCGCTGAGCATGGAGCCTGCTTGGGATTCTCTCTCTCTCTCTCTCTCTCTCTCTCTCTCCCTCTCTCTCTCTCTCTTTCTCTCTCTCTGTCTCTCCATCCCTCCGTCTCTCTCAAAATAAATCAATAAACTTTAAAAAAATAAGGAAAGGAAATCTTGATGCATGCTACAACATGAATGAATCTTGAGGACATAATGCCAAGTAAAACAAGCCTTTCACAAAAGAACAAGTACCACGTGATTCCACTTATGTAAAGTACCTAGATTTCAAAGAGACAGAAAATAGAACAGTGGTGCCCATGACTGGGGGCAGTGGGGATTTGCTGTTTAATAGGTACAGAGTTTCAGTTTTCAAAGACGAAAAGAGTTGCACAGGTGGATAATGGTGATGATCATACAACACTGTGGATGTGCTTCATGTCGCCAAACTACACACTTAAAAACTGGCTAACATGATAAATTGTATGCTGTTTTACCACAACGAAAAATGAAAACCTTCAGGCAAATCACTTTATTCATTGGAAACAGGCTCATTTGTTCCTGTTTTCCTTTAGTTTGAGATTTTTCTCTCATTCTTGTTATTAAATCTGTAGAACATTAGTACAAATTCTATACAACATTGTATAGAAAGGTATACCCAGGGAAGAGTCATCCCTTTGCCTGTCCCTACAATCCCTTCATCTCCATCCCTGCGGGTAACCAGTTTCATCTTGTTTTATCTTTCTTGTATTTATTTGTTGTTTTGTTTTATCTTTCTTGTATTTATTTTTTGCAAAATTATACAGATGTGTGTAGTTTTTACATTTTCTTCTACTTTTTAAAAAACGTTTATTTATTTTGAGAGAGCGAGCGCATGTGGAGGGGCAGAGAGAGTGGAAGAGAGAGAGAATCCCAAGCTGACTCAGCGCTGTCAGCTCATAGCCCAATGTGGAGCTCGAACTCACGAGTTGCGAGCCTGACCTGAGCTGAAATCAAGAGTCGGGCACTCACCCAACTCAGCCACCCAGGTGCCCCAATTTTCTTCTACTTTTTATAAAAAAAGGTGGCATACCACATGTATTTTTTTGCATTTTTCACTTAAAATATATTCTCAAAACTATTCCCTTTCAGTTCATAGAAATTTTCCTCATTTTTTTTTTACTGGTTCATAATACTCCATAGTATGTATTTCCCATACTTTACTTATCCAAAAATTATTGTCCTAATTTATCTTGATGCTCAAATTGTCCCAGATTTAGCCACTGAAAGCAGTCTCCTGCATTTGAGCATTTAAGTAATTGGCAGTATTTTGCCATTACAAATAGTGCTTCGATGAATAACTTTTGCATATGAATAACTTTTTGCATATGTATTTTCATGTTGTTCAAAGTGTATCTTCAGGATAATATTCCTAGAAGTGAAATCTGTGAGTCAAAGAATACACACACATGGAGTTTTGTTCAGTACTGTCGAATTATTTTCCTTAGGATAGTACTTTTTTTCATTCTAATCAGCAAGGTATAAAAGTGCCTGTTTCCCCACAGTCTTGCTAATTTTATCAAGCCTTTGGATTTTTGTCAACATGAGGGATAACGAGAAGGAACTGTAACGCTGAAATAAATGAAAGATTATTTCTCAAATATCCCTCTACTGTGAAGACAAGAGATTATGAAAGTTGTATCACTAATTCCAATATCTGGGTCATCTGCATCTGTAGGCTGATTCTATCAATGTTTGTGTTTTTAAAAGTTTTTTAAAGTTTATTTATTTGGAGAGAGAGGAAGAGAGTAGGGGAGGGACAGAGCGAGAGGGAGAGAGAGAGAGTCCCAAGCAGGCTCTGTACTATCCACGCACCGCCCAGTGCGGGGCTCAAACCCACAAACCATGAGATCTTGACCTGAGCTGAAATCAAGAGTCAGACGCTTAACTGACTGAGCCACCCAGGCGCCACTCAATGTTTTTTTTTTTTTAATGTAGACAAAAATCATGTCTCTTACTTACACTTGCATGACAGACATTGTGTATAAATGAGTAGACATTGAAGCAAATAATCTTTTGCCCCAGAATGGTCCACCCTTTTCTGTTAGGCAGCTAAGGTAAAAGGATGATTTCTTTCATCTTATTAGGAGTTAAGCTGGGTAGGGAATCAGTAGCAGCTTCAGATGGTTGCAGTTTACCTGTGGTCCTCTTGAGAATGAAGTCAACCCTCTCCCTCCAGTGGGGCCTTGCAAGTGATTCACCAGAATACGATAAGACCTTGGGATCTCTCTCTGCTTTCAGCTTCTTACACTATGGAGGGCCTGACCTCCTTGATCTCATTGGGAGTTGAGCAGTGGTAGCCGGGGTTTTGATTCAGTTATCTTCTAGCATCAAGTATTTTGAGGTGATGTCAGGCCCCTCCAGCCTGTGACACAGGCACAGTGGGACTAAGTGATACCTCTGTCTTCCAGCTTCAGCTCTGGCCACCACTAATTCAGAAAAAGCGGGAGAGATTGTTGAGTGTGGAGGGCTAGATTTATGTTTGAGATTTGCATTAGCTTTCCACGGCTACTTTAACAAATTACTGTAGACTTGGTGGCTTAAAACAGCACAGATTTATTACCTTATGGTTCTGTAGATCAGAAGTCTGACACAGACTTCAATGCGCCAAGGTCAAGGTATCAGCTGGGTGCATTCCTTTCTGGAGGCTCTAGAGGGGAATGCCAATTCTTTGTCATTTCCAGCTTCCAGAATTCCATTCCTTACCTTATGGCCTCTTTCTCCATCCCAAGAGTCAGCAATTTCAATCCCAATCCTTCTCTTCCCATGCTGCCATCTGTCTGGTTCTTTTTTCCAACTCCCTCTTTTACTTCTAAGGACACTTGTGATTACATTGAGCGCATTAAAATAATCCAAGATAATCTCCCCATTTTAGAGCCAGCTGATTAGTGACCTCAATTCCATTGGCTATCTTAACTCCCGTTTGGCATGTAACCTGACATATTCACAGATTCTGGGGATTATGATGTGGATGTCTTTGAGGGGCCATTAATTGCCAACCACGGGTCTTTTGCAGATTCCATTCTATTAGCCAAGTCTCATTCAACATTCAGCTGATTTCCTGTTGTGGAAAGTTGGTTTGACTCTGGCAGACCCTCCACTATCCACGCCATAGGCTAGGTTCTGTTCTCAGGGAAGCGGACTCTAAGATGGCGCTCGGTGTGCAGGCTGTTTACAGGAAGTGCCCCTGGGGATCAGTACCTGTGAAAGGAAGTATGTTAGTTTCCTGGGGGTTCCATAACAAATTTCCGCAAACTGGGTGACTTAAAACGAGAAATTTATTCTCTCTTATTTCTGGACAGAAGTCAGAAATCAAGGTGTTGGCAGGTCCCCGCCTTAAACCCGTTGGTTTGGGGCCCATCTTGGGGTACTAAAGGAGGTTCTATTCCTTATTCCTTGCCTCTTCCAGCTTCTACTGGCTATTAATATTTTTGGCCTATAGCTGTTCACACCAATCTCTGCCTCTAACTTCACAGGGCCTTCTCCCCCTCTCTTCTCTGTGTGTTTCTGTCCTCTATGTCTCTTATAAGGACATCATTTGTTAGATCTAGAGCCCACCCAATAATCCACGATGAACCCATCTCGAATCCTTAGTACATCTGCAAAAACCATTTTTACAAGTAGGTTAGCATTCAGAGGTTCTAGGGATTAGGCAATGGACATATCATTGGGAGTACCGGAGAGTAGGAAGCGGGATTGGACACGGGAAGAAGCTGAGCTGCAGTACATGTCCCACTACCTCAGCAAGCCACACAGAAAGCTTTGGAACTGAAATGGTCCATCAGATTTCTCCTGCGTTGTGAAGAAATGTCCAGAAATTTATACCCATGCCTTAAGCAGTCATAAAATGCGGGCTGCCCCTGGAAGGGCATGGTGACTGTCTGTAACTGAGGTAATCCCTAAAGGCTGGCTGTACCTCCAGCAATGGGAACAACAGTCCTTCTTTTAAAGGGAAATTGGTTATCGCATCTCCTGTGCAGCCCAGCTCCACTTCTTCATATGCATTTGGGGAGTAGCTCTTCCAACCTTGTGTCATTGTGATAAGCACATCCACCAGGCTTCTATGCCACCTTCCGTTGTTCCAGAGCTTTGTCTTCCCCATTGGTCTCATGGCCTAGTTCTACCTCCCTTAAGCCCCAGTCTGCAGAGGAGGCCACCAGTGAGTTTCTTAAGTGATGTCACTACACTCCTGATGACTGTGGCCCATGGTGGGTCTTCCAGGACTTCCCATCAAAAGTGATTATCTGTTGAGTTTTTGGCCTTATGTAGTATATCCACTCCACCTTGCCCACTTCTGGGAGTCTTTTAATCCCTCCCTCCCATTGCCTGCCACAGTAGTTCTGTTTTGTTTCTTCCCCACTTAGGCCATTACTTTTTCCATGCTTCTAGGAGCCATTGGAGTCCTTGCCAGGGTGTTAAACCCTGTATCTTGGGAAAGTGCAACTAATTTATAAACCTTCTCTTATCCAATCTTAAGTTCCGGGTCCCCTTTCTCAACCACGTTGAGCATCCAGACCCACACACCCTCCCCCGGATCTTGCCAGTACATGCTATCTGGGACCGACCAACAGTGCCTTTGTGGTACACTCCTTTCCTCCTTTTTCACACCCCACACCACTGCTTGGGATATCATGTGACTTCACCTGAATTCCAGGCCTAGTAGCCAGGACTGAAGTGAGGGGCACATCCTGGGTGCATCCTTGCCTCGCAGGGGGAGACCTTTGAATGGTCTTCAAGGGAACAGAGTGCTAGCTCTCAATGGGGGGATGGGCCACTTCTGAAAGCTCAGAAATTTTAGGGAAATTTATGGATTTAAGATGTTCAGGGTTTTCGAAACTTAAAAAAAAAAGATATTGAGGGTTTTCAATTTAGATATCTCCATCTCATGTGTCAATGTCCTATTCTTTTGCAGACAAGGCTCTAATCTTGGCGCTGAAGGCTCACCAGGGCTGAGAGTTTAGCCCTGGGAGCTCTGCTCCTCTGGTGATTAAGTCCTGCGCCCAGGCTCAGATTGCTCTGCACTTGCCACTAAGATGCTTTTCAGAGCCTCCTACATTCTACCAAGAGGATACCCTGTCTCTCACTCTGGGTTTTCAATTGACAGTTAATAGCTTATAGTCTTATGTTTTTCCAGTGTGTCAATCAGTTGGGCAACAGGTATTGTACTCCGTAATTGTTTTACTTACTGTTTCCTATATATTTTCTTTAAACATTTTTTTATTCTGACTTCTTTCACGTAGCACAATACCCTCCAGTCCCATCCATGTTATTGCAAATGGCAGGATTCTCATGGTCAAGTAGTATTCCATTGTATATCTAAACCACATCTTCTTTATCCATTCGTCAGTTGATGAACCTTTGGGCTCTTTCCATAATTTGGCTATTGTTGAAAGCGCTGCTGTAAACATTGGGGTACATGTGCCTCTATACATCAGCACTCCTGTATCCTTTAAATAAATGCCTAGTAGTGCTATTGCTATGTCATAGGGTAGTTCTGTTTTTAATGAACTACTATGAAACTAGAAGTCAACCACAAGAAAAAACCTGGAAAAACCACACCATTTTCCAGAACGGCTGCACTAGTTTGCATTCCCACCAGCAGTGCAGGAGGGTTCCCATTTCTGCATGTCCTCACCAACATATGTTGTTTCCTGGTTGTTAATTTTAGCCACTCTGACCAGTGTGAGGTGGTACCTCTTTGCAGTTTTGATTTGTATTTCCCTGATGATGAGTGATGTTGAGCATCTTTTCACATGTCTATTTTGGCCCATTTTTTTAATTGGTTTATTCATTTTTGCGTGTTGGGTTTTATAAGTTCTTTACAGAGTTTGGATACTAACCCTTTCTCAGGTCATTTGCACATGTCTATCCCATTCTGTAAGTTGCCATTTCGTTTTGTTCACTGCTTCCTTTACTGTGCGGGAACTTTTTATTTTAATGGAGTCTCAGGGGTTTATTGGCTTTTGGTTCTCTTGCCTCAGGAAACATCTAGAAAGAAGTTGCTATGGCCAATGTCAAAGAAGCTACTAACTGTGTTCTCTTCTAGGATTCTTATGGTTTGGGGTCTCACATTTAGGTCTTTAATCCATTTTGAATTTATTTTGGGGTGTGGTGTAAGAAAGTGGTCCAGTTTCATTCTTTTGCACTTGCTGACCAGTTTTCCAACACTATTTGTTGAAGAGACTCTCTTTTTCCTATTGGATATTCTTTCCTGCTTTGTCAAAGCTTAATTGACCATTTAGGTGTGGGTTCATTTCTGGATGTTCTATTCTTTTCTATTGATCCCTGTGTCTATTTTGGGGGCACTACTATATGGTTTTGATTGCTACAGTTTTGTAATATAACTTGAAGTCTGGAATTGTGATGCCTCCAGCTCTGCTTTTCTTTTTCAAGGTCTCTTTGCTATTTGAGGTCTTTTGTGGTTTCATACAAACTTTAGGATTGTTTTTTTTAGCTCTGCGAGAAATGCTGGTGGTATTTTGGTAGGGATTGCATTCAATGTGTAGATTTCTTGGGTAGTGTAGACATTTTAACAAAGTCTGTTCTTCCAATCTGTGAGCATGGAATGATTTTCCATTTCCATTGAAGATGTTGTGTCATCTTCAATTTCTTTCATCAGTATTTTACAGTTTTCAGAGGAGAGGTCTTTCACATCTTTGGTTAGGTTTATTCTTGGGTATCTTATGGTTTTAGTGCAATTGTAAATGGGATTGATTCCTTAATTCTCTTTCTGCTGCTTTATTATTGGTGTATAGAAATGTAACAGATTCTATACATTGATTTTGTATCCTGTGACTTTACTGAATTTGTGTATCAGCTCTAGCAGTTGGTGGAGTCTTTAGGGTTTTCTATATAGAGCATCATGTCACCTGAAAATAAAGTTTTACTTTAGTGAAAGTTTTACTTATTCCTTGCCAATTTGGATGCCTTTGATTTCCTTTTGTTGTCTGATTGCTGAAGCTAGGACTTCCAACACTATATTAAATAACAATGGTGAGCATGGACATCCCTGTCTTCTTCCTGACCTTAGAGGTAAAGCTCTCAGTTTTTCCCCATAGAGGATGATATTAACTGTGGGTTTTTCATAGGTGACCTTTATTATGTTGAAGTATGTTTGCTCTAAATCTATTTTGTTGAGGGTTTTTATCATGAATGGATATTGCACTTTGTCAGATTCTTTTTCTGCATCTATTGAAAGCAAGGTCATATGGTTCTTATCCTTTCTTTTATTAATGTGGTGTATCACGTTGATTGATTGTGAATAATGAACCATCCTTGCAACCCAGGAATAAATTCTACTTGATTGTGATGAATGATTTTTTAATGTATTGTTGGATTCAGTTTGCTAGTCTTCTGTTGAAAATTTCTGCATCTATATTTATCCGGGATATTGGCCTGGAGTTCTCTTTTTTAATAGTGTCTTTATCTGGTTTTGGTATCAGGGTAATGCTGACCTCATAGAATGAATTTGGAAGTGTTCCTTTCTTTTCTTTTCTTTTCTTTTCTTTTCTTTTCTTTTCTTTTCTTGTCTTTTCTTTTCTTTTATTTTCTCTTTCTTTTTTTTTTCCTTTTCTTTTTTTCTTTTTTCTTTTTTGGAATAGTTTGAGAAGAATAGGTATTAACTCTTCTTTAATTTTTGTTAGAATTTACCTGTGAAGCCATGTGGTCCTGGACTTTTGTTTGTTGGAGTTTTTTGTTGTTGTTGTTGTTGTTTTTGTTTTGTTTTTTTATTACCGGTTCAAGTCTTTGTTGGTTATTAGTCTGTTCATGTTTCTTGTTTCTTCCTATTTCTGTTTTGGTAGTTTATATGTTTCTAGGAATTTATCTATTTTTTTCCAGTTTGTCCAATTTGTTGGCATTTTTCATAATACTCTTTTATAATTGTTTGTATTTCTGTGGTATTAGTATTATTTCTCCTCTCTCATTTGTGATTTTATTTATTTAGGTCCTTTCTCTTTTATTTTTGATAAGTTTGGCTAGAGGTTTATCAATTTTATTTTTTCAAAGAACCAGCTCCTGGTTTCATTGATCTGTTTTATTATTTTTGTAGTTTCTGTATCATTTATTTCTGCTCTAATCTTTATTCTTTCCTTCCTTCTCCTGGCTTTAAGCTTCATTTGTTGTTCTTTTTCTAACTCCTTTAGGTGTAAGGTTATTTGAGATAACCTTATTTGAGATTTCTCTTGCTCCTTCAGGTAGTCCTGTATTGCTTATACTTTTTTCTTAAAACTGCTTTTGTTGTACCCCAAAGGTTTTAGACTATTGTGTTTTCATTTTCATTTGTTTCTATGTATTTTTTTATTTCCTCTTTGATTTCCTAGTTGACCCATTCATTGTTTAGTAGGATGTTGTTTAAACTCCATGTAATTGTGGTTTTTCCAGGTTTTTTCTTGTGGTTGACTTCTAGTTTCATAGCATTGTCTCAGAAGAAGTGCATGCTATGACTTGAGTCTTTTTTGTTTCTTAAAAATTTTTTAAATGTTTATTTATTATTAAGAGACAGAGAGAGCATGAGTGGGGGAGGGGCAGAGAGAGAGGGAGACACAGAATCTGAAGCAGGCTACAGGCTCCGAGCCATCAGCACAGAGCCTGAAGCAGGGCTCGAACTAACAAACAGCGAAATCATGACCTGAGCCGAAGTCGGACGCCCAACCGACTGAGCCACCCAGGTGCCCCTGTCTTTTTTATTTCTTAAGGCCCTTTTTTTGTGTGTGATCTAATATGTGACCTATTCTGAGAATGTTCCATGTGCATTTGAAAAGAATGTGTATTCTCCAGCTTTAAAATGGAATGTTCCAAATATATCTGTTAAGTTCATCTGGCCCAGTGTGTCATTAAAAGCTGTTGTTTCCTTCTTGATTTTCTGTTAAGATGACCTGTACATTGATGTAAGTGGGGTGTTAAAGGCCCCTACTATTTTTGTATTATTATCAATTAGTTCCTTTATGTTTGTTTTTAATTGTCTTATATATTTGGATGCTTTCAGGTTGGATGCTTAAATATTTATAGTTGTTATATCTTTTTGTTGGATTGTCTCCTTTATGATTATATAGTGCCCTTCTTTGTCTATTATTACAGTCTTTGTTCTAAAGTCTAATTTTTCTTTTTTTAATATTTTTTATGGTTTTTTTTTTGAGAGAGAAACACAAGCATGAGCAGGGGAGGGGCAGAGAGAGAGGGAGACACAGAATCTGAAGCAGGCTGCAGGCTCTGAGCTGTCAGCACAGAGCCTGATGAGGGGCTTGAACCTATAAGCCATGAGATCATGACCTGAGCCAAAGTCAGATGCTTAACAAATTGAGCCACCCAGGCACCCCTAAAGTCTAATTTTTCTGACATAAGTGTTGCTTTTCTGGCTTTTATTTTGACATCCATATGCATGATAAATATTTCCCCATCCCCTCACTTTTAATCTGCAGGTGTCTTTATGTTTAAAATGAGTCTCTTATAGGTAGCATGCTTAGTCCATTTACACTCAAAGTAATTATTGATAAATAATATATTTATTGCCATTTTGTTGCTTGTTTTGTCATTTTTTTCCTAGAGTTTTTCTCTCTCTCTTTT
Source organism: Panthera onca (assembly GCF_046562875.1). Lineage (NCBI taxonomy): Eukaryota > Metazoa > Chordata > Mammalia > Carnivora > Felidae > Panthera > Panthera onca. The sequence goes on along the minus strand of NC_138340.1, from coordinate 75,282,562 downwards.
TTTTTTTTTTTTTTTGTCTTTGTCATTTTTGGTCTCTCCTTTGCACTTTAAGGGTCTCCTTCAATATTACTTACAGGGCTGGTTTAGTGGTCATGAACTCCTTTGGTTTTTGTTTGTCTGGGAAACTCTTTATTTGACCTTCTATTCTGAATGATAGCCTTGCTGGATAGGGTATTCTTGGCTACAGATGTTTCCCATTCAGCACTTTGAATATATCATGCCATTCCCTTCTGGTCTGCCAAGTTTCTATTGAGAAATCTCCAGCCAGCCTTATGGGTCTTCCTTTATAAGTTAAAGACTTCTTTTGTCTTGCTGCTTTTAAGATTTTTTTCTTTATCACTATAGTTTTCAAATTAATTACTATATGCCTTGGTGTTGGCCTGATTTTGTTGATTTTGATGGGAATTCTCTGTGCCTCCTGGATCTGGATGTCTGTTTCCTTCCCTAGATTAAGGAAGTTTTCTGTTGTTATTTCCTCAAATAAATTTTCTGCCAGCCCCCCTTTGTCTCTCTTCTTCTTCTGGGACTCCTATAATATGAATGTTATTATGTTTGATATTATGTTTGAGTTGCCTAGGTCTATCTCATATTGTGTAATTCTTCTTTCTCTCTTTTGTTCAGCTTTATTACTTTGCATTGTTTTGTCTTCTAAGTAATTAATTTCTTCCTCTGCTTCTTCCACCCTGCTGTTCATTGCACTGAGCCTGTTTCCAATCTCATTTCTTGCACTTTTTATCCCTGATTGATTCTTTTTTAACTCTTTTGTCTCTGTGGTAAGTGTCTCATTAATGTCTTCTATTCTTTTGTTAAGCCTGATGAGTATCCTTATGACCGTTGCTTTAAATTATCCGTCAAGCATGTTGCTTATATCTTTCACTTAGATCTCTGACTGTGGCCTTATCTTGTCTTTTCATTTGTGATAAATTCCTCTGTCTTCACATTTTATCTAAGTCTTTGCCTTCTTCTCTGTGTTAGAAAAGCCAGTTGTGTCTTCTGTTCCTGAAAGTAATAGCCTTATGAAGAAGAGGTCATGTAGTACCCAAGGCCTGGTGCTTCAGGGAGTGTTTCCAGTGTGTGCTGTGTTCTCTCTGCTATTGTGTTTGGCTGCTTTATCCTTCAGGCTAGTCATCTGCATAGGCTCTCTTTGCCTGCTGTCAGTCCCCCACCTGAATATGGCAAGTTTTAAGTAGATGTGCTCTGGTCTGCTTGTGAAATGAGACCTGACACTACCTCCACTGAGGCCCTGCGGAACTCTCTGGTTGGGAGATGTGTTGTGGGCAGGGGTTTGTGCTGGTCTTCTGGAGTAAGGTCTGCCACACTGGGACTGAGACAAGTGTGCTGAGAAGAACAGCCCCGCCAGAGCACAAGGGGATGGGCCTTGGTGTGTGTAAGTTAGGCAGCCAGTGTGGACACTGACCTCCTTCCCACAGGTGGCTCTCTGTTTATGCTAAGGGATGGGGGAGGGAAATGGCACTAGCCAGCTCCTTTGTTCCTAGAGAGGGGTCTCTGTGAATGTTGCCTCTTAAGGATGCATTCTGAAGAGCAAATAATCTTTCCATCGTGTGCCCCCACTGCTCTTCAGATCAGTTTCCACACTGTCATTCCTGGGGTCATTTGCCTACATTCTCTCTGGGAGTGGTGTAGTGCCCTCCAGGCTCTATCCCAGCTGAGCCTGCGGACCTTTAAAATTCCAGGCTTTAAGCCCCACTGGGTGCATGAAATTCAGCCCCTCTCAGTTTCGAAGCCAATGCCTTTGGGGAAATGTTCTCCTTGTGTGTTCCCCTGTGTCTCCTCTGTCTCTCTCACCCTCTTGCATGGCCACAGTTCCCTCCCCTCCATAGCACACATGATCCGTTTCTCCCCTAAACCATGTATCCACACTTCCTACCTTCTGCTTGTAGCCTCCACTCTCCTTTTAGTTGTGGAGTTTGTTCTGTCAGTCTTTAGGTTGATTTCTGGGGTATTTAGGATGATCTGATAGTTATCTAGTTGTGTTTGCAGGACGAGACCAGTCTATGGTCCTCCTAGTCCACCGCAATCTCAGTCTCTGATTTTTGTATATTGATTTTATATCCTCCAGCTTTACTGAATTTATTTTTTAGTCTTAGCAGCCTTTTTTCTCATACCATAGTAGTTTCTTATGGCGTCTTCAGGATTTTCTATAAATAAGATCATGTCACTGCAGTCAGGGACCATTTTACTTCTTCCTTTCCAATCTGGATGATTTGGATTTCTTTTTTCCTATCTGACTGCTCTGGTTAGAACTTCTAGTACTGTGTTGATTAGAAGTGGTGAGAGTGGGCATCCTTGCCTTCTTCTTGATCTTAGAGGAAAAGCTTTTTAGTTTTTCACCAGTGAGTATGATATCAGCTATGGAATTTTCGTATTCAGCTTTAATATGTGGAGGTCCTTTGCTCTCCCATAACTTTTCAAACATTGGCTGATATATCTGACCAGCCAGTGCACTTTTCCAGGTGTACCGTCAGCATTCATCACTGATGAAGTTTTAATAACTCTCTGTGCTCCACTTATCACCATGATGGAGTCCTCATTGCCAGCTGAAGAGAGTAATCTAACTCCAAAACCTCACTTTTTAAAGTGTATTTATTTATTTTTGAGAGAGGGAGAGCACAAGCAAGGGAGGGGCAGAGAGAGAGAGGGAGACACAGAATCCAAAACAGCTTCCAGGCTCTGAGCTGTCAGCACAGAGCTTGACAGGGGGCTCGAACTCATGAGCTGTGAGATAATGCCCTGAGCTGAAGTTGGACACTTAACCAACTGAGTGACCCAGGTGCCCCCCAAACCCCACTGTAAATGTTCACTTTTTTGGCCACTCATGGCAATAACTCTCACAGCTGGAGTTCTCTGTACAGCAGTCTGAGACGAGAGTCTAATGGACAGTATGTTTATTAGGAATTGACATGTATGGAAGAGAGGAGGGAGAAGTGGGTTTAGATAGAAAGATAAATCAAGCTGCAATGCAGACCCAGTATTCTCAGCCAATCCCACAAGGAGTTATGGAATAAAATGGCCAGTCACCGTTTTCTTGTGTTGAGTCAAGATGCCTAATCAGTCATTAGATAAAGACCATCCCCAGAAGAGCATGATGTTAGGCCACTTGGCTTTCTGCAGTTCAGGCAATCACTGAAGGATTTAAAAAACAAAGTCTGTCTTCTGACAGCATTCCCAGTCCCTAAGCCAATAAGTCCTTCCTTGAAGATTTTGAGTGGCATATCCATGCTACCAGACAGGACAATTACTCCTACATATGAAAATAGCTGCCGCTCATTCCTCACTTGGAAAGGGCTTGCCATGTTCTTCAATATAGATCATTTAGACTTTATTGTTTCCCAAGCTCTTCAATATCATTTTAATGTAATTTTAAAATTGAGATTTTGCAGTTTATCTGATATGTTGCTTGGGCAGGAAGTGTGATGTTTCATAACATCGGCAGCCTGATCAGCAGTGAAACTATTCCAACCTCTGAATTGTTAATTTCAGTTATGTGTCTTTCAGTTCTGGAATTCCCAGTTGGTTATTCTCTATAACATCTGGTAGGTGCTGAAATTCATTATTTTGTCATTTAATTTCTTGAGTATATTCATTACAACTATTTTAATATTCTTTTAAAAAATTTTTTTTAATGTTTTTATTTATTTTTGAGACAGAGCATGAGCGGAGGAGGGGCCGAGAGAAAGGGAGACACAGAATCTGAAGCAGGCTCCTGGCTCTGAGCTGTCACCACAGATCCTGACGTGGGGCTTGAAGTCACAAACTGTGATATCATGACCTGAGCCGAAGTCGGACGCCTAACCGACTGAGCCACCCAGGCGCCCCTAAATTTTTTTTTAATGTTTATTTATTTTTGAGAGAAAGACAGAGCCCAAGCGGAGGAGGGTCAGAGAGAGAGGGAGACACAGAATCCAAAGCAGGGTCTAGGCTCCGAGCTGTCAGCACAGTCTGACGCAGGGCTCGAACTCACAGACTGTGAGATCATGACCTGAGCTGAAGTCAGACGCTTAACCGACTGAGCCACCCAGGTGCCCCAACTATTTTAATATACTTATCTGAGAACTCGAATATTTAAATTTCCCATCCAAATATTTTCTTGGTTTTTTTCTCCTTCTTTCTTTTTTACTCCCTTCATTTCTCTTCCCTTCCCCTTCATTCCTTCTTCTTCTTTTTTTTTGGCATGGGAAGTTGTTTTTGGTTGACTATGCATCACATATGATATATTGTCAAGATAAATTGAGGCTCAATGATATCATCCTCCAGCCAGGACTTTCTTTTGATTTTGGTGAACAGTTAGAGAAATAAAGATCACATTGATTCCAATAGAGATTGAACTCATTCAAACCTGTTTTTCGTAAAGGCTGGGCAGTTTATGATTCACTGTAATTTGGAGTATCTACACTTTTGGAATGGAATGGAATGATTCCAGCTGTCTTGTTCCTTTTTGCGCTTGTACTCCAGTGTTTATAACCAAGCCCCCTGAGCCTTCCAGAAATTCTACTCAGCTTCTCTCTCTTGTAAACCACAATTTTCTCAACTTCCAGACTTGCAGCTTCTTCTTCTTCTTTTTTTTTTAATCAATAAAATTTCCCAGCTAGAGCAGGGAGTAAAAAAAATGGTGCCAAATCTCAGTGTCAACAGCCTCTTTTCCCTAATTTATAGAATCTTACCTCCTTCAGTCCTCACTGACTTGGTAGCTCTCTGATACCTTCAGATGGTTTGTGTGTGTGTGTGTGTGTGTGTGTGCACGTGCATACATGTTTAATTCTGTTCGGCTTTTCTACACATTGTTGGTAAGAAGGTGAGTTTACTACAAGATAGTTCATCATTGTCAAAAACACAATTCCAAGCTCTTGCTTTATTGAGTTTATGTTTTTAGTAATTGTTTTATAGCACAAAACAACCCTGAGGAGTTTCCTTCCATTCTCTGAGTTACATTTTTATTTACTGGACTAGGTTTGTCTTTGGTAGGGAAGAGTTGAGTTTTATGTGTTTTTCTTTTCTGTAGTAGGTTTACACGTTCCTGTTCTGTTTCTTTTATCTTAATTATATCTCCCTGACCCTTCTCTGACATCCTATTCCCTCTGTCATAATGTGAGTGATTTCTTTATTTTCTTCCCATTGTATGGAACACCTTGTGTTCTCTCAAAATTTCAATTTGAGAAATTTGAGGCCTGAACAGTTCATGTTCTACTTGCTTTTTAAAAGCTAAAAGTGGCAAGACATGGAGGAGAATTTCGAGGAGGCCCTGTGCAGCCTTTGTTTAAATCCCTCATCTCTTCACTCATTCATTCATTTGATAATTTTTTTTTCATTGTTGACTATGTACCAGGCACTAATCTAAGTCCTTGGGATTTCTCAGTGAACAAAGCATACAAAAATATCTGTATTTATGCTTTATGTTTTAGTGGAGGAGAGGACCATAAACACTAAGACCAATAGATAAGCACATTAGAAGATGATGAGTATGATGAATGCATGAAAAGGGGTAGGGAAAAAGTATTGGAAGTGCAGGGAATGGGATACTGGCAGTTGCCATTTTGACTTTGGTGATCAGTGTGAGTCTCTTTGGGAAGGTGAGATTTGGGCAGACTTGAAGGAGGAGTCTCTTGGGTATTTGAGAGAAGGTATTCTAAATAGTGGGAATGGCCACACCTAAATATAGTCAACTGATCTCATTTTTTTATAAGAAGATATATACATTATTTTAGAGGGAGTGTGCTAGCAGGGGAATAGGGCAGAGGGAGAGAGAGAGAGACAGAGACAGAGAGAATCTTAAGCAGGCTCTACTCTCAGCATGGAGCCTGACACAGGCTCCATTCCACGACCCTGGGATCATGACCTGAGCCAAAGTTAAGAGTCGGACGCTCAACCAACTGAGCCACGCAGGTGTCCCTCAACTAATCTTTGGTAAAAGACCAAAGGCAGTGCAATAATGAAAAGATAACTCTTTTCAACAATCGGTGCTGGCACAACATCCACATACAACAAATTAAATCTAGATTTGAACCGTAAGCCATTCACAAAAATCAACTAAAAATAGATCACAGATCTAAATGTAAAATGCAATCCTATAAAACTAGACAGTAATATAGGAGAAAACCTGATCACCTCAGGTGTGGCAATTGCTTTCTATATAGAACACCAAAGAGAGGATCCATGAAACGAATGATTGATAAGCTGGACCTGATTAAAATGAAAAGTTTTGCTCCGCAAAAGATGATGCCAAGAAGAAGGAGAAGACAAGCCACAAACTGGGGAAAAATATTTTCAAAAGACTTATCTGGTAAAAGACCATTAGCCAAAATACACGAAAGCATCTCAAAATTCAACAAACAGTAAAACAATCTTATTAAAAATGAGCCAATGACATTAACAGACAGAAGATAAACAGATGGCAAATAAGCATATGAAAAGATACCCCACATTGTATTTCAGCAGGGAAATGAAAATTAAAACAAGATACCTCTACACGCCTATTAGAGTGGCCAAAATCCAGAACACTGACAACACCCAACGCTGGCAAGGATGTGGGGCGACAGGAACTCTCATTCATTGCTGGTGGGAATGCAAAATGTACCGCCACTTTGAAAGACATCTTGGTGGTTCCTCACAAAATTAAACACACACTTGCCATAGAATTCAGCAGTCGTGCTCCCTGATATGTATCAAAACAATTGAAAACTTACATCTGCACAAAAACCTCATACCAATGTTTACAGAAGCTTTATTCATGGGGCGCCTGGGTGGCTCAGTCGGTTAAGCGTCCGAATTCAGCTCAAGTCATGATCTCACAGTTTGTGAGTTCGAGCCCCGTGGTGGGCTCTGTGCTGACAGCTCAGAGCCTGGAGCCTGCTTCGGGCTCTGTGTCTCCCTCTTTCACTCTGTCCCTTCCCTACTCTCACTCTGTCTCTGTTTCCCAAAAATAAATAAACATTTAAAAAATTCTAAAAAGAAACTTTATTCATCATTGCCAAAACGTGGGGGAAAGTAAGGTGTCCCTCGGTATATGAATGGACAAACTTTAGTACATATAGACAATAGAATATGATTCAGGACTAAAAAGAAATGAGCTATAAAGCCCACAAAAAGACATGGAGGAACCTAATGCATATTACTAAGCAAAAGAAGGCAATCTGAAAAGGCTACTTACCTTATGATTTCTGGAAAAGGCATAACTATGGAGACAGTAAAAAAAAAATCAGTGGTTGTCAGGGGTTGGAGTGGGAGACTGATGGATGAATCAGCAAAGCAGAGAGGGTTTTCAGGGCAGTGAAAATATTCTGTATGTTACCATAATGATGGATACATGTTATTATGTTTGTCCAAACCCATGAAGTGGATAACAATAAGAGTGAACCATATGTAAACTGTGGACTTTGTGTGATTATGATGTGTCAATGTAAGTTCATCCACTGAAAAATGCACCGTTCTAGCGGGCATATTTACAATGGGAGGGGTTTGCATATGTGGGGGCAGGGGTTTGTGGGAAATCTTTGTAACTTTCCCTGAATTTCGCTATGAGTCTAAAAGTACTATAAAAAATTGAGTACAAATTTAGAAATAGTTAAATAATAAATGTTGGCGAATATGTGGATAAATTAGAACCTTCTTACGCTGCTAATGAGAGTGTAAAATGCAACAGCCACTTTGAAAAATAGTGTGACGGTTTATCAAAAAGTTAAACACTAGAGTACCATGTGACCTAGTAATTACACTTCCAAGTATATACCCAACAAAAATGAAAAAATACGTCCACAGAAAATTTGTATAAAAATGTTCATAGTAACGTCATTCATAACAGCCTAAAGGTAGAAAGAATCCAAATATTCACCAGCTGATAGATGGATGAATAAAATGCAGTATATCCACACAATGGGATGTTATTCACTTATAAAAAGGAATTAAGTATAGATTCATGCTGTAATTAATGTAGGAATTAAGTGTTGATTCATGGGTGTACCTTAAAAGCATTAGCTAAGTGAAAGAAACTAGACACTAAAGGTCACATATTGTATGATTCCATTTACATGAAACGTCCAGAATAGACACATTTATAGAGAAGAAAGTAGATTAGTGGTTGCTTAAAACTGGGGGGGGGGGGGGGGAGGAGGGTACAGTTTATTTCTGAAGTGACAAAAACATTCTAAAATTGATTGTGGCCATGGTTGCACAACTTTGTGAATATATTAGAAACCATTGATTTTGTATACTTTAAAATTTTTTTAATGTTTAGTTTTGAGAGAGAGAGAGAGAGAGAGAGAGAGAGAGAGAGAAACAGAGCATGAGCGGGGTAGGGGCAGAGAGAGAGAGAGAGAGAGACAGAATCCCAAGCAGGCTCCAGACTCTGAGCTGTCAACACAGAGCCTGATGCGGGGCTCAAACTCATGGACCACGAGATCATGACCTGAGCCAAAGTCAGACACCTAACCAACTGAGCCACCCAGGTGCCCCAAGGTTTGTATACTTTAAATAGGCACATTGTGTGGTGTGTGAATTTTATCTTGATAAAGCTGTTACCAAAAACAAAAACAAAAGAACTTTCATAGCATACTTAAACCAAGTAAATAGAAATAGAAATGGCCTAGGGACACCTGCGTGTCTCAGTTGGTTAAGCATCCGACTTTTAGTTTCAGCTCAGGTCATGATCTCATGGTTCATGGGTTTGAGCTCCGTGTTGGGTAGTGCAGAGCCTGCTTGGGATTCTCTCTCTCTCTCTGCCCTCTCCCCCAACTCATGCTCTCTCTCTCAAAAATAAATAAATAAAACATAAGAAAACAAAGAAATACAAGTAGTCTATCATTCTATCACTCCAATAAATCCTGATTACATTTTTTTTTTTATTTTGAGAGAGAGAGAGAGAGAGAGAGCACAAGCAGCAGAGAGGGGCAGAGGGAGAGAGGGAGAGAGAGAGGGAAATAGAATCTTAAGCAGAGTCCAAACTCAGCATGGAGTCTGACAGGGGGCTGGATCCCACAACTCTGAGATCATGACCTGAGCCAAAATCAAGAGTCCGACACTTAACCAATTGAACCACCCAGGTGCTCTACCCCGATGACATTTTAAGAATGAAATAATGTGTGTATGTGATTAGAATATTCAAACAAGAAAGGCACAAAACAGTGAGAAATATGTTACCCTTTTCCCTTTGCCAGTTGAAGTCCTCAAAAGTAACAAGTATTAAAATCTATTTTCAGAAAGTATTTTACATACAGACCAGCATATATTTAGTACATATCTTTATTTTTGTCTTTGTTGAGGTATAATTTACAAGTAAAAATTATATGTACTTAAGGCATACAACTTGATGCTGTGATTGACATATACACCCACGGTAATTATCACATCCATCACCGACATAGTTACCAAAATCTTTATTTATTTATTTACTTTTTGTTGTGGGAACCCCTAAGATCTACCCTCTTAGCAAATTTCAAATCCATAATACGTTATTGTTAACGATAGTCACCATGCTGTATACTAGATCTCTAGAACTTACTCATCTTGCATAATTGAAACTTTGTACACTTGACCAACATCTCCTAACCCCACTCCCACCCCCTCCCTAGTCCCTGGTAACTACCATTCTACTCTCTGGTTCTATGAGTATGACAGTTTTAGATTCCACATGTCAATGGACTCATGCAGTATTTGTCTATGTCTGGTTTACTTAGCATGATATACACAAAGTTCATCAAAGTTGCAAATGGCAAGATTTCCTTCTTTTCTATGGCTAATAATCCCTCTCTCCCTCCGTGTGTGTGTGTGTGTGTGTGTGTGTGTGTGTGTATAGAAAGTATATACAACAATTTTTGAATTTTTAAAACAATTGCTTTGAATTTTTCATCAGACATCCCTTAGACTTACATTTCTCTTATGTCAGTTCCTGGAAATGTATTGTCTTCCTTTGGTGGTATCATGTTCCTTATAGGCTTGCATTGGTGTCCTCACATTTGAAGAAGTAGTCACCTCTTTGAGTTTTTTTTTTAACGTTTATTCATTTTTGAGCGATGGAGGGAGACAGAGCATGAGTTGGGAGGGGGCCGGGGCAGAGAGAGAGGGAGACACAGAATCCGAAGCAGGCTCCAGGCTCTGAGCTGTCAGCAAGGAGCCGAGGCGGGGCTTGAACCCATGAACCGTGAGATCATGACCTGAGCCGAAGTCAGACGCCCAACAGACCAAGCCAACCAGGCGCCCCTCACCTCTCCAAGATTTTATCGACTGACTTTCATAGGGAAAAACTGTCACTTGTGAGTGGATGTGAGGGCCCTGGCCCAGTGGGGCGCCGTGTTGTGCCTAGTCCGCCGGGTCCAGCGTCACGTGGGGGTGCCAGTTCGCAGCGCCCCCGCTCCAAGAGTGCAGGGGCACCAGATACAGGGTGCGCACGCGCAGTGGCGCCCGTGCTGGGGTGAGAGGAGTGGCGGCGCGGGCTCTGGAGGGGCTCGGTGGGATGGGCTCTGGGAAGCTCTAGCACCGTCCTCCGTGTCAGAGAAGACTGCGGGGATTCTCAGTGGCAAAAGCTGCAGGGTTGAGGGGGGAAGGAGCCACAGCAGCAGGCCTTTGGGCCGTTGGGGTCCTCCGTGGGTTCCTGCTCTCCTTTTGTGCGTGGAGGGAACTCGTGTCCAGGGAGAGGGGTTTGCGGGTCCCGGGGATGGCGTGATGCAGGTAAAAAGTTTCCTACCTTTCTGCTCTGTTTTTGGGCTCTACTCTGTTGCCGCCGCTTCCGTCTTCCAGGGCAGTGCTACTTCAGTCGGTGGATAGTTGTTACATCATTGTTTTTGTGGGGAACATGTGCTGGGACCTACTATTCTCACACCTTGCTGACCTCACTCTGCATATCTTTATTTTGACTTACACAGAGGATCTTCCTTACGCATGATTTCGCACCTGGCACTATCCACTCACATACTTTTAGGGACATACACAGTTTCCTCTTTTCAGGCTTTCCATTCTTCTTTCTTGCTTCTCTTCCTCCTTCTCTTCTGGTCTTCCTCCTTCCCACCCAGAAAGAGAAATTTTGTGGGGATTTTTCACTCACACTTCCCAGAAAGTGCAGAGAAGTTTAAAAACTGTATGATTTGGGGAACGCCTGGGTGGCTCAGTCCGTTGAGTGTCTGACTCTCGAATTCAGTTCGGGTCATGATCCCAGGCTCTCTACTAAGCATGGATGGAACCTGCTTAAGATTCTCTCCCTCTCTCTCTCCCTCTGCCCCTCTTCCCCATTCTCACGCTCTGTCTCTAAAAAATAAAAGCTGTATGATTTTTTAAAGCAGAAAATTATACTGTAACAATTTCTGGGTTTGTTCCTTTAAAGTCATTCAAGTTTGTTCCGATCACATAAATAACACCTTCTCACTGCAACAAAATAAAGCAATGTGTGAACATTTAATTAACAAAGAGTTATACACAGCTTACTGTGTGCCAGGCTCTGTTCTAGATGCTTTAAATATTGGCTCATTTAATTAAATTCTCATAACAGGTCTGTGAGTTAGGTATTATAAATCCACTTACCAATGAGGAAACTGAGGCACAAGTAAATTTCACAGCTAAAAGGCAGCCAAGGTGGACTTCAAATCCAGCCCATCTGGCTCCAGAGCCCATCCTCATACCCACTGTGCTCTGTGGCCCACCCCAGACTCACATGCCCCTAGGGTCACTTACAAACCTCATGTCCCACAGTGACCACTGGTGACCTTTTGGTAATTATCCTTTTGTGATTCTTTGGTGCACATATTTATGAACATGTATATATTTACGTAAGCAAGTCACACAAATATGCAATATACATACACACACGTATATAAAATCAAGGAGGGTTTTTTTGTCATTAACTTTCACAAAAGTGAGATTGTCTTATACACCTCGTATTTCTGGTTTACCAGCCTCCAAGTCGACTAGTGTAGCTCTAACGGATTCTTTCATACCTGTATCATATGCCTTGGTCAGATGTATCTCAATTTATGTAACCATTTCCCTATTGACGTGATTCTTAGTACTACAAAGCATGCTGAAACAAACATCTGAGTAGTGTTTCTTTTTGCATTGCTGCTCTTATTCCTAGAGATTGGATTTCCAGGTGTTAGGTTGCTGGGGTTTTTTCTTTGACAGATTTTGCTAGACTGTTTTCACAAAAAAGCAGAACAGTTCACATGTTAACCAGCAGCGAAGGAGCATTCCCTTTTCCTGACAGTAAGACACTAACCGTAGACAGAATGTCTTTTTCATTTTTGCAGATATCATCGGTTTACAGTGATACTTCATGATCACTTTAATTTGTTTTCCCCTGGCTACTAGAAAGTTTAATGACCTTTTGTTTTTGTTGATCTTTCAAGCCATTTGGAATTTTTCTTCTGTGACTTGCCTGTTGTCCATTTTTCTATTGAGTGGTGTTTTGGGTGTGCATAATAATCTGTTCTATTTGTTTGTACATAATATACCCTTTAGCTATTACAGTGGACTCTTGGACAGTGTGGGGGTTGGGGCGCTGACCACCATCCCCAACACAGTTGAGAGTTCATGTATAACTTTTGATCCCCCCAAAACCTGACTACTAATAGCCTACTGTTGACCAGAAACCTTACTGATAACATAGTCAATTAACGTAAGTTTTGTATGTTACATGTATATATACAGAATACAATACAATAAAGTAAGCTATAGAAAAGAAAATGTTATTAAGAAAATCATACAGAAGGGGCGCCTGTGTGGCTCAGTCAGTTAAGCATCAGATTCTTGTTTTTGGCTCAGGTCATGGCCTCATCACCGTTCATGAGTTCCAGCCCCGCATTGGCTCTGTGCTGACAGTGCGGAGCCTGCTTGGGATTCTCTCTCTCCCTCTCTCTCTCTGTTCCTCCCCCACTTGCGCTCTCTCTTCCTCTCTCAAAATATGTAAATAAACTTAAATATTTTTTTAAAACATCGTGAAGAAGAGAAAACACATTTACAGTACGCTAGACTGTAGTTGTCAGAAAAAATCTGCGTCTAGAGTGGATCTCTGCAGTTCACACCCATGTTGTTCAGGGGTGAATTGTACAACCATTGCAGAAGTCTTTTTCCATTCACAGTTTGTATGCTTCTTTTATATTTTGTTACATTTTACCTCTTACAATGTCTTCACATTTATAAAATAAAAATGTGTTTAATTTTTTCATAGCTTCTGAGTTTCCTGCCTCTAGCTTGTGTATACGGCATCTTGCATTTACTTCCAGATTTTATTGTTTTATTTTTTACATTTAAGATTTGACTCTATCTGGAGTTTATTTTTGTGTGAGAGACAGAAATTGAATTTATCCTTTTCCAATGCATAACCAATCTTGCCAGTATTATTTATTAAATAAATCATCATTCCCTGTTGAGTTAAAATGTATTTTTCACAGATCAATTTCCCACAGGCAGCGGAGTCTATTTTAGACCATCGTGTCCTACTCAGTTCTGCTAATCTTGTTGCCTATTCCTGTGCTAATATCATGCTGCTTGTATTACAGAGGCTTCACTTGTTTTAATATCTTATAAGGTCCCCTCTTTTCAAAGTTTTCTTGGCTTTTCTTGAACATCTATTCTTCCATGTGAACTTTAAGTTCATTTAGTTCAAAAACCCCCACACATACGAGGGTTCTAATTTCTATTTTAATGGAAGAATTCACATTTCATGATATTAAAATATCTCATTGAGGAACATGGCACCACTTTCTGTGTATTCGTGTTTTCTTTCGTGCCCTCATTTGGCACTGACCCCCATATGCTCTCCTATGAAGCCATGAAAGGTAGGCTTATGCAAACACTCACCTGAGATAACCCTGCAATCAGAGAAAATCGCCTAGTACTTTTTGCATCCATCCGTGCCTCCCTAATGGTGACTTTAGCTGATTTCATTACACACTCTGCCTCTTCTAAGATGCTTTTATACATTGTCATCTCTTAAATGGCTTCTTGCTCCTGATTCCACTGTGTTTGTATGGGGGCAGCGGTGGGGTGTATGAGTTCCCACATCACCAACAATACTCTCACTCCAGTTGAGTGTCCTACAAAATCAACCCAATTCTGACACTGTCTTCGCAGAGATAGCATCAGATTCTGCAGGTTAAGGGTTTAGGCCTACAAGAGTGCCCTCCACTTCAAAGTTTGTTTGTTTGTTTGTTTGTTTGTTTGTTTGTTTGTTTGTTTTTAAGAGAGAGAGAAAGAATCCCAAGCAGGCTCCACAGTTAGCGCAGAACCCAATGTGGGGCTCAAACTTGCAAGCTGTGACATCACTGCCTGAGCCAAGATCAAGAGTTGGATGCTTAACCAACTGAGCCACCCAGGTGCCCTAAGGCTGCCCTGCACTTTAGATACCAATGGAAAGCTCCCGAGCTTGTTAACTGTGTTTCTGACCAACTGGCTACAAATCAGAGGTTCCCACAACCCCCTTGGGTTCAGTTAATTTGCTAGAATGGCTCACAGAACTCAGAGAAACTTTGTACTTACTGGATTGCTGGTTCATCATAAAAGGATATGACTCAGGAACAGCCCTATGGAGGAGACCCATAGGGCAAGGCATACGGAGAGGTGGGGTGGAGCCTCTGTGTCCTCTCCTGGTGTGCCATTCTCCCCAAATCGCCATGTGTTCACTGAACCGGAAGCTCTCCGAACCCTGTCCTCTTGGGTTTTTGTGGAGGCTTCTTTACATAGGCATTACTGATTAAATTATTGGCTATTAGTTATTGACTAGGCCCTCTCCCCTCCCTGAAGATGCTGGGGGGTGGGGGGGTGGGGGGGGGAGGATGAGACTGCAAGTTCCCAACCATCCAATCACATGGTTGGTTTTCCTGGCAACCAGCCCCCATCCTTAAGTGAGGTCCAAAAGTCACCTCGTTAAAGTAACAAGAGACACCTTTGTCATTCTCAGCATTTAGGAAATTCCAAGGGTTTACAGGGCTATGAGTCAGGAACTGTGGAGGATGACCAAATATACATTTCTGTTGATAAATGCTATATCACCCTTTTTCATAGTTTTGGGAGAGGGGGGTATGTCTTCCTTCTGGCATCTTCTCCAAATCCTTAGAACTCACCCGGCTCTCTCCCGGCCCTTGCTATACAGTCAATGACCTCCAACTCTTTTATTTTATTTTATTTTTAATTTTTTAAGTTTATTTATGTATTTTGAGAGAAAGAGGCAGAGAGAGAGGGAGAGAGAGAATCTCAAGCAGGCTTTGCACTGTCAGCGCGGAGCCCAACACAGGACTTGATCCCACGAACCGTGAGATCGTGACCTGAGCTGAAATCAAGAGTGGGAAGCTTAACTGACTCAGCCACCCAGGCGCCCCATCCCCAACTCTCTTACAGCTTCCTCGAAGTGCGTACTGCAAGCCCCAGTTACTCAGATGCCCTGCACTCTCTGGGAAGTGAGGCGGCAGCCCCAGCCTTGTCCTAGGGAGCCATGTCTAAAGGTCCTTGGCCCAGATCCACAAGAGGCTTGGGGAGTGGAATGACTCTCACCCTACAGGCCTCCAGAGGGATCCCCCTCACCCTCTAGGGAGTGTTATTCCCACTGTGATCTCTCATGGTCCCATGGGAAGTTCTTACCTGCATCTCTGGGATCCTGGTTACTGAGCTGCCACAGAACCTTTACAGCTGCCATTCACTGGCTACAGGGGCCTTACACATTTGTCCCCCAATTTTTCTGACACTAATGCATTTTCTGAGTGTATTTCTGTTTTCACCAACACAGTGAACTTTGGCCTCGTCAAGCCTTTCCAATTCTGGATCTATCACTTGACAAGTGCGTCTAGCTAAATTAAGAATGCCCTTGGGGCGCCTGGGTGGCTCAGTCGGTTAAGCGGCCGACCTCAGCTCAGGTCATGATCTCGCGGTCCGTGAGTTCGAGCCCCGCGTCGGGCTCTGGGCTGACAGCTCAGAGCCTGGAGCCTGTTTCGGATTCTGTGTCTCCCTCTCTCTGACCCTCCCCCGTTCATGCTCTGTCTCTCTCTGTCTCAAAAATAAATAAACGTTAAAAAAAAAAAAAAAAAAAGAATGCCCTTGCTTTTTCTCTGTGCATGCTGTCTTCACAGAGAGGAGAATGATCTATCGTATCATGTTTTCTGAGACACACATAGCTGATGGCCCAAAGGGTCCTTGAATCCATGCAAAATGCTAAGGACCCATGTGCAAATGGATTAAGGACCTAGGATCACAATCTCCCCTTGCTTCCAGATTCCACAGTACCCCAACTTTTGAAAATAAAAAAAATTCAGCCGCACAAGGGTCTGTCAGCTCTGCAGGCTAAGAGGGATTTGGTTTATATCTACGATGTGTTCAGCAGAATCTGCTGAATCTCAAGACTCGGATGGATAAATATACTCACCCAAGAAGGAAGCGGCCTTCAGAAGGGACAGATTTGCAAACAATGGTGCCCCCCCCCCACAACCCCACCTGCACTGTCCCAGCTCTAAGTCAACAGCCTTCCCATTGAGAGTCTTTCTTACTTCTGGAAGTTGGCAGGCTTTCTCCCACCAGTTATCATTTGTCCATTTTGTGGAGTACAGTACGCTTCCTTTTTCATGGCTAAACCCATTTGATATTGGAAAAGTTGATGGCACAGCATTAATAATCTCGGGCTGGTTCCTTGGCTCTTCTGCTCCAGGTTCCTCATCTCTAAAATTGGGATAAAGATAAAAAGATTGTATTAAGGATTAAAAGAGTTACTATATATTAAATCATTAGAACAGTACCAAGACCATAATCAGTGCTATATAAATGTGGTTATCCTCATTCTGATTGTCACTGAGTTTCACCCCTACTCTTTCTTCTTTACTTTTCAGCCTCCTATCCGTCCTTTCAGTTCCCCTCTGTTACTGTTGCCAGCATATGTCCTTTGTGATCTTCAAGGGAGTGGATAGAAAAGAAAGATCTGTTTGTAGAACCTGAGAATAATCTCATGGTCCTCGGGGGTCCTTTATATCCAGAAGAGTAGGCATTGCACCCTTTAAAGCCTATCTCAGAGGAAGGGACTTGCACCCAAAGCATATACAGACGAAGCCCCTGGCCATGAGATACTGTCTCACATACCTTCCTGCCTTCGTGTTAACCCAGTAACTCATATCCCTTAACATACTGTTAGCAAGAGAAGCTTCTAAGCAAGAGAGGAAGGTGATGGGAGGCTTTCGGTGTTCTCTTAAGGAACAGTTTTCCTAATACTCCTCCGTGGGCGCCCAGCATCCCATTCTTTAGGGCTATACCAGCCACACGTCAGTAAAGTATCCAGTGTGTGACAGAAGCCCACCCTTCACTGGAGATTAGCCACACAACAAAACAAAAACACAAAATAACACATCCCAGACTCCCAATAAAACAAAGCATCCAAATTACTGAGCATTTAACATAGGGAGTAAGTATACCACACTACATGCTAATCATTAATTCATTTATGATGATACACACATGCTTTTTTTTTCTTTTCACATTTTTACTTAAATTCTATTTAGTTCACATAGAGTGCAACATTGGTTTCAGGAGTAGAATCCAGTGATTCATCACTTACCTACAACACCCAGTGCTCATCATAAGTGCCCTCCTTAATGCCCATCACCACCTAGCCCATCCCCCCCCCCATCTCCCCTCCAGCAACCCTCAGTTTGTTCTTTATCTTTGAGAGTCCCTTCTGGTTTGTTTCTTTCTCTCTTTTTCCTCTTCCCATATGTTCATCTGTTTTGCTTCTTAAGTTCCACATATGAGTGAAATCATATGATATTTGTCTTTCTCTGACTGACTTATTTCGCTTAGCTTAACACACTCTAGCTCAATCCACATTGTTGCAAATGGCAAGATTTCATTCTTTTTTTTTTTAGTTTATTTTTATTTATTTTGAGAGACAATAAGCAGGGGAGGGGCAGAGGGAAAGGGAGGCAGAATCCCAAGCAGGCTCTGAGCTGTCAGCGCAGAGCCCCATGCGGGGCTCCAACTCACAGACCGTGAGATCATAACCCGAGCTGAAATCAAGAGTTAGATGCTTTAGAGACTGAGCCACCCAGGTGCCCCTGCAAGATTTCATTCTTTTCAATGACTGAGTAATATTCCAGTGTGGTGTGTGTGTGTGTGTGTGTGTGTGTGTGTACCATATCTTCTTTATCCATGCATCAGTTGGTGGACATTTGGGCTCTCTCCATAGTTTGGCTAATGCTGTTAATAAACATCAGGGTGCAGGGGCGCCTGGGTGGCTCAGTCGGTTAAGCATCCAACCTCGGCTCAATTTCATGATCTCGCGGTTTGTGACTCGAGCCCCATGTTGGGCTCTGTGCTGACAGCTCAGAGCCTGGAACCTGCTTCAGATTCTGTGTCTCCCTCTCTCTCTGCCCCTCCCCTGCTCAGGCTCTGTCTGTCTCTCTCTCTCTCAAAAATAAATAAACATTAAAAAAAATTAAAAGAAAATAAACATCAGGGTGCATGTACCCCTTTGAATCTGTATTTTTGTGTCCTTTGGGTAAGTACCTAGTAGTGCAGTTGCTAGATTGTAGGGTAGTTCTATTTTTAACTTTTTGAGAAACCTCCCTACTGTTCTACAGAGTGGCTGCACCAGTTTGCATTCCCACCAACAGTGTAAGAGGGTTCCCCTTTCTCCGCATCCTCCTCGACACCTGTTGTTTCCTGTGTTGTTAATTTTAGCCACTCTGACAGGTGAGAGGTGGCATCTCATTGTACACGTGTTTTAAACAGATATTTTTGAGTGCCTCCTCCACGGGTGTCGGGCACTACACTGGCACCAATGACACACTGGGACAATAACAAGGGTGGTTCTGTGGAAAAGACAGTTAAGAGTCTAGAGGGAGCCCCAAAGATTTACCAGGTAATCAGGCTAATTAATAAATGCAAACTTTCAAGTTTAGGTTAATGCTCCAGGGCAAAAGAATGTAATATAGAAAACCGATGCAGGTTTGTAGATGGTAGATTTCTCTGAGGAAGAGACACTTGACATATGAATAATGTCTGGAGTTACCTTCAGGAAAGAGAAGAAGGAAGAACATTCTGTGCAGCTAGATTGAGATGTACAAAGGTCCTGTGGTGGGAGAGAAGATGGCCAGAGAAACAGGTATGAGGCTTCTTTGAGACAGAGACCACTGGCAGGAGACCAGAATTGTGGGGGAAGAACCCGGGTTTGGTCTTGCACAGGAGGTGCCTAAAGTGCCTTTGATGCCAAAGGATGATATTAAGTAGGTAGTTGGATATATGTACTCGGAACTCGAAGAAAATGTGTGAGCCTGAGGTATAACTGGATATAAATAGCTTTGAGATAGCAGTTAAAACTAATGATCTTGGATAGGGTTGTGTAAAAAGAAAGCATATATTGAAGAAAAAAAGAAGACTTGGCCTTGTAAAACTCTGGATCTAGTGGCTTAGTGGAAGATGAGTCCACAAAGGAGGGATAGGAAGGGGCCAACAGAGGGGTAGAGGGGAAAGCAGGAGACTGTGGAAGTGTTGAAGGCAAGGGATTCGTAAGGATTCAGATGTGGTCGAGAGCATTCAGGAACACTGCTGAATCGTGCAGTCAGACAGGGTCTGAACAGTATCTGCCATTGACATAGGAGACATCAGTGCTGACCTTATCAGAGCCAGCTCAGAGGAGTGACTGGGGAATGGTAATGTGGGAACAGGACATCCAGCCTGGAACAGGTTAAGGAGAAACTTAAGGAATTAAGACAACAGGCAGAAAATACAGACTTCTCTTTTTTTCCTCAGTAGGGTTTGTTTTCTATTGTGAAATCAATATATGCTCATTGTAGACGTCCTAGGAAGTGCAGAAAAACAGTGAAGAATAAAAGCTCATTAATTCTATCACCAAAGGACAATTATTATTAATAATATATTTAAGAGACAATTAGGGTTAATAATACATTATTTCCTTCTGGTTTTTATCCTATGCAAAGGTGAGATCACATTATCCAAAAAGACAGGATTTGAAATTGCACATTTAACACGTTGCAAATGTTACAATTCATTGAGAGGGGAAAAAAGTTATGGTTTCTTAACTCTGAGGTTGAAGACCCCCTCTAGCTCCCTAATGTCATGATCTAAATGAAAAACACAATATCAGACATTCAATTACTATCTAGAAGAAACAATGTTCTCAATTTTTACTGCCTAAAGAGGCAAAATATTCACAAATAGAAAATAACAGACATTTCTTTCAAGAAGGCTGGTTGTGAAAGAAAAGTGAAATGTGGTGGTAGGATAAATAATGATTTGTGATTGAGAGGTTTTGTTTTGTTTTGCCTTTTGTTTTATCTTTGGAAAGAGAGAGAGAGAGCACACAAATGGGGCAGAGAGAGGGGAGGACACAGGATCCAAAGCAGAGCCCGACGCGGGCTCAAACCCACAAACCATGAGATCATGACCTGAGCCAGAGTCAGATGCTCAACCAACTGAGCCACCCAGATGCCCCAGTTTCGTTTTGCCTTTTCAATTATGAAGAACTCATATACACAAAAGAACATATGTAATGTGTGTATATTTTAAAGTATAAAAGAGGGGTGCCTGAGGGGCTCAGTCAGTTAAGTGTCCAAATCCTGATTTCAGCTCAGGTTGTGATCCCAGAATTGTGGGATCAAACACTGCATCAGCACAGAACCTGCTTAAGATTCTCTTTCTCTCTCCCTCTGCCCCTCTCCCTTGCTCTCTCTCTCTCTCTCTCTCTCAAAAAAAATAATAATAATTTTAAAAAAGAATATAAAAAACAAATACCCATGGACCCACACCCAACTTCAGGAAAAGAACATTACCAGAATTTTAGTATGTGTTTCCTCCCTAATCACATCCCACTGAAGGGAAGGTAATATTAAAAACCAAAGAGACTTGAGCACATTTCAGTGGTGTTGGGAAAGGTCTAATTGGGAAGAGTTGGTTGGGGATGCAGAGGGGAAATTTTTTTTTAAGTTTATTTATTTATTTTGAGAGAGAGAGAGAGCAGGGTATGGGCAAAGAGAGAATCCCAGCAGGCGTCACACTGTCAGCGTGGAACCTGACACGGGTCTCGAACTCATGAACCATGAGATCATGACCTGAGCCAAAACCAAGAGTCGGATGCGTAAGTGACTGAGCCAACCAGGCGCCCTGGAATAGGGGTATTTGATAGTGTGATGGCAGAAGCAAGGAGGGTCCCAGGCCCGGGAGAAGGGGGTGGCCAGAAGGGGCAGGAGCACCCCGATGGGTGTGGATGTGCGTGGGTTACATAAGTTTGGTATCAGGAAGCTGAAGGAGCTCCTGTCTGGTGGCTTCAGGGTTCTCAGTCAGATGGGGAGTGGGCTTATGTGCTGAGATGAAAAGCCTTCTCAGAAGAACGAGGCATGATCTGACATAGTCATTGTTGGCAGCAGGAGAAGGAGTGGATGGGAGAAATTTAGTAGCACTACTGGTCAGTGCTGGGGCATCTTTGAGGCAGGGAGAGGCTGCCCTGGGAGGCTGGGGAAGTCTTCTGGAAGAATCGTACTTGCAGAGCTCTGTGGGCCAAAGCAAAGGAAGGCAGGAGAAGGATGCAGAGAAAACATCCCAGGGGCTGGGCGGAGCCCAGGCGATGCCTGCGGCATCTATATTTAGAACTGGCTTCAACCTTCAGGGGAGGGTTTCGTTAGTTCCTTCCCGATTCTGTACAGAGGGCAAGACTGGCACGGGATGTGATGTCGCTCCCTCCCTCACCAGTGCTTGTCCCCAGACATCCCCTCTTCCAGCTCTTCCAACAGAGCCTGTATCTCAGCCACAGCTGAGCCAGACATGCAGCTCTCACGCTCCACACACCCTCCCGGGTCCCTCAGGTCAGGCCAGTGTGCCGTTGCCAGCCCTGTCTCCTTTGTCATGTTAGTCCTCGGTTTGTGTCTCTGCATACGTCCACGTGTGTCTGTGTGCACACACGTGTGCATGTATGAAGGCATTAGTCTTCGGGGAAAGGGAAGCATAACTCACCATTTTGGTCTCAAATCATCCATTATTCATATCTTGCTGTAAAACAGGAGTGTTGCCTTTTAAGTTTTAATTTTTTAATGTTTATTTAGAGAGAGAGAGAGCATGCACACAAGAAGGGGAGGGGCAGAGAGACAGGGAGAGAGAGAGAATTCCAAGCAGGCTCTACTCTGTCAGTGCAGAGCCCGATGCCGGGCTTGAACTCATGAACAATGAGATTATGACCTGAGCCAAAATCAAGAGTCAGATGCTCAACCCACTGTGCCACCCAGGCGCCCGGGAGTGTTGCCTTTTGAAAGTCCATCCGGCATTCCCTTCCTTCATTTGGGTGTTAGATTATTTTAGCCCAGATTGTGGGACAGGGCCTTGGGCAGAGGCGCCATATTCCCTTTAAACTGCTGCACCTTTTCTCCTGCTGTCCATACATCCTGCTGTGCCAGCCCTCTGTTCACTGCAGCTCATGCTGGGTCTCTCTGGTGACGTTCTTCTTTCTTGAAAACCCGCCTGTAGGCCCACCAGTCACATTGGTTGAGGTATATTTAATTATATGCATGTTATGAGCTAAATGGCCAGGCTAGGGATTTCCTATATCTGCCCTACGGGTCACAGTGCCGCATCCCCCCAGACACCGTGCACCAGAACCGCACCCACAGGGCAGTGTAGCAGGAGGAAAATTGAAGTGATGCTGTACGAAATGAGGGAACGGACAGAATTAGGAAGCATTCGCCAAGGTGTTTCCCATGCCTCCCTGTGCTCTCTCCTCTGTGATATTTATTAGCCACTAGATGGGGCCTCCGTTGCTACAGGGCAGAATTGTCACAGCAGAAACAGAAAAGCAAGGCATCAGATTCTTTAAAAGAAAAAAAAAGTTTATTTTTTTTATTTTTGAGAGAGAGAAAGAGAGAGAGAGAGCAGGAGAGGGACAGAGAGAGAGAATCCCAAGCAGTCTCTGAGCCATCAGCAGAGTCCGACAAAGTCAGACACTCAACTGACTAAGCCACCCAGGAGCCCAGAAATTATTTTATCGGGGCGGGGCAGAGGGGCAGAGAGGGAGAGAGGGAGAGAGAGAATCCCAAGCAGTCTCCATGCGCAGTGCAGAGCCCATCAAGGGGCTCTATCTCAGGAACCATGAGATCATGACCCGAGTCAAAATCAAGAGTCAGACACTTAAGTGACTGAGCCACCCAGGCGCCCCTAAGGCATCAGATTCTTAATTCTAGTCTTAGAGTAACTTGTATGCCTTCTGTAACAGTAGAAAACTGTCTTTTTGATGCCTCTTTTCTTGTAACATTAGGATAAACCTCTAAAGCCCAGTTTCTCTCTCCTGTTTCCTGTTCTTTTCAAGCAGACCAGCTGAGACAGAATGGAACACTGCTTCCTCGTTAGCACATGTAGGGCTGTGCAATAGACCAGACTATTTTTACTCCTTTTCTCTTTACTTTTGCACTTAAACATTTGTTTTCCCAACACAGTCATCCATAAGGTATCTCCTAGGGTTCTCCACGATAAGGAATGTGAGCGTAGCAAGTTCTGAGTCTATTAGAACATCCGTTTGTGCCCACCTCTACCCCTCCCACCTATCAGATTGAGGCACTTTTACCCTGGAAACACCCTCCCACTACCTGAACATCTAACCACAGCTGAGACTACATTGCTGCAGTCCTGCCTGGCTTGCCTCTACTGTGTTTTTCATCCCCTTCTTTTCTGGGAGTCCTATAAGCAGAATGTCCAGACATACCTAGACTTTTTTTCTTTTTTTAATGTTTATTAACTTTTGAGAGAGTAAGACAGACAGAGTACAAGCAGGGGAGGGGCAGAGAGAGAGGGAGACACAGAATCCGAAGCAGGCTCCAGGCTCCGAGCTGTCGGTACAGAGTACAGAGCACGATGGAGGGCTCGAACTCATGAGCCATGAGATCATGACCTGAGCCAAAGTATTTTGCTCAACCAACTGAGCCACCCAGGCACCCCCTAATTTTTTTTTGCTAGCCTTTGAGTTTACAAAAATTATGTATTAGTCAGGATAAGTCAGATTATGCTACAGTAACAAGAGACTCCAAATCTTGGAGACGTACAGCGATAGAGATTTATTTTTGACTCACATTACCTATCTATTGTGACGGGTTGCTATGGGTTTGCTCTGTGACATCTTCATACTAGGACCAGGCTAGAAGAGCCGCTTCGACCTGAAATATTGGCAGTTGCTGTGGTAGAGAGAGAAGAGACACGGAGAATCACCCACTGGTGCTTACGGCTTCTGCTTAGCAGTAGCACACATTTCTTCTGCCCTCGTTTGATTGGTCAACATAAATCACGTGGCCACTCCTGACTTCAGCTGTGGGAGTATATAATGCGCCAGAAAAGCACATAAGGCAGGAAAGCTAAAATATTTGGCCAAGAATAAGGCAACCTATCAGAATCCTCCTTAGTTCAGGATGACGTATTCCTGGTATAACAAGGCCATCGCCCCTCCTTATCTACTTGCTGATACAACAGATTCCATCATTCACTGTGATTGAAACCACAGCCTGGGTCATGAAATACTGGACACAATGAAGTATATGTGATCAGCGATCCAAGTTGGGGAGAAGGAGGAGGTGATTCAAGAAACCGCGCACAAGCCACATGATACCAAGACGTTGGTCTCATCCCGGTTCCCTTCTTGCCTCTGGATGCACCATCTGGGAACACTGATCCAGGGCCACCTGCCTAGGCCCACAGCTAATGCACCAAGGCCCCCAGCATCGCTCAGGGAGAGCCCTGAAGCATATGTGACAAGTAGATGCTTTTTGCAGTTAAAGTTGCTATAGCTGCCGGGGCTGAGACACAGATGAAAGAGGAAAACAAGCTGTGACAGCAGAGCAACATTGCCTCCCTGCTGCCTGGGAGCCCATGTGAAGCTCTGCCTGTTTTGAAGTCAGCCTTAAATGGAACTGGAAGAATCTCGTTTCCCGATGGTCTCATACCAGCCTCCACTACCCCATCAGTGTCTCCAGCCTCACAAAGGGGTGTAGCTTTCCCCTGAAGCGTGCCGGC
The DNA here is from genome assembly GCF_046562875.1 of Panthera onca. NCBI lineage: Eukaryota > Metazoa > Chordata > Mammalia > Carnivora > Felidae > Panthera > Panthera onca. Next base: position 75,257,593 of record NC_138340.1, on the reverse strand, counting down.
CTTGGAATGCCCGCTCTAGACGGTGTCCTCCCAAGGCTGGGCACGAGCACGTTATGATTCACAACCCGCTGCTCGTGGATCAGCAACCAAATGGGGAACGTACCAACTTTATAAATAGCTAAGCATATAATTAATCATCTAAACAAGAATATTTTTAAGACCGAAAAAGTTTGCTAAGAACGAATCATATAACTTGAACTATTTATTTATTGGCCCCTAGCTGGTTCTATTATGTTGATGGGCTTATAAAGTAATTCTATAAAAATTCTTTTTAAAAATAAGATACTTTCGGGGTGGCTGGGTGGCTCAGCAGGTTAAGAGTCCTACTTCAGCTCAGGTCATGATCTTGCGGTTCATGAGTTTGAGCCCCGCGTCGGGCTCTGTGCTGACAGCTCGGAGCCTGGAGCCTGCTTTGGATTCTGTGTCTATCTCTCTCTCTGCCCCTTGCCCCCTTGGGCGCGCTCTCTCTCTCAAGAATAAGTAAACATTAAAGAAAAATACTTTCTAGTGAAGGTAACAGATTTCTACATATATTAAAGCAAAATTTATAAAGACTCCTTTTTATTGATTCTTTAACCCTTTGAAATGACGTAAGGAAAATAATTATTCCTGCTACACATTCACTTACTTTAATCTGCTTCTCCGCCGTATCTGTTTCTCTGTCACCAATAGTTGTCTGAAATACTTTTTAATGATTTAAATATTTTTTCACAAAATTGCCAGTAATCTTCAAATGCACATTTTTATAAAAATAAATTTAAAATTGTTCACAGCTCTACTTGATTCTTCTCTGCATACCATAATATATATTTTAATTAAGAAAATAATAGCTTTACAGGTACTAACATGCCAAGTGAGTACAGAAAAAATTCTGCTAAATGGAGAATATGTTCATTTCAAAATTTTTCATGTTACAATGTGCAAATAGGAGTGCCTGGGTGGTTCAGTTGATGAAGCGTCCAACTCTTGATTTTGGCTCAGGTCATGATCTCACAACTGTGAGAGCCTGCTTGGGATTCTCTCTCGCCCTCTCTGCACATCCCCCACTTATATGTACTTACTCTCTCTCTCTCTTTCAAAACTAAATAAATAAACTTAAAAAAAGAGAAATATGTAAATATTTCAGCCCAAATATTCATACAGGTCTTGGCTTTTGGTTCCATACAAAGTATCTTGTGTTAAAATTTTTATTTTGTGGGGTGCCTACGTGGCTTAGTTGATTAAATGCCCAACCCTTGATTTTGGCTCAGTTCATGACCTCACGATTCATGAGTTCAAGCCCCCCATTGGACTGCACTGACAGCATGGAGCCTGCTTGGGATTCTCTGTCTCCCACGTCTCTCTGTCACTCCCCCACTTATGCTTTCTCTCTCTCTCTCAAAATAAATAAACTTAAATTTTTTTTTGTATTTCACCTTTTTAAATTACAGCGAAATACACATAAAATTTATCACCTTAACCATTAAGTACATTCGGGCTACACTGTTGTGTGACCATTACAGAACTCAACTCATTTCACTGTGCAAAACTGAAACTCTGTACTGTTCAGCAAACAGCTCCCCATTCTTCCCTCCCCCGAGTCCTTAGCAACCACCATTCTACTTTCTGGTTCTAGAAATCTGACTCCTCTAGATAATATCACACAAGCGGGACCATACAGTATTTGTCTTCTTAGGACTGGCTTATTTCGCTTAGTGTTATGTCTTCCAGGTTCATCCATGTTGTAGCAAGTGTCAGAATTTCTTTCCATTTAAAAATTGAATGATAACTCCATCATCTGTAAGTTTCACATTTTGTTTATCCGTTCATCTGTCTGTGGACATAATGAATTGCTTCCACTTTTTGGCTGTTGTGAATGATAATGCTGCTATGAGCATGAGAGTGCAAATATCTCTTGAAGTCCCTGCTTTATGTTCTTTGGGACAGAGACCCAGAACTAGAATTGCTGGGTCATATGGTAGTTCAATTTTTAATGGGGGGGGGGGGGGGAAACCACCACATCGTTTTCCATAGTGGCTGTACCATTTTGCATTCCCACCAACGGTGCACAAAGCTTCCGGTCTCTCCACATCCTTGCCAACACCTGTAATTTTCTGGGGTTTTCTTTTTTCCTGTTTTTGATAGTTGCCCTAATGGGTATGACGGGGTATCTTATTGTGGTTTCAGTTTGCATTTCCCTGATGATGAGTGATGCTAAGCATCTTTTCATGGTCTTATTTGGCATTTGTACATCTTTGGAGAAATATCTATTCAAGTTTTTTACCCATTTTTTAAAAAAATTTTAATGTTTATTTTTGAGAGAGAGAGAGAGAGAGAGAGAGAGAAAGTGGGGGAGGGGCAGACAGAGAGGGAGACACAGAATTCGAAGCAGGTTCCAGGCTCTGAGTTTGTCAGCACAGAGCCCAATGCAGGACTCGAACCCACAAACTGCAAGATCATGACCTGAGCCAAAGTCGGATGCTTAACCAACTGAGCTACCCAGGTGCCCCAAGTTTTTTATCCATTTTTTTAAAAAGTTTATTTATTTTCAGAGAGACAGTGCAAGAGGGGAAGGGGCAGAGAGAGAGGGAGAGAGAGAGAGAGAGAGAAAGAGAGAGAGAGAGAGAGAGAGAGAGAGAGAGAGAGAGAGAGAGAGAATCTGAAGCAGGCTCCATGCGGCCAGCCTGGTGTGGGGCTGGAACTCATGAAACTGTGAGATCATGACCTGAGCCAAAACCAAGAGTAGGACACTTAACCAACTGAGCCACCCAGGCGCCCCTACCCATTTTTTAATTGGGTTGCTTGTTTATGTTATTCTTGTTGAGTTGTAGGAGTGCAAGTGTAGTTTTCAAACTACAATTTAAATCAAAATCCAAAACTTCATAATGCTGAGATTTGGGGGGCTGCATTTGCTTAACATTCTAAACAAAATGCAAACCAACTTTAGGTTACTACATTACAAAAAAGTTTAATACCATTTGTAGGACACTGAATTTGATTTACAGAGTAATTCTTCAAAGGCTCAAACATTTCTAAACTCCAGTTGATGACAGGAGGCAAAGAGATTAAACACTTGAATTGCCCTTTATCAGTGTTTTTGTTTTCACTCTCAGCTTCCATCCCCCAAAAAAAAAAAAAAAAATGCAGTTCAGTCGTACTGGCATATATACAGTATTTGAGGTTTAATGAGTGCAGCTGCTATTTTGATTTCAGGGTTTTTGAGTGCGATCGTGAATTATATGCTGCACAGTTTTCTTAATTTAATAAGAATTTAATTTTTTTTTTTTTTACTCTGACTATGCTGTGTCAGCAAAAACAACCCCTAAATACTTTCATCTCGTTCCCAGTAGGATTTCCCCCAGGAACCAGACACTGAGGCTAACACTGAGTGCACAGCATCTATTTGGGGGTTCGGGAAGCCATCAGGAGAATGGGAAGGTGATGTAGGATAAGGAAGGAAGCCAATAACAGGTCTGTTCCTAAGGCAGCTAACACAGTGGCTTCGTCTTATGGGAAGTTCTAGGGATCCCTGTAAAACACATGCCTTGGAATTATCCTGGCCACGGGGCAAGGGAGCTGGGGTATTTATACCCCTATTCCCTTGAATTATTGGTTAAGTGACGCCCCTGAAGACCATTCTCCCGGGCACCTCTGGCCTGGGGGGTGGGGGTCGGGGAGGGGCAAAGAGAGTGGAGCTGCCTGAGGGCAGCCTTCTGATCCGTGTGCAGCACCACCTGCCAGCAAACACATTCACTGAGGTGTGAGCAGAGTGCTGACAGTTGACACATTGTATTGGATTATATTACATTACATTATATTATAGCATGTATAATTGACAGATAACGTTGTGCAAGTTGAAGATGTGAAGATGTGCAACACGGTCGTTTGATATACGTATGTATAGGGAAATGACGACCACGGTTGGGTTAGCTTTGTGACTAAAGTGTTACTGTAACAGCCACACCGATGCTTCTGCGCATGGACAGCGATTGCTTTCAAGTACAACAGCAGGGGGAAGTCGTTGTCACAGAGATTGTAGCCTGCAGAGTCTAAAATAGTTACCATTTGGCTCTTCAGAGCAAAAGTTTGCCTGCTCATGATTTAAGATGGTTATTAAGCTATGGTCAGAGAGGATCTTGGAAGACCTCAAGAGAAGTCGAAAGGACTAAAGGAAAATACATAAGGAAGAACAGACTTGGAAGGGGCCCCGTTCCCAAGGCTTGGCTCAGAATTCATTGAAGAGGGGAGGGGTGGCGGAGAAGTTGCTGGGTTGTTTGGGACAGAGCTGGGCCACAGATGCTGGGCAAGCAGGGAGCAGCCTCTGCGTGCACACGAGTCAGGGTGGGTGGACAGGTGGGCAGCGAGTGTGGAGCATGTGGTGTTTGAATCAGGAGGGCCACAGAGACCAGTCTCCGGGGCAAAGCTTAGCCACGGCTGGTGGCCTGGTACACACAGGGCGTCAGGGCCCGGCCGCTGTCGCTGCTGTAACTGCGAGTGGACGTAGCCACCTTCTGCAGGAGTCTAGCGTGCCTCCGTGCGTGGCTGGGGCTGCACGGCTCGGGAAATCATCAGGCAGCCAACTCACTAGGCCCTGGACACCATGTGTGCACATGGCTGGGGGACAAGGTGCAGAGAACAGTGACCCGGGCTGCAGAGAACAGTGACACGGGCCTAAAGTGTCTGGGACTCCTGGCGACTTTGTCGTCGCCCGAGTTGAAAGATGCAGCGGGCAGTGTGGCATAGAAATGCCAGAGACAGCTGCGCCCTGCGGGCACCTGGCATCGAAGGAGCCGTAAAAACAAAAGTGGCTCCAGGGCGGAGCTGGTGAGCCTCACTGGAGCCTGGATGTCTCATCGGGCCTCTCTGCCTTAAAAGCTTACCAAGCGGACAAAAGGAAAATGCTTACAAGGCCCATTTCCACCATCACGGAACAGGCAGAGAGGGTGTCCCTGGAGCTGAGAGGCAGCACAAGGCCGATGCTTCCTTGGTAGATGTGCTCCTGACGTCATGCAGCCAATGAACGCCACGGCCCCCACACCAACCACAATCATGCGTCAGCCAGAACGTTTACCATCAACGGGTGGACGAATAGAAATTCAATACTTAATTTTTTTTCATGTTTATTTATTTTGAGAGAGAGTGAGAGCAAGCAGGGGAGGAGCAGAGAGAGAGGGAGAGAGAGAATCCCAAGCAGGTTCTGAGCTGTTACTGCAGAGCCTGATGCAGCGGTTTGAGCTCATGAACTGTGAGATCATGACCTGAGCCAAAATCAAGAGCCTGACGGTCAACTGAGTCACCCAGGCGCCCTGCATGGTATCTTTCTTGATCTCAAAGTACAAATCCCAAACATTGATAAAAAATGTGGCTTAATTTCTTCTTTTTTTAAAAAACTAAGTTTTATTTATTTTTTTAAGTTTATTTGAGAGAGAGAGAGAGAGAGAGAGAGAGAGAGAGAGAGAGAGAGAATCCAAAGCAGGCTCTGTGCTGTCATTATGTGAGCTGCTGAAATCAAAAGTTGGACACTTAACTGACTGAGACACCCAGGTGCCCCATCTGGGGTAGTTCTTGCAATGAACAAATAGTGATTCTCTGTCTCAGAGGCACTGAGTTCTTGGGAGTGGGGTACAGGGACCTATCTAATGCCCTCCACCTTAGGACCTCCACAGTATGACCCCAGCCCCACTTTCTCCTCCCCACAGCCTGTACACCCGGCGGCCACATGCACTATTTTCCATTTTCCTGCCATGACACACACTTTCGTGCAGGGCAGGGTTTTTTCCAACATCTTCTCTGGCATGTTCTTTCCTGCTTTCCTTGTCCAGATACTTCAACATCTAGCCCCAGGAACATCTGTGCTGTGAGGCCCTTACATACCCGGTGGGAAGAGGGGGGTCTCTCCTTCATGTCCTACAACATGTACCGTACTTAACAGCAGTCCTATTTTTCTTGGAGTTTTAAGGGGCACAGTAAATAAATCTCTCTTCCTTACCTAGTTCTAACAGAGGGACATGGGGAACATCGGACAGAGATAAGACTGCCAGCTCTGTTCCCTGTACGCTGGACCCTGGAAGATGAAGTTTAAGTGTGAGGTCATGTGGGCTGACACCAATAAGGGCAGAACCTACCCTCCCATGCTTCCTGGAGTTAGATGGCCGAGAACCTAAGGGCAGGGGCGAGGTGACGGAGAGGGAGAAAGCAAAGAACCAAGTCCAGTTTCCTCTTCTGATTACCAGGTAATCCACCCCTGGCCCGGTTTCCAGTGAAGAGAAGGGGTGGAGAAAAGCCTCGGGTTGTCTAACACCAGTTCCTCACGAAAACGTAAGAATTGGGAAATATACGTCCCCTTTGGGGGCGCCTGGGTGGCTCAGTCGGTTAAGCATCCAACTGCAGCTCAGGTCATGATCTCGCAGTCTGTGAGTTCAAGTCCCGCATTGGGCTCTGTGCTGACAGCTCTGAGCCTGGAGCCTGTTTCGGATTCTGTGTCTCCCTCTCTCTCTGACCCTCTCCTGCTCACACTGTCTCTCAAAGTAAATAAATAAGCTTTAGAAAATAATAAATCAGGGCGCCTCGGTGGCTCAGTTGGTTAAGCATCCGACTTTGGCTTAGGTCATGATCTCACAGTTTGTGGGTTCAAGCCCCCCCTCCCCGTACCCTTCCCCCCCTTCGCCCCCTTTCCCCCACCCTTTCCTGGGCCTTGGGCTCTGTGCTAACAACACAGAGCCTGGAGCCTGCTTCGGATTCTGTGTCTCCCTCTCTCGGCCCTTCCCCTGCTCACACCCTCTCTCTGTCTCCAAAATAAGTAAACTTTAAAAAATGAATAAATAAATAAATAAGTGCCCCCTTCAGAGTACTGTACATATTTTTATATGATCCCCCATCATTCTGCCTCTTCAGACTCTTAGAATCACAGAGATGTTTTTGTTTATTTTTGCATTTCCTATGCCTGATCTCAGGTCAGCAAATATTTGTCAAATGTATACTTCATCCTGAAACGCTATTTTAGCACTTTTGATTTAAAAAAGTTTTTTAATGTTTATTTATGAGAGAGAGACCGAGCATAAGCTAGAGAGAGAGAGAGAGAGAGAGAGAGAGAGAGAGAAAGAGGCAGAGAGAGACACAGAATCCAAAGCAGGCTTCAGGGTCTGTCCTGTTAGCACAGAGCCTGACGTGGGGCTTGAACTCACGAACCACAAGATCATAACCTGAGCTGGAGTCGGACACTTAACAGAGCTCCCCAGGCCCCAGAAGGGTTCACTTTAGATTAACGAGTGGAGCTGATTGGTGCACAGGTGTTGCCACTTTTGATAACTACCCTATGACCTCACCACCATGCCCCTCGCTCTATAAAAGCCGGGCTCTGAGGTCTGGGTTGGGTAGAGGATGGGTGTGTATGATCTGGGTTGTTCTTCTGCTCGCTTGCCTCCCACCAGTAAGTTACCCTGGGTAAATGAATACGGTACTCTGAAAACGGGACTGTGTGGCCTCCTTCTTTCAGTCTTAAGGGGCCGTCCCAGTCTGGAGGACACTTTACGGACCTTCTTCCACCTTCTAACAATGGGAGAGCCCCCCAGGAGACTGAAAAGGAAGCAAGCTCGGGTAAAGGGGCCGTGCTGGGGGAGAGCCATTGCTTAAGCCTGCTGTTGGTGGCTGAAACCCCAGCTGGCAGCCACTGTGATGGGGAGAGACTTGACTGGGTCTTTTGAACACTTCGGACAGTGTGTGAGTATGGGACGCCCTAAGACACCCAGGGGCTTGTTGGATCTCTGAGATGGTGGGGAAATGGAAACGGAGGAGCCAAAGTGAACAAGCTATTCTGGCAGTAGCTTGCTCATTGATCTGTGATTTGCCAGACTCTGTGGCCGGGGAGCTTCCCATAAGGAGAGAGTTGGGATAGAGAGAGAAACGTGGGCTTTAGAGACGAAGTAGCCAGCTGTGGAATTGGGGGGAGCCAACCAGCCACTTTTGGCGGAGGCCTGGGTGCCAGAAGGGCCGGCAGCCTGGGCGTCTCCACCTGGGGATACTGGGGGTGATGGTGTGGTGTTGAATGGGTTTGGGATGTCAGGACAGCCTTGGTCAACTGCGTCGTGATGAAGGTTCCATGCCACAGGCGTGGGCGAGAAGAGCGGGCCCTTAGCTAATTTAATGATTGGTAAATGCTATCTGTTAAGATAACCTGGCCTAACAAGGGGGATATTCCCTCCCGTCTGTCCTGCTGGACCTCTGTGGAAGAGCTACAAGAAATTGTGGGTGAACTAGGAATGAAACCTGCCTTCTATGCCAGCATTTTATTGACCCACAAGAAAAATTGCTTCCCCCTGGTGTGAAGGACCCTATCCCACAGCCCCCCCCCCCCACCCCGGGGGGCATGGTAGAGGCCTTCAGTAACCGTCCTTACCCTGTGGTTCCTTGGCCCACTGTTAAGTCAACCACCACAGTGGCTGCCCTAAGTGAACCCCAAAGAAATTGTCACGAGGGAAAGAGATGGGTTGCAAAATGGGGAAAAACCAAGGATCTTGCCATCAATAAGATGGTGGGAAGGGAACTCATCAAAGTCTCTCCTAAACAAGTGTGGCAAGATCTAATGTTATCTGGGACCCCGAGAGAAAATCTAGACCAACAACCCAATTAGGTCTTGCTAAACCTATGGAAGATGTGTCCTGAGGGAGAGAAGTTTATCTCCTTGGGGGAAGGCTCAAAAAATCCAGGTGTGTTGCTAAGAGCCCTTCCTAATAGTACCAACCAGAATTTTGGGAGTGGCTACCCACCCCCCACCCCACCCCTAGAAATGGGACTAGGCCTGTGTTGCCCTCTAGTATGAGCAATAGGAGTCCACCAGAAGAGGCCCTGTGTTGAATTAACTATTTATTGGTCTTGTTCTAACAGACTGTATTAACTCTGATAGATGCTGGAGCTAAATGTACACTTACCTATGGAAACTCCTTGAAATTTCAGGGAGAAATAAAGGCTGCTGATGGGTATGGGGGACAAATTATCAAGGCCAAACTAGTCTTCCTACAGACTGGCACACTTCCTCCCTGCTATTTTCTCATGCATATTTCCCCCATTCCTGAGTATTCTTTGGGCATAGATGTTTTACAGAATCTGGATCTATCCACACCTTTGACAGGAGAATTCAGCTTGCTTATCCCAGTAGTGAAACCCATTGTCATGGGTCATGCAAAATGGGAACCTATACTGTTGCTAGTTCCCTGGAGAGTAAGAAATGTGAAACAATATAAGCTACGGGGTGGGGGGGGCATAACGAGATCACCAAGATCACTGCCACCATTAAAGAATTGGATAGGGGAGGGTGGTAATTAGGCCTGATCAAAACCTATTCAGTAGTCAGGTGTGGCCTATAAAGAAATCTAGCCTTCTTCAGCATTCCATTAGGACTTACATCCCAAGACCAATTCACTTTCACATGGGATGGGAGACAATGGACCCTCCAGGGGTTGCCCCAAGAGTACTCCATAGTCCCACAATTTGTCAAGGCATGATAGCCAGGGATTTGGAAAAATGGATCTTGCCAGAGAAGATGGTGCCTTATTGTTCTGTAGATGTCATGGTAAGTCAATAGGAAAAGTTGTGATCACATAAGACAAAAGAGATGCCATAAGCAGTCATTGATAAGATAGAGTAAGCCTTCCTAGTCCCTAAAATGGTAATGAATTACAGGCTTTTATTGGTTGGTTGGGTTACTGGAAACTTTTTATTCCCCATCTAGCACAGATACTAAGACCTTTGTATGTCTTGGTTAAGAAGGGAAACCATTTTTTTAAAAATTTATTGTCAAGTTGGCTAACCTGCAGTGCATAGAGTGTGCTCTTGGTTTTGGGGGTAGATTCCCGTGATTCATCACTTACATATAACACCCAATGCTCATCCCAAAAAGTGCCCTCCTCAGTGCCCATCACCCATTTTCTCCTCCCCACCCCCCTCCACCATCAACCCTCAGTTTGTCCTCTGTATTTAAGAGTCTTTTATGGTTTGCCTCCCTCTCTGTTTGAAACTGTTTTTCCCCTTCCCTTCCCCATGGTTTTCTGTAAAGTTTCTCAAGTTTCACATAGGAGTGAAAACCTATCTGTCTTTCTCTGACTTATTTCACTTAGCATAATACCCAGCAGTTGTATCCACGTTGCTGTGCATGGTAGGATTTCATTCTTTCTCGTTGCCAAGTAGTATTCCATTATATATATAAACCACATCTTCTTTATCCATTCATCAGTTGATGGACATTTAAGCTCTTTCTATAATTTGGCTATTGTTGAAAGCACTGCCCAAAACATTGGGGTGCATGTGCCCCTATGCATCAGCACTCCTGTATCCTTTGGATAAATTCCTAGTAGTGCTATTGCTGGGTCGTATGGTAGATCTATTTTTAATTTTTTGAGGAACCTCCACACTGTTTTCCAGAGCAGCTGCACCAGTTTGCGTTCCTGCCAACAGTGCAAGAGGGTTCCCATTTCTCCACATCCTCACCAACGTATGTTGCTTCCTGAGCTGTAATTTTAGCCACTCTGACCCATGTGAGGTGGTATCTCAGTGTGGTTTTGATTTGTATTTCCCTGATGATGAGTGATGTTGAGCATCTTTTCATGTGTCTGTTGGCCATCTGGATGTCTTCTTAGGAAAAGTGTCTATTCATGTCTTCTGCCCATTTCTTCACGGAATTAATTTGTTTTTTGGGTGTTGAGTTTGGTAAGTTCTTCATAGATTTTGAATACTAACCCTTTATCCGATACGTCATTTGCAAACATCTTCTCCCATTCCATCAGTTGCCTTTTAGTTTTATTGATCATTTCCTTTGCAGTGCAGAAGCTTTTCATCTTGATGAGGTCCCAATAGTTCATTTTTGCTTTTATTTCCCTTGCTTTCGGAAATGTGTTGAGCAAGAAATTGCCGTGGCCACAGTCAAAAAGGTTGTTGCCTATTTTCTCCTCTAGGGTTTTGATGGTTTCCTGTCTCACATTTAGGTCTTTCATCCATTTTGAGTTTATTTTTGTGTATGATGTAAGAAAGTAAGAAGGGAAGCCATTGGGATTGGGGTGCTAACTAACAAGAGGCTTTAACAGCCAAAATGGTAGTAAAACAAATACAGTCCCTTGTTCTATTCATGCCAGATAGGAGTTGTGAATTGGATGTAAGTTTATATCCAGGCAGGGTTGGCGGGAGCTTGTGGCAATGACAAGATGGAAAATCAACTATAGATCTTTCCATAAGTTCAGTAAGAATCTGTTCTCCTTATAACATTACACCATTGGAAACATTTTATTACCAAGGCTGTGAATGCAATGTTCTATTTGATAGAGACGTGCACAGGCTCACATATGAGCAGACAGCCTTAAAGAACAAAGGTTGACTTTATGGAGCCAATGAAGCTCTGTGGTAAAAGTCGGCCTGGTACTTTGATTACAGGATTTGGGAAAGCCTTACCAAGTGAGTAAGGAAGGTCACTTCCTGGCAGGCTCTGGAACCTCAGGAGATCTTGGGGACCTCCAGAAGAAAGGAGGCAACCCAAATCTATAGGTATTGCAGGCGAGTCTGAAGGCAAGTATTTGGCTTGGCTCTTAGCCTTGGAGGGCTGTTGTTAGAGGCTCACATCTGAAATTCCTTATGAGAAGTTCCAGCAAAGCAGATCTAAAAGCCTAAATGGCCAGTCTCCATTCTTATAGCCCTTACATAAGTAATTAGGCTAAGTTTGTTAAAACTCGACTCGTTCCACAAACAATTTAGTCTTAATTTGGCTACCTTTGGAAATGAAGGTGATTTTAGAAAGGAAAAAAAAATGGTTTCAGTAACACACTTTCATGTGTGTTAGACTCTAGTTATGATTAACTGTCCTTGAATGTTTGTTTACCTATAAAACTAGGCTGGATCCTGAGTTCTTCCAGTTTCCCTGCGTATCTGGCTAATTTTCTGCCTGATCGCTTGTACACTATAGGCCTGACTTTGAAAGCCCACCTGCAGGACCTCCTCCTGCAGTGAGACCACTGTTGAGCTGAACTGACCTGAATGACCTTGTTAGGAAATGTGGAATGAGATCCTGTTTCAGACTGTATATGAGGGTTCCCAAATCACGGCTCTAATGAAGGATAGGGGCTCAGCTTGGTACTGGGGAGTATCTGCCACTGGATGCGAGGCAGTTTCATTCCTCAAATCCTGGTCCACAGCCCTTTTCAGCAGGAAGTTAGCGAGGGCGGTTCTTGTCCCTGCCTCTCGAGAATAAGGAATGGCAAAAAGCCAGGGTGGTATCGGTTAATCTCCTGTTGCTGTTTATATGGCTGCTGTGGCATAGGGATGCTAGCCCCTCCCAACATCTGGCTCTGGGGCCATCTTGGAAGAACAGTGCGTGAACATTGTATGGGCCATAAAGATGGGGGGTATGGAGCGTGGGAGTGCTGGCAGTGCTTATTCCCTCTTTGACTCTCCATCTTGTTGATGCCCACATGGTGACCACCCTTGGGGCCACATGCTCCAGGCCCCATGGAGGGTAATGTACGCCCTGCCCAGAATGCAGGCAGGCTTGTCCTGATGTCCCTGATGTGGCGCACGAAAGGGCCCGCTTCAGATGTCGAAGAGAAATGACAGGTGCCCAGGTGGCACCCCTTGAGAAAACTTTGACCTCCTCTCCATGCCCCCACCAAAAGCTGGGGATTAATGGATGGAGAATAGGGGTGGAAGATCACTACATACCATCTGAATCATCCATCCACCTGACCTCTGCCCGGAGTCAGTAAGTTACCCTGAGTAAAGCTTTGTGAAAACAGTATGGGGTGGCTTGCTTTGTTTTTCGGTCTTTTTGTTTGTTTTAAATTTTTTTTAAGGTTTATTTTTGAGATAGAAAGAGACAGAGGGTGAGCAGGGGAGTGGCAGAGAGAGAGGGAGATGCAGAATCCAAAGCAGGATCCAGGCTCTCAGCTTTTGGCAAAGAGCTGACTCAGGGTTCAAACCCACAAACTGAGATGGAGACCTGAGCCACAGTTGGACATTTAACCCACTGAGCCACTCAGGCGCCCCTTCATTTTTCAGTCTTAAAGGGCATTCTCAGTCTGGAGGACACTTTCCTGGCCCGCCTCCACACTCCAACTACAGTTACAGCTCAAATTTCTAAATCAAATAGCTTCTAGTAGTTTCTAATACCCAGCAGTCTCTCTAACATAATTACATGTCTTAGTGGTTATATTTGGACAGTCTCTACAAGTGTTATTTGTAGAGTTTTCTCTCCAAATAGCTGAGTCTTCTATCTATTTTTAGTTGCTTTCTTAATTTAAATTCAGGACAAAAGCCAGCAGCCAGTGTCCTGCTGCAGTATACAGTTTAAGAATGACTTCTAATTATTTGTTGGCTTCTGTAAAGGAAAAAAAAAACCCAAAACCTTGGGAAGCATCCCTTATCCAGATTAATTGGAACCAGATGAGAACCATATAATAATCCTCATTCCCCACATCCTTCACTTGGGAGAGGGGCTAGCAGGTGACCACTGGAAAATATCCTTCTGAGTTAGAAGGAGATGATAAGCAAGGCAGACAATAGCTGTGGAAGCGTCTGAGCATCAGTAGAAGTGGGGAGAGTCTAACGCTGACCCTTGGCACTGGGGAGTTGAGTAAACGAGCAAAGGCATTGAAGCCAGAAGACCCCCAGGTTGGGGAAGGTGGACAGATCTCTTCTTTCAGAATCTGTCTGCTCATCTCTGAGAGGGATTAATAATCTTACTTTTCCAGAGTTGGCCAGGAGTGCAGAGAGAGAGAGAGAGAGAGAGAGAGAGAGAGAGAGAGAGAGAGTGTGTGTGTGTGTGTGTGTGTGAGAGAGAGAGAGAGAGAGAGAGAGAGAGAGAGAGAGGGAGAGGGAGGGAGGGAGGGAGGGAGGTGTGGTAGCTGGAGCGAGCAGACCCCAATCATTGTTGTTTGTATCTCAGGCTACAACATGTCAGTGTCGTGGAACATCAGCCTGTTCCCTGCAGACATGGGTGGACCTATTTTCTGAGCAGACTGGTGTCCCCAAAATTCCTTCTGAGGCATGGCCCATATGTTCTGTGGTTGATTTCTTTTTTTTATTTGAAAATGTAAACATACATTTGGGCACCGTCACCACATTACCACAGCCGTACTGTTTACCTCGTTTGCTGAACACAAGCTGTGCGTTTCGGTGCTCATCTGGTCCCCTTGGCTTGGGGGATGACTTTCATGCCACTTAGAAATGGTTGACATTTAAATCTTAGCAGAAACTATTGGCACACTTTCAGGTTACTTCTGGAAAATTGATTTAAATCCAGTTGTGTGTGTGTGTGTGTGTGTGTGTGTGTGTTTCCCCCACTGAAAGGAATCTGAAGACACTATTAACAGTGGCTGCTTCTTGGTGACAGGGACATGGTGGGGGGGAAGGGGGTGTGACTGGCAGCCTCTAAGATGATGCCACCTCCTGGTTCTTAAACCCCCTTCTCTTTCATGTAGGCTGCTCTTACTGACTTGTCTTTGATGAATAGAATTCAGAAGTGGTGGATGTCACTTCCAGGATTAGGTTCTAGAAAGACCAGCTTCCATCTTGGATTTCTTTTGCCCTCTCAGTCTGCTCACTTGGAGGGGAGCTGGTTATTATTTGTGAGCTGCCCGATGCACAGTCTCAGGTGGCAAGGAACCGAGGGGCGCCAGCATCCAACAGCCCATGAGGAGCTGGGGCCGTCGGTCCATTGTCCATGAGGGAGCGAATCCTGCCCACAAGTGAGCGTGCTCCCAAGGAGCACGGAGCTTCCTGCGCGGAGCAGTTACAGGAGACTGAAGTCCAGTCGACGGCGGGAGCTGTAGAGCACCAGCTGCTCAGTGCCTAGATTTCCGACCCACAGGAACAGGGTAAGTGTTTTGTTTCGAACCTGCCTCGTTTGGGGTTAATTTGTTATGCAGCAATAGATGACTAATACAGGAAGAGAAGATGGAGAAGAATTATACGAAGCAGCTTTACCTTTTATTTTATGCCTTCTGTACTGTATGAATTTTCAATTTGTATATGTGTATTTGTATTTAACATACTGGCAACAGTTGCTATTTAGGCAGGTAGGTTATGGCAAATCCCGTAAACTGGCTCACTCAACCCAAACTCGAACACCCTCTATTGCCTTCCTGTACTATAGAAGCTGGAAATCTTTTTTGGGTTGTTGTTGTTGTTGTTGTTTTTAAGTAAACCTACATTTCCCAGACCCTCTTGCAGCTGGAGATCCATATGTGACCTAGTTTTCACTAAGCAGACATACGGCCTGTATAAAACTAAGAAGAAAAAAAAATTTGTAAATTTTTGTAATTTGCAAATGCAAATTGGGGCCCCTTCTGGCAAATTTGTGGGTGGAAATGCCTCTTCTGCACTAACTGGCAGAAGTTCTGTGGTCTAGGTGTAGCTTAGACTCGAACCCTTAGCATCACAAGTGCCAAGCAATAGGGACAATGGAGTTTCCAGGAGAACAGCTCTAAAAGAAGAGTCAGGCATTGTTTGATGCCATTGTTCCTGGTGGGTTACATCCACGATAAGGATTAAATTCACTTTAACCCTTCTTTCTCCTCTCCCCCTGGCTTTTCCAACTGCTTATTACCAAAAGAAAAGCTAAATATAATGGATCTTCAAACCTTAAATAATACACATAAAACTCGCCTTTTTTGGTTCAGTCACCTTTATCGTGACTTCCTTTAAGCTCCCCATAAAACCGTTTTCTCCAACTTTCTTCACTGTTGGCTTCACTGAGACACTTTTGAGAGTGAAAGAGGCATTACTAATAATTACCCTGGAGCAAAGGTGTAATCAAGTGGACCTTTGGTCATGCCATCGAGATGGGGTTATATTCCCACGAAATCACTGCACCTGACCTGGAAAATATATTTAGTTTACTTTTTTTAAGTTTATGTGGGAGAGGGTACACATGTACAGAGGAGGGGCAGAGAGAGAGAGGGAGAAACAATCTCAAGCAGTTCCACGTTGTCAGCCCCACGCAGGGCTTGAACTCAGGAGCCTCGAGGTCACGATGTGAGCCAAGATCAAGAGACGCCTAACTGACTGAGCCACCCAGACCCCCTATTTCTACTAATAAAAATATAAGATCAAAATTGAATTATGTAATCTTTCTCTCACCAAGTTAAAATCCAAAGAAAAACGTAGGAAGTATGCAAAATGTTAGCATTGGTTACTTCCAGATGGTGAGATGATGGGCAATTTTTATTTCCTTTTTTTTTTTTTTATGTTTGTTTTTGAGAGAGACAGCACATGAGTGGGGGAGGGCAGAGAGAGAGGACAATATACAGAATCTGAAGCAGGCTCCAGGCTCTGAGCTGTCAGCACAGAGCCCGATGTGGGGCTCAAACCCACAGACCGTGAGAGCATGACCTGAGCCACCCAGGTGCCCCTATATCCTATTTTTCTATTTTCCATGCTTTCCTAATTTTCTCCATTATGAGGGTATTATTTTTAAACTAGGAAATTTGCTGGAAAATTAAAAAAAAAAAAAACCTTCCTTACAACCTAAGTGAACAAAAATATTAACAATAGTTTAGAAAACCTGGTATTCAGAAACCAAGTATTTTTCTCTAAAAACTCCTCAGATTATAAAAAGTAACTAATAGATCACTTTAATCTTGACCAAGCTGAAGGAGGAGTCCTGTATAGGCTGCGACGGGGAAAGGAGGGAAGCCCAGGGATTTTCTAAGGTCCTACTAAGAATCCCCAATTTGGAGGATGGAGATTAGATATCTGGAAAAACTGAGGGAGAAAATGGGGTTGGGCCAGTCCCTCAGCACAGAATGACCTTGGTGGCAGGATGGAGAAGTAGCCAATGCCATGTGCCATGTTTCATTTTACAGACCCTGGCCCTCTAAGAGGCCAGATCTGTGGTTGGCTCCCCACTATTTGAACAGATGCATATAAAGAATATGTAAGGAGGCGCCTGGGTGGCGTTGGTTAAGCGTCCAACTTGGCTCAGGTCACGTTCTCCTCGTTGGTGAGTTCGAGTCTGCATCAGGCTTTGGGCTGACAGCTCAGAGCCTGTTTTGGATCTTCTGTCCCCTCTCTCTCTTCCCCTCCCCTCTTTCTCTCTCTCTCTAAAATAAACATTAAAAGTTTATTGTGAAACAAAGTTCCCAGAGTGCCTACTTTCATTCCCAATGCAGCACTCCTCTGGAAAGATGAACTGGGCCCAGTAGGACATCTCACCAAGTTGTAAGACCCCGAGGAGAAGTGTCCTGGCTGGGGTCTCAACGGTGGAGAGCCAATGTGTGCATAATTTGGTGTTGCTGCCTCGAGTAGAGGACAGAGAACAAATGAAACAGGAATATATACTTAAAACAATTTTCTGAAAGTATTTTTTTCTAAAATAAGTCCAGGCCATCTTCTTCAGCTTGGAAAAAACAAACCTTTACAGTGGGTGGACAATGCTGTGATGATATTCCAGTGAATTTGCTCAACTACAAGGTTAAGGTCTGAATCGCATAACTATGCACATGGCCTGTTAAGTTTAAAACCAAAGATAAATGCGGGCATCTTTTAAGTGGCCTGAAATCCTCATAGGTCTTGGAGCAGCTTTCCCAGCAGTGCCTCTCTGTCGGTCTGTAGGGTGCCAGCTTCACCACTGGGCATCTTCTTAGAAGATCAACTCCCAGAGCCCTACCCTCAGTTTTCCGGAGGTGGGGTCCAGAACTGTGTTTCTGTTGGTTCGTTTTTAAACTGTGTTTATTTTGGGGGTGCCTGGGTGGCTCAGTGGGTTGAGTATCTGACTTCGGCTCGGGTCATGATCTCGCAGTTCGTGGGTTCAAGCCCCACGTCGGGCTCTATGGCTGACAGCTCGGAGACTGGAGCCTACTGTGGAATCTCTGTCTTCCTCTCTCTCTGTCCCTCCCCTGCTCATGCTTTCTCTCTCTCTCTCTCTCTCTCTCTCTCAAAAATAAACATTAAAAAAAATAAAGTGTTTATTTTGAGAGAGCGCAGGCAGGAGGGGCAGAGAGAAAGAAAGAGAGAGAGAGAGAAGGAGAATCCCAAGCAGGCTCAGCATTGTCAGTGCACAGCCCAGTGCGGGGCTCAAACTCACAAACCACCGAGATCATTTCCGGAGCCAAAATCATGAGTCAGACATATAACTGACTGAGCCACCCAGGCACCCCAGAAATGTGTTTTTAATAAACCCTCCAGGTGACTCTGATGCATGGTAGAGTGTGTGAAACTCTGCTCTGGGGGTGTGGTTTTTTGTTCGTGTTGTATGTTTTTTGGATACATTGCAATTCCTGAATTCTGCACCATGCTAAGTTGCCATTTACACAGAAAGGTAACAGAGCACCATCTCTTCTTTGTATGGACTCAGGACATAGGTTTCTCGTGAGTATTTGAAATGAGAAATTGAGTGAAGAAAATTGGTTTCAAACTTGATATAAGAGCAGCTCATGTAGGACAAAGAGACACTTTAAGATTAGCAATAACAAGGGGCGCCTGGGTGTCTCCATTGGTTAAATGTCAAACTTCGACTCAGGTCATGATCTCACGGTTCATAAGCTCGAGCCCCACGTCAAGCTCTGTGCCAACAGCTCAGAGCCTGGAACCTGCTTCAGATTCTGTCTCCCCTGCTCTCTCTGTTTCAAAAATAAACATTAAAAGATTAGCAATAGCAAGAAGGGACAGTAAGCCTTCTCGGTGGGACGGAGGACCCCAGGGGCCAGTCACCTGAAGGGAGCTGTAATTCTGGCAGACCTAGAATGGAGCTATTGCTTGAGACCCAGGGGGAGTTGGTGTTTGAGATCCTGCTGGAGCTGGACAGAGAGAAAGCAAGAAATACTGTTTCCCAGTACTCCATCCTTTTCATTCTGTGCCATCCTCTCCCGTTGGCCAAACCTGGCTGAAAACCAGCTGACTCAATCTGGTAAAATCTCTTGCAGAGGAAAGGCCCTCTATGGATCAGAGTTAGTAGAAGGGTGAGGAAGAAATCTGAGGGCCAGCAGGCCCGGGACTGGTACAGACTGGTCTTCATCCAGTAGACCAAATGATAAAGCAGAATAACGGGGGTCGGGGTTGCCTGGGAGGCTCAGCTGGTTAAGCATAGGACTTTGGTGCATGTCATGATCCCACATGCTTGTGAGTTCGAGCCCCACATCTGGCTGTCTGCTGTCAGCACAGAGCCCGCTTCGGATCTTCTGTCCACCGCCCTGCACCTCCCCCACTCGTGAGAGCTCTCTTTCTGTCTCAAAGTAAACATTAAAAACTTATTAAAAAGAATAACCAAGAAGCCGCATAAAAAGTCTGCAGCAGGGTCTTCATGAACTTTGATCAGTGACGTCACACAGGGCTTCATGCTTAAAAGTCCCACGGAGTTTCACGCTCGACTGTTGCCATTTCAAAATTCTCGACTTTGGAACAAAGAGCTCTATGTGTTCATTTTGAATGGGGCCCTACAAATTATGTAGCTGGTCTTGATGGACCGTAAACATTCCATTATTTAAACTTAGAATAATCATGTTTATAATACAGAGTGTAGGTGTTATACCTATTTACAGAAAAACCTCATGATGTTAAAAATAACAATTATGGGGGCGCCTGGATGGCTCAGTCGGTTAAGCGTCTGACTTCAGCTCAGGTCATGATCTCACGGTTCACGAGTTCGAGCCCCACATTGGGCTCTGTGCTGACAGCTCAGAGCCTGGAGCCTGCTTCGGATTCTATGTCTCCCTCTCTCTCTCTGTCATTCCCCTGCTGGCTCTCTGTCTCTCTCTCAAAAATGAAAATAAATAAGTAAATAAAAATAACAATCATGGGCAAAAGTCCTAGTATATCCCAACAGAAACATGGAGCTGATATCAGAAGGCAGTCTAAGAGGGTGAATTTCCTTACCTTCCATAGGGAGAAGTAAAGAGAATTTGCTCTGCTTCTGAGGTTGAGTGAAGTTGACTTTAAGTAACATACCTAAATATGAATATTTTAAGTTGAAATAAGATCATTCTTAATAATTTCAGACTGCGAGAGGGAGAAAAGCAAGATGGACTCCCGGAAAACACAGGCCGTGTAGCGGGGATGGGCAATCAATGTGCGCTCACACAAATATCCATGAAATTGTAGTAATACCACGTAGAAGTGGCATTTACTCACGTATTGGATCACAGATCGAAGCCAATGAACTAATGTCTAGTAGAGGGACCATTAAAACAGGTCATTAAAACATGTCTACAAGAGATGCTTTTAAAACCAGAGTGGTCAAAATTTTAAGTAAAAGCATAGGCACAATAGGTCAGGGAATTGCAAACAAAAGCATGGGTCATAAGATTACCACCAAGTTAAAGTTAAGCAAAGAATTTGAAACATGCCAAAGAGTCACTTTACGTGGCTGGGTCAAGAAGTTCCAGAAGGTCCTAAGTGCCAAGAACCTATAGCATTGAAATGTCATGCAGATGGTTCTCTTTTTAAAATACGTTCATGAAAAAATTTATGAAAATGTAACCCGCCATTCTGGACCGTCTTTTAAGTTACAAAGGAAATTTGTTCCAAGACCTCTAAAGTATGGTAAACATCCTAACTATACCTGGCCTTCTAGATCTGTGCCATCCATTACGGTAGCCACTAATCAGACATGAGCTTGGGAGTGATTGAAAATGTGCTGGCCTGAAGGGAGACTCAAAGTGTAAAATAAATAGCTTTTTTTTTTTTTTTTTTAGCAAGTGTTTTATTTATTTTTAATTATTTTTATTAGAGATCTCTAATAAATGAAATACTTATTTTTTTATGAGAGATCTCTAATAAATGAATTACTTATTTTTTATTAGAGACATCTAATAAAAAATAAGTATTCCCCCCTCCCCACCAGCGGGGAAGAGGGGCTGAGGGGGGAGAGAGAATCCCAAGCATGCTCTGCACGTAGCACAGAGCCTGAGAGGGGGCTCAATCCCCCAGCCCTGGGATCATGACCTGAGTTGAAATCAAGAGTCAGATGCTCAACTGACTAAGCACCCAGGGACCCCTAAGAGTAGCTTTCTAAGTCTTTTTATAAAAAATGCATCCCCATATTAAAAATTTTAATATGCATTGTATGTTGAAATGATGTATACATCAGGCCAAAGAAAATACATTAATTTAATTTGTTTTTACCTTGATGTAGCTGCTAAAACTTAAAATTGAGCTGAGTGGCTTGTATGTTGTTCAACTGGACACTACTCCTCTACACGATCATCTTTCTTAATATGATTTTGACATAATTCATCTAATTTTGTTTTGTTTTCATGATAAATGCCTAGTTGAAGCTAAGGATTTGCTGCTTTAAGTATACCTGGTGAATTTTTCCTTTATTGTGATAGGATTTATTATTAGCACCAACCCATTTATGTTCCCATGTCTCAATTATTTTTATAAAATAAGGTCAAAATACAATTAATATTGCAAATAACTGCAGAAGACAAAATACCAACAGTAGCAAAAGTGAACTGTTGGCTGGCTGACGTATGAAAACAAGAAAAGTAACGCTAAGATATCACCTCACATCTGTGAGAATGGCTGAAATCAACACAACAGATGTTGGCAAAGATGTGGAGAAAAGGGAACACTCTTGCATTGTTGGTAGGAATGCACACCGGTGTCACCACTCTAGAGAACAGTATGGAGATTGCTCAAAAAAATTAAAAATAGAAATACCATATGATCTAGTACTTTAAGTACTGGGTATTTACCCAAAGAAAACATTAATTCAAAAAGATACATGCAATTGTGTTTATTGCAACATGATTTTCATTCGCCAGACTATGGAAGCAACCCAAGTGTCTATCAACTGATGAATGGATAAAGATGTGGGGTGTGTGTGTGTGTGAGATGGAATATTACTTGGCCATTTTTTAAAAAGCATAAAATCTTGCCACTTGCAACAATATAGATGGATCTAGAGAGTATAATGCTCAGTGAAATAAGTCAGAGAAGGCAAATACCATATGATTTTACTCCTATGTAAATTGAATAAACACACAAACAAACAAAAAAAAACCCAAAATAGACTCTCAACTACAGAGAACAAACTGATGGTTACCAGAGGGGAGGCGGGTGGGGGGATGGGAGAAATCGGTGAAGGAGATTAAGAGTACGCTTATGATGAGCATTGAGTAATGTACAGAATTGTCAAATCATTATAGAAACTAATATAACACTTAACTATACTGGAATTAAAGTTTTTTAGTTTATTTCTTTAAATATCCCTTCATATTTTTCAAAGAGCATATGTTTTATTTATTTTTGAAAGCGAGCAAGTGGGCGGGGGTGGGCAGAGAGAGGTGGGGACAGAGGATCTGAAGTAGGCTGTATACTTTAGCAGAGAGCCCAGTATGGGGCTCGAACTCACGAACCGTGAGATCATGACCTGAACTGAAATGGGACACATCGAGTGAGCCCCCCCAGGTGCTCCTGGAATTAAAATTTTAAAAACTTAGATTTTGAGGAAGCTCACAATCTGATCTGGCATATCAGAGTGGATGGAGAGGAATCAGTAATCATTTAAAAATGTTTAGAAGTTCAACTTCTATGAAAATCAAATGTAAAAATATCAGGGTTACCTTTAAGATAAAAATTGCTGAAAATCTATTACAACCTAATCATAGAGATGTAAATCTCTTTCCATCATTGACAGATTATACAAATTATTACAGCTGAGGGGCGCCTGGGTGGCTCAGTCGGTTGAGCGTCTGACTTTGGCTCAGGTCATGATCTCACAGTCCGTGAGTTCGAGCCCTGCATCGGGCTCTGTGCTGACAGCTCAGAGCCTGGAGCCCATTTCAGATTCTGTGTCTCCCTCTCTCTCTGCCCCTCCCCTGTTCATGCTCTGTCTCTCTCTGTCTCAAAAATAAACATTAAAAAAAATTTTTTTAAATAAAAAAAATTATTACAGCTGAATAATATAATTAATAAATACATATATATTCTATCCTTTATTTTGAAAATATGCCTCCTTTAAGAAAACTTATTAGCTAATCTTCTGATTGAGTCCAAAGAGTCAACACTGTAGAAATGTCACCTCTTCCCAAATGTATCAAGAAATTAAATGCAGTCACAAACAAAAGTTATTTTTGTGATTTAATGAAATATACTTTTTAATGTTTATTTTTGAGAGAGAGCGAGTGAGCACAAGAGCACGAGCAGGGGAGGGGCAGAGAGGATCCAAAATGGGCTCTGAGCTGACAGCAGTGAGCCCAATACAGGACTTGAACTCATGACCTGTGAGATGAAGTCAGACACCCAAATGACTGAGCCACCCGGGTGCCCTAGTGAAATAATTTAAAAGGTCATATGAAAGAATGTGTAAGAGAATAGCTGGGAGAAAATCTAGAGATAAAAAAAATCAGGTAGATTTTACCCTGAACATGAAAACATATGAAAATGTAGTGATTATAATAGGTAAAGGATGAGACAGTGAATGAATCACAGGACACCAGCTTAGGAGGAGGGTTATTTGTAAATTACTCATGAAAAACAAAGCTTAATTCCTACTTCCTTAAAGCAAACAAAGTTCCAAAATGGACCAAGGTATGTGTTATAAAAAATGAAATTACTGGAGTGCCTGCATGGCTCAGTTAAGTGTCCAACTCATTTCTGCTCAAGTCATGATCTCACAGTTCCTGAGATTGAGTCCCGCCTGGGGCTCTGTGCTGACAGTGCAGAGCCTGCTTGGGACTCTCTCCTTCCACCCTTCTCCCAGCTCTTGCATGCACTCTTTCAAAAAAAAAAAAAAAAAGAGAGAGAGAGAGATCACCATATATATATAAATAAGGACTTACATTGCATTATTTTTATAGTTTGTGTTTTATGACTTGTTTACACATGTCTTTAATCCACGTAGGATCTAGTCTATCTCCGTGATAGCTCTCCCTGTTATTAGAACCTTATAATGTATTCTAAGCTGCTAGGGACAGTTTGTCCTCACTACTTTCTTTTTTCAAACATTCTCTGCATAGTCTCACAGGCTTATTCTTCTATATTCATTTTAGAATTTTCATCTAGTGTTCCCAATAATCTTTTGGGATCTCACCTGGTGTTGTGTTAAATATACAGACTATTGTGGGAAGGGTTGATCTTAATAATTTTGAGACTTCCTATCCAGAAATCCAAGAGGTCTCCATCTATTCAATTATTCAGAAGTCTCTATACTAATCTCTTGCATTTCTTTTTACATCTGCGTGTAAGTATCTTATAGTTTAAGTTACTATTATAGTTTCGTTTTTTCCTTGTAGTTTAATTGTAGACGCTCAGGTTAATTACACTCCTCAGTTTGTTGCTCTGCACCAGCTTCTTGCTCATTTTTGTGCTGATGTGTTTATTCCTTAGTTATTAGTCACTGTACCACTGGCGTGTGTACATTTCATGGGACCAGACAGTGCTCTCCAGCATGGCTGCCTCCCTCCAGCTGTCCCGCCCTCCTGCTGTCCCCCTGTCCCACTCTGCCATGTACACTCTAGCAGATGCCTCTGCGCGGAATGTGGGTTCTCTTTCTCTGAAGTTCCTTTTTCTCCAGGATCTTGAGTCCTCAATTCCTAGCTGACTGGGTAGCCCTGAACTCCAGTGTTGATCTCAGCTGTCCAGTGTCGGACTGCATTAGGTCTCTGTGCCCTGTACTGTGAATTAGCAAACGCTCTGTGGATGAAAACTCCAGCTCCCCTCCTTGAGTTTCCCTTCTCTTTTCTAAGTCCTGAGTATGTTGCTGCCCTCCGATGTCTTCAAACTGTTTTGTTAGGAGGTCTCCGGGTTGTTGTTGCTTTCTGGCTTTTATTGTTGGATAACTCAGAGATGAGGCGCTCTGCATAGCTCAAGTGCAAGGCCCTCTGTTTAGCTTTTAATTAGTTAAACTGCACTGTATCCTTTCACTGGGGGCGGGAGGGGGGAATCACAATTGTGCTCACATTTTTATCAAGTGGGAAATTTAAGTTAAGGAAATTCTCCTAAACCATGAAGCCCAGATAGTGTGTCAAGATTGCATAACCGGGCAGACATCTGTTTTAAGAACTCAGGATTTTGGAGGATATTTCTTAATTGAAAGTCTAGCCTTGTGGGATGGGTTTCTACCCTCTTCTCCCCAGAGCAGATCCACTTTTCTGTCCATGGTCCTGGCAGGGACTAAAGCTTAGATGACAGGGGCCTCTGTTCTGAAACTCAAGATGAAGAAAGGGACACTCTTTTCTACATAATACTCACAGAAACTATACGTAGGGGGTGATCATGAAATACTGAATTATCTCTTAGGTAGCCAGCTCCCCTCCATTCCCTGGATCTGGGGGGATTCCCCCTCCATTCTGGCTAAACCAAGTGGAGGCAAATTCGCTGACAGCTTCTGTCAGAAGCTGTGCTCACGCCCTCAGAGTGTGGGTGGTAGACATCTGGCTAAAATGACTCTGGGGCCAGGGAAGAGTGAGGGTGAGGAGGCTTTCCCTGCTAAGTATGATAGGTGGCCATGCCTGTGACCCTGAAGGGATTAGCTTTAGCAAATTTTCTGGAAATTTTACTGCTATAAAACCAATTGTTGGACCTGGGAAGACAAATTGGAGTAGAGAAATGTGTCCATATTTCCTCACCATATTTCCAGCCGGGGCTGGAAGAAGCAAACTGGATTCTAAGAAAAGGACTGTGTGCACCTTCTGTATTCTATATATACCTAGCTTGCTTTCGTGACCACGGGGCTTCAGGCATCCTGGGTCCCAATGAGACCATCTCCTGGGTGCATGTGATTGGCAGGCTACAGAGTTTTTCAGTCTGTCTCATGAAGACAGGCTTTCCTTTCCCCAAATGGGGAGCTGTGTAAATGTGGAGAGAATGTGCAGGAGATTTGCAGCAATTAGATGTCTGCTGGAGTAGTGTTTGCCATCAGAAATTTCCAGGGAGTCCTGAGTGTCCAGTCTTTGAGACCGAGAGGGAGAGAAGGAGAGAGAGAGCGCGAAGGAGAGAGAGAATCCCAAGCATCCTTCATGCTTGGCACGGAGCCTGATGCAGGGCTTGATCCCATGACCTTAGCTGAAATCAAGAGTCGGATGCTCAGTCGACTGAGCCACCCAGGCACTCCCTGTCAGTTACCTTTCCAAAGAATATGGGTCTTTTAGGGAACCATGCTTATTATACTTTCTTTTGTTGCTGTTCTTAAAGTTATTCTTAGAAAGTTAGTAGTGGGTACATCATCTTTGATTTTTCACACTCTTACTAAATAAACAACTAATAACTTATATATGCTTGGGGAAGAAAATCTGGCCGCTCATCAGAGACATGGAATACTGAATTTTTTTAAACATTTTTTTCCCTCTGGATGCCTGGGAGGCTCAGTTTTATAATATAGCTGTTTATTAGGATGTATTTGTTTCAGAACCATATCAATATACAAACTGTGGAGGATGATAAGATTACTTTTCACATTGCTTACAAAGTTATTCAGTAACCATTGGGTTGCTTTCTTTTTTTTTTAATGTTTGTTTTTGAGAGAGAGAGAGACAATGTGAGTGGGGAAGGAGCACAGAGAGAGGGAGACACAGAATCTGAAGCAGGCTCCAGGCTTTGAGTGGTCAGCACAGAGCCCGACGTGGGGCTTGAACTTATGAATCCTGAGATCATGACCTGAGCCAAAGTTGGATGCTTAACCAACTGAGCCACCCAGGCATCCCCATTGAGTTGCTTTCTTTTTTTTTTTTAATTAATTAATTTATTATTAAAAAAAATTATATCCAAGTTAGTTAGCATATAGTGCAACAATGATTTCAGGGGTAGATTTCCTTATGCCCCTTACCCATCTAGCCCATCCCCCCCTCCCACAACCCCTCCAGCAACCCTCAGTTTGTTCTCCATATTTGTGAGTCTCTTTTATTTTGTCCCCCTCCCTGTTTTTATATTATTTTTGCTTCCCTTCCCTTGTGTTCATCTGTTCTGTGTCTTAAAGTCCTCGTATGAGTGAAATCATGTGATATTTGTCTTTCTCTAATTTCGCGTAGAGTAATACATTGTAGTTCCATACATGTAGTTGCAAACAGCAAGATTTTATTCTTTTTGATTGCTGAGTAATACTCTATTGTATATATATACCACATCTTCTTTATCCATTCATCTATCATTGGACACTTGGGCTCTTTCCATACTTTGGCTATTGTTAATAGCACTGCTATAAACATTGTGGTGTGTGTGCCCCTTCGAAACAACACACCTGTATCCCTTGGATAAATACCTAGTAGTGCAATTGCTGGGTCGTAGGGTAGTTCTATTTATAATTTTTTGAGAAACCTCCATACTGTTTTCCAGAAGGGCTGCACCAGTTTTCATTCCCACCAGCAGCGCAAAAGGGTTCCTCTTTTTCCACATCCTCGCCGACATCTGTTGTTGCCTGAATTGTTAATGTTAGCCATTCTGACAGGTGTAAGGTGGTATCTCATTGTGGTTTTGATCTGTATTTCCCTGATGATGCATGATGTGGAGCATTTTTTCATGTGTCAGTTGGCCATCTGGATGTCTTCCTTGGAGAAGTGTCTATTTGCCCATGTCTTTTGCCCATTTCTTCACTGGATTATTTGTTTTTTGGGTGTTGAGTTTGAGTTCTTTATAGATTTTGGATACTAACCCTTTATCTGATATGTCGTTTGCAAATATCTTCTCCCATTCTGTCGGTTGCCTTTTAGTTTTGCTGATTGTTTCCTTCGCTGTGCAGAAGCCTTTATTTAGATGAGGTCCCAGTAGTTCATTTTGCTTTTGTTTCCCTTGAGTCTGGAGACGTGTTGAGTAAGAAGTTGCTGTGGACGAGATCAGAGAGGTTTTTGCCTGCTTTCTCCTTGAGGATTTTGATGGCTTCCTGTCTTACATTGAGGTCTTTCATCCATTTTGAGTTTATTTTTGTGTCTGGTGTAAGAAAGTGGTCCAGGTTCATTTTTCTGCCTGTTTTCTGTCCAGTTTTCCCAGAACCGCTTGCTGAAGAGACTGTCTTTATTCCATTGGATATTCTTTCCTGCTTTGTCGAAGATTAGTTGGCCATATGTTTATGGGTCCATTTCTGGGTTCCCTATCTGTTCCATTGATCTGAGTGTCTGTTTTGTGCTAGTACCATACTGTCTTGATGATTACAGCTTTGTAGTATAGCTTTAAGTCCGGGATTGTGATGCCTCCTACTTTGGTTTTCTTTTTCAAGATTGCTTTGGCTATTCGGGGTCTTTTCTGGTTCCATACAAATTTTAGGATTGTTTGTTCTAGTTCTGTGAAGAATGCTCGTGTTATTTTGATAGGGATTGCATTGAATATGTAGATTGCTTTGGGTAGTATTGACATTTTAACAATATTTGTTCTTCCTATCCACGAACATGGAATCTTTTTCCATTTCTTTGTGTCTTCTTCAATTTCTTTCATAAACTTTTTATAGTTTTCAGTGTATAGATTTTTCATCTCTTTGTTAGAGATTTATTCCTAACATCCCTTTGTTAGAGATTTATTATTCATCTCTTTTGTTAGATTTATTCCTAGGTATTTTATGGGTTTTGGTGCAATTGTAAATGGGATTGATTCCTTGATTTCTCTTTCTGATGCTTCATTGTTGGCACATAGGAATGCAACCAATTTCTGTGCATTGATTTTATATCCTGCCACTTTGCTGAATTCATGGATCAGTTCTAGCAGTTTTTTGGTGGAATATTTTGGGTTTTACATATATAGTATCATGTCATCTGTGAAGAGTGAAAATTTGACCTCCTACTGGCCCACTTGGATGCCTTTTGTTTCTTTGTGTTGTCTGATTGCAGAGGCTAAGACTTCCAATACTATGTTGTATAACGGTGGCGAGAGTGGACATCCCTGTCTTGTTCCTGACCTTAGGGGAAAGCTCTCAGTTTTTCCCCATTGAGGATGATATTAAGGTTGGGTCATTTATATATGGATTTTATGATATTGAGGTATGATCTTTCTATCCCTACTTTCTTGAGGGTTTTTATCAAGGATGTTGTATTTTGTCAAATGTTTTCTCTGCATCTGTTGAGAGGATCATATGGTTCTTGACCTTTCTTTTATTGATGTGATGTATCACAGTGATTATTTTGCAGATATTGAACCAGCCCTGCATCCCAGGTATAAATCCCACTTGGTCGTGTATTGTTGGATCTAGTTGGCTAGTATCTTGCTGAGGATTCTTGCATCTGTATTCATCAGGAAAAATGGTCTACAGTTCTCCTGTTTAGTGGGGTCTTTTTCTGGTTTTGGAATCAAGGTAATGCTGGCTTCATAGAATGAGTTTGGAAGTTTTCCTTCCATTTCTATTTTTTGGAATAGCTTCAAGAGAATAGGTGTTAACTCTTCCTTAAATGTTTGGTAGAATTCCCCTGGAAAGCCATCTGGCCCTGGACTCTTGTTTTTTGGGAGATTTTTGATTACTAATTCTATTTCCTTACTGGTTATGGGTCTGTTAGAATTTTCTATTTCTTCCTGTTTCAGTTTTGGTAGTGTATATGTTTCTAGGAGTTTGTCCATTTCTTCCAGATTGCCCATTTTATTGGCATATACTTGCTCATAATATTCTCTTATTATTGTTTTTATTTCCACTGTGTTGGTTGTGATCTCTCCTCTTTCATTCTTGATTTTATTTATTTGGGTCCTTTCCTTTTCTTTTTGATCAAACTGGCTAGGGGTTTATCAATTTCGTTAATTCTTTCAAAGAACCAGCTTCTGGTTTCATTTATCTGTTCTATTGTGGGTTTTTGTTTTTGTTTTTGTTTTTGTTTTTTGGGTTTTTTTGGTTTTAATAGCACTGATTTCTGCTCTAATCTTTATTATTTCCTGTCTTCTGCTTGTTTTGGGTTTTGGTTGTTCTTTTTCCAGCTCTTTAAGGTGTAAAGTCAGGTTGTGTATCTGTGACCTTCCTTCTTTAAGAAGGCCCGTATTGCTCAATGGAGTATTACTCGGCAATCAAAAGGAATGAAATCTTGCCATTTGCAACTACGTGGATGGAACTGGTGGATGCTAAGTGAAAGGAGTCAGCCAGAGAAAGAGAAAAATCATATGACTTCACTCATATGAGGACTTGAAGAGACAAAACAGATGAACATAAGGGAAGGGAAACAAAAATAATATAAAAACAGGGAGGGGGACAAAACAGAAGAGACTCACAAATATGGAGAACAAACTGAGGGTTGCTGGAGGGGTTGTGGGAGGGGGGATGCGCTAAATGGGTGAGGGGCATTAAGGAATCTACTCCTGAAATCATTGTTTCACTATATGCTAACTAATTTGGATGTAAATTTTAAAAAAGAAAAAATTAAATTAAAAATAAATAAAGGGTCCCTGGGTGGCTCAGTCAGTTGAAAGAAAGAAAGAAAGAAAGAAAGAAAGAAAGAAAGAAAGCAAGCCTGTATTGCTGTATACTTTCTTCTTAGGACCACGTTTGCTGCAACTCAGAGGTTTTGGGTTGTGGTGTTATCATTTTCATTGGCTTCTATGTACTTTTTAATTCCCTCTTTAACTTCTTGGCTAGCCCACTCATTCTTTAGTAGGATGTTCTTTAGTAGGATGTTCTCCAAATATTTGTTACCTTTCCAATTTTTTCTTGTGGTTGACTTTGAGTTTCATAGCGTTGTGGTCTGAAAATATGCACGTATGATCTCGATCGTTTTGTACTTGTTGAGGCCTGATTTGTGTCCCAGTGTGTGGTCTATTCTGGAGAACATTCCATGTGCACTGGAGAAGAATGTATATTCCACTGCTTTAGGATGAAATGTTCTGAATGTATCTGTTAAGTCCATTTGGTCCAGTGTGGAGTTGCTTTCTTATGTTAGGTATGACGCTGGAAGGCAAGAATGTAGAAATTAGTGAAAAGCAGCACCAGATTTCCAGGGCACACTGCTGTGTGAGGGATAAGGCTATGGAAAAGTGTACAGCAATGGGGAAGGGCCATGAAAGAAGTCACTGGAAAACAGTCTTGTGCTTGGGCTCCAAAGCCAGGTGGATTGAGCCTCCGTTGTTTTGTCCAAAAAAGGAGAGCACGAAGTACCTCACTGGGATGTTGCTGTGCATACATGAGATGGTGTGTGCAGACTCCTTGTGCACTGCCTGGTGCGGGACGGGCAGTCTGGGCTTGAAGCTGAAAATAAAAGCTAGGATTAGCATCATTCACCAACTCTTCTTAGGGAAAAGGAGCTTTCTTGGAAGAGTAGATGATTAGGCTGTGAATTAGAAGTGGGAAGAATTTTGGGGTGCCCAGGTGGTTCAGTCAGTTAAGCGTCCGACTTTGGCTCAGGTCACAATCTCACGGCTCATGAGTTCAAGCCCCGCGTCGGGCTCTGTGCTGACAGCTGGGAGCCTGGACCCTTCTTCAGATTTTTTGTCTCCCTCTCTCTGCCCCTTCCCAGCTCACACTCTGTCTCTCTCCCAAAAATAAAATAAACATTAAAAAAAATTTTTTTTTAAGTGGGAAGAATTTCACCAAGCAAAATAGGAGGCCAGGTCATTCTGCAGCAAGGACTACAGAGGGCAAAATAATGAGATGTTCCACGTACAGGAGGGTGCTCAAAGCACAGAGAAGTGTGAGGGTGGCCCAGTCGTGCAGAAAATTGCTAAGGAACTTGAATTTTTATTCTTCAAATTAATGAGCCCCAAACTAAGGTGTGGGACCTCTTAGAAGTTACCTCAAATGATTCATTTACTGGTTTGCTGGAATATAGAATTAGAAGTTTTGTATTTTAAAAATTTCATTCTTTAAAATTTTTACAGGTTGCATGTTTGATGAACGTCCAGGTTTTGTATAGTAGCACATCGATGCAGTTTATAAATGGACCTATATTGCGGGGGCTCTAAAAACCGTAGGCACGTAGGGGTGTGTGCACACAAATGTTGTGAGACGTGGTGAGGGGTTCTAGGCAGGAAAATGATGTGTGCAGCTCTAGTTTTCTGATGGACCTTTAAGAGAACAGGAGGAGCACAGATAGAGCGTGACAGAGATAATGGCAGGGCCAAGAGGGAGGAGTCCGCAATAGCCCAGCTTTATTTCCAGATCCCCAACAGGCTAATCTTGGAATCTTTGTGATTCACGAACAAGAAGAGGAACGTCTCTGGAATGTCCATGAAATCCCCAAATCATAAACCATTCTGTTTTTCTTGAAAACAAATTCTATTTATGTTTTTAAATAACGAGTGACCATAATAAGTGGTAAATATTTTTTCTGTGATGGGGTTATTTACTTGCTCTTGATTTTCTGCTATAAAGATATAGCAACATGTGAATAGTTGTTTTTCTTTATTGCTGAGAAATATATTGTAACAAGAGGACATAGGTAATATATGTAAAATAATATGTAATATATGTAAAAATGATCTCCACCTAATACATCTGATGATAAAAAATGTAAGATGGGAATACGGACACAAAAGCCAACTGAAAATCATCTTAAAACACTTGAAATGCCATATTTAGTATTTATCCATTTGCCCACTTTTTATTTTTTAAAACCTTTTTTTTAATGTTTGCTTATTTTGAAACAGAGAGAACGGGGGAGAGACAGAGAGAGGAAGAGGAGAGAGAATTCCAAGCAGGCTCTATGCTGTCAGTGCAGAGCCCTACGTGGGGCTCAAACTCATGAACCGTGAGATCACGACCTGAGTTGAAATTAGGAGTCAGGTGCTTAAGTGACTGGGCCACCCAGACTCCCCATTTGCCCACTTTTTAAATTGTAGTTGACATGCAGGGTTCTATTAGTGTCAGCCAGTTGTCCATTCTTTAAGTGAAAACTTTAAAACCACACAGCACCAATTCCCCTGTTGTACAGTCTTGATCCTCATTTCATGACGGCTGTCCCAGAACCAGAAAATTTTCTTCCATTTCGCATTGACATTAGTTGAATTTTTAACAGTGCGTCCAAAACCGTCTTCAAATTGGGCATTAAGGTCGCTGGCTGCTTCACATAAGCTTATTCCCTTTTACTGATGAAAACATTTCGTCTCTTTGCCCTGGCTTGGGATTTGCTATCAAACGTATAATCTGCGTTGCTCTGCTGATTCAGTTTTCCATCGGTTTCTAATTCCCCACTGGAGTATTCCGCAACAGCGTTCCTATTTTCTTCTGTTTGTATTTCTTCTGTCAAAGTAACCTATAGCATGTAAACACTGGAAAACTGTGAACACGACTGGGGAGTGTTCAAATAACAGACGTGTGGATCTCTTAGCAAGGTTGATGCCACTAGACAGAATCATGTGTTGAAGTTCCAGAATTTAGGGACTTATTCTGCTTCTTAAACGTGTTACTTCTTGGAATCCCACTCACAGGATTTATATGAAATAGACCGTGTGTATAAATTTATTACCATTGTTTCCGCGAATGGCTCCTTGTCAGCAGACCATACCTCAGACACGCTTGTAACATGGCAACAGCTGCAAGTCAGACTGTGTGATTAGACGGTGAACTTCCCTGCTCCATGCTCCAGCCCCGGTGCCTGAAAATGCCGTCCTTAGCATTCGATTCCCTCATCAGCGTTTCCTGCCCTTGACGTCAGTGGATTCCCTTGAAACCGTAACATCTCTGTGTTGACTGTGAAGCTGTGAGTGTCACTGCATTCTTTTTTTTTTTCCATTTTTCCTAATTTCTTGACTAGTTTTTTCCCCCTCAGGATTTGTGACCACAGATTTTGCAGCCAGTACAGAGAAGGAATTCCTGAATGGAAACGCTAAGTCCAAGTACAAAGTCACAAAGAACTGAACTAGAGAGAAGGGCTGGATCTGAGCATCTCTGAGAGGTATGAGGCAAGAGCATTTAGCCTCTGCTAGGAACGTAAAGAGCAAGGGGCGCCTGGGTGGCTCAGTTGGTGAAACACCTGACTCTTGATTTCAGCTCAGGTCACGGTCTCACGGTTTGCGGGATCGAGCCCCGTGTAGGGCTCCGTGCCATCAGTGGGGAGGCTGCTTGGAATTCTCTCTCTCTCTCTTGCCCCTCCTCTGGTCCTTCATTTTCTCACTCTCCAAACAAAGAAGTAATCATTAAAAAAAAAATGTGAAGAGTAAGAAAGAGACTGCTCCAGAATGACTAGAATAATCTATTTCTGTACAGACAAGGCTATCTGTCCTAGGCAATGCTCAAGAGAAATGTGATTAATTAATGTCCTGGTCATCTATTTCTGTGTCACTAATCATCCCCAAACTTAGCAGCCTTCAATAGGGAAATGCGAATCAAAACCACAATGAGATATCAGTCCATATCCGTTAGGGTGGCTATCATAAAAAAAACAAACAGAAAATAAAAAGTGTTGGCAAGGATGTGGAGAAATTGGAACACTTGTGTATTGTTGGTGGGACTGTAAAAAATAAAGACTACCACATGATCCATCAATACCGCTTTGGGATCTATAACGACTTAAAGTAGGGACTTGACCAGATACTTTCACACCCATGTTTATAACTGCATTATTCATAACAGCCAAAAGGTGGAAACAACCTAAATGTCTCTTGATAAATGAATGGATAAATAAAATGTGGTGTAAACATGGAATGGAATAACATCCAACGTTAAAAAGGAAGAAAATTCCGAAACATGCGACAAAATAGATAGACCTTGAGGACCTTGTGCTAAGTGAAATTAGCCAGTCACGAAAGGACAGCAACTGTAGGATCCCACTTATATGAAGTACCCAGAGTCATCAGACTACAGAGACCGATAGTAAGATGGCAGTTCCCTGGGGCTGGGGGCAGTGGGGAGTTGCTGTTTAATGGGTGCACAGTTTCGAACGGGAGGATAAAAAAGTTCTAGCATTGGATGGTCGTGATGGTTGCACAACAGGTGAATGTACTTAATGCCACGGAACCGAGTGCTTAAATGTACTAAATGGCTAAATGTTCTCTCACCAGTTCATGCGAACATGAACATAATCTGTGATCAGCGGAGCTGGTGTAGAAAGTCCATAGGCTTGGAAAAGTCTGGGAAGCCTTTTGGAATCTAGAAATGTTATGTTTATTTTACCACACTCACACAAAAGAGAGCAAACTGCTGTTCTTGACCAGAGTGATGACCCAGCAGTGGGGCGCAGTCACGGCCTGTGTCAGTCCCAAGTGACGAACAAGAATTTGTAGATGCAGCTTGGGTTCCCAGTGCAGGTTTCTCCTAAGTGCCGGAGGGGGAAGTGTGTCTTGGGCTGGCTGTGCAAGCTGGACAGGCCATTTCCCCATCTGGAACAAGAGGCTGGGATGGGGTGGCCTTCCAGGAACCTCCAGGGCTCCCTTGCGCCCTCCGAGGGGACAGGCCATCGTGAGAGGAGAGGTCAGGCTCTAAACTCTTCTGGATTTGAACCGCAGACTGCCAGCTCCCAGGTTGGGTGGCCTTCGTAGCATTCTTTAATTGTGTCACACCCACCATCTTTTTTTTTTAATGTTTTTATTTATTTTTGACACAGAGAGAGACAGAGCATGAGCAGGGGAGGGGCAGAGAGAGAGGGAGACACAGAATCCAAAGCAGGCTTCAGGCTCTGAGCTGTCAGCACAGAGCCCGACGCAGGGCTCAACCCCATGAACTCTAGGAGATCATGACCTGAGCTGAAGTCGGACGCTTAACCGACTGAGCCACCCAGGCGCCCCAACACCCACCATCTTTAATAGGATGTTTGTGAAGTTTAAGTGACAAAACGTATGTGTAATGCTTAACATACATTTAGGTCTACAACCTAATAATTGCTTAAGAAGTATAATTCTCACTACTTAAAAAAAAAAAAAAAAAAAAAAAAAAGAAGAAACCTAGCGGCTCAAAACAACAGCAATCATTTTATTATCTCTGATGGTACCGGGAGTTGCCTGGGGTCAGCAAGGCCTTTCTCATTTGGGATTGCATTTGGGGGTGGCTGGGGTAGAAGTCACCATGAAGCCTTCCTCACTTACATGCATGATGGGTGATACTGGCTATCTGCTGGGACCTTGGCTGGGGTTGTCACCTGGACCACTTATTCAGAGCCTCTTCATGCACGTGGCCGGGGCTTGTGCAGAGCACGGTAAGGTAGAGGTCTAAGAGAGCAATGTGGAAATGCATAATATTTTTATGACCTAGCCTTGGCCCCCTCTGCCACCCTCTAGTGGTGGAGGCAGTTATATTGTAAGGAAAGTATGTGAGAGACACAGTGATAGCCATTGTAAAAACTTTTACTAGTGGTTCTTTTTTTCCTTCCTCTGTTTTTTAAAAAAAAAAATTTAAAAATGTTTATTTTTATGAGAGAGACAGAGTGTGAGTGTAGGAGGGGCAGAGAGAGAGGGAGACACAGAATCTGAAGCAGGTTCCAGGCTTGGAGCTGTCAGCACAGAGCCCAACACAGGACTCAGATCCACAAACTGTGAGATCATGACCTGAGACAAAGTCAGACGCTTAACCGACAGAGCCACCCTGGCGCCCCTCCTTCCTCTATTTTTAAGTCCCCTCATTCATGAAGTGCTTGAAGAAGGCAGAGAACCGGTGGTTTTCCCAGATCACAAATTGTCGCAAGGATGGCACTGGAGACCATTCCTGTCCTCTGTGTATTTCCGTGTGCCTGTGTCTTATCTGTCAGTGGTGGTGACGTGTACGTGAGAGGAGACCCCACAAATGGACAGAACAGCTTAGCGTTTCTGCAGCGGGAGCAAACTAAAGACCTTAGATACACGCACACCCTTCCATATGCTGAGACCAAGCGCTGCCGTGAATATTCTCCTGAAAATCATTGCAAAATGGTCTTCCCTCCAACATTCTTATTTATGATCAACATATTGGAATGAACATTTTCTTCCCCTCTCCTGTTCATCTTTCTGGATCTTCTGTAGATTTCTTTTGAGAAGAGAAGATCACGGTCCATATCGTGATGTTGTCTGGTGGATGAAATTTTCTAGATCATCTTCTTTAAAAGAATATTTGCTTTTTCAAATATAGCTGAAAATTAAAATAATTTTTTATCACCGATCCTAGTAATTTTCCCAGCGCTGGTCACAAGATACACAGATTGAGAAAATAAAATCATGCCTTCCCAAAGAAGGCAAGCCAAGTTTTGCCGCCTCCTTAAAAAAAAAAGTACATCACCCACAAACCTGGTGATATGGCAGATCCACAGCTTGAGTTGGCTCTGAGAAAATGCCATAGAAGATTCACCAAGTCACAGTGGTACCTACACATATCCAAACAATAGCTGATGGAAGTATTTGCGTGTGGTGTCATTAATACACCAACCAGTGGCACTCGACACAGAGTTCTTCCCAGGTCAGGATGAACTTGGCATTGAACTGTTGTTGGACGAACGAGCACGACCGTTTTTACTTCATGGTCAAGTAAAACACTGAGGGTCCTACTAGACATGACAAGATGGAAAACCATAAGGAGTATTTACTTTTGTGGAGAAGTAGACCCTCTTTACTGCTGAAAGGAAACTGAGGACTGTCAGAATACTGTCGTGCTACTGCTGAGCCTTTAAAATTTTGTATGTTTCGGGGCGCCTGGGTGGCTCAGTCGGTTAAACGTCCGACTTCAGCTCAGGTCACGTGATCGCACGGTCCGTGAGTTCAAGCCCCGCATCGGGCTCTGGGCTGATGTCCCACTGTGTCTCCCTCTCTCTCTGCCCCTCCCCCGTTCATGCTCTGTCTCTCTCTGTCTCAAAAATAAATAAACGTTAAAAAAAAATTAAAAAAAAATTTTGTATATTTCTTAGTCATCCAAGTAATATATAAATACATTCCTTTTTGTTTTGTTTTTATATATCTATTTTGAGAGAGAGACAGAGACAAGGAGAGAGAGACAGAAAGAGAATCCCAAGCAGGCTCCGCACTGTCAGCGCAAAGCCCGACACGGGGCTCGAACTCATGAACCCTGAGACCATGACCTGAGCTGAAATCAAGAGTCGGATGCTTAACCGACTGAGACACCCGGGCGCCCCGATATATAAATACATTCTTATACAAAGAATATAGACAGACAAGGCCAAAAGATTGCCTTCCTAGTTATTTCCCCAGTGCCCCTCTCCGCCTGAGAGGCAACTTCTGGCTGTTATTTCTGGCCATTTACCGCTTCTACACCTACCTAAAAAACATGATTGCTTTGCTTTATTTTACACGGGTGGAACCATTCTGTATGTACTGCTTTGTACCTTGTTTATTTATGCTTTATAATGTGTCCCAGAGATTGGTCTACTTTAGAGATTGCTCTGTTTAAGTGCCGGGGCTGTTCTCTAGAATTCCAGAACACGAACCATGGATCAGGCAGGCCTTTACTGATGGACATTCACAGTGACCATCACTGATCGTGCTTTTTTGTGCACAAGTGTGAGAAGTTCTCTAGGATAGACATCTACAAGTTGAATTACTGTGATGAGACTGTATTTTTAATTTTAGGTAATGTTGCCAAATTACCTTCCAAAAAACTGTAACAATTTACACCTCCAACCTACAGTATATAAATGTATCTGTTCTCAGTACCTTGCCAACAGCCTGAGTATATTTCATTGCATCTACCGACATATTAGTGACATTGGGCTTTTTCTATCCTTTTGCCCTTTGTCTTGCTTTTTGGTGAATCGCTTCTATGTCTGTTTCTTACTTGGGTTGTTGGACTCTCTTTCTCAAATTTCATCTTAGTCGATTACATGCTGTATATATTTAGAGGACTTTCTAAACTTTTGGAAGGCAGGAATCATGCTTTATTCCTTTTTAAGGACCTGGGCAAAGTTATTTTTATGAAGTTTCCAAAATTAAAGACTGTTTTTGGGTAAGCCTCCACTACTCGTGAGCTTGCAAAGCCATGCAAAAAAAGTAGACGTAACATAGTCACTACTCTAAAAGTCAGTATCCTGGCGAGGACCAGAACTGTGCAGAAATACCTGGTCAGGAGATGAAAACCAACATAACACGCTTTCATGAGGAAATTGGCATATCCTCTTTATTAGAAATTCAGACAGGAATGAGGGTAAAACCCCCAAAGCAAATGGTGTTCAAGGACAGACAGAGTTTGGTTTGCACCCTCAGGAAAGCTTGAGATGAATGGACTGGCTGATGAAAGGGCTTTAAGTCCCCGTTGTTGAGAAAGCGCTGTTCCTGTAGGCTATGTCAGTGGAATTCTCCAGTAGTCGTCCCCTTCCACTGCTTACAAAGGTTTCCGTTGGACTGTGGACACCTCCTGGCTCAGTAGACCATCTTCACATGGCTGTGTGAGAGGCTGGTGGTACCCTCTGTTCCTGAGGACGGCCTACCTTCCTGTCTGTCTCCCCCAGGGCTCACTTCCTGCCCTCCTGACATCCCTAAGCTTCCAGAGGGCTTCCCTGGTCTTTCCAAACCAAGCCATTTTCTAGTCTAGTCCCACCAGCCATTGAAGATTATGTTCATGCTCCCAAACACTGCTGGTGAGGGAACAGGTTGGTAGTCTTTCTGGAGGGCAATCTGGTATTATGTTTCAGAAATCATAAAAACGGGCATGTTGTAGGAGTTGAGGATTTATTGTAAGGGCACAGTGCCACAGAGATCTATATTCCACTGGAGTGGGTAAGACGCCAATGATCGATCTCTCTGCAGTGGTGTTATTTTTTCTTTCTGTTTAGTCTTTACCTCAAACTACATTAGGAAGGAAAGCATACCAAAATGTTGATGAAGTTGGATACTGGGATTCCAACTTAGGGTGATTTTAAAAACAATGATGAATTTTGGCATTTCTCAAGCTTTCTTCAATGCCCATATGCACTTGCTTTTATGACTGGAAGGAAGATTTATTGAAAACTATCAGCAAATAAGTTCCTCATAGAAAAAAAAAGGTGGAGGGGAACGTATAGATTAAAAAGGAGTTAGGAAACATCAGTGTGACTTATTTGGCTCATGATGTGAACAAACTGTAAAAAACAAAACAACAACAAAAACCATAAGACCATTAGGCTAGCGTGACCACTGAGTGAATATTTGTAATTATGAAATTATTAATTTTTTAGATAGAAATTGTAGTCTTGGTATTAAAAAGCTCATGGGGGAGCCTGGGTGGCTCAGTCGGTGGTTAAACGTCTGACTTTTGATTTCGGCTCAGGTCATGATCTCACGGTTCCTGAGATCAAGCCCCACGTCAGGCTCTGGGCTGACAATGTGGAGTCTGCTTGGGATTCTCGCTTTCCCTCTCTCTCTGCTCCTTCCCTGCTCATGCTCACTCTCTCTCAGAATAAACTTTAAAATAAAAATTCATGACATGTATATAAGTATTTATGAATGAAATGATATGTGTAATACTTCTTTAAAATTATCTGGTGTAGGGGGCAGAGGGGGTATACAGAAGAAACAGGTGGACTAAAAATAATTATTGAAGTTGGGTAATGAGCACTTAAGGACTATAAACTCCCTCTTTTTGCACATGTTTGCAAACGTGTGTAGTAAAACATTTGGAAAAGCCAGCAACAATGGATGTCACACTTAGACCCCCCCGGCGCACGGCAAGAATACGCAGGAGTGGCATCGGGGCAGAGGCCTGCACTTTGCAATTAGTCCGCGAAGCCAGTTTTGGTCTGTATCCCTCCTTGTCTCTGTCTCATTCCATCCGCTAGTCCACTCAGATTTTTTCACCTCAAATTTGAAGCAGTTCAATCTCTCAATTTTCCCCCTTCTTGCTTCCGTCATGGGCTTAAAAGTGATTTCTCTGCCTTGGCCAAGAGCCCACTGGCCTGATCACCCTTGACCCTGTCCCCCCTCAGGTGTCGTAGGCAGCACTGGTGGGGCGTAGGCCGTGCCCGCTGGACTTGCTCCCTCAGCCCTGGAAGTGTGAGGTAGATGTCTGTCGTCGGGGAATTCTAGCAGGGGAGGGTGCAGAGCACCAGCTTTCTCTAGTTCCAGGTTGGTGTTCTGGTTTGTGCATGTTGGTGTTACCATTCAAAGGAGGATGCCAGCCTTCTGAAGGCGAGCATCAGTTCCCTGAAGATAAATATGGTGGCTATGTGTTATTCCATCATCCATCCTTAAATGACTCCAGAAGTTCTCCTATGAATGTAAACTGATAATGGAAGTGAGCTGTATGTTTTCCTTATATATGCTTTCTTTCCTTAAAAAAATTTTTTTTAATGTTTATTTTTGAGAGAGGGGGAGAGAGAGAGACAGACAGAGCATGAGCAGGGGAGGGGCAGAGAGAGAGAGAGATGCAGAATCCGAAGCAGGCTCCAGGCTCTGAGCTGTCAGTGCAGAGCCCAACATGGGGCTTGAACTCCCAAACCATGAGATCATGACCTGAGCTGAAGCTGGATGCTGAACCGACTGAACCACCCAGGTGCCCCTATAAGTTCTTTATATACATTGCATCCTAACCCTTTATTAGATCTGTCATTTGCAAATATCTTCTCCCATCTTGTAGGTTGCCATTTAATTTAGTTGATTGTTTCCTTCACTGTGCAGAAGTTTTTTTTTTAATGTCTTTATCTCTGAAAGAGAGGGAGGGGAGGGACAGAGCACAAGTTGGGGAGGGGCAGAGAGAGAGGGAGAGCCAGAATCCGTAGCAGGCTCCAGGCTCTGAGCTGTCAGCACAGAGCCCGATGCAGGGCTCGAACTCAAGAACCGTGAAATTACAATCTGAGCAGAAATCAAGAGTGAGATGCTTAACCAATTGAGCCACCTGGGCGCCCCCATACTTAATTATAAATCATCTGTTCTCTTACATTTTTCTTCATCTGACTATAAAATGCATTAGGGGGAGATGTGAATGCAAGTGAAATGTACAGTTTTGGGTTTCCTAATGATTTCTTGTATTTTGGGAATGCTTGTAATTATTTTCATTTTATAATTATTTAGAGAGAGAGAGAGCAGGGGAAGGGCAGCAAGAGAGGGAGACACAGAATCCGAAGCAGGTTCCAGTCTCTGAGCTGACAGCACAGAGCCTGATGCGGGGCTCAAACTCACAAACTGTGAGATCATGACCTAAGGTTGAAGTTGGACACTTAACCGACTGAGCCAACCAGGTGCCCCAATACACTTTCTTTTCTATTTCATTCCTATTTAAAAAAAGTCATGACCAATTGCAGCAGCCGGGTAGGCATGAGGAGGCCTGGGGCTGGCAGGGGAGCGAGTGTGCCTCTCACATCTTTTCTCTCACTTCTCAGGCTTTGATGAACATGCGTGTCACCAGCCATGTCAGCCTTGAACTTATTTCCAAGGATCTATGTTGCTTCCTAAATATACTGAATTCTCCATTTATAAATACTCTCAAGTGGGACATCTTCATGGTACGTGCAGTGTCAGAGTGAGTTGGACCACGGCTTCCCCCAAGTGGGACGAAACTCCTGTGTAAGGTGGGGAGCCCTGCATGAAGGGTGCTCTGATCGACCCTAAGGGTGTCCGAGTCCCAGATGCTGGTCTCGTGGCTGCCTTGTTACCACTGCCCTCAGGGGCGTATAGGGGTCGTCCTGGTCTAGTCCCACCTAAAATACTTTCTCCAGAACATAGGTTAGTCTGACCATGTCATTCCCTGACCAAAATCCTTCAGGACTCCTCCCACCCCCTGGGCACACTTCAGACCCCCCCGCATGGCCTGTGCGGCCTTCACTTTCACCTTCTCACCTCACACGGTGCATTTCCGTTATAGGACAGACCTCATTTCGTCTCACACAAGCTGCTGCCTCTACTTGAAGCCTCTCGCCCCTTTATTTGGTACGTAATACTTGCTGAACGAAGGGATACATAAATGGCTAAACTATATGTATCTTTCCAGAACTGGCTCCGGTGGTTTTCCCCAGCCCGTATGTGGGTGGGATGATTTACTTACACACTCCTGTAGCATTTCATACGTTTCCTGTTTTGTTAGCAATCTGCTTGCACTGTGGTGCTGGTATTTACCTGTTGTGTCTCAGCCCCGCGTCTGCCCTCTGCCCTTTGTTGGGGCTGGAAGTCTGCAAACTATAGTCCCTAGGCTCTATTTCGGGCCACATTCTTATGTCCTGCCAATAGAAAGCACAACGGGGGAAGGGTGGGGGCGCCTGGGTGACTCAGTCAGTTAAGCATCTGACTCGTGATCTTGGTTCGGGTCATGATCTCACACTTCGTGAGTTCGAGCCCCCCGCGTCAGGCTCTGTGCTGACCGTGCGGAGCCTGCTTGGGATTCTCTCTCTGCCTCTCCCCCACTCTCTCTCACTCTCAAAAATGAATAAACTTAACTGAAAACAAAAAACACAACCAGGAGATCAGAAGGCAGGAGGAAGAGAGAATCTCCTGACCTCTGGCTCCAAAGCCACGGGGGTCGCCACTCAGCTGGCGTTTGTCGTGGCTGCCTCTGCTGCCGCTCCAGTGGTAGCAGGTTGGAGCAGTGTCAGATGCCAGGAGCACCTTTCGGCAGCTCCATAGCTTCGGCACATCCAGAAC
Source organism: Panthera onca (assembly GCF_046562875.1). Taxonomy (NCBI): domain Eukaryota; kingdom Metazoa; phylum Chordata; class Mammalia; order Carnivora; family Felidae; genus Panthera; species Panthera onca. Next base: position 75,214,354 of record NC_138340.1, on the reverse strand, counting down.
TGACCGCGGCGGCCTCACAGCAAGATGGCGGCTCACACCCTCTGGTGGAGCACAGCTGCCCAGAGATGCTGGAACCTTCTCCTCTCTGGGTGTCCCCCTTCCTCCCTTTTGCCTCTCCAGTCTCCCTCATTCTCCCCTTCGCTCTTCCAGCCTATAGAGCATCTTTGTCCCATACTTGCCTGGGTTAAATTTCCTGTTTGAAACAGACCAGGAGAGTTTCTCTGTACCTGACCAGTTTCCCTCTGAGAGAAACTCTACTTAGTTTCTTGAGGGCAGGGACTGTCTTACTCATTTTTATTTAAATGCTTCTGCCCAGTATAGTACCTAGAACACTAGTCTGGCAAGTGAGGAAGTAGACTGTGGAAAATTCTTGGGGAACGTACGGTTCTTTTGGAAATTTATACAGGTTATTTAAATGTATTAAAAAATGTATTCACTTTAACACCTCCTCCTAAGCACAGCCACCTTCTCACTCTCAATCTGTGTGGTTTGCATGGGACTGACTCCCATCCAGTGGCTCCAAGTGTGCATATAAACCAGTTTATGCCAATCACTGTCCACAGAATGTTCTGGAACTGTTGGAAGAGGAACTCTCTGCTCTCTGAATCTCAGATGGACTCAAAATGCATTTCGGGGGGTGGGGTGGGGGCGGGGGCAGAAACCTTAGCTCAAGTCTCCAGAGGTCAGTATGTCTCTTCCATTCAGGAACCTCACCATTTGTTAGTGGAAAAAAAAAAAAAAAAAAAAAAAAAAATGAAGTTTCCATTATTTTTGTGGCCGCAAAGAAAAATGATCTTCATAAAATCTTAGCTGTGGCTACTGTCTGTGACCAGGCTGCTGACGTTATTAAAGTCATTTTTCTATATTAAATGAATATAAGAAGCACTTTGGGAAGAAGCACTTTGGGCGTCTGTTTCCAGCGATCTTGAAGGAGCACCCTAACCGTGTGAAAGGTGCAGCCTTGAATACAGGGTCATCTGCAGGTCAGGTGGCGGGGAATCAGAGGTAGTCCAGATAGGAGTGTGGTTGCTGTTGTGTAGTGAAGAAAGCGAGCGCAAAACCAAGCGGTAGTTTAGTTGCTTTGTGGGTCTTCCGTATTGTGCATCCAACAGAGTGGTGCCCTCTGGGAAACAGTCTTCTTCGTCCTTCTTGGACGAGTGAGACCGAACCCTCCTTCTGCGGTCCGGCTCTGCCCCTGAATCTGCTTAGCAAGATGAAGGTGTTAGCAAGGGACAAGCCCTTACACTTGAACCAAGAAATATATGTGGAGAACCTACTGTGTGCAAAATACTTTGCTAGAACATTCTTCAGCTTTCACTCTTTATTTTAATCCCGTGGCAGGGTGGTAGGTTGGCAGAGAGGAAGAGAAAGTCCAGCATGAAAACGTAGAGCCTGGAGTGGGAGAGTCACACGGCCCTGCTGACAACTTCGGATTCTGACACTTCCCTTTGGGTGAGGCATTTTACCTTTTTGGGTCTCAGGCTTTGTAAAATGAGGCTCATAGCACTTATCATATTACAACGATGATATGAGATAATCCATATGCCTGGGAGAGAGAAATGAATGGGAAGAAACCTATTTATGCCCTGATGGTACAGCCTAGAATAAAGGGTCATCTAAAGTCAGATAGAACACACATGCCCTGCGATCTCTGGTGCTGTTGTCTTCTTTTCTATCCACAGAGTATCAGTATCATATTTATTAAGCCTTGAAACTGTGAAAAACATTTTAAGTAGGCCCTGAGGGGTGGAGATATCTATGCGCACATATACATGACACAGTCTTTGTCGACTCGAGCAGATGGACACTTTGATGACTATCATAGGCTATGCCAGAGAATCGTACAAGATGGTAGGTGAACACAGAAAGGGGAGAGGCAGGGGCGCCTGGGTGGCTCAGGTGCTTATAAGCGTCCGACTTCAGCTCAGGTCATGATCTCGCCGTCCGTGAGTTCAAGCCCCACGTCGGGCTCTATGCTGCCAGCTAGAGCCTGGAGCCTGCTTCGGATTCTGTGTCTCCCTCTCTCTCTCTCTCTGCCCCTCCCCCACTCATGCTCTGTCTATCAAAAACATTTAAAAAATTAGAAAAGAAAGGGGCGAGGCAAACCCTGACTTATTTTGGACCTTGAAAAACCAGAGGTTCTGGAAAATGGCTCACTTTTAAGGAAAGTCCTCCGTCATCAAGGAGTTCCAGCTCATGAGATGCTGTTCCCTTCATTGTAGGTGATAGATCTCTTTGACCTCCCAGTTCTAGGACCAATGTTCTTTTCTTCTAGTTTCTTTCTGCACCTTCCTCTTCTTCCTCCTCCACCTCCTTCTTTTTGTGACCTCTTCACGGCACAGAAAGGGTCATGCCCGATTCTCCGGACGATCTCAAAACCACAATGGCAACGGTGCTATACTTGACCACTTGACCAAAGCAGACGGAGATGCATGAAGACTGGCCCAGGATTAGGCTTCTACATGTTAGGGGCTCACGTGTCCTTGGCTGTGTTACCTTCAGCTACTGGATTTGGGCCGAGTAGAGTGGAGCTGATACAGAGTCAGCTCTGTTTTCTCACCTGTCGGCAAACCTAGTTGAGTATCTTTCATATAGAGCCCGCTTAGCTAGGCACTAAGGAGAGACCTAGAATTAAGTGGACAGTCCCTGTTACCTGGGGATTCGTGGTCTAATGGGAATCAAGCGGGTAATTCAAGAGTTCGCAAGTCTTTGGAGAAGTCCAGGTTGCCATGGAGGCACGTACTAGGGAAGCTAGATGTGTGTGGAAAACAGAGACCACCGCTCTGGGGAAGGACTGTTGAAGCTGAAGGATGTGCAGGGATGAGCGAGGAGGCATCTGGCGACTCTCCTTTTCCACCTGCCATCACTTCCTCCTCCAGTATTAAGAAGTGGAGCCCAGATGCTATCCTTGCTCGTGGAGAGTGGCCCCCGCTCTTTAGCGGACACGACTCACAACTGAGAAAGGCAGAATGTGAGAAAGCAGTGCCAGAGCCAGCTCGCATAGTAGTGGGCCACCCAAGCTCGCAGCCGGGCTCCTCTAGGCGGCCGCGGCTGCTTCTGGGTGCGCCAGTTTGTTTCTCTGGATCGTGCAGAGGGGGTCGGTCGTGGGTGCCGCCTCCTCCAGGAAGTCCACCTTGTGTCCTCAGGCTGCGGGAGGCTCTTCTCTTCAGACTGGCCTCGTCAGAGTTCCTGCAGCCCAGACACAATGCCGGCCTTCTTCTAATTCCACGTCCCTTGCACTAAATTCTCCATTCTGACTGAGCTTAGTTGAGTTGCGTTTCTCACGCAACCAAGGGTCCTGACTGATGCAGGTATGTTAACTTTTGGAGGGGCTGAAAGTACGTATCTTGAACCTAAATCTTAGCACAAGCCTTTGTAAAAATTGAAGCTAGAAAGAATCTTAAAAGAAGCTACTTATATCAAAATGAACTTCATATTAAGGTGATGTCATCTACAAATATTTTATTAAGTTCTTAAGAGCACCTCTTCTAGATTTTTGGAATTCAGAATGTATGTTCTTATGTCCTTATACACTATTTAAAAAAAAAATTTTTTTTTTTTTAATTTGAGACAGAGAGCAAGGGAGGGAGGGGCAGAGAGAGAGAGAGAGAGAAACAATCTCAAGCAGGCTCCGCACTGTTAGCAGAGAGCCTGATGCGGGGCTCAGACTCACAAACCGTGAGATCATGACTTGAGCTGAAGTCAAGAGTCAGACCCTTAACCAACTGAGCCACCCTGGTGCCCCTACACTGTTGAGACAATTCCTGCTATACTTTCACCCATACATTTTGGTGGAGAAGCCGGGCGCCAAGCAGTCAGAGAGGAAGCATGATCATAAGTAACACCTGGAGGAATGAGAAAGCCCTAGCACATTCTGAAAAGGGGCCCGGCATGTGAGTGGGCTCAGGGGGCACGCCTGTGTTTTGAGAGGCGCAGGCAGTGGTCTCCTGGACGGAGACCAGCAGTGTGCTTCTGCGGAGACCAGCCCCTTTATGGAAGGAGGGATTAGTACATTGCATCCGTCAGCTAGGGCCGCCCTAGCACAGTACCACAGGTTGGACGGCTTAACCAACAGAAGTGTCTTTTCTTCATAGTTCTGGAGGCTAGCGGTCTAAGACCAAGGTGTCAGCGGGTTTGGTTTCTTGAGGCCTCTCCTTTAGTTCAGATGGCTGCCCTCCCACCGGACCCTACATGGTCTCTCCTTTGTGACTGTGTCCGAATTTCCTCTTCTTCTAGGGACACCAGTCATCTGGGATTACAGCCCACCCCCTAGGACTTCATTTTACCTTAATTACCTCTTCAAAGGCCTCTTTCTGAGTCTAGTCCTATTCTGAGGTGGAGGTGGGGGGGGACTTCCAACACAGAACTTTTAAGGGGACACGACTTGGCCCATAACACGTGTGGAAACGTAGTCATGCTCCTTTTAGGTTTAGGAAAATGCCCCCAGGCACATAAGTAAAAGCAATGTTGGCAGCTCTATAAGAATTGGCATGATTATGAGCCAAAGATCTACGTTCGTCTGGCAAAAAACGAAAGGAAGCTGTAACGTGGTCAGATGGGAGACAAGTGGGTCTTGCCTGGCAGGGAGGATGGGAGTGAGGACCCTGTAGTGGCACCGAATTAATGAGCCAGCCAAAGACGTGGGTATTCAGACTCACGACAGATGGGCATTGGATTTGAGTATAAAAATAACAGCGTGTGAGAGTAACCGATTAAATGTGCTGTTTCTAGAGGGATTTGGCTATGCTTAGAGGGGACAGGGGCTTAGAATTGGCTACTGTAATGGGCAGCCCAGAGGCGAACCCATGGGTCTGACTGGCGGTCAGCAGCCTTGGCTGGAACCTGGCCCACCTCCAGGAAGTGGCCCTCCGAGGGGGCACGTGCCTCCGTTGCTGGACATCTCAGAGGTTAGAAAGTTCTTGAGTTTACATCTTTTTAAAAATTTTTTTAACGTTTATTATTTTTTGGAGAGAGTGTGCAAGTGCGGGAGGGGCAGAAAGAGAGACACAGAATCAGAAGCAGGCTTCAGGCTCTGAGCTGACAGGGGGCTCGAGCTCACCAACAGCGAGTTCATGACCTGAGCCAAAGTTGGATGCTTAACTGACTGAGCCACCCCGGTGCCTCAACGCTTTTTTTTTTTCTTTTAAACATAATCCCTGGCCTTTTTTTTTTTAAGTTTATTTATTTTGAGAGACAGAGACAGCATGAGTGAGGGAGGGATGGAGAGGGAGAGAGAAAATCCCAAGCAGGCTCTGTGCTGCCAGTGTGGAGCCCAGTGTGGGGCTTGATCCCAGGTGATTGTGACCTGAGCCGAAGCCGAGAGTTGGACACTTAACCGACTGAGACACCTAGTTGCCCCAATACAGTTTTGTTGTTGTTGTTAGAATGAGCGGAGGAGAGGGGTAGAGAGACAGAATCTTGAGTAGGCTCAACACTCAGCATGGAGCCTCACATGGGGCTCGGTCCCACGACCCTGGCATTACGACCTGAGCCCAAACCGAGAGTTGGACGCTCAACTGACTGAGCCACCCAGGCACCTGCACCTTTTTTGACGTAACGCGAACCTCAGCGATTGGACTTCTAAAGCAACAGAAGCATATCTCCTCTTCACCTTCGTACGTGACCTACTTCTAAACCTTGCAACACCCCTCAGTTTTCATGTCTTTGAAGCAGTGTGCTATCCAGTTCCTTTGCTTGTTTCTTGAATGGCAGGATTTCAAATTCTGTCCTCTCCACTTTGTCAAAACGTCTGCTAAAACAGGTCCCCAGCAAAGTGCTCTCACATGCGGAACGGATGCTGCTTCCCGTGAACAGGACCGACAGTCCACCAGAATTTTGCATTTGTTTTTTTTTGTTTGTTTTTTTTAGTAGTCACTGATGTTCTGTATTAGTGGTCAAGCAGCAGAAACCTGGGTTAATTTTGGAAAAATGCAAGCTAATGATTGGTAAGCACTTGCTGCATTAATTATCTAATGCCGTACAACGAATTCCCCCCAAGTTTAGCCACTGAAACCAACATTCATCACCTCTGTTTCTCAGGATCAGGAATCTAAGAGTGGCTTGTGGGGGTGGCTCCAGCTGAGGGTCTTTCTGGAGTCTGTGGTCAAGATGTTGGCTGGGGCTGCAGACTCGGATCTGGCCCGGGAGAGTCACTTCCGAGCTCCCTCGCACGCTGCTGGCAGGGGCTTTGGCTCCTCGCCACGGGGCCTGTCCTCATGGCACGGCTTCCTCCAGGGTGAATGATGCCGAGCCTCAGTGTCTTTTATGACCTCATCTCGGAAGTGACGTACCGTCAATGCTGCCACACTCTATTGGCCACAGACCAGCCCTGGTAGAGGGTGGGGATAACGGGGGCCACCCCAGAGGCTGACCTTCATGTAGCATTCGCTACAGGCTGGTTCCTTTTTCCTGTGCTGGTACCAGCCGAGCCCTCTCCATGCGGCATCTCATTTAAGGCATTCAACATCCTCCAGAAGAGGTGCGGCGATCATCCCGTTTTACATTTGAGGCAATGGAGGCTCGGAAGTGCTAACTGATTCAACTTGTTTCTTAGTGACAGAGCGTGGATTAAAATGTAGGCTGACCTTCAAGAGCGAAATGCTCCTGCTTTTTACCCAAGGTCTCTCTTCATTTGGACTCTTAACCAGGTCTTTTCCTAACCCATCTTTGTACAGATAATTTTTCTGAGTATAACTGAAGAATTTTGCATTTCACCTGTATTAAGTTTTACATGCTTATTCAATATTACAGGGACACTTTCATTCTTAATTCTTTTATTTTTTTCAGTTTTTAAAATTTTCACTGATTTTGAAAGAGACACGAAGAGCAAGCAGGGGAAGGGCAGAGAGAGAGAAGGAGGGAGTGAGCGAGCGAGGGAGGGAGACAGAAACCCAAGCAGGCTCCATACTGTCAGCACAGAGCCCGATGTGGGGCTTGAACTCAAGAACCGTGAGAGCACAACCTGAGCCGACATCAAGAGTCGGGCACTTAGCCAACTGAGCCACCATCACGCCCCCATTCTTATTCTATCATTTGTGAATTCCTTCGGCCATCCTTGCACCATCCACAGACCCCATCTACATGTAAGACAACCATGAAGAGATCACGCACAGATGTGCCTACAAAACTGGATAAATATTAGGATCAGAATAAAAGCCCGGCGACAACACGTACGTAGTTTCTGAAGTAAAATTATCTACAAAATTGAAGTTTAAGTTTGCACTCCATAGCCACGTCTTGTCGATATGGACCCGAATATGTAACTCAGTCGTAAGTGAAGTCACCCAGTCCGTCCTTTCACGTTTATATAAAATTGGCTCAGGGCCTTCATCCGTTTTCCTTTAGGAAGACCAGCCTTTGCTCCCCCAGCATGCCAGCAAATCCGGGGTTTTTATGTTTTTGTTGTCGCACACAGGTCTGAACTCCTGTTCTCAGTCAACTCCGGCTGTTGCCTCCTGTGGGTGTTCTGCTCCCTCTGCTGTTCAGGGTTCTGGATGTAGAACCCAGCTCCTCAGTTTCCCCTAGAACCTACTCACAGATGACCCTATTTATACACCAGACCTTACTGAACACGCGGTGGGGAGGGAGGAGGGTTCGGCATCAAGGCAACATACAGTTGAACAGTCTTTTCTAAGATGTTTACTTTTGGGAAGGAGAGTGAGCAGGGGAGGGGCAGAGAGAGGGGGTCAGAGGATCTGAGGAGGGCTCTGTGCTGACAGCAGAGAGCCGGATGCGGGGCTCGAACTCCCGAACTGGGAGATCGTGACCTGAGCTGAAGTCAGAAGCGTAACTGAGCCACCCAGGCGCCCCTGGTCTTGTCTTAAATCCCTTTGATTATCCCAGTTGCTTGTTCCCCTTCCCTAAAATCCTCACCTCTCAGTGCCCCTCCCTTAGAAAGCAGAGCATCTCAGCTCTTGGCCCCAGACAGAGCTCTGCTAACTTTTATTATGTAAAAGCGTGCAGCCAGGAACCTGCAGAGGTTCTCAAGTGTTGATGCTTCCTCTTGCCCCCTTGAGCCTCCGTCACTTGGCCCATCAGTCTCTGTAAGTGCAGGCGAGCAGGAGAATGGTTTATGTTTTCAGCGGTATGGCCCCTCCAATTGCCTTTAGAAGACAGAACCTGTTGTCAGCATTGGCTTTTAAGCAGCATCATTTTCTTCAACTCTGTCACACGTAGTGTTGAGCCAGTAGTACTAGGCGTCAAAAGAAGGGTGACAGGCTTCCTAGGTTGCCAGGGACTGTCGCGTTGGCTTGTGGTGGTTTGTAATAGCACCCCCTCACGTTCTCAAAATGCTGTGCTTGGAGTCACGAATTACACGATCATTACAGTCGAGGAGCAGTTGATGAATTTTGAAAAGCTCTCGTTGATGTGTGAACATCAAAGAAAAGAGGGAATTGAGGCTACTTGGAATAATTGGGGCAAGAAGCTAGATTCATTTTGGAATAAATGCTTTAGCCTAACTCATTTGAATACGTTGACCTGTGGTGACCTGACCTAGTCAGGCACTTATAATGCTGGGACCAAGGACCTTCCTAATGTCTTTGTTTTTTGACAGTGAATAGAATGGTTTATTTTTCGAAAATCACAGCACAAAGAGGGGACTCTGGAAAGCAGATGTATCCATGTTGCCGTTAGGTATCCAGAAGGAGAAAGCACAGGAACTGCCCAAGGAGGCCTCTTCTCTTCTTTGTGCCATAATATCACCAACACTCCTTCCAGAGGAAAGAACCTCACGCCCAGCAGGAGAATGAGGTCTTTGTTCAGTCCAGTAAGGGACATTTACTGAGTGGCCTTTCTGTAGCATGCATTTGGTGATGAACAATTCACGTATAGGTATGTGTCACAAATACCTTTGTCTTGCTTCTGCCAGGGCCGTGGGAGGTTGGATGCAGACCGCTTTAGGTGGGGGGCAGACTACGTTGGGGAGGACCTGGACCTGGGGAGACATTAAGTTAGACTCTGAAGGCTGGATGGGATCTACACTGAGGAGTTGGAAGAGGGGAACCGAATACGTGGAAAAACGTACTGTAGAGAGTGAGAGAGCGTTAGCACTGGGAATAGCAACATATCTGGGAACTTGACTGGATCAGTCTGGAAGGGCGATTCATGCAGAAACTGGGTGCAGGATAAATCAGAACTGTGGGTACTGGAGGCAGGAACACCTCAAGAAGGGATTGGTTCTGATCCATCTAGAGGCTCGATGATAGGAATCTGGGTCAAGACCATGGCAGTGAGCACGGAAGAGAGAGGGAGATGGGGAGAAAAGATGGCGGACTGGATGGGGAGACACAGGAGGAAGGGCACTCAAAGAAGAGATTTTAGCACTTGAGAATAAATCGTACCGACTGTGGAAGAATGGAGACAAAGGAGACTTGTTGATGGTGGCCGTGAAGACCCCAAAAGGGAGGAAGAGACAGTGGGTCTCTGGATGAGCACATCTACCACATTTACAAGTCCTGTCCCTCATGTCACAGGATGCTGGAAGGTGTACATTTCTTGACCTTGAACAAGGGAGAAAGGCTGGACTTCCATTCAGCAGACATTGTCAGGTGCTTGGGTGCCCCTCTACCAGGGGAGAGGGGAACACGGTATGTTCCTTGTTCCTTGTTCCCAGTCCACTGTAGAGGCAGACATATTTTAAGTTCTTAAAAATTCACAGAGCCAACAGCCTGCAGGCCCCTCAGCCTTTGGGTACCATCAACGATACATACCGTGGCAGCCAGTTCCACTGCGTCTGTAGGAAACACTCAACCGGACTGGGGGAGAGCCCGAGGAGACTGGTCCCGAGAGAAGAGAGCTGAGTGGCAAGGGCCACCTTGCTCTGAGCCCCACACTGCGGTCTCAGCAAAGATGGACTCAGCAGAAAGCTATGTGGGGGTCCCCACCTCCCGTTTCCTCTGAGAAGCAGCCAGCCTTACGAACCCACACGTACCCTGTCCCCGCACACCTACCATGCACACTCTTGGGAACAGCAAGGAGGCAACAGATGGAGACTAACTCGGTTGACCAGACTGAATTTCCCAGGTACCAGGGCCATGAGGCAGACAGAGGCTTGGTGGTCAGGAGCAGCAGGGGCAGTATGAGAAGTGGGGACCAGGGACAGGCTGGGACTGCGGAGATCTGGGAGATGCCAGCGGCAGATGCAGGTGAGAGCAGGTTGTGGGGACAGTGGCCTTCCAACCAGCGCCAGTGTGGACAGAGGCCAGCTGACGAGATGCCTTCTTCTCATGGATACTGGATGCACCGAGATGATCCCTGCTGCCACCGCAGAAGAAAGAAGGCGTCCCTAAACTACAGCAAAGGCCGATTTATCTGAGTCTACCATGAACTCAGATGAACTTCACACCACAAGGTAGACTATGGATTCGAGAAAACTGATTTTAATGTTTTTTCATTTTGGAGAGAGAGACTGAGCACGAGCAGGGGACGGGCACGGAGAGAGAGAGGAAGACACAGAATCCAAAGCAGGCTCCAGGCTCTGAGCGGTCAGCAGAGCCGGACGCGGGGCTCGAGCCCAAGTTGGATGCTTAACTGACTGAGCCACCCAGGCACCCCCTCAAGAGAGGATTTAAATGTTACTCTTTTGCAGACCTGAGTTTGTGCACGTGGACCGCTGCAGTGTGGTATGCCAGAGGCAGACGGAGCCCCGGGTGCCTTCTAGGACAGGTGAGCCATCTGAGGAGGCCAGGGTGGGTGAGGAGTCAGTCACATTGAGCCCTGGGACTGTCGGCTAAAGGAGAGCAATGGGAAAGCAAGGGGAACCGAGCTCGGGGACCAAACCTGAAGTCCCTTCACATCCAGGGCACTGGGATTCCTGAGGGTTCAAAGAGAAGTGACATGACCCCATTTTCATTTAGAATCACCATTCTGGGTCCGTGTAAAGAAAGGCTGGGCATTGGCTAACTCTGGGATCCCTGCTTCTGGAAGCCACGTTTTTCATTCTCTCTCCTATCGTACCTGTGTCCCTAACATCACACTGATTCGAATCACCCCGACAGGAGGTGAAGGAGGAAAGGCATTTCTTTCCAGATTTTTAAAGTGACAATCAGCGGCAAGCTCAGGATGGGGGTCTGGGAAGTCAGTTACTGCTTAGTATCGAAATTGGCGGAGTTTCAATAGCCTGAGTCTTGGTCAGAGAAGCCAGAATAAACTGGCGTGGTATTTAGCACATACAAAGGTTTCCTACACAGACATGCATACATAATCCTTATTCAGTGTTGACTGAGCATGAAAAGAAACTGAGAAATGTGCCTACTTTTATTTACACAGTTTACTTGAAAGCGGTGGTTCACATGCTCCGTGTCGCCTGTCCTCTGATGGAGGTTGGGCTGGGGGTGCCCTGGGCAGCCCAGTTCTGTGGGGGGCTTTGTGACGTGTTCCTGTACGCCCTCCCTGCATCTGCTTCCTCTGTCCTCTCGATGATTCAGTAAGCCACTGGCTACTTTATAACAAATTCCCTTCTAGGACTGGAGAGGATTTTGTTTTCTATGTGCTGACCACCACAGGTCAAATGCATACTTTAAAAAAAAAAAAAATCAAATACACAGCAGTTAAGATCACGGCCACGGCCTCTGAAGGCCGCCTGCCTGCTACCTGACCTGAGACAGATGGATTCGGCCTTACGGGCTCTGGCTTCCTCTCTGTTAGATAACGAGGTTGGTGGTGGTGGGGGGGGGGGGGGTGTCCTGTTTCGGAGTTGGGACAAAGAATACAAATGGTGCTTGCAACAACGCCCGACCCACAGTAATTGCTCGAATGCTTGTTTTTAGAATATGAAAATATATAGGTTAAGATTATAACCACCAAATTAAAAATTTGTCAGGGTGCCTGGTGGCTCCGTTGATTAAACGTCCAACCCTGGTTTCAGCTCAGGTCGTGATCTCGTGGTTTCGTGAGTTCAAGCCCTGGTTGGGGGGGGGCTCTGTGCTCACAATGTGGAGCCTGCTTGGGATTCTCTCTCCCCCTCTCTGAGCCCCTCTCCCCTACTCGTGCTGCCTTCTCTTTCTCAAACTTAAAAAAAAAAATTGTTGAGAACTTTTCATTCTTAAACTAGTATAAAAATCCTTTTGACTAGAAGAAGAAAACAGGCTCTCACCAGAGAACCTTGAACTTGGCTGTTTCACCCTCAAGAGTGGCTTTCTGTACAGGGGTGGGAGGGAACGTGCACTTTGCAGCCACGCCCCTCTTCCCCAAAGTAAGTGCAGCAGCTTTGCTTTTTACGTGTGCTTACAAATTGGCTTTACTTGTGAGTTTTTTGGTGAAATAAGGATTTCTCTGGTTAGAACACAAGGAAAACCGGCAGAAACTGGAACAAGGGAATGAGGTACGGAGGGGTGCTGAGGACTTTCTAGTTTGGGATCTGTAGGAGTAACAGGAAAAACCTGATGTCTGCTGGAGAATGTTGGGGCTCTGCTGCGGAGACCCGCCATGCATTTCCTCTGAATTTGGCCCTCTGCCCCGATTTCTTACAAGGAGCCATGCCCTGGAGCTCAGCAGTCACCTCTGCGAACATGATGATGTCTCCCTGTTTCAGTTGCTCAACAGGATACCATGGGATGTGGTATGTTCTTCCTGGGGGGGTGCCTTGAGCATGAAACAAGGTGCTGCCGGTGGGAAGGTGGGGCCAGGCTCGGTGGTGGGAAGGCGCTCAGTACGCATGAGCATCCTGCCCACTCCCCAAAAAATAAAGCAGAGAGTTGCATTTATTCGTGTCTGTGGGACTAAGTGTGGTGACAGCATGTGTTTTCCACCCATGGCAGGAGGTCGGCACAACATAGCTCAGGATGGATGAAGCCGACCGCTGCAAGACGGTCACAAGTTCGGATCCTGTCCCTGCATCCTCCACTCTGCGTTCCCTGAGGGCCAACAAGGCTGCAGGACACGTGTCAGGCCCAGGCCCATTTCTCCTGAGACTCCCTCTCAGACTCTGTAACATCTCTTCCCTCCTCTCAGCTGGCAGGACCCAACCATGACCCACCTCACACTCTGAGGTGTGGAAACCCTCCTCCATTCTTAGGGGGCCAGAATTCGCTACAAGGGAGTCTTTTGCAAGAGCGAACATTTATTCAGTCAACAAACATGGGCTGCTTGCCAGGGCCAGACACAGAGAACACGTGATCAGTCAACGTGAAACAGCATGACATCAGCCTGCGCCTGGTATTCCCAGATGTCCTTGACTAAGTGACAATTTACACAGTGTTTCATTAGATGCCTATTAAGAAGAGAAGCACAGCTGATGCCATAAACCAAAGCACCCCCAGAATGGGAGGGCTGATTAAGCAGAGGCCGTGGAAACAGGTCCAAGTTGCCGGGAAGGTCCTGGAGCTGCGCCCAGGCAGCGGGGACAGCTCGCGGCAGTGCACTCGATGGCCAGAAAGCCTCGCTAGGTCCAGAACCTCACTTCCACCCCACTCCCTTCTCTTCCATTCCTAAAGAACGAACCCAGCCAACGACCGAGTGTAGAGTGTGAGCCCCAGGCAGGGACGGAGGGGGGGACCCTAACGTCACCTGCAGAGAGAAGCCGAACACACCTCTTCTGAGCGTGACCTAAACACGCACAAATCTCTGAACAGCGTTGGTGTCCACGAACGCTGCCACTGTTGCAAAAACAGTCTTGGAGAGCACGGGGAGGAAGGGTGACCAGCCGAACTGGGCTATTTCTTCAACTCCAAGATGGCACTTCCTGGTCCGCGGTGCTTGGCGCTGCAGATGTTGCAGAACTGTGCGGGCGAATTCTAGAAACGAAATTACAAGACACGGGTTTTAAAAAAGCTTTTTCGGCTGCCTGGGTCATGATCTCGCGGTCCGTGAGTTCGAGCCCCGCATCGGGCTCTGTGCTGACAGCCCAGAGCCTGGAGCCTGCTTCGGATGCTGTCTCCCTCTCTCTGCCCCTCCCCTGTGTGCACGCTCTCTCTCTCAAAAATAACCATTAAAAAAATAAAAACTCTTTCTATTCTCATATTCAGAAATCTTATGGGAGCATTGGTCAGGGGGTGGGGAGGAAGCTAGGAAATGTCCCTCCATTTCCTGGAGATTTCTGCTGGGTCACAGAGGGTTCTGTGAGACTCTAAGAACCCCCCCCCCCACAGCAGAACAAGTCTAATGTGACCAGGGAGCACATGGGGGACCTGACTTAATACTGAAAATAGCAGTGTCACGATATGGAAATCGGACTGAAAAAGTGAACACTAGAAAATGGTTTTCACTGTATCTCGCAGCTGTATGGCTTGACCCTCATCAATTGTACCTACATGAATCCACTCGATTTTGTGTTTAGCACAGTAATCCCCCTTTATCCGTGGGGGTATGTCCCAAGACCCCCGGGGGATGCCTGAAACCACAGACAGTACCAAACCCTAAATACACTGTTTCTTCTGTACATCCCTACCTAGGATAAATTAGGCACAAGATTGATAACTAATAAAACAGATAATTATAACAATACACTGCAATGAAAGTTACGTGAACATGGTTGACCTTGTACTGTACTCACCCCTCTTCCCAGGAGGAGGAGGAGGAGGAGGAGGAAATGCCTGCCTGAGGAGGTGAAGTGAGGAACGAAACAGGCATCGTGTAGACTACTACTGACCTGGCTGTTCGTCAGGAAGACAACCGCCTGCTTCCAGACCGCGGGTGACCGCAACCACGGAGGAGGCACTACTGGGTAGTACACTAAGTGTCTTTACCCTTGAGGAATAAAGTCATTTTCTCGTGGGATCTAGAACGAATTATGAGAAGCCACAGAGCCACGGGATGACACATTAGACTTCAGACTTCCCACTCACCATGCTGGGCACGGGCAGGCACTCCTTGTGGAACATGTGGCGGCAGTGGAAGGCCACCACGCTGAAGGGCTTAGCGGCATCTGGGGGGCACAGGGCAGAAAAGAGAGAAGACCCCAATGAAACAGATCGGGAACTGCGGGAACCGATCCCGACTGCAAGTCCAGCTGTGGTTCAACGTTCCAGCAGGAAGCCGCACGGTCACAGAGGCATCCCCGAGGGGTGCTGGGAGCAAACGCACAGCAGCTACCACAACCGAGCTGCTCTGAGTCAAGGTCACAGACCTCCACGTCAGTTACACCTACAAACCGGGGACCGCTTCCCAGCGAATGCAACCACGTTTATTTTAAAAGTTAGGAGGAAACTGGATGGCTCATTTGGTTAAGTGTCCAGCTCTGGACTTCGGCTCAGGTCATGATCTCATGGTTTGTGACACTGAGCATCACATCAGGCCCTGTGCTGACAGCAAGGAGCCTAGTTGGGTTTCTCTCTCCGCCCCTCCCCCATTCTAAGACTTAAAACAAATTAGGATGTGTATCCCCTCTTCCCTTCCCTGTGCCCTCACACACACTATACACACCATATCCCTCAGTCCATTCCGTGGCTTTAGAAAAATGCTGCCAGTTCACCTATTGCCTTGGCCAGGACCACTCAGTGACTTGGGGGGCAGAGCAGGGTGACAATCCTAGGCTGTGACCTTGCACCGTGCTGCGAGCACTTCTGCAGAATTTAATTACACACCGCGGGTGCACTGGTCTGCAGGTCTGTTAAAACACGGCCTAAAAACACTGCGAAAGCTCACTTTTCCTGAGTCTGCTGCTGTTTTTAACATGAACACTTCAAACCCATTTCCTCTAGAAAAGACCCTGGGGTGAACAGACTTCTCATGTTGCTGTTAGATTATCCCTTAAAGCTAAGTAAACCCTGCAGCAGCTAGCTCTCTTGGTACTTCTCTGTGCTGAATTTGTATCAAAGGAGCACTTTTTTTGCATCCCAACAGCTATGCTTTAATTTCTATTTTCAAATTCTGGAATTTCCTCTTCTGTCCTATCCTTACGTAAGGCACTCCGATTACACACGACGATATATATATATATATATATATATATATATATATATATATATCTACCAACTATAAATAAACATGTGCTTGTGTTCTGAGGAGGCGGCACATAGTAGGTTTCCGTCGAAATCGGGGATAACTTAGGTGCCCATAACCACAGAGCAGAGAAAAAGTTTAAAGAAAAGGGAAGTACAATTTTTTTTGTGTATGCTGGTGTGCAATTTTTTTCCTAGATACACACAATTCTTCTTCCTTGGAATTTAAACATGTTGATGGTAGTTTTTCCATTCTATTTTACTCTAAAGCCATGATCCTCAAAGAATGGCTCCCGAAGAAGCATCTATGTCACCCGGGAATGTGTTGGAAATGCAAATTCTTGGGTCCTGCTCGGGAACTACTGCCTCTGCAGGTTTTGGGGGGGTACCAGCACTCTGGGCTTCCCGAACCTTCCAGGTAATGTGGGCTCACTCTAGGATGAGCCCCTCAGCTTTACAGAATGGTGGTGCCAGCCTGCAACTGGGTAGGGTTGTGGGCTAAAATTCTGTACACAGATTATTCCAGAAGTTATAGATTAGCTAATGTCAAAATTTTAATTCTGGGGCGCCTGGGTGCCTCAGTGGGTTAAATGCCCGACTTCAGCTCAGGTCATGATCTCACAGCTCGTGAGTTTGAGCCTGGTGTTGGGGCTCTGTGCTCATAGCTCAGAGCCTGGAGCCTGCTTCGGATTCTGTGTCTCCCTCTCTCTCTGCCCCTCCCCCATGCGCGCACGCGCACACACACACACACACACTCTCTCTCTCTCTCTCTCAAAAATAAATATAAAAAATTAAAAAAAAATTAATTCTCCTCATAAACACATATTTGGGGTATCTCCACCCGCCAATCTTACCTGACGGAAGAATAGGGGAAAGGCACGACTCACAGATGTTTTCCTCTGCAAGGAAACACACACACTTGGGATTAGACAGCCTTTCTGTTTGCTCTGTCTCTTCTGAAAGCAAGGCCTATGGTTCCAATAGGATTATTTCAATGATACCCACCATCGACCAGAACGCCTTTCATTTGAGTCCTGTGCATTCTCTTCAGTAAGGACAAAGAGTCGGCTACGAGAATCTTCTTGCAGCCTTCACGAAGCAGGATCTAATGCATTTGTTGTAAAACAAAACAAAACAAAACAAAACGAAACCCGCATCTTTAGAAGACTCAAATATGGGGGAGAACCCTCTTACTGGGGATTCAGAAAATTGGTGTTTGAAGCTGCCCAATGAAGCGCTCACTGCTTGCCGGCCCTCGGTACACTCTTGCCTCCAAACCTGTCAGACCAACCTTTCCAGCCTCCGTGCAGTCACAACTGCACTTAATATATAGCCGTTCCTGTAGCGCTTGTGAAATGACATACAGATGTAAAAGTTTGGCAAGGAAGGCTGTATTAATGAACCCTGACGTTATCTTACAAGGCTTCCTAACTCAGACTCTGCCTGGCAGTTCGGCCCCCATGTGACCTGCTCATTCCGGGATGGAAAACCTGCTATTCCAGAATGTTCCATTTGATAACTCCGTCTATCTACTGCACTGATCTATACGGGGTCCATATCCCAGACAAGGAACAGGGCACAGAGCAGCTAAGCACAGGATCTCTGTCTTAACCCCCCTCCTGGCCGCAATCCCTCTCTTCTCCCATCCCAACTGTTCAGTGCAGTGCTAAGGGTCTCAAGTGTCTCTGTTAACCCTCCAATTTGGGGACTCTTAAGGGGGGCGGACGACTGAAAACTGACCACAGATGTTCATATTCTGTTACAAGATCCATTTTCTTCATCCCAGTACTGTGCTTTTTCTTTATGCATTTTTCCTGCTACTTTGTAAGTTACATATTTTCTCCCTCGCTGCCTGGACAACGAGGAGAGGCAGGGACCCCGCAGCAGCCTCACAAGTCACGACACCCACAGTGCAGGCCAATGATGCTGGGTGGCACCCACCTTGTGTTTCAGAGCCGGGGCGGGATGGAGACAGAGAGTGTCCACCTGCTTGGGGCACAGGAGACAGACCACCCGCTGTACCTTTTGCCTGGTTCCATGGGCCCCGGTGAGAGTTTCCAGCCTGTTCTGGGTTTTCCGAGGTGTTTTGTTAGAAATTGGCAGAGGCTGTGTGAGGTGTGCTTATGCCAAGTGCCTTTTTTTTTTTTGAACCAGAACTTGTTGGTTTTCTAAGAGGGGGACACTCAGGGCCTGAAGGGCAGTGAGGCTCTCTGTGGCAGGGTCCGTGGCTCGCTCTTCTGGCTTGATGGGTCTTAATGCACGTTTCTGTGCGGTCAGATGTAACTGTCCTGGAAATTCACAGAATGATGCCCTCACCGCCTCCCTCGGTCCAGCTCTGACTCACAGTGAATGCTGCTCTCAAGAGGTGCGTCCCACCCTTCTTCATACTATGCATGTGTCTTGCTTTTCAGGTTTTCAATTCATGCCACTGGGCCACCTGGGCTCTGCTATCCCCGGTGTCTACACTAATACACGCTCCTCTCAAATCCTGGACAGCACGGGCTGGGTGGGGGGGAGGTGTGAAATGCAGCCCAAGGGCTTGCTCCCCAGTCCTACAAAAGCAAATACTCAAGAAAACAGAGCTGATGCCCAGATCTAAGTTCTGTACCTGCCATTTCTAGTAGTGCTGAATAGGAAATAAAGCTCTATGATTTCTACATTAATCGAGACACTGCCTATGACGTTTTCTTCTTCAAAATGCTACTAAAAATCGGATTTTGGATTCATTTAAAATAGGCATTAAAACTTTAATGGGTATCATTAAAGCACACAGGAAGAGAAAAATATGGTAAGAAAGAGATCTAGGAGATACTGTTACCAGGGGCGCCTGGGTGGCTCAGTGCATTAAGCGTCCGACTTCGACTCGTGGAGCGTCTGACTGCTGCTCTCACGGTTTATGAGTTTGAGAACCACGTCAGGCTCCACACTGATGATGTGGAGCCTGCTTGGGATTCTCTCTCCCTCTCCCTCTGCCCCTTCCATGTATGTGCTTGCTCGCTCGTGCTCTCTCTCAAAAATAAAAAAAAATACTGATGTTAGTAACTTTAGGAAAATTGATAACCAAACACAGAAAACTGCTCTGCCTCCGATACCAAAATAAAAACTTACGAAAAACAGTGTCAAAGTATCTTTGGTAAAACGTTTCAAAACGAGCTGGCTCTGACCCTCAGTGGGTCTCCCGCACGAGTGATACAGGAGGAGGGCAGACCCAGCAGTACAGACAGAAGCCACAGTGCCTGCAAATTTAAAAAAGAAAATGCAAAAAAACCCTGCAAACTGAGGAGGAACCGTTTCTTTACCAGGATTGCGTTTTTCTAAATAGGTACAATCCGCCTGCCCACAGCAAGGCATTTTCTAGGAAAAACTTCAGTATTCACAGGCCCTCAGCCAGGAGAAGGGAAAATACAC
Source organism: Panthera onca (assembly GCF_046562875.1). Taxonomy (NCBI): domain Eukaryota; kingdom Metazoa; phylum Chordata; class Mammalia; order Carnivora; family Felidae; genus Panthera; species Panthera onca. Next base: position 75,195,068 of record NC_138340.1, on the reverse strand, counting down.
AAATACAGCATAGTATATGTTACTTTATACTTCATCTGCCCAAAACCCAAGGCTCCAAAGCAGGAAAACACAAAAACGGTTTCTCATTTACGTGATACCAGGCAGGTAGGGAGAGCACGAAACGAAGCTACCATCGGTGCAGAAGAACCAGTTATCCCACAAAACCGGGAGTACTCCGAGGGCAATCAGAGCAGGTGAGTGAAGCCCACACAAGAACACCGTAGCATCAGATAGGTACTATTTTCAGCGTCAGACATGACAAGGCATTAGGTTGACCATGGATCATTCGCTGTAGCAACCATCAGTGACTCGTGAAAAATCGGCTGTAGTGGTCACTGATTTCAACCTTGAAAGTGGATACTTGGTGTTTCCCACAAACGCCTTTATTAAAACATCGGTGGCGGAGCCCAACTCCGTCCTCTTCAGCCCTCTCTGACCTTCATGATTTCCGACAACTCCCATCTTCCAAGGTGGTCACACACAGCCTGCTCCCACCTGTGGACGCTCACCTCCCACGGTCTCCAGCCTTGCAAACCTGACATTATTCACATCCGTGGGGCACAGGCACGCTCTCCTGCCATCCAGGTCTTTATGACCAAAATGCCATCGAGTCACTGCCAGTCACGTTTTGAATATATCCTATGCCACTACTTTGGGCTACTTTCTGTTTTAAACCGTGAAATACAGCAAACATAGAGAATAAAATATACTCAAGTCTCTGCACTTAGACTGAGCAAAGCTATTAAGGTGTTACCGTATGCTTCAGATCGATTTCAGAAGAAAAAGAAAAGATTTCAGATCCAGCTGACACTTCCGTGCCCGCTACCTTCCCTCCTCCTTTTTTACAAACATGACTTCAACTATGTTCAGTGTGTCCCCAACTAAACCATGCAGCTGCCTGGGACTCATGCAACACAGATCTAGCCAATGAGATGAACGTAGAGGCTAGAAAGCCATCCTTTCCCAAATAAAAAAGCAAAGCCTCATCAGGAAAGAGCCCTTTGCTTCCCACATCTTCCTGCCTGGAATGTGGATGTGCGGTCCGGAGATACAGCATCTGGTTTGTGACCAAGAGGCAGAAATCTGGAGATATACTCTCCTGTTGATGGACATCTAGGCTCTTTCCACTCTAGGGCTATTAGGGATAAAGTTGCAAAGGACATTTTTTGTACAGTTCTTTTGTGGACCTACTTTTCATCTTGGATAAATACTTAAGAGCAAAACTGCTGGGTTATGAAATAGGTATATGCCTAATTTTTAAAGTACCTATCAAATAGTTCTGCAAAGCAGTTACACCATTTTACGTTCCCACATATTATGTTTTAATATCTCATAAATCGCCTCTCCTTATTCTTCTTAATCTTAGCCACTCTGTACAAAAACTTAGGACAGTAAAGAATTCTTTGGGGGTTTTGATTAGAATTGTATCAAACATATAGATGAGGATTACTTTAGAGAGAATTTATGACATTTATGGTTATGTACATACTGTCAACAATTAAAGGGTTAGATTCAATTAGCTAACGATTTGTGTAGTAGACTTTCTGCATTTGTTAAAGAGACAAGGCCCTAATGGTCTTAGATTGCCCTCCTAGGACGTTGGAAAGGTTAGACTAGCATCCCCCAGGGAACTGAAGAGCTTTTCTATTCTATCCTCTGGAAAAGTTTACGTAAAATAGGGATTGCTTGGGTTTGGTTGTTTAGGCTTTATTCTTTATTTTTTCAGATGAGCAGCAAAGCAATCTTCAAGATGTTGGGTTTCTCTCTGGAATGAATTTTATGGTTCTTTTATCCACTGAATCAACATGGCAGGGCTGTGACAACTTGGCTGGCCACCTCCCAGCATTGTCCTCCTCTTCCTGGAAGCTGATGGGACCTCAGGTGTCAGTTGGGTCCATCGTGTCCTGAAGACAGACCATTTCTCACCTCCTTTGCAGGGTAGAAATGTTGCCCTCTTCTCCTCGCAGATCCTGGCTTAAAAGGTCAATTACAAAATATATTTGGGGACTGCCTGTGTTTTAAAACTTTGATAAAACCAATCTCTAAAGTTGACTGGATTAGTGCTTTTATTGTGGCTTTATGTTCTGACTACTGATTTAATGACTATAGGGCTATTTGTTCTTGAGTAAATACTGGTAATTTATATTTTCCTAGAAAACAGAGTTTTCTTTTTTAATATGAAATTTATTGTCAAATTGGTTTCCATACAACACCCAGTGCTCATCCCAACAGGTGCCCTCCTCAATGCCCGTCACCCCCCCGCCCTCCCTGCCACTCCCCACCAACCCTCAGTTTATTCTCAGTTTTTAAGAGTCTCTTATGGTTTGGCTCTCTCCCTAACTTTTTTTATTCCCTTCCCCCATGATCCTCTGTTAAGTTTCTCAGGATCCACATTAGAGTGAAAACATATGGTATCTGTCTTTCTCTGTATGACTTATTTCACTTAGCATAACACTCTCCAGTTCCATCCACGTTGCTACAAAAGGCCATATTTCATTCTTTCTCATTTCCAAGTAGTATTCCATTGTATATATAAACCACAACTTCTTTATCCATTCATCAGTTGATGGACACCTAGGCTCTTTCCATAATTTGGCTATTGTTGAAAGTGCTGCTATAAACATTGGGGTACAAGGGCCCCTATGTATCAGCACTCCTGTATCCCTTGGGTAAATTCCTAGCAGTGCTACTGCTGGGTCATAGGGCAGATCTATTTCTAATTTTTTGAGGAACCTCCACACTGTTTTCCAGAGCAGCTGCACCAGTTTGCACTCCCACCAACAGTGCAAGAGGGTTCCCGTTTCTCCACATCCTCTCCAGCATCTATAGTCTCCTGATTTGTTCATTTTGGCCACTCTGACCCATGTGAGGTGGTATCTCAGTGTGGTTTTGATTTGTATTTCCCTGATGAGGAGCGACGTTGAGCATCTTTTCATGTGCCTGTTGGCCATCTGGATGTCTTCTTTAGAGAAGTGTCTATTCACGTCTTCTGCCCATTTCTTCACTGGATTATTTGTTTTTGGGGTGTGGAAAACTGAGTTTTCAAATATACGGATGTAAAATTGTAACATTTAGTTTTTAAATCTTGTCTGCATCTACTTGTCATGTTTGTTCCTAATATATATGGATTTTTTTTTCTTTTTCTTGATCAGCTTTGTTAGAGGTTTCCCTATTAGTCTTTTCTCTCCTCCAGAAGTCCTGTGGTTGAGGACACACGCATTCTCACCTCCCTGTCTCCATTGGCCACTCTGTTCTATGACCTCTTAATTACTCTGTGCTGCATATACCATTTCATCAGATCTTCCAGTTCCTTCTCCCTTTCAGCTGAGTCCAATCTACTATTGACCTTGCACTGACCTGATAATTTAAATGAATACCCAAACAGTTTCAAAGAGTTCTATTTGGTTATTTTTCAAGTACTCCTATTTTCTATCATAGTGTTCTTTTTATTATGGGATCTATTTTTTCATGTCTTTTTTTTAATGTTTAATTTTGAGAGAGAGCGCACCCACGAGTGGGGGAGGGGCACATAGGGGAGGGGGGAAAGAAGATCTGAAGCAGGCTCCCTGCTGATAGCAGTGAGCCCGATGCAGGGCTCGAACTCACAGTCCACGAGATCACGACCTGAGCCCCAGTACGATGCTCAACCGAGACTGAGCCACCCAGGTGCCCCTCGTGTCTTTGCTTTTAATGACACTTAACTAATAATGCCTTTGAGTTTGATGCAGTATTTTAGTTCTTGAAAATACTAAGATTGTCACAGCACTTCTCATTCTTCTGTGTAATCCACATCTCAGACTAGAAGCTCCAGTTCATGTTAGAATTTCACCAAGGGAAGCACACCACTGGTCTTTTCTTTCCTCAACTTCATAATGGCATCAAGCTTTCATCTCAAAAAGTGTGTGTGGGCGTTGCTCAGCAAGTACAACATTTCCTTTCAGAGATTCATTTTGCTTATGGGACGTTTCCTTATTTTTTCTCCCCACACTCTGTTCTCAACTCTTTTCTCACCATTGCACTGTTTTCTCCATAGAGCAAAACTTTCCAGCATTACCTTTACTTTTTCATCTTCACCACTTTCAAGACAACCAACCAGCTGTAGGGTCTAGAATCGGTCTGTTGTAAGCATACCTTGTTCTACTGTGAATTTAAAGAAGAACATATTTATAAGACAGCTGTCAAAAACCAACAGAAGACTCTAGATAAAGTCTCCCGGTTTTTCCTGATTTCTCTGCAGTTCATCATCATTGATCATCATCCCGGTGCAAAGCACCAGACTCATAGATATTTTATAAAGCAATAAAAGAATCGTACATCAGTGATGTTATTATGCTTCGTTGGAAACAGCTGCTGTGGGGGGAAAAATGCCATAAAAAATTGCCGAGTTTCTGATATTTTTATTTTAAAAGATTCTCGGAGTGTTGAATTTTTTGCTGACGTTGCCTTGTTCATACTGCAGTGCTTGTCATTAGAATTGCAAATGACAGAGAGTTACCTGGGTTTACAAGTCCCAGTACGATACCAATCCCGGAGCTAGCCCAGGTAACCATTTTGTCTAATTTCTAACCCATGATGCTATGGGATGTGAATTCTAATTGAAAAAGCTTTGCTTTTTGTTGAGATTATCATCAAAGAAGATGAAATGCAGAGAAATAAGGAAAAAACAGAAAGGCTCTAAGGTCTCATGTTGGCAGTTCAAAAACAGTATTATAATCGTATTTGATTTACTGGCACAAAGTATACACGTGCCAGATTGATTAAAGAAGCTACACCTGGTAGTCATAGGCCACCTATGTCACCTAAAAGCTGCTATGACGCCAAATGGAAATCATTTGAGAGGGAAAAAAATCCATTTTAAATCCATTTAATCCATTTTAAATCCATTTCAGAGATCTATAAATTAAAAAAAAATCTATCTCTTGGAAGAAATGAAGAGTTTATGTACTTTGAACAAGAAACCACCCATCTGAGCCCCCAAAAAAGGTAGGTAACAAGGGTGCCTGGGTGGCTCAGTTGGTTAGGCATCGGACTTCGGCTCAGGTCATGATCTCACCCATTCGTGGGTTCGAGACCAGCGTCAGGCTCTGTGCTGCCAGCTCAGAGCCTATTGTCTGGTTTGAGGATTCTGTGTCTCCCTCTCTGCCCCTCCCCACTCACACTCTGTGTGTGTGTGTCTCTCTCTCTCTCTCAAAAATAAACATAAAAATAAAAAAAGGCAGGTAAGAAAGAAGTCACTATTTCCTCTTAATTTATTTGTCTCTGGATTTCAAAGCAGAGAGATGAGGAAGAAGAAGAAATGGCACAACATAAAGGCGTGTTTCTGAAATGACTCTCTGAAGAACTTGAGAGACGGAAGATACTTTAGAGATCATCTAGTCTCCAGGTTCCTAAATGCCGAATGTCAATGCACAGACTTGCGCCAGGCTTAGCGATAAGGAACATCAAAGTGGATTCAGTCCCCTAGTCCTCCCCAGGAGATTCTAATCTAGCAGATCTGGAAGGTTTTATTTTACTGAAACAAAGTAAGTTTTAAAAGAATTCAGGGAAGTCGGGTGTGTAGCCAGGCTGGCAAATGTTGATTTAATCGAATGGGAAAGCTGAGATCCAGAAGGGTTAGGTGCCCTCCCAAAGGGCCACAGGCTTGTTGGTGACAAAGCCAGGACCGGAGTCCAGCTCTGCAAACATCACGTCCACTGCTTTTCCAAGACAGCAGGCTGCCTGGTCAATCTCGGATTCTCCTCTGTTGTTGTAACCTGCCGGGACCGCAAATGCATCTCCAGAGACCAACGGAGCAACCAAACAGTAAGGAATACACAAGATGGAGTCAGAAGACCTGGGCTCAAACCCAGTTTCACCAGCTTCCCAGACTGGCAAATCCTTTGAGACAGCCTTCCCATCTGTGATATGGGAAGTAGTCCCTAATGACCACTATGAAATGGCTGTCAAACAAGACCATAGGAACAAAAGTGCTAGAACTTTTCTGGGAAAATAAAAACAGAAATGGGTATGAATGCTAAATTTAGAAATAAAAATATTTTAAAAATATAAAGTATAAACATGAAAAATCTATAGCATAAAAATAATTTGGAAACTATTGTCAGTTTCATGTAAGCACTGAAATGTCATTTATACCATACTGTTTTGAAAACAATCTTACATTACACAAAAGCTTTTTGTCCTTGAAATCAGGCTCAGGAACATTTTTTTTTTATAAATTTTTTTTTTTAACGTTTATTCATTTTTGAGAGAGACAGAGTGCAAACGGGTGGGGCAGAGAGAGAGGGAGACACAGAATCCGAAGCAGGCTCCAGACTCTGAGCTGTCAGCACAGAGCCTGATGTGGGGCTTGAACCCACAAACCATGAGATCATGACCTGAGCCAAAGTTGGATGCTTAACCGACTGAGCCACCCAGGCGCCCCAGGACTAGGAACATTTTAAGTTTATGAAATACAATCAGGACTACTTTCATCTTATGGATTTCATGAAGCTTGTAAAATTTGTTGAGTCATTATACGAACTGTGTAACAAGGTACAAAAACATGATAATAAAGTAAATTTTAAAAATGTAAACACCAACATCGCAGCCGAGGGGAGATCTTCCTTCACTTTAATGATGTCACAGAACGCTAACGCGCCTCATGCTGAACTTCAGCTGAGGAGAGTTGTTGTGTTTTGGAAAACATCAAATTTTAAAACCAGAGGAGATACTTATTTTAAATTTCTTTCCCACAACTTTTCCTGCTTTCTGTTTCCAATTAGCTATTGGCTAATGAGTGCTCTCCCAAAGCATTCTCAGTGGTGAAAGACATTTTACAACGCAGCACATTTTACTGTAAATCTGCCCAAGACATTCCCAACGTGGAGGAGCCTTTTCCCTGACATCTGACCGTGGATCCTTGTTTACTGAATGGTCCGCGATATCCGCCAGGGGCCTTCCCCTCCACCCTGCCTCCAACAGAGAAGGTTCCAGGTCCTCGCAAATACATGCATCTGCAAAATTTCCCCCCAGTTTGGGAGATTAATGGAGCTAGCCATTTTTATCCTGCGAGAACATGTAAAAATCAACTATATACTTTTATGGAACAAACGAAAGAGACCAAGAGTGAAAAATATGTATGTGAAACCTTTCTGGAAACTTCCAAATGCTCTATAATCTAGAAGAAGGGTTAAGTTATTTTTAACAGGTGGCCTGGAGAAAGAATATAAGTGGCCATTAATGACAGACAGTAGACTTTTGTATAGAAAAAACTTCTAAAGTCTTTCTTCACATATAAGAAGGGAGTGTCCCCTGGAATTGTTTGAACCACCTGCTCCTCTCTGTACCTTCCAGTGAGATGTCCGAGCTCCAGGGGAGACCCAGGTGCAGTTCCCAGAGGCTCTGCAACCTTCCCCGGGGGTCTCGCCCCTCGTCCCAGAGGCCACTCCCTGGTCAGGTTTATGGGATCCACTGGAGAACGAACTCCCGGCCTCCTCAACGCATCACCAACTGCACACTTACATGCCTTAAGGAAAAGCTCTCAGTCCACTTAAAAACATAATTAAGAGGATAAAATATTGATTTATCAGCTGTTTTAGTGGATGATTTTTTAATATGGAATTCATTTTGCATCTAATAATTTATTTTTATTCCTGGCTGACTCAGAACAATGCAATTTTATTCATAAAAAATGAATGAGGAGTGAAATCTAGTCGGGCCCGGGAGCTTGGTTCTCTGGATTAAGAGCCTAGTAAGAGGGATTTATTAGGTGTGTCTGTCGGCACTGTAGAGCCTGGGAAAACAGGCACATTTTCAACCTAGAGGCTAAGCTTGATGCATCTGTAATCTGGAGGACAGAGGACTGATCATTTTGTCGCCTTCCATGGGGCAGAGATGCTCAGGGACACCGCACCTAAATGACTTCTCAACACATCTGGACTTGAAACTTCGAGCAGGTCCTGGCACACCCGGGCCTGGGAAGAGCCCGTGAAGTGCACAGATCATCATCAGGCTCACTCACATGCAGGGCCTTATGAAGTCAGACGCTGAAACCACTTTCCCCAAAGCCCGGTTCCAACCTCAGAACTCAGGAAGTGTTCTCCCGCCTGGACCACTTTCCCGCAGCCCTGGGGCACCACCCACAATGCTCACCTAGTCACCCATCCCAATTCTCTCTCCTTCCTGTCCGGTTCATTCTCTGTCCTGAAAACCTTTCCCCGGGCTGTCCGCAACCTCCCAGTTCCTCTGTAAATAAACACGTGTGTATCTCAAAGCTTGGCACACAAGAAACCCTCTACCTCTGCCTGGTCCCTGCCATCTCTCCCGGGACCCCGACTTCCCGCAGGCCCTCCTGAGGAAGGCCCCTTGTCCTCTCGCGTCCTGCCCTCAGGAAAACCCCTTCTCCTTTAAGCTGTGCTACTCAGTGCTATAGCCCCAGAAGGCCGAGAGGCTGGCCTCCCAGCTCACGGAGGTGCTGGGGCCTGGCTCCAGCCCTCCCACCCGCATCCCTCAGCACCCTCGGGGAGGACTCACTGCTCCCACAGTCTCAGGACTAATTCCACACTGACGACCCTCACCCTTCACCCTACTTTTTGAAGGACCCCTTTGGAAATTTTACAAGGACGCATTTGGAAATTTTAACGTGACCACACCCCACTTCCGGGCCCCACATTCTTGTCCCTCTGTCCTGCTTTTCCACCTGTCACTTGACTTCCTGTTGCCATCAGTCTTTCTCAACTTCTCCTCTTCCCCCGCCTCTTACCTGCGCCCACCAGCCCAAGTGCAGCAGGCAGCCCCCCACTAGGCACCCCTCACAGCGGCCAGGGGCCCCACAAATCCTCGTCATGACACTCCTCTCCTTACTTAACCTGCCAATCACTTCCCTCCCCGGAACCTTATCCTCTGGCTCTGTCTGCAAAATCTTTGTGTTTCCAGGAAAGCAATTTCCCTCTATCCTAATAGAAACTCATTTTCAAACGAAGTAGAGAAAGAAGAGTCCAAACTGTTAAACAAATGTGCTTTCAACAGTTTCAAGTTCTGTGGAAGCTACCAGCCTCCCGGGAAATAGTAATTGTCAGGAGTCCTTTTAGAGAAAAGGGGAGGGTGCTTTGTAATTAGCATGTTAATTACTTATATGATAATAAGGCATTCCATTGCTTTTATCACCAAGTTCTGAACTATTACAGACAACGAGGTTGTACTGGTCGAGGAAGCAGACAAAACGTTAAATGAAATCACGTATTCAACATGTTTCAGGCAATGGGTTACTGAGAAACTTCAAGGAAATAAAAGAATTATTTGAAAAACATGTTTTTTATTCTTCCCAGTGGACACAATACTCACTCTACTCAAAACTGGTTTGAGTGGCCCGGCAGCCAGTGCAACCACCCCTCAGCCTTGCAAATGCCATGTGACATCAACCACATAAATGGAAGAATGACTGCGTATCAAGGAGAGGAAATTTGGGAATGGTTAAAACAATTCGGTAGCTTCTAGGGAGACTTCTTATTTCTCTACTCCATGAGTTTCCCAAATATCTGGGCCAAAAGCAAATGTAGTTATCCAAATGAATTCTTAGATCTCGAAAATAACCCTACAAATGTTTATCCGGAACTCAACCCCCCAAGGCGGGTTTGTCCAAGAAAGGATACTTACTTGCAAATTGTAGTCTTGCAGAATTTTAACCAAGGAGTCTCTCAAATTGGGAATCTCCATTCCTTCCTTAATACGATGAATCAGGAGAATTGGGTCTACGTGCGTGCCAATGTTGTTTAGTAAGCCAGTAATAAATGCTGCAAAATAGCACATGCAATAATTAGGACATAAGCAGTTTACATAGTGCAGTTTTAGGCCAAAAGTGACTCAAATAAAAACTTATTTCCTTTATCTTTTTTAAGCTTATTTTTATTTATTTTGAGAGAGAGAGAGAGAGAGAGAGAGAAAGCGGCAGGGGGGGCAGAGAGAGAGGGAGACAGAATCCCAAGAGGGCTCTGCACTGTCAGCCCAGAGCCCAATGTGGGGCTTGAACTCCCAAACCACGAGATCATCACCTGAGCCGAAGTCAAGGGTTGGACGCCTAACCGACTAAGCCACCCAGGTGCCCCCAAAATTATTTCCTTTAAAGGAAGTGCTAAAACCATTTAAATTGCTGAATTCCCAAAAACTAACTTTCTTTTCACTTCATGACATAAAGGAGAAGCCCCATGAGTTAAAAACAGCTCGAGAGCAGATGAGGACTTCAGAACACAGCCTGCCATGCTGATGCCTAACATTTACACTATGAGTTTACACTATGGCTTGGCTCTCGCTTTTCTCCAATGTTCGGCAAGGTAGCAGTGTTGTTTGCCTCCATTTTACAGAAAAGGGAAATGGGGTGGTTGCCTGATTCATCCAGGGCCACATACCTAGCAAGTCAAAAGCCAAATTCACTCCCAGGCCAGACCCCGGGCCAGGTCATGCTGTGCTCCGTTTCACCCACCCTGCCTCCTTGAAGGTTGGTAAACCACGACTTTCTCACACTGAGTTAGATTCTCAAAGATGCACGCGCATGTGACAATCTACATCTGCAACTGACTTGAACCGCATTATCCTCTTGCATCTCTGATAAAAAGACAATCCCGAGAGCAGTTTCTAAAACTTGAGAGCCTTGGAACAGAGAAGCCTTCTTACTAAAATAGCGAAGGGAAGGGAGCAGACTTTGAACCACTGTTGCCAGTTTTGGAATCATTTCTAGATCTTCAAAAGAGGGCCTGGGTTACTGCTGGGTGACTGCGTATTTCTTTCCGAAATGGGAGCCCTGGAGGCGGACAATCCCGTGGCGGCGACACACTCATGCTCCTGGAGCTGCACTGAGGCAGTACGGCGGGACGGAGAGACCGCCAGTTACTGTCCCAGCAAACATCCAAGGACCGTCAGTGTCTAGTGACAGTTCTAGGGGTCCATAAAAAGGCACTGGCAAGGGCTTTACATTTTCAAAATAAAGGCCCCTGTATACAAATTGGAAAAACAAAACTCAGCCGGATCACATTTACTGAGGTTGGTATGGTAGGTAAGAAGATGTTGACGGGGACACAGTGAATATCATCAGGTTAACCACCTGTTTTCCACATTCAGGTCATGCAAAGTGATGGGGCCCCAGGCTTCTCTGCGCAGGAGAAGCACTGGAAGTCGTTACAGTGTACTTAGCCTATCTTTATCACAGATACTTCGCCCTATTTTCCACCCAGTGGGTCTTGAGATCATTCTTACTCTAGATGTCACTGGCTGTATTGAGAGATAAGAGGCCTGATCGCAGATGGGCTTTTCTGCTTACGCGGTTTGTCGATGGAATATAAAATCAGGTCTTCCCAGAGTTCTCCGTCGTCTTGCTCCTTGGCGAATTCAATCGCTTTATCAACATCGTGCAACTCCTCCGTGATCATCTTCAGGGCACTTCGGCTATTGCCCATTCGGCCTAGCAAAGATGGGAGAAATACTTCATTTAGGATCTTGTTTTTTTTATTAAATTTTTTTTTAACGTTTTTATTTATTTTTGAGACAGAGAGAGACACAGCACGAATGGGGGAGGGTCAGAGAGAGAGGGAGACACAGAATCTGAAACAGGCTCCAGGCTCTGAGCTGTCAGCACAGAGCCCGACATGGGGATCGAACTCACGGACCATGAGATCATGACCTGAGCCAAAGTTGGACACGTAACCGACTGAGCCACCCAGGCGCCCCTAGGATCTTTTAATAAAACATTTTTAAAGAAATCGTCTACCTCTTGTTTATGCATCTCTGGTCTTGAAGGCTACTGTTTTCTCATGTGACATTAGCCTTTACTATTTAAACACAGTGAAATAATGAATCTCCCTATTTACTGGGTGTTTCCTTTGTGGTAAGTACTCATGTAAGTGCTTCACATAAATTACATCATTTAACCGACACTATAATCCTACGAGGGATGTTCTAGTAATATTTCTGTCTTACGGAAGAGGACACAGAAACATTAATAACTTGCCAAGATCATACAGCTACTATGAGGCAGATCTGAAATCTGACCCAGTCTGTCAGATTCCGACTTCCCTCTGACAGACGTGTATTTCTTTTGGACACGTTCATACCCAGACACAGTTAAGACTTAAAGGTCCTGGAGTCATTCTGCCTCTTGAGGTAGCTTTGGATTTACTCTTTTGATACACTTTGTGCCAAATGCAAGTTCAACTATCAACTACCTCATTTCCTTCTCTCCAAGTTCAGGGGAAAGCCTTCCAACTGCCCTCATTAAATGAAATTTTTACCAACTATGCTTTTATTCGGTTATCTTCACACACTTTGCCCGTTGATCTACTGGTATTTTAATGGCTTTAACAGTTTCCACGAGTCTTTAATACAGTGCATGTAGAAAGCTTTACTCAGAGGCGGGGCTGCAAGTGCCAGCCCTGTGGCAGGAACCAGTAGCGGGTCTCGAATCCTCCTCGTTCTGAGCCGCCATTATCCAGTGATAATAGCTGGCCTGGGAATAAAATGAGATCCCAATCTGTCGTACCTTCTATAGCATCCTGTTTGTCCTACAAATATTATTCCCATTGTCTTAGGTCTTAAAAATGGTTAATTTTTAAAATATGTGTAGGATTTTAAAGTTTTTATAACTTTAAAAAAGGAGATTATGTCTCCCTTTGTTAAGTCCTCTACTTCCTTGTCTGCTAAGACAATGTGACCTTGTGACAAAAATCGACCCGACTGGAGTATTTTTGGGGAAGAGATGTTGGAGAAACACCTAATGTCTGAACTCTGTGCTTATACCACAAATATCTGCATAGAGCTTCCTTGGGAAACCTTCAGGAATCCACCCTGCTTCTTTGCAAGTGGTTCATTTAGGAGGAATGGGAAAGACAGTAGGTCCTGCGCCCTTGGTACAAAAACTATGACACATACGGAGGCCATGCCAGAGGCCTAGGGGCAACTCAGAACTAGATTATACCAAACAGTTTTCCTCTCTCCAAAATGTCCATATTCAACCGCATTTTCTCCGGTCACTTAAAGTGTGATTACTGACAATGAACATTATTTTCTACCAAGATCATGGTAAATAGGCTGACATTTTTTTTTTTATTTATTTTTTATTTTTTTAACGTTTATTTATTTTTGAGACAGAGAGAGACAGAGCATGAACAGGGGAGGGTCAGAGAGAGGGAGACACAGAATCCGAAACAGGCTCCAGGCTCTGAGCTGTCAGCACAGAGCCCGACGCGGGGCTCGAACTCACGGACCGCGAGATCATGACCTGAGCCGAAGTCGGCCGCCCAACCGACTGAGCCACCCAGGCGCCCCTGACATTTTTTTTTTTTTTTACGTTTATTTTTGAGACAGAGAGAGAGATAGAGAGCGAGCGCATAAACAGGGGAGGGTCAGAGAAAGAGGGAGACACAGAATCTGAAACAGGCTCCAGGCTCTGAGCTGTCAGTACAGAGCCCGACGCGGGGCTCGAACCCATGGACCACGAGATCATGACCTGAGCCGAAGTTGGATGCTTAATCGACTGAGCCACTCAGGCGCCTGGCTGACATTTTTTTTTTTTTTAAATAGACAAACTCGCCAACCCATCTACAGTTTATCTGTGATGTGTCAGCTGATACAGTCTGGTTTATTACACAAAACGAAGATGTTATCTCAGTAGCATTTATTAAATAACGTTTCCTTCGCTACTGAGCTGTGAAGTCTCCTTTTCCATATGTTAAATTCTTATAGGGAATAGGCTCTAAGCTTTGTGTGACCGTGGTCTAAAGCTGATGTCCATTCTTAGACAATTTACATGACACCATCGCCCCGTTGTGTAGCTTGCAAAGACCAAAGGGAGTAAATGCTACTTACTCAGAAGATAAATTGTCTCTTCCACAAAGTTTCTCTGTTGACAGATCTCAAGAGCCTTCAAACAGAACAGGGTAAAAATGTTACTCTGGCTTATCAGGCAAGAATAAATTTCAATAGACTCACTTACACATAGATGCTCGAGAGAATTTTTCCATTGCTTCCCTTTAAAAACAAAAAGTGAACAACACCCAAGTCTTAGGTTTTGCTGGTGGCTGGCCTCACTCGTTTCTCAGGTGCCGGACTGAACAGAATTTAACCGGTAACGTATTTGAAATAATGCAGAACCTTCCATGAGCAAAGACAGAAGAGAAGGACTTTCCCACCAGGCTTTCTCTTGATGTGACTTCAGGTTTCTTCAGAGCACTGCTCCCCACCTAATTCCCAGTCACCGCTTTCAGCTCCCTGTCCCTCCACCAGAATGCAAGGTCTGGGAAGGCACTGCTGTTCATCGCGGCACATTCCCAGCACCGAGCGGACCACAGCTCAGTGGTCTGATGCACAAACAAGCACACAGATCAGATATTTCCTACTGGCTCACAGGGTTTGAAACAGAATGCTGGGCAAGGGTCTGTCAAAAGCTGAGAGGGGAAAAAACCATATGTGACCATCAAGAAGCATCAAAAAAGAGATCAAGTAAAGAAACGAGGGACTCCACAGGTGACTGCATTTCCTTAAGCCTAAGAAAAAAGACACACCGTGTCCATAAATACTTGCATACTTGCGAACGGGCTGGCACACATTTACCAAACAGTCTACTGGGCACTGGAGGGTCACGTCGGATGGAGATGTGAAGGGGATGGTAGTAAAGATAATGCTGATGCTGATGTCGCCAGGGAAGTTGGCTGGGGGCAGGGGGGTGGGGGGGGAGAGCTCTCCTTGCAAGGAGGTAGCACGCAGCCGCTGCACTCCAGGGAGGCTCACAGAGAGCCAACAGCACACAATCCGTGACCAGGGAGGCACGAATAGAGGGCCAGATGCACAGACACGGGACATGAGCTCCGGTTTATGGAAGAGGTGTGGCATCAGAACTGGGTGCGGTATGAGGAGAGGTCACCCAGAAACCTCATCTCCCATCCCACCTACATGTGTAACCTTCCTACTGCGCTGCTGTGCTCTGACAGCCAAGAATCTTCGCTGGGGCCTACGAGACATCCACGATCTGCTCTGCCTTCGCCTTTCTGGGCAGCAACACCTCACACTCCGCTCACCCCTCCCCTGCGGTCCCTTGGCCTGGAAGGCTGCCCTCCCTCCCCCCAACCCCTCCTCCCCACCCCTTCAGGCAAATATTCCTCGGAGCCCCCCAGCAGGCCAGACCCCAGGTACTCAGCCTCGGGGCAGCCCGCACACTTCTTCCCCACGATGACCTACCAGGCCGTTAACCATCCCTAACCGCCTGCTCTCCGCAGCCCGGGACCACGTGACTCAAGCCCTGTGCCCTGCACGATGCCTGGCTCCTAGTGGGTGTGCAGGACATCTTTTTTTTTAAACAGATGGAGTAGGCAGAAAAGGTTTCAGGAGGAAGATTATTGGGTTGCGTAGTCATTTAAAAACCCAATGGTTGGGTTAAAAAAGCCAACGGTTGTTTTACAAACAAGAACAAGGCGATAAAAAGAACAGAGCAAGTTCAGCAGCTCTTTGGGCTAATGAGCCCTCTTGGAAAATGGCAGCAGGATCAGGTTTGGAGTTCTGATTTTTGACTTAAAATTTTTTGTGTAGAATATAGATTTAAATGTGCCTCTGGTTAGAGATTAACAGCTAAAAAGGGAGGAAAAAAGGCTGATCGTAGAAATCAATGTTGGAGTGGGGGACCCTAAACCAAACATTAAAGAAAGGAAAAACAACCCTTGCTTCAGAATGACAGGGAGGAGTTTGAGGTACACAAATTATTTAAGTGAGGAAACGAGAAGACTAGAAGGTCACGATGAAGAGAAACACTCTTAGTTGGATGGCCCACAAGATTCCTTTAGCAGTTACATGGCAGGGGCACCTGGGTAGTTCAGTAGGTTAAGCATCTGATACTTGATCTCGGCGCAGATCGTGATCTCACAGATTTGGGGGTTCGAGCCCAGCATCACACTCTGCGCTGACAGGATGGAGCCTGCTTGGGATTCTCTCTTTCCCTGTCCCTACCCCACTTGTGCTGTTTCTGTCTCTCTCAAAAAAAAATAAAAAATAAAAAATAAACTAAAAAAAAATTTTAAAAAAAATGTTATGTGGCAGAGGTGTTACCCCCCAATATCCTTTACCCATTTTCTGTAGTAATAAGATTTCTGGTGGGTGTATGACTGCTCAGAATTTAAAAAACAGCCTTCCTAGCCACAGGGGAGTGGTGTGACTAATGTCCCCCACAGAGATGAACCGGCAATGTGGCAGCTTCTGGCAATCTTCTTTAAGAAGCAATGCGAGTCAACGCTTTTTCTTATTTTTCGTGCTTTCACCCAATCTTCTCCCGGAAACATGAATGATACTATCTTATACCTCCAGCTCGAGGTCCTACAAGGTGAGGGACCAGGAGAAAAGACTGCGTGGCGGCCACCACCGACAGGGGGCTCTGCCACCTGGACTTCTATGTGACAGAGAACTTGACTTCCATGTGGCTACTCTGTTGAAGCCACTATTATTTTGGGATTTTTATCGCTTATAGCTGAACCTAATCCTAACTAACACCTAGAAGATCTTCCTTTGTTTTGATCAAAAACATGATTTACCCTATCTCTATACCGTCAGGTCCATAAATGAATCATCATCACAAACAATGTAACTTTCTTACGGATTCCTTACCCTTCTGGGATGTTCTAGAGCAGAGACAGGATACACATGTGAGCAGTTAAATAGTGAAAGGAAACAGCAAACAAATATGAAGTCCAGAGGACCGGGGACCATTCCAACAAAAAGTTATAAAGAAACCAGCTGAGGACCTTGACTCCTGCGAGCTGCTAGACAGACGGACGGCTTACGGCTGGGTGAGACTATGTTGTGCACAGATAAACAACAAAATGTGATATGACCGGACAGGTAGAATGTTTAAAGGAAGATGGTGTGACTAAAGAGTATACTGCTTAGTTTATTACCAAAAGGTATCTATAAGTCAGTTTCATACTGGGAAATTTGCTGACACTGAAGTACCAGAAGTTTCCGACAAAGCCATCTCCCCTTCTCTTGAGCATTTAAGAACATGTCTGTCTCAAACCACACAGACTTTGTAGCCTGAGGACTCACCTGAGCTGTCTAAGACAGCAGTCTCTTGCATGTAGCTATTCAAATTCAAATTAAAAATTCAGTTCCTCACTAGATGCTTTTCTACCACCTGACTGTCCCACGTGGCTCCTGGCTATCTTGTCAGGGCAGCACAGTTTCATCACTGTAGAACATTCCACAGGATGATGCTGCCAGCTCTGTTTGGATATTATGAAAAATGACAAGTCATGTGGGAAGAAACGTCTAAAGGCAAGTCTGAAGTCAAGAATGGTCTGGAATGCAAGCAGATGTATAATAACAAGCTCAAAGATAATCTGAGTCTCTGAAATTTGAGTTTCCCAGATTTTTAAATGTTTTAGGACTAGTTTTTGACAGTATCTGAAATTATTCTTCTTTTCTCTTATATGAGAGAGCAGAGACTCTAGAAATCTCTACCAATTCTGAGTAAACTGTAAAAAGAAAATATTTCTGGTACACAGAATTTTTCTATTATTGACATAGTGCATAAAACCATGTTTCCCTAGATTCTTGAATGTTCTTGGGCCACAGTGCTCCCTCTAGAGGAATCAGTAGGGAAACTAAGATTTTTAAAGCCAAAAGGAGGGAGACAGACAGACACAGAGACCAACACAGACACAGACAGAAAGGGAGAATCATAACAAAAGAATCATAAGAAAAATAAAAATAAAATGACAGAAGTGGAGTAAAAAATGATGCAGAAGTAATGTTTTAATTTCCCTTTTCCTGATTTTATATAAAGGCAAGGAACAGAGTGAGAAATTTGGGGGTAACTAACAAGAACCTGATCATCTATAAATTAAATAATAACTTCCACCCAGACTTGACCCGGCCATCATTTATCCAGTATACTCTTTAAAGGTCACTAATGGGAATCCATAAACTTTGCATCTCCCAGCTTTATTCCTCCAAGTTCATAAATATTGCCACCTTATAAATGCCATAACAAATGAGGGAGATCGTAAATTCAGTTATCAATTTCCAAAGCTGCACAGCTGATATTATGCTTTTATCTATTCTAGGCATAAACAAATGAGATTTGTAAATAAAAACTAGTACCTGTTGGCAATTTAGTTTAAAAACTGATGTCTTTTGGGGCGCCTGGGTGGCTCAGTCAGTTAAGTGTCTGACTTCAGCTCAGGTCATGATCTCGTGGTTCGTGGGTTCAAGCCCCGCGTCAGGCTGTGTGCTGATAGCTCAGAGCCTGAAGCCTGCTTCAGATTCTGTGTCTCCCTATCTCTCTGCCCCTCCCCTACTCATGCTCTGTCTCTCTCTCTCTAAAAATAAATAAAAACATTTAAAAAATTAAAAAAAAAATGATGCCTTTCATGATTCTTGCAATACTAAGGATTATCTTCATTACCATTGCTATTATTTTAATTAACATTTTAAACCTGAGAAATGATTCCTCGCTGTCCTGGAAAGACTAGGGCATCTAACTTAAGAGATCTAAGTTCCAAGTCTGGGCCCTCTGACTTATTAGCTCTAGACTGGGTTTTGTTTCTTTCAATTCCTGAAGACTCAGCTTGTTGGGGATAAAATGACTTTATCCACCTACCTGTGCTTTTGTAGAGATTAAATAAAAATAAGGTACATGAAAACACGGCACATGTTATAAGGCACAATGGAAACATAAACGATTTTTATGGTCTTTTAAAATTGCTGTCGATGTTATAAATAACTACCACCTCTGTATCTTCTTTAGAAGGAACAACAGTTTCATGAAAGCTTATGATTAGTTTTAGAATTTAGGAGTTGTGGTGATTTTAAATCCTGAACTCTGGTCTTTGATAACTACTGCTGCCTTGTGAATGCCACTTCCTTAGAGGGCTTCTGATGTGATGTCAGAATCTCTATAAAGTTTTTGGCCAAATATTATCGATTGTGGGATTTCAAGCAATACAAACTAAGTTTGACTGGGATTCTTGAAGATTTCACCCAGCCATCATTTGAAGTCACTCTACCTCTCAACAATTACCCAAATCCCCACAAAGGCAGAGAACCAGAAAAAGACAGAACTATTCTGCCAGAAGTGAATTATCAACAAGAGGGGGTCAACATGTTTTGAATAAAGTCCTGAAACGTTAGGCCCTTCCCAGTTAAATTAAAATGAACACCAAAATACCACCAAAGCATATTTATAGGACTAAACATCTATCCACTCTTCTGAAACAGAGATTTCTTTGGTGGGGGCATTAAAAAATTTAAGTTCTTAACTTTGTATTTAATAGAAAATGATACAAATTTACTGAGTCTCTCTTTAGACAGAACAAGTGCACCTTTACTCATGACCTTGACTTCACAGTTAGCATGCTTGGCATGCATTTCATGGGGGGCAAATTTGCTTTTTATAAATTGCTAGCTTTTTCAGGTTATAATTAAATATAGAATGAATTCATTCTTTTTCAGGCTATAAGTAAACATACAAGGATTTCTAAGATGATTAAATGTCTATTAAGTTCTCATTTCTAGGGAAAAAAGAATGAGATCCTTCATGAGTTACTAAAGTGTATCTTCTTTAAGATGGCATTATGTACCTGAGCAAGGATAATGATATATTTTTGTGCGAATATACAGATGGATATACACAATGGATCCTGATGAAAGATAATCTCTTATGAAGAAGTCTCAAGGATCTGTAACAGGAAAGCTCATCTAGAAAGTTCTAAAAAGGTAGCTTGTTGACTTGATTATTTTTAATGGCATGTCTCTACCATAACCAGCTCTAATTCATTTTATTCAAAATTCTCTTTCAGTGGAAAACATGAGATAACTTAAAAAAAAAAACCTACTTAAAACATAATCAGCTTCAATATGCTTCTGTTGAATTCATTTACATGCAACTGGCTCTTCTCAGTGGATCAGGGAGAAAAATTCTAAAAGGTCTATATGATGCTCTAAGCAAGTTCTAGGTATTACAAGTGCCATTCGTAGGTCTGCAATTTTCTGAGGCTCCCCTTTTAGGTAGAACAGCGTGCCTTCTGTTGAACACTACTAGACTGGAAAACGCCTGATGGGTTGAAAGGGTGAGAAATGCCAACATCTTGGGATCTGGGTGGTGCCCCCACACCTGAGTTCTGTGAATGAGAAGGAGCCCGGGGTGGCGGCTGGTCACGGCTGACTCCTCAGACAGAGACCCACACCCAGCGTCAGTCCCTCCTCCTGGAAGCAAATGTCATTTCCTCAGAAAGTGAGATACGAACGGAGGGGCACTGTTCAAAGAGTAAGAGTCTCACTTTCGTCCTCTAGATTACAGAGTCTGTAGCGAGAAGAGGGAAACCTCTCTTTTATTTTGTAGAGTAAGATGATGATTTCCCAATTTTTCTTGGGAAAATGTCTTAGGACCCAAATTTAAAAGGTTAAAAGTTTTTCATCAACTAATATGCAGGCAAGATATTTTTTCATTAAGTACAGATTTTGAAAATCACCCGAGCTGAAATTGGTTCATAATAAATCCAATACATTTATCAACATGGCTGAAGAAGCAACTCTAGATGTGGTCAGTGCACATCAACTGCATTGCCATCCATCAATTCCTTTCTTTAAGTTTTTATTTATTTATTTTGAGAACAAGTGAGAGACAGAGACAGCATGTGAGTCGGGGAGGGGCAGGGAGAGAGACTCCAAGTAGCCCCTGCACTGTCAGTGCAGAGCCCAATGCAGGGCTCAAACCCACAAACCATGAGATCATGACCTGGGCCAAAACCAAGAGCTGGACACTTAACCAACTGAGCCACCCAGGTGCCCCTGAATCAACTTCTTAATACATATCTCTTAGGGTCAAATACATTTTTATTTTGTTTTGTTGATACATACAGCTGACTAAAAAGTATTTGTTACCTGGCCATCTGGTTTAGTGGTGACAAATTCCTTCAGTTTTTGTTTGTTTGGGAAGACCTTTATCTCTCCTTCTATTCTAAATGACAGACTTGCTGGATAAAGGATTCTCGGCTGCATATTTTTCCTGTTCAGCACATTAAAGATCTCATGCCAATCCTTTCTGGCCTGCCAAGTTTCAAAAGAGAGATCAGTCACGAGTCTTACAGGTCTCCCTTTATTTGTTAGGGCACGTTACCCCTTGCTGTTTTCAGAATTTTCTCTTTTTATCCTTGTATTTTGCCAGTTTCACTATGATATGTCGTGCAGAAGATCGATTCAAGTTACGTCTGAAGGGAGTTCTCTGTGCCTCTTGGATTTCAATGCCTTTTTCCTTCCCCAGTTCAGGGAAGTTCTCAGCTATTATTTCTTCAAGTACCCCTTCAGACCTTTCCCTCTCTCTTCCTCCTCTGGGATACCAATTATGCGTATATTATTTCTTTTTAGTGTATCACTTAGTTCTCTAATTTTCCCCTCATACTCCTGGATTTTTTTATCTCTCTTTTTCTCAGCTTGCTCTTTTTCCATAACTTTATCTTCTAGTTCACCTATTCTCTCCTCTGCCTCTTCAATCCGAGCCATCGTCGTTTCCATTTTGTTTTGCATTTCGTTTAAAGCGTCTTTCAGCTCCTCCTGACTGTTCCTTAGTCTCTTGATCTCTGTAGCAAGAGATTCTCTGCTGTCCTCTATACTGTTTTCAAGCCCAGCGATTAATTTTATGACTATTATTCTAAATTCACTTTCTGTTATATTATTTAAATCCTTTTTGATCAGTTCATTAGCTGTTGTTATTTCCTGGAGATTCTTCTGAGGGGAATTCTTCCGTTTGGTCATTTTGGATAGTCCCTGGAGTGGTGAGGACCTGCAGGGCACTTCCCCTGTGCTGTGGTGTATTACTGGAGTTGGTGGGCGGGGCCGCAGTCCGACCTGATGTCTGCCCCCAGCCCACTGCTGGGGCCACAGTCAGACTGGTGTGTGCCTTCTCTTCCCCTCTCCTAGGGGCGGGATTCACTGTGGGGTGGCGTGGCCCGTCTGAGCTACTTGCACACTGCCAGGCTTGTGGTGCTGGGGATCTGGCCTATTAGCTGGGGTGGGTAGGCAAGGTGCACGGGGGCAGGAGGGGCAGGCTTAGCTCGCTTCTCCTTAGGTGATCCACTTCAGGAGGGGCTGTGTGGCAGCGGGAGGGAGTCAGACCCGCTGCCAGAGTGTTGGCTCTGCAGAAGCACAGCATTGGGTCTTTGTGCGGAGCGAGCAAGTTCCCTGGCAGGAACTGGTTCCCTTTGGGATTTTGGCTGGGGGATGGGCGAGGGAGATGGCGCTGGCGAGCGCCTTTGTTCTCCGCCAAGCTGAGCTCTGTCGTCCGGGGCTCAACAACTCTCCCTCCCGTTGTCCTCCAGCCTTCTCGCTTTCTGAGCAGAGCTGTTAACTTATGACCTCCCAGATGCTAAGTCGCGCTTGCTGTTGGAACACACTCCGTCCGGCCCCTCTGCTTTTGCCAGCCAGACTCGGGGGCTTGGCTTGGCCGGCAGGCTGCCCTCCGCCCCGGCTCCCTCCCGCCAGTCTGTGGAGCGCGCACCGCCTCGCCGCCCTTCCTACCCTCTTCCGTGGGCCTCTCGTCTGCACTTGGCTCCAGAGACTCCTTTCTGCTAATCCTCTGGCGGTTTTCTGGGTTATTTAGGCAGGTGTAGGTGGAATCTAAGTGATCAGCAGGACGCGCGGTGAGCCCAGCGTCCTCCTACGCCGCAATCTTCCCTATTCTCCTGTTACCTGGCCATCTGAATTCAGGAAGATACCTGTAGATGTTAGACAGCATTCCAGACAGCAAGAAGAACCACGGGAAACAACACTGGTTCCCTTGGATTGCTCAGTTTCTAGTACCTACGTGGTAGGTATCAACTGTGTTGAAAGAGCAGGCTCATGAAACTTACTAGTTCATGTGCAGTCCTAACTAGAATCTTGTACGTAGTCATTTATTCACCCACTCACGATACAACAGACATTTAGGAAATGTCTAATGAGTGCTGGCTGCTGGGTTTATCAAAAATGAGTGAGACAAACTCCTTGTCCTTTAAAGAATGTACAGGATAGTGGGAAAGAGACTAGCAATTTATTATAATTATAATGTTATATAGCATAAGAGAGAAATACAGAGACGCCAACGATGTGGATGTGGAAAGCAGACAGGGTGCAGGACCTAAGTTACTGACCTTGAGTTTGGGACAACCGCCTCCGGCTTGGGGTAGCCTGGGTCTCCCTCCTAGGTTGCTCTGAGGCCCCGCTCTGACCCTGGTAAACTGACTCGGACTCCCGATACCATTTTTTTTTTTTAATGTTTTTTTATTTTGAGAGAGAGAGAGGGTATGAGCAGAGGAGGGACAGAGAGAGACACACAGAACCCAAAGCAGGCTCCAGGCTCTGAGCTGTCAGCACAGAGCCTGACACGGGGCTCAAATCCACCTGAGATCATGACCTGAGCCAAAGTTGGAAGTTCAACCGACTGAGCCACGCAGCACCCCGCTGATACCGTTTTTGCTTGATGGTTGGTGGAGTCCTAGACCCCGGATTAAACCTTTATTCCAATTAAACCTGGAGCAGAAATGCTCTAACTCTTCACCAAAATCTTAGCCAACAGGACCTCCAGTTCTCATCAGGATGCCCCAGCATTAAGTGTATGGGATGAGTCTGTCACTTACCTTTTCTTTTCTTTTTGTTTAAAGTTTATTTATTTATTGAGAGAGAGAGAGAGAAAGAGAAAACACGTGAGTAGGGTAAGGGCAGAGAGAGAAAGAGAGAGAAGAGAGAGAGAGAATCCCAAGCAGGCTCTGTGCTATCAGAGTGGAGTCCGACTTGGGGCTCCAACTCACAAAGTGCAAGATCACGATCTGAGCTGAAACCAAGAGTTGGACGCTTACCCGACCGAGCCACCCGGGCGCCCCTGTGACTTACCTTTTCAAGTGGGCAATGGGTACTATCTCGGAGAAAGGGAAGTAAGTTTGGTCGATCATACTCAGCATAAAGGCTAATCTGCTTTTCATGGTAGCGCTGCCCCTTATGATGGTCTCTCTTGAAAAGTTTATGCAGATACTAAAAGGAACGAAGGAATACACCATGAATATGAGAGTAAGAAAAACAATACCTGTTTACACTGCCGTGTTCGATTCGAAATAGCCTGGGGGAAAAGCAGATTTCAGGAAAATCTCTAGGTGGAGGAAAAGTGGAAAGAACACCTTCAGAAGAGCAAGGACATTCTGGTACTCTTTCGAGAATGGCCTTGAGTGACCTGGCTCTACTAACCAGCCATGTGACCTCAACAGGTCACTGACCTCTCTGTGACGGAGTCTATCTGCAAAAATCTCATGAGGTTGTTGGGAGGACTGAATGAGTTGCCAGGTATAAAACACTTGGATCCATAATGGCGTTTACTAAGCACTAGAGAAAGGTTAATAATAGTTATTAATATCATTACCATCGTCTGCTTCGCCTCAGAAGTAAAATGCTTGATTAGTGGCCTTCCTAAATCCTAAAAATTCTGGTCTTCTACATTAAGGGGGTACAGTCATGGGACAAGAGTATGTTCTTAGAAGCTCAAGCAACAAGTGCTAAACTAATTCTCACACATTCTGCATCTGCTAAGCCTTGTTGAGGTCTGTGTCTGCAATGACATGCTGCGTGTTCTGGTGACATCCAAGGTTAAAAATCAAGAGGAGTACAGGTGTCCTGAGCCAATTTTCCAAACCGATTCCTTTCCCTAAGCTGTCTGAAAAAGTGAATGAACCTCAAAGGAAGTGAGTCATTCACTTTCTACTCAGAGGCAAGATTAAGTCTATCAATACATTATGCCGAAGTCAGAAATCCACGTCTGATGTGTACTTAGTGTTCAGTGTAAACACACACCCCGTTACCCACCCAAGGCGGACAGTCCTGATGGCACCTGTCACATAAAGTACATTCCCACGTCGAGTGAACTGGTTTGTGAGAAACAGGGCCTCGGTTTGTCCCTGAAGCTGTGACTGCAACTAGGTTAGCTGGAGTTGGACATTCACTAAACGAGTCTAAGCGCGACACACGCATGCAGAGAAACGGCTCCTCAGGTCAACCCTTCGTGTCTCCCCAAGGCCAGAAGGGGGCAGAGAGTGGCTGGCACTCCACGGTGGTCTGATGGCGGCCCTGCCTGTCCCCTGGCACTGGGGTTGGCGTGTGAGCAGGACACTCGGTGCAGGTCGCCAGAGGTGCAATGGGATGGGAAGGCTCGGTCACATCTGCCAAGGCCAATTTTCAGAGACCTTATGTTGCCTGACAGGGGAGAGGAGCCACTTTGAGGGGAGTCATTTTGATGGGCGCTCTCACCATTTCACCACTGTACTAATTACCATGCAGGTACCTCCCACCGGCAGTCCTGTCTCAAGCCTCAAGCAGACCAGAAATCATTGCTTTATACACAAATCCCAAAGTGGCCAGCATGGTGGCGCCTTGCTTGCTAAAGCGGACAATCTTGAGATTTCCAGTCGTGAACGCTATCACAATAGCATCTGCACAACCCCTGACTGAAACAAAACAACAAAGTACCTCACACTCCCATCCTGGAGTCTTCAAAAAGCTTCCTGTGTGAAACTGACTTCTGATTAAAGACTCCATCCCCTGAGCCTCCTCTTGGGGTACAAAGAGGTGGGCAAAGATACAAGAGCCCCCACTGAATTTTTTTTTTTTTAATTTAAATCCAAGTTAGTTAACATATAGTGTAATAATGGTTTCAGGAGTAAAATTTAGCGATTCATCACTTACATTTAATACCCTGCGCTCATCCCAACAAGTGTCCTCCTTAACGCCCCTTGTCCATTTAGCCCATTGCCCCACCCAACACCCCACCAGCAACTCTCAGTCTGTTCTCTGTATTTAAGAGTCTCTTATGGTTGCCTCCCTGTTTTTATTTTTTCTTCTCTTCCCCTATGTTCATCTGTTGTGTTTCTTAAATTCCACATATGAGTGAAATCATATTTGTCTCTTTGACTTATTTTGCTTAGCATAATACATTCTAGTTCCATCCATGTTGTTGCAAATGTCAAGATTTCATTCTTTTTGACCACCAAGTAGAATTCCATTGTGTATCTACACCACATCTTCTTTATCCATTCATCAGTTGATGGACATTTAGGCACTTGCCGTAATTTGGCTTTTGTTGATGGCGCTGCTACAAACATCGGGGTATATGTGTCCCTTCGAAACAGCACACCTGTATCCCTTGGATAAATACCTAGTAGTACAATTGCTGGGTCACAGGGTAGTTCTATTTTTAATTTTTTGAGGAACCTCCATACTGTCTTCCAGAGCAGCTCCACCAGTTTGCATTCCCACCAGCAGTGCAACAGTGTTTCCCTTTCTCCACATCCTCCCCAACATCTGTTGTTTCCTGAGTTAACTTTAGCCATTCTGACAGGTGTGAGGTGGTACCTCACTGCGGCTTTGATTTGTATTTCCCTGAGGACAAGGAGTGATGTTGAGCATCTTTTCACATGTCTGTTAGTCATCTGGATGTCTTCTTTGGAAAAGTGTCTGTTCATGTCTTCTGCCCATTTCTCCACTGGACTGTTTGGTTTTGGGGTGTTGAGTTTGATAAATTCTTTATCGATTTTGGATGCTAATCCCGTATCTGGTATGTCATTTGCAAATATCTTCTCCCATTCTGTCAGTTGCCTTTTAGTTTTGCTGATTGTTTCCTTCACCATGAAGAAACTTTTTATCTTGATGAGGTCCCAACAGTTAATTTTTGTTTTTGTTTCCCTTGCCTCCGGAGACATGTCTAGTAAGGAGTTGCTGCAGCTGAGGTCAAAGAGGTTGCTGCCTGTTTTCTCCTGTAGGATTTTGATGGCTTCCTATCTTACTTACATTTAGGTCTTTTATCCATTTTGAGTTTTGTTTTTGTGTATGGTGTAAGAAAGTGGTCCAGGTTCATTTTTCTGCATGTCACTGTCCAGTTTTTCCAACATCATTTGCTGAAGATACTGTCTTTTTCTTCCATAGGATATTCTTTCCTGTTTTGTTGAAGATTAGTTGGCCACATATCTGTGGGTCCATTTCTGGGTTCTCTATTCTGTTCCATTGATCTGAGCGTATGTTTTTGTGCCAGTGCCATACTGTCTTGATGATCACAGCTTTGTAATACAGCTTGAAGTCCGGAATTGTGATGCCTCCTGCTTTGGTTTTCTTTTTCAACATTACTTTGGCCATTCAGGGTCTTTTCTGATTCCATACATATTTTAGGATTGTGTGCTCTAGCTCTATGAAGAATGCTGGTGTTATTTTGACAGGGATTGCACTGAATGTGTAGACTGCTTTGGGTAATATAGACATTTTAACAATATTTCTTCTTCCAATCTATTAACATGGAATGTTTTTCCATTTCTTTGTGTCTTCTTCAATTTCTTTCCTAAGCTTTCTAAAGTTTTCAGTGTACAGATCTTTTTTACCTCTTTGGTTAGGTTTATTCCTAAGTATTTTGTGGTTTTTGGTCCAATTGTAAGTGGGATCAAGCCCCATCAAATTTGATGCCCACAGTCCTACTGGACCCATCTATTTTCTCTGAAGCCTTTTCTCGTATCATTTTTAAAAGACACAGAAGACATGCACTCCTGCTTTATTTAGGGAATCCAAGTAGCCTCTCAAGGAAGTCTAGAATAGGCCTTAACAGTACTACCACTGAGGCCAAATGAGAGAAGAGGGATGAGCTAGCATGAGGGTGAAGGACAGAAAAATGGGGCTCTGTTCTTGGATCCTTCTGAGGTGTTGTAATTTATGCTGCAGTTGTATTCAGTGGTAACTCCAGAAGCAAGGTGCTTACTCCTTGCTTCTGGACACAGTTTGGTGATACAAACATGAATATGATAACTTTTCTTAAAATCACAATTATGAGTCAAAGTTAAAGTACCCAATCTGTAATTAGTCCCTTGGCGGGGGGGGGAGGGGGGGGTCAGAGCAAAACTAATTGCGGATTATGGTATGTGGTCAAACCTCTAATCCAAGTAGTGTCGTGAGCGAATTCACGCCAATATCCCCCACCAATACGGACAGGTGGCTCGACCACTGTGCGGTTAAAAGGGCAAATGAAGACAGTCATGCTCACCACGTGTTGCAACTCTGGTCTGTCTTCTAATTCTTCCACCACCTTTTTAATCTAGAGAGAAAAGGAATTTTTAAACATGAAGTTACAGGGGGACACAAACATAGCTGCAAGATTATCTGATAAACATCTCTCTTCCTTATGGCTAGGGTGCTCTCAGGCACTCATCTGGCAACACATATGAAAACAAAAGACACTCACTGAAATTTTATCTTCATTGTCCAAAAGCATGTCAACGGCTTTCTGAAATAAAACAAAAAAAAGTAGCCACAGTCATTGACACGTGCTGTGTTAAGAGGACACTGAACACAGTGTACCTTGCATGCTGTCAGTTCACAGTGGAGGGTTTCTTTTCCACACATACGGGTTCCTTTGCATTATAACAGCCCTTAAGGGAGATACTTGTAAATGAACATATTTTAATGTGTCTCAATCTGAGGACTGCACGTTTAGCACACCACTAAAACACCGTCCTGCTACAACTCACCAAACACCAAACATCTCGTCTACACATATTCTAGCCTCCGTCACTCCTGTCACTCTTGCTAGCTACGGAGAGCGTACTGTTCCCAGGACCACAAAAGTGAGCTTCGCTTCCTGCCGCCTGAACCTTCACTGAGACCCTCTATGGGTTTCACAGGTGTAAGGGGCTGGTCTTATGTGGAGAAGAGGCTGAGAGCCAGGAAAACAATTAGATACCTGGAGTCTCATACGGATACAAATACTTTCAGGATTTACTTTATTGACCTTTAACATTCACAAAACACACATGAGACTGTGTCTGTAACAACAGGGAGTGAGAAGACAGCCCATCAGACAGAGCGTCATTCGTGATACCTGAGCCCGGGTCCTGCTCTTGAGTCTGCTGCTGCCTACCTACCCACTCCACTGGTTTCCCCTCTAAAATGTGACGATGGTAGAGATTATCCTTAAGGCATCTTCTAATTAGAAAACTCTGATTCCTCAACTTTGGTTCATACTCTTAACAGGTACACATACTCCTGAACAGCTACACATGTCAAACTCGGCTCTGGAGACACATGGTGGGGATGGGGGGTAGGAATAAGGGGAGAACAGATAAGGGGAAATGTAATTAATTTTTATATAAGCACTTCAACCTCTTAATCATCTTGTGCCAGAGAAGCAGCCCCTCTGCCCCTGAACTTCTTCAGAACTGCACTCATTCTTTTTACATCGGCAGTCCCGAAGGACTTGAACCATTCAGTACAAAAAAAGGGTGAAAAGCATCTTTCAGGGAAAAAAAAAAGTGGATTTAGCTTCTATTTAAGTTTATGACGACTATCTGTAGCATTAGCATAGTATGTACATAATATACATGTATACGTACATACATAATATAGTGCAGAACATCCTTTAATGCAATAAAATAAAAAAGTCAGTTTAATTCTTTTGGAGCCTTACGGGTTCTACTCTTCAGCTAAAGTTTCAATTTTCTGAATGAGGAACTGTGTTCTATGAACTTTACGTCCATCATGGTTACTTGTGATTAGCTTTCTATGTTACACACACGTGCGCGCGCGCGCGCACACACACACACACACACACACACACAGGCCACTGTGAGCTGTGGAGTCTGGGTGCCCTCAATGGTCAAGGAATCCACTGTTCAAATTTGTCATGCAATAAAATAACACATCCTCCACGTCTGACCCAGTGGAAACGCCACATGCCGAATCTGTGAATGCCAACGAATAAAATCACAATAAATGGATCAAAACAGAAGTTCACCTAAAATTTTAATTCTGGAACATACAATTAAGAGAGGTGAATGAGGCAGAGCGTATGGCTAGTTTCTCTGTTTCTATGAATTATGTGAATTGTTTGATGAAACAATTACTTCACACACACACAACTTTCCAAGTTCCACATGAGATTATGACTGCTTTTGCAGAATAACCACATCAAGTAAAGGATTCCTGAATCCCAAGTACTAAAACAGCTTAACATCTAGGGGCACCTGGGTGGCTTAGTCGGTTAAGCATCTGACTCTTAATCTCGGCTCAAGTCATGACCCCAAGGTTTGTGAGATCAAGCCTGCTTGGGATTCTCTCTCTTCCTCTCTCTCTCTGCCCCTCCCCTGCGCACATACATGCTCTTTCTCTCCTTCGAAATACATAAGCTTCAAAAAAATATATATATACAGCTGAACATCTAGTGAGGATCAGTGTTCTGAACATGATTATACAGCCAAGCTACTTGATTTATTACCTTCTCCAGCATTTGAACAGGTGTTCAATTATTAAAACTTTAGAAGAGTAAAAATAATTGATCGGTATTAAAATAAGAATGCATTACCTCAGAATCAAAATCCATCAATAAAACAATTTTATCCTTGATAGAACTGAAAAGATTATGCTTGTGGATCAATTGGAAAACATCCTTATGTCTTAATGTTAAGTATATTTCCAGAGCATTGCCATAATTTTTGTCATAGGTGTACCTGGTAATACAAAATTTTTTACATTAATGTTCATCAACACTTCAATTAAACACACACATACACATATACAAATCATGTTTTGCAATACGAAAAACTGAAAAATTTGTTTAAATAGAAAAGTCCACTTTATTTGGAAGACTATTCTTTGGGATTTAACTATATGTGACCAGTAAGAACTTCTTTTTCAGAACCTTGCTTCCCATTTCGCCAAAGCTCAGGGAATTTACAACGGTCAAGTACTAAACATATTCTTTTATAGAAATTTTCAAAAATTTTTCGTAAAAGTCCATATACCAGGCAAAGAAAGTATGATCCAAAACAAAGGGAATTCTTATTCCAGTAATAAAAAAATTCAGTTCCAATTTTTTAAAGCAGTGTTCAGCTGACAAATGGATTCTATCCCAAAAGCTTTTCTGTAAGGGGAGCATTTAGAACTGACACGTGTTTTTTTTATTGAAACACTGTTTTTCACATTAATTCTGAAGCCAGCTCCTTAAAACCAACTGAACCTAAATTGTCCATTATTCGTTAAAAATTATTATGGGGTTCCTGGGTGGCTCAGTCAGTTAAGCATCCAGCCTTGGCTCAGGTTATGATCTCGTGGCCGGTTAGTTCGAGCCCCGCATCAGGCTCTGTGCTGACGGCTCAAAGCCTGGAGCCTGCTTCGGATTCTGTGTCTCCCAATCTCTATGCCCCTCCCCTGCTCACACTTTGTCTCTCTCTCAAAAATAAATAAACATAAAAAAAAATTTTTTTTAACAATTATTATTTTAAAAATATTTAACATTTATTCATTTTTGAGAGACAAAGACAGAGCGTGCATGGGGGAGGGGCAAAGAGACAGGGAGACACAGAGTCTGAAGCAGGCTCCAGGCTCTGAGCTGTCAGCACAGAGCACGACGCGGGGCTCAGACTCACAGACTGCAAGATCATGACATGGGCTGAAGTTGGACACTTTGACTGAGCCACCGAGGCGCCCCTGAACTCTAAGCCATTTTGGTGCACTTTCTCCGTCTTGGCAAAAGACACAAGAAGATGGGGGAGGGGTGGCCTGAGGTGGTAGGGATGCTCAGGAGAGGCTGACACAGGAACAGGGTTCCTGAGGTGACCCACGGTATGCTTCTCTTTTCACTAGACCAGACCTGCCCCAAGGCAGGACTGTGTCTTACCTATCCTCGTGTCCCAGGCATACAGAAGCCCAGCTCACCTGAAGTGCCCAACAAATATGAAAAATATTAACCAAGCTTCCATTTTCTAGGCTCTGACTCAGTGCCAGGCACTGTGCTTAATTAGTTCTTAATTATGACTTCTCCTTCAAGCTTTTAAATCATCCCATTAGGAATGTATCCATCTTACAGAGAAGGAGGCTGACGTTTGAGAGATTAACTGACACGCAGATCCAAGAGTGACAGAATCCAGAGCCTGCCTGGGAAACCGATTTTCTTCTGGAATCTAAGACCTGGCATTCTTCCCTTCCTGAACCACTGCCTCTGCGTGGAGCTGCTGACGAGGGTCCCCTCTCCTCAGGGAAACAGACTGCATTACATTTGTACAGTTTCACATGTTTTCCTCACCTGCTAGCTGTGCACCGGAGGTTTATGAAAGGACTTTACTAAGACCGAATGTAGGAAAATGGTACAAAAGGCTCCCTCTTCTGCGTCCTCCCCATCCAGAGTGCGCTAGATCTAAAATATGAAAAACTCCTCATGTGGACTGAATTGGAAAAAGCAGCACTAAATTGTACTCACAGTTCTGCCAGGGTTTTGAGTAGGGTCCTATTCTGACTATCTTTCTTCAGGTGATCCCGAACTGCTTGAACAATTACTGAATTATTGTACAGATCTCCAGGCCATTCTCGGATCAGAGTGGCAAAACCCTAATCAAGGGGGAGAAAACAGAAGAACACTCTATATACACAGAGTAACAATCCAAAAGGTTTAAACGATGCCTAAAAGTATTCATGTAAACAGACGGAATAATTTTATGATCAAAACTCTGGTCCAGGGGCACCTGCATGGCTCAGTCGGTTGAGTGTCCAACTCTTGATTTTGGTTCAGGTCACGATCCCAGGGTCGTGGGACTGAGCCCTGCATCAGGCTCTGCACCGAGTCTGGAACTTGCTTAAGATTCCCTTTCTCCCTCTCCCTCTCTCTGCCCCTCTCCCCTACTCACATGCTCTCTCCCTAAAATAAAACAGACAAACAAACAAGCAAAACTTTGGTTCATGAACATATCACCAATTCTCAGGCTCTGGGTTTGGGGGCAGTGAGGGAGGCAGACAATTACTGCCCACTAATCTCCACTTACCGTTTCTGGAAGAGGTAGTGCCATCCAGTTCCGCGCAAGTAAGGCAGCCCCCCAGGTGTCCAATAACGTGATGCCGCACACACGGAGCTTAGGTTTGCTTTGCTCTAACCTCACTCTGGACAAACTGTAACGCTAGATGACATTCTCAACATCTTGAAGATGCTGCCCCAGTTGGCTACTTTCCTCCCTGCCTTCTGTGCCCGCTGTGTCTGGCCTCGTGTGCACTGGTCACACAGGTGTCCTGTGCAGCTGGCAGTGCCACACACGGTGGCTTGTTCCCACAGCAGAGTCACCGGCGCCCCACCATCAGCAAGACACCATCTTTGTCCTCTTTCCATCTTGCCCCTAAACCTAGTTCTGTGTAGGGGATTTGGGACTTTGGCTCAAGTCCTAGCCCCTAGCTGGATCTCACATTTTGTGGTTCTCGTAGAAAACCCCAGATCTTCTGATTGGATCCTGTTTCCCTCCTACGTTTGGTTATTGGCCAGTAGGATCCTGGGCATTCTCTGCCCTCCCATTCCTGACTTCAGTGCTCAGGTTTTGTAACTCAAAAGTATGGCAGAGCAGTTTGCTTACTGATCCTTGACAGCTTGTAGAGAAAAACCTTAGATGTATTCAAGACAGCAAAGGGAAGTAAAAATCTTCATGTTATTGAAAAAGATATAATTAATATTAAGTATCTCAACTAATCCTTTAATAAACTACTATGAATTTAGTTAAGTGACATTCATTCATTTTAATGTTTGTTTATTTTTGAGAGAGAGAAAGAGAGAGCACGAGCGAGGGAGGGGCAAAGAGAGAGGGAGAGAGAAAATCCCAGGCAGGCTTTGCGTGGTCAGCACAGAGCCCGATGTGGGGCTCGATCTCACGAACTGTGAGATCATAACCTGAACCGCAATCAAGAGTTGGACGATTAGCCTACTGGGCCTCCCAGGAGCCCCACTTAAGTGAGATGTAGAAATGAAAATAGTGTGGTGGAATTTGCTTCTGTAAAGTACCAAGATTTGCTACAAAGAAAATCCCGAAGAATCAAGATCACAGTCTCCATGAAAGTCCTACCTAACTAACCCGGGAAGGATGGCAAGAGACCAAAACAATAGGCAACACGTTTTCCATTCAAACTGCAACCTTGGCACATAAAAGCGCGATTGCTGTTTGACTTGAGAGGTTTGGGGAGAGGTGTACTTAAGTAAAGATGTTACATCAGATAAAATCATTAAATCAGAATATTAAAATGTTCTTCGAGCCAAAATGATACTTTGGATCAAGTTTCTGTTTTAAGACCGCATAATTTGTAAAATAAAAAAAAAAAAAATCTGAAAAGATTCCCACCCAAACACTGGTGGCTCTCAGTAGCCCTGAGACCAGGAATAATACTGTTTGGGAAGGGCTTGGCTCCATTTTCTCTTCTCCCCTTTCATGTGACAGTCTTGCAGCACT
Source organism: Panthera onca (assembly GCF_046562875.1). Classification (NCBI taxonomy): domain Eukaryota; kingdom Metazoa; phylum Chordata; class Mammalia; order Carnivora; family Felidae; genus Panthera; species Panthera onca. The sequence continues at coordinate 75,160,824 of NC_138340.1, read as the reverse complement.
GACAGCTTCTCACACAAAATAAGACAAAATGACCGGTCACACTGTGTGACAAAAACATGATGACTCCTAAATAAACTGAAATAAACACTTATCACATTTCACATTAGGCTTTTCTCTGCTTACCTGGCTCCGTGCACCCTCGAACAGATGTGCTAAGAAATACTGATGCAATCAACCCTGTGGCCTTTACGATTAATCAGAGGACACGGTTATCAGGGGGCTGTTCTGATCGAGTGGGGAGAGTGAGAGAGCACCTCAGTGCCCATCAGAGTTAAGTACGAGGTTATACAGTGTTCATTAAATGAAATGCCAGAGCAGTTGTCCTACTTTTAATAAGCTTATACATTTGTCATCAGTATTATGAAACAAAGTTTAACTCACTATGGAGCTCTAGTGGCACAATTGGCTAGCCCATGGTACTCATAAAATAATTCTGCTATGGGGCGCCTGGGTGGCTTAGTCCGTTAAGCATCCAACTGCAGCTCATGTCATGATCTCATTGTGTCTGGGTTCGAGCCCCGCGTCGGGCTCTGTGCTGACAGCACAGAGCTCGGAGCCTGCTTCGGCTTCCATGTGTCTGTCTCTCTCTCTCTCTCTCTCTCTCTCTCTCTCTCTCTCTGCCCCTCCCCCGCTCATGCTGTCTCTCTCTCAAAAATGAATAAATGTTTAAAAAAATTTTTTAAAAATAATAAAATAATTCTGCTAGGTTGTACCCCATAGAAACAAGCCATGAAGCATCACTACCTCCAAGTAAATACAGCCACTTCATATCTTCATTTAGGAAGAAAATTGAGAAGTCAATATTCCAGAGAGGTAGACAGCTGTTTTTTGTTTTCAATCTGATCTTTACTGCTGTTTAGTGACACAAAATTTTCATCCACATAACACATGATCAAAAGTGTTGTTACAGAACACTGTTCCCTGGTCAATTCTGTGACAATTTAATTCAAAATTAAACATGAAATTAAGATTGAGGGAAGGTAGACAATTTATAAGAGCTTATGACAGTGACAATAAATTATGTAGACCCTTCTTAACAGGGCTGACCAGGCAGACACCCTGATTATTCAGGAAAAAATACCCACGAAATCTAAGCTTAAGTCATGCTTGTTTCTTTTTGTCTCAGTCAATAGGCTTCCAGACATGAATCAATAGGATAGGTTTAAGGATACAGAATTTAAGACCATTTCTTGAAAAAGAGTTGAATCATGTGAAAGAATTGTAACACAATCATAAAAATAATAAAATTGTGGTTTCCATGGTTAAATTACATTATTTTAAAAAAAGGGTAGGTATACTAAGCTTCAGTATTTCTCAATAAAATTCATATTTTTCTCCATCATTTTTATAGGACACTCATAATTCTCTTTTGGGAAGATGTACAAAGATGGAATATTTATGACAGCCACTCTCTCTACTCAGAACATACTGGAAAGAAACAGAAGTCCATTACAAGTCCTTATTCACTGAAGAAATCTTTTCCAATAACTATGGCCAATAATGGTCTATAATGGTCTCTCATTAGATCTCGTATAGAACATATCGCTCTGCCCTGTGTCACTTACAGTCCAGTTGCTTAAAGCTTACCGAGGTGGTCTCCACCCTCAGCCTGTAAATCTACTGAAGATAGGACTGTGTTTTTTAAATTTCTCTTGGATCCAACCGAGTACTCAGCGCAGTTCTAGGCCATGGAAGGTTCTATATAAAGCTCTGTTGAACTGAACGGAATGGGAAATGAATAGGAACCATGCCTCTAGCCTATATCAGCTGGCACCCAACATAAATGACAGAAACTATTACCATAAACTCTTCTAGGAGACCTACATCTACAGATCTAGAAAGGAGTAGATCCATGCTGTAAAAGCAAGGGAACAATACAGATCGCATGTGCCTCAGGCTGCTTGAATCTTTCATATCCAGGAACACCTGGGGGAAAGTAACTGACCACATACCTGTGTTATCCGCATACGGGATCACTGTTTTTTAAATTTTTTTTTTTAACGTTTTATTTATTTTTGAGACAGAGAGAGACAGAGCATGAACGGGGGAGGGGCAGAGAGAGAGGGAGACACAGAATCTGAAACAGGCTCCAGGCTCTGAGCGGTCAGCCCAGAGCCCGACGCGGGGCTCGAACTCATGGACCGCAAGATCGTGACCTGAGCTGAAGTCGGCCGCTTAACCGACTGAGCCACCCAGGAGCCCCCGGGATCACTATTTTAAGGGGCCCTGTAGACCTTAAGATCTAAAATTCACGTCAGAGTTAAAACGTAGTAGTGTTTGCCATGGGACCTTCCTTAAATTCAATCTGTTATTGGTAAAAAAGGATCCTAACAAGGCACTCAGAAGCCAGGCACTCCAGTCTGCTCACCTCCTCCATGTATGAACCTTTTTGGAAGCCACCTCAAGTTCTGGTGCACATAAAGTCCTCCTTATCTTTTAAAACATAACACCAAGATACAAGATGGCAGGGACAGCTGGTAGCATACTACGAGGCACCAAAAAATGAACACCTATCACTGGGTTAGGCTCTTGGAACTTTACGACGAGCTGCAGACGGTGCCTTTCCCTGCCATCAATAAGCAAACAGATCTTTTCCAATCTCCTTCCCCATTCCTGCACACCGCGCCTGCCCCCCGCCCCCCCTCCCGGTTTCTCTTCATTCTGCCTTTGGCAAACTTAGTTCTGAGACTCCAGCATCAATGGGTGGCTGCTCTTCTGTGTACAAAATCACCAAACAGTACTTAGTCCTTTTTCTTTAGCCCTTTCAAAGAGCCAAAGGAATTAGCTGTAGGAAATTATAAAGGAACAGAAGAACTGGTCACAATGTATGCAGACTAGAGATTTTCACGGTCTATGCAGACACGCAGACACGAGTGGGCATCAGGGTCTCACCTCGGCTTTATCTATCACACACGACCCGCAAATCTGCTCCCTTTCAACCCCCTGCTCCCCTGTATTACTTTTCTAGATTTCTTACCACTTTCCCATTGAGAGAAAGTAACTATGACCGTGTCAGAATGGCCGTACCTCATAATCACTTTCCAAAAATTCATGTAAGATCATTTCATAGATGAGTGGTTTCAGAACTGGGTCTCCCCTTGGCAAGTAAGGACTAATAGCCTAAGGAAGGAAAAGGAAAAAAATCTTTTCAGAAGGGACAAAACGAAACCATACTCCAATTACGTAGAAAATGTAAACGTACAGAGATCTTTTGCCACCTATCATAGGGTTATGTTGATAAAACCATCATAAATTGAGAATATTTTAAGTCAGAAATGCTTTTAAAGTACCCCCCTACCGAACATCACAGCTTAGCCGAGCGTACCTTAGATGTGCTTACATCACTTACATTAGCCGACAGTTGGGCAAAATCCTCTAAAAATAAAAGCACACGGCCTGCTTTTATTAGAAAGCATTGAATATCTCTTAGTTTACCGAGTATTGTACTGAAAATGAAGAACAGAATGGCTGTGTGGGTAGAGAATGGTTGTGAGCGTATGGGCTGCTGACCCAGGTGATGGTGCAGTGGACCTCATCGGGAGTTCCCCTCGGCTGCCCTGCCTGGCAGTGCGACAGAGGCTTGTCCCATGTATCACAAGCCCAAGACAAAATCCGAATCCAAAGTACAGTTTCTACTGTGTGTCACTTTTGCACCAATGTAAAGTTGAAAAACCAGAAGTTAAACTACTGTAAGTAGGAGACCATCTGTGTATTTTTACTTTTAAAAATGTAAGGCAACAGATGGGGTGCCTGGGTGGCTCAGTTGGTTAAGCATCTAACTTCAGCTCAGGTCAGGATCTCATGGTTCCTGAGTTTGAGCCTCGCATCAGGCTCTGTGCTGATGGCTCAGAGACTGGAGCCTGCTTTGGATTCTGTTTCCCTATCTCTCTGCCCTGTTCTCATTCTGTGTGTGTGTGTGTGTGTGTGTCTCTCTCTCTCTCAAAGGTAAACAATCATAAAAAAAAGGTTTTTTTAAATGTATGGCAACAGAGTACTTTGGAAAATTATTATGAAAAAAAATTCAAATAAATTCTATCTTACAACACATTACAATATATATTCAAAAGTATCTATGACATGTACATATGTATGAATGATGAATAAAAAACTGCCTCAGGTTAAACTTTCTCTCGCTCTTCTTCCTGATACTTCTAAATAATAGGAGGAAGAATGTCGCAGAAATAAAAGCTTTACCTTAAGTAATCAAGGAGTTACAGGTCACCTATCCCTATTTTTTTCCTTAAAATGGAATCTATCACTCTTTAAAAACTTATAATCATCATTTGAAATTAAGGGAAAATAACACACCTTGCGTTCTTTAGCCATTTGAGTGCTGTGTTGAGTGCTGAATTTCCAAACACTGTTAAATGACCCTGCAGTGCACTATGTACTCATCACCATATTCTGTCCTGGGGACACAGACCTAGAGTCACCATCCCAAGGGGCTCAAAGCCTCAGAGGGATGGCATGCACACATCTAAACAGCCAACTGCAAGCCTGTGTGCTAAGTGTTCTAAGAAAGGGGTTCACAAGGTGCTGGGTGAGCAGGGGTGGAGCCTATATACTGAAGCAGATGCAATGGACACCAGGAGTCCATCAGGAAAAGAAAGATGGGGAAGGGCAGAGGGAATAGCGTGGAGCCATGGATGTGCACTGTGTTCAGGGAGACCAGAGGGGCTCAGAGACGTGGGACACGGGTCACAGAAGTGAGCTAAATCTGGAGAGAAAGGGGAAGTGAGGCAATGAAAGCAATTTGGATTTTATACTTCAAGCAGAAGGGCAGGGAGAAGAACGGATTTAATTTTTAAACCGCTAGCCCTGGGTAGGGCTGTTCGTCCGTCTGTCAGAAGGCCCCTGCAACGGCACAGACGAGAGTCAAGGCAGCAGCAGTGGAGGGGAAGAGAGGTGCTGACAAGGTAAGACAGAGCCACAGATTAAACAGAATCGGGAGGCAGCTCAGATGTTCTCATCAGGGCAGCGGCTGTGAGCCGTAAAGCATGGAGGGATGGGTGTATCGTGAAGTCACAGATACAGACTGAGAGAGGGAGGACCAAATTTGGGAAAGCAACGCATTCATGTTCATCTGAGTGATTGTTATCAACAGTTCATGAAAGTAAAAATGGCCATCACGCGTTTCCAGGACAGACACTGAATTTAAAAGAGAGGTTTGGGTTATGGAGCCATCAACGTACACATGGCCACAGGACTGGATAAGATCCTCCAGGAGCAGCCCAGTGAACAAGACAAGAAGTGTCCCTGGGGGAAGAAGAACAACATGTGGGCAAAAGTGCAGATGTCACAGGACAGGCAGCCTGAGCAACTGGGAATTTTTTTTTTTAAGTTTTTAAAAAATTTTTTGAGAGAGAGAGCACTAGTGGAGGAGAGGGACAGAGGAGGAGGAGAAGGAGGAGAGAAAGAAGGGGGGGGAGGGTGGGAGGGAGAGAGGGAGAGAGACTCTCAAGCAGATTCCACACTCAGTGTTCAGTGTGGAGCCTGACACAGGGCATGATCCCACAACCCTGGGATCATGACCTGAGATGAATTCAAGAGTTGGCTGAGCCACCCAGGTACCCTATAACTAGAAATTTTTAAGAACATATTCATAACTCTAAGAGAAGGTTCACAAATATTGGGGAAAAAAATAAATGTTTTAAACAAACATAACAATATTATTTAATCTGGATGTTGTGCAATAAATTGAAAGGTAAATCGTTTCCTTCAAAGGAAACAATCAACAAAACTAAAAGGTAATCTTCAGAATGGGAGAAGATATTTGCAAATGACCTATCAGATAAAGGGTTAGCATCTAAAATATATAAAGAACTTATAAAACTGAACATCCAAAAAACCAATAATCTAGTTAAAAAATGGGCAGAAGACATGAACATTTTTCCAAAGAAGACATACAAATGGCTAACAGACAAATGAGAAGATGCTCGACATCACTAATCATCAAGGGAATACAAATCAAAACTACGATGAGGTTATCAACTCACACCTGTCAAATGGCTAAAATTAACAACTCCAGCAACAACAGATGTTGGCGAGGATGCAGAGAAAAGGGAAGCCTCTTACACTGTTGGTGGGAATACAAACTGGTGCAGCCACTCCGGAAGAGAGTACGGAGGCTCCTCAAAAAGTTAAAAATAGAAGTACCCTACCTGCGATCCAACAACTGTACTAGTAGGTATTTATCCAAAGGATACAAAATTACTGATTTGAAGGGATACACGGACAGCAATGATAGCAGCAATATCAACCACAGCCAAATTATGGAAAGAGCCCAAATGTCCATCGGCTGATAAATGGATAAAGAAGGTGGAATATTACTCAACCATAAAAAAGAATGAAATCTTGCCATCTGCAATGACATGGATGGAGCTAGAATGTATTATGCTAAACAAAATAAGTCCGAGAAAGACCAATACCATATGATGTCATTCATATGTGGAATTTAAGAAATAAAACAGATGTGAACGTAGGGGAAGGGGTAAAAAAAAAGAGAAGCGAACTATAAGACACTCTTAACTACAGAGAATAGACTGAGGGTTGCTGGAGGGAGTGGGTGTGGGATGGATTAAATGGGTGACGGGCATTCAGGAGGGCACTTATCACATCAACAAGCGTGAGGGGCACTGGGTGTTGTATGTAAGTGCTAATCACTAAATTTTACACCCGAAACTAATATTACACTGTATATTAACTAACTGGAAATTAATAAGAACTTGGAAAAGAAAAAAAGAAGGTAAAGACATGAAATACTGAATTACGTGTTATAGTTACATGGTCAAACTTTTCATCTGTCTTCCAACAAATAAAATATTATTTGAAAAGTACATTAATTCTTCAGTGCATTTGAAAAACGACTCATGTTTTTATAATCTGCAGGATGAGACTATACCTGCTTTCCGTATTCATTAGAAAGGACATTAAACACTTCATCTAAACACAGAGAGAATTGGAATGATGTAAGAAGGTATAACACATAGGTATATGTTTTATACACATGAAATATAAACCAGATTTATGTTCTGATGTTTCTTCCTAGCTGAGGTAACACTCACTTCCCAGGAAGAAACTGATTACTATGGTCTTCATTTTATTTCCATCTCAATATTAATATCCTACATACAAAAATTAAGAGTTAAAAATAAGGCTAGCTTACCTTAAGCTGTCCAATTTCTTTAAATTTATAAACTTCATATTCCCAGAGTGCTGCATTTTTCCCAAGAATTTTCTGGCATTTGCTGGCAGTCAAAACATCCCAGGGAGAAAGGAAAAAGAGAAAAAGAAAAAAAGAAAAAAAAAAAGAATAAGTAATACATTTCCTCTATTGGTTTAGATAAATCTCTCATCCCAGAGTTGTGACAAATTTCTATCTCAAGTGCCAATGAACATAAAGGTATTACTAGACAACCACTTGCCTGCATATACAAGGTTGACGGAAATCATGAAAATGGATATGAAATACTTAGAAATAAAGAGGAGTCCCTTTCAGAAGACTACGATTAGGAGTTGTAGGAGTTTTCCCAATGATTATCCCGTTCTGGGTTTCCTACTAAGCCAGATGAGCACTGCTGGTTTGGGAACCAGCAGGTTTGGGGCCTTGAAGAAATGTCACCATACCCAAAAGTACCAATTTAAACCACTTCTTGAATGGCTTGAAATAACAGACTACAAAATCAGACTTCAGAAAATTGGAAGGCTATCATTGTATATCATCTGGAGAAATATTTATATACGAATAAAAACTTAATTTATGCTGCAAAAAAACCACGTTTTCCTAAATCTCAGAAAATAATAGGTAGGCCTCAAGGCTAGGTGTCCAAGCTGCTGTGCAGTCCCGCAGGCGAGCACCCTGAAGCTCCAGGGGAGCCACACCCACACACACCCACACAATCACTATACAACATTTGTGTTCTTGCAAACCTGAAGCCTGAAATCTGGTCAGTTCTGTTTAATTGCCACCCTCTTGTTGGGAGACCCCTCTCCTTGAATTATAGGCAGTGGTACTGAATGCCTTCTCAAGGATGTCTGTAGAGTGAACAGCCCCGGAAACGAGAGACACAGATAGTGTTTCCCTCCAGAACCGAGGGCAGGTTGGTGATGATAAAAATACCGTGTTCCTCTGAAGCTAAGGGCAGGCAGGATTACTGCTCATTATGAAAGAATCAGATGCCCTAAGCTCAGGGTCCCTCTCCTGTAACACGACCGATGGCCTGCGCAGTGCCACCCGGCGGCCTTCCGTAGGAACTGGGGCTGTGGGATGTGGCACAAATGTGGACACTCCGGCTACGGCTACTGCTGAGGCAGGCCTGCGTCTCCGACCCACGAGTCATGTCTTCTGCCAGCAGCCGTGAAACCGATGTGCTAACTTGTTAGCTTATAAAAAGGGTAAACTCTCACACGCTTCATGCTTTTCACATCCTTCTCATTAAATCCCTTGTTTGGTGAAAATGAGACAGTAGGTGGGTAAGTAACAAAGCCAGGCTGCAGTTAAGGCCGCTAATACTCAAAAATTACCCCTGCAAGAAAGATCTAAAAAAAATGCCAACCTCAGAGAACGGCTTATTTTACTGTAAACGTTTCTTTCTTCTACTTATACTAACAAATAATTGTAAAGATATCATTATTACCGTGCTGCTATGTCATACTCTCCTTTCTCCACCAGGTGGTTTATATATGCCAAGCCAATGTCCTAGGGAAAATGAAATGAAGGAATTCCATAATTAACTGGAAAAACTGGGAAGGTGAGCCTCAGTTCCTGAGCAGGCCATGACCTTAGGGTCCTGCTGGCACACTACTGCTTAGAATCTGTTTTATACACCTTAGTGTGCCGTACGTAATTATGCTCATTTCCTTCCATGTTTAAATGCATCTGTGTTTCTATTTTCACCAGGTGCCCCTAGGTGATTTTTATTGTGGGGGGAAAAGTATACGAGATGTAAATAAACACGGAAATCAATTTTTTTTTATAAATTTTTTTTTTAACGTTTATTTATTTTTGAGACAGAGAGAGACAGAGCATGAACGGGGGAGGGTCAGAGAGAGGGAGACAGAATCTGAAACAGGCTCCAGGCTCTGAGCTGTCAGCACAGAGTCCGACGCGGGGCTCGAACTCATGGACCATGAGATCATGACCTGAGCCAAAGTCGGCCTCTCGACCGACTGAGCCACCCAGGCGCCCCAACATGGAAATCAATTTTAATAAAAGGGATGCCTGGGTGGCTCAGTCGGTCAAGCGTCCAACCTCAGCTCAGGTCATGCTCTCACAGTTTGTGAGTTCGAGCCCCGTGTCAGGCTCTGTGCAGACAGCTGGGGGCCTGGAGCCTGCTGCAGATTCTGTGTCCCACCCTCTCTCTGCCCCTCCCCCACCTGTACTCTCTCTCTCAAAAATAAACATAAAAAAAAAAAAGACCACTAGGTTTCCAGTTTTCATCTGTGAACAATGGTCCTGCATTGGCTGATCTCTAAAGACCCTTCACACTCTTTCCATCTGCACATTCACTGTCACAATTAGCAAAGAAATGGGCTTTCAGTCACCGTATTTTTCCATAGTCCAAAATGCACTGAAAATTGTATCCGAGGTCCTAGATTCGTCTCCATGACACATATGACTCTTATTATGGAGACACTGAGGCAATCTGGCATTATGAAACTACTCTGGATACATTTTGGGATAATGCAAAGAAAACTTACCCCGCACACAATGGGAAAGTTTTGTATTTAAAGTGTATGTCACAAATCCAGTTTCCAAATTACCCAAAACAGCCTCCTAGCAGGTAGTCAAGCCTCTTGGTTACAAGCAGACACTGATTCAATAAAATGAAATATTTTGACCTTGCAGATTGGAAGGTCTGAAATAAAGTCTCTAAAAGGTAGGAAAAAACCTGTTCTTTTCAAATTACTTTCAGTCTCATTATAACTTATCAAAAGGTAAAGTTATGTTTCAAATAATAAAATTACACACTTACTAGAATCTTATGTCTTTTAATGTTCTTCTGGCTGATTTCAGCTGCCATCAAAGCTTCCTACATTTACAAAAGCACGATAAAGGGAGCAGAAAAGAAGGGAGGGAAAATGGAAGAGAGTGGGAAAGAAGATATTGAAGTTATAAACACTATATTTATTATGTTTTAAAGTTCTAGACTACATAAATAAAGCCCCATTTTCCCATGGCTTTTGCTTCAAGCATGGGCATTTTTAATGTTATGGTTGAATGAACCTCACTGCATTCAAACTCCAACAGAAGCAGTCAACCAAAATGAAGACTTCTCTTATTTCCATTTGAATGCATTTCCACATTAGGATATTGGAATCACATTTCAGACACAAATCAAAATACAGCAACATCTCCGGGGTTCAAACAAACAAAAAAATTCATCTGTCATTCTAAATCTGCATGACGTACGGTGACAAAGGGGCACTTTTCCTTTGTGGGATACAAAAAAACTTGATGCACACAGTTAAGTGTATCTGCAATTAAGATTTCGAAAAACCCTACTTTTATCTTGGAAAGTTCAAAATTATGACTTTAACACAAATGTCTAAAACATAAAGTTATTTAAGGAACTGCTGGATCTGAAGCAATATGGTAATCACTGAGGTATGAACTCTGTAGCAATGCCGGGACTCAAGCTAGTTTATAAATGAAAACCAGTTTCCCCCCAAATCCTTTCAGGCGGTTACAAACTTAAAGCAGTAAATGAGTAGATTATTTCGCGTCTGTTTGTTTTCAGCTTATTAGTATGTAAGCCCATCCAGAGAGTTTCTCTAAGCCAACCGTAATAATACCTTTACAGCTTTTAAAGTTAAAAGGTTTTCTTTTTGTTAAAAAAAAAAAAAAAAGTCATCATGGGACATTTTTCTACTCAAATTAGTCTGAATCCAGACTCGGTGAGGTGGACATCATCATCATCTCTGAACAAGTAGTTCAAACAATTCCAAGTGAGTATTGATTTGATAGCTTAATCTTATGTACGAAATTAGCACAAATGAATGGTGTCACTAACATACAGAAGAGACAATTCTGAAACACTAGCTCGATTTTATTTTCCTTGAAAAACCATAGGAGAAACACTTGAATAGGCTGCATCTAATGTGCCTCGCTCCCTCCACCACACCTCTTCCTCCACTGAACAACGAAACCAGTTAACCTCCTTGTAATCCTTTCTCCCCTCATTTCTGAAAAGAGTACTGGAAAGTTATCAGCCTCCTACCTATTTTAACTTAGGGCGTTCTAATTCACCGACATGAAAGATTTATTACACAAACCTTTTATCCTCTGTTACAGATGCCACCATACTTTCAGGAAAGTAAAATCAAAACTACCTCATATTTCTTCTTTTCAAGGAGCCAGTCAATGTGGTCATCTTGGTCCCGTTCCTTGGCTACGACAATGTCTCTTGGACTCACGATATAAAAGAGTGACTCCCCTTCAGAGTACTCTGTAGGTGAGGCAAGAAAGGAACAGCGTGGGTGGCTTGGCATTAGATGCTTCAGCAGCAGTTTCAAGGGACTCAGGTTATACAATTCCAGAGGAAACAGAAAACTTGGCTACCTTTGGGCAAGTCTGTTTGGCTCTGTCTGAAGGCAAACAATTATTTAAAAGAAAAAAAAAGGGAGGGAAGGAAGGAATATCAAAAAACTTTGAAAAAATAAGGTAGTTTATAATTCTATGTTTAACACATTAACATTGTGACCTCGGCTGAAAGATGGTGATCAAAATGCTCTGTGTCACCTGTGTGTTAGAATTCATCTTCTGTATATAAACTTAATTTATGGCCATTTACAGCACTGTTCTATTTTTACAGAACAATTACACCCCACAGTTGGCAATAAATGTTTCCTCCTCATCAAGGTCAAGGCCACCTAAAGCATAAATGACAGATGCCCCAGGCCCCGGGGTCATCATCTATCATTTCAGCACATTGTGCACAACGCCAGTCGTGAGGGTTTCCTGCAGAATTCAATTACACAACCTGTTTGGAAGGGTTGCTAAGTGTGCAGTAGAGTTTGCTCTGAGCAAAATGCCTTGACTGGACACTTCCAGTTGTGAATCACATTTGCTTTTTGCCAAGTCCAGAATATACTCTTAATTTCTCAACTGATTAGGGGCTCCGTATAAGAAAGCTCAAACGGGGGGGCACCTGGGTGGCTCAGTCAGTAAAGCGTCCAACTTCGGCTCAGGTCATGATCTCATGGTTCATGGGCTGGAGCCCCATGTTGGGCTCTGTGCTGACAGCTTGGAGCCTGGAGCCTGCTTCCAATTCTGTCTCCCTCTCTCTCTGCCCCTCCCTCACTTGTGCCCTCTCTCTCTCAAAAATAAACATTAAAAAAATAAAAATAAAATGAAAAAAAAAAAAGCAAGCAAGCTCAAACCGTATAGAGTATTTCTTTCTTTCCTTTGGCCAAAATGAGAACCAAAAATATTCTGGAAACAAACACAAACAAAAACAAAAACATCCATTGCTTTTGAAGCAGGAACTTTCGAAAAGAAAGCTTAGGCTATTCTACTTTCATCACTGTATTTTTGGATGATGTGATGACACTCTAGCACAGATGGCCTGGCAATGACCAAATAACAGCCATTCATCCTTGACTTCTGAGTAGTGACCAGCGTATTCGTTCACCCGCTCAACAAATTCTCGGCGAACCCCAAGTCCCTGCCGGGCACTCTCCCAGGCGACAGGCATTTTGGTTACTAACAGGAAGACGACTGTCTGCCATCCCAGAGCACGCTTTCCAGACGTACACAGTTGGGAGTCATCTGGCAACCATGGAACCATGCTGCCTGATGTCCCCGTGGGTGTCACACTCCACAGGGCAAGAGATACAACATAAGAACCAAGCCCATGGAGCCCCCTCACCTTGGTCTCCCCCTCCCTTCTGTGGGAGCTCAAGCAAGCTCTGAGCCTTGTGCCCTCATCCTCAACACAACAGGCCTGCCCAGATATTCTCTAAGACCCTTCCAGCACCTCAATTTAAATTCCTGGTTGTGCTAACAGCGTGAAAGGGGAAAAAACCCACAAGCGCAAGAAACAACATGAGCCAGAGCCTTGAGCTCTCACCTAGATGATAATCTCTGCACTCATTCTCCTGAAAGCCTCTCACGGTGAGAGCGTCCGAAGAGATCTCCTCACAGGTTTCAGGAAGTGGCTGGATGATATCCAGTCGAGGCCTGGCACGGTATTCTCTCTCCTGGGTGGGGACGGGGGAGGGAAGGGAGGGAAAAGGCATGTTTTCATTATGTTTCTAGAAACTGTACAAATGCATTCCAGTCAGTCCTAGTTAAATGCCTTGGTTTCATAATTTGGACAGATGTAGGCCCTTCTAACCACCTGCGTGACAGCCTTGACACACCATGTTATCTTCTGACCTTTCTGTGAGACCAAGGGGACAGGTGCTACTGAGTCCTTTGGCGGTCCCCACTGCGGCCCGTCCAGCTCCAAGGGCATGGCCACCGCACACTTCCACAACCGGCTTCGGCTCTTCCTCACGAATGTGGGGAAGCATAAAAATAACGCGACAAACTGCCAAGCCACTGCCACCACTGGTACACTCACTGGTGACGCTGAGAAGCCAGGGACCGAGAGCCACGTCTAAGGCAGAATGCGCTCAGACGAAGAGGGCAATGGTGGCCATGTGCGCCGCCCAATGCGACAGACAAGAGTCACTCGTGGCTACCGCGACCGAGAAACAGCTTTTATTTCATTTTAATTAATTAAAATGTAGATAGCCACATACGGTGAGTGACCATAGTTTTGAACAGTGCACCTCTAGGTCAGGAGAGAAGGGGGAGAGAGGGTTTTCTAGGGCCTGTGGCAGTGCCACTAACCTAGAAGGCAATGAGACACACATTGTTCTCACAGAGCTCATAAGTTACCCCTTAAATTACCTAAGTGAGTATTACTGCTCCAGATATCACAGATGAAGGAACGGGGGATGTCGTTGTAGGAAAGAAAAGTCATGTAATGGGGAGACTGCAATCTGTGGCAAAACTGGGACTTAGGGTAAACCTTGGACTTGAAGTCAAGTTTGTTTTACTTTGAAAGTTTGTGCTTTTTGAGCATTTGGCACACAGGCATAAAAATACGCTTGCCGGTTTTCCGAAGCCTCAAGACCCGCAGCCGTAGGACACTGGCGCAGAAAACCCAGAGGCGGGACCGCGTGGGAGATGTCCCCCAACTCCCCACGTCCCCCAAGAACCGCAGTGAGCCTGCAAGAGTTCTTTGATCCGTTTTGTCAGGTTAACTGAGAGGCAATGACATTAGCTTTGCATCTCATACGTTTAAAAACATGCCAAAAATAAAACAACAATTATGAAAGATCGACTTGTAGAGGGCAAAAACAAGGGAGTATACAGCAGAATTTTTCACATCTGTGGAAAAATGAGAACCGTCTCAATTTTGAAACAATGGGAAAAAGTGGAAAGGTTGTAATATTTAAAAAATGAACTGCTGTAACAAGGGCAAAAACAAAATCCAAATTAGAACAGCAAGAATAGAAAAAATATTGGAAGCAAATAATAGTAAAAGAAAACCACCTTGCTTGGCCACATAAATAGCTCCTTTAAATGCATAAGAAAACCATCAGTGATTCATCTTGTTCCTTTACAACCTTTTGCTCACTGGTCGTGCGGCCCCTGCTTATCTGTGACCTTCCCAGGAGCAAGATTTTGGTCTTGCTGGCCTTTGATCCCCAGTGCTTAGCATGATTCTTGCTACACGTATGCTTTGTTAATGAATGGAACAAACATAAGGGAGACAGCTGAATAAATCCAGATGGAATTGTCCACGGCCACTATAAATGATAATGACAGGAGACGACACAGCCATATGGAGAGAGAATGGAATAAGGTTCACAAAAATAGGGCAACACAGAAAAGCGTGCGACCATGACAACAACGGTGCGGAATAACGCACGTACGTGATGGGTGTAACGGGGAGACTGTTCTGGGGGAGGATATGCGTGACATAAAGACGAATTTTGTCTAATGTCGCAGTTACACTGTCTTTTTCATATGAGAAAAGAACAAAGGGGGGAGTGGTTTGGCCCCCACGCTTGCTTTATGCCTTTGTCTTAATTTTGTCAGTTTATTCTGTGTTTAAGGATCTCAGGTGTACTTCAGTGCTATATAAAAAGCTACGTGTACTGGCACACACAACTGTAAATCATCTCCAAGACCCTCACAAGTCTTCCTCTGAAGAAATTCCATTTTCTAATGTGGTCTATGGGGTTGGCCTTTCTTTGGTTTCTACTCCTTTGTAATCCTCTTCCTTTATTAGCAAAGGTTTCCTTGCTTCCTTTCTTTTTTGCTCACTTGTGCATCGGGCTTTCCCTTTTTCATTTTACTGCTTCCTTCCTCCGTCTTTCAATCACATTCTCAACCCACCCCACCTTCCTCATCAGAAAGCACTGTATTTTTACTCCCTTGGGAGCCACTGCTTTCCTTTGTTTTCAAAAAAAAAAATAAATAAATAAATAAAATAAATAAAATAATAAAGTGATGTCCTGCAACAGGGCTAGAAGCCAGACCTATTGATTTTAGTAGCTCTGAGTATTCACTTAAGTCTAAAGCATCCCATCGCCTAGCAACGTGGGTGCCCAGAGCTTCAGGTTACTATAGCAATGACTTCCCACCACAAGTGCTCGCTCAGAGAAATGCTCTCAAGCTACCACTTCAAAACCAGGCCTCCCAGGGTTTTTCTCCCCATTTTATTCCTAGCCAGTTGAAAAGGGGGGAGAAAAGGAGAGGATACGGACAAGGAGAGCCTTCTTATTGTAGAGGACCAGACAATCAATTTGCAATTTCTTTTATACGTGGCATCTAAGAGAAAATCCTTTACAGTAAGCTCTCCTTGTTTATGCCTTGAAGCCACCCCTGCTCCCTTCCCGGCAGCACCCCTGGACGCTAACAGTGAAGACAAGCTGGGAAGGGGGCTCATCCAAGCTTCAAAGGAAGACCGAGTGTCTCCGCTGGACATGGCCTCCACTGGATCACACATACAGGCTTCCCTCCAAAGTCACGTCCAACGATGTTTGGATTCTCTGCTGCTTTCTATCAGCCCTACATCTCCTTCCCTCACATTTGCATTGATAACTGAGACTTCGCCACAATCCATTTCAGAGCAAAATCAAGCTGCTCGGGATCGGAAGGCCACTGGGAAGGAAGCAAATCTGTCTGGACCACGGGAAATAACGAACTGCCCTTTCCGTAATTCCCTCTGACCACTGGGACCCCTGTTGTTGTGGCAGATCAACTTCATTGCTGTCATTTCTGCTAATGCACAGTGTCAGCTCCGTTTCTTCGCCCTTCAGCAAAAGGAATCCTTCATTCCTTTCGCCTAAAATACCAAGAGATGGAAAAAAGAGGGAAAAAAAAATGACTCCCCTTTGCTCAGCAAGAGGAACAAAGGCAGGCAATGAGTGGAGCTTCTGAAAGGTAAATACATAATCTCTGCCAACCTTATTTTCTAGGTCGGGAACTTCTGCTCAGACTACAGCACAGCCCTTTCCTGGGCAACCTGATCTGGGCATAATGCTAAAAACCGAATCCGCACTTCCTTTCGTATTTGGGGTAAAAAAAAAAAAAAAGGATAGAATAAAATTACCGTTTTTTCTGAAACCTCTTTGACGTAGGAAAGCACAACAAGCTGGTCACAGAGAGGTGCGAGCCCACTGATGTAGAATTCGGTTTCAAACTGAGACACTGCAAACAAAATGGGGAGAAGACTCCGTGTTAACAGGAGCAAACAGCAGCCCACCAAGGAAAGAACACACGGACTTCGAACGCTGGGTGGATTTACTGGAGAAAGCCGACGCAAAGGGGGTGTGGATAATCACCCCTTTTTGACAATAGTGAAGTGCCAGGAAAGGATATCCGGGAACTCACACTTGAAATTTTCTATCACCAGCAAAAGCGAACCTGACAGTAACACCAGCGTGAACAGTCCAAGGTGACATTGTGAGCAGCTAATTTAAAAATGACATAGTTCAACCCCATGAAGGCACTTTTAAACCCATAAAATCCAATGTAAACTAATATTAATGACAATAATAATTTTTTTTTTTTTAAATGCCTGAGTTTAGGTTTTTCACAATTAGGGCACTGCAGTGGTACAAAAGAGTACTATTTGTAATTATGAAACTATGAAACTAACTTTTTTAAAAAAACAAGAGGGGCGCCTGGGTGGCGCAGTCGGTTAAGCGTCCGACTTCAGCCAGGTCACGATCTCGCGGTCCGTGAGTTCGAGCCCCGCGTCAGGCTCTGGGCTGATGGCTCGGAGCCTGGAGCCTGTTTCCGATTCTGTGTCTCCCTCTCTCTCTGCCCCTCCCCCGTTCATGCTCTGTCTCTCTCTGTCCCCCCCCCAAAAAAAACAAAAAAACAAAAACAAAAACGTTGAAATAAAAAAACAAGAAACATTTTCTTTGAAGACTTGTAAGTTAAAAAAAAAAAGTGTTTTAATACAGAGTACCTTGTGATGAAACACCATGATTCCTTAAGTGCAATAAAGGTCAGAGAAAAAAAGAAATTTCCTTTTCAAAGACATTTAAAAATTTAGAACCAGTGTATCACAGAAGAAGTATATGGATTTAGTTACAATGGAGTTCACAGACCTGACAGCTTAGTGGTTGAAGTACAAATATTGCTACGGTGTGATTCTAATAAATAGCTGCTGTAAACTACTTATAATAAATGACTTTTGTTTTAAGCAACTAAGTTTGGGGTGGTTTGTTACACAGCAAACCTAGCTGATACAGTAGTGTTGCTGACAGAGACTCTTCCAAGAATCGTGCTCTGCACACACAGACTCATTTGGAAGCAAACTCTCATTTGGACCCACCGCACTGTCTAAGAGTTCCCGGATTCCGATCTTCTCCATAGTTCGTGGTATTAGCTTCAGATTTAATCTCTAGGATGAAACTATTCTTTTCTCCAGACTACGGGAAGTCTGTGTAGCATATTAGAAACAATATTTAATGTAGACTCAAGAGATCTGGGTTATAACTTGAACAAGTCATTTAACTTCTGCAGGTATAACTTTTCCCATCTATAAAATAATGGAATCAGAGTAAAAGTAAAATCCCTAACACAGATGAAATAAGGCACCCCTGAATTTTTCTTCCACCTCCTCTCCACTTTCCTTGCAGGTCACTTAGTGTGACTTGTCCCTGCCTGTCTTTATTGCCACCTCCTTATACAACCGTTTTCACAATTTTCACACCGAAATAAAACTGAGGATCCATAGGATCAGAGAAATTACTAAATGGTAACATAAGCATTAAAAAGGTAGTATTTCTTACATGTTGGCCTTGGTTAGATCACACAGGTGGTTATGGTGCCCTGGTAAGAACCAGAGCAGAACTCCAAAGGCAGGTGCTCTGATCCTAGCACTGCCACTAACGCTTTTTTCCTGAACCTTTGTGGACTTTAACTGAGTATCTGTATCCGGCACTTGCAAATACTTTCGGTAAAACGGTGGTTACGTGATCAATGTTCACATGAAGTGCACGTGCAGAGGGCCGCCTCCACCACAGCCACGTGCACAGATGAGCACATCCAGGGGCACCAGGCACCGAAGATTCTAGAGAAGCTCCCACTGCTGTGTTACGTAGGGGGAGGGGGTGGGGTAAGGCCCGGGGAGGTCTGGAATGTCCAGGTGCTACTGAACAGTGTGGGGCCAGTGATCAAAGAGGTGGCAGTGTCACATTCTAGGAGACACGCAGGCATATTAACCAGAGGTTTTGACTGCACTGACTCCTGAGGTGGTTAAACCCCATCTGGTAGAAATGGACTTGAGTTCTGCTTTACTAAATTACATTTCATCACTGAAATGCTATACCCCCAGTGCAATCAATCAGTCAGAGATGCCACAGATTCATGGTAATTACAAGGAAGCTTTGATGTGCTGGTCTACCATAGGCACTTGAGGACGAACACCATCTAGCAAGTGATGGGTGGACAAGATACTCTCCACATTCAGGATGCTATATATGCTGCTCATTAACAAGGAACACAGGGGCTCTCCCAAGGTAACCAAATACACATCAAGCCCGGATGTCTATGAATGAGCTGTACGAAACAGAACAGAAAAGCTCGGAGATAATTCTGTCCAAATCTTCCCTGCTCTACATACTTATTTCCCAGTGCACAACGGCTTCCATGCATTAGACAGAAGACTTCCTGTTCTCTAATTAAGAACAGTGGAAAATCTAAGGTGTTCCAAAAGAAAACAAGGAGAAATGTCCAGAACCATGCATTTATTTCACTTGTCAATTCCAGAAACTGTAATAAATGCTTTTGTTAAGTACTAAATCTTACCAGACTTTCCTGAGATTTAGTAGTAATTTAGGCAGTAACTAAATTACAAACTAACTAGAAAAATGCTATTTACGAAGAAAGGATGTCGTACATAAAAACCGTGTCAAGATTAGTGCCAAGAGAAGGAAATGTGGAATGGTAATGTTTATTCTCCTGAAGAACATGCATAAATGATATAAAACGTTATGGGCTGATTTTGTAAAATAACTTCCAGTAATGACCGGGCTTTCTATTTCAAATTTTCCAATGGACCAGTGGAAGTTTCAGTTAATTTATTTTCCCTGAAATTCTGTTCTTTCCCACATATCAATGCTTTTAATCATTCTAATGATGATTGCTTATTTTTTGCCTAAAAGAAAACTAGTTTAAATACACAGAGTTTTTAGGTCTATTGCCACAGAAGCTCATCTTTTAAATGGTTTATCTAAAAAAGATAAATCACAAAGAAAATAAAGACAAATTTGGTTAGAGAGCACTAAAACAAAACAGAAGGTCAAAGCTGGTGAGGGGGAAGAAAGAGGAGAGAAAAATGCCATTCCTAGAGGGAGACAGAGTGTGGGGATGGCTCCAGGGCCCTGTAGGGGGCGCTGTGCTCACTTCGAGTAGGACTGATGAAGCAATGAGGTGCCTGTTAGGGCTGAAGCAGTGCTGTGCCCTGGCTTATTCTGGAACATAAAAATTCCCTGAAATGCTAGAAGAAGAATTCAAGGAAAAAGACAAAAAAAGAGAGATTCTAAGCATATGGAAAGAAAATATCAAAAGGACTATTCACGGGAAAATTCTATCCAGGAAGGTACTACGGATGCAGAATGGGGACTCTGATGCAGAAGGGGGCCTGGAGTTCTAGATCCGCGCTGTCCAACGGAATATTAACGCAGGCCATAAACACAACTTGCGCATGCAATTTTCAATTTTCTAGTAGCCATATTGAAGAGTAAAAAGAGGTAAAAATTTTAAAACATATTTACTGCAACGTATCTAAAATGTTTTCAACATGGAACAACATAGAAAAATTAATGAGACAATTTACTTATTTTCATACTAAGTCGTTAGAATCCTGCATGCGGTACAGTTCAATCCATCACTACAACGGGGCAGCACAGATCTAGATGCCCGACAGACTGTCTTGAAAAAGTCCAGTCATTTTACCCAAACATATCTTTTTTTTTTTTTTTTTTTTTTTTCCCCAACGTTTTTTATTTATTTTTTTGGGACAGAGAGAGACAGAGCATGAACGGGGGAGGGGCAGAGAGAGAGGGAGACACAGAATCGGAAACAGGCTCCAGGCTCCGAGCCATCAGCCCAGAGCCTGACGCGGGGCTCGAACTCACGGACCGCGAGATCGTGACCTGGCTGAAGTCGGACGCTTAACCGACTGCGCCACCCAGGCGCCCCTTACCCAAACATATCTTGATGGTGCTCCTTGTGGGTCACTATATTCAGAGACACAGGGTATGACTTTCTAGCTTCAACTTTTCGTTTCTTCGTAGTTTCAGGAAATTTTTCTTGAATTACTGTGTTTGGGATCTGCTCCATTCCTTTGTCTTTTTTTTTCCTTCAGGGACCCTTACCTGTCAATTGAATCATCTTTGCCAGTCTTTGGTATTTATCATTTCACTGTTAAATCTTTTTCTTCTTGCTTTGCGATGTTTTCAAATTGTCCTCTTTTCCCCCTTCAATTTCTCTGACAGCATGGTCTTTCTGTTTGCCCATGTTCCTTCTAGTTCAATCTTCATTTCTGAAATGACCTTTCATTTATAAATATTTCTTGACTTCTGTCATCTCATTTGAAATTTTCTTTAAATTGATATTTTTGTTCTTTCGTGTCTAATTCAAAAAAAAAAAAAAAAAAGTCTTCCCGCTTGTTCTGGGTGTTTCTTTCTGGTTTCTTGCTTTCATTGCCAACGATATTATTCTGCTCCTTGTTTACTTTTCCTTAAGCCTGAGTATGGGATTTGACCTTGGTGCCTTTTGGTGGTCATCTGTGGGCGACAACACAGTCCCTGATCTCTTAGGAAGAGGCAGGGGATGGGACAGCTCCTCAAACATAGCAGAGCGCTCCCTCCTGCGCTGTTTTTATTTAGTGTTAAAAACCCGGCCTCTTGCTTTCTGAGACTTCCTGGCCCTGTTCCCTCCCCACTTTCACTGTCCCTTCTCTTTCCTTTCTACAGTCCCGATCCTACTCAGCTTTCATGCTCCTCAACGCGGTCCCCGCACCCGCTGAGCGGCCAGTGGTCTTCTGGGAACACCCGTCTGCCGTGCGGGAGTTCTCCTGACCTCAAATTTACCAGATGCCCCCTGGCTCCCCTCCACCCTCTACTTTCTCTCACACAGACATGGGCCCCACAGCGGGTCTGGCGGCGATCGGTGGGCCTTCCCGCTCACTCGTATCTGGGGCTCTCAGGTCCACTCTGTCGCTCATTTGTGTGGTCAATGTTGTCAATGTGGTTTTGGTCGCGTGACTTAGCTGTTCCCTTGTCAGGTGACGACTCGGGCAGACTGAAGAGTTATGCTGCCGCTTCTGAGAATCCTCCAAATACAAAATGCTACAGGGTGACACACGAGCTTTCCATCAGCCAGGCAATGGCGTCAGGGTTAGAGTCACAAATACGCAGGTACCGCTGGACCTTCGACAGCAGACCCGCTAACAGTTTCCAAACGACTGCCGCGTGACTGAAAAAGAAATTAGCAAAACCTTTCTTGTACCTTGCGCCTTACATCTCTGGTTATCAACTACTCAAAAAAAGAATCGCCGAGCACCAATTTGGGTTAGACATTCTTTTAGAAGTATCAGAATGTTAAAGATCCTGTCTGACTTAAAAGAGCCTGAGTCTAGAACCAAAAAAAAAAAAAAATTAATAAAATAAAATACAGCATGCTATGCAAAAATGGAAATATATATAAAAAAAGGTACTGTACAAAGTGAGATAATTTATTTTCAGAAGGGTAGGGAAAAGGGTGAAAACAGCAATGACCATCAGCCCCTCAAGAGCAGGTATGGTGTTTGTAACATGAAAGAAAACAATGCAGTAAGTGCTCATTAAAATGTTTTCATTTAAAAAAAAGTATTAGAAATGTATATTAAATTGAAAAGGATAAATATCAAGATTTTAGGTCTGAACACAAAGACCATTTTCCAAATAATTCACAAGTAGATTGTCTCACTATCAGTGTATTCAGACCTGTATGTGAAATTTAAATTTTTTTTTTTAATGTTTATTTATTTTTGAGACAGAGAGAGACAGAGCATGAACGGGGAAGGTCAGAGAGAGGGAGACACAGAATCCAAAACAGGCTCCAGGCTCTGAGCTGTCAGCACAGAGCCCGATGCGGGGCTTGAACTCACAGACCGCGAGATCGTGACCTGAGCCGAAGTCGGCCGCTTAACCGACTGAGCCACCCAGGCGCCCCTGAAAGTGATATTTAAATCAATATTCTTGATTACTTGCATCTGTATTATATAGGTTTATAAGATACATTTTACTGAAAAATGCAGGCATGAAATATACTAATCTCTTCGGAATGGTAAATGTTTACCTATACCTTTCCCCCAATTCTCTTTCAATTGACTTTTTTTTTAGTTTATTTACTTATTTTGAGAGAGAGAGAGCACAAGCAGGGGAGGAACACAGAGAGAGGGAGAGAGAGAGAGAATCCCAAGCAGCCTCCATGCTATTAGAGTAGAGCCCAACGTGGGACTGAAACTCACCAACCATGAGATCATGACCTGAGCTGAAATCGAGTCACATGCTTAACCTACTGAGCCACCCAGGCATCCCTATTTCAAATGACTTTGTGGACAAAAGTATTTTAGTCTGACTGTTAAAAGAAATGCTGTTTTTCTCTCTGAGTAACTGAATATAATCGTAGTGTTATGAACAGCTCCCGTTTAACGAACATTCCCTCTGCGGAGGGGCAGGATGCAGAATATTGTACAGACATGATTTCTTTTTACCATAACCACCCTGTACTGATTTTGGGACAGGGGTGGGGGGACTGGACACTAAAGCTCAGAGAGGTTAGGTAGAAGGTAACCTCTTAACTCAAGTTAAGTAGAAGGTAACTCAAGCAGGAATCTGAAGGCTTCCTTTTCCCAGATAGAAGTCACACTAGAAAGCATACATCAGAACAAAGATACTCAGGTTAAAAGTGTGCTACAGTTAGTTGGCAGAAATGCAAGTTAAGGCTTTGACAGTCCTCTGGTGGTTCTGTGGCCGGCGGCCGGGGTGCCTGGCCCCTCCCTTGAATTTGCTGTGCTAAAAAGCGCAAAAGCACTCAGCACAATCTGCACTGCTTCTTTGTTCTAGGCCCTTGTTTTCACTTTGTTGCTTTCAAAATCCCCAACAGATGTGACTCAGAGGATTTGGTATCTTTACTGGAGCTAAATAAAATCATATGCTATAGATTTTGGCCTCTCAGTCTTAAAAAGCAAACAAACAGGAGTTTCTCAAGCAATTTCCAAACAGGAACAATTATCTTTCATTGTCTTGCATTCACTTGTGAAAAAAGCATCGAGGTCCCTTTGTGATAGTGCCTTCCTCCCAAGAGAATGTGACCCCTCAGTCGCTAGTATTAGTATTTCATAATGACTCTCCAGTAAGTTTGGACACTCTGTCAGGCTGACCACTGATTTAAGAAAATGCATTTGGATATTACAACATTCCAACATCTTCAGGGCTGTGCTGTGAAGCAGATGCATGAAAGTAAAAACGACTTTACCATGTTTCACATCAGCAAACCAGGGAGAAGACCTCATACACAGGCATAAGATAGAAGGGGATGACTAATGGACAAAATAACAAAAACATTCAAGCCAGGAGCCAATAGTACACATAAGACAAAAGCCATTTAAAGCAAGTGTAGTCCACAGTTTAATTGCATATTTTCTAATCAATATTCGCCACACCACTGTGCTAAATGACAGAGCTCAGTTCCTGTGATAATCTCATCTCAACTTTGGCACTCAGGAAGCAGCACGGATGAGGAGTGATTTAGGCAGTGGCTCACAACACGCTGCTTACGCTGTGGAAAAGGTCATAATGGTCAAGGACCTGCTGGGTCAAAAGGGTCAAACCAAGAAGTTACACTTTCAGTTGTAAATAGGCTATTGTCAGAAAAGAAAAGACAAATGTTGGTGAGGACGTGGAGAAACTGGAACCTTGTACGCTGCTGGGGGGAGAGCAGAGTGGCCCAGCGCCATGCAAAACAGCATGGAGTTTCCACGAAAAATGAAAAATGGAACCACCGTATGATCCAGCAATCCCACTTCTGGGTATTTAGCCAAAATAATTAAAATCAGTATCTTAAAGAGACGTTAGCGTTCCCACGGTCGCTGTGGCGGCACTATTCACAATAGGCAGGATGTAGAAACAACCTAAATGTCCATCAACAGAGGAATGGATAAGTAAAATGTGGTATATTGACAGACAATGGAACATTATTCAGCCTTTAGAAAGGAGGACAATTCTTCAAGAAAGGAGGACAAAGGAGGACAATTCTGTAATAATATGGATGAACCCTGAGGACACTATGCTAAGTGAAACAAGTCAGTCACAGGAAGACAAATACCGCATGATTCCATTTCTAGGATGTATTTACAGGAGTCAAACCGATAGAATCAAGGAGTGGAATGGTGGTTGCCAAGGGCGGGAGGGGGAAAGTGGGAAATTGCTAATCAATGGGCCTAAAGTCTCAGTTAACAACATGAGTGAGCTCTAGTGATCTCCTGTTCAACATTGTACACATAGTCAACAGTGTATTGTACACTTAAAAATTTAAGAGGGCAGGGGCACCTGGGTGGCTCAGTCAGTTAGGTGTCCGACTTCCAGCTCAGGTCATGATCTCATGGTTCGTGGGTTCAAGCCCTGTATCAGGCTCTGCGCTGACAGCTTGGAGCCTGGAGCCTGCTTCAGATCCTGTGTCTCCCTCTCTCTCTGCCCCTCCCCTCCCCTACTCTCTCTGTCTCTCTCTCGCTCTCTAAAATAAACATTTAAAAAAACATTAAGAGGGTAGATCTTACCTTAAGCTTTACCACAATTAAACTGAAAAACAGAAATAATTTTAGAGACCAACCCTCCCTCCCCCGCTCCAAAACTACCTTGATGCGTCAACTAAGCTGAAGTCAAACAATAAAAAAGAGCAAACAAAAGCTTTTCTTCTTCAAATGTTTGAAAGCATCACATCACAAATCCGGATTTGGTTCCCTTTAAGCACCTATATTCTAGATGTTCTCTAACAATTTGGAAGACGAACAGTGAAGGGCTATCAGTCCCAGAATAAAACAAGGGGAACTAAAATAACTACTTCTCCGAACGGGATACTTGGCTGAACCAAAATAAAGACAAAAAAAAATCCACGGAATTTCATCTGGCTTTTGAAGAACGGGTAATATCACTGGCATATTGAAAGGGGTGTTTGGATTCTATAGACTTTCTACCCTATGGTTTTTATCTGAACGCCCACAGCAAGCCTCCATCATTCTCGTCAGTTCCTCTGGCTGCAGCTGAGGGCCGGCGTGAGCTAGAGGGAATGCATGTGAGAGTGTATGGCACAGGGGCGATGAGCAACAGCTTTGAAACTCGGCATATCCTGAGTTCAAACGTTGTTTTCTTTGCTTATGAATGTAACGATCCTGAGCAGGTTACCTGACCCCTCCGAACCTCAGTCTCTTCACCTATGAAGTGGGCTAACAGCCCTGTTCATCTGGCTGTGAAGGTTAAATGAAATTCTATCTACGTGGCATGTGCCTGGTGGTTGTTTTTATAAAATGAACAAAATATATTTGCTACATCAAGTGTTTCAGACTTCTTACTGATACTTGCTATAGAGAAAATTTACCAATGCCACACCCAACAACAAACGTTTGAGTTCCCAGCACTGAGAGGGAAAGAGTCCTGACTTTGAAGAGGAATGGACAGAGGACCAGACATGCAAATACAGCACAATCTTAACTGCAGAACCTAGGAGCACTCACATGGGTGCTCGTTTTGTGAGAATTCTTCGCTTGTTGGTACGTTTTAATTTTTCTCATGATAAGATGTCAGGGAAAAAATTTAATGCAGAAAGAAGAATTACGAGATTATAAGAGTCGAACTGAATTTATAACAGAACACCAAATAAAGATCCTTGAGTGAAAACACTCTGAATGATACCAGAACCGTCCTGATTCCTGCTGAGACTCAGCCAGGGAGATGAACCACGTCACTCACGTGGAACCCGCGTATCTGGGTCAGCATAGTAACAGGTGGATGGGAAGACACACTTAGATCTAGCCAAGACTATTATCTCACGCTTGTCTCCACCAGCACACAGATCTTTCATTTCCAGGTCACTGTTTTCCCAATCAATCAAGAGGCTAAAAATAGAACAATGTGCTAAATTCAAAGAGCCACAGTGTACCATCACTGAAGATACGGCCACTGCTTAATTAAAGTGAAAAGACATCCCTTTTCTCCTCCCTTTCTTCCTAGCTTCTATCATTTTACATAGATTCCCATATAATATTTCCTTTGATTCCTTTTGGTTTTGTTTTTGTTTTTTGAAATAAGCTTCCATAGGAAATCAAGACTAGGAAGTCAATCGTGAATTCCTCACATGTAAGCCATCTGTCCTGGCAGGACACCCAGAAAATGACCCACAAATACAGGCTTCATTTCTCAAGAGCTCTCCAACTGCCATTCCTGGAAGACCACAGAAGACTCTGGTGAACAGTGCCACAGAGCAAGGGAGTCCCGTGATAGTGCAAGAGATCCAAGTTCAAATAATTATGGCAGGCTTAGACCAGAACCTACTTTTAACAATGTAATTTGGTGGCGCCTGGGTGGCTCAGTTGGTTAAGCATCTGACTCTTGGTTTCAGCTCAGTTCATCATCTCACGGTTTCGTGAGTTCGAGCCCTGTACTGGGCTCTGTGCTGATATCGTGGAGCCTGCTTGGGATATTCTCTCTCTCTCTCCCTCTCTCTCTCTATTCTCTCTCTCTCTCTCTCTGCCCCTCTCCTGTTCATGCTGTTTCTGTCTCTCTCAAAAATAAATAAAAACTTAAAAAAAAAACAAACCACAATGTAATTTGGAAAAAAAAATGACATCCAAAAAGCCTTATGTAGAGAGAATGTTTTCAAGGGTTGGTGATTGCCCAGTAAGCCTCATATTCATTATCGTCATTCATTTTCATTTATAAGAATAAATTAATATCCTTTTAAAGAGCAAAATGTTTTTTGTGTTGTTCTTGAGATTCTGATTTATAGGGAAGAGCTACAAACATTTGGCTTCTAAGAAATGTACAGCACCAATAGTTCTTTAACCTCAATGCCATTTTCACCTCATTTACTAAAGAACAGTGTGGCTCACACTGTTCAGGGCTAAAGCAAATTGTAATCCAGACCTCCTAATATTTCTCTTTTCCTTTATCCTCGTCAAGGACTCTTATCTAAACCACTTTGCCTCCTGCTGTGGAAATGGTTTATATTCTTAAAGGTTTGCTCTCAAGAGGGGAAAAAATGGTACTTAACCACTAACCACAGTAGTAAAACGTCAGTAATGTGATATTGCCAGCACCCACACACGGTCTATTGCACATAAATTGTAGTCCAGATGAACTATACTTTAATAACATGATCCCAGGGCTCCGGGGCCACCACTGGGCCAGCCATTAGCAGTCACAGAGCTGGGATGGAAGTCTGCACAGTGATAATCACCACCATGATTCAGTGAGCGCCTACTGTATGCCAAGCACCGAGATCAAGACATTACTTAATGTCTAATTCTCACAACCGCCTGCGAAGGTAGGTACTACCAGCTCTACTTTACAGGTATGGAAAGCTTGGCTCAGGAAGGCTCATCAAGATCACACAGGAATTCGGCAAACCGCCTTGCCTTCCTGGAAGCTGGCGGTGGCTCTGCAGCCAGAGTCTGTCCATTTCTTTTTTTAAAAATTTTTTAATGTTTAGTTTTGAGAGATAGAGACAGAACGTGAGAAGGGAGGGGCAGAGAGAGAGAGAAACAGAATCCGAAGCAGGCTCCAGGCTCTGAGCTGTTGGCACAGAGCCCGACGTGGGGCTCGAACCCACAAGCCATGAGACCATGCCCTGAGCTGAAGTTGGGCGCTTAACCGACTGAGCCACCCAGGCGCCCCTAGAGTCTGTCCATGTCTAACGCCACTGTAGTAAGATCTTAGACAAGATAGCTACGTCCCTGAGCCCCAACTGTCTTTGTGAACAAGACTGAGGAGCAGACCAGTTGCCCCACAGAGGGCTGCCATGACGGTGAGGTGAACCACACGGGGGACTGACCCGCACCACCCGTGTGAGTGATCAGCACCAGCTAAGGAGAGAAGACAGTTGCTATGCTTTTGTGTCTTCCTGGCAATTCCTTCATCCTTAAAAACTCCCAGGGTTTTCGCTACCCCAACCCCCATCCCCCACCACTCATCTGTATTTAAAACATTGAATACTTCTCTCTCAGGACACTATGCATTGAGATGTTCAGAGGTTTTGGCTGGGAAGCAGGAAAGAAGATGGAGACACAGAAATAATGACCCTGACCCTGTAGTTTTCAGTTTTCTCTAGCTCCTCGTTCCTTGGCTTTTCTTGGTACCATCATATTCTACACATGCTTACTGTCCATCCTCTGCGCAATCCTAACTGTGGATTTATTTCTCCATCTAAGGCAGAAAGTTATTGAAACCCTGTCACCCAACCCACTCCTGTCTTCAAGTACAAAACACCCCAGATTTAAAAGCTATGACTATGTTAGCCATGGAGGTACCACACACCTTTCTGTTTCCAGAAATACAGTCGTGTGCAGATTATTTGTCTCAGCTTCACCTTGTTCTAAGAACCACTCAAACTGATATTCCCCGCCTCCCATCCAAATAGGGAAATGAGCTCTTCAGCTGATTTCTAAGATGGCAAAACAGCTTCGCCATATAACTTGGTCTCCTTCTGCTTGGTTCTGAATAATCCCAAACAGCTCTCACTATATCTATTCAATCGGCAAAAGTCACTCTATTTTTATCCCTTGTGTCCGAATAACTTTTACACTGAGTTCTAAAACCAAGATGCGGATGTAGTGCTGTGTCATTCTCGGCACACTTCTCCTGAATAGCTGTCCCTGAGTCGCCGATTCGTTCAGTATGCGGCATTACTTAGTACCTGCACTGTGCCGGGCCCCTGAGACACAAACACTGAGCCAAAGCAGACGCAGTGCAAGCCCTCAGGGAGATTATAGTCTGCTGGAAGAGACAGACCCGCGCTGAAAAATCACACGATCACGGCAAGTGAAACAGGCGTGAGAAAGGACAGGGGCTGACCCAGTCAGCAAGGCGCAGCGGGCTTTCTCAAGCAATCCTTGAGCTGAAGAATGATTAAGGGTCAAGGAAGCGCAAACGGGCAAGAAGAGCTTTCTAGAGAGACCTGAAGAAGGAGCATGGATGGGTGAAAGGTGGCCAGTGTGGCCGCGGTGCAGAGACGTTAGAGAAACTTGCTGTGAGCTAAAGCTGGAGGCGCAGGTGAGGGCCAACACAGATCCCACGCGTCTGCTCTCTGTGCCACAAACATGGGAATGGGCTGAAGGGTGGTGACACGATCTGCTTTGTATGCTGACTGCGGTGGGGAGGCTAGATCCCCGCAATTCACGGTGGCAGGAGACAAACCAGTCAGGAGGCTGTGGCAGCGATCCAGAGAAAAGATCACGGCAGCCCGGTCCAGTCAGGTGACGATGAAGGGGAGTATTCTGAGGGTACATCGTGGGCAGGACCAGGTGTCAGGACCATGCTATGGGCTGCGCGTGCGTGAATTCTCTCTGAATTCTCAACGACACCCGTGGGGCAGGGGTTCCTTCTCACATTTTATAGATGAGAATGCAGAGGCATGTAGGGATCTGTCCAAAGTCCAGGTGGGAAACAACAGAACCAGAACCTGAACCCATGGTTATTCAACTTCAAAGCCAACTACATAAGTACCATCTAAAAAGTAGAAATACAGACAGAAAAAAAAAATACTATAGCAAAGTTTCAAAACTTAAAACAAAAGCCTCTCCACCTACTTCACTAAGGTGCCAAGGGACGAGCCCCAAAGGCGAACACGATTTTAGTTTCCCTTTACTAAAATGGACTCTCTTTTGTCGTGTTATACTCGCGGAAGGCATACCTATTTCAACATATCGACTCGGTAAGTCCCTCATTTCGCTGGCATGCCGCTCCTTCACTGAGCAGATCTAGAAAAGAAATTCACAGGTTCTTTCATTCATTGCATGGAAAAGACGTAGCATGTCATTCACTACAGGACACTTTCGTTAAACTGGCCGTGTAGCACGGAGATGGAACGCACACAATCGACTTCACTGATAGAAATTAATTTCAATGACATATAGCAACCATTCCTTAGGTTCTACAACATTAGTAAATGTAAAGTCTTATTCAAGGGCAATGAAAGAAGAGAAACTGTAATATCGTTTTAAAACGTTTCCAATGACCCATTCTCAGCAACTCTACTTAGGGACTACTTTTTTTTAATTTTTTTTTTTTTACGTTTATTTTTGAGAGAGAGAGAGACAGGGGAGGGGCAGAGAGAGAGAGGGAGACCCAGAATCTGAAGCAGGCTCCAGGCTCTGAGCTGTCAGCACAGACCCCGACGCAGGGCCTGAACTCACAAACCGTGGGATCATGACCTGAGTCGAAGTCAGACACTTAACCGACTGGGTCACCCAGACGCCCCAGGGACTATTTCTACCATCGTCCAAATAAAGTTCTGCCCAACGGTGAATCTGGGCAACATCTGCGTTAGGGCTGTGTTTCTGATTATATATTAGTCATTTATTTCACTGTTGCTAAATTATACTTTGTATAAGTGGCATCATGCTCTTCTTCTCTCGAGTGGCTTTTTATTTTTTATCTTTCCTCTCAGGTGTTTTAAAATCAATGTATTACGTACTTTAAATCAGGGTTGGCAAACTACAGCCTGTCTTTGACTTGTCTTTTTATGATCTGTAAGTTAAGAATAGTTCTCACATTTTGAAAGGCTAGAAAGGAAGGAAGGAAGGCAGGAGGAGAAAAATATTCAGCAGAAACAGTATGGAAGCCCACAAAACCTAAAGCACCTGCTACCCCCTACAGAAAAAGTCTGCCAACCTCTATTTTATTTTTTATTTATTAAAAAAAATTTTTTTTTAATGTTTATTTATTTCTGAGACAGAGAGAGACAGAGCATGAGTGGGGAAGGGGCAGAGAAAGTGGGAGACACAGAATCAGAATCGGGCTCCAGGCTCCGAGCTGTCGGCACAGAGCCCGACGCAGGGCTCGAACCCACGAACCGTGAGATCATGACCTGAGCTCAGACGCTCAACCGACTGAGCCACCCAGGCGCCCCTGCCAACCTCTGTTTTAAGTTACATGTAGGGGCACTTGGGTGGTTCAGTAGGTTAAGCACGTGACTCTAGATTTCAGCTCAGGTCATGATCTCACAGTTTGTGAGTTCAAGCCCCGTGTCGGGCTCCGAGCTGACAGAGTGGAGCCTGCTTGGGATTCTCTCACCCTCTCTCTTGGCCCCTCGCCCACTCGCAGTTTCTCTCCCAAAATAAACAAACTTAAAAAAAACATTAAAAAATCAAATCTATGTATACAGTTTGGATATATACATGCGTGTGTAGCAGTTTTGTTTTTTTTTTTAAGTTTATTTATTTTTGAGAGAGAGAGCAAGCAAGCAAGCAAAAGGCAGTGGGGTGAGGGGCAGGAGACAGGGAGAGAGAGAATCCCAAGCTAACAGTGCAAAGCCCGACGTGGGGCTTGAACCCACGAACTGTGAGATCATGACGTGAGCCGAAATCAACGAGTTGGATGCCTAACCGACTGAGCCACCCAAGCACCCTTTTGCTGTATTTTCTGAAATGAATATATTCTATTTTGTAATATGACAACAAAAATTTACATAAGTTCTGCTATCAAGGTAAGACAGCCTAAAGTTAAATGCTGACTATACACAACTTTCATCAGTTTTTTCCTTTTTCTTCAGATAGCTATAAAAGAACACAATAAATACTGTTACCTTAATTTTAGCTACAAAATAGAAAATTCTAAAATATAAAAAAACCCAAAGAGAAAAAACAAATATTATTCATTGTTCTGATACAAAGTGAACACATTAACAATCTTTTTTTTTTTTTGGAAACTACTTTTATTAACCTAACAATTTGATATATTATTTGCATATTCTTCCACAATTCTTTATAGTATTTCACTGTATGAGTGTACTGGAATTTTCCTACTCGATCCCCTCTTAGACATTTGGTTTTCGCTTCTATGTAACCCAAAGGCAAGCAACAGCATGATACAATCCACATACTTGGATATAAAACTTTTGGATTTTTGTTTCTACAGGATAAATTCCTAGAAGTAGAACCAACAGATCAAGGGGGATGTGAACTAGTAGAAGGTTTCGTATGTTATGCACACATGTCTAAGCTGCTGTGCAGCGATGCAGTGACCACACGACAGTCCTCGCTCCAAGGCAGGACTCGATCCGGCCCAAGGCTGTGGAGGCAGAAGCATTTGCTTGGAAGTGACTGGAAATATTCTCCCTTGATTGCTTTCTGTTGCCTGTCCATCTCAGACAATGCCCTGTCCACTTCCCCAGTCTTCCCTAATTTCCCCCTCCTTTTGTTAGACTTTCGGTCAGACACATTAGCTATTCTTCCGTCCACACTTACAAGGGCATCTACCCGATTATCTAGCAGGCATGCCCCACAGTGCCAAACGGATGCTGTGCTGATTTTTAACGTGCTGATAAAAGAACATGAGTAGTATCTCAAATGGTGTGAGGTAGAATCATAGAAAGCAACCCATAAATAATACTACCTAACACTTTGAGCAACTAGAGGGCACCAGTCCTAAGTTAAGAGTTTTGAGAGGGGCGCCTGGGTGGCTCAGTCGGTTACGCGTCTAACTCTTGATCTCACAGTTCGTGAGTTAGAGCCCCACGTCGGGCTCTGTGCTCTCTGCTTGGAATACTCTCTCCCTCTCTCTCTGCCCCTACCCCACTCAAGCTTTCTTTAAGTTTAAAACAAACTTAAAAACAAAACAAAACAAAAAAACGACAAGAGTTTTGAGAGGGGCACCTGGGTGGCTCAGTCAGTTAAGTGACTGACTCTCAATTTTAGCACAGGTCATGAACTTACAGTTTCTGGGATCGAGCCCTGCATTGGGCTCTGTGCTCTCCGCGCGAAGCCTGCTTGGGATTCTCTCTGCCTCTCTCTCTTGCCCTTCCCCTGCTCAAAATAAAGAACTTTTTTTTTTAATTAAAAAAAAAAGACTTCTGAGAAACAGACATAGCTTTTTTTCTTAGGAAGATTATGGTGCAGTAGGGGAAGACAAATGAGGGATTTTACTCAAGCGGGAAGGGAAAAGTACAGAAATACAGAGCAGGGGCATCTACCGACCGGCTGGAGGAAAGCTTCTCGGAAAAAGTGAACTCACGCCAAGGCCGGACTGTTTCTCTGGCCATGCTACCGCCCCTCTGAAGACCAGGACGCAGGGAGGTACTGGAGGCTGGGCTCCCCTCTTCCCTCCTCAGGCGTGTGTGGCCTGAGCTCCAGCCTGGCACCTGCCTCACGTCGGCGAGGACTGAGTGCTAAGCTCATGTCCCGCATAAGAGCAAATCAATAACCTCAAGAGCCTTTACACTGACAGGAAGGTTCTCACCCACGAACGCTAATTTGCTTCATCCAACTGCCTTGTCCACTTGCGTGTCTAACAGGCGTCTCAAGTGGACACACAAAATCTACTCCTGCCTTCCCCGCTAAGCGTGTTCCACGGGCAGCCTTTCCCAGGTCAGTAAAAGGGAGCTTTATCTCCCGGTTTCCCAGCTTAAAAGGGTCACCG
Source organism: Panthera onca (assembly GCF_046562875.1). Classification (NCBI taxonomy): domain Eukaryota; kingdom Metazoa; phylum Chordata; class Mammalia; order Carnivora; family Felidae; genus Panthera; species Panthera onca. Next base: position 75,126,630 of record NC_138340.1, on the reverse strand, counting down.
CTGAGCTCTGGCTTTTTCTTACTTCCCACACAGAACCACTAATAGTACAGAGTCTGTGCTCAAAACACATCCAGAATCCACTCCCTCCCCACCGGCTCCACGAGGCTGACCCAAGACACCGTAACTTCCACCGAGGCTCCTCAGGAGCCCCCCGCCCCACCTCCCCTCTTCACTGCCCCTTTGCTGCCTGGCTCCACGTGGCAGAGTGACCCTTTCAAAATCCAAGTTGGATCATTTAACTAACTCCATGGCTCAAAACCGCTGTGCTGGCTTCTCGCCTCAAATTAAAAGCCAAAGACTGCACAGAGGCCTGTGAGGCCCAACACGATCTGCCCCTTCACCACGCACCCCCCTCCCTCCCATCTCTTCCCCTCTCCTCCACACCTGCTCCATCCACTCTGGCGATGGCGGCTTTATTTTCCACAAAGATACGCCAGTCACACTCTTCCTCAAGGGTGCTGCCCCTGCCGACACCCCCCTCCCACGGCTGCACGGCCTCCTCCCTCCAGATCTCTGACAAAGGACACGTTGATTATGCCAGAGGTCTTCCCTGGACCGCTCTATGTTACGTGGCACACACCCCCAACCCCTCCCCCCATTTCCCTAACTACTCCCCTCGCTATCTTACCGCCATCCACATGCTGTGTTCACTTGCCACTTGAAGATGGCTTCCCTCACTAGAACGAAAAGCTGCCCAGGAGAGGATCCATCTATTTACATATCTGCAGCGCCAGAATACCGCCTGGCACATCGCAGGAACTCGGTAAGTATTTGCTGCGCGAATGAAGGAATGAATGGTTGGCACTAACTGCAGGCCCTGCTACGCCGTGTGCTTGTCTCTCCCCAACAAAACTGTTCTCTGGGAGGAAAGGCTATGTCCTGTCTTGTCTTCCCTCAGCGGAATGCAGTGGGATTCTCGACTGAGAAGAACCGCCCAAAATGTTACTAAGAGGAATCCCCGATAATAAGAAACACTTGATGGGAAAAATGACGTTGGATCCTCATTTGGGTGTGGCCAGAGTGTGCCCGTTCCCAAGGCTACTCTACCGGACAAACTTAGCGGTTTGAAATCACAGAAATGTTTCCTTTCAAACTTCTGAAGGCCGGAAGTCTAAAACCAGTTTCACTGGGCCAAAATCAAGGTGTCCACAGGGCCGCACCCCCCGCAGAGGCTCTAGAGGAGAATCTATCTGCCACATGCCTCCTCCGGCTTCTGGTGGCTGTGTGTGTCCCTCCAGCCCTGCCTCCCCACTCACACTGCCTTCCCTCTTTCTGTGGTGCCGCTCCGTCTTTAAGAATACCTGTGACTAGGGTGCTTGGGTGGCTCAGCTGGTTAAGCATCCGACTTCGGCTCAGATGATGATCTCACGGTTCGTGGGTACGGGCCCCACCTTGGGCTCTGTGCTGCCAGCTCAGAGCCTGGAGCCTGTTTCACATTCTGTGTCTCCTTCTCTCTCTGCCCCTCCCCCAACTTGTGTTCTGTCTCTCTCTCTCTCTCTCTTTCTCAAAAGTAAACATTTAAAAAAATTTTTTTTTAAATTAAAAAAGCAAATACCTGTGACTGCACTTAGGGTCAACCCAGATAATGCAGATAATCTTCCCATCTCAAGATCCTTAATTAATCATATTTCGTGCCATACAGAGAAACATTTATGGGTTGCAGGATTAGGACATGCTACCTTTGTGGGCCACCATTCAGCTTAAGGAAGAAAGCATTGCTGGTAGCAATCGGTAAACTTCTCACGTGTCCCTACAAGCTCATTTGCCTGGTCTCTCACCAAAAGAAAATCACAACTTTAAGCAACAACAAAAAGCCACTTGGTCCATTGAAGGCATTTAAAAAATATCCAGAACAGAAGCTTACTGGATGAGTAACCACACTATGCGGGAAGACTAGAAAATCACTTTTTACTTCTTTTATCCTGGACTACTGCACACAATTTCTCTGCTGCTATCCTAAATGTGAATCAGGCTATGTTCGCTTCATATATGGAAACAATTAAGAAAGAAAGGAGGACTTGAATCACACCGACATAAGGGCCAGGAGGACTTTACCTCAAGTTAACAATGATTGTTTTCACAGTAAGAAGCACCGAGTTAACAATTTTCGTGCTTTCCTTTTCCAGAGAAGAGTACATTCTTTGTTTCTGAGAGAGTGAGAGGACGTGCACATGTGTGTGCGAGCAGGGGCAGAGAGAGAGGATCCCAAGCAGGCTCCAGGCTGGGCTCAGTGTGGAGCCCAGAGCAGGGCTTAATCTCACAAACCATGAGACCGTGACCCGAGCCAAAATCAAGGGTTGGGTGCTTCACTGACTGAGCCACCCAGGCGCCCCAGAGAAGGGTGCATTTAAAATAAACATATCTCTTTCGTGACTTTTCTAGAATTTTCTGGCACGATAATGACAACTGACGCTTATGCAGCACTTACAGTATGTCAGATGCTATGCTAAGCTCCTTGTACACATTACCTCATTTAATCCTCCCCCAAACTCAGGACCGGAGCACAGTCAGCACTCCCATTTATGGATGAGGAGAGTCAGGCTGCGGCTCACGCAGGAAGTGCGTGGAGAAGGTGGAATCGATCTCACATCTGTCCGGCTCTAAAGCCTGAGCTCTGCCACCAGACTGCTGCTGGGATACTTTCTCGTACTATTTTTACCTTGGTCACTTTTCAGTTTATTTTGTTTAGATTAAGCTATAAGTTTTTAAAGGGAAGCCAACGACTTTGGGTTCTGAACTATCTAATACAAGACAAACACTGGTATGTAAAAACTAAATGTGAGTGAGCTCTGGGCCCACTTTTGTAGACTGGCTGTGTCTCTGTCACCCAGGCACAGTAAGGGCAGACACTTACTTGTGTTCCACCAAATGGGCCCAAATCTTATGAGTAAGAAGTCTGGGCCTCTGCTCCATCCAGCTAGGACCAAGCAAGCAGGATGATTTAGATGTAACATTCTTTTTCCACCATTAACTCTAACTAAGAGGAGAAGCTAAGGGAAATGGAAAAAACACAAAAGAATGGAAAATCCAGAAACCACTGAAACCGACCACATGTTCCGTAAAGAGCTAAGGCCAACTGGGCAATGGAAAATCTAAAGATCATAAATGAAGGCACCATTACGAACAATGCTCCCCATCTGTTTTGCAGGGCATGGAAAAGACGGAATGTATCTCCAAACTTACACATATGAAGAGAATTGAGCGTTAAATGAGTATCACAGGACAATAACAAGCAGGGGGAAACATTTTGGCTGTGGGAAGAAATTCAAGAACTCCTATTCCTTGGGCACCTGGGTGGCTCGGTTCAGTGTCCAAGTTCGGTTCAGGTCATGATTTCATGGTTCGTGGGTTCGAGCCCTGCCATCAGGCTCTGTGCTGACGGCTTGGAGCCTGGGGCCTGCTTTGGATTCTGTGTCTCCCTCTCTCTCTGCCCCTCCCCGGCTCACGCTCTGTCTCTCTCTCTCTCCTTCAAAAATAAATAAACATTAAAAAAAAAAAAAAAAATTTTTTTTAAAAAGTTCTTTTAAAAAAAAAAAAAAAAAAGAACTCCTGTTCCTTTGGACCACCCTCAGCGGATCTGTAACAACACAGACTTATTAGAAAGGCAAGCAAAACCACCTTGACTGAAGTCCCCCAGCCGATAATCAGCGTCACGCTGTCCTTCCAACAGAGGCTACAGGGATACATATCCGGGCGAAGACTTATGTCATCCCGGGGCACGTTGGTGATTCTCTGCTTTGAGGTGACGTCAAAAATCTTCACACCCTGGAAAATACAACAGCGTTAGGCATCCTCCACTTGGGAGAAGGAAAGGAAAGGAAAATTTAATAAAGCCACTGCCACACGCCACCCGTAACTGGCACCGCAAAATATTGACAGTGTTGATTGAGCACTGCTGGGAGCCACACTCCTCGTCCACGCAAACCCCAGGAGAGCCCACAACAAAAGAAAACCTCTCCCCTTCTTTCTGGACAGAAGAGATTCTATTAGCAGATGGCTTCAGTGGCTCAAACACAAGGGTGAGATGCACAGATATCAAGCACTGCATTTCCAAAATGACAGACAAGTAACATTTCTAATTGTATTGTTCTGCTACAAAAATGGAAGTTGTTTTTTTTTTAGAAAAGCTTTAAATCTGAAAAACCACTGTGTATAAGGAAAACTGCACCTGACATTTTAAAGCACTCAAATGGGAACATCAAGCAAGCAGCTAACTACAGCTAAACCGGGGGGGAGGCTGGGTGGCTCAGTCAGTTAAGCGTCTGACTCTTGATTTCGGCTCAGATCATGATCTCATGGGTTGTGAGATCGAGCCCTATGTCTGTCACTGCACCAACATCATGGAGCCTATTTGGGATTCTCTCTCCCTCCTCTCTCTGCCCCTCCCCTGCTCATGTTCTAGCTCTCTCAAAGTAAATAAACAAATATCTAAAAAAAAAAAAAATTAAAAAACAAACAAACAGGTTTCTTTACCTTTATAATGACTCAGGAGAAATTTAAGAAAAGTCCTGAATAGCAAAGTAGATTCTGGGAGAACTGTACCATTGAAAACTGAATAGAACCAATTTATTAAGTTAAACCCTGGAATTCGAAAAGATAGGCCAGATGTCGAAAGCTAATTTTTAAACTTTCTACTTGCCCTAACTCATATTGAGTAAACTTTAAATAGGGCGTAACACCAAAAATTATAATCCACTTTTTAAAAGGCAGGCCTGATTTCTGCCTGTGATTATACTGGGAGGAAAATGAAATCAGCAATATCCTGTACTTGTTTCATAGCAACTGTTCCTTGCCCTTGGCTAATAGGCAAATGGTGTTTTCAACACCGCATTCCCAACACAGCCCTTCAATTATTAAGACGCCTTTTCATTTTCTTGGCTATTCACCATGCCTCGCGTTTCTTATTCCAAAGTCAAGTCCAGAATATGCTAAGAATCACTCTATTATGAAAGCCTAGAGCAATCTAGTGTCTTTAACCTTCCAGGTAGGATGGCAGTTGCCATTTTAGGTCTTAGAAAAGACCATGGCAGCAGAGGCATCTTTTTTCTTGGTCACAGCCCTCCTAATGTGGCTACTCTTCTGGCTTTGAAGAAGGATCTGGAAGATGAAGGTGTGCTTTTACCATATTATTGGCCCAAGCGATCAGATGGCCTCTCCACTTCACGCTCCGTATGTTCCCTTCCCCTTCGTGCAGAACACACGACTTCCATCTGCTCATCCAAGATCGTTCAAACAGCAGCAGCTATGGACAAATACAAAAACAGACTTTTAGAAACCAAGAAACATGGGGCGCCTGGGTGGCTCAGCTGCTTACGCTTCCAACTTCGGTTCAGGTCATGATCTCATGGTCCGTGGGTTCGAACCCCGCATGGGGCTCTGTGCTGACAACTCAGAGCCTGGAGCTGCTCCAGGTTCTGTGTCTCCCTCTCTCTGTGCCCCTCCCCCGCTCACACCTTGTCTCCTGCTCTTTCTAAAAGAAATAAACATTTAAAAAGAAAAAGAAAGAAAGAAACCGAGACACATATACAAGATTTCTTTACTGGCTTCTTGTTGACAGTTTGCTTTGCCTGTCCACGGAATGTTGAAGTTACTACGAAGTTACGCCACTAGATGGCAGCAAAATACCAAAATTCATGGAGAAAAACCCATTAGTCAGTCAAAAGATTTGTGTCACAGAAAGTTCTTCAAATATTGGCCAGAAATTAATTTATTTTGTAACTTGGGAAATCAAAACCTCATAATTTTTTCCTTGAAAGTAAGATATTAGTCACGGCTTAAACTGCAATCGTCAGAAGCAGCCTGTTTTTCATTTCACCCAAGAAAAAGAATTTAATAATGATGTTTGAACAGCAATTCATGTTATAAAATAAGACAAACTTGCTTTAGGATTAAACTTCTTTAAAAAGGTCATAGTTATCCAGGGTCTTTATTTTAAAGGGAAGAATCTATTTAAAAAAAAAAAAAAAAGAAAAGAAAAGAAAAGAAATCTGCTTGTGTGGGGATGGGAAGTTCCTGGCTGGCTCAGTCAGGCGAACACGCAACTCTTAACCTTGGGGTTCCAAGTTCGAGTCCCACCTTGGGTATAGAGACTGCTTAAAAATAACATCTTTAAAAAAAATCTGCTGGATAAATTTTATTGCCAAATATAACTGGGTAAAACCTCTAAGACTGGTAAAGACGTAGTTCTAGTAATTCAAGCATTATTAAGGGCTACAATACTTTTTCCTTGATGTATCCAGTTTAAATCCCTTAAGACATTTACACAATATAACTTAATGTAAAATTTATATAATACATAATTGACAACATATAACTTCTGACATGAAATCCTGACGTAGATGTTTACCTTTTAAAAGAAATGCTGATGACAGATTCCATCACAGAAGTTTAAAAATTTCTTTCGAGTAATTTTCTGTTTACCTTAGTGTATTCTGTGTCCCTTCCCACCCTTAAGAAGGAGGAAAATAGGAAACAGGAGAAAGAGAGTAAGTTCACATTTCATTTATATTTGTTACATACCTTTCTCAATAGGCTCCTATACTCAGAAGGGGCACACAAACACACACCCCAAAACCTTAAAATCAGATAAGCGTCCATCTTCACAAACGTGCCAAGAACGGTCTCTTTAAAAAGACATAAATGTCTGAAGTTCTCTATTACCCATGCAAAAGAAAGGTGGCCTCGCACGGTCCACAGTGGAGACTGGAGGTAGGGCTTTTACTGACCACATGGGGTCTAATATTCCCATCAGATAGATACGAAAAGCCTCCCCTAGGCTCCCAAAGATCTTCTCACCCATCCCGTCCTCTCCCAGTCCATGATCTAAGTAAGAAACCCCATCACCATGCCTCTCTGCTCCCAGTTAAAGACCCTGAGATCTGTCCTCTGTGATTCTGCCTCTTCCTCGGCCAGGATGTAAAAAAGAGCCGAGGAGGTCACTCGATGTGTTCAGGACTTTGTGACAGGGTTAAGTCTGGAATCTGAGAAAGGAGAAAGCCTGATCACATAGCTCCTGCTACACAGTCTGCTAAACACAGGCAGCTACGAACCATCATGTTAAACATGAGGAACTGAGATCACAATGCCTACCTTCCGTCTGTGGCCTGGTTCAGATGGAGGGGATTTTAAGCAGCGGGCTGAGCCCGGGGAGTACCCCATAACCACCTGCTGGAAGGAATGGCTGGCTGGATGACAAGGAGGAAAGTGGGGTGCAGGCGGCATCACAATGCTCTCCCTCCAATCTCACCCAGAAGTGACCGACGTGGCACGAAAGGGGGACAATCTGCACCTGTGCTAGGAAAACTCAACATGCCCCAAACTTTAAATTAAGATTTCTGTAAGTATGACAGAAATTAAACCCCGGTGAAGGCCAGGATTTATCCCATTTCAAGAAAAAGCCCACCTGGGAAGCTGCTGGTAGGAGAGATACCAGCACACTCAGTGTATTGGGGTTGGGGGGACGGGGGTCACGGGGAAAATCTCACGCAGGGACACACAGGTCGCAGTTGACATTGGCAGTGGAACACAAGCAGCCACTCCTGCTGTCATCTGGGGACACAGCTGGGAAGAAGACAGCGATGCTGGTGACGGGGTGGGTGCCCACCCACGGCGGCGGGGCCATACGACAGGCGGGAACCACCTGCACAAACTTCAAGCTGCCTCAGTGAATACGAAGAGCAGGCTCTTAACGCATACGCCACTTCCCTGCTGCACCAATAATTACACCCTTTGGTAGCCACTTGCCCGACAGACAATCGGGTTCCAGTCCAGGCAGACAGGAAACCATAAAACTTCCTTCTCCTGCCACGTCCAGATTCAGACCAATTCTCGCAAAATCTAAGACGTTCACAGCGACTTCAACTGTGAACACTGGGTATAGACTTCTCCCAGTAACTATGGACGAGAAAAAACCCAACAAGATGGACAAATTCAGTACTCCAGGAAAGCAACAGGATTTGTCTAGGGAATAGGGGAAATGTCCCACTCCTGACTCCACACGAATGAGACTTTCCACCAGACAGACCAGGGCTTGAGAAGTAATTCTTCTTCTTCTCGGGTGACAACAAAATTGAGCAAATGAACACCCGAGGATAAGAAGAACAGAACGAAGTGGAAATAAAAAAAATAAATGCTCAATACCCTCGAGTAAGGGAGGAAATCAAACGGCGACCAGGGCACTCTGGAAACGAGAATACAACTACTGTGCTGTGAACCTGAACTTTAGGGGATGCTAAGTTGTAAGCAAGGGAAAGTCCATAGCTCTACAAGTCAGTCATTTGCACATCAGCAAAAACAGATGTGCACGCGCTAGGTCAATGACAAAAGCAGAAATATTTTACTAGCAGATATAATAGGGGAAGCCACCTAAATGTAAAGATACATTAAGTTCCTGGATAAGAAGACTCAAAATCCTCCCTGAAGAGCTTAAGCCTTACTAGTTAATCTGCGATTTTCATGGAAGCACAAAGAAACCCCCAAAGGAATGATTTCTAGAACTTCCAAAATGCTATCAATTCATTTGAAGATATGTGAGAATAATAGGAATTTTTTTTTTTTTTAAACTGGGCAACTTGTGGGTGGGAGAATGGGTGTTTTTATGGAATTCACACTCAAAACAGTATAGCAATGATCCTAGAACTGACAGACGAAGTAAAAAGAAAAGGAAGAACTGATAAAGATGAATCGAAACAAGGAGGTCAGACCCTGGGCGGGGGCCGGGTGCGCACATATGCACAGGGAACAGGGCGCCCTCAAACTACCCCGTGGTCATCTCACCCTGTTTCTGGAGGGTCCCTTAGCACTGGGGATTCAAAGCTTTAAAAAGGACCCCAAGAAGTTCATGCCTAGAAATTTCTGCTAAAAAGTGATCAGACAAGCGAATAAAGAAGTATGTCTAGTTCTTTGTAACAGCTAGAAATGCACTAACAACTGGGAAATGTTGGAGTAAATGTGGTGAAGCTAGATCACCAAAAAGTGTGTGTCCAGTTTTAAGTGATTTTATCGATGTACGCTTATTAATGTAAAAGGATGTTCAGGGCCGCCCATTAAATAAAAAAGCAGATTGCAAAACAGTATTAAACATGATGGCCCTTAAATACAAAATGAACGTGTATCCGTATATTAAAACTTGAAGGATACAATACAAAGTAATCCTAATTAATTCTAGAAACAGGTGATAGGAGATTTATATTATTTTTATTATTCTGCATAGAACATGTGAATTAATTTTATGTTAATACATATGGGGATGAAAATCCATTCTCTTATTTTTATAATCGGGATGATTTCACAGGTAACAGTTGAAGCGAAACAGCATCAACAATTCACTGAAACTCAGAGAAGGAAGGAATTTGGAGTCACACTGAGTATGTAGTAGAATTAATTCACATGAAGTGTACCTACTTTTTCAATGAGGCATTAACTTTAGGAAACTGTTCATGAGATCTCGTTGCAATTCCAACCAAGATCCAAACTCACTCCAGCGGAGCCCTCTGTTGCTGGTGGGTGTGTTTTGGCTTCTGGCAGGAAGCTGAGGCCTGCGGACAGGGGCCTTCCTTTGTCTCCTGCTCTAGCTCCAAGGCAAACCTCCAGCAGAGGGCAGGAAGGAAAGGAGAGAGGGGAGAATTCTGAATCCAGTTGGTCTCCAGGTTGAGTTGGAGTTTACGGAGTTCTAGTACGATAAACCTTGGGTACCCTGCTCTGACATGGGATCAAAGAAGCTTCTTTAATGATACTTTCATAGTGCAGATGGCACACGTCTGTGTTAACTGATGAGGGTTTCAAAAAAACAAACAAAAAGAAGGGTGGCGGGGGAGGCTAATATACTACCTACCTTCTGTAAAGGAAACACATTTTAACTCATTTGCATTACAGTTTTAGACACGATTTGTGTTCTTTTCTGATGTTCCTCAAATAGCTCAGTTTCAATCATTTTCTATTTTGTGGATGAAAAATAATAAATGATCTGTAAACAAATGGCCTTAAATATATATTAGAGAAGATCATCATTTAGGATTCTTTTTTTTTTAATTTTTTAAGTTTATTTATTTTGAAAGATACAGAGACAGTAGGAGTAGGGGAGGTACAGAGAGAGAGAGAGAGAGAGAGAGAGAGAGAGAGAGAGAGAGAGACGTAGGGAAGGAGGGAGGGAGGGAGGGAGGGAGAGAGAGAGAGAGAGAGAGAGAGACACGGAGGGAGGGAGGGAGGGAGAGAGGGAGGGAGGGAGAGAGAGAGAATAGATCCCAAGCAGGCTCTGCACTGTCAGCACAGAGCCCAATGCGGGGCTCGAACTCACAAAACCATGAGATATATCATGACCTGAGCCCAAACAGAGAGTCAGACGCTTAACCGACTGGGCCACCCAGGTGCCCCCTTAGGATTCTTTCATAAGTCCTCCTCATTTCTTGGTTCTGTATACATTTTAGGGTCAGGCTGGTTCTATCACAGATAACAAATACCATACTGTGTCTTGTTGGCTGGGATTTACATATTTACTTTTCATCTCCCCAGGGCACTGCAAATGCAGCAGGGAAGTGGCCACACATGCCCTGCGAGATGCACAGGGCAAAGTAAGTATTAGATAGCGAGCAGGCTTCCCGCGCCCTGCCAAGTTTGCCTGCCCTGTTGCCTATGCACACAATGTGTTTGCCGCAAGAGGAGGCTACCTACATCATCCCCCAAACCCTCCAGTTACTCAGCCCATCGTTAGTGATGTCCCTAAGCTGTTTTGGACACAATGGCATCTGCCCTAACTTCTCAAACCTAAAGGAAAGAACCCTGTGACCGACTGATACACAATGAATACAGCCTCGATGGAACAAGTACATCCCTTGAGGAAGGGCTCAGTTATCCTGACTCTGTGTCCTGCGCCTGACACGTCGGTCCTGTTCCCTTTGCTCAATGCCAAAAGACGGAATTTGTGCACCTCTGATCACAAATTTGGGAGGTACTTGTTTATGAAAGACAGCAAGCACGCAAGCGTGAGTCGGGGAGAGGGGTAGAGGGGGATTGGGGGGGGGAGAGAGAGAAAGAGGAGAGGGAGAGAGAATGAATGAATCCTGAGCAGGCTTCACGCTCGATGCAGAGCCCCGAGGCAGGGCTCAATCCCATGACCCTGGTGTCATGACCTGAGCTGAAATCAGGAGTCAGAAGTTCAACCAACTGGGCCACCCAGGCACCACTGGGAAGTACTTTTAAGGTTAGTCTTCCTCTTCAGTTCAGCTGACTGCAATTCCTTTATTTCAGGGATGCCACTTGGCTTCTCACTGGGTCGCAACAGTAAGGATCTGAAATGTGTCTGTGCCCTGCTAAGGCTCTCCCCATCACCGCCAGGCCCTCTTCTCCTGGTTGGCTAGCCCTGGCCTGCTTCTCTCCTCTGAGTTACCTCCCCTGGTCCTTGAAGCACTTATTTCTGCCTTCCATCTCCACTCTACTTTCTTCCTCACTCATGAGTCCTCATTTCCAATCCATACGTAGTATAAAACCTTAAATGGCAGCTAGTAATTTACGAAGCATTCCCATTACCGTACTTTGAAACTCTCCCAGTACAACTAGGCAGTACATGGGGATTTGATTTGGATTCTATAGGGTACAGGGTTTCATACAGGCCAGAAAAGGACCAGACTATCCACTCTCCATTTGCTTTTATAATCCTAATCTATGGGAATTTCAAGCAGAAACACACTGCCTGGCAGGAATGCCAAGGAAAGTTCTGCTTCCGTGATATAAGGAAAGACAAGCTACTTTTCTTACAAATATTCTACACTAATTTAACTACAGCAAAACTATCTGCCTGTATTTCACTGACATTTAATAAAATCCATTTCTTTCTTCTAGTCATAAAACTGCCTAGAGACCTACTGAGCATGAATGTTCTACAAAGCATTTTAGAGGGTGAGTCATCGAGTGAACTACCTTTAAAAGCAGCTGGTTAATTTATTTGGTTCATCTTCTGCATCCCATAATATTGAATTGTCATTAACACAATACTGAGAGCAATTTAAGCTCAATGGGAGCTAAGTACAAAGGAGAGGAAAAACTGTTTCCAAGAGGTCTCTTTTTTGTTGGAGAAAGTATTTTAGGGCTTTATTTCCCATAAATCCACATTCTGGCAGTCAGCACTCTCGGTACTTATATTTCAATAGGAGCCCTCACATCCTCAGCAATATACTTTATTCTCCTACGTTTTGTGCTGATAAATCTATCTAGTACTTTGTTACAGTACAGAGAGGTAAGGATGCACATCCTAGAATCTCCCACACACGGGGCGGGATTCCTATCGGGCTGTAATAAAGCCACCGATTCTGGCAACATAACACCCGTCATTACCCATCGCCCACTCTTCCCTGATGGAGGAAAAGGAGTGTGATTGGCCCCTTTTTAATCATCTTGTGATCTTTCAAGTATATAAATCACTTGACTCTTCAGGCTTCCTGAACACCAGCAGCAGTGCTTGCTTGGAGGCAGACGACGGTGCAGGGAAGAGTGGGCAGTGGGGGAAGCCCACGGGCAAGTCTTGGATGGCAGGTGCGTTCCTGCAGGAAAGACCAAGGCGCTTGGAGAAAACAGACTCCACAAAGATAAAATGCCCGATCACAGAGGGTGCTGGAGCTCGAGATAATAAAATTGAGGAATAAGGAAACAAAAGGAAAACTCAGCACGTTTAGGACATGCCAAATAAGACTGTCTCGGTAAAAATAGACAAAGGGCATAAGGATGGGCAGGACTTGTCACAGAAGGACTTAAAAATCCAAAGTTGGAAAAGATTAGGAATGAAATTCAAGAAAGCGGGGCGCCTGGGTGGCCAGTCAGTTGGGCATCCAACTTTGGCTCAAGTCATGATCTCACAGTTTGTGAGTTCGAGCCCTGCGTTGGGCTCTGTGCCGACAGCTCCACGCCTGGAGCCTGCTTTGGATTCTGTGTCTCCCTCTCTCTCTGCCCCTCCCCCACTCATGCTCTGTCTGTCTGTCTCTCTCAGAAATATATAAACGTTAAAAAATTTTAATTCAAGAAGGCAAGTGAGAAAAAATTAGTGACCACAGAAAAGACCTGGGATGGTGTTTGGCTGCTGACAACAGAGAGGAGTCTTGAATCTGGATGGAGGTGGGAGAGACCACCTCCTTCTGGCTTTGGCTCAGTACCAAAGTTTCAAACACACAGCTTTTCCCAAACACCATCAAGAAAGAACATAAAGCATGTGTGAAGACAAGGAGAATTTCCCGAATACAGTATTGCTTAAATTCAGTGGTTATTTTCTGGACGAGTTATAATCCCTCAATCTCCTTTCCCTAGAGGTAATTTAACATGTTTAAAAGAGGATAAATACAGGCCAAAACTGCTACCACAGAAAGTCTCAGGACACAGATTTTCAGAGCTTGCTTGATGGACCACTTGCTTTCAAGCAATGTCTGAGTAAATACGATGCCAGTGCAACACAGGTTCTGGGCAAGCCCCGTGAAGTTAACCAACCCTGTGAAAAGTGTGCAGACAAAACAACGTTCTGAAACTTAAGAAATACCATATCAAGACAAAATAACCGTCAATTTAGTGACCGAGAACTCCAAGCTATGGGTTCAATGAGAGAAAAAGAAGCAAAACACCAGAGGTACCACTTAGGGGCAGTTTCCTTTATATTAAAAAACTGGTGACGACAGACAGATATAGATCTGTGTATCCACCTCCCCATCTATATGGGTTCAGCAATCGACTGTGGCCAGCACGTGAGGTAGGCTCCTACGTAGACCAACAATCTTCAATTTCTGCCTATGCCGATGCACAACTGCAAGTATGATTTTAAAAGTGAACAAAGGATTTTTAAGCAATGTTACCACTTAAGTCTTCCATTATGAGTCCCATGGTGGTTCATGCCAAACGCCTCGGGTCTGTATTTCGGTTTGCGGCTGTCTGAGGATACATTTCCCAGGGCTGGGTTCAAGGTTGGACCCCGTCAACAGCAGAGGAAACACAAAAGTCATCCACTGGGTCATTAAACTTGAATTAATGGTCTGCGCGACGCACAAGAACCTCTGATGTTAACTATGCATAATCTCAATCACAGATGGCTGGAGGGAGAGCTTCGCGTGGTGCAGACAGGAAAAGGAAATACAAAACTGCCAAGCCTTGAGTAACAGAAAAAGTCACCCAAACACACACGTTCATGTATTTGAACAAGCACTTCACTCGATTCGAAGTAAAGCAAACAGGGAAGAAAAAAAATAAAGATCAGGAACACCATCGGAGAAGAAACCAAGTCAAATGAACTTGCCTTTAACAGAGCACGTTGGTCTGTCCTTGACAGCCTCCATGCACGTGGCAGAGTTGATGGTTTGAGGGCAGACTCACATCTGTGGAGAAGCCTGTATGTGTCCTCTTTTTACAGCCTTCAGTGTCTACTCTACAGTCTCATTATGACTCCTACATAATGCCTCCCTGGGAACAAGAATAATTATTCCGGATTTAGCCAAAGTTGGAGAAAAGGCTGCAGGCTATTCAGTAAGCAGCAATAATTTGTGCTCAAACTGACAATAAATATCAAATGGACAGTCTTCATTGTCCTGGCTTCTATGGTAATATTAAAAGCTGCCCCAAGCAAAGAATACAGTCAGACAAATCATAAAGGAAGATGTGTAAGTGGCCAGTAAATAAAAATGTTCAGAATCGCTAATAATACAAAGAAGTTACAAAAGAGGACAATGGACTATCTTTCTTTGTGTATCAAAACGGGTAAAGACAGTGTGGTGAAACAGGTAGGTACCAGCCGGTGTAAATGGTATGTTTTCTGGAATGCACTTTTACTTGCTGATATGCATCTGAAGCCTAAAAAATCATCATGACCTCTGACTCAGTAATTCCCATCTTGGGAATCAGTGCTAGGCAAAAATTAAAAAGCATAGCCGAAGTTCATGCCCAAAGATTTCTCACTTCATTACAGCACGATTTATGATGGCCAGAAACTGGATACAACCTAATGGTCCAAGAGTATGAGAATGGTTAAGAAAAATTAAACCTATTGATAGGATGGAATATTATATAACCATTAAAGAATGCTTGACTTAAGATTAGACTTCAACAATGTAGGGAATTTCATATGATTTGCCATGTTAAGTTAAAAAAAGATCCAAAATAGTAGAGATATGCATTTTTTTATTATTGCTTTTTTTAAAAAAATATTTATTCTTGAGAGAGAGAGAGAGAGAGAGAGAGAGAACGTGAGCAGTGGAGGGGCAGAGAGAGAGAGGAAGACACAGAATCTGAAGCAGGTTCCAAGGCTCTGAGCTGTCAGCACAGACCAACTTTGGGCTCAAACTCACAAAAGGTGAGATCATGATCTGAACCAAAGTCAGACACTTAACTGACTGAGCCACCCAGGTGCCCCTATTACTTTTTCTTATTATAAAAGTAATGACTATTTTCTTCAAAAAAAAAAAGCCAGAAAATGCCAATGAAGGCCAAAAAGAACATTTATAATCCTGCCCAGACATTGTTAATGTGAATATTACTAGTATTGCTAATAATTTCACATGTAGCTTTCCTACTGCTACAAAAAAAAAAAAAAAAGAATCAGAGTATACATATATTTTTGTAAAGTACCTCAATAGAAGCAATCTAGCAAACATTGGGCATTTTAATTTTGCAACAGAGAGAAAAGCTGACATCCGGAGCCAGCCAGGCACTCATGGCTGGGCCCCGCGCTCTCTGGGCGAACGGGAACAATCTCACAGAACACCAACATCAGATCAGGCCTTATAACCATGAAAGATCAGGACAAAACCACAACGACTCCATAACCATGTCTGAACACAGACAAAGTAGGAACATTTTCCAACCACATCAGTGATCAAACGTGTCCCTATCCTGGCTAAAATGAGACGCTGCTGCTTCTTTACCAGTTACATTTTTAGCCTTGATTCTTTCCTCCTCCTAGATAAGATTTATTAACATACCCAATGGGAGAATGACTCTTGCTTCCTGACAGCATCCAATCTAGAGCGAAGCCCAGATCCCCTCTCACCAACCCCAGCCCTAGAATTCCTTCTTTCTGACACCCTCTTCCTCACAACCCACAGTCGTACACTTGGTTCCTCTGCTTGCAGGGCACTGACACAGCTCAGACACTATTGTTAGACATTTCTTTTGCTCCAATTTTCACTGTTACAAACATCAAAGAATCGAGGCTGAAACCGAATTGGAAAACTGAAAGGAAACAAACAACAGGGGGAGAAAATACAAAGGCAAAGGAATGCAAAATTACCCCAAAATTACAGGGATACATACATACATATATACATACACATTCTTCCCACCCAAAAGACTTAGAATCCTCCTTTTCCTACAAAATCACCATTCTGATTCATGGTCTAATGGTTTAGCTGCTTTCCACCAACAGCGTTCCTCCTATCTACTTTTGGAAATGCCCCCACCATTCTTAAAATCCAGGACTGTGTATTCACAGCTCCTAACGTGGACCATGACACAAAGTTGTGCTCAAGAAGCACATTCAAATCAAACAGTCCTGTGAAATGACTATGATTTACTTTGTACTGGTGACACCGACCCGCAGTAGTTGCAGTTATGACCCCTTGCTTTAATAGCCTGATCTTAAAAAAAGAAAAAACAAACAAACAAACAAACAAAGTTAATGACAGTGTTTGTACAGCTATATACAGAAGGAGAGGGACGGACAGACAACACCTCTCAGTGTTAACAACAGTCAACTGGTATTAAACCCTAGGAGAAAATGAGCAATCTGAAGTAGGAAATTATTCTTACAGAATCATTAACTATTCAAAATACTTAAGAAAAGTCACAGCGCTCTCAACATGCAAAGGAAGATATTTTCAGCAAGAAGCAAAAGATGGTTTGATTGCTCCAGGAAGACAGATGGTAAGCTTCACATCCGAATTCAGGGGGAGGCTGCAAACAATATGGAAATATTACATTGGGAAAAGTGAGCTGAATTCATTGAAGAAAAAAGGCTTCTATTGTCAACAGGCTTTTGATGGCTATGAAACAAGAGAAATCGCTGAAGAAATTAAAATTGCCATGGATCCATCCCAAAGACTTTGGGAATGCTTCATGTTGACATCAAAAAAGCAATTAGTATTTGAGACAAACAAACTTGACTTTTTAAAGCACTGAAGAATGTCTATTTTGACACTGAACTGATTTCTCTTTTTAAGAACCGGATTTCTATTTGTGGCTTCAGCCAGTTCAGTACGTGAAGAAAAACCCACCCAAACACCTTTTGCAATATAGCTGTAACACAACTTGGTGTTACATACCTAAAAAATGTTTCTGAAGGTTATACTTGTGCTGTACTTCCTATTAATGGGTGGCTTTTAATCAATTTTGGTATTATTTAGGGCATGAAATGAATTTCTAGTAATGGAACCGCAATTTATACCCTAGTACTTGAAAAATGAAGGTATCTCTGTATAATGGATCCACCTGCAACCACCAGGATGTAACGTTTGCATATAGAGCCATCTGACCACCTGTGAAGGATCATCCTGGAGATCCACTGGACAGCAGGCCAAGCAGGATAACTGACAGTCTAATCCCTTCTGGCCCCAAGAACCCCTGCTCCAACCTGAGCAGAAGACAGGAAACACGGAAGGAACCACCTCTCCATTTCACCTGGAGTGTTTCCCTGGGCTGTCAGGATTCTAAAAAGATCTGCATTAGTACAAAAGGCTCCTCTACTGAATCCCCTTCCAGAAAGGAGTCAGAGTGCAATCTGGGGGAAAAAAAAAAAAAAAAAAAAAAAAGAATGCCATCTGAGTTTGCAGATCACTGTTGGAAACTTCCAGAAGTTAGCTGATGCTACCAACTCTGTCCTTCACGTAAAATCTGCCAGGAGCCTTCAGCCCTGAACAGGAAGTGCTTCTCCTCATTTCACCGCACACAGACCCTTTCTTCGTTTGCTGACTGACATTTTCTAGCTTACAAAGCAACCTGTCCCTGCGGCCAGGTCCCTTCATTCCACCCTGCCGCCACGCCAAACAGCTGACTATCTCGTTTCTAAAAATGAGCTCGGCTGCAAACAGCATCGTGAAAATTTAATAATTTGTCAAAGCGGCAGAACCAACTATTACGAAGTGTTATTTCAGAGTTCAAAGGTAAAGGTCACAGGAAGCTAAAATTTATCTGCTGACAGAGAAAGCTGAGCAATTAAAAAAAAACACCCAGGTAAGAGCTGCTTGGCAGACTTATTTCTAAACTAGAAACCTCATTGCTATGCTCACGTATTGGAATTTTGGCGACACAAGAGGTTACACTTAAAAAAGAAATCCACAGGTTCACAAGTTTGAAAGCTCTCTCCCAATGGCACTTTTAAGAGATGTGCTTTTTCTTCTCCCCCGCCTTTTTTTTTCCCAACATGGAAACAAAACAGAATTTAGAATAAGCTTTTTATGCTCATGTGTCAAGCAGCAGAGTCCATAAATCCAGCTATGGCATTCAACTACTGAGAAGTTACCTTGAAAACATAAAAATAAAAGTTTATGCCAGACAGAACTATCGCTTCCTCTTCCTAGTCCCTGGTGGATAAGGAACTATCTCTAAAGACCTCAAAAGCTAGAACCTTAAAAAGGAAATATCAACAAATGTGTCAAACTACAGCCTCAAGTTTTTTTCTGCTACATTGCTGTTCTGCAGGGCCGTCCTGAACTGCACGTTCTAATTACTTGAAGAAACGTTTTTACAGGAATCAAGATTTTTAATAAAATCAGAACTAAAATATTACATGAGAAGTGTCTTCATTATTCTTACCAATGTCTCATTGTAGGGCTTCCACTTACTTAATTTCACTTCTCGAGTCTCCGTCCCACGCTCACCACTGTTTACGGAAGGTCTCAGGTGATTCCAAGATTCCTTTAGCTGTCAGTCTAAGGAAGATCAGGGTTCTTAAGGGTTAAGAACGCCTTTCCTCCACACTCCACCTTCATCTGGCTAGAATAATTTCTTTTTTTTTTTTTTTTTTTTTTTTAATTTATTTTTAACGTTTATTTATTTTTGAGACAGAGAGAGAGAGACAGAGCATGAACGGGGGAGGGGCAGAGAGAGAGGGAGACACAGAATCGGAAGCAGGTTCCAGGCTCTGGGCCATCGGCCCAGAGCCCGACGCGGGGCTCGAACTCACGGACTGCGAGATCGTGACCTGAGCTGAAATCGGACGCTTAACCGACTGAGCTACCCAGGCGCCCCGAATAATTTCTCTTTTAAAGGTGGAAGGTCATAACCTCTCAGTTACATGATACTTGTCTTTACTCTCTTTTCTCTCTATAGGATCTGCTATGTGTTCTAAACGGAGAGGTCTCAATATCTACAATATATGATCACTGCAAGGTCATCACCATTTGCTCAGTGCTGGACTCTTCAAACTTGCTCTGCTTAGTTTATGGTGCTAGTTGAAACTGCACTTGGAAAGATCAGAGTTGCAACTGGGCCAATGTTGTCCTGTTTTTCTCATTTTTCAAAGGTATAAAATGCCATAACTTGATTAAAAAAAAAAAAAACAGATCCTTCTAAAAACTTGCCAACACTTTCAAAATGGAAATGATCATTTCATAGTAGTGCCCCCTTTTTTTTTTTAATTTTTTTTTACATTTGTTTATTTTTGAGAAACAGAGTGAGACAAAGCGTGAGTGGGGGAGGGGCAGAGAGAGAAAGAGACACAGAATCTGAAGCAGCTCTGAATAAGCGGTCAGCACAGAGCCTGATGCGGGGCTTGAACCCACTTACTGTGAGATCATGACCTGAGCCGAAGTCGGACGCTCAACCTACTGAGCCACCCAGGTGCCCCAATAGTGCCCCCTTTTTAATGTCACCTTCTCAAGGCCTTTTTCTTAGTTTTTAAAATCAAGGATATATTCTTTAATAAAATTAGAAATATTTCCTGAAATGTTTTCAACCTAATAAGTGTATTTTACAACAAAGCACACCAATGCCAAAACCATGCAGCATAAGGGATCTTAAAAATTGCATACCATGCACACAGAGGAGGAAATCCCTCTAGAGATTTCTGCAAACTGCACCAAAGTGGTGCACATTATGGAAATCCCTAGTTATTTAACTGTGTACAAAGATATCATTATAGTTTATTGAATAAACACTACTTTTTTACTGCTTAATACATATTTATATAAGAAACTTAAGGAATCCAGAGAAATCAGTCAATAGTGTGTATGTTACAAGTCCCTGAATGGAAGATACATTTACATAATAATGTTTAAGCCTCTAATATACATAGGAGAAATTATGATGGCTTTTTAAAGAGACAGAACTCAAAATCAAAATGTTTTAAGAGCAGCTAATTTGTTTATCATCTCATAAATAATCTCAGCAAAATTAGAGATTCTAAAACCTAAATTGGCACAAGGATAAATATACAGATTGATAAAACTCAGTCAAGAAATAAATTCTGGGGCACCTGGGTGGCGCAGTCGGTTAAGCGTCCGACTTCAGCCAGGTCACAATCTCGCGGTCCGTGAGTTCGAGCCCCGCGTCAGGCTCTGGGTTGATGGCTCTGAGCCTGGAGCCTGTTTCCGATTCTGTGTCTCCCTCTCTCTCTGCCCCTCCCCCGTTCATGCTCTGTCTCTCTCTGTCCCAAAAATAAATTAAAAAAAACGTTGAAAAAAAAAAAATTTAAGAAATAAATTCTAACATTTATGGTTAACTGATTTTTGACAGAGGCCAAGACAACGGCAACAGAATAACTTTTTCAACAAACGAGGCTGGGACTACTGGACATCCATTTATTCGCAAATAAATGAATTTGGACCCCTACCTCCTACCATACATACAATTAACTCAAATTCTAGACCTAAATTTAAGAGTTAGAACTATGAAACTCTTAGGAAAAAAAAAAACACAGGCATAAATCTTCATGACCTTGGATCAGGCAATAATTTCTTAGATACAACACCAAAAGCATAAGTGTCAAAAACAAACAAACAAACAAAGTGTGTGTGTGTTGGGGGGGGGGGGCGGCTAGTTAATGGAACTTCATAAAATCTAAACTTTGGTACCTCACAGGATGCCATCAGTAATGTGAAAAGACAGTTCATAGACTAGGAGAAAATATTTGCAAATCATATATCAAAATAAAGGACATGTATGAACAATACATAAAAATATTTTCTGCAAGTATACACAAAAACACATATCCCAATCAAAAAATGGGCAAAGAATCTAAAGAGAGAGTTCTCCAAAGAAGATATGCAAATGGACAAATAAGCACATGAAAACCATCAGTCATTAGGAAAATGGAAATCACAACAAAACAGTGACATACTACTTCACACCCAGTTGGCTAGAATCAAAAAGATAAAAGTGAATGTTGGTGAGAATGTGGAGAAACTGAAACCTTCATGTATTACTAATGAGAATGTAAAATGGTGCAGCCACTTTGGAAAAGTTGACAATCGAACTGTGCGCTTGAAACTGGTAATTTTATGGTATGCAAATTATATATCAATAAAGCTGTTAAAAACCTAAAACAAATTGATTAAATATCACTTACAATGGCATGTGTAATCATAGTATTCTTCACATCAAAATATAACATATACTTTTGTCAACCCCAATATACTGAGCCCTTGACACATTAACACTTTTAATTTAACACATTAACCATGATAGCCAAAGAGATGAACCAAACCCCTGATGTTCTTGCCTGCTCAGCATCTGGTAAATTCTAATTACACAGCCCATCACAGCCCAAATCACTCTATCTGCACTTGGAGGTTGGACTAGGGTGTCTGCAGGATGCTTACGTATCTACTCAAGGAGCTCTGGCCCAAACAGCCACAGTCACACTATCCTTCCTACAGATGCTAAGTAGAAGGATGAAGAGTATGTGATTGGCACAGTTCACCCAGGCATCCTGCAGGTTGGCAAAACACCCATGTAGCAAGACAACTGTGGCAGACTTGATGAGACCACAGGTATCCCTCACAGTATAAAAGCAACTATTAATTAAGCTTCACGAATAACCTGATCATTAAGTACACAAATTAACACAGAAAAATTCCACCTTCAGAGTTTGAGTCCTACAATTTGGACATCACCACTCCTATTATCTCTGATATGTTCTTTCATACCAAGACCTCCAAGAAATAGGAGACAAGTGTGAACTTCCTAACTCCTAAAATTGGAAACTGGAACACAAAATTGCATTCTACACTAGGAAAATACTCACGCCAAAGTGATTTATCAATTTTAAGTATCTGAGGGATTATTATTAAGAAGGCAGATGAAGCAGATTCTGCAGCCCCGGTCAAGCCTTCAGATGACAGGAGCCCCAGCCAAAATGCAGACTGAAGCCTAGGGAGAGAATCTGAGGCGGCACTACAGAAGTAAACCACTCTGATTTTTTCTGAACTGTGAGACAGTAAAAGTTTGTTGTTTTAAGCCACTTAAAAAACAAACACACAAAAGAATACTCAGCATTTTTTATCCCCACTGAGTTTTAAATACAAATGTGTGGGTTTAAATTATAGCTTAATGAATTTATGCTATATCTCACCTAAAAATTTTTAACTAGAGAAGTATTTCATAAAGAAATACTTTAATAGAGGAATTTTAAAGCTGCTCCTTCCTGAAGTCAGCAAAGACAAGTAAGATAGTTTTTTGTTTGTTTGTTTGTTTGCTTTGTTTTGTATTGTTCAGGAGTGAATCAGCTGCAGATCTAAGCTAAAGAATGTTAGATTAAATCCGTAATTCCCACCGGTTGATCCCATATTTTTATGTGAGGCTAATGAGGGTACAGCCTAAGGATAATGATGAACTGGAGAGGGCGGGAGCTGGCAAGCTGGCTGGCTCACAACCAGAAATCAGAGCTGGTGCAATGCCGGCTTCATGCGGTGGGATGGAATCGGGGATCTACGGGACCCGTCACTCGGCCACTATGATGAGCTAAAACCAGGGCTTGAGAAATGCTGGGTATGGACCAGGATGCTTTCCTGCCCTATCAGTCTAGGAAGCAGCAAAACCAGGGGAAAACAACAGACAACTACCATGAAACTCTCAAAAAACCTCTGGTGGCTGTGCCTCACGGTGCCATTCCGTAGGCGTGCACTACAACGGAAATAACTGCAAGACTACCTTATCATCACTGAGCTCGAAACTGCGTATGAAGTTAATATTCACTGTTTCAGTACGATGACAGTGTTTTGTTATAAAAATGGTTAAAAAATACCACTGGTTAATAAAAACCAGAAGATGATTAACTTGATTTGTTCCATAAGCAGAAAGATTCTTTAATTTTAGAATTTACTATGTCTGTAAACAAACATGTAAACATATACAAGGATTATTTCACTCCCTTATTTTTATTTTTTTTAAATTTTTTTTTTTCAACGTTTTTTTATTTTTATTTTTGGGACAGAGAGAGACAGAGCACGAACGGGGGAGGGGCAGAGAGAGAGGGAGACACAGAATCGGAAACAGGCTCCAGGCTCCGAGCCATCAGCCCAGAGCCCGACGCGGGGCCCGAACTCACGGACCGCGAGATCGCGACCTGGCTGAAGTCGGACGCTCAACCGACTGCGCCACCCAGGCGCCCCACTCCCTTATTTTTAAAACAGCACTAAGATCATGAAATATGTCAGAAACAGGTCAGTAAAGAAATAGCCATAATTGTTCTAAAACTTTATCAAGGCCTGCTAGAGATTTCTACAATAAGTGGAAAAACATAAGTTTAATCGCTCTTTTGTTATTTTTTTTTATATATATATATTTTTATCTTTGAGAAAGAGTGAGGGACAGATCGTGAGTAGGAGAGGGGCACAGAGAAACAGAGACAGAATCCGAAGCAGGTTCCAGGCTCTGAGCTGTCAGCACAGAGCCCGATGCGGGGCTCAAACCCACAAGCTGTGAGATCATGACCTGAGCTGAAGTCGGATGCTCAACCGAGTCACCCAGGCGCCCCATTTCTTTTTGTTATTTTTAAATGCTACCTCCTTTTTTGTGGAAGGGACATTTCAAAGCACTAGGCAGTTCCAGTAACAGCTCTCTCTTTCCTTTTGTTTTTATGTTTATTTATTCACTTTTGAGAGGTGGGGGCAGAGAGAAAGAGAAGCCCAAGCAGGCTCTGCGCTGTCAGCACAGAGCCCAACATGGGGGCTGTGAGATCATGACCTGAGCAGAAATCAAGAGCTGGATGCTTAACTGACTGAGCCAGCCAGGCACCCCTTTTTTTTTCTTGCCCTTTACCTACTACAAAGGAGTATCGTGACAGGCATGAATCACATCTCCCCAGAGAGATGATGGGCTTAGAATTTCACCCCATTGGTCTTTCTCACAATTCCTCCTACTGAATAGTCAGATGTTAAAAATATTACAGATAAATTAAAAAGCATACAGAATCTCCACCCCCTACCCCAAGACGGCATGTGACGGTAGACCAAAGCATTTACCTTCTTCCCTCCAGTCACGAATTGCTTGCAGCTGGTCCTCACAAAATGCGGGTTCACAGCAATGATCTACAAGGAACAAGGACCCATCACTGGTTAAGGAGCCACTGTTAACGCACAGAATGAAAACCAACCCACAGAATGAAAACCCTTTATGTATTATAGGCAACAGGATCTAAAACTTATCCTGAGATCTATGTAAGAAGTGGTCTCTTCAGGCAACAGTCTGCAACTGAGGACATCGGAGTTTTTGCTCTTCTGGAAAGCCAGGTGAAAGCTAAAAGACAGAAGTGAGTTCGTTCTAGTTTCTGGCTGCGCGAGGACTCTCTGAGTGCACATCTCCTCTTTAGGGTCAACCGAGGCAGCAAGAGCTCACAAATGTTTGTAACTGAACACCATGAGCTGAAGAAACCCAGAGAGAGAACCCAGCTGTCTCCTCGTTCGGGATGCCCACCAGTGATTTGAGGGAACCAAGTGGAACAGGTGGGGCAACGCAGCCTCAAAGGCATTTAGGGTCGTCACAGCAAGCCTCCGTCAGTGGGAGACAACGGGGCTGCAGGACCGCACTTACAGAGCTGACCGTGCAGGACATGCCCCTTTCCCTGCAGCCGAAGTTCCTCATTTGCTCTCCACTGAGCCAGTCCCCCAGTTAGCTTTTAACTGGATGAGATTTTGAATGATGGTTTCATCTTACTCAACGAGTATCAACTTTGTGTTTTTAGGGCCAGTCTCTACCCTGCGCTCTGCACTCACATCTCCAACACCTCCACACCGTTTCCACCAGATACACCGCGGTTATCTGAACTCAAGACCAAATTAGCAACGTCCTTATTCAAATCATCCCTTCTTGCAAGTGGTGGCATCGCCACACACCACGGCCAGAGCCAAGGGTCAGCTCCTCCCTCTCTTGTCACCCCATCCAACCCAACACGAAGGCTTGCGAAGTCTACCTCCTAAAGGCTTTCCGCCTTCACGTCTTCGACTCCACCTTGAACGCTCCTGACTGCTCCTGTCACTGAGACCCCGTGATGCCCTGTCTCCAGGACAGCATGAGCCTTCTAAATTGCCTTTTGCCTGCAATCCCTCTCCTGCTTAAATCACCCTTCACTCCGGCAGAGCTGCCTTCCTAAAACACACATCAGATCCTATCTCTCCTTTACCTGTTGATCAATAAGTGTTTGAATAAACAAGTGAAAACAACGAATGACCTCTTCCTTCAACAACTCTAATCGTCACTTTAAGGGCCATAACTGTTATCTAAGACTGTTCCTCCTGCCTCGCGCGCCTATCAGCCCTCCAATCTATACTGTATATAGTCGCCGTATTAATTTTCCTTAAGCTTAGCTCAGTTTATGTCACTTCTCTGCTCTTACACATTCAATAATTTCTCCTTATCTACCACACGGAGTCCAAATTCCTTCGCCTGAAAATACAGCCAGCCCCAATCTGCCTCTATGGCTCTCCTGCCAAGTCCGTGTTTTATGCGCCATCTAAACGAGGCCATTTTTGCCACTTCCTGAACACAACTTGAACTTTCTGCCCTCTCCGTTTGTATTATATCGTTCTTCCACATGGAAAGCCAGCTTCTCTGTCTGCCCTGTCCATTTCTTAAAGCTCACTCAAACATCACGCCCCCTGTGAAGCCATCACCGCCAAGAACAGCTAGAAGTAACTTCTCTCAGCTTTGGACTCCTTAATATTGTTTTTACCACTTTGGGTCATTAACGACAGACTGGGTGTTTGTATGTATCATCTCACTCACTACAAAAAAAAAAAAAAAAAAAATTCCTGAGGACAGCCTGAGATCACAGTCACATAAGACACATCCTATGCTCTTCTAATACCATCAAATAGTATCTAGTACATTCAAAGTGCTGAAGAGACGCTCGGTGATGAAATTGATGGGAGACAGATAGTGCTCAAAGTATTATAATCCTTACGGCTTTGTTGAGAAAATCCTTAGAAAAATTAAAACTTACTGAATACTTACTTTAATGGGACAGTCAAAAGTCTCATGAAATTCTTCTCCAGAATATAGTCCAAACACCTGCACCTAAAAAGTAAAATGGATCCGGTCAGTTCACCAGGACGGCAACAAAGAAGGCTGCTGAGTCAGTGAGAACACATACTATTGATTAACAAAAAGTAGAATATTTAATAATCTAGGGCCCTTGTGATCTCTATCAAATATCCAATGAAAACCATTCTATCAGGGTGGGAGTACTCCAACGCAATTAAGCTTTCATAAGCATCTCGTGGACACGGTTCCCTTTACTCACCACAAATTTAATTTATTAAAGGGATGCCAACTTTTAAAAATGAAATAGTTATGAATCATTTATTAATATTCTTTTATGAACTTCCATAGGCTATCCCTAAAGGAACTGTTTTCTTCCTTTTCCTGAAGGAAATAGGTGCTTCTTTTTTGAGTCATACATACATAAATCAAACATGCAGATCAATGTGGCAAGAGATTAGGTGATCTGCACTTCATTTATAATCTTATGTTGAATCTACTGAGAGTGTATAAATGTAAGATTTAAGTTTCTACTTATCACTGCCTCCCTTGAAGTTGCTCGAGACTACCGTACTTTATTCATACTTAATCTCCTTTCTGAGTGGTTTACTTAAAAACTGATTAATATCCATACCACAAAGGGTGCGGATCACAAATTTACAGCTTGACAAATTTTTTCGACGTAAACATACCCCTCCAGACACCATCCAGATCAAGAGGCAGAGCCCAAGAAGCACTTTTGTGTTCCTTCCCATTTAGTAACACCTTCACAAATTAACCACTACCCTGAAATCTATCACCACAGAGAAGCTGTCCTGATGTTTGAAGTTTTTATAAATACAATCAAACTATTTCACTGGCTTCTTTCACTCAACATCTTCCTTGTAACATGTGTCCAGACTGTTGTGGATAGCAGTGCCTGGTTGTCTGCCATTGCCGTATAGTATTTCAATGTGTGAATACACCGCAATACATGTATCTACCATTTGTTGATCCTTTGGGTTGTGTCCAGATCGGGGCTATTATAAATAAGCTGCATGCAATGAACACTCTTTACAAATTTTTTGGTGCACTTAGGTACACATTTATGAAGGGTATACGTAAGTAGGAATGGAATTGTTGCCATAGGCTATGCATCTGTTCACTTTTAATAAACAGCCAAACCATTTCACAAAGTGGTTCTGATCAATTTACACTCTTACCAAACAGGGCTTAAGATTCCAGGAGCTCTCAAACACTTGGAGCTAACCGTTAGGGGCACTCAGAACTATTTCCCAACACTTGGGATGTGTGCACTCTGTCTCCAGTCTCTAGAAGAGTGGTATTATTTTTTTCTTTAATTTTGTAAGGACTCACTGGTGAAGCTATCTAGGTTGGATGGCTCTATGTGAGAAAATAATTACACATCCAAATGCTTAAACAGTGATAAAACTATTCAGACTTCTGATTTCTTGTTTTCATCTTAGTAAGTTGTGAGTGGTTCATTTTTGCAAGTTCAAAGAGGAAAACTTACGATATAATTATTGGAAACAAATTCATTCGGTAAGAGATAAAATTTTCAGGACACTCATTTTGGGCCTACTGTTTTTATAACCTGTGCCAAGTATGTTATTTGGGTTCCAACAACAGCATATGGTATGATATGACAGAGAGGGAATTGGATTTACCCTGAGGTAGTCCTTAGGATGCATTATTGACAGGATAAACGCAGGCAGGCCCCCCCCACCACCTTACTTCTCATTGTTTAGAGGGAATCATCATTACTCCACAGTTAAGATCCCTGGAAACTAATGGCAAGACCCCACCCTAGATAAACCAAACAGTTCTGGTGGAGTGAAATGGTATTTTAAAAGGTCCACAACTGAAATTATGTACCTAGCACTGACAATCCTGCTCTGCCTCATTTGGTCCTTTAAGCAACACCATGAGGTATGGACTGCAAACACCATTATGCCTGCTTAACAGAGGAGTGTGCAGAAAAATAAGTGACTTGGCCAAGGCCACAAAGAACAAGATGAGTGTTTCATACCCTATTCTCTTACACACTAACATTATATGAGATAGCCTAAAATATGGAAATAAGAGATCTTTCTGCATAAAGTATAAGAAAAGTGGAACAGGAAAATACCATTCAAAAGCCTCAAAAGCCTCAAATGTTTCCCAAACTTAAGTAAAGGTGAATGTCAGACTCTGAATTAGACAACTGTGATAAAAAGCTGAAACGAAACAGAGCAGACTTTTTATTCAAATGGATCAACTTCCTTGTGGCTACAACAGGCTAAAGGTGATTTTAAGAACAAAGGTTAGGGGACTTTTTTTTTTTTTTCCTAATTTTTTAAATGTTTACTTATTTTTGAGAGACAGAGCAGGAGAGGGATAGAGAGAGAGGGAGACACAGAATCCGAAGCAGGCTCCAGGCTCTGAGCTGTCAGCACAGAGCCCGATGTGGGGCCCGAAACCAAGAAATGCAAGATTGTGACCTGAGCTGAAGTTAGACACATAACCAACTGAGCCCCTCAGGCGCCCCTAGGTGATTTTTACTGTAGGGAAAAAGTACATGAGATGTAAATAAATGATGTATGAACCCACTGAAAAAGATGGAGGCATCAGTAAATGAGAAGATAAATATCAGGACTGTGAATCTAATGGTGAAATAAGTGATGAATTACCAGGGATAAGTGCCCCTTTAAACATTAGGGACCAATACTGAAGATGTAATAGTAGACCAATAAGGGGGGGAATCAACAGAAAAGGGGTCAGACTAGAACTCTGGCGTCAGTCTCTACTGCTGTGTTTAATTGAATCATCTCTTGGTCAAATAACTGTATTTTCTCTTTCAGTATGGAAGAACACTGTAACTTCTTGAGACAAATCTCCTAACTTGATTGGGACAAGCAGGGTGATTTGTAAAACCCTCGATGTTTTGGTTCACTTCACTAATGTAACAAGCGAAACTCAGTCACAATTACACTACGATAGCCAATAAAATCCAAAACCGTTTTTACTCATTATTTCTCTCTCCCTCTTGATTTATTTTGCCATCTTGTCTGTTAAATATCATACTCGCCTGTGAAAGGAACCTGTTCAATGTCTGCCTAGACAGTTTGGCTTTAAGGAAAATCTCATCCCAAATAAGGATCATAGAATTAAAGGTTAAAATTGCGGGGCTCCCTTTGAAAATGGTGTCCTTTGGGGCGCCTGGGTGGCTCAGTCAGTTGAGCGTCCGACTTCGGCTCAGGTCGTGATCTCACGGTCCATGAGTCTGAGCTCCGCATTGGGCTCTGGGCTGACAGCTCGGGGCCTGGAGCCTGCTTCAGATTCTGTGTGCGTGTGTGTGTCTCTCTCTCCCTCTCTCTCTCCCTCCCTCCCCCACTCATCTTCTGTCTCCCTCTCTGTCAAAAATAAACAAACACTAAAAAAATTTTTTTAAAAAATGGTGTTCCCCAACAACCTCCCCCAACTAGTCACAAAAAATACCTAACGAAGAAAAACAAAGTTCTGAACACTTGGCTGTAGAGTCCATCTACTGCAGTCCTGGAAGAGTTCTCACTAACTCCAGACCACCTCTTTGGTGGCCGTATGAGGACCACAGAGGAGATGTGGTGTGTGTTTTACTGCCTGAAGTCAAGAAAGCCTATCCTCACGAATCGATAAGGAAGTTGTGTATTCTTCTCCACTCGAGCATGGAGTTCTACGGATCTGTCAACCAGAAAACAGGTGACAGCCCATCTGATGTAGGAGAACCACGAATGAGGTAGCCAGAGTATCAGACAACCTCCTGAGAAATGGCCTTTCTCAAACCCCAGGTTCCAAACAGTAACGGGTCAGGTTAGAACAGGGATGAACATGTAAGCTGCCATTTCATCTAGGGTGGTGGCTGAAGAGACCATCACAGAGGAGGTGGCTGGTTTTCACGTTCTCCGCCCGCGGAGAGTGTCAGAGACCCGGGAGAGAGGACAGCAGAGGCTGTCGCTGGTGGGGCTGCCTTAAACTGACTCCCTCTGGTCAGAGGAAATCAAGCTCCTTCATGAGGCCCCTGTGCGGAGCTACCCAAAATGGTAACAGGCTGGGCTGAGAGCAATCAGACCCAGAACGTGTTTGCCAACCCACATTCAGAAAGAGCTCTTCTCCTCGTTCTGGGCTGGATAAACAAGCAATACAAAATGGACACGAGGTCTCTAAAAAGGATATCGAAGAATGCCATTCCAATGACTCGGAGGGAGATAAAGCATGCTTTTACAAGTGTTTACTAGTAACCAGCAAAGAAAGGAAACTACAAAACCATTGGGTGACTTCAATAAGAAGAAAAGGCCTTCATGAGTCTGGAGCGGAAAGACAGGATCATGAGAGCTAGCAATTATTACGTGTTTCTTCTGTTCCTGATAACTATTCCAAATGATTTATAAGTATTAGCTCATTTATTTCCAATCATCACTGAGGCAAGTGCCATGGTTATTCCCATTTTATAGACGGAAACAGGCTGAGGCACGGAGAGATGACAATAACTTACCTGCACTCACATGGCTACTATGTGACAGAATTCCATTCCTAACCATTAGACTGCACTGCCCGGCACCCTAAGACATACGACAAGTTGTAAATTTTTTTGTTTAATTAAATATATGTCTGGCTGATATGAAAATAGAGCTGGGAGCAAGAGAAAGATTTCAGGAAAATTAAAAATCCGAGATGGAACAAAACTCTACTCCCTAGGGCAAAATGGACAGTGGGATAAAAGCAAATCAGCAAAGGAAACAGACAAGAAAGTGTCCCCCACTCCAGAGAAGTGAGCAGGATAAAAATAATGAGAAATGAAAGCACACATGTGTGTGTGTCACACAATAGGACCGAATTTCCTTACAACCTGCATATTTTCAAAAGAAGGGTGAATAGTGCTTACCCAGTCACCCTCTTTCCTTGAAAAGTTCCGGTACAATAATGCAAGGAGGGGAAAAGGCCAGTCTACAGTGGGTTAAGGAGGAAATTAACCATTCACTAGGGTGCCTGGGTGGCTCAGTTGGTTGAACACCCAACTTTGGCTCGAGTCATGATCTCACGGTTCACGGGTTCGAGCCCCGCGTCAGGCTCTGTGCTGACAGCTCAGAGCCTAGAGCCTGCTTCGGACTCTGTGTCTCCCTCTCTCTCCGCCCCTCCCCCGCTCCCACTCTGTCTCTCTCTCTCTCTCTCTCTCTCTCAAAAACAAATGTTAAAAAAAATTTTTTTTAAATAAAATTAAAAAGGCATGCACGGTTAGCAATAAAAACAGTTAACATACACCTGGAGGGCTCGCCATATATCCAGCACCTCACAACATCCTCATGCAGACCTCCCGGTGTGCCCACTGCCCAGCTAAGGAAATGGAGGCACTGGGGGTGGGGTGGGGGGGGGTGGTGGGGGCAAGCAGTGAGCCCAGCCCAGTGCAGGGGAGCGGAAATCCCGCCCGGGCAGGCGGGATACAGAGCCATGCTCTCAGCCTCTGCATGGTAACTGCCTCCAGCCTAAGTATTATTGGGTTTCTTTGAAGAAATGAAAATAAATGGAACTGAAGCAATAATCAAAATCAGAACTGAAGTAAACTTTCCTGAAATGAAAACAATACTTCAGTATATGGATCACAAGGACTTACTGTGTTCCAGACAAAATTAATGAAAATAGACCCGAACAAGACATAACTTAGCAAACTGAACTACAAGGGCCGTATGCTGTTGTTTTATTGTTGTTATTATTATTAGTCTAAGCTCCAAGGCAGGACAAAAAAAAAAAAAATTAAAAAGGTTTCATGAAAGAACAAAAGTATGCTAGCCTCAGACACGTCCACAAAAATAAAGGTCAGACAAAAGGGAACAACATTTCCAAAATTTTAAGAGAAAGGATCTCTACCCTGCACTCTGTACTAAATTGATTCTAGTTTACGTATGAAGGCGACATATTTTTATCTAGGGGTCTTAGTACACTAAAGAAAGAAAAACCACAACAGCCATATAAAGATGCATTAGGTCTAGATATCTGCAGTTTATCTTCGTAATAACCTTCATCATCATTAGTTTTCATCATTACTAACCACTTTGCCAGATCATTCTATACTAGCCGCTCAATTTTCACAATACTGGCTAGCTTATATAAATTATGCATACCAGAAGATTTATTTTCAGTTTTATTAATGCTAATAAAACATACGTGAAAACTATTTTTAAAAAATGTATTCTGGGTTGGGGCACCTGGGTGGCTCAGTCGGTTAAGTGGCTGACTTTGATTCAGGTCATGATCTTGCGGTTCGCGAGTTCGAGTTTGGGCCCCGTGCTGACAGCGCAGAGCCTAGAGCCTGCTTCAGATTCTGTGTCTCTCTCTGTGCCCCTCCCCCACTCACGCTCACTCGCATGCTCTCTCTCAAAAACAAATGAAACATTAAAAAAAAATTTTTTTTCTTACTGTATCCTGGGTCAACACCAAAATAGGACAGTAAGGAATTGGACTCAAACGAAAAAGCAGCTATTTGCCAAGAAGTGCAGCAGATGGTATCTGAGGGTCATCATCCACCAGACAGAGTTAAAATCTCCCACTTTTCCACAAATAATAATTATTCAACATTTAAAGCTTCGAAAATTAGGGGCGCCTGGGTGGCTCGGTCGGTTAGGCGTCCGACTTCGGCTCAGGTCATGATCTCACAGTCCGTGAGTTCGAGCCCCGCGTCGGGCTCTGTGCTGACAGCTCAGAGCCTGGAGCCTGTTTCAGATTCTGTGTCTCCCTCTCTCTCTGCTCCTCCCCTGTTCATGCTCTGTCTCTCTCTGTCTCAAAGATAAATAAACGTTAAAAAAAAAAAAATTAAAAAATAAAATAAATAAAACTTCGAAAATTCCTTGACAAAGTATTTTAATAAAAATCCTTTTTCAATTTGAAAAATGAATGTTCTCTTTCAACCAATTCAGTTCAATTAAATTGGCTGTCAGTCCACAAGGACTTTTTTGTTCTGTTTTCTTTAAGAGAATAAAATAAAGTTGACCTTTCTGTACAAATCCATGAATGTAAAAAGGTTTCAACAGTTTGGATCATTCTCAATTTCCATACATACCAACTCCTCCCTCAACGCTGACAATCTGGTGGACCACAGAATTTTAGAAAGTATTGCAAAATCTGACAGTGCTCTTTGGAAAGCAGAGGTTACCGATTACCATTTCAAAAGACTCTTTGGGCAACATTCAACTTAGACATGTAAAATGCATTCTTGGGGCTCCTGGGTGGCTCAGTCGGTTAAGCTACTGATTTTGGCTCAGGTCATTATCTCAGGGTTCGTGGGCTCTACCCCACATCGGGCTCTGTACTGACAGCTCAGAGCCTGGAACCTGCTTTGGATTCTGTGCCTCCCTCTCTCTCTGCCCCTCCCCCACTCATGATCTGTCTCCCTCTATCTCAAAAATAAATAAACATTAAAAAAATGTTAAATAAATAAATAAAAATAAAATGCATTCTTGTGGGAGGACTTCATTTTTCTCTTGTTAACAGATTAAACGGGTATAAATTTTTTAGATGGAGTACACGATCTTTCATCCACTCATATTAATGACCCACTGAATTTAGGTCATGTAAAAATACAAAATTAGGTTAGGAAATGCGTTCTACTCGGTCAGGATCATGTGAGATTCTGGAAGGACTCTTCATGTACTTTCTCCTGAAACTGTTATTTTAGAGAAGTAGCTTAAATACACCATGCATTAGAATTTTATCATTGCTGACCAACATTAGAAAAGACTTCCACCGACTGAAAAACAAAAAAGACATTCTTATAAGTGGAAAATCAATCACCACAGCCACTAAATGTCACAGCTCAACACCAGCAAGAGGCACTGATAATTGTTAGTTACACACCACACAAATGATGTATGTCCTCGGTTGAGGAAGTGGGTGCCAGGTTTTTAGAAAACTGTACATATATTGATTTTACATTTATTTAATGTGGCCATTGTAAGACACTTTATTCTTCTGATAAACTATGATTGCTTATCAAAAGATTCTATAATTCAAGAGAAACATTCATAACTTGTGTGGAAATGAAAACCACCGGCCCACAGAAATCATACCCACAAAATCCAATTTTGTGGATTTATGACCGAAAGGCATTAAACTACTGTCTTGCAGGAACTGCAGACTAGTCACTGAAGTATAAGTGGCACAGGGATAATGATTAAGGTGACACGTTGCCCTGCCACAGCTGTTAATCAGCTTAATACTAGTTACATTATTGACATTCTTGTAATTACTTTTCCTCAGGCACATTTGTGCAAAATATATTTTACTTTAATTATGAGCAATCGGAAGCAGGTCCAATACCCAAAAAGAAGAGTCAAGGCTCTCCTAAGGCAGGGGTACAGTGAGCAGAAGGCTTTTCCAAGCGCCTGCAGTTGGGGGACATCCCAGCCCTCAGACACCTTCCAACACCAGGTCATGGTCATACCTTGCCGTCCTCGGAACACACACCCATGTGCTCTCCACTTTCATCCAGGCTAATCTGATTTATCTTCACAGGACTCTATCAAAAACAAACAAACAAACAAACATGTAAAACTTCAGGAAAATAATCTGTCAACAACCAAATACCTTGGCTCCTTGTAAACACTGAAGTGATACAAATCATCTCTTAGCTTAGACGCAGGAGTGCAACACATATTTTGTTTTTGCAGGTGAAAATGGTGACATATAGCTTTGTTCTCACACATGGAAAAAGATCGCCTCGAAATTTTTTATTTCGCGTGCTTGAAGTCCCAGCTAAAATGTTATTTTTGTTACAGGTTACATGCCTTTTTATTTGTTCTATTTATTCCATACTCCTAAAATTCCTTCCCAACCAGATCCATTAAAAGAACACAACAAAAGCCAAAATAAAAAAATCAAGATGTAAAGAAAAATGTTCACCGTTTTAGTTCAGTTCATCAGTCACTCTATTTGTCCTTCTCTCACAAATCACTGAATCAACTTGGTATTCATACTTCATGCTTAGTACTTTCTGGAGGGAAATCCACAGGGTATAGTTGATATTCCCTAATTTGTTCTCCTTATTCTTTCCAGTAATCTCAAATTTAAAAATTCTGTGAAGACCGAACGCAGGCATTCTATTTTGGATGTATTTTCCCAAGTGTAAACACCCCACCGAACTTTTATTTTTCACAGCTTTCTGGTTCTCTATGTAGACAGCTGTTTACTTACTAAAATATTCAGATAGGTGGATTTTCTAATAGAAGTCAAAATTGGTAAATGTTGGGGATGCCTGGGTGGCTCAGTCGGTTAAGCATTCGACTTCGGCTCAGGTCACGATCTCGCGGTTCGTGAGTTCGAGCCCTGCATCGGGCTCTGTGGAAGCTCAGAGCCTGAAGCCTCCTTCAGATTCTGTGTCTCCCTCTCTCTCTGCCCCTCCCTGGCTCATGCTCTGTTTCTCTTTCTCTCTCAAAAATAAACATTAAACATTTATTTAAAAAATTGGTAAATGTTGACAACATTAAACAATGGCCAGCTTTTGTTTTCCTTCTTAAATAACTGCAGTTTCCAGCTATTTTACCCAAAACATGATAGAACAAACTAACCATGGAAAGAAAAGTTGGCCTTCATCAGTTATGACAGAAATCTGCAGATTAGTTTTTTCAAGTCTCTAACCTTAAGATAAGTTGGCTTTTGGATAGGAATAAATGGAAATATACAAAATGGGATGTTCTTTTCTCAGCGGAACGCATCTTGGAGCTAGTAAGCAAAGGTCAGGGCAGACCAACAATCCCAGATCTCGGAAGGCCACCCACTCACTGGCTGATGACAGTGAGAGAAACTCCCCCCATCCCAGGTGGAGACGGCAGACTCCACAATTTTTCCCCATCTCGATCACCACACAAGCAATACCCCTGTAAAATGTAATCTTTGAAAAACAACCTATCTCCTTAAAAGTTCCTAGAGTGTTAAAGAGGAAAAGACCTTGAAGACAGATTTGATCCCTCTGACAGGAACATAGACTGAAGCCCACGGATGAGAATCACAACAGAGAACGAGCCAGGGATCCGACCCTGAGAGCAGTGGACTGGCATCCTGTAAAGGGAATGCTGTCATGGGGAGCACTGAATATAGAAAACCAATCTTCTTCAGATAAGTGCTTTCCTCCTAGAGTATCTTCTGTTACCAGTTCCCTAATTCTCATCTTTTGATCATCAAACAACATTTTATTTTATTTTCCAAAGTTTGTTTATTTATTTTGGGGAACAGGCAGAGAGAGAGAGGGAGAGAGTCCCAAGCAGGCTCTGTGCTCAGCATGGAGCCCAACGTGAGGCTTAATCTCACGAACTGCGAGATCACGACCTGAGCTGAAATCAAGAGTTGGATGCTTTATCGACTGAGCCACCAGGTAGGTGCCCCTCACGAAACAACATTTTATATATTTTTGAATTTATCTTAGAGAGAGAGAGACAGAGGCAGTGAGAGGGAGACAGAGGATCCCAAGTAGGCTCTGTGCTCAAACTCACATACCGTCAGATCATGACCTGAGTCAGATGCTTAACCGACTGAACCACCCAGGCGCTCCACAAACAACATTTTAATACCCATTTTGTTCCTGGCAAATATAAACCCCACGTCCCTCTGACTGTAATTTAATTGGCAATTGGTTGTAATCTATCTCAAATTATAATTTAATAGGTGCATGAAGCCTTATCGACGCCAAGGTTTCCTGTCCTGTCCAAAACAGTAGTTCTCAGTGGCTGGGCAGAAACAAGCCAAACTTTTCATTACAACCTGTTTCTTCCTGAGTAGAATCCACAGTAGCAATATTACAGGGGAATCAGATCTACAAGGTATAAGGATCCTCTTTCCCTCACATCACCATTAGCAACAGAAATTTGTTCTTTTACTTTTCTGCCAATGATCAATATTCATTGATTTGTTTCCCCGACTGCTAATAAACTTAAGCATTTTTCTTAAGTCTGTCGGCCAATTAATGTGCTCAAGCAGCTTAGTTTGTTCACAGCTCTTACTCATTGTTCTATGAATATGTTTGTTGTTTTCTGGCTAATTTCCTTTTTATTTTTAGGGCATGAGGTCTGGGTACAATACCTCACCCAGACAGTGTATGTGGTCTCTTTTTTTTTTTTCCTTTTCTTGCAAGATGGCTATTGTTTTATCCCTTATTTTAATGTCTAAGTGTTTAATCCTTTCAGGACTCATTTTCTTCCAAAAGGATATCCAGTTGGGCTGGCCCCATTAAATAATCCATCCTTCATCTGAAGAGAACTACGTCTGCCATACAATAAATATTTACAAACACCGAGATGACCTTGTGGGTTTTCAATTGTGGTCTCTTTTGTCCATTGCAAGATCAATCCATCACTGACCTATTTATAATATACATAGCATACCTAGCATGTTCTCCTATCTGGTAAGAGGCAAGACCTAGTCACAATTCTTCACACTTTCCTTGGCTTTTCCCAACTTCCATGTGAAGTTTAAGATGAAATGACCCTCATGTTACTAAACAGAGTGGTCACTGTTTGTGCCTAGCTTACTTTACCTCATGAGAGCATGTGACACTGCTGATAACTCTCTTTACTTCCAGGAAACCATACTTGTCTGGTTTTCCTTCTAAATTTCTAGCTCTGAGGCTCTCAGCACAGAGCTTGCTTCAAATACTGTCCCCACTGCCCCCTCTCAGACCCTCCCCACACTGGCTCGCTTGCTGTCTCTCAAAAATTAACAAACGTTAAAAAAAAATTTTTTTTTTGCTCCCATCTTTGTCTCCCAATCTCCTGATTTCTGTATTTCACGGTTCAGTCTGTGCAGCTCTTCTCTCTGACATATCTTTGTTCCTTTGGTTATTTCCTTCCCAGCCATGAACTGACTCCTGAATTTTATCTCTAGACTGGGCCTCTCCCTACCTCAGACCAATATATACAATTGCCTATTTTATAGATGGACTTGGATGCCTAACAGGCATGTCAACTAAAGCGTATCCAAACCCAAGATCCTGATACTCTCTTAGAAAAGGGCCCTTCTTAACGCTTTTCTCACTTCAGTCAAGGACTACTACATTCTTCTGGCTGTCAGGACAAAAAACCTTGGAGCCATTCTTGACTTCTGTCTTCCTTTCACACACTACTGTGTATCTGTCGGCACAATTCTTACCATCTCTTATACCAAATTTACCCAGACTTTGACCACACTCACCAGCCCTACAGCTGCCATCCTGGGCCAAGCCACCATCATTCTTGTCTGGATTATCCTAACAGTCTCCTAACTGGTCGACATGCTTCTCCCCTAACTCTCCCAGAAGTCTGTTCTCAAAGAGTCAGCAGAGAGCTATTGTTCACGGGTGATCAGATAATGTCATTCCTTTGTTTAACCTCCCCCCATGGCCTCCCATCTCAGGATGAACCTGAAGTTTTTACTATGACCCGAGAGTCCTAAACAGTCTGGCCCAGCCCTGCCTCCAACTCCCGCCCCCCACATCTACTCTCTGCCTTGTTCTCTCTCCTCTAGCCACGATGACCTTCTTGCTGTTTTCCAGACTTCGAGCCTTTGTGCTTGTTTGACCACTTCCAGAACGTGTTTCCGCCAAATCTTCACTCGTAGTCACCTCCTCAGGGACACCTGGCCAGTGATATAAAATTCCAATGTTCACCTGAACATTGCAACTGCTTCACTGCTTGGTGCCCCCTGTAGCTCTCACCACTATCTACCTTACTATGTAGTTTTACTCACTCACTACAATATTAAATACATGAGGGACAGTTTGAAGAAAAAAAAACTCCAATCACAAATTCTTCCAGAGAACAGAATGTATGTTTCCCAAATCATTTCACCAAGCCAGCATAACCTTATAATAACAAAGCTCAACAAGGATATTAAGAGAAAGGAAAAGTACAAGGGAATCTCAGTCATGAGCATGAACGAAACAACCTAAAGAAAATATTAGTAAGATCAGCATATATAGAAAAAACATGTTTATTCCAGAAATACTAAGGCTGGTATAACATAGGGAAATTAATGTTACAATTTTCTGCATTAATAAAGTAAATGAGGGGGTGCCTGGGTGGCTCAGTCAGTTGGGCGTCCAACTTTGACTCAGGTCATGGTCTCGCGGTTTGTGAGTTTGAGCCCCACGTTGGGCTCTGTGCTGACAGCTCAGAGCCTGGAGCCTGCTTCAGATTCTGTGTCTCCCTCTCTCTCTGCCTCTCCCCCACTCACGCTCTTTAGCTCTAAAAATAAACATTAAAATTTTTTTAAAAAACAGCAGGGAAATGAGGAAATGATCAAAAGATCACCTCAATAGATGCAAAAGTGATCAAATTCAACACTCGTTCATGGTAAAAACTCTTGGCATAATAAAAGAAAAATTCCTCATTCTTATTTAATGGTGAAATGTTGAAAACTTTCCCTTTGATATCTTTACAGTATTGACCCTTCTAATCCATAAACCTGGAGCATTTCTCCATTTATAGACCTTCTTTAACGTCTCTAAGTAAATTCTGATACTTTTGTTGTATTCTGGGAGTAGCAACGTCAGTGAGCACCCTTTTCTCATTCCTGATATGTATAATAGGACTCCATTTACACAACATACAAAAATAGGCAAGGGGCACCTGGGTGGCTCAGTCAGTTAAGTGTCCAACTCTTGGAGCCCGCTTGGGATTCTCTGTCTCCCTGTCTCTCCCCAGCTCATACTCTCTCAAAAAAATAAATAAACCAACAAAATTCCAAGATAGCGCACAGGTAGTACACATAGAGGACAGAAAATGACAAAGTAAAGCGAAGCATTTTTAACTATAAAGGTCAGTGCAGTGGGGTCCCTCTAAGGGAACTGAAAGGGGAGCCGTGGAGAGGAGGTAGGTCATATGGTCTATTCTCCAGAATGTTAGTTATGTGATTGTTTGCTTTATAACTATTTGTTTCACTGCACATTTTATGTGCTTTGTAAAGCTGTACTTCACAATAAAAATAAGCATTACAAAATTTAAAATAAAATTACGAAGAACTTGCCCATGAAAACGTCTGGGGTCAATACCATCAAAGATTTATTTCTTAGATTATGTTCTGCTCCTCGTGATTGTCAAGCAACTCTAAAGTTCTTCTATTCCGGTCATCTAGATTTTTCCCAGAAAATACTGCATTTCATATTGCTAGTGATGAAATTTTTTTTATTTTTACCTTTTCTTCTTTTCATATTGCAATAACACTAGTGACATTACTATGACCACTACTGCTAACATTTACTATATGCTTATCATGCATCAGGCTCTAAGAGTTTTATACATATACCACTTAGTCCTCACGCAATTCGAAGAGGTAGCTACTATTTTTCCTATTTGCAAATATGAAAAAATAATTTTAATGTTTTCTACTTTATTAACTTCTATGTATTCTATATTTACTTTCCCTTTTGGTCTTAGAACAATTGTCTTGACCTTATTGTAATTCCCTGACATTAGTAAATAGTGCATTAGTTGTTACTGCTCGTCTGTTAATCATAAAATAACCATACATTCGGCATTTGCCTTTGAGTATACCAACTGGCCAGAGCCCAGAAAATAATACAGAATTACAGTAATTATTTCCTCTTTGGGAAAAATAACACTTTATTTTGTTTTATTTCATTTCTAAGGATGGTGACAGTATTATCTGCTTATTTGTCTAGTTATTAATAAAGCTCTAGTATAACTACAATTGTGGTCAGAAATACGGTTTATGTAACTTTTTTTTAGTTGTTTACTCTTTGAAACTTAAGATATCGTATCAGGGGTGCCTGGGTATAGCTCAGTCAGTTAAGGGTCTGACTATTGGTTTTGGCTCAGGTCATGATCTTATAGTTCATGAGGTCTGCTGTCAGTGCAGAGCCTGCTTGAGATTCTCTCTCTCTCTCTCTCTCTCTCTCTCTCTCTGTGCCTCCCCAGCTCACACACATGCATTTTTTTTTTCTCTCTCTCAAAATAAATAAACATTAAAAAGTGGTATTTCAAAGTAACTCCTATTTGTGGTTCAAAATACACATTTTTAAATCGTATTATTTTCTATATACTCTTATTTACTTTTTTCTTCTTGATCAAAGACTGACAGAAACAAGTTTAAACAACGTCCCACTACGACGGCAGTTCTGTCCATTTCTCCCTGCATTTCAAGTAAAGTTTGCTCTAGATATTAGATGCCCTGTAATTTGGCACAAAGGTATGATTGTTAGAGTTTCCTTTTACCTTTACATGTAATCAATAGGATACAGGGTCTCCTAGCGAATATGCTCTTTCGCCTTCAACTCTACTTTTCCCTCACATTTTTATTGTCAACATGCTTAATATTTATTTCAAACATCAAAGCTGAGGCTATTTTTAAGTTAACAGTGAAGTATTTTGTACTTTTTAGAAGTGTGTTTCCCCATTCCATTGTTACTCTTGTTACACTCCTCAAATTCTTTTCTCTTGCCTGTCTAGGATGAACTTAAATGCTGTTCATTCTGTCTGTATCCCGTTAGTGATTATCTTTAAATTTTTAGAAATTATACTTTACCTCTCACTTCAAATCAATGCAACTGTATACACTGGCTCATTTAGAAGATGAGGTATTTACCACATGTTTATTTCCTACCTCCTTCCTTTCCCTATTTCAAAGTGAAAGAAGAAATATTTTCTATTTCCTAAGTTACTTCAAACAGAATTGGAGACAAAGTCTAGTTAATACATTGGTAAAATTTATAATCTTAAACTGTTAAGTTCTAAGTCTGAATCTAGAGGAAGAAACTGTTGAACTAGTGGGATGGCCATAATTTTAAAACTGATTCAAGAGACGTCAGGTAAGGATTAGGAATATTTACCTCTTGTGTACACTTAAATATTTTCTTTAGGTTTTGAAAATATTTGGATTTTTTTACTCATGTAAATCAAGTAAAGTCAACTCACAAAAAAAATAGTACAAATTATAGGTAGACAACAAGAGTCAACCTCAGTAATAACAAATACATAAAAATAGGAGATATTTTGTCTATGGAACCAGCAAAGATTGTTTATCCAGTTTTGGCAAAGCAACCCCAAAACAGACACTCTTCATACCCTATCGGTGTAGAGCCAAATCTGGAGAAACTTTCCTAAGGATCATTTGGCATTGTGTGTCAAAATTCTTTAAAATGTGTATTGCGGGGCGCCTGGGTGGGTTGGTCGGTTAAGCCTCTGACTTCGGCTCAGGTCATGATCTCATGGTCCGTGAGTTCGAGCCCCGCGTCGGGCTCTGTGCTGACAGCTCAGAGCCTGGAGCCTGTTTCAGATTCTGTGTCTCCCTCTCTCTCTGCCCCTCCCCTGTTCATGCTCTGTCTCTCTCTGTCTCAAAAATAAATAAACGTTAAAAAAAAAAAAATTAAAATGTGTATTGCCTGTTTTACATAAGAAGTAGTAAGGTTATTTTGCAAAGATGCTTTCCACGGCAGGTTTCTTTCTTAAGGCACTAAGAAATAGAAATGATCCAAACTTCTAAAAGCAAGGAATGTAAATGATGAAAATTAAAAGAACAACAACAAAAAACAACGAAGCTTAAAAAACGTATTATGTAGTAAAGAATTTGACTTTCTCCAAAGAGAAGTCAGTCCTTTGCCCTTGGCTTCCGGGAGATAATCTGTCACACCTGCACACCTGATAGGGATGCCTTTGTTAAAGGCTAAAAACCCGACAGTCTTTCAGTGGACCATGCCAGAAAGACTAACCCTGTGATTTCGGGTGGGGGCTTTGGGTCACAGGGTATCAACCAACCCGGAAGCTGAATTCAAGCATGTGGACAACCCAGTAACCAATGATGCCTACGTAGCAGATTCCCAGTAAAAACCCTGAACACCAGTGTGAGCTTCCCTGGTTGTCAAATACCTATGCCAGGGTGGTAACATGTCCTGAGGACAATGGGATCTTGTATCCTAGGGTCTGCCCTATGTGTCTCTTACCTGAGCTGATTTTTTTTTACTGTATCCTTTCTTTGTAATAAAGTGTGAGTATAATAACTTTCAGTGAGTTCTGTGAGGCCTCTAACTAATCATCAATCAGGAGGATGGAATGGAGAACCTCCCAGATCTTGTACCTGGTGTTAGAAGTCTGCAGCAGACTCACTCATCTGGAAGACTATGCCCTCAACTCAAACAATCTGGCTAGCTCTGATGAGACACGAGCCAATGTTTATAAATATGACTATACCGACAAGTATTTGTACATAATATATGTGATTGGAAGTAGATACTCCAAAATATTAGCACTGGTCATATCTGGGTGCTGAGATCCTATTATTGTTTAG
Source organism: Panthera onca (assembly GCF_046562875.1). Lineage (NCBI taxonomy): Eukaryota > Metazoa > Chordata > Mammalia > Carnivora > Felidae > Panthera > Panthera onca. The sequence continues at coordinate 75,082,926 of NC_138340.1, read as the reverse complement.
ATTGTCCTTTCCTATGTTTTGCTAGTTTTCTACAAACATATATTTATTTTGTTTGTAATTCAAAGATAAATATTTTTAAATGATCATGTAATCAGTTCATTCACTTAAAACCAAAAAGATGCCAAAATGGTAAAGCCATCACACCTGCAGCATCTATTTTTATCTAAAGAGACAACTATCATCACTGTGCCCGTCGGTTTCTATTCATAGTTCCATAATATTTGATAAAGAATAGCAGGAATTCAACATTACAGCTGTCAACCAATTAGTACAAGTAACGGATCTGGCATCTATGAACATGTCTCACAGAAGCAGGGACAAATGCCTCACACATATGTACCATTTCTGTATACTTGAAATAAAGGGAAAAACAGAAAGGGTACAGGAGGGGGAAACAGAGTACAAAATTCTTTTTCAATATGGAATTTTCTAATTGCCTGTTATACACACAGATTTTGGGGGTGGGCAGATGAGGGGGGTATCTGCCAAGATGGGATACTGAAGTAGATGTAGACAAGAAAAAGGGACCGAGGGGGGAGGGGGGGTGGGGAAGACCAGAGAAGAATGGCCTCAGCTGTATTTTCCACTAGCTACAATTTTATTCCTAATGGAGACATGTTTGGAATTCTGGACAATATAAGTGAGTTTGTTCAAAAATCAATAATGTCAAGCTGACACTATAGAACATACAAAAATGTTTCCTTAATGGAACCAAAAAAAAAAAGAAGCCTGAGTAAGCAGGAGGGGGCGAGGACCAGCATACCCCTTCTAAGCCCAAGTCCACTACAGGTGGCCTCAAGTTCTTAAATTTAAAGAAAAGGCAAAATCACCAACACATACACCTCATGTGATAATCAATCACCTAATGTAAAATGCTGGAAATAAATACACTTAGTATGGATTATGTCAGCTCTTCAATTAGGAATAAATTCACGGTCATTTCGAAAGCTGCCTTTAATGGTGTTCTTTGTGGCAACTTCTTTTCCCCCGACACTCCTCATCACCCCACCTGAAGCTATCGGTCCCCCAACAGTGAACCTAAGAAATCAATCTGCTAATGTATAATTTGTAAGGCTCCTCTGACTAACAAATGGATAATTGATTCCTTCACAAATGCTGCGTCCCCATGGACACGGAGTGGAATGAATAAGAACCAGAAGATGGATTTCATTTTCGTTCTCTGAGATCCGCTAGTTAGCAATCCCAACATCCACATGGTTGCCCATGCAGGTTCACGCTCTTTAGTCACAGTTAGCAAGCAAGCTACCCTTACATTACATGTGTGAAAAGCAGACGCCTATTCTTTCATACTCGGGAAAAGCTCTTTTTACTGCTTATTTTACCCTCCCCCGATGATACACCCTGAGGTGAGCAAGACCTCCAGCTGGATTTAAGAAGTCTCTGAAAAATACACCTCCTTGTGGGTTTTCTACAAATCTGCAAAACAAACATTTATTTTCTCGCTGACTTATTCTATGGCCAGAACAACCTAACCTTTAACTATAAACCCTCAAATTTTCTCCGTGGCTCTAAGATTTCATCTCTGGTTTTCAGTACTCAGTATCAGGCTTGAGTGGCTAAAGAGCTGATGGTCCACATCTGGCAGTCATTTCCCTGTGATACTGACTACATTTTACTGTTCAAATGAGTATGCAAGAAAACTGTATTCTTGTGAGGTTTTTATTTATTTTTATTAATTTTTTTAAATTTTTATTTATTTCTGACAGAGAGAGAGAGAGAGAGAGAGAGACACGGAGCATGAGTGGGGGAGGGGCAGACAGAAAGGGAGACACAGAATCTGAAGCAGGCTCCAGGCTCTGAGCTGTCACCACAGAGCCTGACACAGGGCTCAAACCCACAAACCGTGAGATCATGACCTGAGCCGAAGTCAGACGTTTAACCGACTGAGCCACCCAGGCGCCCCTCTTGTGAGGTTTTAAAGATGATCCTACCTCTCTAAGATTTAATAACTACATTAATTTGAGGCTCTTGATGTGATAATCCAGCTTTTAACAGAAGCTGCTGTTTCTGCAGATGGAAAAAGCTCCATCACAACAATTCATTCCAACTTGAGAAATAATTAGAACACGTAAAAACCTACAAAGTCATTATTCTCCACTTTGAATAAATGGGGGGGGGGGGAGAAGGGGTAAGTGGTGAAAGGAGGCACAGCTGCGTAAAAGTGACGTTTCAAATTTTGTATGATGATGTGGCTGAAATATTCCTTATTCTACAAACAAGACAACTGATCATCAGTTAAAAATTTATATACTTTCAAAAATACATTCTTTTTCATGTGAATAGAAAAAAACATTCCTAAACTTTATATGGAACCACAAAAGCCTCTAAATAACCAATGCAATCTTGAGGAAGAAAAAGCTGGAGGCATCATACTTCCTGATTTCAAACTATATTACAAAGCTATAATGGTCAAAACAGGATTACGGTACTGACATAAACACAGGCACACAATGCAATGCGACAGAATCAAGAGGCCAGAAATAAACCCATGCGTATATGGTCACCTAGTATTGTTTCAAGAATACTCAAAGAGGAAAGGATAGTCTCCTTAACAAATGGTAGGGAAATTCATATTCATATGTAAATAATGAAATCGGACCCCTATCTCACATCACTCACAACAATTAACTCGAAATGAATTAAGAACTTAAAGGTAAGCTAGGAAACCCTAAAACCCCTAGAAGAAAACATAGGGGGAAAACATAGATCCCTGACAGTCTTAGCAATGATTTTTTTTATATAGGACGACAAAAGTACAAGTAACAGAACCACAAATCAATAAGCGGAACTACATCAGATTAAAAAGCTTCTGTACAGCAAAGCAATGGTCACCAAAACGATCAGCCTGAAGAATGGAAGGCAATATTTACAAACCACATACCTGATAAGGGGGTTAATACTCAAAATATATAAGGAATTCATACAACTCAACAGCAAGAAAATAATCTGACTTTAAAATGGGCAGAGGACTTGAACTGACATTTCTCCAAAGACCTACAAAGGGCCATCAGGTACGTGAAGGGTGCTCACCATCGCTAATCACCACGGAAATGCAACTCAAAACCACAGTGAGTTAGGACAGCTATTACATTACATTATTATATTATATTATATTATATTATATTATATTATATTATATTATAAGAGATACCAAATGCCCAGCAAGCATACGGAGAAAAGGGAACCTTAGGGCACTGTTGGTGGGAATGTAAACTGGTACAGTTTCTACAGAAAACAGTGTGGGAATTCCACAAAAACTTAACACCAGAATTGCCACATGGTCCAGCAATCTCACTTCTGGGTATATATCCAAAGGAAATGAATCAGGACCTCCAAGGGATCTATACCCCCACGTTCACTGCAGTATTATTCATAACAGACAGGATATGGGAACAACCTTAGTGTTCACTGACACATACATGAATGGATAAGGAAAATGTGGTGTGTATATATATAGATCATTATCCATCCATTAAAAAAAAAAAAATCCTGCTGGGGCACTTGGGTGGCTCAATTGGTTAAGCGTCCAACTGTTGATTTCAGCTCAGGTCATGATCTCCTGGTTCATGGGATCGAGCCCCACATAGGGCTCTGTGCTGACAGCATGGAGACTGCTTGGGATTCTCTCTCTCCCTCTCTCTCTCTGCCCTTCCCTTGCTCGCGCTCTCTCCGAAAATAAACACACATTAAAAAAAAAAAAAAATCCTGCTGTTTACAATGGCACAGATGGACCTTGAGGGCATAACGCTAAGTGAAAAAGACAAATACTTTCTGATCTCACTTATATGTGGAATCTAAAAACATCCAATTCACGGAAACTGAATAAAATGGTGGCTGCAGAAGTTAGGAGGTGAGGAAATAGGGAGATGTTGGTCAAAGGTACGAAGTTATAAGATGAAAAAGTTCAGGAGATCTGAGGTACCACCTGAGGTATAATTAACAATACTGTATCATATACTTGAGAGTTGCTATGAGACTTAACGCCCTCACCATAACATCACCATCAAACGACAATTCTGTGAGGCCAAGGTTAACCTTACTGTGGTAAATAGTTTAAAATATATATGTGTATCAGATCATAAGACCCTACACCGTAAACTTAACGTAACACCATACTTCAATTATAATGCAATAAAGCTCGAAGAAATGAAGTCACATGTTCTCAAAATAAAGTACTAACCTATTACATAAGCAAAGCTGATCTCTAAGTGAAAAGTAGTTTAAATGACATGTTGGTTAAAATGCTGGGCATACTGACAGCTATTTTAATGTGACACAATGACTGGTCTGCTATTTGAGGTAATGTCCACTGTATTCCTAATGCAGGGACTCTGAATTACTCCCCCGATATCATCGTCTATTAAAGGCACTCCTCAGTGACTCCAATCTGGCCGCAGTGCTTGGAGTAGCTTTCTGGTTCATCACAGCCTTCCTCTGATGCTGCAAAACTGAGTGTATATCAACCTAAAACACACAGTACACTGTCTACATTTCCCAACAGCCTTAATAAATATTCCACAACTTCCACAAGAATGCAGTTTGCTAGTAAAACATAAATTAATTGAGTATCTCTAATCTGTCACTTAGATTTAACTTGCATTTTGACGATCAAAAGCTGAAATTCCCTATTAGAAAAACGACGTCCCTAGAAAGTGATCTAAACTCTGATACCTTGGAAATAATCTACAAGAAGTAAAAAGTCATGTGGGAACGAGAAGAGTGGAAAGACGTTCTCAGGAAGAGTCATCTTGTTGGAAAAGAAAAGGATTTTGTCCATTCAATGGTGCCATGACTGTTTTAACACTTGAGCTCAAATTTTCTGCATTTGTAACAATACTTACAAATCAGTCTTTGAGAGCCGCTGACACATTCCCAAATACTTTAACCTCTTTTTTTTTTTTTTTTTAATTTATTTGAGAGAGAGACAGAGACAGAGACAGAGGGAGTGAGAGAGAGAATCCCAAGCAGGCTCTGCAATGTGAGAGCAGAGCCCGATGTGGGGCTCAGACCCACGAACTTCGAGACCATGACCTGAGCCAAAATCAAGAGTTGGATGCTTTACTGAGCCACTAAATACTTTAACCTTTCAAGAGTATCCTCTAATCAGGAGGTTTAACCACCTCCCCCAGAAGAGCACGCGGGGTTATGACTTCAATGCTGTAAACTGAGAGCGGCATTTGCAACCTCCTCCGACCCCTCAAAGCCCAGGAGGCTGCCCGCGCCCGGGGCCCAGCACCCACAGCTCCCAGGCACGGCTCGCCGGTGAAAGGCTCAGCCGTTCACCCCGCTGCTGCGCCCCGCCGGGACGGTACAACCTCCCAGAGACAGGAGCACAGAACAGCAGAAGACTTATTACACAGACGTTCGCCTTCTAAATCCTAACAACCTTTCAAAGCACGGGGAGGATTTGGAAGGGATTGCCGCCTAAGAAGCCGGCACACTGCTGATTCCTAGAGCCGTTTTCCTTTTGTCTGAACGTCCTCGTCTGCCGGTGCGTGCCACGTCCCCACACACAACGGTGGGAGGCAGGCTTGCACACAACAGGTCCTCGACACAGTCCTTCACAGCTGGGCACCGATCACAACACCGCGTCAGTAAAAAGGCAAGAACCAGGCTTTTGGTCAACTTCTCCTATGTATTTATTCAATTGTCTTTCATTCACCTGCCAGCGGCTATTGCTGGATGCCCAGAGAAGACAGTAAATGCAGTCCTTGCCCTTTTGAGGCTTGCAAACCACTGACGCGCTATTCACGTTTAAGACCGTGACCTCCCAGGGCTGCTACAAATGTGCTGCTGTCCTCTGTCCTTGGAGTCCAAATGCATTTTCCCTAGAGTTTGCAATGCCCATTTGCTGAGCAATTCAGAGTAGGCACCGTGGAGAAGTCTCCCTGTGATGCCTTGGGTAGTTGTCTACAATGCTAAATTTGGCAGTTGAGGGAGAAAAACTTGAATAGGAAAGCAGTCCAGGCAATAGTGTAAGGAGCCAGCAAAGTTTCTCTTTCCAGTACCCATACCAGAAGAACTGCTGAGCACCTGTGGCCTACCAGACACTGTGTGACATTTGTGATGCCACCATAAAACAATTCGTGTGGCCGGAAAACCACAGTTAGAAGAATAAACATTTCTTACATATATAAATGACCTGGAAAGAAACACAATGGACGGTTTTCAAAATGGTGAAATACAATGTGTGAAGTAGGATGAAAAAAACCCCTATCTGTTCTTAACCAAGTTAATATTTTCCTTACATACACACGTATCCAACAAAGATACAAAGGAAGGAGTGACAGAAAAAGGAAAGCGGGGTCACCACAGAAACGCGAAGTCGTTTGGGCACTGCAAGGGAATAATGCAGAAGAAAAATAAGAATAAATGCATTTAGCAAAAGAGCAACTAATATTACCAAAAAGCCTACATGATACAAGGAGGATTAAACAAAAAATGTAGCAACGTTGCCTGCCTTCAAGGGGTTTGCATACAGAGGCTGTGATTCCAGCACTTTGTAACATTTCTATTTTAGCATTTAGTACCTTATGTTACAGATTATTTATATAACCAGCTCCATAATGACCGGACCCGAGAACAGGAGCTGTGTTGTATCATTCTCTAGATCCCTTCTACATCCTTACAAAAGGTTTACTGAAGGAGGAAGAAGCAATCAGTGAATGAATACGAAAAGGGCACTCTTCCGTGTGGGCCATCGAGAAAGCGGTCATGAAGTCGGTGAGATACTGGGTATTTCCACAGGCAAAGACAGGAAAGCACATTCCAGCAAAAGCCAAAAGATAAAGCCCAGATACGGCACAGGCCACAGTGAGGGGGGCAGGGGACACTGTAGCCGAGACAGTGGAAGCCTGAGGGCTGAAGAGAGGAGCTCTGTTTTATCCCACAGCCATCGCAGAAGCAGCCAGCTGTGTTTCGGGGAGGGGAGCAGCAAAACCCCGGCACTCCTTTGGGAAGATTACTTGGGCAGCTGTGTGAAGGATGGATTAAGGGGGACATGAGGCAGGGTGCTCAGCTGGGTTTCACTGCAATAACCCAGGGGAGATTCAATAAAGGCTTTGACCAAGAGTGGCGGCAATATAAAGAGCGAGCAAAAGAACGAACAAGCTCAGGAAAGAATCTCGGGGATATACAAGGTAATGGAGGCACACGAGGGAGGATCAACATCACAGAGACGGAAGTAAACCCCAAGAAGGAGAAGAGGACGGGGCTTCCTGAAGACGGAACATCCATCAGATGCCTGGAAAAGGCTGATCTTTACAGTTAGGCAAAGATTGGCTGTTTCTTGGCTACAGTATTTAGATTCAAGAAGAGACTATACCTCATCTGGCCCACTCAACCGGCCTGATGAAGAAACAAGCACTTCCGAAAGACACAGGGTCTGATTCAAAGGCAGGACCTTGCTGGGGGCACTTTGGTGCCATCAGGCTAGGGAGCCAGGGCTCAGCAGGGAAGGGGCAGAGCGGTTCCTTGTGTCCGACACAGAGGCTTCCATGCATCGCACAAGCCAACTTGTCTAAGTTACTTCACGTAATAATTTAGCATAGAAATAATTACTGATGTTTTACTACCCAAGTAAATTCAGCTGAATGGGGGGGGGGGGGCACAATGGGTAAGGTATCCTCTGCACGTGGCCATCGCCCCGAGGTTCCTAGCCTACAGGGTTCTAATGCTACAATTCCAGAAAAAAAAAAATTCACTTTTCCCCCAGAGAACGTTGCCCTGAGCATATAAGTTTTTTCTATAAAAGTTAATATAACAGAAATGGGATTATCATCCCTGTAACTATATAAATAGAGAAAGAACAAGCATATTACTATTCTTTAAAATCAAGTATTAGGGGCACCTGGGTGGCTCAGTTGGTTAAGCGCCGGCTTCAGCTCAGGTCATACTGCAGTTTGTGAGTTCGAGCCCCATGTCAGGCTCTGTGCTGACAGCTTGGAGCCTGGAGCCTGCTTCGGATTCTGTGTCTCCCTCTCTCTCTCTGCCCTTCCCCTACTTGCACTCTGTCTGTCTCTCACTCTCAAAAATAAAATAAACATTAAAAAAAATTTTTTTTAATTAAGTCTTAGAGAGCCCCCTAGACTGGCCAAGTCCTAAGCATCTGCTATGCCAGACCCTGAAGGACAAACTTCATTAACAAAAGCAGGTGCAGAAAGCCAGAGAGAGTGTAAATCCATGCCAACCACAGGGCTATGTGAACATCTCACCAGGGCCCACAGGTAACCCTGCATCATTTCTCGACCTGCACATTCATGATACCACCAATGATAAAGGAAAAATCTGTTAGGAGCAAAGATGTTCTTACTTACTTCTTTCATTTATAACTGAATAATAACAGCAACAATGCTAATGCATTCTATATGCCTAAAAACAGCATTAGAGAAAGCAAAAGCTTGGTGCTTCCATGGGTTTGGGGTGGGGGAATCACTTACCTAAAAAGGTTAGCAGCACATATGGCTTAAATAATGGAGACCGAATTATTAATCAGATAGAAAACGCCTAATTTATTTTTTAGGCAGAAGACAAAGAAGGACCATTTAAACTTCCACCATTGCCTCTGTACTTTCACTACGGAAACCGTTAGAATGCTCTCCAGTGTAAAAACATTGTTTTATCAATTCTCCATTAGGGCACTTTCCCAAGTAGATGGTCAGCTCTCAACAGTTCTCAAAAAGAGCACCCTGTGAACTAAGTTGCAATGTCTCAACACTAAAAAGGAATTCCTGAAGTCAGCTCACCGGACCTGCACTGGGAACAGTTTCACAGAGCATCATTACCTAAGTAAGCGTGCTCTTGTAACATGACAGAAACACACCTATTTGTGACATACTATAAAAGGGACCCAACGCCCCAAATAAACAAAGGATCGGATGGAGCAGGCAGCAAAATCAGTCTAAAAATGGGAGTGTTGAGAAAGTTTCTCTTTCTTCTCTTTTTCTGTTTTTTTCCTTTCCTCCGTCCCTCCCTCTTCTATTTTTCCATGTCCTAGACACCATGAACACCGTTAGAGCCCAATATATAAATGAATTAAAAAACAACAGCTCTCTTTCTGAAGTGTCGTAAATGTCGGCAATCAGACACTTGACCTGATCCCATTCCTCGTGGTAGTTAATACTGAGCGTTGCACGAAATATTTTACATGCAGATCTCAAATAACCCTCAAATGAATCATACTGGTCAGGGGTGAGACTATGCCCTACATTTCACAGAAAGAAAGCACAAGGGAGGTGCAGGGAGCCTGCCTGAACTACTGAACGTGGTACAAGAGCTGGAAGCCAAGAGATGGACCCCACATCCGGCTGGTGGCCGCAGCGCCACGCTGCCCAATTCCCGCCTCAGGGCCGCAACCTGCCAACCCCAGAGCCTGGCCAGCCTCCCTTCTGCTGGGCATTACTGCCCTGTCAGCCTGCATCTCCAACCACCCCCTCAAAGCTTCTTTTTCCACATCTGTTCCGGGGTAGCTGCATTTCCAATAATGCAACCGAGTCAAAATTACAGGGGAAAGAAGATGAGAAACTGGTAGGCTCAGGGGGTAGCAAATTTTTGTATATATATATTTTTTTCCTGGTAAGACAAGAACTTCAGACTCCATCTCAATACCAAGTAATAAATCCTTCCCCTTTATACAGTCAGGGTTTTTTTCTTGCAGAAGAACGGAAAGTTAAATGTGAGAAGGAAAACTCTGTACCCAGAAGGAAAGCTTTATGACTCAGTAGGGGCAAAAAAATTCTCTCTCCAAAGACATGAAAGATACAAACTCTAAATGAGCAGATTAACGTATATTTGCTGCGTTCAAATAAAAAAGCTTCTGAACTGAAATACCACAAATGTGGAATTAAAAGATAAAGATAGGGGCACCTGGCTGACTCAGTCGGTTAAGTGTCTGACTCGGTTTCAGCTCAAGTCACAATCTCACGGTTTCATGAGTTCGGGCCCTGCGCTGGGCTCCGCGCTGATGGCGTGCAGAGACTGCTTTGGGAGGCTCTCTCGCTCTCTCTCCCTCTCTCCTGTTCACGCTGTCTCTGTCTCTCTCAAAATAAATAAGTAAAACTTAAAAAACAAAAAAAGATAAAGTTAGACTGGAAGGCATCTGTCCCTGTTTCCAGCAAGGAGATGTCCAGACTCTTCTGTTTGCCACTGGAAGGGCCCGATTCCCTGCCCACCACCAGTGTCTGTGCCTGGTACTCAGCAGACTTTTAGATGTTTGGCTGAACTGAGGAGTGTAAAATGGTATCTTATGGGTAAGATAATTTCACATTTTCCTGATTATCCCAGGAGTACTAGAGAATTGGGTGTCTTTTCATGTGGTTATTGGAGACATTTGGGCTTCTCTATCTGAGAACTTCCTGTTCATCTGTTTGTCCTGTTTCTTTCACGGTGTGTGTGTTTTCCTTATTGATCTATAAGAGCTTGTTGTAGAAGTAGTATTTTAACAAACATGTAGTTAAAATGTGCTATAAATACCTTATGATTACAGGTTTATAGAACTTGAAAAATCAAACAAGTGAATGAACAAAAATCATGAAGTTCAGATTTAAAGTATTAATTTAGGGTGAAAATGGACGTCACCCTAATGGCAAATCATCAGTGTTTCATTTGACAGAAAGATTTATTGGCAAGTGTTAAATTTGACTTGCTGGTGACTTCTGATTTTGAGCCATCACATGATCCTCCCTGATCAATGTTGTTATTCTTCCTTGTCAACGGTGAACTTTTTAATTACAAATCAATTTAGAACTTTACACAGATACTGACAAAGTATATGAACTAACAATTCTCAAAAGAGTAAACAGCCTCATTAGTAACCAGAAAAATACAAAGTAAGTCAATAAATTCCCATTCTCTGGAAATCTAAGTGGCAACGAATTTTTGAATGACAACGCCTAATGCTGGTGACAAGATACAGTAGCATATTTTCATACAGGTTGCTGGGAGTACAGTTCAGTATCATCTCAGTATACTGAAATGCAACAATCTATAGCAAAACCTTAAAAGTGTTCATAGTGTCTGAACAAGGGACTTCACCTCAAAGGATGCATTCAAAGGAAAGAATCAGTCACTAGACTCCTTAGCCCAGCCCAATATCACTCCAAGATTGAGCAGAGTTCATCAAGTGTATAAGGCACTGGGAAGCTGGTTCCTGGACAGCTCCTGACAGTTAACAGAGCAGCGTTTTACTTTAAGAAACTGATTCTATTAGAGTGGGGATCACCCTGCCCCCATCTAGTTCTACTTCTAACCCGAACCTGGCCAGAGCAGCCTATTAAAACAGAAGTATATACCCAACCAGACCCATCAGAGCCCTTCTTGGCAGGTTTTTGCCAAAGTTACCGAAGGAGCCGCGCTTATGAGGATTAGTGCCATTAGTCTTGCATTGTGGGCTGACCATGACGCCCACCGGATGAAAAGAGCCTATCCCAGAGATGGTACCGCAAGACAACATCGGAGCCTCGCGTCCCCACTTCAACTTGACTTACAACAGGAGCTGGTAAATCCCACTGTTGTTTGAGCCTGGCTGAGTTGGGTTTCCATCACTGGGCAACCAAAGTGCCCTGATATATTAATTTTTTTCCATATAAGTAAAATGGAATTAGATTTTTAGACTACCTCACTACCTCACAGGGCATTTAATACTCTGAGATACTGATCTAAAATCTAAAAAAAAAAAAAAAAGTTAACAAAATTAGGGGAGACTTCCTGCTACGTTGAAAGATGTACCCCAAGATACTTAGCACATTTCTACTATTTCAAACAAGCCCCCTTTTAATCATACGTCAAATCCTTACCTATCCAGTGATTTCACTCCCAGTTACTATATCGTTTCTATAAAAGGTGGTACTCTCCCCGAAAAGGGACATATATTACTTATGCAAACAGAACTAAAACAGGAAAAAAGATAATATTGGTAAAATTCTCCTACCGCTCATGTAGAAGCTAAACTTTGGGTATTTTCCCCCAGCTATATTTCATTGGTCAGAAATAAGAAGTTACACAAAAATTTATAAAAGTTGGGGCCCCTGGGTGGCTCAGTCGGTTAAGCATCCGACTTTGGCTCAGGTCATGATCTCCCAGTTCGTGAGTTCAAGCCCCACTGCTGGGCCCTGTGCTGACAGCTCAGAGCCTGGAGCCTGCTTCAGATCCTGTGTCTCCCTCTCTCTCTGCCCCTCCTCTGCTTCTGCTCCATTATTCATTCTCCCTCTCTCTCTCTCTCTCTCTCTCTCTCTCTCTCAAAAATAAACATTAAAAAAATAAAAATAAAAATTTATAAAAGTATTTTTTTTTAACTCAATTTAAAGAAAAGTCAAAGCAGCCAGCAATTTGATAACCTAGACCCCATTCTGTATGGTGCCATTTATAATGTCAAGCACCTTAATGCATACCAAACAATTTGGGGTTGCATAAATGGAACTAATATGTAAACATTACCTTTTGGAACACATTATTCCATCTTTTCTGCAGCTTGTCTTTTTACTGTTATTATTTTTTAACAGCTTTACTCAGATACAATTGACATACAATAAACTGCACATATTTAAAGTATAAATTTGGTTAAGTCCTGACATGTATACGTACTCATAAAACCTTCATCAAAATCAATATAATGAATGTATCTATCAGCCCTGAAAGTTTCCTCATACCACTCTAGAAAGCCCTCTGCCTATCTCAAAGCAATCACTGATCTGCTTTTTTTCCACTATAGACTTGTTTGCATTTTCCAGCATTTTATATAAAATGTAGCCATATAATAGGTAGGTCTAAAAGGCCTAATACTACAAGTATTGACCTCTTTCACTTAATAGGACAGATCTGAAATTCATCCATGTTATACAGCATGCATCGGTTGTTCCTTTTTACTGATTAAGTAGAATGCCATTGTATGGATATACCACATTTTGTTTATCCATTCCCCCGCAGACGGACGTGTAGATGGCTTCCACTGTAGGGCTAAGAAAAAATAAACTGACATGAACACTCATGTACAAATGATTGTACAAGCATATGCTTTCATTTCCTTGGGGTAAAAGGGCGAGATCGTGTAGTAGGTACATGTTAATGTTTTTGAAAACTGCTGAACTGTTTTCCAAAACGGTTATACCGTTTTCCATTCCCACCAGTAGTATACGCGAGTCCCAGTTTTTCTAATGGCTTACCCACACCTAGTATGGTCAGTCTTTGTCATGTAAGCCATTCTAAGAGGTTGTTAGTAGTAGTATTCCATTGTATTTCATTTTAATAAGGATGTTTTTTCCTTGCTACCAATTAAGCTAACAAAATCTAAAGTGTTAAGAGCTAATAGCTGCCCCCGGAAGTAAAAAGTTTCTTCTTACTGGAGGTATAAAATTATTTTATAAAGGACTGAATATAAAATTATTTTATAAGAACTGAAAAGGAAAGGACAAGAATGCTTTTGAAGAATCTCATGTCTTGGGTGGGGAGATGAACAAAATATCCTAGAGGTTCCCAACTATCACAATATATCATGATCGTGTCAAGTGAAAACTACCTGGGAATTGTAGCCAAATAAATAGTTTCTAGATAAAGCTAATAAAACAAAGCTATTCAAACAGAAAGTGAAAGCTTGTTTAAGGAAAAAGTAATATACCATCAACTCAAGGTAAAAATTATTTGTTATTAAACTATACACAGACACTCTTACCTTACCCATATATAAAAGCCTCTGCCTCCTGGTCCAGGACATCTGATTTACCATCACTATAATGGTTTCATTTAGTTTGCTAAACACGCTCAACTCCAAAGCCAGTCACCATGAAGATACTCGCGTGAAAACATTCCCTTTCTTTCATCTTTGGTCCTTCTCTTACTAAACCTGCTGAAAAAGTCTCTCTCGTTGCATCTCACCATTTTTCCCTTTCCATTCTCCAATTCTCAAGCTACTAGTGGAAAAAAAATAAGCCTGTATGTAGATAAAAAGGCTGTGTTAAGTGTCCTTTCAGATTCCATTTTGTATGAAGCTTGCATCACTCTGCTCAGACAATCGAAAAATGCTCATCCACCCTTCAAGATTCACCTCAAATTGTCACTTTCTCCCACCTGCAAAGCTAATCACACCTTCTGAGTCTCCACATTGTTTATCATCCTTTCAATGTGCTCACTTTGCAACATGTGTCTGACCCGGAAAGAAAGCACCAGAACAGAGGATCCCCTATACTGTATGTAGAATGGAATCCACAGGTTTTCTGTGAGGCCCCAATCTACTACCCAGTTCAGACTCATTCCAGAAAGTTAAAATCACCACAACCCTGACTTTGAAATGTGTGAAGTACCAGGGTGATTTCATTCAGTGAAGAAATACTTTAAACTTCAGCTACTTAAGAGGTATTTGCCCAAATGTAGTTACCACTAAAGAGTCATATATTACAATTTTCTGTAAGCATAATGCTTTAATTGCTTCAACTTAAAGTTGATTATGTTTTCTTAGCCACCTCGAGGCACAGATGCTACCAAAGTTACCAAGATACCCATAAATAATCCACAAACTGGAGATGATTTAATACGAAAATGCAGAAAACTGGAAATATGATTTTCCTTGGCGTCCGTTAGAATGATTTCCACTTAAGTAATTCTCAACTCTTTTGACACAACTCTTATCACTCAAAATACTGAGTCCAAATATAGAAGGCAGATTCTTTAAACACCTAGGAATCTGAGACCTGTCAATCACTCTTAGGCATCAAAGACACTGACACATTTGAGCCAACAATGGTCGTGTCCATACAATTTCCCATAATGTACACACACCCAGCTGGATGTGGCAAAGGAAGGTGTAAAAACCTCCTGATTATCTGGAAGGTAGTCCAAATACAAGGTATCTGTTACAGATATAGAACTATCAGAGTTCAGCCAACTTGTATCAATCTCTTATTTACCAGTTTTTAGGCTGAGCACCAAGGATGCACAGGTAAACTGCACATAAAACTGCCCTCAGGAAGCTCACATTCTAATAGAATATTATTAATACCGATACTTTAAGCTCATTCATGATGTGGCCAGGATGATATTGGGCTGATTATTGATGAAAAGAACCTTTGAGCAGATTGAAAAACATAAACTATCATTGAACAAAGAAACTGTGCTCTCTTCTTGGTCTCGTGGCACTTGCTTACCCACCTGATGTAAATCCCATCTATAGTATGTTCTTCCAGATATGGCACCATTACTTGGGAAGCATGGCATGTATCTTTTGATATTATCAGAGTCATACATTGTTGGCTCAAATGTGTCAGTTATTATTCTATTCTATTCTAATAATCTCAACACAAGTACTGGATGTTCAAGAAGTGGTAAAAACACGGAGGAGGTGGAAATCAAATCATGTGAAGGATAAAAGGTGTTAGTGAATATTTAAACAGCAGTCCAGGAAGCTGAAAGGAACTCTAAGTTTCCAGGATTAGACTAACAAAGGGAGGAGATGGGAAGGAAGCATTTCTTTTCCTGAAACGGGAAATAAAGATGTATGATCCTGCAAACACTTAGGTCTTAACACACACGAAAGAGGAAAAAGGAGCTGATTTATATCAGAGATGAATTCCTCTGAGCCACAGAAAGCAGAAGGCCAGGGGTGCAATCTCAAAGATGGCCAAGTCCCAAAGCCCAGAGAGAGAAATGAAACCATGGTCAATCACAGGCCAGGAACATCTCAAAGTTTGGTAGAGGAAATGACCTGATCAGAATGTCTACATATTTGAGGGAGGCCTACGATAACCCAGACAAGCAAGAACAGAGGCAGGGAAGACAGAACCAAAGTGGCTCAAGCCCAATTTCCTTCAGGCTTCCTTACCAGGCACCTTTTATATCTAGAACGAGCTAAGTGTCCTCAGCTTCTAAACTTGGATGACTTCCTGAATTACCCATATCAACTAGGAAAAATCTGAGTATATGTTAACCACTTGGTAACTACTATGAAATAAAAGGGTTACTTTTTGAAAGTAGGAGTTAAGTTTCACATTTCAATATAAAAAGTCCTAATCATAAATCCAAATGGGGAAGTGGGGGGTTGAAAAATACATAGGAGAGCAGAGATCTGACTCCCAGAGGTTAAGTAAGGACAGATAAATAACCAGTTTTGTGGGTATGTCTCAAGAGGATATTATCAGCCAATATATGCTTATCGGGTACTAAACAGTCCCAAAGAAAAGAGCAAGAGAGAGAGAAAGAGGAGAGACACCCAGCAGAGGGAACGGCCCCTGCTCTCCTAAACCTTAAATATATATATGAATGTGAAGCTGGACTGACCCTCCGAGGGGTTAACAGTGCAAATAAAACAGTAATAACACAGGAGTTCAGAGTGAGGAGAGGACCCTCAGGACAACAATCCAGGGCAAGCACATTACAAAAAGAATGGAACTAATGGAAGCAGGGCATTCCAGAAAGATGTGATAAAAAGCTTGGAAGCAAGCATGCATGTCCAAGGCAATACTCAGAAAATGGTCAGTGGATCAGAATGTCTGGAGGAAAAAGAAACTAAAACGAAGGTCACAAAGGTAGGTTTGGCCATATGACCAAACCAGGGTCTTGAGTGTTGAGCTAGAGTAACTCTACCCAGGGAGGCATGAGGGGCCATCCAGTGTTCTCAGAGGCAGTGATCAGACTGATGGAGGCGGGGGTGGGGGGACAGAAACAAGACCCTCCCCCCCAGTAGAAGGGAGGTTAAGATACCATACCATCCTGTGAAGGTACTTAAGGTGTGATAGAGATCTGGGATTTTATTAGCATATGAACACGAGGAAGTAGAAAAGATTAGCTGTAGGAAGCACAGTGTGTTAGTTTAATCCTAAATAAAAAACAAGAATAGAAACATCAATGGACTCTGCTATCTGGAGTTCAAGAAGAATCCTGAACACACCTCTTAAGAGATTTAGTTCAAAAAATTGGTATTTATCTGAATACAAAATGCCCAATAAGCCCCTGTTCTGTTTTATTTTGTTTTCTTATCCCTTTCCTTTTGTGACCATCCGTATTTATCTGATGCCTCCTGCCACGGCACCATGACAGCAAAGCTGGATCGTTTTCTATTTCAAGCAAAGGAAGAAAAACACCTAGAGGTAAACAGCAGAAATTTATGTCCGGTCAGTGGAATTCTCTGCTCTCCCTCTAGCACACTTAAAAGAACAAAGACTTAAAACACATGGAATAATGCTCCCAAATAATTTGCTCATTGCTTCCAAGAAAGTACTCCTAACTAGTAAGCCTTAACATTAATATACTTCAAGGAAAGTGGAAGCTATTAAAGAGAAAGTAACTACAATGATTTTTAACGGCATTATATGGGTACGAATACCATGTGGATATTTCAAAGGTCTTTGAGATCCTCTAAGAATTTTGAAGTCAGATGTCATATACTGTGGAAGCATGGAGACAACCATTACTCAGGGGAATATGGCCTGATCTATGTTATGTTAAAGGCAGTTTTCTTAGCAACCTGAGCACTTTTATAGGAGAAGCAAGGCCTATTTTAATTTTACTCTGGGAGTTAAGCAGTGAACTTTATCACTTAAGTCTGAATTAACAAAGTTATATGTAGAAATAACCTCTAAAAACCACATATGTGGTTAAAACATTAACACCTGAATATTCTTTTAAGTGTTCTGAAATCACAAAATCCACATCTAAAATAAAGTACAAAAGAACAGTCATAGATGGGGTAACACAGAATCCTCTCTACCTACATTTTTATGTAATTGTATAAGAATATACAGTTGTAGGCATGATCCATTCATATAAAAAATCTCTGAACAGGAAACAACTTAAATTTACTGGTATTTAGAACTGAGAAGAAAGGGTTGTTTCAACAGACAAAGGATAATGTGAGTTTTGCTCAAGGTCAAAGATACAGACAAGTGTATAGGTATTTCTGTGTGTGTGTGTGTGCACGCGCGTGTGCGTGTGATGGAGGTATAACTCACATAGACTAATGAGCACAAACCTCAAATACATAGTTCAGTGATTTTTACCTGTGTGTAAATACCTGTGTGTGTGTGTGTGTGTGTGTGTGTGTGTGTGTGTATGTGTATATGTGTGTGTGTATATGGAAAACTATCATGATAGAGATTATCATCAGTATTCCAGAAGATTCTCCTGTGCTCTCTCCCAGGTCAAATATTATTTGACTTCTAGCACCACAGTTTAATTTCACCTTTTCTTGACCATCACGTAAAAGGAATCCTACAACATGTACACATTTGTGTCTGGTTTCTTTGGCCAAACATTAAATCTGTGCAATTCACGTATGTTGTTACATGTATAGACAGTTTATTCTTTCCGAGTGCTCCGAATCTACCACAATTTACTTATCCATTCTACCACCAATGAATATCTGAGTTGTTTCTAGTTTGGAGTTATTATGAATTAAGCTACTCTAACACTCTTCTATATACATTTTGTGTGTGCATGTGTGTGTGCGTGTGTGTGTGTGTGTGTGTGTGTGTTTGTGTACATAAACACAGCATTCAGTTGTCATGAATATATATCTGCAAGTGGAAATGCAGAGAAATCCCCTTCTTCAACATGCAGAATGATTTATTTCATTATTTTCTTTTACATCATATGTATTTAAAGTAAAGTTAGACATCTAGAGCAATTATTCCATTCCAGCTCAAACAGCACAATCACTCGGGAAACTTTGTTAAGAGATCCTTCCGTGTCCCCACCCCCCTGCCAAACAAAACTACTGCAATCAAAACCAAAAATGCATTGAATGGGGTAAAGAGATCTTTCTGGAGAAAATAAATGTTACGCAAACGTGAGGTATTATTTTCTCTAACTTTAATTTGTTTAAATTATTCTCACTTAGAACTGAAAACTAAAGTCAGGAGTGTTTATTCATTAATTTTTAAAAATATTTGTTCACTCTCACTGCATTTCTAATGAAGAATGAAGTTTCGGATTAAAATAGGAATCATTACATTCAAAGAAAACCAGCAAATTCAAGGCATCATAGTATTTACTGAAAGAATCCTTTTTTAAAAGGAGTGACACAGGGGCGCCTGGGTGTCTCAGTCAATTGAGTGTCCAACTCTTGCTTTCGGCTCAGGTCATGATCTCAGGATTCATGGGTTCTTCACTGACAGCACAGAGCCTGTTTGGGATTATCTCTCTCAATCTGTCCTCTCTCTCTCTCTCTCTCTTTCTCTCTCAATTCCTCCCCTGCTCAGGTACACACACATATTCTCTCTCTCAAAATAAATAAACTTAAAAAAAAAAAAAGTGATACAGAGACCCACAAAGCAATCACATCATCAGAAACAGAAAAATAAAATACTAGAAGGAAAAACTCAGATGAAAAGCTGTATATTAAGGCTCCTTTCAAAAGAGGACAATAGGAAACTTGTCACCTGAAAGTCATATGCCTAATATGGTAATGATCATGAAGAAGCCAGGGTCTCATGAAAAACCTTAATACAGAATATTATCAAATTCTTTGGGAAGGTAAACAAAATACCACCAAACCATCTTTCCCTCCTTGCAAAAAAAAAAAAAAAAAGGGAGGGGGGCAGGCAAGGTTCTAGAAAACATTTGGGATGTCATATGGGAAGATATTAAAAAAAAAAAAAAAAAAAAAAAAAAGCTGTGGGCAAATTTAGAGATGACACCATAAATTACCTGAAAAAGGATATGTGATATACTGGATACAACTGACAGGAGAGAAGAGGTAGTGAAGGTTTATACTGAGTAGACACAGGACTGAATGAATGAATGAATGAATGAGTGAACAAACACATGAATAAACTCCTACAGTATTTTTCTTGGTTTCTCTTTTGGCAACTGAACCAGCAGGTATGCGCATAATCCTCAGCAATCAAGCACTGCAATTTTTTAAGTGTATTTATTTGAGACAGAGAGAAAGAGAATGGGGGAGGGGCAGAGAGAGAGAGAGAGAGAGAGAGAGAGAGAGAATCCCAAGCTCCTCCACTGACAGACAGAGCCCAATGAGGGGCCCGAATCCACGAACTGGGAGATCATGACCTACCTGAGCCCAAATGGAGTTGGACACACTTAACTGACCTCGCCAGCCAGGCGCCCCAAGCACTGCAATTCCTATACAATACTTAACAGAGACTGATTTAGAAGCACAGTGTCAGATAATCAAACTGGAGCAGGAGGTTCAAGAGACCAGAAAGGTGGAATTTTTTTGTTGTTGTTTGTTTTGTTTGTGTTCGTTTTTGTTTTATAGGTGAGGAGATACAGGTAACACGACGAAAAAGAGCTCTCCCTAGCACCAACTACATACATATTTTAATGGAGGGCAACTGAAAAAACAGATGCTTAAGTCACCAAGATGGGTGTCCAAGAGTATAGGGAGGATCAAAAGTATATTCCTCTGGTCTGAAAGATGCTGAAGAAAAACCAGAACCCACAATTTGCCTGATATGTTAGTATGATTAGTGCACACAAGTCCCTTTCGTGGACTGTTCCAAAAGAATCCATCAACATTCAGTGGTTCAGTCTCTTTTAAGTAAAACAAAGGAACCTATTCCTTTCAGACACAATGTGCCCAAATCAGAAACTGTGGTCTCCTTTGTAAACTACACCAATCCCTTACAATCGATCTTTCAACAGGTGCTGATGCACTCTTTGAAAAAGTAGTATCTGCCCTTTAAAACGAGCACCCCGTTCACCCCAAGTGTTCACATTCACAGTAGCATGGACGCTCTTGAAGCTTTCAAGGTATATCTTAAACACCAAAATCCAACTTCAGATTCAACATTTCCTTCATCCTCAATGATTCCGAATCAAAATTAATAAATTAAAAAGCTTCGCTCTTCACTTTCAATCCATATAATCCCCTAAGGGACCAAGCATGAAAACATTCACATAAAATACTAGCTTTATGTATCTAGGAGAGATAACCTGAACCAGCAAGGTGACCGATCAATCTTCAGTTACATCTGGCATCTAGAGAAGATGGTGGGGCATATGCTTACCACCGACCAAATGAGACGGCTTTACACTTTAAGGATTCTACAACCTCCCCCGATATGTAAATTAAGATCAGTATTCACTAATAAAAGACGTTTTGTTTTTTTTTAAATAACAACTCGCCTAGATATTCCACATTGTTCTAATTTAAAACGCACAGAGAAATATTTTGAATACCATTCAAAGCCAAAGGGATGAGTATCATCAACTCAAGAATTACAATTCAATGGATTTATAAAAATTAATTTTTAAATGGAGTTTATATACAAAAGATACTCAGCCAAAACATAAAATGTATGTATATATATGGACCTCTTTCCTTTTATGTTCACCGTTATAATTTTTAGCATACTGTAAAATTCAGAGTTACATTTAAGCACTCTGATTTAATTGATAGAGACCCTTTCTTTATACTATTACACTGCTAAAATTAATAATGTAAAGCATAAAATTTCAGCATGAAGTTTAGCTCATACATTATTTTACACCGTATACTTACTACATCAAACTTCTGAGTGATGTTCCCCTGGACATCAAGTAAATAAACCTTGCCATAATGTGTGCCCAGTGCCAAAAACTGCAAGAAGAACAGAGGGGGGAGTTTATTAGTGAGCCCACCAACGCACATTTAGCAATCAAACCAATTTCAAAGTCGACACTCTGAATGCGTAAGTGATCTCTGCAGTGCCTCGGAAGATGTGCACGCATTGGAGGAGGCTTGTTTCCAGCTTCAGGGAAAGAAGAGAGCAGGGCTGACTGTCGTAGGAGTGCACGCTGGCTGTCAGAATGACTCATGACGACCCTCATCTACTGACGACTAATGGTGTGTCTGCGGTCTGTACACAATGCCTGACGGACTGGGGCAGCAAATTCACATGCAGCTGGGAAAGCACGAACAACCTACAGTTGAGCTCAAAGTCAAAAGGAAATGATGAAACCCCCCTTAATTTATGGCAAATGTGTAAATCTGTGCTATCATGTGGGTTTAACAAACATATATGTACATGCACACAAACAACAGAGTACTGTTTTTTAGGAAGCAAAATCTGAGTCCTGTTGGGGGATGAAAAGCTCAGAAGCATTTACATCATCAGTTAGCATTAGACGCTCTCTAAAAGTTAGTGGGTAACACTGACTACAGAGGTTTATATCCCAATGCAAAAAAGAATCCTTTCCCGTCACAAAATAACTGATGAGCTACGTATTCAGTTTATGGTAGGAACAAGTTCTGGACTCCCACCGTTCCTTTAATTCTTTGAACCAACCCTAAACAAACCTGAAGAAAGTTGAGAACTACCTGAAATAGAACAGGAGATTTTTTTCTTCCATTTTACTCCTTTCCCCATTACTCAAATGTTCCGAATTCTAGGTCTTTCATTGCATGTGAGCATGCTTCGTTGCAACCTATAATGAAATGCTGAAATTTACAGTCACTACTAAGCGTTTTAGCCAAGCAGCACAATGTTTATAAAAATAACCTTACAGGAAGTCAAGGTTTAAAAGGATTTTATCAAAATGGAATTGCTGAAAATGAAATTTCATTTAAAATATGAAGCCACATTAAAGAGAAGTCACAAAAAGGGAGAGAAGGGGCTCATTAGAAATTCATCCCCTGCAATGCCTTTCACTCCTGCAAGGTTGCCTTTTTTCAGAAAGAAAAAAGTCCCCCGGGTAAAAAAAATCAATACTGGTTAATAAAACATCAGGTGTGCAGACATAACTAGGTATGACGATTTGGCCGCACAGGCCTGCCTGAATGCACCAGGTGCCGTGCCGATTATTCATCCAGGGCAGACAGCCAGCCTGGTGTAAGTGGATGCCCGGGCCCTGCAAACGAAGGGGCAAGAGGTAATTCTAGGGGGAAATTAGTCTGAATATTTAAACCAAACCGGGACGTTGCCTCCAAAGCAAAAGAACATTCTAATCAGAAACAGAGGACTCAGATGGCTCAGATGCTTGTAATTTTTTCTCCACAGTGACACTCGGACAGTATTTGAGTAGAAAAAAACCCACATACTACTAGCTAAAAACAAATACTCCGCTTCATTCCGCAGCGGTCTATGGTGAAACAATGAGTCTTAAAAGCTCACTGGGCCCCAAGTACTGGACGGTATTGATTCTCCTCATAAATACTGTATTTAGTTTGTTAGAAAACTAAGGGGGCTTGGATCCTTAAACTGCTTTAACACTGGATGATTCTGCAACACCTCTGTGGAGGCCATTCTTGAACTCCCAATTATACTTGATTTTATCAAAAGTTTTAAAGGTTCTATACAGAGCACCCAAATATTAATTCCTTCCCTTTTTCTTTCTTTCAAAATTGCTAGTTTCATTCACTTAATATTTCAGATAGAAAGAAAACGTAATTATTTTGATTTTCCTGTTTCAACCTGAAACCATAATTACTTTAGAACACTTCTGAACACAAATGCAGCAGTTTCTAGGACAAACTACCTTTTGTTTACTAAAACATTTCATCATTTGGATTAGATCAATTGTTGCTGCTGCCTTTTAGAAATAAATACTTTACGTGCCCTTAAAAAAAAAAAAAAAAAAGGCTTGATAAGACAAGTGTATAGGTCTTAGACAATCTAACTACTGAGACTATCGAGGAGTCACACTTTCCCTTACACATGCTTCAGACTATTCAAAATACAACAAAAATTCAAACTTGGCCACAAATCACAAAGGTAAATATAAACCCTTTAAATGTGATTCTTCCCAGGGGCATCTGGGTGGCTCAGGTCACAATCTCGCGGTTCACAAGTTCCAGCCCCACGTCAGGCTCTGTGCTGACAGCTCAGAGCCTGGAGCCTGCTTCGGATTCTGTGTCTGCCTCTCTCTCTGCCCATGCCTGCTCACTGCCTCTCTCTTTCTCTCTCTCTGAAAAATAAATAAAAATATTTAAAAAAATGTTTTTCATGTGATTCTTTCCAGCCATTAAAAGCCTTGAGCTGTTGTAACCATTGCATTTTTAACCTGGGAATACTTAAAATCCAGGATGGGCAAAGGATAAGCATAATTTAATTAGTCCCTTCCATATTTAATTATAGAAACTTGACTCCTTTTATAAACTAGCAGACTGGGCATCCAATCCTTCTGACCCATCCCATCCCCTGGAATAACTGCTTAACTGCTTTTACTCTGAATGAGTGGACTTTGTGGAAGCAGAAGAAAAGCATAAGCAGTCCTTCAGACCCCACGAAGGAAACAAGAAGGAGCCCGTTTCATACGTGATCAGCTGTATAAAATCATCTATGTTTCGCATACCATTTTATAGTATTCAAAATATTAGAGCAGGGAGTGCCTTTAACTCAACATGAGAAAAGAAGCCCCAGGAGTTGATAGGCCCTCCCTGGAAACAGTCAATCACTGGCACACCTAAGGCTAGAATTAAGAGCCAAGATACTCTCAACTGGATCAGAGACTTCATAAATAGAAACATGGGCATCATGTTAAGAGTGCATGTTCTAAAAGTCAGTACTGAGTACAGTTCCCACTGTCAGAAGGCTCCTTGACCAACCTGGTTAATTATGGTGTTAAAGTGTGGTCTCTGGGCAGGCAAACCGTGCTCCCCACTTCATCCAGAGGTTCATTCAACAGACAAAAAACACCTATATACGCTTCGATAATAAGCAGGTGTAACTTCAAAGGTGATGGTATAATGAGGGAGATAGATTGAAAGGGCTGATTAATTAAATTTAAAGAGTATGCCTAAAATGGGAGCATCTCTAAGACCCTCTGGAACACAGCAGGTGTCAGCTCGCTGAGCTTTGAAGGAGGAGTTAGACTGTACACCCTGAGGCTGATGGGACAGAACGCGGTAAAGATCATTTTAGGCAGAGTGACTACAACTTGCTCAAAGGCATGGAGTCCTACAAAAAGCAGGACAAAGTCGGGGCACTGGGTGGCTCAGTCGTTTAAGTGTTCATCTCTTGATCTTGGTTCAGGTCATGATCTCACGGTTCATGTATTCGAGTCCCATGTTGGGCTCTGCACTGATGGTGTGGAGCCTGCTTGGGATTCCGTTTCCTTTTCTCTGCTCCTCTCCTCTCATTCTCTCTCTCTCTTTCTAAATAAATAAACTTTGGAAAAAAAAAAATGGCAGGACAAAGTCAAGAAATGACAAATAGTCTTACTTGGTGGGAGCATCCAGTTTGCGTCCAAGGAAGAGACAGGTAATAAGGCTGGAAAGGTTGGCTAACAGAAAGCATCTGAATATTTATGGAGATGAAAGACAGGTGAGGAAAAGGGTGTGGGAGAATGTTTCCACATCATGAAGACATCAGGAAACCACTAAAGAATTCTACAGAGGATTACATGATCAGACTTGAATTTCTGAAAGATTTTTTTTTTTTAAGTGTTTATTTTTGAGAGAGGGAGAGACAGAGCATGAGCAGGGGAGGGGCAGAGGGAGACAGAATCTGGAGTAGGCTCCAGGCTCTGAGCTGTCAGCACAGAGCCCGGCGCAGGGCTCGAACTCATGAGCCGTGAGATCGTGATGTGAGCCGAAGTAGGATGCTTAACTGACTGGGTCACCCAGGCACCCCTGGAAGATTGCTTTTAGTAGAAAGAAGTGCTGTGGATTTGCAAAGCAACGTGTGCATAAGTTCCAAAGAGAAAAGACAAATGCCTACACCAACAGACTCGAGCAGGTGGGATGGGGGTAGGATCCGGGCAGAAGAGAGGGTGTGAGTAAAAACAGCCACACGCTGCTACCAGAATACCACCCATACAGCAGAAAGGGGTAAGACATAAAGCCAGTTACACGAGAGGGCAGAATCTTAGGGGGCCTCACGTGCCACACATGAAGGAGCTGAGACTTTACGTAGCAGATGGTGAAAATCACCCAAGGGTTTTAAACCTGTATTTTCAACAGATGATCTGGCAACCAGGCAGCAGAGGGGTTTAAACTAGAAAAGGGAAGGGTGCCTGGGTGGCTCAGTTGGTTAAGCGTCCGACTTCGGCTCAGGTCATGATCTCACAGTTCATGGGTTCAAGCCCTGCATCAGGCTCTGTGCTGACAGCTCAGAGCCTGGAGCCTGCTTCGGATTCTGTGTCTCCCTCTCTCTCTGCCCCTCCCCCACTTGCGCTCTGTCTCCCTCTGTCTCAAAAATAAACAAACATCAAAAAAAAAAAATTAAACTAGAAAAGGGAGTGGTCTGGGAGCACATGCAGGGGAAGGGAGAAAATCACCAGGACTTAGGAATGACTGGGTGGATGCAGAGGAAGAGCCAGCTTTGGCTTAGGTGACAAAAGGGACTGAGGTGCTGCCAAATGGGACAGAGAACAAAAACCAGATGTGAGATTACAGAGGGAGCAGAAGGGGCGCTCATGATGGGGGAGCTGAGCTTCTGGCAAAAATGGAACAAAAGGTGGAACTGTTAACGAGGCACCTGGATAAACGGGCACGCTATTCTGAGGAGGCGTCCCTGGGGGGCAGTCATGGAAACTGAAATTTAAGATCAAGAAAAAGGCCTGCAAGAAGGATGGCAAGGCCAGTCTTCAGCGAGCGAAGCAAGGTGACAAGTAGGCTGGGATGTGTTCGCCATGCCAGACTAGAAGATGGCGACAATGAGAAGGGGTAGATGGTGGGACAGCCACAACAAGAGGTGCCCCGAGGGAGGCGGTTTCTGGTTAAAGCAAGAGAGAACAAGCATTCTATTAACAGCGGGATGAAACCTGAAGTAAAAAGGAAGGTAGGGGGAGCTCAGTCGGCTGAGTGTCTGACTTCTGCTCAGGTCATGATCTCACAGTTCGGGAGTTTGCGCCCCACACTGGGCTCTCGGCTATGGGTGCAGAGCCCACTTCAGATCCTCTGTCCCGCCCCCCCCCCCAGCCCCTCCCCTGCTTCTGAGCTTTCTCTCTCAAAAAGAAAAAAACATTAAAAACAAAAGGAAGGGTAGAGGGAAGGAGGAGGATGAAGAAACACTACAGGTGATTCAGGATGAAGCCAGGGGATGGATCAGAGTTGGGGAGACTGCCTCACTTGTGGAGGCCCACAGGGGAGAAGAGGACAGTGGCTCAAACTGCCAGGCCTCCAATACTCCCCCCTCAGAACACATTTTGTTTTGGTCCAAGAAGAGGCAAAGGGTGCTGGTGGGGGACTCACAAAGCTGGTGGGGGTTTTGTTATGGCAGAGCCCCAGATGTGGAACGTATTAACCCATAAAATATGTAAGTAATCATTTGGGGCCGCTGTAATGATTCCTAACACCTCCGATGCAACATCTCCTCCCATCATGAAAGCACTGAGTGTTACATGATTTCCAGTCTGAACACTTCCCAACTCTACTACTAACAGTTTGAACAATTTAAAATGATAGAGCTGCCAAGAACTACTTGCTAGAAATCTTTCACATCTATCTAAATTCTACTTGATACACCCTTGCAATGTGTTCTGTGTGTGTGTGTGTGTGTGTGTGTGTGTGTGTGTGTGTGCGCGCGTGCATGTGTGTACATACGTATCAGGTTTTTGGTTGTCGTTTTCATTCTTCTGTTGGAGAGGAAGAAGAAAGGAAGAGTGGGAGGGAGATACAATTACTGGAAAAAGCCACCACCAAAATCATCAGGAGTCGAGAGGAGACACAAACTTAACAACAGAAAGGACTTCGAGAAGAATCCTCTGCAAGGGCTACCTTACCTTGTCATGGACAGTCATGCAGCCAGCCGCGTCCTTCTGAAGGATTTCAGTTACCCCATTGGAAAGCCTTTCATACTTCAGTTTGGGTTCCTCCTCACTTTCTTCTTCCTACACAAAAAACAGAAAATGACAGCCATCACAGATTTGAAATAGACTCAAAACACATTATTCTTAAGAGATGGCTTCCTCCATGATCGTCAATAACTACAACTATAGGTAAAGGTTAAGATCTTAATGTTTTGGGGTGCCCCAGTGGCTCAGTCAGTTGAGTGTCCGACTCTTGATCTCGGCTCAGGTCATGATCTCACAGTTTGCAAGTTCAAGCCCCGCACTGGGCTCTGCACTGAAGCACAGAGCATGCTTGGGATTCTGTCTCGCCTTCTCTACCCCTCACCTGCTTGTGCTCTCTAGCTCTCAAAAAAATTAATTAAAATTAAAAAAAAAAAATAGAGCTTCAGGTTTCCATTTTTCCAATTGGGTACATCAACTGTTACAACTTCACAAGTAGAATACATTCAAAAGTTGAGGACAGCAGTATATATACTTACCGTCGACAGTAATCAACCTTGGCATATTAAATATAAAACTATCTACCCAGGGACACCTGGGGGGCTCAGACAGTTAAGCGTCCAACTCTTGGTTTCAGCTCAGGTCATGATCTTGTGATTTTGTGACTTTGAGCCTTGCATAGGGCTCTGAGCTGACAGTGCTGAACCTGCTTGGGATTCTCTCTCCCCTCACTCCCTGCCCTTTCCCCACTCACACGGTCTCTCTCTCTCTCAAAATAAATACCTAAACTTAAAAAAAAAAAAAACAAAAAAAAAAATGGGCGCCTGGATGGCTCAGTCGGTTAAGTGTCCGACTTTGGCTCAGGTCATGATCTCGCAGTCCGTGGGTTCGAGTCCCGCGTCAGGCTCTGTGCTGACAGCTCAGAGCCTGGAGCCTGTTTTGGATTCTGTGTCTCCCTCTCTCTGACCCTCCCCCGTTCATGCTCTGTCTCTCTCTGTCTCAAAAATAAATAAAAGCAAATAAATAAATAAATACAAAAACTGTACGTCCATATATGCCAATAAAAGATGTGTGGGCAAAATACTGGTCACTTTGACATCATGGACAAAAAACACAGCAGTGAGACAGGAATACAATAAACCTCTAAAGATGTGGATTTTGTTTTTCAAGACCATAAATACTTTTGCTGGATTTGAGAATATATCATTTTAGTTAGAAAAATATAATTACAAAAAAAAAAAAAAATCAAAGAAAGGAAATTGGAAATTTTATGTACAAAATGTATTCATACATCAAAAAATATTTTAATTATAAAAACTGATAACCCATGATCATTTGTTTATGTTAGAAAATGTACCATTTACTTTCATCTAAATAAACCTAATGCATTAAAAATTTTTTTTAAATGTGTTAAAAATTTCTTAGTTGTTTTGTATGTATTATTACTCACTTTCTATGTTCAACCTAACTATTGATACAACAACAAAAGATATCCTTAATCCTCACAGTTATGGAACAAAGTTAGGAATCTATGTGGCCTATAATGGTTCTGAATTAAATCAAGGAGAATTATGAAAAATTATTATGAGGACTCAGGAAAAGATGTTATTTTACTGTATCAACATGTAATGACAAACTATAAAATGTGCATGTACCAATAAGTGTGACAGGATAAAGCTGGCCAAAACAGAAGCTCATGAAAACAACCTACTCACTGACATTCCCTTCAAAAGTACTGTAATTGTATAGTCCTCACTTTCCCGCTAACATTCAGATAGCTTCAGGCACACCAATGCTCCCACCTCTAAGCCTCTAGAAAAGCTGAATGAAATACATAGCACGAGTCTAAGGCATCAATTAAAGGGCTGCTGAAGCAACCTGAACTAGAAGGGCCAAGATTCCAAGATGGTGGAGAAACCACAGAACGGTGAGCTAGCAATCTCCAGCCATTTACTGATTCTGGGTATAGGACAAGAGGCTGAGAACCCAAGCTCTGCCTCGGAAGATGGCCACCGCTGAGGGTAGGAAAAGCCGCAAATCTTCTGGCACTTGTAGGACTCAAGTAACAAAACAGGAAACTTGAGGGGCTAAGATCCCAATGGAGGAGAGGGGCAGAGAAGTAAGCCTGTTACACAGCCAATTTTCCCCATGAGACAATTGCCAATTTCCAAAGCTACATGGGGCATGAGGTTAAAAAGCTAAACACAAAGCCTCAAAAATACAAAACAGCTGCCTTGATGTGCTTAGAAGATAAGAATTAGAGTCCAGGAATTACCAACAAATGAGGTCCTGATGAACACCACACGTTACTTGGATCCCCAGGTACCCAGGGGACATGAAAAAGTAGCTTACCCAAACTTCAGTGTGTCTCTGACTCAGTTCAACCCCTGACTGGATTAAGGTATGTAACCCCCAACCTATCTGTCCAGTAAAGGACAAGGGGACTCCTGGGAAAAAGAAAACTTCTCTTTGGAGTATAAAAGTACTGGGGCCTCTACCATTTTCACTCACAATAATGAGAATAGCAAAATCAATTAAAAAAAAAAAAAAATGACAAGGTATGCCACAAGATAGGACCCAGTGACTAAAACTCAAAGAGGAGAAAAGACCATAAAAGTAGACCCACAGGTGACTGGGAATCATCAAAAAGGGCTTTACTGTAACTATGATTAGTATGGTCAATAAAAGAAGATGGAGAAGACAGATGAAAGAGATATAAATTTTCAACAGGGAATTATAATCTGTAAAAAAGAATCAAGTAGAAATTTTAAAACTGAAACTAAGAATGCAACAGATGGCTTACCAGAAGGTTAGCAAAGCTAAGGAAAGGCTTAATGAAGTGTAAAACAGGTCAAATAGATCTCCAAAGGGAAGCCAGAGTAGAAAAATGGATGAAAAATACAGAAAAAGGATAGGAGATATGTGGTGCACAGTGAAAAGGGCTAACACTTTTAATTACAGTCCCAGAAGAATAAGGAAAATGAGCCAGGGGTTGGGGGAGAACAGGAGAGAACTGAGAATTTCCTGAAACTGACAGACATCAACCCACAAATTCAAGAAGTTCTGTAATCCCAAGCAAGATAAATATGAAGAAAATCACACCTAGGCACGTCCTAGTAAAAAGAAAAAGTAAGTAAAAGGAAAATGATTGTGGTGGGCCTGTTGAAGATTATGACGCACCAGGCAGAGGTGCAAACTCAAATGGCAAGAGTGGTCTTTACCTCTAGGTCACAGAAGCACATCGTCACCGGGGGAAAGGGTGACATTCATATAACAGAACGTCATATAACAGACTTAACATCAGATATCTCACTTAACACTCAAGAGTTAAGAATAATTATTCCATTCCATTTTACAGATTTTCAGCATAAAATTATGATCATAAATTTTAATTTCATCAAGGCACATACGCAGAGCCAAAATTCAGAGTTATGAATGCCCTAAAGTCAATGACTTGTATAGTACACTACCTAATCTCCTATCAAATGCTACAAATCATAACAGAAGCCTCCACAACCCCTATGCCTACAAATAACTATGAACTATGTGATCAACAGGAAACGTTTAAAAGTGTTTAGTAGCTGCATTAGTCCTCTATTGCTGCCTAACACATTATGCAAAAATGTACTGATTTAAGACACATTATTATTATATATGTATATATATATATAATATATATAATATTATTATTATTTAAGACACATTTAATACACATTATTTTAACTATTTAAATATTAATTTAGGGGCTCCTGGGTGGCTCAGTTGGTTGAGCATCCAACTCTTGATTTCAGCTCAAGTCATGGTCCTGGGGTCATGGGATCGAGCCCAGCATTGGGCTCTGTGCTGAGCACAGAGCCTACTTGGGATTCTCTCCCTCCCTTCCTTCCTTCCTCTCCGTGTCTGTCTGTCCGTCTGTCTCTCTCTCTCTCTCTCTCTCTCTCTCTCTCTCCCCCCCCACCCCTTCACATGCTCGCTCTCAAAATTAAAAAATTTTTTAAATATTTAATATTTCTGTGGGTAAGCAATACAGGACTGGCTTAGCTGGGTGGTTCAGACTTAAGGTCTCTTGTGGGGTCGCAGGCAAGATGTCAGCTGAGGCTGCAATCATCTGAAGGCAGGACTGGGGTTAGAGCATCTGCTTCCACAATGGCTCACTCAGTTGTCAAGTCGATGCTGGTTGCTGGCAGGAGGCTTTGGTTCCTCACTTCATGGACCTCTCCTTAATGCTGCCTGAGTGTCCTCAGGACATGGAAAGGGACTTCTCCCACAGTGAGTGATCCAAGAGAAAGCAGTTATATATGACCTAGCCTAAGAGGCACACTCCTGCAATATTCCATTTATCATACAGGTCAGCCACAATTCAGTTTTGGGGGGGAGGTCACAAGGGCAGGAATAACAGGTGAGGATCATCGGGGGGCTATTGTGCAGGCTAGCTACAGAAGTAATGACATTTTAAAAGCAAAAAATCTGGTTTAAGAAAAAAAAAATCAGTATTCCATGTCTCTGATGAGCTATCAAATATTCTTCCCCAAGTATATACAAGCTATTAGTTATTTAGTAAGTGTGAAAAATCAAAGATGATGTACCCACTACTAACTTTGTAAGAATAACTTTAAGAATAGTGACAAAAGGAAGTATAATACATATGGTTATCTAAAAGATCCATACTTCTTTAAAAAGGTAACTGACAGGGAATGCCTAGATGGTTAATTCAATTGAGCATCTGTCTCCTGATTGCAGCTTGGGTCATGATCTCAGGGTTGTGGGACTGCGCCTTGCATCAGGCTCTGCACTAAATATGGAGCCTACTTAAGATTCTGTCTCCCCCCCACCACTCTCCCCCTCCCTCCCTCCACCCTTCTCCCCCACTTGCATGCTCTAAAAAGTAAAAATAAAAAGATAACTGATGAAAGTCAACCCAAGGAGCTGTCGTATGTTAGAAGTGACCTGTTGTTAAAATAACAAATTAACCAAGTCTAAGAAAACCTATAAAAAGGAAAATTACAAAAAGCACCAAAAGAAAGATTTCTACTTATGTACCTACAGGCAAGAAACAGAAATCCTTACAAAGTTAACATTAAATGTGGCAAAGATGATGTGTGCCTTCTGGAGGAAATGTGTTAAATACAAATTGAACCCTGAATGCTAGTCTTTATAATAAGATGCCACATGTTGCTGAAGTCTGGACATCAAATGTGCATCCAATGTGAAAAGTTAATTCTAGCCTCTTCACTATTTTGCATAAAAGCAGTCATCCACGGGCCATTAGATAAAGTTACTGTAAATAAGGTTTGCCTGTCTTATTTATAAGTGAAAACTAAATAATTTCTCTCACATAAATATACAAAAATAAATACTTTCACAACACAGCTCACTGAAGCATTCGTGCTAGGCTTCAAAAACCATAAATAAAATGAAAACTCCAATATTAGGCACTTGATGTAGCACTGCATGCTTTCTGACAGGTATCTTTTATGTTAAAAATTCACCTCTAGCCTGCTTTTTAACTTGTTTTTTTTTTTCTGCATGCCGTAAACAAAGAAAATGGAAAGTGACTCAAAAATACAATTCACGGATGTTATTCTGCTGCAGACTATAGATCACATTTTAAATATATGTATTTTTTTTTAAATCAAGCAGATTTAATATAGTGTCACCTTTAAAAATTTTTAAGAGGAAAAAAAAAAAAAGACTTTTGTGCAGTTTTAATTTCCATGGAAAACAACCCAGTGCTAATAAAAGGCAAATCAATAATTTTTGTTAAATTTTAATAATCTTGCAAACCTACAAATAAAACCATCAACAGTCGAGTGGAGATGACAGTTAAGTGCGTTTCTATGACAACCTAGTGGAATAGTATAAGTCCTGGCTTGCAGCAAAGCGAAGATATGAAAAGAGTGACATTTACCCATACAAGAAAAATTTGCAGCTTTCCTTTCACAAGAATCAATTCCTCAGCTAACACGGATTTTCACTAAGTGTATAGCACTTTTAATTAAAAGTCCTTTAAACCACCCTATAGGATTCTAAAACAGTATCTGAAAAACAAATTTCATATCATAATCCTATCATATCCCAATCTGATATCCCAATCATATCACTCCTACGGAGTTGAAACTTAAAAGCAAAAGAATGGCTTTTGCGGATAACCAATTAAGGCAATTAAAGATTTCCACCTGAGAAACTATTTGGGCATTTGTTCCTAACACTGTAGGGTAAATCTTCACAGCAGAAATCCTGTCACCTAACTTAGATGTGTATAGGCACAAGAAATACTGCACTTTTCACCTGATAACTTAAAATTCATGTACAAG
The DNA here is from genome assembly GCF_046562875.1 of Panthera onca. Classification (NCBI taxonomy): domain Eukaryota; kingdom Metazoa; phylum Chordata; class Mammalia; order Carnivora; family Felidae; genus Panthera; species Panthera onca. The sequence goes on along the minus strand of NC_138340.1, from coordinate 75,048,997 downwards.
AAAAGCTTTTTTGGTGTTTAGAACCAATTTTTCATCCTGTTTTAACTTTATCCAGGTCCTTCGCACATGGGTATATTTTATATACCACTGCCCAGAGGACCAAGAATTTTACTTTGAAAAAATGTGCGTCACATGTATTCAGGCAGCAAACAAAGATCGCTGTATTTTTTATTGTTATTATTAATACAGAGCTTAAAATGTTATTTCTGGATACTATCTCTTTATGAAAATGCAGTGGGATTTTTTTTTGTTCTGTCCCCCCCGCCCCCGAAATAAAATACTAGACATGCTGAAAGGGACAGGGGAGATATAACACCCAAGTTAAGCTAGTAGAAAATGCCAGCAGGTGAGCACTCCCTGACAAATCACAACCTCACTCTACAGAGATGGGCTTTGTCCCAGCCAGCTTCATCTAGGAGAAAGACCTCAGCTGAACATTCAGGGAAGGGAGTGTGACAGGGCGCCTGGGTGGCTCAGTCGGTTGAGCGTCTGACTTCAGCTCAGGCCATGATCTCGCAGTTTGTGGGTTCAAGCCCCGTGTCAGGCTCTGTGCTGGCAGCTCAGAGCCTAGATCCCGCTTTGAATTCCATGTCTCCCTTTCTCTCTATTCCTCCCCCACTCACACTCTGTCTCACTCTCTCTCAAAAATAAAAAATTTAAAAAAAATTAAAAAAAAAAAAAAAAAGAAAGTGTGATAAGATGAACTGTTTACTTGGCCTCATGTCACCACTGCATCTGACAAGGGGCAAATCTTTTTAGGAAATAATCAATGCTTTAAAGCTAGATACAATAAGGACACTGCCATCATCAAAAAAAAAAAAAATGCAGTTTTAACTTCTGCAGTAAAAAAATCAAGTGTTAATAAAAAGCAAATGAATAATCATGGGTATGAAGGTATAAAAGAAAACCTAGAACATTCTCTCTAGAATTCTAATTAGCTTAAGGGGAACTGAAATATTCAAAACTGGTACTCACCCTTGTATGTTTGAAATCTATGTAATTGATATTGTAAAATAGGTTTTAAAAAGCTATTGAAATCTAGTACCAGGACATTTGAATTTTAGAAAATCTATATTTTAAAAAATGTTCTTTCTTTACAAGTAATTCACTTTGAAAGAAGTCCCATGGTCTATTAAAATCTCTGTAATCACTACTTAATAGAGAAGGGAGAGGGAAAAGAGAAAAATAAAACAATTGTGCCAAATACAAATGAAAATTTTTAAGCATAATTCAAACTATACTTTAAGTCAATCAAAAGAAATAATTTAAGTTTCAAAAACATGAATTTTTTTAAAAGATAATTTATTTTGAAAGCGTGAGCAAGCAGGGGAGGGGCAGAGAGAGAGGGCGAGACAGAATCCCAAGCAGGCTCTGCCCAACGTGGGGCTGGAACCCACAAACTGTGAGATCATGACCTGGGCTGAAATCAAGAATCAGATGTTTCACTGATTGAGCCACCCCGGCACCCCATAACTAACAAATTTTTAAGAAACAGACCTATTCACTACAATACCGTATTGTCAACAAAGTCAAGAACTATACATTATTGTGTAAATACATCTATTTGAAACTATAACGTTATCAGTAAACATACATGCATATACATGCACATTACAGGACATCTCCAAATACCTCATGCCAATCTTGAACTTTTCCTGAAAGAACAGATCTATGATGAGAAAAAACTGCGTAAAATCCCTGAACGTAAGATTCACAATTAACCAAGGACTAACGATTCCAATTAGCTTTGTTTTGCCTACCATCCCCTGCCCACCAAATGAAGGCTACTACCTTAAAAGGTCAAGTGCAACTATTAATTATTGGAGGCTACACAGTTCTATTACAAAATACAATTTTCTTTAGATAAAAAGATGACTGGAAAAAAGATGGCTTTATATATCCTTAAATGTCAAAACATATCAAGAAAACTACCTAAACAAGCTGAAAAAGTAACTTCTGGTTTCCATTAATAACCCTAGGTATTATAGCTGCCTCAATGACCAAACTTTTTAGGAAAGTGACATGGAGATAATGGAATTCATCTACAATAAAACAACTGTGGTCAATGCTCCCAGGATGCCTTTCCATCAGACTGGTGACAGATAAGCAATTACATTCTTATATGAATGCAAATAATGTTGTTAAGTTTTGACTTCCAAGCAATATTGCTATTACTGAAAATATATGAACCAAAGAAAGTAGCTGAAATTAGAGCTGATAGATGTAATCTAGATGACATGGGTCTACTTTTTCATACAGATAGTTAATTCACAATGAGTCTATACATATCCATATATTTTTAAAAGCATAAAATACATATGGTTAAATAAGAGGTTCTTAAACCAAGGGTAATTTTATTCCCCCAAGACATTTATTTGACAATGTCTGGGGACATTTTTGTTGTCAGGACTGAGTGGGAGGAGAAAGACTGCTAGCATCTAGTGGGGAGAGGCCAGAGAGGATGCTAACCGTCCTACAATGCACAGGACAATCTCCAGAACAAAATGTTATCCGGCCCCAAATGCCAACAGCGTCAAGACTGAGAAACTCTGGGTTAAATACATTTCGTAAGATTAAATGCTATAAAGGCACTAAAATCATTTTTCAAAGACTATTTAATAACAAGGGAAGTGTTCTCAAAATGTCCTATTAATTGAAAAAGTAGATCATAAAATGTGCGTTGCATGACCCCAATTTTTTTTAACGTTATTTATTTTGAAGGTGGGGGGGCAGAGAAAGAAGAGCGAGAATCCCAAGAAGGTTCTGTGCTGATAGTGCAGAGCCTGACGTGGGGCTGAATCTCATGAATGATGAGATCACAACCTGAGCCAAAATCAAGAGTTAGATGCTTAACCAACTGACAGCCACCCGGGCGTCCCTGCGTGATCCAAATTTTATTGGAGAAGCTTATGGGGGGGGGGGGGGGGAGGGGAGTCAGAAGAATAAGCACCAAAATAGTAACCTTTCTAAGCTTCAGTTTTTTTCATCTGTAGAATGGGGGAATGATAGCAGGACCCCCATCACAGGGTTGATGTGACCACTAAAGACAATAGCAAATAATCACTATTGCGAGCTATTGCCCATATTTTCTATATTTTCTGTTATTATAGAAATAAATGCTATTTTTAAAGTCATTGTTCAACATCCTCTTCAAAACTTGATGTCTACTGAACTCAGATCCTTATCTCTCAAAGCTGCTTTCCTTACCGCAACACGGAGTACGAAGGTGAGAAAAAGTTGAGCCTCTAATAATTGAAGAGCTCTACTTAAGATTCACAAGATATGCAGTCTTCATAAACCCTGGTCTCTCCTTTGCCCTGTAGCATCAGAATTGCATGTTCAATTCAAGGAGGAAAAAAAATAAGGTGAAGGTTCCCGTGCCCTAAGCCATATACCATAAACAGGATCAACTCCCATCATTTATTTTATATTGGGAAAGCGATAAGAATATATAGAGGAGGGGGGGGAATGAAAAAAGTAAGTAAGCTTTTCATTTCCTTCCACCAATATGGAATAACCTCACCAATCTTCAAGGTATGCCATTCAGGTGGACAATTTCCGTCCCGAAAGCCAACATAACCCTCTTTTCCTTTCTTCCCAATATCCCTTGGTGATCACAAGATCCTGAGAAGCAGGGTTTATGCCTTTTCACTGTTCTGAACGTCACCTAACAAAACTGTGGGTACCTAATAAAGACCAGCGAAAACAAAAGTATGCGGTACCAGCAGACCGAGTTCAGTAGAAGCTTTTCTACGACCTTCTCATTTAGATTTCCGCACAGGAAAATCCAAATCATAAGCTATCAGTCAAAAGGAACTACACAGATCATCTAAACTATGTGTTCTGCAGACACGGGGGGAGGGATGGAATGGAGGGAGGCTGGGAAGTGGAAGCTTCCCAGAGGGAAGCTAGTGGCTATTCGGTTAGTGGTAGAAATTAGAATTACAGAGAAATTCACAGAAATGAAGCTCTATCATCTTCTAACTGCAACAGCAGACAGAAACCTTGCCAGCTAAAACAATGTTCATGAAAAATCTACATTTATAAGGCACGAGTTTCTTGTTATATGGGAAAGGAAAATGCTACAATTCCCGAGACTATTTTATGTTTTAGAGGAGATTAAATACCTCCCAAACATCTTTCAATTGCACACTCCATATTTGATGCAGAGAAGCACCCTGCCGGCCCCCCCGACCAGAGTCTGACAGCTTCTCAAAAATTTCAATGAAGAAACAGATTTAAAAACCTACACTAGCAATAACAATTAAGATGAAGTATTACCAGAATCAAGGAGAAACTGATACAAATGCTGAAAATGAAAGGTGAGTTTATGACACACCTTGATGTGTTCCATGAAAACATAATCTGAACAAAAGTAGAAAGATGTTTAGCTTTCCCACCATCCTCCATGCCCATGACCTCGAGCCTGACCCACTCCACCAGAAAGAGGACCGCCCACCCCTTAGCGGCTGTTTTCTCCAGGAGGCGGCATCTATGTGCAACCTCTGCCCGCTGTTTCTCCATGCCTGCACTTCCAGCCCTGGCCACCATCAATCTACCTCTTTCTCCTACCAGCAGAGACCAAAAGCCCCTAACACATGGCAGGGCATTATGGACAGTCTGGGAGCCCCAGCCATAAGCACTGCAGGACCAGGAGAACGCTGGAAGCAGGGAGGGGGGCACTGCAGGGAACCAGAGAACACTCAAGAAAGGTAAAGTTAAGAATGCATTAGTCAACTAGAAAACTGAATCTTAAGTCCAAGGGCTGGCGCTTTTTAAACACAAACAGAATAAACGGAAAATAAAAGTCATCTCAGTACTACCTGCAGAAGGGTATCTGGCCTAGACTGTTAAGCATGTTCTATTGAAAACTCTCACTCAAGCAGAAAATGCCTAAGTTATGGGGCGCCTGGGTGGCTCAGTCGGTTGAGTGTCTGACTCTTGATTTCAGCGCATGATCTCCCAGTATGTGAGTTCGAGTCCCACCTGGGGCTCTGTGCTGACAGCACAGAGCCTGCTTGGAACCCTATCTCTGCCCCTCCCTTACTCACACTCTCTTCCCACCCCCACCCTCAAAAATAAAGGCAAAAAAGGTAAGTGCCTAAGTTATTTAAACTGTCCCATAACAGGGAAATAAAAACTTCCCAATTCATTCTGAAAAGGCAGCACAACCTGATACCAAAACTCCCAAAGAGTACATCACAGGGAAAAAAGCAGAGTTCAGTCATCTCATGGGAGAATTTAAGTGTAAAAATTCCAAACAGGAGTTCACAAATTAAACCCAGCAAATACATTAATAGAATACTTTTAAGATCAAATATCACAGAAACACAAAGACTGAATATTAAGAAATCTGATTTCATTATTTAATAGACCGAAGGAAAAAAAAAAAAACTGTAGCACCACACTGACAGACACTGAAATAGCATTTACAAAGTTCCACACTCATTTCTGATTCTTTGAGAGAAAAAAAAGAAAAGCTTTCAGTAAATAAAAAGGTTTCTTTCAAGAGCTGAGAACAACCATTTGAAATCAAAGCCAACATGACACTTCACTTAACAATGAAAAGAAGCAACAGGGCTCACTGATGTCTATTAATCACTATTTTTCAAAGCTGATCTAGAACTTTCAGTCAAGGTCAAAGACAAGAAAATGAAAAACAAATACATCATTGTTGGATGATCTCACAGAGGATACGACTGTATGGAAAGAACAAAACTCTCAAGGCTTGTGATAATTTTGTATCAACCTGATTGGGCCATGAAATGCCCAGATATTTGGTCCATCATTATTCTGGGTGTTTCTGTGAGGAAGATTTTTGGGATGAGATTAACATTTAAAAAAGTTTTTAATGTTTATTTTTTATTTAATGTTTTATTTATTTTTGACAGAGAGAGAGAGAGAGAGAGAGAGAGAGAGAGGCAGAGAGCGGGGGACAAAGAATCCGAAGCAGGCTCCAGGCTCTGAGCTGTCAGCACAGAGCCCGACGCGGGGCTCGAACTCACAGACCGTGAGATCATTACCTGAGCCAAAGTCGGACGCTTAACTGACTGAGCCACCCAGGTGCCCCAGATGAGATTAACATTTAAACTGGTAGACTAATTTAAAGCAGATTGTGCTTTCCAGTGTGGGTGGGCCTCATCCAATCAGTTGAAGGCCTGAACAGAACAAAAAGGCTGATATAAGTACGGCTACTCCGGCTTTCTTTGACTTCCACTGGCATGACAGATGGTTCTCCATCTCCTCACTTTCAATCTGCAGGTGTCCTTAGATCTAAAATGAGTCTCTTGTAGGCAGCAGATAGATGGATCTTATCTATCAATACATTCTAACAACCTACGTATTTCCATTGGAGCACTTAGTCTTTACCTTCAGAGTGATTACTGAAATATATGAGTTTAGTGCCGTTGTATTATCTGCAGATTTGTTGTTTGTGGTGATGTTCTCTGGTCCTTTGTACTCTTTGCCACTTTGGTCTTCCCCCACCCTCCACTCAGAGAATCCTCCTCAAAATTTCCTGCAGGCCACAGTAACTTCTTACTAGACACGTCTCCAGAGGCAAGGGAAATGAAAGCAGAAATGGACTATTGGGACCTCATCAAGGTAAAAAGCTTCTGCAGTGAAGGAAACAACAAAACTGAAAGGCAACCAACGGAATGGGAAAAGATATTTGCAAACGACAGATCAGATAAAGGATTAGTATCCAAAATCTATAAAGAACTTATCAAACTCAACACCCAAAAAACAAATACACCAGTGAAGAAATGGGAAAAAGACATGAGTAGACACTTCTCCAAAGACATCCAGATGGCCAACCAACACATGAAAAAATGCTCCACATCACTCATCATCAGGGAAATACAAATCAAAACCACAATGAGATACCACCTCACACCTGTCAGAATGGCTAAAGTGAACAACTCAGGCAACAACAGATGTTGGCAAGGATACAGAGAAAGAGGAACACTTTTGCACCGCCGGTGGGAATGCAACCTGGAGCAGCCCCTCTGGAAAACAGTATGGAGGTTCCTCATAAAGTTAAAAGTAGAACTACCCTAAGACCCAGCAATTGCACTACTAGGTATTTATTCAAAGGATACAAAAATGCTGATTCGAAGGGGCACACGCACCCCAATGTTTATCGCAGTGCTATCGACAATAGCCAAAGTATGGAAAGAGCCCAAATGTCCATTGACTGACGAACAGAAAGAGGATGTGGTGTATGTATACACAATGGAGTATTAGTCGATGTTCAAAACGAATGAAATCTTGCCATCTGCCACAACGTGGATGGGACTAGAGTGTATTATGCTAAGCGAAATTAGTCAGAGAAAGACAAGTATGATTTCACTCCTATGCGGAATTTAAGAAACACAACAGATGAACATATGGGAAGGGAAGGAAAAATAAGATATAAACAGAGAGGGAGGCAAATCATAAGAGAATCTTGAATACCGTGAACAAACTGAGGGTTGCTGGAGGGGAGGTGGGTGGGAGGATGGGCTAAACGGGTGATGGGCATGAAGGAGGGCACCTGTGGGGATGCGCACTGGCTGTTATATGTAAGAGAGGAATCACTGCGTTCTACTTCTGAAACCAAAATTGCACTGTATGTTAACTAACTTGAATTTAAGTAAATAAATTGTTAAAAATTAAAAAAATTAAAAAAGGCCAACCTTCTCAAGTAGCTCTCAAAGTTCTTTCTACCTAACCGCCTTCAAACTGGGCAGCTTTTTTTTTTTTTCCCTGTATTCAAATTTGAACTGAAACACCGGCTCTTTCTTGGCATTGAGCCTGTGAAACCACTGGCTCTCCTGGATCTCTGGCTCGCTGCTCACCCTGCAGACTTGGGGATTTGCCAGCTCCATAATCCCATGAGCAAGTTCCTTATAACAAATCTCTTTCTTTCAGATCCCTCTGATCTCTCTCAGATGTTCTCTCTCTCTCTGATCCTATTCATTCTGTTTCTCTACAAAACCCTAAGACACAGCTCCTGCCAAGACAGACAGCTTACCGGGAATGCTGACCTCTTCCCTCCAAACCAGCCCTGAAGACACTATAAAAGGAAAGAGGGATTCCAGAACCTAACATCCCAAGTGAGAAACTCTGGAGGCAATCGAAATCATCCAGAAGGGGGAGTTGTTGAGACCCAGCGTTCACCTCTCCCCAAGGTGGCTTCTGAGGTTTTGTTAACCACCCCCATTCACTAGAGAAATGGGCAGCAACAGCTCCACCCTGGCCTGGGTGCATTCACTCCTGGTCTTCTATCCCTCCCCCTACCGATTGGAGATTAACTCCCCCAGCGCTGCTGCCTCCAGCAGATCTGCCTAAAGGGCACTTTACCAGGACTCAGAAGACTCGGGGCACAAATTCTCACACTGAAACATACTTTCCAAGGAAGTATTCAAATACAAAAAAAATCTAGGGGATGCTGGAAGAGATATGAAAGATAATAACAAGAAATAAAAAAAAAAAATCCTGGTAAAGTTTACTAATGCCATTAAAAATTTTAAAAAAAGGATGGGCACCTGGGTGGCTCAGTCCATTATGCATCCGACTCTTGATTTTGGCTCAGGTCATGATCTTAGGGTTCTTGAGTGTGAGCCCTGAGCCGGGCTCTGTGCTGACAGTACAAAGCTTGCTTGGGATTCTCTCTCTCCCTCTCTCTCTTGCCCCTCCCTTGCTCTCCCTCTCTCTCCCTCTCAAAAATAAAACATTTAAAAAATAAAAAACAATTTTAAAAAGGATGGGAGAAGGGAGAGAAAAATTATCTAAACCTAATTACCTCTTTTTACTTGTTTTATAGTATTTCAAAAAATGAACATACATTACTTCTGATTTTGCCACATCGTTGAAACAATGTCTTCAAACACATTATTAGAAAAGGAAGGGGAAAGCTACGGTCTCTACAGGTAATGGAAGCCTGTACACACCAGAAGCAGCTAATCCATTCGAGGGTGGAGGAAGGTAAGTATCCTCCAGACTCAGAAGGTACTTTAATGCCAAAAAAGTGAAGGAAACCACTCCACACCATTTACACAGGATTCTATTCAGGGTAACTTACTAACAGGGACAATCAGGCGGGCGGGCAGACAGACGATCCAGAGCACCAAGTAGCTGTTCTCCTTCCCCCTTCCCCCACCCCACACCCTCCACCACACATTCTCCACAAACCCTGGACCTCAACCCACAGATTTTATAGAGCTAGGGGCAGGGTAGTGAGATCACTGAGTAGTTATCTACAGTGGCGCCACCTGTCCACCTGAGGGTCTGTAGCAATCGAAAGTGATGCCACCTGTGTCTGAGGGGGGCTGGAGTAGTTATCTAAAGTGGCACCACCTGTGCACCTGAGGGTCTGTATTCTACAGTGGTGCCACCTGTGTGCCTAGGGGTCTGTAGTAGTTACCTAAAGTGGCAACAGAGGAGCCAACAAGATGGAGTCAGTGTTATCAGCACTCCTACACCATCACAGGCCAAATATGTCAAAAGCGCCCAGTGACAGATGGAAATGATGACAAAAGACTGAAACCTCAAGCTTTATCAAAGGTTTCCCCACTCTCATCCCTTCGGATACTATTTTGAGAGATTTATTTCATTCACTGAGATCTTTGGAGAAGACAATCATATTCTCAAAGAAAGAATTATGTTAACATGGACGCCTGTGAATCTGTATACTTAAAAATGGCTGCACTAACTATGTGGATGGAACTGAAGGGTATTATGCTAAGTGAAATTAGTCAGAGAAAGACAAAAATCATATGACTTCACTCATATGAGGACTTTAAGAGACAAAACAGATGAACATAAGGGAAGGGAAACAAAAATAATATAAAAACAGGGAGGGGGACAAAACAAAAGAGACTCACAAATATGGAGAACAAACTGAGGGTTGCTGGAGGGGTTGTGGGAGGGGGGATGGGCTAAATGGGTGAGGGGTATTAAGGAATCTAGTCCTGAAATCATTGCTTCGCTATATATGAACTAATTTGGATGTAAATTTTAAAAAATAAAAAATAAAGTTAAAGTATAAAAAAAAAAAAAACTCCATTAAAACCGAAGGAGCTCATGGGTAAAAAGAAACCTACGGTTTTTAGAAATTAGATTTGTTATGGCACTTCCATAAAAGTCTTCTGAGAAAGGAATGCTTTCAAGTCCTGACAGGGTAGAATCAGGCCCTAATTATCAAATGTGATTATTATTTAAACAACATTCTTGGGTATCAGAAAAGAGACACATACATTTTTATAAATACAGCTCCTGACAGTATCAGCAATTTCATTGCAACTATTTTCTGTGCTAAAGGCAAAGTGCTAAGTGAGTAAGATCATCCAATCACATTATTCACTGTGTTTGTTTCCTATGGATGCTGTAACAAATTATCACACTCAGTGGCTTGGAACAACACACTTGTCGACTCATACTCCAATACAGCTACCACTGGGCAAAAATCAAGATGCCGGAAGGGTTGTATTCCTCTGGAGGCTCTAGGAAAGAATCTGTTTCCTTATCCTTTCTAGCTTCTAGAGGCCACCTGCATTCCTTGGCTGTGGGGCCCCCTCCTTCCCGCACCTGCAAAGCCAGGAAAGTCCTTCCCACATCATATCACTCCAGCCTCCTCTACCTCTCACCTGCTTGTAGAGACTCTTGTGACTATACTGGTCCCACTTGGATCATCCAGAACAATCTCCCTATTTTACAGTCAGCTCAGGTTCCATTTGCAACCTTAATTCCTCTTGCCATGTAACATATTCACAGATTCCAGCAATCAGGACATAGGCATCTCTGGGGGACCATTATTCTGCCTACCATTATTCTGTCTATTACTGAGAGGATAAAAATGATAGTGGGCCCTGGAGCTGGATGCCCCAAGCCAAACCAGAAGCTAAGAGTTCTCACTTGCTTATCCCTAAATTAAATCATGATCCTTCTGAGGACACAGCATGGGCTAAAACCATTCTCAGCCTGAGTCAGGAGGTCCTCGGTATATCTGTTTTTGACAAAGGATCTCTCAAAGCTCTGGTTTCACGATCTCCGAAAAAAGAACATAATGCCAGTTTCCTATAATTGTTGGAGTCATGTAATCAATTCATCTATTCATTCGCAAGCAGCTCTGCTAATGAGACCCTAGTGGCAGGGGCCCTGCCCTCATGACAGTACCGGGCCCAGAGGTGGATGAAAGTAACAAAGCAGCAGCAGCAGCATGCTTAATGCACACCTTCCCATGACAGGCGAAGCACGAAATACATATCAGCTCCATTAACAGTCACACAACAAACACGTCCCTTATGAGCATTCTACATGTCACCATTTTGTGACACACAGTACAAGAACTTAGAAGAGCATCAAAGACATTGCCCAAGCCAATCTATCTTGAGCCCATTCCACTGCCATGAGTCACCATGACTGCTTCTGTACGGATGGCCAATGGCCTCACCTTGGCAGATTCAAGGGTGAATCCCTAGAGCCCCTCTTACTAATCTTCTCCATGGCCACTTGGCACAGTTGGCCATGCTTTTTCCCGCAATGCGTTCCTCCCTCAACTCCTCAAACACCACTCTCATTTGGCTTTCTTCCTACCTCACTGGCTACTCCTTCTCAGTGTCCTTTGCGGACTTCCCTTCATCTAGCAGGTCTCAAAAATGTGGTAGTACCCCTCAGGTCCAAGCATCAGGCTTCTCATTCACCCAACCTCAGGCCCTAAATGATCTCATCCAGTTTCATGGCATTAAACACCACCTAAATGCTGACTCAGAACTTCTCATCTCCAGCCCAGACCTGCACTAGTCTTCTTTATCTCACTACGTACTTGACATTTCCACTTGGAAATGACATCTCCAGCTTAAAACAGCCAAAATGGAACTTCTGATCTACCCCACCACCAACACCTGACCCTATCTCAGTTGACAGCTCCACCTTTCTGGTTGTTCACCCTTGATTCCACTCTTTCACTTACACCCCCATGTCCTAGTCAAGACATCTATTGGCTCTACTTCAAAAAAGACCCCAAGTCCTTCACCACCTCTAGCTAGAGCTCTGCCAAAGCCTCCTATGTGCTCTCGTAGCAAGCCGCCTACTTGTTGTCCCAAGACTTTTTTCAAACAGCATCCAGGGTGCTCTCGTGAAAACAATACCCTCCGATGGCTTCCCATCTTGCAGTAAAAACCAAAGTCCATCAGTTGGTTTATAGCCTCTCTGTTCTGGCCACTCACTCCTTCACTTCCTAACACTCAGTTCCAGCCCCAATAGCAACCTCAAAGACGTCAAGTGCAACCCTGTTTGAAAGTACTGTCTGCTCTTCCTTTTCCCTACAACAACTTTCTCCCATATATTTACTCAAATGTCATCTTATTAGAGAGGCCCTCCCTGACCACCCAGGGCAAAACAGCACCACAGTCCCTTAATTCAATGTTATTTTCATCCACAACTTTTGCTACCACCTAATACGTAAGTTTTGGTTTACTGTCTGCCTCCTTCATCAAATATTGGGGTATCCTAGAACCCAGAAAACAAAAGTACTCCATAAATATCTGCCAAATACATAAAATGATCAATCAGTCCATCTTGGACTGACTAATTTTTCTCCTGTTCAAGGATATATCATACCAGAGTCGTGTTCATCTTTTAATCCCTAACAAATGGTAGAAATACAGGTTCACAAATATGTATTTGCATCCAGAAAGTTTCTACTAAGTTTCCAAAAATATAATTTTTATAATATATGCTTCAAAGGGAATGTTTATCCATGCCTGAGTGATGCAATAATCAGTAGAACCTGTTAATATTAATAGCTCATTAAATGAAAGAGCAAATTTTTGATCCAAAGGCTATTTGGAAGGATATATTATAACCCCATGCTCCATTTTTCTCAGCAATCAATCTCATAACAAGGTACATTACCATTTTAGTTACTAGTTGCTCTAAATTTGTTTATTAAAATTAATACATGTAAAGAATCAATTTGAGTTTCAATAAATGATTCACCATGTTCTACCCACCAGGTAAGATAAATAAATTATTTTTGTGTGATGCATTTTCTGATTAAAAAAAAGCTATCTCCTGATTTCTCACAATGACTGGTTTTCATTTTAACAAAATGAAAAGAACAATCCTTGTCGCGGATGCATCTGGAAGTTGCCTTTTATTTTAATATTAATTTCTCATTCAACATAGATTGCATTCTAGGTTTATTTTAAATAGGTTCGGTTATTTGTCAGTCCACCTGGTTTATTAAAATTAATATATCTAACATATTCAAAGCAATCTGATTGGGACATTTGCGAGGAACTAAGCCAGATGTGAATGGGTCTCTATTCAGGAGGCATGTTTATTAATAATGGTAGCAAAAATCAAGACAGCGGTGACACTAATTAGCTCTCTGTTATTACATGCCGGGCCTAGGCCAGGGGTAATGTAATTTACATGCAATCTTCACTTCAAAGGAACTTACTACAGGCACTGAGTCGTGTTCCCAAATAACAAAAGGTCACCAGAACCCTCACCTGGTACAAAGCAGACTGACTACTGCTCCCACAGGTGTTCTCTTCCCTTGCCACTCCTCTTTAGCCTGATGCTGTTTCCCTTGTTATTCCTCTCTTCGCTGTGCAAGTTTCATCTTGAAATGTTAGGCTAACAGTTTGATGCTCTTGCTGCGAAGTCCTTTGTATGGCACACTAAACTCTCTGCAGATAAGGTGGAATACACTTCTAATTAAACGATACCCTAGGAACCTATACTCAGAGGAAGCCAGGTCTAAGAAAATACATCTCTGCCCAGAGCAGAGCTGCCTCAGGTTTCAGCTCTGTGACCAACGTACTCCGTGGCACATCATTTCTGGTCCATTAACAGGCAAGACCCTACAGAAGATGAGGACATTTCTGAGTTGTTGATGCCACAACTTCCTCTCCCTGCACCACTGGTTCTACTCAGAAGCAAATCCATGTTGTGTTAAGCTGTTAAAATTTTGGAACTGATTGTTACTGTAGCATAGCCAACCTCTCCTGCCTACTATAGTACCTGATAGAATTATGGATCATATTGGAGGGAATACTCCATGCAGAGCTTTCAGCACGATACATGGTACATAAGGAAAGGGACTTGAAGAAGTTGAAATAATTGATGACTCTTCAGGATTTACAGAGTTTGATTAAAATGCATATTGTAAGAATGAAATGAATCAGATGTTAGAATTCTCTGGCAAGGATTTAAAATTTTTTTTTAATGTTTGTTTATTTTTGAGAGAGGGAGAGAAGAGAGAGAAAGTGCAACCAAGGGAGGGGCAGACAAAGGGAGACACAGAATCCAAAGCAGGCTCCAGGCTCTGAGCTGTTAGCCTGGAGCCTGACACAGGGCTTGAACCCACGAAGTGAGAGATCATGACCTGAGCCGAAGTTGGAGGCTCAACCAACTGTGCTACCCATGTGCCCCTCTGGCAAGGATTTCAAAGCAACCATCATCATCACTTCTCAGCCTTTTGGCTAAGATCAAGTGTAAAGCATCCATCACTGGGGCACCTGGGTAGCTCAGTCGGTTACACATCCAACTCTTGATTTCAGCTCAGGTCATGATCTTGTGGTTTATGGGATCAAACTCGGCATCAGGCTCCATACTGATAGAACAGAGCCTGCTTGCGATTCTCTCTCTCCCTATCTCTCTGCCTCTCCCCTGCTCATGCTCTCTCTCTCTTAAAAATAAACATTAAAAAAAAGATATTTAAAGCAACCATCGTAAAAGTGCTTCAATAAGCAAGCAATTATAAATTCTCTTGAAACCAATGAAGTAGTATTTCAGCAAAGAAATGGAAGTTAAAAAAAAAAAAAGACATGGAAACTTTAGGACTAAAAAATAAAATAACCAAAGGAAATAACTCAGTGGATGGGCTCAACAGGAGAGTGGAGACGACAGAGAACATAACCAATGAACCTGAGAACAGATCAACAGCATTTACCAATCTGAACAAGAGAAAGAAAACTGAGTGAAAAAACATGACCAGAGTCTCAGGGACCTGTGGGACAATAACAAAAGAGCTAACATTCAAATTACTCAAGTCCCAGAAGAAGAGAGAGTGAATTTGAAAAAGTAGTCAAAGAAATAATGGCTGAAGACTTTCCAAATTTGGTCTAAGACATAACCTTACAGATTCAAGAAGCTGAGCAAACTCCAGTTAAGACAAATCAAAGAAAGCCACACCAAGAGACATCATAATTAAGCTTCTGGAAACTAAGGCAAAAAAAAAAAAAAAAAAAAATCTTGAAGGCAGCCTGGGAAACAGGACACATTACTTATAGAGAAGCATCAATGACAGCACAACTGTCATTTGAAATGACAGAGGCCAGAAGGGACTGCAGAGCAGTTTTCAAGAAAAGAATTGTCGACCACAAATGTTTTGGTGAATATCTGGTGATACTTGGTGAAAATATCCCTCAAAAATGAAAGCCTAAAGAATGGCTAAAGAAGTTTTCTAAATAGGAAGAAACAGAAGATAGAAGATAACACAAAGCTTAGGACTTTCTTTTTTTAATGTTTATTTATTTTTGAGGGAGTGAGCACAACCGGGGCTGGGGCAGAGAGAGGGAGACACAGATTCCAAAGCTCTGAGTTGTCAGCACTGAGCCTGACACGGGGCTCAAACCCACAAACCGTGAGAGCATTCCCTGAACTGAAGTCCGACACTTAAGTCACTGAGCGACTTGGCGCCCTGGAGGCTTAGAACTTTAAAATGAACACAGGAATGGGTAAAAATTGGGGTAAATTATCCTTCTTGTTATGAGTTTTTAAGATATAGTTGAAGAAAAAGTTTAATAACAACTCTCTGACATGGGTGCTCAATGAATATAAATATTTAAGACAACTGTGTTTAAAAAGTGGGAACAGGAGACAGACGTAAATGGAAGTAAGGTTTTCATACTTGACCAGTAGTGGTAAAATATCAAGGACACCAGTAGCCGGATACGTTATATATGCATATTTTAATACCTAGAGCAACATTAAGAAAACCATACAAAGTAATACACTCAAAAAAAAAAGAACTATGGATACGTTTTAAGAAATATTTAAGAATATTTAAAAAAGAGTTTCAATTAACTCACAGGGAAGAAACGAGAAACAAGAGAAATGAAAAGCAGAGGAACCAGAAAGTAAAAGATGGCAGACGTAAGCCCCAAAATATCAATAATTACCTTAAATGTGAATGACCAAACCATGCCAATTCAAAGACAAATTGGCAGAGTGGAAAAAAGTCAATCTGGAAACATTACACACTGTGTGGTTCAATTCATATAATGTGCTTGAAATGACAAAACTACGGAGAGAGAGAAGGGCTGGCGCTGGGGAGGGAGCGGGCGTGATTATATAAGCGAACCTTGTGGTGAACTGCTCTTGCATCTTCACTGCAGAGGTGATCACCTGACTTTTCACATGTGACAGAAGTGCACACAAGTGGGCCCCGGGGTGGCTCAGTCGGTTAAGCATGCGACTCTTGATTTCAGCTCAGGTCATGATCTCCCGGTTCGTGGGATCGAGCCCTGTGTCAGGCTCTGCACAGACAGCATGGAGCCTGCTTGGGATTCTCTCTCCCTCTCCCTCTCTCTGCCCCACCCCTGCTTGCACTCCCTCTCAAATATGTAAAAAAATATCAAAAAAAAGAAGCGCATAGAACTAACACATGTACGCACACATGCACAAACAATCGCATGTAAAACTCATGAAATCGGAATCAAGTCCCTGTATTGTTATCAATATTGATTTCCTGCTTGTGATGTTGCACCAAAGTTATGCGAGATGTTATATACATTATATACAGAATCTCTCTATTATTTCTTCTAACCGCATGTGACTCCACATTTATCTCAAAATTAAAACTTAAAAAAAATCTTCAGATATGAGTGAAAACATAGGATATGTGTCTTCCTCTGACTTATTTCACTTAGCATAATACACTCCACTTCCATCCACGTTTTGCAAATAGCAAGGCTTCATTCTTTTTCATTGTCAAGTAGTATTCTGTTGTATATATACAACCACATCTTCTTTGTCCGTTCTTCACTTGATGGACAAGAGCCCACTATATACACTGTTACGTTAGCTAACTTGACAATAAATTACATTTAAAAAATCTTCAGGAAAAAATGTACACTAGAGTTAAGAACAATTTTTGCCTTACGTAATCTTGGATGAAATAAAGACAGCAAGAAACAAACCAAACCTTTTCTCCTAACTCCCTAGTTTGAGTTTGAGGTAAGAAAGGGAGGACAGTGCAGTTTCATTTTGAGTCCCATTGCTATGCAACCCAAAAGTTCTGTAACATCGACACATAACACAGTAAGATTATGTGCAGAGATTAATATGTTTTGTTAAAAAAAATAATCATATTGTTTTGCTAAGTATGTAAGTAATGCCTATTTGCAAAACTTTAGAAAATTAAGGCAAATAATGATAGTAAATAAGAATCACATGATCCAATGACAACATGGTCTTGTGATCTTTTTTTCTATGCTTACATGTGGATTTTGGAGGGTGGAGAAAAACTGGATTATACTCTAAATCAGGAATCAGTAAACTACAACCAGCCCATCTAGCCAGATGCCTGTTTTGGTACAGATTTCGAGCATGTTTTTACATATTTATATGGTTACATACCTACATAATATCCTCAGTACTGCCTCTTTGTCTGCAAAGCTTTAAGTATTTACTATCTAGACCTTTACAGAAAAAGCTTGCCAGCCTCTGCTCTAAATGACATTTTTGTAAAAAGCTCTTACCAATTATAAAGATAATACAATTCCTTTCTGGATATTTAGCCTGTTTCTAAATTTTTATATTATAAACAAAGTTGCAATGAACACTCTTGTAGTTAAATGTCTGCACACAAAGATGGATGTACTTTTCAAAGGAGACAAACTTATACCTAACATTTACTTTATAAATATTTTATAAATGTTTATGTTATTATTTTCTAAATAGGTAACATTATTTATTTTGGTAACATTATTTATTTTATGGCAAAACAGGAATTTATTATAATTATTAACGTTATATATAAATTAACAAGACAATTCTCTATTCCCCAGAAAAGAAGCAAAGTTCCAAGATTCTGAAACTGGTATTTTTTCCTACTAGGTGAACAAGCCAAAATCTGTAACATCACCCAAAATATCATTTTATACACAGGCAGGAGTTCCAAGGGAGTTTTTTCTTAATCTTGCCCAATTCTACAAAGGCACACAGAGAAGAGTATGGAATAAAATTAGAGAGGTCACAGTGAAGTTGGAGACATTGTAACTACACAGTAGAAGACCAGGCTTTGGAGTCAGACTGCAGGATTCAAATCCATTTACCAGCAGGTGAGCCTGGCCAGTTACCTAAACACTGTAAGTCTGTCTCTTCATCTGTAAAATAGAAGCAATAATTAGGGCCAAATCTTGGACTTGTTACTGTACCTAAAGAGTTCACCAAAGTGCCAAGAGCTGTTTCTTACACTAAATGAGTCTGGTTTTGTAATAATCTTCATTATCAAAGTAGAGCGTGAACACTGCTCATTCCAATACACCATCTCTGCTCCAAGGAGAGCTCAGAACTTTCTTCTATAAGCAGTAACTTGTGAGATTTTAAGAACAAAATCCCAGATACTAGTTTGCTCATTTATTTTTCTTTAAAAGCATATTTAATATGAAAGCATATTATTTGTTTCAGCTCGAACAAAACCATTATAAGAAGAATCAAGAATGGATTAGAAGGTACCACTTTAGAAGAAAAAAACCTGAATATAGAGATATCAATTTCAGGGTTTTTTTGTTGTTGTTTTGTTTTTTGTTTGTTTTTTAGAGAGAGAGAGAGAGAGAGAGTATGAGAGAGAGTGTATGTAGGGGAGAGGGGCAGAGGGAGAGGGAGAGAATCTTAAGCAGGATCCATGCTCAACACAGAGCTCAACATGGGGCTTGATCCCACGATCCAGGGATCATGACCTGAGCCAAATCAAGAGTCGAAGGCTTAACTGACCGAGCCACCCAGGCGCCCAAACTCCAGGTTTAAAATGTCTTTTTCAAAATTTTAACTACTAGTGGAGTTTATGCAGTTTCCTACAACACAGCTGAACTGGATGCTTTGGAATCTTCTTGACTCTCCACCCAGCCCGTCTGCCACATACTATCCCACACTTCCCTTTGAGTGAACTGGAGAAACATTTCCTCTTTGTCTTCTGCTACTGCCCAGCTCAGATCGCTACACCCCTACTTCTCTCTTTTGGGGCCTGCACTAGAACTTCTGATCATGGGTCGCTCCTTCCAGTTTATCTATCACCGGCCCCTATCTCCACCCTTAACAATCAAGGCTTTAGCTGGCTCCCCAGTGTCCACAGGATCAAGTCCAAACTGTCTGGTCTGACATGTTAGTAGCTTCACAACCTCACCCTAGTTTCCTCATCCAGCCTCATTTCCCCAACTTCCTCCAAATTCTAGCCACAGGGAGTGCCTCACGGTTGGCTGAACACACATGCACTTTCATGACTCGGTTTCTTCCTGAAGACTTGCCCAGCCTTTCTGCCTAGATTCGTCTTCCATATTTAATTCTTGGAGACCCCAAATGAAGCCGTTCCCGACCAATCATCCACTCCTCTGTGCTCCCGTAGCACTCTGCCACGACCTATGCCACAGCAATCATCCCTAAGTACTCACAAGATCTTGGAGCTTCAAAATGGGAATGAAATTCTTTTGAACACAGACTTCTTTGTTATGTTTTTCAAGAGTAAAGCACCATTTAAGAAATAGTCTGGCTTATGATATGAAGGTGGGATCAACAGCAGACTATATATTAGAAACAAAAAATACTACACATGAGGACCACTTTCGTTATCCCACAAAATTTGCCACAAGTCATTTAGTATTAAGATGAATGCAAGACCCTTAACTGTGTTACCTATTAAGTAACATACTAGGGGCGCCTGGGTGGCTCAGTCAGCTAAGCATCTGACTCTTGATTTCAGCTCAGGTCATAATCCCAGGGTCATGGGATTGAATCCCGGGTCTGACAGTGCAGACCCTGCTTGGGATTCTCTGTCTCCCTCTTTCTGCCCCTCCCCCTGCTCACATACTTTCTCTCTCAAAATAAATAAACAAACATTAAAAAAATAACATACTCCCTTGGTTGAAATATGGTTTTGAATTTCTACTTTAACTGCAAAGTACAACTTAAAATTCTTAAAAGTTTTATATGGTGACATATACACCTCTGTCAATTATATTAATTATACTACACCCAGCAATTTCATTTTATGTGGTTGCAGGTTCCAAGAACAATGAAAAAAGCACAGACAGTTTTGGGTTGTTTGGTTTGTTGTTGTTGTTTTAGAGAGAAAGAGAGCACGAGCGATCAGGGGAGAGGGGCAGAGGGAGGGAGAGAGAGAGAATCTCAAGTGGGCTCCACACTGCAGGACATGGGGCTCGATCTCACAATCCTGCGATCATGACTTAAGCTGAAATCAAGAGTTGGTCGCTCAACCGACTGAGCCACTCAGGTGCCCCAACAGAGAGTTTTGAGCAGTTCGTTTTCCTTTTTTGAACACACAAAATGAGAATTTGGAAGAAAACATAAGGGAAAAGCTTTGTAACACCAGATTTGTCGATGATGTCTCGGATACGACACCAAAAGGCAGGGAAAAAAGCAAAAATAGATAAAGTGGACTACATCAAAATTTTAGAACTTCTATGCATCAAACAACATGCTCCATGACGAAAAGGCAACCCATGGAAAGGGAGAAATTATTTAAATATTGTAAATTGTATAACTGAATAGGGATATATATATATATATATATATATAGATAGATAAATATATACTTTATACATTACATTATGTATATTCTTTATATAGATACAGTTAAATCACAACTCTACAGATCTATAGCTGTACGTCAATCCATCTACCCATATATCCTACTCACAGGTTGTTGACTTATAGATAAAGACAACAGGTTTATCTATCTATCTCCGATAAGGATCTATCCATATCTATCTCTATCTGACAAGGATTAACATCCAGCATATATAAAGAACTCCTCAACAACAAAAACCCAAGGAACTTGATTAAAAAATGGGGAAAGGACTGGAATAGACATTTCTTCAAAGAAAATATACAAATGGCCAACAAGCTTGTAAAGAGGTGCTCAGCACCACTGAATCATCAAGGAAATGCAAATGAAAACCACAATATCACTTTACACCTGTCAGGATGGCTGCTATAAAAACAAACAAACAGAAAAACAGAAAAAACAAGGGTTGGCAGGGATGCGAAGAAACCAGAACCCTTGTGCCCTACCGCTAGAAACATTAAATGGTGCAGCCTCTATGGAAAATAGTAGAGTGGTTCCTCAAAAAAAATTAAAAATAGAATTACCACATGATCCAGCAATTCCACTTTTGCGTACATACCCCAAAGAACTAAAAGCAGTTGCCTCAAAGAGATAGTTTTACACTCATGTTCATTGTCACGTTGTTCACAAAAACAAAAGGGTAAAAGCAACCCAAGTGCCCATCAGAGATGACTAGGTAAAATGTGGTTTGTATATGCCATGGAATATTATTCAGCCTTAAAAAAGAAGGAGGGGCGCAATCCGTTAAGCATCTGACTTCAGCTCAGGTCATGATCTCGCCGTTCGTGGGTTGGAGCCCTGCAACAGGCTCTGTGATGACACAGAGCCTGGAACGTGCTTTGGATTCTGTCTCCCTCTCTCTCTGTCCCTCCCCTGCTCGCACTTTGTCTCTCTCAAAAATAAATTAAAATTAAGAGAAAAAAAAAAAGGGGGAATTGACACAGGTAACACAACAGATGCACCTTCAGGACGTGATGCTAAATGAAATAAGCCAGTCACAAAAACACAAATACTTGTACGGCATGAGTCCACTTACACAAAGCACCTAGAGTGGTCAGACTCCTAAACACACAAAGTAGAGTGGTGGCTGCCAGGGGCTGCAGGGTGGAAGAATGGGGAGCTGTAATCCAAGGGGCACAGAATTTCAGTTGTGCAAGATGAACAGGTTCCGGAGGTAGGTTCGCTCAACAGCGTGACTGCACTAAACAATACTAAACTGTACGCTTAAAAATGGTTAAGACGGCAAATTCTACGTTATGTGTAGTTTACCACAATTAAAAATGTTTTAAGTAACAACTTTAGAATAACCTAACACTAGGGTCTTCCCAATATAAAAGCTGTCTATAAGAAATGCAGCATTTCATAAGGAAACAGATAAATTGTTACAATTCCATGGCTGAAAACGCTAAATACTGTTGCTTGCAGAAATGGAAAAATACTGGGGCTCCTGGGTGGCTCAGTCGGTTAAGTGTCCGTATTCGGACATGTCGTATTCAGGTCATGATCTCATGGTTCGTGCGTTTGAGTCCCACGTCGGGCTCTGTACTGACAGCTCGGAGCCTGGAGCCTGCTTCGGATGCTGTGTCTCCCTCTCCCCTCCCTCTCCCCTCCCCTGCTCACACTCTGTCTCTGTCTCTCTCTGTCTCTCTCTCTCAAAAATAAAAAAAAAAAAAAACATTAAAAATTAAAAAAAAAAAGAAAAGAAAAGAAATGGAAAAACACCGGAGCACTTGAATAAAGAAAAGGCAGAAGAATAAGGAGGAAAGGCCTGCCCTGTGCAAGTTCAATTAACCGTTATAAAACCTAGTGGGAAGAAGAGAAAAGGAAAAATAAAGATTCTTCGGCAACTGAGCAGTGTCTCACAATCTCAATCCTGTAACCGGAAAGTGATTCAAATGGACAAACCCAAGACAAAATGCTCCAAAGGCTGGATTATAAACCAACTCGCTACACCGAAAAGCCCAGACTTGTCCACCACCAGCCTGACTACCTCGCTGGCCCATGGACCCATTAGAAGCCACAGTATCGGGGAGAACACCTGCTTTCCCAGGGTCTCGGGGAGCCTCTCTAAGCCCTCAAGTGGAAGCCCCCGGCTGTAGAATGGGCACCAGCGCTACCTTTAAAACACAAGCTGAGAATCACTAGCCTACGTGGACTGCTTGCTTCCCAGGTGCTAGCACCATACAAGATGCTGTGCAAAGAGCAATCTTACCTGATCGTCACGGCAGCCACACAGTCAGCAACGACCCCATTTTCCGTAAGAGGAAACTGAGGAACAGAGGAGCTGGGTGCTACCTCCAAGGCCACACAGCAGGTACAAAGTACAGCTGAGATATGAACCTGAGGCCGGACTCCAGTTTCCTCAGTCCCCACCTATCAGAGCTAGACAGCAAAATGCTGGGGGCTGGAGTTTGAATCTACTTCTCCCGTGAACCTGCTATACGACATTACGACAGGTTACCTGCAGGGTCTCGGTTTGTTCAACTTTAAAAGAACAACCTTGGGGCGCCTGGGTGGTTCAGTCGGTTAAGCGGCCGACTTTGGCTCCAGTTATGATCTCAGGGTCCGTGAGTTCGAGCCCCATGTCGGGCTCTGTGCTGACAGCTCAGAGCCTGGAGCCTGCTTCAGATTCTGTGTCTCCCTCTCTCTCTGTCTCTGCCCCTCCCAGACTCACAATCTTGTCTCTGTCTGTCTGTCTGTCTCTCAAAAACAAATGAATACACACAAAAAAATTAACAAGTGTTATGCCATATCTATAAGCAAACTCTGCAGTGCCTTATCAGGAGCCCCAAAGAGATTATCACAGGTCTTTAGTAGTAAAGGTATTAGGAACCATGCCTGCAGCACCGAACTACAAACACATAATAGCATAACATATAAGATGTTCTCCAGATGAATATGTTTAAGCCCACCTTTTCCTTGAAAAAGGAAACAAATTCCATATAATAACTATATGCAGTATCAACCTGAATTTATACATTATACTGGCTATAGTCACATTGGTGTGAACTTCCGGCAGGTTATCACACATATTTTTTTCAATCCTCTGAGCTAAATGAAATAGTATAAAGAAACAATATAAGTATTATTATCAATAAGTCCATCCATAAAATTGGTAGGTTCATTAGTTTCTGTTATGCTTAAACCTATTTCCTATGCATAGTCTTGAAAAGAAATTTGTTTTAAAAAGCCCACCTTATATATTACTTTATTCTCCTTAAAATACAAACTTTAACAAAACTTAGCTTCTTAACAGTTTTTAAGGAAGTGACTTTCCTCCTTTTTATTTTATGAACTAAACTCTAATTTTGGTGATTGATAAATTACACCAGTGAGCATGCCATACTCGTTAAAAGAATGAAGAAAAAAATAAGTATGGTAGAACCTACAGCGGTTGTTTTAAATTCAGATTTTTAAAGAGGCCAAGATTAGTTTGTAAAACTTTGTATCAAATTTCCCACTGCCAAGGCACTTTGGGTTAAAGTACTATTCAAGATCAGGAGAAAGTGTTTTGTTCCTTCTCCTGCTTATTTAAGCCGATCCATTTAATATTTCTGAAGACTGGGGGGCACCTGGGTGGCTTAGTCAGTTAAGCGTCTGACTTCGGCTCAGGTCATAATCTCACAGTCTGTGAGTTCAAGCCCTGCATCGGGCTCTGTGCTGACAGCTCAGAGCCTGGAGCCTGCTTGGGATTCTGTGTCTCCCTCTCTCTCTGCCCCTCCCCAGTCACGCTGTCTCTCTGTCTCTCTCTCTCTCTCTCAAAAATCAGTAAGCCTTAAAAAAATTTTTTAATATATTTCTGAAGACAACTGGCATGTTGTTCCCCAAGGTTCAATCACGTACTGCCCTTTGCACCCCAGTCCCCACGAGGCAAAACAAGCACGGGATCATGTGGCGACAAGAAATCCTCAGGCTCCTGAACCACCCACCTTACCTCAGACTCATCTGTAGATTCTTCGAGAGACTCAGTTTCCTGCAAAGCACAGAGGGGGAGAATGGTCAGAAGAGGTGACAAAAGAATAAAATATAACATATTTTTGAGGGAAAACGGTCACCACTTCCCCGCCACCAACACCCACCTGCCCTGCTGGGAGGTAATTTGCAACCACAGTTGAAAGGACTCCACATGGTGTGACCCTCCTAGGCCTCCCTCCACTTCCCGTGCGTGGCAGGACTGAGACAGTCACTCTGGGGCCACTCAGACCCACTGCTCCTGCTGACCTCCCTTGGGTGGTCAGCAGGCTGACGAATGACCGCGGGAACTGTCATGGGAAGACACAGAAGGCTCTTTCCTTCGCTAAAAATGGAAACGGGTCCAGCAAAGCAGGCTTACTGATCACGGAAGGGAAGAGGAAGCTGCCGTCTCAAATTATCCGTGAGCCAATTTTTATACTGAAAAGCCCTTGTGCTATTAATTACTATGCTATTAATCTGGTTGAGTCAAAATGATGGTCTTGCTTAAACAGCTTTTTACAAAAGAATTCCCCTAGAGTGGTACCTATCAGCCGTTGTGCAAACAAGCCATATAATTTACATCCACTCTTTAAACCATTAGCCAGAAGACGAATTCTGCCATTTAACACAGTTTCCCTCTTGCTACAGCATGAATCTTGCTGTTCTGGAGAAAACAAAGCAAAAAGGGAAAAATTGACTCGATCCTGCTAATCTCTCACCTGTCCACTGAAAGAGAGAATCTGCTGATGCCACGCATCCTCAAAGAGGTCAGCAAAATGAAGATTTACTTAACGTACTTATAGATATCAATAGCAATAAAAGGTTACAACTAATATGCTGACACTGAATGTAAGCATTTTGCAACAATCCATGAGCTATACAAGAATGAAAAAAAATGGGGCAAGGACATCTTGGAAAGTACTAATATTTTTCAAGGAAAAAAATAAACATTTTAACAAAAGTTAGATGCTTCTATTACTCAGTTCTGGTTGCAAAGCAGGCTAAACACAAATCTGGTGTTTGCACACATTTTAATTTCATTCATAGGAAATTCCTAAGAACCTTGCAGGTGACAGGCTGCCTCTGCAACAGCCTTGTGGACAATACGGTACTTGCTCTGAGAGGCCATCTGTGAAACAGGGACGAATGTGACTTGTGATTAAGAATTTTATTGTAGTTGTGCCATTAACTACGATGAACATGAGAATCTCTTCCACACCCCGACGCGGTAAGGTTCTTCTAAGTACTAGAAAATGCTTATTAATTTGGAGCTACGATCTCGCCATAGGAACTTTTTGTTCTTGGCACCAAAAAGACACATAAAACAATCCAATTCTTCTACTACTTGACAGTTCTCCAGAGAGTTAATGACACGTATCATGCCTGCCCTTCTAAATTGTTTTTCCTCTGTGCTAACCATCCCCAGATCCTGGTTCTCATCCACTTACCACCGTGATCCTTCTCTTCTGGACACACTCCATTTATTATTAACAGTCACTATTCTGACATCTTTACTGAACATCTATTATATATATCCCACAATGCTAAATGCTTTGTACCCAGCATCTTAGAATTTCCTAATGACCCCTGAGGTAAGAACACTGAGGCTCAGAGGCTGAACTTAACGACTTCTGACACCCTTTCCGGCCCTGACTGTCCCTGAATAGTAAGTTACTAACATTCGAGAAACAAGGCTTTGAAGACCATGCCAATGACCTGCCCCTAGATTTCTATCCCCAGCTCAAGAACTTTAAAGGAACACTGGATTACTCTTTTCAGAAAAGTGCCATTAAACCTAAGGAAGGTTTTTTGGGGTTTTTTTGTTTTTTTTTTTTTTGAGATACATTCATATAGACACATAGGGTAAAAGGACAAATGTTCCATTTACGTTCTTCGTTAAAACCAAAGCGTTAAGTCTCCACCCACCAATTTCAACCAAAAGCTCAACATCAAATTATATTCTTTTTAAGTCTCCACCCACCGACTTCAACCAAAAACTCAAAATCAAATTATATTCTTTTCTTTTAAATTTTTTTTAACCTTTATTTATTTTTGAGAGACAGAGTGTGAGCAGGGGAGGGGCAGAGAGGGAGAGAGAGAGAGAAAGAAAGACAGAATCTGAAGCAGGCTCCAGGCTCAGAGCTGTCAACACAGAGCCCGATGTGGGGCTCAAACCCACGATGAGATCATGACCTGAGCCGAAGTCGGAGGCGCAACCGAATGAGCCACCCAGGTGCCCCAAAATCAAATTATATGCTTGACTCTGCACCAAAAACCATGCGGTGCCAGGCTGTGATACCACGAGGCATGAGACTCTCAGAAACCCGAGCCTGCAGAAGAAAACCGGTCTCTCACAGAAGCTTCCTGTGGCTGTTGGTACCAGTGAGAACATTTACTCCAGGACATTCTCAAACTTACCCCCGCTCCAGCATGAACCTCCCAAACTGAGCTGCGGCCTCAAGAAAAATTAACACTTTTGCCCGCAATCCTACCAAAGCCATGCAAGAGTGACTTCAGGAATGAGCCTGGTCTACTACCTCCTTGCTTCATCCACTCAAAAAGCCCCACTGCTTAATGCCCTGGGGACTGAGGGGCAAATCGGAAGACATGAAGTGAAAAGTCCCAGAGAGGGCTCCAAAAGCCAGGCTGAACGGTGGGAAAGGTTACGGTTTAGAAAGGGGCAGTGGTTTTCAACCGTTTTTTAGCTTCATACTCTGTATCTTTCCAAGAACTTCAAACAAATCATGAAAATACAAGTTACAAAACTGTGCTGTTTTCTAAGTGAAATAAACCAGATACATACTGCAGGGTTCCAAGTACATGAGGCAGAAAGTAGAACAGAGCTTGGCAGGGGCTGGGGGGAGGATGGGGTGGGGGGCATAGGATAGGGTTTAACAGGTCCAGATGAGAAGTTCTGGAGATGGACGGTGGGGACAGCTACACTGACAATGCCAATGCACTTAAAAACGGTTAAAGTGGTGGGGCGCCTGGGTGGCTCAGTCGCTTGGGCGTCCAACTCTTGATTTCAGCTCAGGTCATGATCTCACAATTCGTGAGTTCAAGCCCCGCGTCGGGCTCCGGCTGGTGGTGCGGAGCCTGCTTGGGATTCTCTCTCTCCCTCTCTCTGCCCCTCCCTCTCTCACACAGTCTCTGTCTCTCTCAAAATAAATACAATAAAACTTAAAAAAAAAAAATGGTTAAAGTGGTAAATACTACACATATTTTACCACAATAATAAAATGGTGCTGTTCTGGTTGAAGCAAAAATGATGAGCTAGAAGGCACAGAGAGACAAGTATATAGCCAGATAAAATCTGGGCAACAGTGGAATGCTACCTTACCTTTCTGTTGCAAACCAATCCCCTAGACTCAAGCATATATCCAAACCTAATGATCTTGGTGCTTGACATGTGACCTCTTGAATCTATACACACTATTTGTTGGGGGAGGGTGCAGAATTTGGGGGAGAAATGGAGGCTGGAGCCTGAGGAAGGCCAGCTCCCTTGTCTGCAGGATGAAGAAACAGAGCAGAGACCAGTCTCTGGGCAATCAGCCTGGCCTGGGGATAGAGCTGAAACACTCAACACTACACGGCCACCTTCTCTCCTTGCCAACAAACTGGGACACAGCTGAGCTTAATGGAAGACAGGGTGTGAGAGATCCCAACATGTGACACAGGCAGAGGCAAGAGGATATATTTTGTGTGATATGTACCTGCTATCCCGGTATCATCGAGCCCTCAATTTCTATGTAATTAATTTTTGTTTATTGTTATTTTTGAGGCAGAGACAGAGCATGAGTGGGGGAGGGGCAGAGAGGGAGACAGAATCCAAAGCAGGCTCCAGACTCTGAGCTGTTGACACAGAGCCCGATGCAGGGCTCAAACCCATAAACTGTGAGATCATGACCTGAGCCGAAGTTGGACACTTAATGGACTGAGCCACCTAGGCGCCCTGAGGCCTCAATTTCTAAAAGCTCAAAGGAGCTGTGGCCAGTTCGGGGCACTCAGGCAGTAGGCTGGTTGAGTAGGAAAGATGAAAGAGTACATGGGGGGCTGACAAGAGTGGGCAGACTCAGGGTACCCCGCTTAACCCCCCACGGCTCAGCTCCAGCATTCATCATATTCTGCAAATGAAGGAAAATCTGGACATCTGCCCAGTGTGGAAAAAGGGACCAGCCAGGCCACCCAGTGACCCAGCCCCAAATCTGACTTCGCATCACAATTGCATAAGGTCAGTTTGGGGAATTGGGTAGGACCCACGCAAACATGCCATCTTCACAGATGTGGATTTGTTGAGTTGAAATAAGAGCCTAGAATCACAAGCATCTGGGAACAAGAACACCGAGGAGGACCAGGTCCCCGGCAGAAACAAAGGCAACCGTGACTGAACAGCTAAGAATGGGGAATGCATGAAACGCAGAGCCCCAGATTGGATGAGTGCTCCCTCCCAAGGTGGTAACGTGGGTACTGGGGCGACTGCTAGTAATCAGATAGTGATGCCGGACTCCAGCCAATCAGCCCAGACAAAGATGAGCAGAAAAACTTATAAGGCAATAACCACGTCTAGCTAATTTGTGACTACACTTTAGTTACACAGGAAAGAGTGGATCCTCTAAAAATTTCCCGGACTCTGTGCTTTTAGCAACTGCTTGTTTGGGGCTTTATTTTTCCTTTAGTTATCAGTCAAATTGCTTTCAAAAGATCTTTATCAAACTGTAAAAAAAGAGAATAGTATATAACTGAGCAAAGCCCAAGTCTAGATAATAAACTCTAGTCCCACATATAAGGCACTTTGACCTGGCCACTTTAACATAATCTCATTTCAGACTCACAAGATTTCTAGAGCGTAAATGCCTCTGTCCACAGGCAAGTATTGGTTGATGTGATTTTTATTTTACACATGGGGCACACTCACATGGGTGTGTACGTGCTCATGAACTGTCATCTGATAATCAGTAAATGCTCTACAGTAAGGATAAAATTTCCCCAAATTCTGGGCTCCTGTGGCTCAGTCGGCTGAGCATCCAACTCTTGGTTTTGGCTCGGGTCATGGTCTCAAACCCCCCATTTGGGCCCTGCACTGAGCTTGGAGCTTACTGAAGGATTCTCTCTCTCTTCCTCTGACCCTCTCCTGCCCTCACACTGTCTCTTAAAAAAAAAAAAAAAAATCCTCAATTCTAAAACGCACAGGGAAAATTCAAAAAAGAAACTCTCCTCTCCTGTCAAGGAATAGATGGTCAAATATTTTAATAGACCAGGTTCCCTGATGGTTGGTAGGAAAGATGAAAGGGTACCCGGGGAGCTGGCAGAGTAAGGAATTTAGGAAATGTCATCTACAATACATTTGAATGAATAACTCTTGAAAGTTTCAAGTGAAGCTAACATAACACAAATTCTACTGCATCTCACTTACAATTTGACATCTTCAATTCAGAAGGCCATTCATTCTCCTCCCGAATAAATTCATTTAAACATTTTACTAAGCACCTAGTACCTGTAAAGCACTAGCCCTGTGAGAGATGCACGCATGAGTGAGCTCTGTCCTCGTTCCTGAGGACTCAGCAGTCTGTAGTAGACATAAGACAAATATACAAACAACCAGACTCCAAGCAGAATGTTATTCATAAGAGAGGTCTCAACAAATACTGTTGGGCATCCATGATCATGAAGGTCAACTGTAAATCATTTTGGAACTAAGTAAAACTGCTGGTTAGAAAATTCCCAGGCAGAATACAGGGTGTGAGTCCTTTCTCCAAACTATACACATGTGGTTATTTCTGTGAACTCCCTTCCCTGTACTCAGCATAAAGACCTCCCAGTGCCTTAAAAAAATGTTCAATCATGTCCAAAAAAGTGATTTCGTAGCTTGAGAGCCCATGAACGATTTTACATTATGTTAATTCAATACAGATCTTATTACTTTGGTTCTTTCTAAAATTAAAGGGTAAAAAAAAAAAAAAAAAGCAATCATCAAAGAATACAAGGCTCAGAAAAGTTAAGAGGAGAGGGGTGCCTGGGTGGCTCGGTCAGTTGAGTGTCTGATTCTTGATTTCGGCACAGGTCACCACGATCATGAGATCGAGGCCTACACTGGGCTCTGTGCTGAGCATGGAACCTACTTGAGATTCTTTCTCTCTCTCTCTCTCTCTCTCTCTCTCTCTCCCTCTCCCTCTCCCTCTCTCTCCCTCTCTCTCTCTCCCCCCACCCCCCGACTCTTCCCCTGCTCACTCTTTTTCTAAAATTAAAAAATAATAAATAAAAATTAAAAACAAAGAAAAGTTAAGAGAAGAGATTTATTTTTGGCTTGCTCATCATGGAGGCGGTCTGCATTTCCAGTGCATGATGCCAAGAAAAAAGCTTCCTCTGCCCTAACCTGTCATCACAGCTCATTTTAATACCCATCTCAGGTCTGAAAGTTTTTTAGGGGGAAAAATTAGGTCAAGACTTTCTAAGAGGTTTGGGGCGCTTAGGTGGCTCAGTCGGTTGAGCGACCGACTCTTGATCTCGTCTCAGGTCGTGATCTCACAGTTTGTGGGTTTGAGTCCCTCATCGGGCTCTGCCCTGACAGTGGGGGGAGCCTGCTTGGAGTTCTCTCTCTCTTTCTCTATGCCCCTACCCGACTCATGCTCGCTCTCTCTCTCTCTCTCTCTCTCTAAAAATAAATAATTAAAAAAAAAGATTTTCTAAAAGGTTCAAGGGGGCCGAACAGAACAATTAACAAATTTATTTAACTCTGCTTTTATGCACTTTTAGCTTTCAAAACTCTGTAGACACAAGGCCAGATTTCAACAGCTCCCTACCGCACAAATCAACCAGGGTGAGAAAAATCTAACCATTTTTAATCTAAAAGAACTGATAACATAGGTACGATTATTTACCAGCTTTAAAAAAACAGAACGACAATTTGTGAATGTCTGCTTCTTTCTGCCATTGACAATGGACCACTGGTCTTTTTGAGAATGACCCTGTCGGGGAGATGAATGCCTGCTTTAACTATATTCAGGCTGTTGAAGTGTCAAAGGTGAAATTATGACTTGAAGGAAATTTATTAAGGTGATAAGGTTCATTCTACTTCATAAAGTAAAAAAAAAAAAAATTAGAATTAGGTTCTCAAGTATTTTTTAAGAGGTGGGGTGTTCTAGTGGGAAAAAAACATGAGCTCTGGAAAACACATTTCTATTTGGAAATAGAAGATTGGAAATTTATTACACACATTAGCCTGAGTAAATTACTTATGTTGTCTGAATTTCCAGTTGCGTATGTGTAAAATTCAATCATTTAACACATATTGTGGCACTATTCTAGGTGTCAGGCAAACAGCAGTGAACAAATTCTTTCCGTCATGAAGCTTATGTTCAAATGGGGAGAATATACAGAAATGAACACAGACACACACAGGACAAATAAGTAGAAACTTTAAAACACACTATGTCAGATGGTAATGAGCACTAAGGAGAAAAATAATGCAAGGAAGAGGTCTCAAAGAACAATCAAAGGTCTCACTCAAAAAGATAACACATGGACAAAGACGTGAAGGAACCCCGGAAGAAAGCCCTGGATACATGAGGTCAATAAAGGGTGTAGCATGAGCAAAGGCCCTGAGGTAGAAACGGGCCAGCCTGTTGAAGGAACAGTAAGAAAGCCAAGTATAGCTGATGCAGAGTGACAAAAGGGGAGAAGAGGAGAAGAGTAGAAAATGAAGTCAGAGAAAAGGAATAAGGAACAATTGGGCAAGGTCCTGTAGGGCAACTAGGGTATTATAAAGGAGTCTGACATTCCCTCAGAGTGTGATGGGAAGCCACTGGCAGGCCTGGAACATAGGAGGTGCTGGTCCTGACTTATATATCAGAACAAACATTCACCACACAGAATTACTTTGTGAGGACCAAATGTGATGTGAAGGCTTTACACTGAAAAGTACCATCAAAATTCAAAGCATACTTACTATATCACTAACTTTCTATGTGTGTTTTTATATCAGACAGCTTTGCCAAACTTCTGCACAAAACAGCAGTAAATACTGAGAGCAACTCTCTCCATCTCTACTACCCTGTATCTAAGGTCTTGGCTTTTGGTTTTATTTATTTTTGAGAGAGAAAGAGCGTACGCAGGGAAGAGGCAGAAAGAGAAGGGGACAGAGGATCCGAAGCGGGCTCTGCACTGACAGCAACAAGCCCAGTGTGGGGCTCGAACTCACAAACCGTGAGGTCATGACCTGATCTGAGTTCGGACACTCAACGGAACGAGCCACGCAGGCACCCCGTTTTGGTTTGAAATCAAACAACAAATAAGCTGTTATTTCCACCAGAAAGACCAACAGTGTGAAAACCAATCTCACCACTATCATCAAACCCAGCAATGACTCACGAAGCTGCATGTGCTTAACAAGCATTTTTCCTTTGAAGTGACTGAATCAAAAAAAGGAGGCTTCGGTGGCTGGTAGCAACACTCCTATTACCACAACGACCACCCAAACCAAATTTCTACTTTATTTCTTAATTACTGATGTATATCAAACGTACTTAGGGCAACTCTGCATTACATAAATGAAGTATGTTACAAGTGGTATTCTTAATACCACTGATAATAAATTATCAAGTAGCTAAACTTCTTTCATTATGGTACAGCTCATCATACACCACTTTTTAGAGACAATTATGGAAACTGATGGCCTTGTTAATTTGTAAGGAAAAACTGTGCCAACGTGAAATGACCCTATAGATGGACAATTAGTTCTGGCCTTTGCCCTTTTCTGTCTTCTTGATAGTACTGTGTCATTTCAACTAAGCTTTGATTACCACTATCACGTGTATGAAAATAACTCTTTTGCCTTCACTATCTACTACTCTAAACTCCAACCCCACATAGCCATGTGTGGGCTGGCATTGCCAAGTGATGTTCTGTCAGCAACAAAGAATCTCATGTAACTTTTACTGAGCCCTACTTTTACTAAGCACTTTAACTGGTGTGCTTATTCTACCCTCTAACTTATTTACTCTCCAAGAATGTTACTCTTATATCTCCATCTTATATTTAAAGTTAAGTAACTAGCCCAAAGTCACATATTAAGAAAGAGAACCAAAGGCGCCCGGGGGGGCTCAGTCGGTTGGGTGTCCGACTTTGGCTCAGGTCATGATCTCACGGTCTGTGGCTTCAAGCCCCACGACGGGCTCTGTGCTGAGAGTTCGGAGCCTGGAGCCTGCTTGGGATTCTGTGTCTCCCTTTCTCTCTGCCCTCCCCCGCTCGTGCTCTGTCTCTCTGTCTCTCTCTCTCAAAAAATAAAATAATTAAAAAAAAAAAAAAAAAAGAAAGAAAAGAAAAAAGAGAACCAGCACTGGAGCCTAGGCATTTTTGCTCCAGGACAAATG
Organism: Panthera onca; assembly: GCF_046562875.1. Lineage (NCBI taxonomy): Eukaryota > Metazoa > Chordata > Mammalia > Carnivora > Felidae > Panthera > Panthera onca. Next base: position 75,014,815 of record NC_138340.1, on the reverse strand, counting down.
CACTTAACCACTGCTGCACGTCACAGCTGACTTAGCTTTGCACCTAAAAACAATAGGTACGAAACAAAATTCATCATCTACTCTCTCCTGGCCCTCCTGCAAACCAACTCTCACTGTCTTCACTTCGACGCTTCCCAAGGGCAGTCAGTTCCTGGGACAACCAGGCTGCCTTCCAGCCAAAATTTCACTGAAGACAGGTCACAGGGGCAGCGACAAAGCAAGGCCGCCCCTCCAACGCCGGGGGTGTGTCGGAGAGCTTTCCCCGGGTGCCCTCCAAGAGCAGCCATCCCACCCTCTCCTCTGCTCCCCGAAATGGCCTTTCGCCCCTCGCGCGTCCCGCGGTGGGCCTGCCTCGCCCTCTGGCAGCTCCGCACTTCCACACACTCGGCTCCGAGCCCGGATCACCTCACCTCGCCTCTCCCTCCCCGGCCTAACAGTTGCAGCATTTACCTGCCCCTCTGCTTCCGCCATGATGTAGCCGGAGAGTCACATGACAGACCCGGAAATGAGAGAAACCGAGACTCTGGAAACAGGGGCTGCTGGGAAATGTAGTTTTAGCAGCCTCTGAACCGGGGTGTCATTTGGTGCCTCTCTGCTTCTGACTTTCCCAGCTCAATGGAGATGGCCTCTGGAGAATCTGAACAAAACCGTTGTTGATTTCATGATTTATTTTTTTGTTGTTCTTACTGGTTCCATGATTATGACATTATTTACTAATATTCGCTATGTATGAAGCCCTGGGGTTATAGTTTTGCAAACATTTTCTCATTTAATACCCCCAGCAATCCCTAGTGTTACCCCTATTTATAGAGGAGAACACCATGGCTCAGAGGTCACACACCTGTAAGAGGCAGAACTAGGATTAGAATGTGGCCATCTCTGGGGCACCTGGGTGCTTCAGTCGGTCAAGCATCAGACTTTGGATCAGGTCATGATCTCACAGTTCCTGAGTTCCAGCCCCACATAGGCTCTCTGCTGACAGCCTAGATCTGATCTGGAGCCTGCTTCTGATTATCTCTCGCTCTCTCTCTGCCCCTCCCCCACTCTTCTCTGTCTCTCTCTCTCTCTCTCTCTCTCTCTCTCAAAAAAAGAATACAACATTTAAAAAGTTTTTTTAAAAATAGAATTTGGCCATGTTTAATGCCAAAGACTCTATGATTAGCAAATGCTTCCTAGTCTAAAAGGTGTCTTGTCCTTTTTAACAAATGTATTCAATGAATATAAAGCATAAATCAGTCCTTGCAGTGGAGAACCAGGTAAGAACTTATATTTTAAAAATATTTGGCTTGCTTGTACTGCTTGCTGCTTTCATTTGACATCTTCTTTTGGCATCTGTACATTGAAATTTAAAACAAAAAAATCTCCATTGTTTAATTAAATTAGTTGTTAAACTTTTATTAGATATGTTCTATAGTTAAATATTTAAGATAGAATATAAATTTATCCTTGGTAAAATCTGTAAAACCATTGTCTTTTGTCCATCCTTTAAAACGAATGATCCCCCCACCATGTTTCTGAACATTATAAAACTCTCCTTCCTAATCCTCAGGAATTTGCAATATCTTATCCAAAAACAGACACTTTCTTCTTTCCAATCATCTCCAGTAATTCATAACTAGAAAAAGGTGCCACAAATGGCAGCACGTGGTGGGTGCCCGGTGCCCTTTTTGCCCCCGTGCCTCATTGACTCCAACTTACAAGGAAGGCATGGAAGGAGGTCTCTAGCTATAACCTGGTCAACCCATGATTCCCATGGCCTAAGTGACCTCATGCGAGACACTTGTCTTCTCTCCAGGGCCTGAATGACCTCTTCCTCTAACACTTGCTCGTGTCCCTCTCCCAGTCTGCTGATCACTCAGTCACAAAGGATTGATGAAAGGCTAACCCAAGGCATTTAGATATCCATAACCAAGCACCGAGTACTCCGAGTTTTGACCTTTCCAGTCTGAGTTCCTAAGATCTCTTGCAAAGCAACCGGGACCCAAACATTGCTCAAGTTCCACTACTTCATGTCTGACAGGAAGCTTTACACAGACTAAAAAGGTGCAGGAAACCTCAGTTCAGCCTCCACGGAAGAAAGAAAGAAAGAAGTCTAGCCCTTCTACCAAATTCTAATTTTGCCTTTTCCCATTATGATCTAGACACACCCATAAAACTCTAGTGGGTCTAATTAAAGATGTAGCCAAAGTTTCTGCAGATTATCCTCTGCTCATGCAAACCTCAGAGACTCTGGAGTCCCCAAGTCTGCACCCGTTCAGTATACTCTCTTGACTATAACAAAATATGATGAGCGTTGGATCTTCTGTGTCCTTTTGGACAGACCAGAAAGTGAAGAGACAGAGATACAGAATGATGAATGAGAGGAAGAACCCCACTACAGGATAGCAGGTTCACACTGTGCCTGTGGGCAAGATGAAATTCATCTGTGATCTCAGAGCCCCAAGTTTCCTCCTATGAAATGAGAGTTTTTGGCTCCCTTGTCTAAGAGATCTTCTCACCTCCTGCTACTGAAAGCGTGGTCCACAGACCAGCAGCATCAATATCACCTGGGAGCCTTTTAGAAATGAAGTTTAGGGCCCCTCCAAAGATCTAGAGCCAGAAGCTGGCTTTTAATATCTCCCCAGGGTATATATATGAACATTAGAGTCTGAGAAGTAATTAGCCCAACAGTCTTTCATTCTTTGGCAAATCACTTGTTTTTTTTTTTTTTGCCCATCAGTCCACCCTCCCACCTTTAAACTGTGGAGGCTGGGGCACCTGGATGGCTCAGTCGGTTGAGCATTAATGTTGGCTCAGGTCATGATCTCACGGTCTGTGAGTTGGAGCCCAATGTCAGGCTCTGTGCTGACAGCTCAGAACCTGGAGCCTGCTTCGGATTCTGTCTCCCTCTCTCTCTCTGCCCCTCCCCCACTTGTGTGCACGCACACACTCTCTCTCTCGCTGTCTCTCTCAAAAGTAATAAATGAATAAGCTTAAAAAAACAAACTGTGGAGGTAAAAGTAAGAATAAATATTTTTCTCAAACTCACATGGAAAATTCATCAGGATAGACCACAGTCTTGGCCATTAGACACACGTCAACAAATTCAAAAGAACAGAAGTCAAAACACTCCTCCTCACAGACCACAATCGGATTAAACTAGAAACCAATAATAGAAAGAGAACTGGAAAATCCCAAATACACGGAATGTAAACAACACTTCTAAATAGCAAATGGGTCAAAAGATAAATCTTGAGAAATAATCTTAAGCATTTTTGATTACATGAAAATGCAAACACAACTTATCAAAAATCGTGGCATGCAGTAAAAGCAGTGTTTAGAGGGGAATTTATAGCATTGAATGCATAATTTAGAAAAAAAGAGAGACATCTAAAATCAGTAACATAAATTTCCCCATTAGGAAAAGATGAGCAAATTAAATCCAAAGCAACCAGAAGAAAAGTAATAAGAATTAGAGCAGAGCAATGAAAACAAAAACAAAAACAAACAAACAAACAAAAAATCAACTGGGAAAATCAACAAAACAAAAAGATGCTTCTATGAAAAGATCAATAAAATCAATAAGGCAGGCTAACTAAGAAAAAGAGAGGGCATAAATTACTAATATCAGATATGAAGGCGGAGACGTCAATACAGATTCTGTATTAAAAGGATAATAAAGGAATACTGTGAATAACTTTATGCCCACAAATTTGATAATCTAGATGAAATGGGCCAATTCCTTGAAAGATACAATCTTCCAAAAGCACCCAGGAGGATATAGACAATGTTATATCTATATCTATTTTTAAAAAATCAAATCAATAGTTAATAACCTTTCGAAAGGCCTACATATGTTACCGGTGAATTATACTAAAAATTTACAGGAGAAATCATGCCAATTCTCCATAGCCTCTTTCAGAGGGTGGAAGCAGAGAGAATACTTCCTAACTCATTCTATGAGGCCAGCATTGCCCTAATACCAAATCAGACAAAGACATTACAGGAAAAGAAAACGACAGACCAATATCTCTCATGAACATAGATTCAAAAATCCTCAACAAAATATTTAAAAAAATTTTTTTAACATTCATTCATTTTAGAGAACAGAGCACGATTGGGGGATGGGCAGAGAGAGCCGGACACACAGAATCCAAAGCAGGCTCCAGGCTCTGAACTTTTGGCACAGAGCCCAATGCAGGGCTTGAACTCAGGAAACATGAGATCATGACCTGAGCCGAAGTCAAATGCTTAACAAACTGAGCCACCCAGGCATCCGCCTCAACAAAATATTAACAAATCAGGTTTAAAAATGTATGAAAATATTAGAGACCATGACCAAGTTGGATTTATTTCAGGTATGCAAGACTGGTTCACATTCAAAAATCAATTAATGTAATCCATAAAATCAACAGACTAAAAAAGAAAAATCGCATGATCATATCAATAGATGCAGAAACACCTATTCATGATAAAAACTTGTGGTAAGCTGAAAATAGAGAGGAACTTTCTCAAGTTGGTAAAGACTATCTACAAAAGACCTGCAGCTAACATAATACTCAAAGCATTCCCACTAAGACCAAGTACAAGGCAAGGATGTCCCCTCTCAACACATTGTTTCAACACCATTTAGGAATCAGCAAGGCAAAAAAAATAAAAAAATAAATAAATGAAAGTTTATAGTTTGGAAAGGATTGGGAAGGAAGACATAAAACTGTCTTTGTTAGCCATTGGCATTAGCTGTAGAAAATCTGAAAGATTTGATCAAAACCTTCTGGAACTAATAAGCAATTATGGCAAGTTTGCAGGACACGAGTTGAGTATACAAAAGCCGATTGCTTCCCTATGTGTCAGCAACGAACAAGTAGAATTTGACATTAAAGACATAATACTATGGAGGGTATTATGCTATGTGAAATAAGCCAGGCAGAGAAAGACAGATACCATATGTTCTCACTCATATGTGGATCCTGAGAAACTTAACAGAAGACCATGGGGGAGGGGAAGGGGGAAAAAAAGTGACAGAGAGGGAAGGAAGCAAACCGTAAGAGACTCCTAAATACTGAGACCAACCTGAGGGTTGATGGGGGTGGGGGACAGGGGAAAATGGGTGATGGGCATTGAGAAGGGCACCTGCTGGGGTGAGCACTGGGTGTTGTATGGAAACCAGTTTGACAATAAATTATATTTAATATTGGGGCACCTGGGTGGCTCGGTCGGTTAAGCATCTGACTTTTAAAAAAAATTTTTTTTAATGTTTATTTTTGAAAGAGAGAGAGACACACACACACAGAGTGTGAGCAAGGGAGGGGCAGAGAGAAAGGGAGACACAGGATCCGAAGCAGCCTCCAGGCTTTTAGCTGTCAGCACAGAGCCCAACTCAGGGCTTGAACTCACGGGGCTTGAACTCAAGAACCATGAGATCATGACCTGAGCTGAAGTCAGACACTTAACCCACTGAACCACCCAGGTCCCCCGAGTGTCTGACTTTTGATTTTGGCTCAGGTCATGTTCTCACAGTTGGTGGGAATGAGCCCCATGTCAGGCTCTGTGCTGACAACCTTGCTTGGGATTCTCTCTCTCCCACTCTCTCTGCTCCTCCCCCCACACATGTGCTTGCACTCCCTCTCTCAAAATAAATAAAAAACATTTTAAAAAATCTTTAAAAAAATAAAGCACAATTCTTTTTATATTAGCACTCCCCAAATTAAAATATTTTTATATAAATCTAACAAAATATGTACAAGATCTATATAAGGAAACTATAAAACTCTGATGAATAAATTAAAAAAGAACCAGATAAATGAAGAGACATTCCATGTTCATGGATTGGGAGACTCAATATTGTCAAGACATCACTTCTTCCCAACTTGGTCTAGAGTGTTCGTGCATTCCCAATCAAAATTCCAGCGAGTTACTTTATAGATACAAACTGATCCTAAAGTTCATAGGGGAAGCAAAAGACCCCGAAAAGCTAACACAATATTGAATGAGAAGAACAAAGTTGGAAAGCGGATGGTACCCAACTTCAAGACTTACTGTAAAACTATAGTAATCAAAACAAGGTAGTATTGGTGAAAGAACAGACAAATATATCATTGGAAGAAATGGAGAGCCCAGAAATAGACCCACATCAATATAGTCAACCAATCTTTGACAAAGGAGCAATACAATGGAGCAAAGATAGTCCCTTCAACAAATGGTACTGGAACAATTAGACATTCACATGCAAAAAAAAAAAAAAAAAAAAAAAGAATCTAGACACAGACCTTACACACTTCATAAAAATTAGCTTAAAATGAATCATAGACCTAAATGTAAAATGCAAAAATATAAAACTCCCAGGAGATAATATAGGAGAAAACCTGGATGATTTGGGGTATGTGATGCATTTTTGCTACAACACCAAAGACATGATCCATGGAAGAAACTGATGATAAGTTAGATTTTATTAAAATGTAAAACTGCTTTTGAAAAGACAATGTCAAAAGAATGAGAAGACAAAACACAGATGGAGAGGAAATATTTGCAAAAGACTTATCTGATAAAGGACCATTACCCACAATATGCAAAGAACTCTTAAAACAAAGAAAACAAAGCAAAACAAATAATTAAAATATGGGCCAAAGACCTTAACAGGTACCTCACCAAAAAAGATACACCGATAGCAAATAAGGATATGAAAAGATACTCCATATCACACGTCAACCAACAAATACAAACCAAAACAGCAATGACATACACAACTACACATCTATTAGAATGTCCAAAATCTGGAACACGGACAATACCAAAGGTCGGCAAGGTTGTCCCATGTATTGCTGTTGGGAATCGTAATTGGTACAGCCACTTTGGAAGACAGTTTGTCGGTTTTTCACAAAACTAAACACACTCTTATTATACAACATGGGAACCATACTCCTTGGTACTTACCCCCCAAAACTGAAAGCATGTCCACACAAAAACCTGCGTAAAGACCGGTTTATGGCAGCTTTAATCACAATTGCCAACACTTGGAAGCAGGCAAGATGTTGTCCGGTGGGTGAATACATAACCATACATCCAGTTCAGTTACTGTATATAAATAAATTGTTTTAAGTCCAGACAACAGGATTTCACTCAGCACTGAAAAGAAATGAGCTATCAATAAATGAATAGACATGGAAGAAACCGAAGTGCATATTACTAAGTGAAAGAAGCCAATCTGAACAGTTCACATACTTCATGCTTCCACCTAAGTGACATTCTGGAAGAGGCAAAACTATGGAGGCAGTAAATTGATCAGTGGTTGCCAGGGCTGAGGAGCTGGGGGTGGCCTAGAGGGGGTTGGGATAGATGGGAAGAATACTGAGGATTTCTAGGGCAGTGAAAATACACTGATGATATTATAATGATGAATATATGTCATTATACATTTGTCCAATCTCATAGAATAAGCATCAAGAGTGAACCCTGGTGTAAACTATGGACTTTGGGGGATAATGATGTGTCAGTGTATGTTCATCAGCTGTAACAAATGGACCACTCCGGTGGGGCATGGTGATAGTTGGGGAGGTGATGCGTGTGTAGGGCCAGAGGCATACATGAGAAATCTCTGTACCTTTTTCTCAATTTTATTGTGAACCTGAAAGTGCTCTAAAAAAAAAATTCTCTCTCTCTTTTTTTAAGAAAATGTGATTTTCTGTACAATTACAGTGTGCATAGAGTAGTATCTTACCCATAGTGAGGATAGAAAATCCCAGTGGTTACTCTTTCCATGGTAATTTCTCATAAATGATCATCATTCTATGTATGTTAATACCTCACGTCTATGGACTTCTTTTTTATAAAATTTTTTTTTCAACGTTTATTTATTTTTGGGACAGAGAAAGACAGAGCATGAACGGGGGAGGGACAGAGAGAGAGGGAGACACAGAATCGGAAACAGGCTCCAGGCTCTGAGCCATCAGCCCAGAGCCTGATGCGGGGCTCGAACTCACGGATCGTGGGATCGTGAGATCGTGACCTGGCTGAAGTCGGACACTTAACCAACTGCGCCACCCAGGCGCCCCTCACGTCTATGGACTTCTAAGGGGAATGGTGAAGATTAATTTCTTTGTAAAATGAAAAAGGTAATATGTAAGTGATCTGTTAATTATAACGCAGTAATGAATAAGAGAGAAGAGACTCCAGAAGGATTTTTTCTTACGTTTACTGCAATACTTTCGGAGGATATTTTTCCAGATTTTCTATACAGGAGGAATACCTAAAGGTGAATTTTAAACATAATCTGGATTGTACTTTACAGTTCTGTGGCACATTTTTAAATTTATTAATATATCAAAAATGTAATTCTGCATAAATAAATATAGAGCTGTATAGTTGTCAATGCTTGGATAGTCTTCTATTGAGTTGATTATCATAATTTATGTAGCCAACCCCTTACTTTTGAATAGTTGGATTGCTTTCAAATTTCACTATTATAAACTATATTGTGATAAGCGTTGTTTCTTTTAACACTTGTTTACTTAAATATTTCCTAAGAAAACTGTAGAAATGGTATGGCTTGGTCAGAGGTCCCTTGAAGTTGTCTCAAAAGTTCTTTGGAAATATCAAGAAATGCCTAAAAACCATTTTTTGGAAATAATCTAATGTGGTAATTTTGAATAATTTATGAAATCCTTTATTCATCCTTTGGATTTCCTATTTTATGTCTTACTAAGAAATAGTTCAGAGGCCATCTGTTTGGATTTTCCCCAGACACAAACTGCTCATGTGCAATCCACTTACTCAACTTCTTTCACATTTTTGACAGAAAAGCACAAAACTAATTTTTTAACTTAAAGCATGAATTCAATCTGTTCAGAATCCAGGTGTTTAGCTGTGCCAAGCAAATGTATTATTTCATAGAGAATCTTTCATTTTCAGTCAAAAATTGGAGACATTAAACACATCCTGCCATTGGATCCCAATATCATTTGTGAAACCGGGTCCATTTTTCAGCAAGAATCCAATTTCAAGGTATGTTTGTGGAGCAAGACCCCTTCTCTTCCATACATCTGGCATCCTTCAAACACAAAGACTCTAAAAATTGAAAAAAGAAGAGGAAGAGAAGAGAAAAAGGAGGAGGAAGTTTCTACTGATCTAGGTAAAAGCAATGGCGGTCCCCAACTGTGTTCCAAAAGTTAACGTAACAAGCCTGTTAATTCGTTGAAACTTAATCGTTTGTTTAGTATAAATAGTAATGTTTCTTAGCTAGAAAACAAATCCACAATCCTGTTGAATCTGTACATTATGAACAATAGGAGTCACTACTGTTGCAGTACTGGTAATTAAATTAAAAAACAAAACTAAGCACGCTATATGTTGGTTTAATAGTTTCGTATTTCCTTTGACTATTGGTTCATGAAGAAAACCTTTGTTTCTGCTTTTGTTTTTGTTCTTACCTCATTGTGTTTCTGCAGGACTGCGGTCATTTTTTTGGGATCTGATAACCACCACTTCAGGCATTCTTATCACAGAACAACACAAACTTAGTTACAGGCCCCTGACCCAGACATGAAGTTTAGGACCTTGTGATTGTCATTTAAGGAGAGGAATGTCTTTAACCGCCCCTAGAGAAATCCCCTCAAAAAAAGACCAAGGAGAACATGTGCGGTTAATATTGTACATTAAAGTGAAGCCAGATCTGCATCTCAGGTAATCCCTGTTAGACTTTCATGTTGTATTTCCAGCTGATTTGACAGCTGCTGGAGAAAAATAGTTTCCCTGGTCCTCATGATGTGTGGCAGCACCAGGGCCCATGGCCTGACATCCCTAGTTGATATATCATGAATTTCTTCTTTGACATACAAGTGCCTGGAAGGTAATAGAGGAACCCCATCACCAACAACCCCGACTCCTCCCAGCCACCTCCCATGGCCATCTGAAGTGCTCTTCCTCCATGCCTGTCCCTCACTCTGGCTCCTGCAGATTCTACTTCAAACTGGAATGTTCTGGCCTTGCTAATACCGTAAACCAACTCCTACCCTCTTCCCCTTATTTCATGCTACAGATCCTGCCCCCTCTTCTTTTCATTGTGCTTCAATGCCTGTCAATGGTTCAGGGGAGTGGAAAGGAGGAGAGGGAAAACTCTTTATGATAGGCTTGGCAATGTAGGAGAAAAGGATCCCCTACCATCGGTTGATACAGATCATAGAACTCCCTACACCAAGTCTGACCTTGGTTTTCTCTAGGTCTGTTTGTTGCAGTTGAGAAGTCCTAACGGCAGAGAAAGCTTGTTGTAAGTACTTATGATGTGTGCAGTAGATATTCACTGGATTGTCTGTTCAGCACCCTTTCTTGGGATTGGCATCCCTACCACCCTATGCCCATGGCCCACTGCCCACAGGTGCCTGCAAAGTCCTTCCCCTCACTGGATTCAGTTTATTGATCTTTATCCCTTCCGTGGGATTTTTGGAATTAAGACTGAAAGAGGTCAAACTACTTCCTGATTCATTGAGATGTCCTAGTTTTTTGTTGTCATTGAACCAAGTTCAAACTAGTGCTCTGATGTTGACAGTCCAAAAAGCACTGATATGCACACATGTGGGCTTTCTTCTCTAAACAATCTTTGTATCATATCTTCCCTGCTTTTTGCTCTAGTAAGAGGACTGTGGTAACCAGGGAACCAGTCTTGATTCTCAGACCTAAGTGATTAAGGGAGATTATCAGGATAGAGACAGAACTAAATTCTCTTCTCTTGGATGATGCACATAATCGCCACTCCAACCTGTTCTTGATACATTCCCTCACTTGCATGAAGGACTATGCTACTGCTCTAAAGCTAGCTGAATTTCAGCCAGTAACTTTTTTTACTATGCCTTCTTCGCTAGGTTTCAGATGAGCAATCTCATAGGAACATGGATATCAGGCCAAGAGCCATTTTGAAAGGCAATTTCAAGTTCAAGGGAAATGGGAATATGGAACCCTTCAAAGATATTGGCTCAATTATCTGGTTCAGGAACTAGATCAGTAGGGTATTCGTCTTGTGTGCCCGTTCTTGGTTGATCTGAAGGTGGGATGACTACGAAGGAGAGAGTGTTCAGGAAAATCGTGAGGCCAGCCAGGCAGCCAGTCCAAAACCTGCCTATAATTGGCACAAGAGTATTCTTATTGTAATGAGAATACCTTGAATTAAAAATAACACACCTCCTCTTGCTTAGATGGCTTGTGCTTGGCAGAAAGCCTCCTGCTTGGTGACAGAAAAGAATAAAGTGCTGAACATCCAAGACTTAGACATGCCTTTTTTGCAATAAAACTCTTCCTAAATAATAATAGCACAGTCTACTCTCAGAGCATTGAATTTCCACCTTCTTTGTCTTCCTATCTTGTACCACTTGGAAATCTTCCCTCTTTCACAAACAAACTGAAACTAATTAACAGCTTTTTCTCTTTCTAATGATCTAAAGTATTGATAAGTTTGCACTCTGGTCCACATTTTGTAAATATGATCTAAGCTACTGCTTTTATGCTAGACTGCAGAATGGAAGGAAATATTCAGACTCTAATAGTGATAGTGTTGGCAAACATGGTGTAATTTCAGTGTGGCTTCACACCTGGGAAAGGATTCACTGGTGACAGTGCCACAGGGCTGCAACTGTCCAGATCAATGCCTTTAGTGCATGTACAAACCCAAAGAGTCATTACGTCATCCCACAATGGTGGCTCTTTTCCATGTTTGTACGTCCTACATTTTACAAATTGGACTAGCCTAGTTGAACCTCTTACAAATCATGCCGGAGTAACTCCCAGATCTGTGCTATGTGGCAGGTAATATGTATTTCAACCGGAAAGCCCTCTCTCTCCTTTAACAGGATGTGGATTCTTGCAAGGCAAAGGGCCGTTGGTCTCTCCCTTGGTACCACACTCACTTTGGGTGTCAGGAAGCTATTCCTCACTCCGTGCACCAGATATTGGCATTTATAATATTCTGAATCTGGTGACATGGAGTTAATATTGTCAGAGTAAAGTGTGCTTAAATGCTTCTTATATTGTTTATTGCAGGAAGGTTTCTGGGGGGATTTTTATTCAGCCTATTCCTAGGATTATATAGGGAAGCAGCTTGTTCTAGGGCTTCTAGGAATTTGTTTCTGAGTCGTTTACCAGATTCTTTCAGCCATGAAATGTGTCTAAGATCCCCATTTTCCTTTCAGAAATATTAATAGCATAATATTGCTATGTAATCTGTTTTGAAGGTTGATCAAAAGGCATGGTTTTCATCACTCATTTTACACAGATGGTTTCCATTCATTTAACAATTAGCATGTATTAAGGGTGGACACATGAATCCAAAGATTAAGGGACCGTTCTGGCTGAGAGTCACTAACTGTAGAGTTAAACTTACAGAGATGAAAACCGATTGCTGCTACCTGATATAATTATTTACTGTTTTTCTTTTTTCCTCTCCCCTGTTTGAGGATGCATCCTAAACTTAATCCATCACTTGCTCTCCAGGGCCTCTTTCCTCTATGATTGGTACCACCCTACATGCAGGTGCCCCGTCACACAGAGCAAGGTTTCTTCCCCGATGCAACTCCACTCATAGTGCCAAACCCCAACAGGTACCAAGCTCTGTTTATTTGTCCTGTTAGCATCTCTCTGTGCCCTTCTCCCCATCCCCATTATTTGACATCACCATCAATCTTCCCCTAGTTTACTATATCCCTCTCCTGGTCTCTCTGCCTCTATTCCTGTCTACTTATTCTCATTCCTGCTACAGAGATACTTTAGAAAGGAGACATGATTGTACAACTCCTCTGCTTCAAACCCTTCATTGGCTCTCCATTGCACTTGGGATAAAATCCAGCGGCTTTGTATTCGCCACCTCTCCAGCCATTCTCTTTTCTCTGTCTATGTGGAATCACTTGGAGTGTCTTATGTGTCCCACTGTCTCCAATTTCTGGGCCTTCCAATGGGCCACTCTCTTTATCTGGAAGAACCTCCCTGCCCCTGTCCCCCTGCCCCATTTCAATCCTTGATTACTAAAACCTCTGGCTTCAGAACTGTCACTCATTGTTATTGCCCTAAAAACAGCAGTAGAAACTGTCTATTAATAATCTTTTCTCCAGGAAATCTGCCTTCTATTTCTAGTTTGTATTTGCAGCAAATTTCCTAGAATTTTAGGCAGCTCAAGCTGCCAGTCTGTCTATGCCTGGTTATCATGAAACTCTAACATCTTTTCAGACATAGGGTGGTGCTTCTATCCTAAGCAAGTGAATTAGGGACCTTTGTAAACTAGAGCTCTTTCAAGCCACTGGGCTAATATTCCATAAACATATGACGTTGACTCTGAGTTGAGTGAGTTTCTTTCAGTGTCTAGTATTGCCTATAATAATTTCTCCCACCCACCTTGATGCTGAAAACAACTTGATATTTTACTTGATATCTTTCACCCAGTAAGTTACAAAATAATTTAGCTCTCAAAGCAACCTCGGGCTCTTGGAACCTTGGCGTAGTTCCCCTGAATCTTTGCAGACTGCTGTCCTGGCTCTATTTTCTGAGTTTACGGTACTAAGTCTGAAACGTTCAAACCATGAGCACTTATTGCTAGGCTGATAGGAAATTTTTTGTTTTCTTGTTTTCATGGCCCAAGCCTTTAGAGATATATTGGCCTATCATCATTAAATACGGAAGGCAAATCCTGTTTCTTAATGGGAGAATATAATCTTTCCAAGTGCTGAGCACAATTAATTTTCATCTTCCAAAGAGTTAAGAGTGTTCTTGAAAGTCTCACTACTAGGTGGATTAATTCAGTGTATCTTAAAGATTTTTATTTTGGGTTTTGTTGTTTTGTTTTTTTATCTACTGTATCTCACAGTGAGAAACTCATTCTACATCATTATACATACATACATACATACATACATATAGACACATATGTATCTCAAGAGAAGAGAATATATGTACATACACTCAATTGGAACAAAATTTCTAAGAAATAATATTTATGCTTGGTATATGTGGTTCACACTGACATCATTGACATTTTTTTAAGTTTACTTATTTATTTTGAGAGAGAGAGTGTGTGTGTGTGAGCAGGGGAGGGGCAGAGAGAGAGGGAGAGAGAAAATTCCAAGCAGGCTCCATTCTGTCGGCACAGAGCCCAATACGGGGCTCAAACTCACAAACTGTGAGATCATGACCTGAGCTGAAAAAGAGCCAGACGCTCATCCAACTGAGTCACCCAGGCACCCCTCATTGACATTTTTTTATTCTATCCTACCTACCCTATGCTATCCTATAATATTCTGTTCACTACCCATTAAGTTGATTTCATTATATGCAATTGAAAGCACTGCCTTCTAATTTTTGACAATAAGAAAATAACAAGGCAAGTAAAGTGGACTGGAGTAATGCTAGTTTTTTACTTTCTGGAACATTTCCCCATCCTTTTGTCCTTTGACCTTTAGGTGATCCTGGTGGGGCTCATTCACAGTGGCTTCTTCACATTTTTGGCCTTTGAGGTGAGCATGTGACTAAAGCTGGGTCAGTTATAACACATTTCCCCCTGGACACGTAATCCTTCCATGTAAGGATGTTTAACCCCAGATGCGCTGATCAACCCTTCCCTGCTAGAATGAATGTGGAAGATGGCCTCTATCTTCTGGGGCTGCCAAGCTGAGAAGGAGGTGGGTGTAGACTTCGGCAGCCATCTTTATCTACTTTGTATGGAGAAAGACTGATTGAAGTTGAACCAAGCTCTGCTGAGGGATGGAGAGAGAGAGAGAGAAAGCACCCTGGAAGCAATGTGAGGGCCTGGCTCAAGCTGTGAAGAATTCTAAACTGATCTTGTATTTTCCAGGTATGGGAGACAATATTGTTTCTGTTTCTTTAAGCTGTTTTGAATTGACTTTTCTCACTTGCCAGGTGGAAGTGTCTTGATAGTATGGTTAAGAAGATGGGTACACCACATTTGTTGTGTGAATGCAAAGATCACATGGCTGCGTGCATATTGGAAATAGTTATAAAAGCTATCCTCTGCCCCCCTTCTACATCCATCGAGAAATGGGCTGTTTGGTGGCCTACGTGGCAGGATAATATATTTCAAGAATATTTTCGGTATTAACTCTTATGTCCTTCCCTCTACTGGTTCTTCCAGCCCTTGTCTTTCTCCCCAGTCAGTCAGCTTGGCATTCTTTATTTATTTCCTCAGAAAAGGGATGGTACCAGAGAAGTACCAAGTCTGGGCTTTTCACGTTCAATTGCTTAGGCTTCAGGAGAACATGAAAGAGGGGTGATGAACAAGACAAAAAGCTTTCTAGCTATAAGACCAGAAAGGAATTCCCAGGCTGCGGCGAGTAACAAACGAAGGGGCCATAATATGGGAGAAAGTTGGGAGAGGCCCTAGGGAAAGCCACCCAGTTCTGTCCAGTGTCTGGTCCCACAAGCAGGGTCCAACACCAATACTTGGGGGACTTGCTGGCTCCATTAGGGTGAGGACTGCATATTCCCTGTGCTGAGGAGCTTTGTTAGTCGTTCTTGAATGGAGGCTTCATGAGAGTGTCTCCTCCACAGCAGTTACTACATGGCCTGCTGAGTGTCAGGTAGGAAAATTGCCTTTCTGCGTCCCTATATACAGATCCCACTAATGCTGGGTAGATAACCCCCACCTGGAAACGCAAAAGCCCCCTGAAATGGAGTGTGGGCCTGGATATATTTGAGGAGAAAGGAAAACCCACTGCATGTGAACTTGGATGAAGCAATTTATTACCAGCCTGAAATCTCTCCAGAGCTATGTAGTAATAAAAAAAAAAAAAAAAAAAAAAAAAAAAAAAAAAAATCAACCTGACCCCGAAGCCTCCCACCCCCAGCACACACCATTCCCACCACCACCCGCCATCACACTTGAATATTTTATGTTGTGCTGAACAGGGATTCAGTCCATCGGTATTAAACCGTTTTACACATTTTTGTTGCAGGACTTCTCAGTGAATGTTAACGAATGTTAATTAAGCCCAGTGCCGGGTGCTGATCATATACAGATGAATAATGCAGAATTCCCTATCTTCATGCTACTCTCAGCGTGGGATAGAAGGTAAGGGCAGAAATGTGTAACTGATCCCACTGAAAGGGTTGACGGAAGGGGTTCTCCTGGGTGGCCTCCCAAGGCCACTTGCATTCTATCTGTCCATAACTTTTTTTTTTGGGGGGGGGGGTCAAAAACTACCCTGAATTGTCACAATTTTCATTGCGGTGTAGCTGTAAACATTCCACCTGTAAAGTTCGATAAAGGAGTTTTCCTCTATTTCCCGAGGGGAGAAATTTGACATTAATTACAGTTTAAAAGGCCCAGGGTAAATGATGCATGCAAGGGTCTCTTACAGAGCCCTTTCCCCGCCTTTACCGGTCAATTCGGACGGAAACACGTGGGGCCAGACCCACGTGCCGCAAGCACTTTCCATGGTGGGGATGGGGGGGGGGGGTCTGGCTCCTAAATACAGCCTTGGCGGGATCGCCTCCTTCTGGACAGGTTGCACTCTCGCGCTCCTCATGAAATAGCCTGCCCTTCTATTCCTCCCCAGACTCCTTCAATAATTGACGCCAACCCAGGGCCCGGAGGCCCAGACGCTCACCCTGGGGCAGCTCTGGATCAAGAAGCCACTGAGCTCCCAGGTCTGAATCCTGATCTCTGCGCTCTGCCCCACACCTTTAACTGCTGCTTGAAAGACACTGCTGGAGTCCGTGGCTTTGTGGTGGGGGGTGTTTCCTCCCTCGCTTCCTATCAGTGAGCCTAACTAAAGAGATACATTCCGAGCTCAGAGCCTCTTCCAGAGTGGAGGGTGTATCTGCAGGTTTCAAGGAATTACCAACCAGGCCACCCCCTGCCAGGATGGTCAAAATGGAGCCCAAAAGCTCTCCTGGAGGAGGAGGCTGAACCACCTCCCTCATCCACCAGAGGAGGGAATGTTCCAGAAATGGAAGACCTGCGATTTTGAAAAGATTATGGGACATACCAAAGACCTACGCTTTAAGTAGAGCATTCTAATTGAGTGACTGCCGGACAGAATAAATTAATAACTGAACTGACCGCTGCTGAGGAACAGGCTAACCATTTCCCTGAACAATAGTTTTTCTACATTCTTTTCATTCTGGAGGCTCAGAGAAGGTATTTCGATGGATCATAAACCTTTCATGAACCCATGCCCTGGATTTAGAGAAGCTGGAATCACTGCATGCCAACTTTTCATAATAAGTGCAGTTTACTGCCTCCTGGCTCCCAGCCCCAAAATGAACTTTTAAAGGAAAAGATTCTGAAATCAAGAACTACATGCACTAGGAACTACAGTCAAAGTTTAACATTTGCACAATATATTAGTTAGATGTCACATTAGATGTGACATTTTCTTATTGATTGTCAAGGATTAGATAGTGAACTTAAGTGCCATTGTTGATTTATGTGTGCTTTAAAGCAATGCTATAATGGGTGCCTCTCTTTAAGATGCTAAAATTAACCCCATTCATGTTCTCCACATATATGACAGCAACTTCATCATATTGATATGTCCCAAGGTTGGCACTGGAGAGACAACATTTAGATGGGAAGGACCAACTGATCAGGCCTGGCTGCCTCCCTTGGTGGGGGCGGGGGGCATTTTTCCCCACATTAATGTACACATTGTTCTCAAGTTTTTCTTAGAATCCAGGCCAAAGGAAAAATGACTGGAGATGGGAAGGTTTTGCCTCTGGCCACTCATTAGGTCTCAGTTCTCCAATTTCTAATTTCCTGTCCTGGAATATACTTCCCAGTATGACTTACACCTAGGAAGTTTCCTCCTCTGGGGGAAAATATCGCTCAACTATAGGGGAGTGGGCTTACTCTATCCCCCTAAGATATCATATTAGCACACATAGTCCAACAGCAGGGTAAGAGATAGTGTGGGTGTGTCTTTTCTCTACATGATCACCCATAAGAAATAGAATCGTAATAAGGTAAATGAATGTATTCCATTCATATATAGATGCTTTTTAAATTTTCTCCACATCCTGGTGAATAAAGCATGATCCTGATTTACCCCCTACTCAAAATATTCCACAAACTCCCCTTTAATGACAAGATGAAGTCTAAACTCTTTAGCAGGGCATTCAGGACCCTTCAAGCAATAGAATGAAAAATAAAGGAACAAAGTTTAATAGCCCTGTAACATTTTAGTTGTGACCAATCCCCTTCTAGATTGAGGTCCTCCAGTGCGTGATTGAGTTACAGTCCCGTCTCTGCCATTTTCCATCCACGTGATTTGGGAGAAACCAGTCAATGTTTCTATATAAGGACTCTGAGTTTCAGACACCAGACACATTAACTAGTTTCTCCTAGGTTACCTGGATGGAAAATGGCAGAGATGGGCTTGGGACCAAGTCTGTTTGGTTCCAGACTTGAGCTTCTATGAGTTCCTATAAGTCAACTCAACGACATTTGCAGTGACTGGGACATAGCAGATACTTAACATAGGCTAATTATTATAAGTTCCTCTCCCACATGGCATCCAGAGCTAAGCAACTGACAGTATCTCTGGTATCTCATGTGTCTTGAATTAATGATTAGGTTAATGACTTCCATTTTTCAAATAAGGAAATTGAAGCTCAGGGGGGTTAAATGGCCTGCACAGTTCTGGGGATAGAAAGTGGCAAAGCCAGGATTGTAACACAAGTCCTTTGATTCTTTTTTTTTTTTTTTTTGTCTTTTTTTGAGAGAGGGAGGAGGTAGGGAGGGACAGAGAGAGAGAGGGAGAGAGAAAATCCCAAGCAGGCTCCATTCTGACAGCACAGAGCCCAACACGAGGCTCGATCTCATGAACCTTGAGATCATGACCTGAGCCGAAATCAAGAATTGGCCATTGAACCGACGGAGTCACCAGGCACCCGAAGTCCTTTGATTCTCAGTCTAATGTTCTGTGCCAAGCCACTCACTAATCATATATTTAAAATTATTAGGGAGAGATATAATTGACAATAAAAGAACGAATGTTTAAATTTCCTAAGAGAAGAGGGTTTTTCTTGGAGAAAAATTCATCCTACCCATCTCTTGGCAAGATTGTCAAAATAGCTATTGTTTAAAAGTAACCATTAGTGTTCTTTTAAAACAGATTTTTAAAAAGTAAAATCTATGCTTCTCTGTAGATGAATAAAAGCAGATTTCAGCAGGTCGGTTTGAAGGAGCTGGTAGCATATTTATGATAAATAGAAAGGAAATCTATTTTTATTGACTCAATCCTTAGGGTATCAGAATGAAAGTATAAGTATATGCTTACATATTAATCTCCTAATCATTTTTCCTCTCCTCAATGCCTGAGTCATCCTGCTTGAAAACATGAGGAGAAATCAAGGATTTATGGTAGATTTCTTAGCCCTTGATATACATAAAATAGGGGAAAGGCACAAGCTAAAAAGTCCGATGTGGCCTTGAGTAAAACCAAATATATTTGTTAGGTTTTCTGTCCACTATTCTTTTCAGAAAAGTACTCCTCTAACATTGAAAGTGAATATAGCTAAGCTTTTAAAAAAAAGAAAAAAAAAGGAAAAAAGGAAAAAGAAAAGAAAGAGGACTTTTCCCTCCCTTGTGTTGAAACACCCTATTAAAAGCTTGAGAATAGAATTTCCTTCCCTATCAATGGTTTCCTTTTCTATTAAGCGAATATTGATTTCCCCTCCCCCGCTTTTGATACCGGAGTCCAAATGCCTGTGGCCCTTTGGGTTTGCTTTCTTCTTTGTGCATTGATGACCAGTGAGCCCTGTTTGTAACTTGCCTGCTCCTTGGCAGCCGACAGGGGGTGCTCAGTGCATATTTGGATGAGGATCTGATTCAAAACAATCTTCAGTTTTATTTTTCTCTACTTTCAGAGCCAGAGTAAAGACTGTACTTCTTCTCACACACAAAGGTTTTGCAAACATGTTCAGAAGCAAAGGGAGGAAATGCATAGGTTAGCGAAGGGGGCCTTGGGGAGAGGCACTGTTTATACATGAGGCAGGACTGAGGTTTGGGGGACTTGGGTCCCTGAAGGATTTGGGTCATTGATCTATCAATTATACCTGAATTTTCTCAGCTCTAATGACTACGTTTATTGGATAATTTATCAACTTCTTATTTTGTGTACATAGAGAGTGAGGAGTGGAGAAAATACATTCTAATTTTGCTTTTTCCTTGTTACTCTGAGGCATATCACTAAGCATTCAGTCTTGGCTTCTCCGGGAATAGAATGCAGAATGGGATCCTGCGTTTCCACCGACAGTTTCTCCCATGAATAAACTTCTTGGTGTTCAAACGGCAAATGAAAATAATAAAGACATTTTGGTATATAAAATTTGGCAGACAGCCATACATGATAAGATTAAGGAAAAACTGGAGAGGTGTTAGGATTTGAAGTAACTCTTACCTACTTAGATTCAGATTCAGCTTGAATTTATAAAATCCCTAAAAATAAAAGTGCATGTGACATATTCAAAGATTGTCTGATCGTAATGTTTAAAAGATCAAGCTTAAACTTGGAAGGGGATTAAAAAGAAGTTGCCCGAACACAAGACAAATGCTGACAGAAACAAGTTATTTTGAATCATTTGCCTCCAAAGACAGATGAAAAAGATCAGAAGTAAAAAGCTCTCATTAGAAGAAAATATAGCATGTGGCAAGCCGTATAAAATTTATCAGGCTATATCACTGAGAAATACCAAAAGTCACAGGTATATATTGAAATATCTTAAAAATAATTAATATCACTTCCTTTTTAATCCAACTGGTAAATAAGGTTTCTTGTAGAATTATTAAAGCCTTTATTTTGATTTACACGGCAAAGACTTCAGAAAGACTAATGGTGTTGCTCCTTATTCAACAAAAACCACAAGGAAAAATGTGCATCATAGAAACAGACTTTGTTTTCTCTTTCTGGACCCCAAACAACTTCTAGCTAAAAGACATATTTTGATTAAGATAATATTTTTCCCTAATCAATATTTTTTACCTCTGGGTTATTACTTCCTTGAAGGCTTCTCTGCCTTTTTTTTTTTTCCCCTTTCTAAATTAGTCCATGTGGTTTATGAGAAATCATCAGCACTGCCATATGCTGCCGGTTACATTAAATCTTTCCCTCAGTATTTACTACTCAGTGGCAAGGCTTGTCTCTAGCCTTTATGGTTTGGTATCAAATCTTGAAATGTGTATTTTATACTTAATTGGAATGGGGATAGGAGCACAGGAGCAGAATTAACCACTAATGAAATAACACTCCTCTCGACTGACATTGACCAGTTTCCAACTTGGTTGGTAAAATGCCTGAACGTTGGTGTGAAACCACATCCATTGTGGCCCACGTGCTTTGTACGTGTGCCTAGAATTATATACTGTTAGAAGCGTGTCAAATTGCCATCAAAGCATCTGAATGCTTACTCTGGATTAAAAAAAACATGTTTATGTACTTATTTTGAGACCGAGACATTGCAGGTGGGAGAGGGGCGGAGGGAGAGAGAGAGAATCCCAAGCAGGCTCTGTGCTGTCAGCGTGGAGCCTCGTGTGGGGCTCGATCCCATGACCGTGAGATCATGACCTGAGGTGAAATCAAGAATCAGATGCTTAACCCACTGAGCCACCCAGGCGCCTCCCCTCTGGATTTTTGTACCTATCTCAACTGCAAGTGGGTGACAAACAGTTTGCAGACCAGCACTGGACAGAGTATGAGGAGGAAAGAGAGACTCGTGCCCCCTTTGATTTTGTCCGCCCCATCTACTCTCCAGCGTCCTGTTTCCCCAAACATCTCCACCCTCACCCTCACCCCCAACACCTATGTAACACACACGCAGACACACACATAGTGGCTGAAGGTCCAGTGTAACGAGAATCCTGACAACTGGTAAAATCTGGGGGGCCTTAGACGGTCTGATCACAAATTCCCCTCCTCACTTTGCTCCTGTGGAGAAGGACCTTGCCTAAATAAATTTCCTTATCAAAGGACCAGGCCCAGTTCCTGCTAGTCTAGTTTCATTTCCCTGCCAGCACATGGAATGCTTCAAATCAGCCAGCCACACGTTCCCATGGGCGCCTTATCCTCTTCATACCACACAGCCTGTGTCTCACAGTTCACTCTGTTCCTGAGCACAATCCCCATGGGGCCCAGCGTGGCACCTCTCTGGATTGTGTTCTCTCTGGATTGTGAGTACATGTAATTAATAAACCACTGTCCGTCTCCTTTGTCCAGTGTTAGGGTCATGCGTTCAACCATACCCCAATGCCAGGGTTGGGGATCCCTCCCTCACCAATGGGCAAATAAGAGGCAGTTAAAACACCGACACATACACACACGTATGCACACACACACACACAGAGCTCCTGAGAATACAAAGGTTTACACTAAGCCTGGTCCTCTTTGAGGGCAATGCTTGAGATTATATTCCTGTCCCTGTACTATTGCTCTAAATCACAGTTTGCTTTTTATTTTATTTTTTGAAAGTTTATTTATTTATTTTGAGAGAGAGAAAGAGAGAGAGAGAGAATAGGGGGAGGGGCAGAGAGTGAGGAGAAAGAGAAAATCCCAGGCAGGCTCCATGCTGTCAGCGTAGAGCCCGAAGCAGGGCTCGAGCTCATGACCTGTGAACCAAAATCAAGAGTCAGATGCTTTGGGGCACCTGGCTGGCTCAGTCAGTTAGCATCCAACGTCAGCTCAGGACATGATCTCACAGTTCGTGGGCTCAAGCCCCGCATTGGGCTCTGTGCTGACAGCTCCGAGCCCGGAGCCTGCTTCGGATTCTGTGTCTCCCTCTCTCTCTGCCCCTCTCCCGCTCACACTCTTTTCTCTCTCAAAAATAAATAAACATGAAAAAAAAAAAAAAGAGTCAGACGCTTAATCAACGGAGTCACCCAGGCACCCCATAGTTTGCTTTTTAAAATGAGCAGGGTGGAATTAGGAAGGGAAGGATGTCGATCTCCAAGCTTGGAATCAGAAGATCAAAGGTGAAAAGACATACCGTAAGCTTTCAAAGCAATATGCATTCTTCCCTACTCCTTCCTCAGCTCCACTGAGGAAGTGTGATACTGGACATGAATATTTATATAAAATGTCCTATGTATATTTTTAAAAAGAGAGATCTTAAAATGGCGGCCAGCTAACAGCTACTGACTCACTCTGTCCCATTTTCCTCCGGAAGTATCCAGAAAAAGTAACACTGCAGCTGCACTGGGCTCGAGTAATGGCTGGTGCCCTGGAAGGACCAGAGGCTCTTGGTGGTTGAAATCAGTCAGGTTTGCCCTACCCCTTCCATTCGCTCCACCCCCATTTGTCCTCCATATAGCCAACTAATTTTTTTTTTTTTCAATTGTGGCAAAATACAGAGCACCTGGGTGGCTCAGTTGGTTAAGTGCCAACTTCGTCTCAGGTTATGATCTCACGGTTCATGAGTTCGAGCCCCTAGTCGGGCTCTGTGCTGACAGCTCAAAGCCTGGAGCCTGCTTCAGATTCTGTGTGTGTCTTTCTCTGCCCCTTCCCTGATCACACCCTGTTTCTCTCTCTGTCTCTCAAAAATACACAGTAAAAAAATTATTTAAAAAATTGTGGTAAAATACATGTAACAGAATGTACAATTTCACCATTCATAAGGGTAGAGGTCAGTAGTATTAGGTATGTTCCCATTGTTGTTCAGTCATCTGAAGAATTCTTTGCATCTTGCAAAACTGAGACTCAGTAGCCATTAAACAACAACTCCCCACTTCTCCCTTTCTTAGCTCCTGGCAACTGTCATTCTACTTTCCACTTCCATGACGTTGACTACTCTGGGCACCTCATACACATATACAAACACTCAGTATTTGCCTTTTTTGTGACTGGCTTATTTCACTTAGCATGATGTCCTCAAGGTTCACCTATTTTGTTGCATGTGTCAGAATTTCCTTCCTTTTTAAGGCTGAACAATAGTCCGTGTACAGATGTACCACATTTTGTTTATCCATTCGTTCATTGGTAGACACTTGGGTCACTTCCAGCTTGTGGCTTTTGTGAATAATGCTGCTACAAACAGGGGTGTACACATATCTCTTTGAGATCCTGCTTTCAGTTCTATTGGATATATGCCCAGGAGTAGAATTTCTGGGTCATATGATAATTCTATTTTTAAGTTTTTGAGGGAACTGCATATGTTTTCCATTGCGGCTACACGATTTTACATTCTTACCAACAGTGTGTTTTCTTCAAATACTCATCAACACTTGTTATTTTCTGGGTTTTTTGGATAGAAGCCAGCCTGACGGGTCTGTGGTATCTCTTTGTGATTTTGATTGACATTTACCTAATGCTTCATGTGCTTATCGGCCATGTGTATATCTTCTTCGGAGAAATGTCTGTTTGAGCCCTCTGCCCATTTTTTTAATCAAGTTTTCTTTTTTTTTTTTTTTTTTAAACAACAGCAGTTGTTGAGTTATAGGAGTTCTTTGTATATTCTGGATATTAACCCCTTACCAGAAATATAATTTCCAAACATTTCCTTCCTCTGCTGATTTGGTCTCTTGATGCACAGAAGAGTTTAACATTGATGAGTCCAATTTATCTCTTTCTTTTGTTTTGTTGCCTGTGTTTTTGGTGCCATATCCAAGAAATCATTGCCAAATCCAAAGTCATGAAGTTTTTTTCCCCACCATTTTTTCTAAGAGTTTTATAGTTTTAGTTACTTTTTTTAAAAAAAGTTTTTATCTATCTATCTATCTATCTATCTATCTATTTATTTAAGTAATCTCTACATCCAGTATGGGGCTGGAACTCACAACCCCCAGATCAAGAGTTACACGCTCCTCCAACTGAGCCAGCCAGGCCCCCCTATAGTTTTAGTTCTTATATTTCACTTTTTAATCCATTTTGAGTTATTTTTTTTTATAGTGTCAGGTAAGAATCTAACTTATTCCTTTGCACA
Organism: Panthera onca; assembly: GCF_046562875.1. Lineage (NCBI taxonomy): Eukaryota > Metazoa > Chordata > Mammalia > Carnivora > Felidae > Panthera > Panthera onca. The sequence goes on along the minus strand of NC_138340.1, from coordinate 74,989,939 downwards.
TGGATATCCAGTTTTCTAGACACTATTTATTGAAACATAGGTTTGTTTTTTAAAATATTTTTATATATATGTATGTATGTATATCTCAAAGGAGATATGCTTCCTTGTGTGTATGCTGTAGAGGTACTAGCCTGGCAGAAAGATTGGAAGCAATGGAGGGGGTGCCTGAGTGGCTCAGTCAGTTGAGCATGAGACTTTGGCTCAGGTCATGATCTCACCAGTTGTGAGTTCAAGCCACTATCCATTTTGCCTCATAGAAACATCCACTGTCCCTTTTGAGGCAAGCTGATAGAGATCTACAGGAACCCAGTAAGAGCAGGTAGCTCTATTTGAGCCACTTTCCAATTCTTGGTTGGCTGCAAAATTCAGCATGGCCAGCAGAAACATGGCTGTAGTTAAAGGCTGACCTGGCTCACCCCCTTCTTCTTTTTTAAGTTTATTTATTTTTTTGAGAGAGACAGAGACAGCACAAGTGAGGGAGGGGCAGAGAGACAGAGGGAAAGAGAGAGAATCCCAAGCAGACTCCGCATTGCCAGTGCAGAGCTCGATGTGGGGCTCAAACCCATGCAGCCGCGAGATCATGACCTGAGCTGAAACAAAGAGTTGGACGCTTGCCCTACTGAGCCACCCAGGTGCCCCTTGCTCACCCCCATCTTACTCTACTCTCCTTGCAGGTATCTGTGAGCGTGATACCTTCCACACCTCCTCACCACATGGAGAGTCTTGTGCTTGTAAGTAGAAGTGACATGAGTGTGTTTAATTACCAGTGTGAGCCCACCATGGAGGCCACCATGGAGAAGGCCTTGCATTGAGAGGAAACTACAGCAAGACTAAGACAGCTTGGATCTGCTTCATGAGAGGACAGTTGTCCTCTGCAGTAGACAGGAGACGTGGATGAGTAAGAAATGGACTCGTGTTGTATCAAGGCTCTGGGATTTGGTATTGTTTGTTTCTGCAGCACACCTTGGCCTTCATTGGCTAAATCTCTAGCTTTCCTCCTTTACTGTTGACCTTGGTGGTAGCAATGTGGGGTTATGGAGGGCCGGAGGGGTCGGGGTGGGGGGAGTCCTAGTTTCCTCACTCTAAGTAACTGTCAAGGCAGCTCAGACCAACTAGCGTGAACACACTGGTTGGGGTAGGACTTCTGTGGGGTTGCCATTGGAACCAACAAATGCGGTCTGGTCTTCAGACATGCCTCTAGGTTCCCACTCTGTCCATAGGTAGAGAGAAGGACCGTGAATAATTCAGTCAGACTCCGGTTGGCCTCCATTTTTTATTCTTCTAATGCTGAATTTGAGAAAAAAGTGGATTAACGTCTGCAGAGTCTGAGGGAAAAAAGATGTGACTCTAGAATTACACAACCACCCATGTTTCCTTTGTACTAGCAACAGGAATACATAAGTAAATAAATAACAAAATATAATTCTCTGGTCAGAACAACACAAAGGAATAAAACCATAAATTCAGCATGGATTAAAATAAGCCTTAGCAAATGTTACATATTAAAAATTGGAAAATGTTATGTAACAGAAAATTTCTACAAAATGTGTGATTTTTCTTGAGGAAAAACAAATCTGGAAATTATCACAAATGGAAACTATGAGGAAGTAAATGCTTGAATAGAGAAAAAAATAAACTATTGAAAATAATATCAAGGAGTCCTATTTTTAACATAAAAAAAATTTTTTTAAGTAGGTTCCACACCCAATGTGGGGCTTGAACTCACAACCCTGAGATCAAGAGTCACACGCTCCACCAACTGAGCCAGGCAGGTGCCCCTCAAAGAGTAATATTTTTTAATAGTTTCAGAACCACTCAGCTGTGCTGGAAAATTCATTGCATTATAAGCATTCCCACGCGTTAAAGTAAAATGTAAAAAACCATGTAGTCAACTGTTATAAAGTTATCTTGTTTCAGACACTGAAGCCCGATCAAGGTAGCATGAATATACAACGGACTGATTTTAATTATTCATAAATTGCCTAACTCATAAATAAAATTCTGTTTTCTCATCTAAACACGGGGATAATAATACTGCCTACATTACAGTCATAAGCATCACATGAGGTAACATGTTTGGCATTCAGCAGTTAATGCACTTAGCAAGTGCTTGATAGCTGTATTTATTGTTTGGTAGCTGTATTTATTGTTGCAGCATTTTCCAAATGGAAAAGGCTTTAGTGAATCATTTCCCATTCTTGTAGTTTTAAAGATATTGATTTTACCCAAATTAATTGATAGGTTTGTGACAATCAAAATACAAAGGAAAGTCTCCAAAGAACCTGAAAAACATTTCCAGTTATTCTCGAGGAATAACATGGCATTAAGAGCGAATAGAATTTTGAATAGAGAAGCGTAATTGGAGTGTTTGTCCTAACAGACATTATAACATACAACAAAGCTACAATAACTAAAACTGTTTAGATACAGATTAGCGGAATAGAAGGAAGCGTCTAAAATAAATTCTACATATTATTCGATGAAAAAAATCACCACAGGTACACGATAAAAGATGAAATATCCAATAAATGGTGTCCAGGGTGTTAGCTATTTAAAAAAACAAGCTTTACCTCACATCTAATAATACACCTACGGAGGCTTTACCTCACATCTAATAATACACCTAAATTGCAAATGAAGGCAAGTAAAACATTTAAAATTTAAAAAATGAAAGAAAAGACCATAGACGTGAATACATGTAGCAAATCTTAGAATGGAGAAAGACTTCCTGACTACAAATGCAATGAAACAAATTAAAAAAGAAATGATAGATATGATAAAAAATTGCGTGCCACCAAAACATTTTAAAAGGAAACAAACAAACCTTTCAGAAAACATTAGATGTTAATGATCACATATAAATTAGTAAGAAACTGTTCCAGAAAAAAAAGGGGGAAATACAATCCACAAGAGAGAAGTTGAAAATGCCAATGAGCACACGAAGAAATGAACATATTTTGTGTTTTAAAATGGAAGATTAAAATAAAAACGAAACACTCGTATTTTGCATGATGGATAGAAAGCAGATTTTTAAGAAAATGTTAACACTCAACACTGGAGAGAATCCAAGGAAACTCTTCGGAATGGCTGAGCATTAAACATTTCCCAGATTCTGCCCATGCTCGAAGGAGAGAAGCCCAGAGGGTGAACCACATTTCAAGTGTGGGAGCAGGGGGCAGCTGGGTTTTTGCAGCAAGGTAGAAGGAAGCAGCCCAGAACAGTGTCAGCCCAGATGCCCCCCACAGCCTGTCAGGGGCCTCCAAACAGATGCCTAGCTCCTTGTTATAAAACTGATTTATTTATCTCAAACAGGAGTGAGTCGGTCAGTAAATTCCTTTCTTAGACTATAATTATATGAATCCCTGCCCATATGAAAAATGTGCAGTAGGACTTAAAAAAGGGATCATTCAAAAAAAAAGGGGGGGATCATTCTTCTATCATGGAATGAGACCACAGGTAACTTTTGTTGTTGCTATCATACCCAAATACAGGCAATTCTCTTCGCGAAGTGTCTTGACAGCCCCGGATTTGATTAGATGCTAAAATAGTCTCTTTAATCACGGAAAGAAAAGTAACGATTCTCCTTACAAAAATACACTAGACTAGAACATATACTCAGAGTTTTTAGAAAATGCTTGTGTATGACAATATCTGCATTTTATACCACCTGCTTGAAGAATAAAATGTAGTATCTTATATATTTTTTAAGTCAATTTTAATAAAAAGAGACGCCTGGGTGGCTCAGTCGGTTAAGTGTCTGACTTCGGCTCAGGTCACGATCTCACAGTTTGTGAGTTCGAGCCTGTTTCTGGCTCTGCACTGACAGCTCAGAGCCTGGAGCCTGCTTCGGATTCTGGATCTCCCTCTCTCTCTCTGACCCTCTCCCCTGCTCGTGCTCTGTCTCTGTCTCTCAAAAATAAACGTTAAAAAAATTTTTTAAACCAATTTTAAGATCAGTGGAACAATTTTGAATAGATAAAAGTCACAAGCTTTCTGGGCGCCTGGGTGGCTCAGTTGGTTAAGTGTCCGACTTCGGCTCAGGTCATGATCTCACGGTCCGTGAGTTCAAGCCCTGCATCCGACTCTGCACTGACAGCTCAGAGCCTGGAGCCTGCTTCGGATTCTGTGTCTCCCTCGCTCTCTGCCCCTCCCCCACTCTGTCTCACAAATAAATAAACATTTTTAAAAAATCACAAACTTTTCTGTTCAGAGACTAAAAAAGGCGTTAAAACAACACTGGAATGACAGACCTGCCAAGCCTCTAACTACCAAATCTCCTTTTTCCATGACGTTAGTGAGATTCCGGCCCACTTGCTTTGTATTTAAGATTTGACTTTGGCATCTTCCCGCCTCCTTGCCGGGGCCTGCGTGAGTATAACAACATGGACTATTTCGGATTTGCACAGCTCGAATTTGTCAGTGCTTTGTACGTCTATCAGAGCTCATTTGCACTGTCTTCACAGAAGTCTATCAGCACGGTTCGGTTTCAGTGCAGGTATTTTCAGATCAATTTCTTACACACCGGGCCAAGAGACTGGGTCCCTTCTACAGCCAGGACTGAGTCCTGAACAGAACTGGGAATTTCCATGAGGGATTTTCTGAGCACAGAGAGCCTTTTGGGAAACACGTATGGAATGTTACCTTTTTGTTTTTCTTCCATAATAATTTTCCAAAAGAATTCTCTTAACGCAGGGCTTGCACACTCAAATGTTCAAAGGGGCCAGCAGCTGCCCAAGAGTTGTTATGATTTTGTTAAATTACCATCTGTTTAGTGGAGCACAGCTGCTGAGTCATAGTTCAACAACAGAGCACAAGAAAAATTGAAACAGAGAAGTTTATGACTCCCACGTCCTGGAGGAAGTAAACAGCACAATATGAGGGGCCACACGAGGAGGTCAAGGCAGAGGACTTGAGGCACAAGCCTTTACTAGAGTCTTTGAGTGGAGTGTTTGTGGTTCCCTGACTAACCAGATTGGTCGATTCAAACCCAAAGAGTGGGTTTTTGGTAAGCTCCACGGGGGCCATACCTAAGGGGCACCCAAGAGGAAGGAACTAGGAGGAGGGGAGACTGGATCGCAAAAGCCATGGGGAAGTTATATTGGGGACTTAGGATTGCTTGTGACCCTGCATGCTGCTGTCGAGGGCATGCACTTATGCAAGGGGCTAGTATTTAAGATCCCTGCAGACTGGGGCACCTGGGTAGTTCAGTTGGTTAAGCGTCCAACTTCGGCCCAGGTCATGATCTCACAGCTCACAAGTTCAAGCCCCATGTTGGGCTCTGTGCTGACAGCTCTGAGTCTGGAGCCTGCTTCAGATTCTGTGTCTCCCTCTCTCTCTGCCCCTCTCCCACTTATGCTTTCTCTCTCTCAAAAATAAACATTAAAAAAATATATTTCTGATTTTAAATCAACAAACTGGTAGTTCTGGTGCTTCCCTTAGTTTTTCAAACAATTTAGTTTTGCAAAAGTCTCTTGGGTGTGATCATTCCTGCGTACTGACACATATCCAATTCAGGCATTCTATGAGAGACCCTGTCCTGTTCTAATCAACCTGTTTGGTTTCACCTCTATCACATGCATAGTCAAATTTCTAACCTGATATGACAAAAAAGACAAAGTGAGCCAATATAACCCCTTCTTTTCCTCATTCTTGTGCCCTGAGTACCTTAGTGAGATTTATGGTGTACCCCTGCTATTCATTCCTTCAACCCTTATTAAGAAGGCATCACATGTCCAACTCTGTGCAATGGGCTGTGGGAGCAGATATTCACCCTGCCACAGAGCACCTGTGGCTACCGGAGGGTTTTGAACCCATTTGAGTCAGTTCGATCATGTGCAGCTATTAGGTTCTTTTCAGTGAATAGTAATAGCTGCTAATATCAATACTCTGGTAGTTAACGAATCCTCCCAAATCTGGTTTTAAAGGAAAGCAAGGTCTAAGGGCACCTGGGTGGCTCAGTCAGTTAAGCCTCTGACTGGCTCAGGTCATGATCTCGCAGTTCATGAGTTTGAGGCCCACGTTGGGCTCTGTGCTGACAGCTCGGAGCCTGGAACCTGCTTTGGATTCTGTGTCCTGCTCCTTTCTCTGCCCCTCCCCTGCTCATGCTCTGTCTCTCAAAATAAATGAATAAACATTCAAAATGGAGGAAGGAAGGAAGGAAGGAAGGAAGGAAGGAAGGTCGGTCCTAGGTCAAATTCTGCCACACATACAAACATTTATTAAATAAATAGTTTTAGTAAGCAGGCACATAAACCATCAAACGACTCATTCTGTGAGTTCCATGGAGACCTACCTCTCTGTACTTTTGGCGATCTGCAAACACCTTGGAAGGCTCACTTGAGCAATTGTGGCCACAATCCAAAGATAGAATCTCCCCGATAATTGGCAGCAGACGACCATGAGCCTTTGAAATTGAGCCAGGAATCATATCCCAGGTGCCATCTTGAGGACCTGTTGGTTTGTGTACGATAAGGGCTTACCTAAAGTAATTTACTCAATGCACAGATCTCAAATGCCACTTGTTTAACTAATTTAACCAATCCTAACATTTTTTGCACTGAGGATCAAGCCAGAAATTTCACCAACACAAACCCGTTTCAATATGCAACATGTAAATTAGCGAAGTGTCTAGCTTTGATGAAAGATAAAGATAGCTGTGTTCTCTGCATAGCTGTGGCCTTTCTGATTAAATGCTAGCTGAACCCCCCCACCCCCACCCCTTGAGTGTAAATTCCTGATTAGGGTAAGTGACAGCCCCTAGTGTGTAGGTTAAAATTAATACAGTCATCCCTTTGATCACGCTGTCTGCACTGAAGTATTTTTACGCAAATTATACACATTATAAAACAGGGTTTTAAGCTATATACAGTTTTAATACCATTTTAGTTTCTTCCGAATGGTATTAAAGCTCAGGAAGAATGGAGCTTGGGCCCCTTCCCTGGCAATGATTTGTATTATATATACTCGTTACTGGTAACTCTACTAGGAAAAGGAAAATGTGATTTTAAATTTATCTATCTCTCTATCTACCTATCTATCTAAATATCTTATCTATATATCTATCTATCTGTCTATCTACCTATCTATCTTTCAGTTTAAGTTGGCCAACCTAGGAAAAAGGCAGAATTCCTCTTAGGGTAAAAACTTCCCTTTTGTAGAGTAAAATCACCTATTTGACACAAAACTGTAGGGCATAGCCCAGTAAGTTAAGATGGAGACCAATAAAGCACTGAATTTAGAAGTGATAAATGGATTCAGTAAAGTTGCAGCATACAAAAATCAACATACAGAAATCTGTCGCATTTCTAGACACTAATAGTGAAGTATCAGAAAGTGAAATTAAGAAAACATTTCCATTTATAATTGCATCAAAAACAATAAAATCTCTAGGAATGAATTTAGCCAAAGATGTGAAAGTCTTGTACTTTGAAAACTATAAAACACTGATGAAAGAAATTCAACATGAGGCAAAGAAATGGAAAGAGATTCCATGCTCTTAGGTTGGAAAAACAAATACCGTTAAAATGTCTATTCCACCCAGGTGCGTAAGTAGCTCAGTTGGTTAAGTGTCCAAATTTGTCTCAGGTCATGATCTCATGGATCGTGGGTTCAAGTCCCATGTCAGGCTCTGCACTGACAGCTCAGAGCCTGGGGCCTGCTTTGGATTCCTTGTCTCCCTCTCTCTCTGCCTCTCCCCTGCTTGTGCACTCGCTCTCTCTCTCTCTGTCTCTCTCTCTCTCAAAAATAAATAAACATTAAAAAAATGTCCATACTACGCAAAGCAATCTGCAAATTAAATGCAATCCCTATCAAAATACCAACAGTAGGGGTCCTGGGTGGCTCAGTTGGTTGATTGTCTGACTTCACCTCAGGTCATGATCTCACAGTTTGTGGGTTCGAGCCCACATCAGGCTCTCTGCTCTCAGCACAGAGCCTGCTTCAGATCCTCTGTCCTCCTCTCTCTCTCTCTCTCTCTCTCTCTGCCATTTACCCCCTCTCTCTCATTCTCTCTTTCTCTCAAAAGTAAGTAAACATTAAAAAAAAAAGAAAAAATACCGACAGCATTTTTCACAGAACTAGAACAAACAATTCTAAATTCGTATGGTATCACAAAGAACCTTGAATAGAATCTTGAAAAAGAAAAACAAAGCTAGAGGTATCACAATTCAGACTTGAAGTTATATTACAAAGTGGTAATAATTGAAACAGTATGGTACTGGCATAAAAATAGACACATAGATCAATACAATAGAATAGAAAACTCAGAAATAAACCCACAACTATATGGTCAATTAATCTTTGACAAAAGAGGAATGAATATACAATGGGAAAAAGACAGGCTTCAACAAATGGTGTTGGGAAAACTGGACAGCTTCCTGCAAAAGAATGAAACTAGAACACTTTCTTACACCATCCACAAAAATAAACCCAAAATGGATTAAAGATCTAAATGTGAGACCCAAAACCATAAAAATCCTGGAAGAGAGCACAGGAAGTAATTTTTCTGACATTGGCTGTAGCGACATTTTTCTAGATATGTCTCTTGAGACAAAGGAAATAAAATAAAAAAACAAACTGCTGGGACTGAATCAAAATAAAAAGCTTTTGCACAGTGAAGGAAACAATCAACAAAACAAAAAGGCAACCTACTGAATGAGAGAAGATGTTTGCAAATGACATATCCAATAAAGGATTAGTATCCAAAATATATAAAGAACTGATATGGGGCATCTGGGTAGCTTAGTCCGTTGAACATCCGACTCTTGATTTTGACTCAGGTCATGATCCCAGGATCCTGGGATTGAGCCTCTCATTGGGCTCCACATTGAGCATGGAGCCTGCTTAAGATTTTCTCTCTCTCCTCCTCTGCTCCTCTCTCCCACTTGCATGAACGCTCTCTCTATCTCTCAAATAAAAAAAAAAAGAACTGAGACAACTCAACATCTAAAAAACAAATAACTCAATTAAAAAAATGGGCAGAGACATGAACAGACATTTCTCTAAAGAAGACATCCCGATGGCAGACACATGAAAAGATGCTCATCATCACTGATCATCAGGGAAATACAAATCAAAACTACAGTGATGTATCACCTCAATAAATGATGTCAGCCATCAATAAAATGTCTGCTACACAGAAGAGCTGTGGTTAGTGGTCTTTTGAGAGAATGATGGAGGCGAGGTGGGGTAGAGCAGGCACTAAGGGGGTTCAGAGAGAGGACAGCAGCCCAGGCATTGAACAATGAGTACTGATCTCTTTCTGAACTCAGCTGACCAATTGAGAATTCAGCAAGATTATACATTGGAGCTAGAGGTGACCAGGAACTTGGAAGGTCCTCTGGGAGTCCTCTAAAATCTTGGGGAAGGTTTGAACTTCCTACAATCCATGTAGCATAGGTTGGTGCCATGCTACATCAGATATAAACTAAAGAAGAGCCCCAGGGGGTTACAGACATCTAGGTCTAGAAGCTGGAATAAAATAAAAGCAGATCTAAATCTAGAATGCATCCCTTATTGACTTTCCCCAAATGCAGGGAATTTTTAAGACATTTTTATTTATTTAACTGAGAAAATGAGTTGTTTTCTCACATTGGAATTTTTTAAGGCAATATTCTTTCTATGATGAAAAATATGTTCTTGTTCAAAATTTTTTGATGCCAGAATTCTTTGGCTTTTAAAGTAAAATCATATCATAAATCATAGCTGCTGTTCTTACATACTCTGCTCAGCACCATGGGTCTGGCATGCTACTAAGTGTTGAAGATGTACAGAGAAAAAGACAGTTGTTGCCATATTCAAATTTCTGCTGGCAGAAAAATAAATTTTAGGAGCATCTGGGTGGCTCAGTTGGTTGGGCATCCAACTCTTGATTTTGGCTCAGCTCACGATCCCACAGTTTGTGGATTCAAGCCTCTCATCAGGCTCTGATGTTGACAGCATGGAGCCTGCTTGGGATTCTCTCTCTCCTTCCCTCTCTCTCTCTGCCCCTCTCTCACTCAAGCGTTCTCTTTCTCCGTCTCTCAAAAATAAATAAACTTTAAAAAATTTTTTTAAAAAGAAAAATAAATTCTATTGAATTTAATGAAATCAGCTTTTTTTTAAAGTTTATTTATTTTTGAGAGAGAGAGAGAGCACAAGCATGGGAGGGGTAGAGAGAAAGAGGGAGAGAAAGAATGTGAAGCAGGCTCCATGATGACAGTGCAGGGCTCCACCCAGGGCTTGATCCTCTGACCCTGAGATCACAACCTAAGCCAATATCAAGAGTTGGACGCCTAGCTGATTGAGGCACCCAGGTGCCCCTGAAATCAGCTTACCCTTTATTCAATATGAGCAGCCTTCCAAAATTTAACATGATGACTTAACATGAGCATAAAATAGACATTCTTCTAAAGTGTTCCCCAGTGAGCGTCTCTGAGCTGTGGATATTCTGGGAAGGCTCAACTTAGGTTCTGATTCTGAGGAGGCCACATTTGCCTTTTAGACTAAAATTTACTCATAAATATACAGTCTGTCTGCAACTTCCACACTTCCCATCCAAGCTGTTGTGATACTTCTCGAGGCCACTGATCATTTCGGACTTTTCATTGATTGAATTTGTGTTTTAACATATGTAAAAAACATTAGGCTGTGTTTGTCTGTTTGGAAAATCTGATGGTTTTAATTTTATAGGTAGACTCGCAGTTAGTTCCTACATATTCAGCATCCAGACAACATTAAAATGGAGGCTTATTTTGGGGCACCTGGGTGGCTCAGTTGGTTAAGCGTCCGACTTCAACTCAGGTCACAATCTCGCGGTCCGTGAGTTCGAGCCCCGCGTCGGGCTCTAGGCTGACAGCTCAGAGCCTGGAGCCTGCTTCCGATTCTGTGTCTCCCTCTCTCTTTGCCCCTCCCCCATTCATGCTCTGTCTCTGTCTGTCTCAAAAATAAATAAACGTTAAAAAAAAATTTTTTTTTAAAAATGGAGGCTTATTTCGCTGAGATGTGAGTGATATAATTCAAAGAATGCCAGGGGAATTACTTTTTGTGGTGTTGGGGGGCACTGAGTTGGGTGTTAGTTGTGAGGCAGAGGAAGATTTAATATACTAAATCTGAGTATTTTAGAGTTGGGACCTTTAGAATGGAAATGGGGGCCTGGGTGGCTGAGTAGGTTGAATTTTCAACTCTTGATTTCATGGCAGTTCATGATACCAGGGTCATAGGATCAAGCTCTGTGTTGGGCTCACGCTGAGGGTGGAGCCTGCTTAAGATTCTCTCTGTGTCTCTCCCTCTCTCTCTCTCCTTCTGTTCCTCTCTCCCACTTCGCTCTCTCTATAAAGTAAACTTTAAAAAATTAAAAAAAAAAAAAAAGAAATGGGTAGACTTGGAATAATTGGAGAAAGGAAAAGGGTTTTCAGTTGGATATACAGATGGGGGTGTGGGCGCAGGGGACACAGGTGAAGAGGTCACAAAAATGTGAAGGAGATGATTTGTGTTCTGACCCATCACCTCCACTTCTGTGTCTAGACCAACTTTGATGCCCTCTTTCCCTTCCACACCAGCTGGCCATCCTGGAGGGGCACCACTGCTATAAATAATGGCCCAAGAATCAAGTTTCAAACATAGGCTTCACTACTACTTACCTGCAAGTCTTTGTGAAAATATTACCTCTTTCAGCCTCAGTTTCTTCATCAGTAAAATTAGTATAATATTGCTAAATGGAAGATTTTAGTCAGGATTAGTATATTTCATAGAATCTAAGATAAGATTGATTATAAGACATATTTTACGTACAACTAAAGAAAAGGAAAAAAAAATAACACCAGTTGAATTATAGCACCATAAATCTAAGGATGCACTCTGATATTGGAAATGCTAAAATGTGAACATTTTATATGGAAATGTGGAAATGTGGAAATGCTAAAATACAACAAATGCAATATTTAATATTGAGGCATCTTGAAAAATGTAAAGTACTAAACCAATATTATTTATTATTGGTTTTATTTTGTGATATATAATGACATGAACCTGATGGATACACAAAAATGATGAACTCTCATCAAGTTCTGGCACAAAGAAATGAGAACCTAGCCCTTGAAATCTGAGAAGGCAGAGACTTTATGAAATATGACATTGACAAAAATGAACTATTGGGACCTCATCAAAATAAAAAGCTTCTGCACAGTGAAGGAAACAATCAACAAAACAAAAAGGCAACCGACAGAATGGGAGAAGATATTTGCAAACGACGTATCAGATAAAGGGTTAGTATCCAAAATCTATAAAGAACTTATCAAACTCAACACCCAAAAAACAAATAAGCCAGTGAAGAAATGGGCAAAAGACATGAATAGACACTTCTCCAAAGAAGACATCCGGATGGCCAACCGACACATGAAAAGATGCTCCACATCACTCATCATCAGGGAAATACAAATCAAAACCACAGTGAGATACCACCTCACACCTGTCAGAATGGCTAACATTAACGACTCAGGCAACAACAGATGTTGATGAGGATGTGGAGAAACAGGAAGCCTTTTGCACTGCTGGTGGGAATGCAAGCTGATGCAGCCACTCTGCAAAACAGTATGTAGGTTCCTCAAAAAATTAAAAATAGAACTACCCTACAACCCAGCAACTGCACTACTAGGTATTTATCCTAGGGATACAGGTGTGCTGTTTCGAAGGGGCACACACACCCCAATGCTTATAGCAGCACTATCACAACAATAGCCAAAGTATGGAAAGAGCCCAAATGTCCATCGATGGATGAATGGATAAAGAAGATGTGGTGTATATATATACAATGGAGTATTACTCAGCAATCAAAAAGAATGAAATCTTGACATCTGCAACTAGGTGCATGGAACTAGAGGGTATTATGCTAAGCAAAATTAGTCACTCAGAGAAAGACAAATATCATGTGACTTCACTTATATGAGGACGTTAAGATACAAAACAGATGAACATAAAGGAAGGGAAGCAAAAATAATATAAAAACAGGGAGGGGAACAAAACATAAGAGACTCTTAAATATAGAGAACAAACAGACAGTTGCTGGAGGGGTTGTGGAGGTGGGATGGGTTAAATGGGTAAGGGCTTGAGGAATCTACTCTTGATATCATTGTTGCACCATGTGCTAACTACCTTGGATGTAAACTGTAAAAAATAAATAAATTATAGAAAAAAGATAGGAAAAAAAAGAAATACTACCTTGAGGTTTGCATCATAAAAGTGGGAACAGACTTAAAAGATAATCATATTCTTATGGAGCCATTGTGTGCCACAAGGTAAAATTATACATGTGTTAGAACATAAAAATCTGAAGTCTATTACGTATGAAATCGTGTCATTCTTTTGTAGCTGTCCCGGAGAGGAAATCTAAGAGGTCAGATTTTGAGCACCAGCTGCTGTTACCTTTACCTTCAAAGTTCATCTTGTGGGGTGGCTCAGTTGGTTAAGCATCTGACTTCAGCTCAGGTCATGATCTCACAGTTTGTGAGTTCGAGCCCCGTGTCAGGTTCTGTACTGACAGCTCAGAGCCTGGAGCCTGCTTAGGATTCTGTGTCTCCCTGTCTCTCTGCCCTTCCCCCACTTGTGTGTGGGTGCACGCTCTCTCTCTCTCTCTCTCTCTCTCTCTCAAAAGTAAATAAATAAGCATTAAATTTTTTTTTTTTTAAAGTTCATCTTGCAATGGATGGTGAAATTAGTAAAGGAGTAATCTTTGGAGGGTGTTAGTAAAATTCTAACTGCTGTCCCAGACTGTTGACAGCTTCACCTAGGAAATATTCCACATCCTTTGTCTTGCTAAGGAAAGGGAAAACAAACTTAGGCAATGAAACTAGAAAATGTAAGTGGTAGGTAGCTTTAGGGCACGCGAGAACTCTATTCTTAGCGACCATTAGCTATCATTTAAGGACTTTTCTTAGTCAAAGCGATGAGGAAAATAGTATAAATATATTTTTTAAAAGAGATATTTAGAGAACAGAATACTCACTGAACATTCCCCTAATTATCTGCATTTATGAGTACAGATTTATTTCTTGAGCATTGGAGAGAAACTGATTCCATTTCTAGAATATCCAAATCTAAACGATGTGTACTCTAATAGGGTACAAAAGAAGCATGGGACGAAGTGGTTTTTATTCATTTCTTTAAAAAAAATTTTTTTTAAATGTTTTATTTATTTTTGACAGAGAGAGAGAGAGAGACAGAGCATGAGTGGGGGAGGGTCAGAGACAGAGGGAGACACAGAATCCGAAGCAGGCTCCAGGCTCTGAGCGGTCAGCGCAGAGCCCGATGCGGGGCTCGAACTCACAGACCACGAGATCATGACCTGAGCCGAAGTCGGACGCTCAACCGACTGAGCCACCCAGGCGCCCCTATTCATTTCTTAAAAATTTTTAAAACCGCAGTGTAGTTGACATATAATGTTACATTAATTTCAGGTGTACAACACAGTGATTCCACAACTCTGTGTTTTTTGCTGGGTTCACTACAAGTGAACTACCTTCTGTCACTATACAATGCTAATACAGTACCATTGAGCATGTATTCCCCATGCCCGAACTTTCTTCCTCGTGGCTTACTCATTCCATAGCTGTAAGACTGTACTTTCCACTCCCCTGCACCCATTTTACCTATACCCCCCACTCCCCTCCTCTCTGATGACCCTCAGTTTGTTCTCTGTATTTATGGGTTTGTTTCTTGGTTTTCGTTTGGTTGTTTTGATTTTTGGATTCCACAAATAAGTGAAATCATATAGTATTTGTCTTTCTCTGTCTAACTTATATTACTAAGCATAATACCTTCTAGGTCCAACTGTGTTATTGAAATGGCAAAATCTCATTTTTTATGGGTGATTAATATTCCATTATATATATGTGTATATATATACATATATGTGCATATGTATATATAGTATACATATATATACAGTATGCATATATATATATATAGTATGTTTTTTATCCATTCACTTGTCAATGGCCACTTAGGTTGCTTCCATATCTTGGCTATTGTAAATAATACTGCAATAAACATAAGGACGCATATGTCTTTTCAAATCAGAATTTTTCATTTTCCTTGGGAAAATAACCAGTAGTAGAATTTTGGGGTTGTATGATGTTTATTTTTTTAATTTTTTGAGGAACCTCCATACTGTTTCCCACAGTGGTTACACCAATTTATATTCCCACCAACAGAGCACGAAGGTATCCTTTTCTCTGCGTACTCACCAACACTTGTTATTTCTTGTCCTTTTGATACTAGCCATTCTGACTGGTATGAGGTGATATCTCATTGTGGCTTTGATTTGCATTTCCCTGATGATGAGTGATGTTGGGCATCTTCTCATCTATCTGTCAGCCATCTATATGTCTTCTTTGGGAAAACGTCTATTTAGGTCCTCTGCCCATATTTTATTTGGATTATTTGTTTTTTTGGTGTTGAGGTGTGTAAGTTCCTTATAGATTTTGAATACTAACTCCTTATTAGATATATCATTTGTAAATATCTTCTCTTATTCTGTAGGTTGCGTCTTTGTTTTACTGATGGTTTCCTTCACTGTGTAAAAGCTTTTTATTTTGGTGTAGTTCTAATTAGTTTATTTTGCTTTTGTTTCCCTTGCCTCAGGAGACATATCTAGAAAAACATTGTCCAAGAAATTACTGCTATATTTTTTTAAGGATTTTTATGCTCACATTTAGGTCTTTAATCCACTTTGAATTTATTTCTGTATATGGCATAAGAAAGTGGCCCAGTTTGATTTTTTTGCATGTAGTTTTCCAGTTTTCCCAGCACTGTCGTTGAAAAGACTGTCATTTCCCCCATTGTATCTTCTTGCCTCCTTAAGTTGTAGATTAATTGACCATATAAATGTGGGTTTATTCTTGGGCTCTCTATCCTATTCCATTGATCCATGTGTCTATTTTTGTGCCAGTACCACACTGGTTTTTTTCTTAAATGTTTATTTATTTATTTTGAAAGAGAGAGAGAGAGAGAGAGAGAGAGAGAGAGCGTGCATGAGCACGTGTAGGAGAGGGACAGAGAGAGAGGTACAGAGATTCCTAAACAGGCTCTGTGCTGTCAGCACGGAGCCTGACATGGGGCTTGATCCCACAAACTGAGATCATGACCTGAGCTGAAATAAAAAATCAGATACTTAACTGAGCCAGCCAGGTGTCCCTACACTGTTTTTATTACTATAGTTTTGTAGTATAGCTTGCCATCCAAAATTGTGATTAAAAAATGGTTTTTAATTAGAAACTTTTATATATGTACCTTTCATATGTATCAGTCAGAACATTTCACTGGGACCTCACATCACCAAATAGCTGAAGCATGTTCTGAAAACTAGTCTCCACAAGACTAAGGAATTCTCTAGGTTATTCATTCTGATCCCGACTCACAACGTAAAATTTTTCTTTATAGTCTGGTCCATAATGAGGGACATAAAAAATGATCACTTTTCATGTCAGATCAAGATGCACAGCTTGGTCTCAAACTTCTTCTCGGTTAAGAGTATAGTTTGAAGGAAATTTAGAAAGCTCTTTTAAGATTAGATGTTTTGTCCAATTGTTGACAGGGTTCTAAGCAGGGTAAGAAGACGAGGGTAAAGAAAATGAAGGTGGGAGGCTTTACTTTTTGCTCTGTATTTTCTTCATTTGAATTTTTTTACATTGAAAAACCACTGCTTATATAATTCATGTTTTCAAAAATTAATCTTTGATGAATTGGTATGGAAAACAATGAGGGAGAAGAGGTCTGTAAAATATGTGTTGACATAACAATCTTAGTTGTGTATGCACTTAATGACACACCTTCAAAATACATAAAATAAAAACTGACAGAGCTCACAAATCCACAATTACAAATAGTGATTTTGACAATCCTCTCTTAATAGTGTAAGCAAACAAAAAAATCCGGAAAGATATAACAGATTTGAACAACACTATAACCAACATAACCTAATTGTCAAAGAGTGCTACAGTAACAATGGTAGGATGCTTATTATTTTTCACCACACCCAGAATGCTTATCAAGACATACTATATACTGGGCCATAAAACATATCTGAGCACATTAAAGAGTTGAAGTCATACAAGGTATATTCTTTAACCACAACCGGATTGAATTAGAACTGGAAAAAAAAGATATCTGGAAAAGTTTTCAAACAGTTGGAAATTAAACAACCCACTCCAAATAGCCCATGGGTCAAGGAATAAATAAAAGAGGTATTGGAAAATTTTCTATATGAATATGAAAACATAACATATCAAATTTTGTGAGATGTAGAAGCAGTTCTTAGAGAGAAAGTTTATATCTATAAATGCTATATTAGGAAGAAAAGAAAGGTTAAAATCAATTATCTCAGCTGCCATTTTAAGAAGTTGGAGATCAAATTAACCCCAAAATAAACAGAAAAAGGGAATTAAAGATAATGACAGAAATTTCAATTAAGTGGAAAATGAATAAACAAAAGAATCAGTAGAAACCAAAAATCTGTTCTTTGAAAGGATCAAAACCAGCTCAATTTCTAAATAGACTGATAAAGAATAAAGAAAAAGAAACAAGTGATCAGTATCAGGAATGAAAGAGGTGCATGACTACAGATCGTATAGACATTAAAAGTGTAATCAGGAGGGGTGCCTGGCTGGCTCGGTTAAGCGTCTGACTTTGGCTCAGGTCACTATCTCGCGGTTCATGGGTTCAAGCCCTGTGTCAGGCTCTGTGCTGACAGCTCAGAGCCTGGAGCCTGCTTCAGATTCTGTGTCTCCCTCTCTCCTCCCCCTGCTCATACTCTGTCTCTCTCTCTCAAAAATAAATAATAAAAAAGAAGAAGAAGAGGAAGAAGAAGAAGAAGAAGAAGAAGAAGAAGAAGAAGAAGAAGAAAGACTTAGAAGAAGAGGAGATTAGGACCCAAACACACACAGGGGAAGGCCAGGCGCAGACAGACACAGGAGAAGGCAGCCAACTGCAAACTATGGAGAGGTGTCTTAGCAGAAATCAGTGCTGCTAACACCTTGACCTTGGACTGCTAGCCTCTTGAACTTGGAGAACATACACTTCTGTTGTTTAAATCATCCAGGGTGTGGGACTTCGTTATGGAAGCTGTAACAAACTCATGCAGGGACGGATATGTTGTGACTTACTTAAACATTTTTAAATTTTGATTACTTTCAGGGAGTTATGCCAATATTCAAGTATGTGTCAAACAAACCTTCAGGGTTTCTCATGGAGAGAAACTGCTGGCAGGTAGTCCAAAGTTGACTTTTTAATTCTTGAATTCTATATACCAAATGAAAATCTTTCTCTCTGCTGTTAAGAATGGCTGAGATTGATAAGAAAAATATGCATCTATGGCATTTAATTTCGCATGCCCTGGGCTATCTGTTGAAAGTGTATGTTATGAAGCATTCAGTAGTTAGAAAAGTTACAGGATCAGGTATTCTATTGGGTAGCTAAGTTCAGTTGATATCTGTGGGCTGGTTTCAGTCTGCTGTATTGGCTTGCTGTCATATTTAAAAAGATATTCTAGATTACATTCATCTTTTGGAAGAGTTGGGCTGGGTGGTCTTTCAAATTTTGTTTCTTTCCAGTTTAGTATGAGATGATTCAGCTGTTTCTTTTTTTTTTTTTTTAACATGTTTTGTTTTGTTTTGTTTTGTTTTTTTGAAATAAATAAAAGAGAGAGAGGGAGGAGCAGAAAGGGAGGGGAACAGAGGATCTCAAGCGGGTTCCATGCCCCACAGCAGTGAGCCCAATGCGGGACTCAAACTCTGGAACCAGGAGATCATGACCTCAGCCAAAGTTGGACGCTCAGGTCGACTGAGCCACCCAGGTGCCCCAATTTTGCTTCTTGTTAACCTGCTCTATATACCATGCTCGACATTAAGGCTACAGGATAGTTGAAGTTGCAAATTATTTTCTCATGTAGGAAATACTAACGTCCAGATATTCATACATGGTTATAGATAAGTGCTATTTTCTATGTTTAGTGGTTGCAAAACTAAGTTTTCCTGACCTCCAATTCACTGCATTCGATGGTTAAAGTAGTTGCTCCCTCTGACGTGCTCTCAGCCTGCTGTTCAGGAAGACATAATTGTGCCTGTAGAGGAAGATGTGTTGGAAACACTCATAGCAGGATATACTTAAAGCAACTCAAGTTGAATAGAGCTACATTATTCAAACTGAAAACCTGATGAAAAATTTGTTGCAGCATTCCCTAACCAGTTAGAGGTCTCGTTTGGAGGGACATGATAATGATTTGCTATTTATCATGAAGTGTGCCTTTTATATATGTAATTGAATAAAATACATAGCAAGGGACGGTCTTGGATCAGAGTTTCACAGAATAGGATCGGCTGCTGCAAACACAATGTTAATCATCAGCTCTGACGGGAACACAAGAAATAACAAAACATCATTGGTTGCATTTTGATACATGGTTTCCAGCTAGTTACTGAGCAAGCTTAGATACTCGCAGTTGAGTACAGGATCAAAGCCAGTGTTAAGAGAAGGTATTTTAAAGCTCTCCATTGTTTTAATGAAAAAGCAGCACACCCCATCAAGAAGTTTCTGAACCCTAGCCAGAACTCTTCATCTAGAAGGGAATTTAAGTGTTGGGATACTGGAAAGCCAGTCATTAGCTGCCCATCACTCAGCCGACTGGTATTAGCAATAATGCCAACACTGATTACAGATTATAGAGAAAGGAAAGATTTGGGTTTTAAGAAACTCACTGAACGATTAACTTTTGTGAATGAATATGTAATTCCATACTCCTTTGCAATATCTAAATATGCAATAAAGGGCAAAATATATATTTTTTTCTTAAGTTCTAAATAATGTTTGTTTACTATTTCCTTCAAATAGCAACAATGAATCTACCGTCCACACTGAACATGCTAGCTAGATTTCACAGAGGCTGCAAATAGACTTCCTTTGATAGGATCAGAGTTTTAACTTGGTAAACATGTTTCCTTAATAATTCAGTATAGAAACAGACATGGCCCAGAAAGCATGTATTACCCAACAATGTATTTAAGTAATGTCATCACTAGAAAAAAAAACAAAAAAACAAAAAAAAGGACTGAATAAATTGTTGCAATAAATAAAAGTGACAAAAAAACTGATTAAAAAAAGAGAGGGATTTTAATTTTTCAAATTTTTCTACTGAACATTTAAGTTTGAAAATGCAGATGAAATTAATGTTAAGAAGATGCTTTTATTATGATCATTAATTTGCTAATGAAATGATTAATTTTCAAGTTAATTTTTAATTTTAATCACAGGAATATAGGTTCATAGTTAAAACGTTAAATAGTAACAAAAGTCTTATAATGGAAAACAGCCATCCCTTTCCAGCCTCTTCCCTGGAAGCAATAGGTTTCAAACTTAGTTTTCTCTTTTGCTATATATAAAGTGGAGAATCCCTTTCTCTTCTCTTCCTTAAAGTAATTGCAAACCATCATTCCTGGTTTAGTCTATCATCAGGGTTTTATTATCATGACTGTATCAATTAGGGTCTATCAGAAAATTACCCAGTGGAGAGGCCCCCGGGTGGCTCAGTTGGTTAAGTGTCTGACTCTTGATTTTGGCTCAGGTTATGATTTCATGGTTCGTGAGTTTGAGCTCCATGTCGAGCTCTGCATTGACAGCGAGGAGTCTGCTTGGGATTCTCTCTCTCTCCTTCTCTTTCTGCCCTTCCCCTGCACGTGTGTGCTCTCTCTCTCTCTCTCACACACTCTCACTCTCTCAAATAAATAAACATTGAAAAAGAAAAAGAAAAAGAAAAGAAAATACTGAGTGGGAATAACGATGCACAATGCTGTAAGCAGCAGCCGTAGAATCTTCTCTTATTAAGTGCTCTATTTCAAGTGAGTGATTTTTCAGATCACCAGGTTAATGGGTCAAAGTAGCACCTTACAATACAGATTTAATATCTAAAGATGCCCATCAATCAAGTACCTTGACCCTTCTTATGGGTAGGAGATGAAAGTTGCATAATTTGTTGTTTACATTGGAAGAAATATCCTGTTGTGTGCCCCACAACACTGAACCTTCAGAACCATTGGAATCAGAGTCTTGAAACTGACTCTTGAGATTTACTCACATCTGTCAGTATGCCGGTGATCATCAAGGTATCTAAGCTTCCTGATCCTTCCAGCTCCTTCCTTATCCATCCAGCAGGATGTCATAAAGATAGCGGACCAGTCTGATGTCTTGTCTTGCGGGAACAAACTTGGGTTTCTATAATAATACAAAGCATGCAATAGCACCGACTGACTGTGTAGGATGCATTTAGTGTGTTTTGTTTCCTCCTTTTATCTAAGTCCTCAGTTTTGGGGAGGAATTATCAAACCTCTTAAATCCACATTATGCTTATTTCTCATGTAATATATCTTTCAAGTAATTCTTTTTTATCATCTGTCTTACCTTTCACAATCAAGTTGCAAAACCAGTACCAATAGGGCTAACATTGTTCTTTAAGATCATATTAAAATCTCCTCCAACCCCTGTCTGTGGAAACTCCATGGTTTTGCCAAGATTTGTAAAAATTCAGAAGTTTGCCTTCATCCACATTACCTATGGCTCTGGGTCCTCTGTCTTTTGCTGAATTTTCAAAATTCATTTTACCTTACTGTCCCACTGTCTCCCAAACATACAACAGACCTTTTTCTCCTTAATTCTCCCATTCTTCGAAAATGCTCAGCCAGGAAGGAGTTTCAAGGAGTGGAACTGTAAAGACCATGGTGAGAAGGTTGGGGGTGGGGTTGGGTTCATTTCAGCTTTACATGGTGGATAACTGAAAACATAGGACTAACTGCATGATCCTCGGAAGCCATAGTTCTTTTCTTTTTCTGTTTTTAAAATTTTATTTATTTTTGAGAGATAGAGAGACAAAGCACACATGGGGGAGAGGCAGAGAGAGAGAGGGAGACACAGAATCCAAAGCAGGCTCCGGACTCTGAGCTGTCAGCACAGAGCTCGATGCAGGGCTCAAACTCACGAACCGTGAGATCATGACGTGAGCTGAAGTCGGACGCTTAACCGACTGAGCCACCCAGGCGCCCCTGATGCCTCAATTCTATCAACTCAGCTGCAGCTTCTCACCAACATGTGCAGTCCTTTTCCTCCCCTCTCTTCTCCTGGCCCCCATACCCGAATTCCCACTCAATGATAAATAATACTACTAGACGTCATCAAGCACTAACCATGTACCTGCTGCCTTATCTAGATTTTGCTCGAACAACCCTGTGAAGTGGGCATAATCATCCCCATTTTGCAACTGAGAAAACTGAGGTAGAGAAAGACTCAGCAAATTGCCCCCAACTATGTATTTTATAATTTAAACTATACAATCTATAATTATTTGCTACCGCACTACACTTGTGAAGACATTATCATAAATAAAAGTTTCTACTTTAGGAGGAAGTCTAGTGCAAGTTGTTAACATATGAGTATTTTACCCATCCTCCATGTGTACTTAGCCATGAGCCCATGTTTGACAGGTTTCATTGCTCTGTTTCTTCCTTTGGACCTTTTCGTGCCAATACTTGAATTCTCTACCTTGGTTACTTTCACTGAGCTATAAAATATTTATTTGGGTCTGTGTGTGTGTGTGTGTGTGTGTGTGTGTATGTATGTGTGTGTGTGTAAAACTTAATTTTTTTAAAGCAGTCCCAGGTTCACAGCAAAATTGAGAGGAACACACAGAGATTTCTTATATTTCTTTTGCTCCCACCATATATAGCCCCCCCCCCCATTATCAATACCCTCCACCCAGAGTGGTACATTTGTTACAACTGATGAACCTACCTTAACACATTATAATCACCCAAAGTCCATAGTCTACCTTTGGGCTCACTCTTGGTGTTGTGCATTCTGTGGGATTAGACAAATGTATAATGACATGCATCCATCATCGTGTTATCATACAGAATATTTTCACTGCCCTAAGCATGCTCTGTGCTCTACCTATTCATCCCAATTTCCCATTCCCTGGCCTCTAGCAACCACTAATCATTTTGCTGTCTCCATAGTTTTGACTTTTCCAGGATGTCATATATTTGGAAGCATACAGTATGTAGCTTTTTTCACATTAGCTTCTTTCACTTAGTAATATGTGTTTAAGTCCCCTCCATGGATTGTTAGCTCTGATAGCTCCTTTTTTTTTTTTTTTTTTTTGCAGGGAGATGGATAATGAACAATATTTTACTGTCTGGATAGACAAGTTTATCCATTCAAGTTTATCCATTACTGCAGGACATCTTGTTTGCTTCTAAGTTTTGGCCATTATGAGTCAACAGCAATGGAACTGTGCAGGACTTCGTGTGAACACAAGTTTTCATGTGCTTTGGGTAAATAGCAAGGAGAAAGATCACCAGATCGTAAGGGAAGAGTATACTTGGTTTCGGAAGAACGCACCAAGCTGTCTTTCAAAGGAGCTGGTCCATTTGGCATTCCCACCAGCAATACACGAGACTTCCTGTCCCCCCCCCCCCCCCCCCCCGCCATCTGCACCAGTATTTGCTGATGGCAGTGTTCTGGAGTTTGGCCATTCTCCTAGGAGCATAGTGGTATGTCACTGTTGTTTTAATTTGCATTTCCCTAATTATAAACGATGTGGAACATCTTTTCATGTGCTTATTTGCCACCTGTATATCTTCTTTGGTGAAATGTCTGTTAAGATCTTCAACCCGTTTTTTAATCTGGTTGTTTGTTTTTTTTCTTGGTGCTTTGGGTAATCTTTTGATCAAGAGGATAGTAATAAAACGCACCCTAAAATTTTCATACCCCTGAGACGATCTCTCTGTTGTCCCCACAGAAAAACAATACATTGGCTGAATGTGGAAATGCTGTGGACATTACCTTAACATGATCCCTTTGTTTTGGATGAAAGGTCTGATGACAATCTGAATTCAAAGCACTTTCAAATATCACAAAACTAGTTAACAAAGAGATGGAAAGCTGAGAGACAAATTAGATATGAAGAATTAATCCAGGAGTTGCAACTATCCGCCAGAAGAAAATAAGGCACAAATAGGAAAGAAAATATATTAGACTTATAGAAGAAAATTTTTATGTTTGAAAAAGACCCAAGATGGAGGATTAAGCACACTAACCACATGCCAAGAAACACTAACCATGGGAAGAGTAAAACCAACCAGCTTGGAGACTATTTTCTAGCCAACAGTGGGAAGATATTGAGAGACCACAAACTATTTTTATTTTGAATTACTTGATGTAGCTCCTTAGAGCGTGGTGGCAGACAGAAGAGTTGGAAAGAAAGGAAGCCCACAGCCAATTTTATAGCTACTGAGAATTATCTACTGAGCAAAGAAAATAATGCATTAAAGAAAAAGCTAAAATGCAGTGTATCAGATATTCCACATAGGAGATTCAGAATGAAAAGGGAGCACCATTTCTGGGCTACGGATGTTCATTGTCCTAACTCCCACCCCACAGACCCATGAGTACCCAAGTGGTTAAACAAAGAATCCAAACCATTAACACCCCAGCTCCCATGCTACTCATTTTTAAAGGGAAATATTTGGTCAGCATACAAGTATACACAAGTAAGAGTCCAGAGGAAGTCTTGGATATTCTTGGAAAAATCATGGCTATGGATGGCACTGGCCATATTCCAACATGAAGAAACCAAAACCAATGAACCAGTCAGCATGGAACCCTTGTAATCATCTTGCAAAGATATGTAAGAAATAAATAAGAAGAATGTACTCTGCCAACCACAGATTAAGGTTGTACTTTTTTGAAGAACAAGAAAAGATCATTTTTATACAATAATAGTAACAAGAAAATTTCAGAGAACATGAATGTGGTGAAAGCATCAAAGAATATGTGACAGAATAAGAAATGGAAATGGAACCATTAGAGCTATAAAAAATTGAAGACAGAAATAAAATTCGTTGCATTTTTTGTGTCAAATATCTTTTGCAGTGAAAGAAATGTAACAGGATAAATAAAGCTAGCTCTGTTTCCTTTCTAATCCTTCCATCCTCAAACAATTACACTCTAATTGGGTATGTTTCCTTTATACATTTACTACAAATATATGTGACCATAAATAAGGAATAATATTATTTTATGCTTTTGGAATTCACACAACCATATCATATTATATAGATTGCTACTATAACTTGTTTCTCTTTTTTAGGCAAGTACTACCTTTAAAAAGCTTTTTCATGTTGATCTATTCCAGTCAAATAATTGTCTAGCGTTTCATTGTATGAATAAACTTCAGCTTATCCATTCTCCTACTGATAGGATTATTAATCAGTGTTACTAACTACCTTTCACTAGTACAAATAGCTTTGGAATAAATATCCTTAAGCTCATACAGGTGCAGAATCTTCAAGCTCCTATAGATGAAGAACCTTCTCTGGCGTAGACTCCTAAAAGGGGCTCAGAACTATGTACAACTTGGATCCAACAAAGTATTGTCAATTTTTCTCCAAATCATATTCTCATAAGAATGCATACAGTTCTAATTTCCTCCCATCTTTGCCAAATACTTGACAATTTACAGCATGAAATGGCAACTCAGAGTGACTTTAATTTGCAGTCCCTGATTGCTATGTGGTTGAGTATCTTTTTATAAGTTTCATAGCCCATCATGAGTCCACTTATGTGAATTGAATTGCCTATTCATATAGTCCAAGATTGGGTTAATTGGCTTATTCTTTACGTATTATGGCTATCAATCCCTTAGGGGCTAAAGGCCTTGCAAATATTTTTTTTTGAAAGAATAACTTTTCCTTTAATGTATAAAATGGTTAATTTTGTTAGGAATTTAAAATTTTAAAATGCATCCATTTTGCCATTTAGGATTTGTGGTTTTGTGTCTAAAGACACTGTTTTTTCCCTGATGTAATGAAATGATCTCATGCATTTTTCTTCTAAGAGTTTAAACTTTTCTCTGTTCATATTTAGGTCTAAGAACTTCTTTGAAAACAAAATCATAGTGTTGAATTTTATCAAATACCATTTCTATACCTGATGAGATGTTCAAATGGGTTTTCTGCTAATCTGTTTATATAATTCAACACATTAATAGATTTTCCAATTTATTGGGAATGCAAACCTGCTTTGCATTTCACCAAAAATAACCCACTATGATATTTTATGATCACTAGTATTTTAATAGCATAAAAGAAGAGATAAGCCCCAAGTAATTTTTATTCCCAAATACCACCCAAAGTAAATGAGACATCTAGAGGGAGACTTTGAAGTAAAGAAGCTGTCCTTGCAAAAGTTATCTTGTAAACAAAATAAATAAGTGACTTCCAAATCAACTGTACAATACAATGCAAAATCACCTCATATTTCTCTAATGCATTGATGCATTTGGTTCCTAACATATTGTTAGAACTGTTACTTTGGCTAAGTGAGACTGACTTTACCTTTTTCCATTTGTTTGTTTATTTATTATATTTATTTGAATTCGAGTTACTTAACATACGCTGTAGTCTTGGCTTCAGGAGTAGATTCCAGTGATTCATCACTTACATATAACACCCAGTGCTCATCCCAACAAGTGCCCTCCTTAATGCCCATCACCCATCTAGCCCATCCCCCACCCACCTCCCCTCTATCAACCCTGTTTGTTCTCTGTTTGAGTCTCATGATTTGTTCCCCTCTCTGTTTTCATCTTATTTTTCCTTCCCCTCCCTTTTGTTCATCTGTTTTGATTCTTAAATTCCACATATGCGTGAAATCAGACAATATTTGTCTTTCTCTGACTGACTTATTTCGCTTAGCATAGTATACTCTAGTCCCAACCACGTAGTTGCAAATGGCAAGATTTCATTCTTTTTTATTTTGATTCTTTTGGTTTCATTCTTTTTGATCTTTGAGTAGTATTCCATTGTGTATCACATCTTCTTTATCCATTCATTAATCGATGGACATTTGGGGTTTTTCCATAATTTGGCTATTACTGATAACACTGCTATAAACATTGGGGTGCATGTGTTTGTTCAAATCAGCATTTTTGTATCCTGTGAATAAATACCTAGTAGTGCAATTGCTGGGTCGTAGGTAGGGTAGTTCTATTTTTAATTTTTTGAGGAACCTCCATACTGTTTTCCAGAAGGGCTGCACCAGTTTGCATTCCCACCAGCAGTGCAAAAGAGATCCTCTTTCTCTGCATCCTCACCAACATCTGTTGTTGCCTGAGTTCTTAACATTAGCCATTCTGACAGGTGTGAGGTGGTATCTCATTGTGGTTTTGATTTGTATTTCCCTGATGATGAGTGATGTTGAGCATCGTTTCATGTGCCTGTTAGTCATCGTGATGTCTCCTTTGGGAAAGTGTCTATTCACGTCTCCTGCCCATTTCTTCACTGTATTGTTTCTTGGATATTGAGTTTGATAAGTTCTTTATACCCTTTATCTGATGTGTCATTTGCAAATATCTTCTACCATTCCTTTGGTCGCCTTTTGGTTTTGATTGTTTCCTGTGCTGTGCAGAAGAAGCTTTTTATCTTGATGAGATCCCAATAGTTCATTTTTGCTTTTGTTTCCCTCGCCTCCGGAGGCATTTCTAGTAAGAAGTTGTTGCAGCCTATTTTTTACTATAGGATTTTGATGGATTCCTGGTTTTCCTTACATCTAGCACTTTCATCCATTTTGAGTTTATTTTTGCATATGGTGTAAAAAAGTGGTCCAGGTTCATTATTCTGAATGTCGCCATCCAGTTTTCCCAGCACCATCTTCTGAAGAAACTGTCTTTTTTCTATTGGATATTCCTTCCAGCTTTGTCGAAGATTAGTTGATCATATAGTTTTGGGTCCATTTCTGGGTTCTCTATTCTATTCCATGGAGAGGTACCTGTCTGTTTTTGTGTCAGTACCATACTGTCTTGATGATTATAGCTTTGCAATACAGCTTGAAGTCCAGAATTGTGATGCCTCGAGTTTTGGTTTTCTTTTTCAGGATTGCTTTGACTATTCAGGGTCTTTTCTGGTTCCATACATATTTTCGGATTATTTGTTCTAGCTCTGTGAAGAATGCTGGTGTTATATTGATAGAGACTGCATTGAATGTGTAGATTGCTTTGTGTAGTATAGACATTTGAACAATATTTGTTCTTCCAATCGATGTGCATGGAATGTTTTTTCCATTTTTTTGTGTCTTCAACTTTTTTTCATAAGCCTTCTATAGTTTTCGGCATACAGATATTTTACCTCTTTGGTTAGGTTTATTCCTAGGTATCTTATGGTTTTTGATGCAATTGTAAATGATTGATTCCCTAATAATCTTTTTCTGCTGCTTCATTCTTGGTGTATAGAAATGCAACCGATTTCTGAACAATGATTTGATATCCTTCGACTTTGCTGAATTCATGTATCAGTTCTCGCAGTTTTTTGGTGGAGTCTGTTGAGTTTTCCATGTAGAGTATCATGTCATCTGTGAAGAGTGAGAGTTGGCTTCTTCCTTGCCAATTTGTATGCCTTTAATTTTGTCTTGTTGTCTGACTGCTGAGGCTAGGACTTCCGGTACTATGTCGAACAACAGTGACGAGAGTGGACATCCATGTTGTTGTGTTCCTGACCTTAGGCAAAGCGGGGTAAAGGGTATATGGAAACCCTGTGATATTTTTGCAACTTTTTTGTGAGTCTGAAATTACTTTAGATACAAAGTGAGAAACAAAAGGCAAAACCCCAGCTATTGGATTTTTGTTGTTTCTCCCTAATGTCCATGCTTACCTTTATTATTTCCTTCCTTTTGCTTCTATTTGGTTTACTCTCTTTTTCCTTTTTGTTTTGTTTTGTTTTTTGCTTTTTTGTTTTTAACTTCTTTAGTTGGATTCTTAGCTTATGATTTTTAATTCCGTGTCACGTCCTGCAAATGTCTTTGTATTGGTTGTGTGTTTCTGCATAAAACATGATCCCCAAAGTTAGTAGTTTAAGACAACAAAAAATCAGAAGGGACTCTTAAATACAGAGAACAAACAGGGTTGCTGGAGGGAAGGTGGGTGGAGGGATGGGCTAAGTGGGTGATGGGCATGAAGGAGGGTACTTGCTGGGATGAGCACCGGGTGTTATATGTAAGAGATGAATCACTGGGTTCTACTCCTGAAGCCAAGACTACACCATATGTTAAGTAACTTGAATTTAAATTAAAAAAAAAAAAAAACACGACAAACACTTAGTAACTTCACAACTTCTGTGGGTCAGGAATCTGGGCTTAGTGTAGCTGGTTCCTCAAGCTTTGTGGTTCTCCAGAAGCTGTCATGAAGGTGCCAGCTGGGGCTGCAGCCAACTCAAGGCTTGAGTGGGGAAGGATCTACTTCCAAGCTCCCCCACACGATCATTAGCAGAGTTTAGTTCTTCATTTGCTGCACTGAAGGCCTCAGTCCTTGCTGGCTCTTAGTTGGAGGTTGCCCCAACTCCTTGCCACATGGACCTCTCCATGTGGCAGCTTCAACAGTGAGCAAGGGAGAAGAGCCAGCAGCACAAGCAAGATAGAAGTAACCATCTCCTACACCCTGTTCTCAGAGACATCCTCTCATATTTTCTTCATTGAAAACAAGTCATTAGGTCCAGCTCACACTCAGCTGGAGGGGATTACACAAGGACCAAAACACCAGGCCATGGGAATTAAGAGGAACCATTTTAGAAGCTGCTTACCACAGTATTCAAGGCTATCCATTTTGCACTCAAATTACATTTCATACATTGGTATCATTGTGAATGATCTCACTGTTAAGTCTAAATATTTTATGGTTTCCAATATAATTTTATCTTTCACCCATAAATTGTTTTGTAAAAAACTATGTGTGTGTATATATATATATATATATATATATATATACACACACACACACACACACACACACACATATATATATATACCATCAAATGTTTTGCTTTATACTTACAGTGATATTCCTTTCATATTTTTTTCCTTTCTTGCCATTTCTGTTAAATGGATTATACTTTATTTATTTACTTGTATTTCTCTATTGGCTAAGAAGTCATAGTACAATTTATTAAAGGGATTGCCCATAAAAGTTTAACATGCATACCTGATATCTAGAGATGATCAATATTTATACCTTTCTTCTGAATAATAAAAGCTATTTCAATATTTTAACTCCAATTTCCATTCCTCCCATTTTATAAATGACTGTTATTTAGTAATCCATTTCCACTTTATTTTAATCTCTCATCCACCATTAATGATATTTTCCTCTTCCCCCACCTCGAGTCTTTCCTTATTTAGATCCATCCACACGTTTACCAGTTTTGTTTTAGTTTACATTGTTTTTTAAATTGTGGTTGTTGTTTGTTTTAGGGGCTTCTTGGGGGGTTTACCATTGTTTCCTGAATCCTTCCATCTGGGTTCAGTTTTCTTCTTCTTGAAGTTTACTTTTAGTAGGTTCTTTCGGGAATACTTCTCATATGTTGGAATTCTTTTGTTCCTTTTCTTTCTTTCTTCTTTCCTTCTCTCTCTTTCTCTCTTTCTTTCAAGTAGGCTTTACACCCAGCGTGGAGCCCAATGCTGGGCTCAAACCCATGACCCTGAGATCAAGACCTGAGCTGAGATCAAAAGCCAGATGCTTAACTGACTGAGCCACCCAGGTGCCCCAATGCTCCTGTTTCTTAAGCACTCTTGTATAATTGTCATCTCTTGTATTGAGCTCACCCTCTTCATTGTCTGCACTTACATTCTGCTATTTAGCCTATCTATTGAGCTTTGAGGACAGTGAAATTTTTCATAATTAGAAGATCTTTCTGATTCTGTGACCCTTCTTCTTTTCCACTGGTTTTCTTCTTTCTTTAAGATGCAGTACCTTCTTTCATTTGTTTAATTATTACAATCTTACTCATTTCATCATTTTTTAATCTAAAGAGTGTGAGGTGTTTATTCTTCTGCTTGCTGTTTTTGATTCCACCCCCACCCCCTATGGATTGTTTTCCAATATATTTTTATTTTTTTATGTAGAAGTTCATGTTTAATGGGTTTTTTCTCCCCTGTGGGAATTCTATGTGGAAAAAAATGATGGCAGTATCCTCTAGAATAGTTTTGCCTTTGCTTCTTTTGGGTACCCTGAGTAAGTCACAAAGCCCTGGATAAATTTTCATTACAATATAATGTAAAGGAACATTATGGGGCAATAAAATCCAGGCCCCTCTTCATTACCAGATATAAAAGCTCAGTCCTTTTTTATTTGTTTGTTTATTTATTTACTTTTTGAGAGAGAGTGTGAGCGAGGGAGGGGCAGAGAGAGGGAGACACAGCATCTGAAGCAGGCTCCAGGCTCCAAGCTGTTAGCACAGAGACCAATTAGGGGTTCGAACTCATGAACCGTGAGATCATGACCTGAGTCAAAGTCAGACACTGAACTGACTGAGCCACCCAGGTGCTCCCAAAGCTCAGTCTTTTAGAACAAATGAGCAAAGGGGGGAAGAAAAGAGAGAGGAAAACCAAGAAACAGACTCTTAATTATAGAGAACAAATCGATGGTTATCAGAGGGGAGGGGGTTGGGGGGCTGGGTGAAATAGGGGATAGGGATTAAGGAGGAACATGTTGTGGAAGCACCCGGGTGCTGTATGGAAGTGTTGTATCACTATATTCTGAAACTAATATCACACTGTAGGTTAGCTAACTGGAATTTAAATAAAAACTCGAGAAACAAAAAGTTCATTCCTGGTGTTTTCGTGTCCACTTGAATGCTCATTGTGTTGGTTTTCCACTTTCTTTTAATTTCAGTTTCTCTAACATTTCCCTTCCTTCTGATCGGACCAGCTCTGCCTCTAAAAATGTATTGCTATATGATATTGTAACATGTCATTGTGCTTTCTTTATACTGTGAAGTGGGCCCAACAGTCAGATCTGTCCAATGAAAGATCCACAAGTTTGCTGAGACTAGTGTGTTCCCCCCCCCCCAGGGGAGACATTACATCCAAACGCAAACTGTCACCTGGATGGACACCCCCAAGTTTACCAGGGACTCACACCTAAACGCAGAGTATTTGGCACCAAAACAGTTTGTTTATCCTCAAATCCTACAAGACCACTCATACTTAAGTGAATAGTAACCATGACAACAGGAAGGGGGCTCTCTCATGGAACATGGCCCCATATCTTTCACCTGGGCCTCACCCATTCATAGAAAGGAAAAGGACCGCTAGATTTAAGTGATTATATAATACACGCTAAATATGTATTTCAGAGAAAGAAGGTTTAAATGATGCATAATTGGTAATAAATGGAACAAAAAATACTCAAAGATGGAATAAATGTAGACTTCCCACAAATGAAAGTCTGAAACGTTCATCAAAATGAACTTATAATGTTTCTGAAAAATAAATAAATAGATAAATAGAAAGTGACCAAGAATAAGTTTCATTTTATGAACTATTTTTACTTATACTCTAGGATAAAATAAGCTCATAATTATGTTAATATTATTTTGAACCAAAATATTTATCATAAGAGCAAACAAGAGATAGAAATATAAAATAAGTCACAACAAATCTCTAATCTTAATTTTGAATTTGAAATATCAGGATGAACTGATGATTTTTCTCCCTTAAAATTTTCTTTTCTAGTCTTGATCTCTGAAACGATGTATAATCAGTGGTTCTAACTACCATTCTTCTCTAAACAGAACCTAGAGTGGGTGTAGGAAACATACAGGAATATTCTGGAACATGTTGGCACACACACACAAAAAAAAAAGCTACCAAAGGCTAATGGATTATGTCAAAAGTACACACAGCCAGCTTAATGGGCTCCCGTGGCAAAAGATGTGACAATTTGAGCATCAATGAGAATGATGATTTCAATTGTTTAAAACACACTAAAAATATAAAATTCTATGAGTTATTAGTGATATTTAAAAAAGGATAAAAAAAAGAAATAAAGGATAACTCATTGCACGATATCGGAGGTTACTAGGGCACAAAATCATTTTGAAAATTTGTAACAAAAGGAGAAGAGCATTTATCCTGCCTTTGCAAGATGAACTGTGTTTCAGAGGAAACTAGTATCTCCAGTGGATGAGGGCATGTGTTTGTCTGTACAAAAAATGCTAATAAGTGCAGAAGGAGTAACAGAATTAGACAAGTGACCATTTTACAACTTCTACATAATAAGACTTCAGATAATGGTCATCAATAGGCTGTAAAAGTGCTAGATGAAGTGTTGATGGCAACTTTTACAATGAAGGAAACAGTGGCAGCACCTGAACGCTGAACCTAAGTATCTCTTAAAAGTGACACAACCAGGGGCACCTGGGGGTTCAGTCAGTTAAGCGTCTGACTTTGGCTCAGGTCACGATCTCACGGTTCGTGAGTTCAAGCCCTGTGTTGGGCTCCACGTTGACAGTGTGGACCCCGCTTGGGATTCTCCCTCTCTTTACCCCTCCCCACCTTGTGCTTTCTCTCTCAAAATAAATATGAAAACAAGTGAGACAACCAGAGTTGAAGTGCCTTCTAATAAGATGCAATGTGAAACTATAGCACCATCCATGATGAAATTTAAACCTGAATATAAGTAACCTCCAGATCCAACTCCCAGGCTATAGGAAATAAAGGAGAAACAAGTCAATTACAACAGAGAGAATGTTTTATGACAACAATTTTATGAGAAACTTAGAGATGAGAAAATACAAATAATGAAACTTATTTGAATCTTAATTTAACCAAACAGTAAAAAGACATTTTTGGACAACGTCCAATTTTGAAAGTTAGAATATGGGCTAAATATTATAACATTGAATATTAGATGATGTTAAAATTATTAAATAATTAATAGTATTAACTAGGAATATACTTAATTTTTATGATGTAAGAAAATGTCTTATTTTTTAATTCACATAGAAATGTTTATGGGTAAAAGAACATGACATCTGGGATTTCCTTCAGAATAGTCTCCCCAAGAAATCAGAGAGGGTGTAACAAAACCAGTTTGGTTATATGGATGGTTGTTGAGGCTGGATGGTAGTTATAGAGGATTCTCATAGTCTCTTGTGTATTCTGGAATGTTTCCTAATAAAAGTAAAAAAAGAGAATGATTTGTCTTTTAGCAAAGCACCAAATTTGAAGAATAAAAACTAAGAGTTTTCGAGTGGTTTTGCATATAAAGCTGGTCACCTACAATTTTTTTCCTCTGATACATTAAACAGCAGGAAATCATGGAGAAAGTCTATAAGGCTGCAGAAAACTTAATGTAACCCGAGAAGACTTTACCCAACCAGGAATTTATTTACAATTAGGGCAACAGAGAAAAAGCTTTTAAATGTGCACCAATTCAGGATTGTTAATAGCCTCGAAATCCTATTTGGAAAAATAATCCAGTCTACTTAAAGATTAATCAAAGTCAGGAATCTATGAGCGGGGAGTCTGTATTATGGAAGAACGGACGAGCATTAAGTCCAGTTTTAAATCATGAGATTATTCTAAAAATTATGCCAATTATTTTTATAAAACATGATGCAGTTTTGAAAATTACTGATAGAATAGCCCAATATTCTTTAATATCCCCTTTTCTATTTTCCTTTATAGTGTTTACAATAATTACTAATTTAGACATTTATTTATAAGTTTATTTCATTCAGGTCTGATTCCAATCATGAGTCTATAAACTGCTGGGGCAGGGACCACTTTTAAAAATGTGTATAATTTTCATCATAGTGGGCACCCAGCATCTAACGTAGCCTCCCACATAACAGGAATTTAGGAATTTTTTGAACAGATAATTACATAATAATTTGCAATTATTCATTAAGCCAAAATCCCCAAAGAGGACACTAATATGTTAGAATTGGGGAAGTTTTATTTATGTATTTATTTATTTATTTATTTATTTAAAAATTTTTATTTGATTTGACTTGATTATAGAGAGAGAGAGAGAGAGCACATGAGTTGGGGAGATGGGCAGAGGGAGAAAGAGAGAATCCCAAATAGGCTCCACACTGTGACAGCAGAGCCAAGCATGGGGCTCGATCTCATGAACCAGGAGATTGTGATTGAGCGAAACTCAAGAGTCAGCAGCTCAACTGACCAAGCCACCCAGGCACCCCTATTTTTAACCTTTTAAGATATCCAAACAGTTTTATAAAGAGGTTGTTCCGTTTTCTATTCCTGCCAGCAGTGTAGGGCTTTCCAATGCCTCCGATCATTGCCCTTATTTGGTATGACCAGCCTATTTAGTTTGAGCCATTCTAATTAGGAGTTCAGTGTTATCTCGTTGTGGCTTCAATTTGTGTTTCCCTAGTGAACGATGGACTTCTTTTCATGCATTTATTTGCTATCTGTAGATATTCTTTGGTGGAGTGTCTGTTCAAATCTTTTGCCCTCTTTAATTTTGAGTTTTATTAAGGTTTGAGAATTACTCATATATTCTGGATACATGTGCTTTATCAGATATGTGACTTGCCGATATTTTCTCCCATTCTGTTGTTTGTCTTTTCATTCCTTTTACAGTGTCTTTTGAAAAGTAGAGTTTTTCATTTTGATGGAGTCTCATTTATCATTTTGACCTTTTTTTGAATTGTGGTTTTGGTATCCGATTAAGAAATCTTTGCCTAACCTGAGATCACAGAGGTTTTTCTCGTAGTTGTCCTAGGTGTTTTACGGCTTCAGGTTTAACCTTAGGTCTCTGATCTGCTTTGAGTTACATTTTGTATATTGTGTAAGGTATGGCTCAACATTCATTTATTTTTTATACAGGGCTATCCAGTTGTTCCAACACCGTTTGTTGAGATTATCCTATGAATTACTTTTGCATATTTATAAAAAATCAGTTGTCCATATATGTGTGAGTCTGTTTCTGAACTCTGTTCTGTTCCATTCATCTATTTGCCTGTATCGATGCCAGTATCACAGGGCACTCTTTGCTATAAGTCTTTGAATATATGTCTTAATGTCAGCTAGTGTTAGTCCTTCAACTTCTTTTTCAAAGTTGTTTTGGCTACTCCAGATACTTCGCCACTCACATGAGTTTTAGAAGCAGTTTCTCAATTGCCAAAAGGAAGTCCACTATGCTTTCGGTTGTTATTACATTGAATCTTTAGATCACGTTTGAAAGAACTGATACCCTAACAATACTGAGCCTTCCGATTCACGAATGTAAGAAATCTCATGTATGTAGGTCTTCTTTAACTTCTCTCAGCAGTGTTTTATAGTTTTCAGTGTACAGGTCGTTCACATCTTTTGCCAGATTTATCCCTAAAGAACTTCCTATTCTTATGCTATAGTTTCTTAATTTCAATTTCTGATTGCTTCTTGCTACTAATTAGACCTTCAATTAATTCTTGTATATTGCTCTTGAACCTGGCATCCTTTCTAACCTCACTTATCAGTTGGGTAGTAGCTCTTTTGGGTAGATTTCATTAGCTTTTCTACCAGCAAGTTTTAAAAAGATAGTTTTAGTACAAAAGTAGGATAAGTGTGCTAATTTTCCTTCTGTTTCATGGAAATGGGAGGAGATAGGTCTAGAAACAACCATTCTGAGTGCTTTTTCTGTAAACAAAGCAGGGAAATGGGGGTGATATGAGAAAAAGATCCTGGGGGCAGGTGCTTTAAGAGATAATCTAGTATGCTCTTTATGCTAATGGGCGTAATCTGCTAGAGATAGGAATCTGACTAACACAGGAGACAGAAGAGACTGTAAAGACAAAATACTTGAGTAATTGAGAGGAAATGAGGCCTTGTGCACAAGTGACAGGGTTCTTATTCAGAAGCAAGGAATCAGCTGTCGATTCTTTCCTTCCAATAAGGACATGATTGTACTTATGAGCCATGAAATTTAGGCTTTTGAAGGAGGGAATAACATCAAAGATGACAAAGGTCATTGGTTTGGGTCCCAGTGGGGTTGAAGAAATGATGGAACTGAGGTAAATTCTATATACATGGAATTTGGCATGAGACTGGGATCAGCAGAATCGAGACCACGGAGGTGCGTAGATATTGGTGGGCTTTGGGTATGGCATGGAGCGGGTGGCTGAGATGGAGTGGGACGAGAACTCTGAGGATGAGCAGCTTGAGGGTGAAAGTACTGGAAGGGTCATCTACTGGTTAGTGTAGAATATGGATTAAAATAGATTAAAATGTACATTTTTGACTACTCAGGTTTGGTTGCTGCTTCTAGAAACAACTCAGAAAGACTGCCAATATGATGGGTATTTAATACAATTTATCATTTTGTTTTGCTGCCTTCAGAATAGTCTGTTCCTGGGGCACCTGTGTGGCTCAGTCGGTTAAGTGTCCGACTCTTGGTTTCAGCTCAAGTCATGATTTCACAGTTCGTGAGTTCAAGCCCAGCTCAGGATCTGTGCCCACAGTGCAGAGCCTCCTTGGGATTCTCTCTCCCCTTCTCTCTGCCCCTCTCCCCACCTCTCTCTCTCTCAAAATAAATAAATAAACTTAAAAAAGAAAAAAAAGAATAGTCTGTTACTTTGAGTGTGACTTCTGTGTTTTAAGCCACATTCTCATCTTATTGCCAGATCACCTTTTGCCTGAGAAATGATGTTGACAGCATTCTTCTGGTAAATCCCACCATTGCTGGCTCCTTAGTGTCCCCACCAACAACATCTGTAAGTGTGAATTCACTCACTAATGTGATGTGTGAAACAAAGCAAGCACTTTGCAGTGTTCTCACAGTGCAAATGAGATGTGCTTCTCATTTCTGGTTGTATTTATGCCCTCAAAGTTCTCTATATACCACCATAAACACAACTACCAAGGTTCTTCCTATACCAAGGTGACCACCCATCTTTTTTATGTTGTTTTATGACTTATGAATGTTCTTTCTCATTTAGGCACCGTGTTTCCAAAAATCAACACTGTCACCTGACCTGCAAGTCACAGATGCACTACGCACTGTAGGAGGAAAAGGGAAGGAAAGTGGAAAAGGGGATTATGCTTTGTGAGAATGTCCTGTTATTCCAGGCACTGTGATAGGCATTTATGAACGTTCTCTCTCTTTTTTAAAGATTTTATTGCTATTATTTTTTTAGTAATCTCTACACCTAACATGGGGCTCAAACTTATAACCCTGATATCAAGAGTCGCATGCTCTTCTGGGGGTGCCTGAGTGGCTCAGTCAGTCAAGCGGCCAACTCTTGGTTTTGGCTCAGGTCATGATCTCGTGGTTTGAGCGTTTGAGCCCCTCCTTGGGGCTCCGATGAGTGTGGAGCCTGTTTGGGATTCTCTCTCTCCTTCTCTCTCTCTCTGCTCCTCCCCAAACTCTCTCTCTCTCAAAATAAATGAATAAACATTAAAAAAAAAAAAAAAAGTCACATGCTCTTCTAACTGAACCCACCAGGCACCCTGAATGTTCTTTTCTAAAGCTCCATACAACCATCAGGTCAGCTGAGGTCAGCCTGTCCTTTGACATGTAGATAAAATTGATGCAAGCTTCCCTCATTATGCATCCTTCACGGATTCATAAAATAGCTGTGAATTCTCAGGGGTTGTTGTAGTAGACTTTTTTCTATTGCCCCTCTTTCCACCACATTAATTCTCCTTTTCCTACAACTGCTGATTGCTGTTTGTAGATTCACTCGTGTTCAGGGCTCCTGACTCAGTCTCCAGTGGAAGATCAATGCAGAGGGTCATACCGCCCAGGCTAAGCCATTCAGTGAGTTCTGCCCCCTTGACCACGGAAGTTGAGGGCTGGGTGTGTAACCTAGTCTGGTCTAATCAGAGAGAATCTCTGGGCTTTTGTGTGGATATCTGAAACAAAGGATCTCTCTCTGTTCCAGATGATATGGTTTGTGGTGTGGTGTAAGGGCTGGAGCTGTTGAGTCATTTGCTATCCCGAGGGAAGCCAGTTTGAGCCAAACCAATGCTCAGATTGAACTAGTCAAGAGACTCCAGGAGAGGTGCAGCTCCGTTGACACTATAAACCAAGATCAAGCCAGGCCTGAAGCCTCCCCACTTCTGTACTTCTTAGTCTTGTGAGCCAGCAAATTCCCTTTGCT
The DNA here is from genome assembly GCF_046562875.1 of Panthera onca. Classification (NCBI taxonomy): domain Eukaryota; kingdom Metazoa; phylum Chordata; class Mammalia; order Carnivora; family Felidae; genus Panthera; species Panthera onca. Next base: position 74,950,994 of record NC_138340.1, on the reverse strand, counting down.
GTTCAAGAAAGTCACAGCCTAGTTTTGCTTTTCTTGCATAATAACAGAGGAGTTTGCATTCTATCACTAATTCAGGCTCTGTCTGAATTCATTCCAGCTCATTTCCCATAGCTCTTGTGCCTGCTGGTTGCTATGGACTCAAATGGAATCAAGCTCTTCCTTCTGAAAAAATATCTCTCACACAAGAGTTTGTGTGCATAGTAGATTTTGCTGCAGGTTTGGGATTCAGAGTACCTGCAACACAGGCGGAAACAAGAGTGGCAACAGCATATTCAAAAAACATTGAATGTTAAGTATTCTTGTTTGTGAGAGTCTCTCTCTGATTTACCTCGTGGGATATGGTGGGGAATTTCTCCCCTACTCCCATGCTTTCAGGCTCCTTGACCTTCCTTTCTGTTCTTCCTGACTTATAATTTAATTTTATTTAGCTATGTCTTTGTTACCTTGTCTTCTTCTACCTTGCCCTTAGATATTGCTGGCTAAGCAGTTCATCAGATATTTTCCCGAAGAAATAAAATTCCCTCCCCCCAAAAGGATATTCCTTTTAGGACTTAGAATAGTGTGACTATATTATTATGCTATTATACACATTAGATTCTGTTTCATAGGTGTCATTTTTTTTCTAGTCTAGCACTTTGACTATAGTTTTACAATCAAATGGATGTTTAAGAACCATAGATTGTAGGGGCACCTGGGTGGCTCAGCTGGTTAAGTGTCTAACTTTGGCTCAGGTCATGATCTCATGATTTGTGGGTTTGAGCCCAGGTCAGTCTCTATGCTGACAGCTCAGAGCCTGGAGCCTGCGTCGGATTCTGTGTGTTCCTCTCTCTCTGTCCCTCCCCAGCTCATGCCTTCTCTCTCTCTCTCTCAAAAATAAATAAACATTAAGAAAAAAAGAATCATAGATTGTCTTTTTCAATGTTCTGCATGGATTTGTCTATTTGACTTAGGGATTTGGCATATACAAAATATTATAGCTGGAAAAGATATTAAAAATCCAACACTGGGGCACCTGTGTGGCTCAGTCAGTTAAGTGTCCGACTTTGGCTCAGGTCACGATCTCACGGATCATGAGTTCAAGCCCCGTGTCAGGCTCTGTGCGGACAGTGCACAGCCTGCTTAGGATTCTCTCTCTCTCCCTCTCTCATGCCCCTCCTCCACTTCCCCCCTTTCAAAATAAATAAATAAACTTAAAAAAAAGTCCCACACCTTTGTTGAGGCATGGTGTCATAGAGGCAGTAGTGGTAGAGACGACAGAGGAATCAGACAGCTTGGCTCCTTTGGGCTCTACTGTGAGGCAAGTGACGCTCACTAGGGACACATTTGAATTACTGCACGTAGGTTTGATACTGATCACACATTCGATTCCGTATAAAGACTCTAACTTAATGATTTGTACAGCACTCCCATCTAGGAGATATTGTATATCTCAGTTTATCCGCATATAAAATTATTGCTGGGGGTGGATTCATCTCTAAGAAACTTTGCATTTATAATAGTCAAAATAAAACACTGCAATCAGTGCCCGCATGTGTAACATCAAGATTTAAAAAAAAAAAATCTGTTGGGGCCCCTGGGTGGCTCAGTTGGTTAAGCGTCCGACTTCAACTCAGGTCATGATCTCTCTGTCCATGAGTTCGAGCCCCGCGTCGGGCTCTGTGCTGACAGCTCAGAGCCTGGAGCCTGTTTCAGATTCTGTGTCTCCCTCTCTCTGTGACCCTTCCCCATTCATGCTGTGTCTCTCTCTGTCTCAAAAATAAATAAACGTTAAAAAAATATTTTATAAAAAAAAATCTGTCTTCTAGGGCTGATGTGAGGATGAAATGTGTTTATCTATATGTATATGCATACGTATGTGTATGTGTGTGGACACACACATATGAAGGGCTTAAGATAGTATGTGGCATGCAGTAAATACTCTAGTAGGTCTGTAATTCTCAAACTTTTTGGTCTTAGGATCTCATTACACTATTATAAAATTATTTATTTATGAATATTTATTTACTTATAAATGCATTTGTGTTGTGGGTTAAATTTATCAATATTTACTCTATTAGAAATTAAAACCAAGAAGGCTTTAAAAAATATTTATGAAGTCATTTACAGTAGTTACATAATAACATCATTTTTAAATGAAAAATACCCATATTTTCCCCCAAACCAAATGATTAGTAAGAGAAGGTGGACATTGCCTTACACTCGTGCAACTCTTGGTAATGTCTGGCTTACTAGAAGATACTTCTGTGTTCAATCTGCTACAAAATCACACGTCAGGAAGCTTTGGGAAGGTCTGTGGTACTCTCCTCAGAAATTGAGAGTGAAGGAAGGAAAATCTCACTTTAGGCTGAATTTGAACCATTTCTGGCCTCATGGGCCCCCTGAAGGGATCTCTGGACCCTCAGGGGTCCTCACACATAACTATACCTTGAGAACCACTCCTATATTTTCTGTTATTATTCTAATGATTACTGATGAGGAGGAGGAAAGAGGATGACAGAGAAAACCAGGATAGAAATGAATTTTCCAGCGTTAGAGCTGTGGGTTGTGAGGTTGTCTTAATGAACCTGGTCCCACGCAGACATTCATTTAGGAACGCTTGTCTTTGAAAGCGTGGAACACATTTAGGTCCAAGTGCTATCAACCTATTGATACGAGGGATCAAAGGACAGTGTTATTCAGCTTTTGCAGGCATGTGAAGCTACAGGCATGAAATAAAGAGGAAAAAGTCTCCCCAGCGTACTGTAAGGAGACAGGGTATGTGTGTGTGTCACCGTGGAGAATTTTCACGAGAACTTATGTGTTAGCATTTGGGCTCAGGCACCAAAACTGTGGATAGTACAGTGAAACCCAGGAGCATTTCAAAGCCTTTTTCCAAGGATGTTCAGGCAGAAAAAATATATTCTGGCAGAGCAAAATGCATAACCGTAACCAAAGCATTTCATGAAAGGGACAAATGGAAATCAAGGGACAATTGGCTACCGGTGCCGGCTTTTTCTGTTTTCATCCAGGATACAGTCTCCTGGAAGAAAAGATGGCGAAGGCTGAGGTGTAATAACGCATTAGTAATGTCCACAGGCCATCTTTGCCCACAGTCAACAGGCTCTTGGACTCTCAGCTGGTCACTTGAAAGGTAAAATCTTGTCACTGCCTCTCAGGGGAAAAACAGCCCTTCTGATTCATGTTGTAGACGAAAATCAAACAACACATCCTCACGGCCAACAGTGTCTGGCTCAGCATTGCCGAGCCACTCCCAAATCTGTAGTCCTGGGTCTCCACATGCTGGAGTGTCTCCCCTCCCTCTGTTCCCTTTTAAAAATAATCATTCTGCTTCGGGTCCTTATCCTGTACTCAATTTCTCTGGAAATATGAAAAGTAACAACAACAGAAGTTCCCAGGGTACAGATTAGTTATAACTGCTCAGGAGCCTGTGGAAGTCAAATCTGTCTAATGTTGCTCAAGGAAACTGATGGCGGTTGAAAAGTCCATTCCAGAGAAATGATCTACAAAACTTGAAAGTAGAGGCAAAAATGTGGTATTGAGGGGGGCTGCAAAGAGAGAAAGCAGCAGATCATTCCAGAAACTGATGGCGCCCAGTGAAATTCTAGAAAAAAATGAACCTTGAAGAAAGAGGGCAGGAGGTATGTCAAACAGGAGCAAACTGAAGACTGTAGGAAGGGGGGCTGCCGAGAAGTCTTAACTGTATTCTACACCCCCTGTGCTGTCTCCTGTGCACCTGTTACCTGGTTCCTACATCAGCTTTGGAATCACACAGCAGCAGCATGGTGGGCATGCTCTAAAGAGCGCTCTGCCATGACTCCTGTTTTAGGAAGAAGGCTGGAGTCATGAGGACCCATAAGAAGAATGGGGGGTGAGAGATCCAGGGGTAAATATAAACAAATCAGCTGGAGGAAGGATAACATTAATCTTTTAAAGACCAGCAAGCAGAAGGATGAAAAGCCAAGAGTAGTAGGTGTGGGAAAATAAAATTGGAATGAAAGAACAAACAATACGCATGAGAAAGAATAGATGTCCACAGAGAGAAAGAACAGGAGTATAGACTTGAAGTGACTTCACATGTTGTGATAGCAGAAGCGGAAATGGAGTGAGTCTAATAGTCTTGGTGACTTTTGTTGGACCTTTTATTCTCTTGATTCTTGCATTCTAGTGGCACTCAGAGGCATGATCTCTTCTCACCCTAAACATTGCCAAGGATTTCTGGAATAACAGAGATGGTCAATTCCTCACTTTTGCTTGGTCCTCTGTGTAGCACTGATCTCTCAGTGTCTTTTGTGGTTTGATGAGTAAGAAACTAAGGGCATCTGGGGCGCCTGGGTGGCTCAGTCAGTTGCATGTCTGACTCTTGATTTTCGCTCAGGTCATGGTCTTATGGTTTGTGAGGTCAAGCCCCATGCTGGGGTCTGTGCTGGCGGCACGGACCCTGCTTGGGATTCTCTCTCTCCCTCTCTCTCCCTGCTCTCACTCTCTCTGTGTCTCAAAATAAATAAATTTAAAAAAAACATAAAAAAAATAAATTAAGGGTATCCTATCCTGAGAGGCTGGAGACTTGGTCTGATTTATGGTTGACCTATTCCTTCTTATCTTTTTTAAAAAATTTTTCTGAGTGTTTATTCATTTTTGAGAGAGATAGAGAGAGAGGGAGAGAGAGAGAGAGAGAGCACAGAGGAGAGGCAGAGAGAGAGGGAGACACAGAATCCAAAGCAGGCTCCAGACTCTGAGCTATCAGCACAGAGCCCCATGTGGGGCTCGAACCCACGAACCATGAGATCAAAGGTCTGAGCCGACGTCGGCTGCCTAACTGATTGAGCCACCCAGGCGCCCCCTGTTCCTTCTTATCTTCAGGATCATCAGCTGTTGAGAAAGAGCATGTATGTCTCATCTGTGAAGCAAGGAGAGAGCCTTGAAGGGTTGGGAAAAGCACCATTTTATGGAAATTTGGTGATGGAAAGGGCAAATATTTCACTTAATGAATTTTCCTTCCTAAATTCTACCACGGAAGTAGGAGTAAAAATTAGCAGAAATACTTCCTGCCCTTCTCCATTTGTTTCTCATTGCTTTGACCCTAAAAGTGGCTGCCACCCACAGTGATGGAGGAACAGGAGCTGTTGCTGATGCTATTATTCCCCTTGCCCTAAATAGAAGGCGCCCTTTGTTTCTATCATAGTCAGAATCCTTCTACCTATCTTCAAGGCAGCCTTCCTCAGTTCTCCAGAATTCCTCTTTCCTGCCCCTCTGGAGTCCTCCCATAAGGGAAAATAATTAAAATTTCCTGGGTAACCTAAAAGTAGAACTCAATTTATGGACGGTACCGTTGAGGAGTTATAAGATGAGACACTCAAGACACAGAGAAATTGCCAGTTTCCCGAGGCCACACCCAGTCAGAGGTAAGGAACAGAGTAGATCCTAACCCAAGCCTGTATATCATGGCACCTAAAAACGTAAGCGTCTTTGACCCGAGAAAATCCAACAATCCCCTCAGGTAAACCTTTTATGCATTTGGTTTGTTTTTTGAAAGCAATCTGTGCCGAATTTAATTCATTTATATGTGTCTGTTTCCCACTAGATTATGAACCTTTGAATGACAGGAAGTAGGTCTTATTCAAGTCTCTTATTACCCAGAACACCTATCAGGAGATCATACTCAACAATAAATACGTAAGTTGTTAGTTGGATAATTCAAAACTACCTTTGTGTTTTTATCTTTACATCCTTCTTGCCATTGCATGTTAGACCTAGAAACCAGACCTGTATGGGCAGGGGCTTAGGGTCCCAACAAAACTTTAATACCAGAGGAGATGCCATCTGAAGACTTTTTTTTTCTCTTAAATTTTTAATGTTTATTTCTGAGGCAGAGAAAGAGACAGAGCATGAGCAGGGGAGGGGTAGAGAGAGAGGGAGACACAGAATCTGAAACAGGATCCAGGCTCTGAGCTGTCTGCACAGAGCCCGACGCGGGGCTGGAACTCACGGACCGCAAGATCATGACCTGAGCCAAAGTCGGACGCTTAACCGACTGAGCCATCCAGGTGCCCCTGAAGACTTTTCTTTATGAGGACTGGTTCCTAGGAGAATGGTTCTGGTCATCAATTTTACCTTGGTTTCCTGGTAGGAAGATTTTAATCAACTGGAAAACCCCAGAACCACCAACTGATTTCAAAGCAGTTGAATGCAAGGGTCAGGAACCTTGATTTTTCCCTCAGATGAACCTTCCCTGCTACGCTGTGGTCACAGGCAAGTTGTTTTATCTCTCAGACTCCTAGATTTTTCATCTCTGTGGGGGGGGGGGGGTAGGAAGGGAGACTCATCATTCTTACCCTGAGGACTGTAGTGAAAATAAATCTCAAATCAAAATTATGATCCCTGCTGCCCTTCCTCAACCTGATCTTCCTCCTCATCCCCTAGCTCAGTAAGCGGCATCACGAAATATTTTATTTTATGCAAATCAGAAAGATACCTCTCGTTTTCAAGTTCCACCACCAACTGGCCACCAGGTTCTGTGAATTATACCTTTTCCTTGAAACCATCCAGTCCCCGACACCACCACCTATAACCAAATGCGCCCACCAAATCTCCTTTCATTACTCCCCCTAACACTCTTACCTTTTCGCTGTTTGGCCAGAGACATCTTTCAGAATTTAAGTGCGAGACCACAGGCTTATTCTGCCGCGTCACTGGGCTCCTGGCTAAGGTAGAGAATCCTTCATACAACCTAAGAGACCGGTGCACTCTGGTCCTTGCCTCCCGCCCTGCTGTCTGTGCTCCACACAAGGCGCAGTGCTTTCTTTGAGCTCCTGCAATTAGCCATGCAACCTCCTCACCTTTTGCACATTTCTTTTGGGGAAGATACTTATCCCCATCGCCCCCTTTCCCCCTTTCACCTACATTTTCCAATTACAGTTTCTTTCGAGTCAATTGCTTAGGGAAGTTTTGTCAATTTCCCCTTGCTCACACACCCAAGACTAGGTCAATTCCTTTGACATAGGTTCTCATATTACTCTTTTGCTTTCCTCCGTAGCTCTCAGAATAGTTTAAAAATTTACATTTCTGGGATTATTCCACAAATCTCTGTCCAAACTACTACAATATGAGACCTCTGAGGAACTACGTCTGTATTGCTGTACCTCCAGTGCTTAATACAGTACCTGGCACGTGGCAGAGTCTCCGTAAGTATTTGTTGAATGCATCTGTACTTTATATATGGTAGCCATTATTCTGAAGTTTTTCTGACTCTCGGGTTTCTTCTGAAAAGCTCCACCTTCAGAGTCAGAGCAAGTTCAAATCATGGCCCTGTTCATCTTGAGCAGCTGTCTTTTGTTGTGTCTCACCTGTAAGATGGGAATAATTGTACCTGCCTTACTGAGTTGTTATGAGGATTTAGTGAGCTAATGTCATGTCAGGTGTCCGACACCGGGCCCTATCCGAGTTCACCAGTAAAATGACTGTAATTAATATAGGTCAGACGGTCACACAAACAACCCGAGGGTAGGCAAACAGCTGTCTCTATGCCAACCTGGACCACTATAATTTGCAGGTGGAGCTTGGGGGGGGGGGCGTCTTCAAACTCCTCCTGCAACGTGCACCCCCACCCCCTCTCCGGGGTGGCGCCCACGGGGCTTAGATCTCTGCGGGAGACAGCCTGCAGCCGACACCCTGGCGGCGCTACGGAGGGTGTGGGGCGGCCGTCCTGCCCCAGCCCCCGCCCGCGCCCCCGCCCCAGGCTGGGCTCCAGCGCGGGCGCAGGCGGCGGGCACGAGGCTCCCGGAGGGCGGCGCCGCCAGGCCGCGAGGGGTCGGGAGCGCGGCTCCGGCGGCTCGGCGCGCCCCTCCTCCCAACTTGCCCTGGTCCCGCGGGTCTCCGCGTCGCGGCCTAGGGTCCGCCCGCGCAGGGTCCAGGCAGGCCAGGCCAGCAGCGGTCGCGCCACCCCCACTCCGCCCCTGCTGCCCCCTCCCCGCGAGCCCGCAGCCTTCGGGCAAGTTTGGCACAGCCCTCGCCGCTTGCCACGCCGGCCGGGCCCGGGGGGTCCCGGCTCGGCTGTCCCTGCCTAGGCTCCCGGGCCCGCGGGGGCTGCGGAAAGCCCCGGGGAGGTCTGTGCCTCCAGCGGCCCGGACGGACGGGGTGTATGCGGGCCAGCTGTGCATTTCAATCCTGCTAGGAGGACCTTTCCAGTCCTGCGGCCTCAGGGGGGCTACCCAGTTTCTGCACGGTTTCGTTTTGTTTGGGGATGCCGGTGTGTGTGTGTGTGTGTGTGTGTGTGTACATTGTGGGGCAGCTCTGAATGACAAGTCTGTAAGACTTGAGTCCTTCTTTCCTCCTAAAGCTGTCTTCAGAAATGTCGAACAGAAATGGTTCTTTTTACTTGAAGTTCCTCTTAATTTTCGAGTGATGACATAGCACAACGCTAGGGTCTACGTGACGGTACGTTTTCTGTATCAAACATTTCTCAACACCTCTCTAACGTAACGTTAGTTGCGAACCTTGAAAAAGTGCCCCCATTTTAATACCGCAAAGTTGTCCTGCAAAAATTTTTTTTTTGACAAGCCAGAAAGAGTACGCCAAGTGGTGACCTTAAGTTTACATGCAAACGTTAATAACTTCACAAAGGCACCAAACTAACAGTTGCTATTTATGGCTTTGCATTCCACAAAGGAACTTTGCAGTTATCTGTCAGGTTGTGTGGGAAATCCCGTTGCGACCTCAATCCTGAAAGGGTTAAAAAGCTAATGGATTATATTCATGTCACCCTCATAATAGCTAACCCATGTGACATCAACAATCTATCCTGAAGTGTGTGCTCTCAAATAGCTTAACTTAAATGAAAAAAAGTTGAAATCTTTGTCATCACCTCACATCAAGTAAATCATTTCCTAACCTTTCGGAAAATGAAAAGTTTAGTGACTACTATTTACACACTTTGAATATTTTATATTTGAGTGGTCATCAGAGTTTACACAAATGATTGTATATATCCATTTCCAGTCAACAAATATCAAGGTATCTGTGTTATGTGACGGTTAACATTTCAAGCTTTTCTGTAAAGGTGACGTTGTACAAAAACCATAAAGACTCCTGCATATTGTCCGAAGGTCATTTAGAGATTCTGAAAATAAAATCATTAGGGACAGCCTCACAGAAGCGGGGTGATGACTTATGATTGAAAAAAAAAATTATGTGGTGGCTTAGAACCCAAAGCCTCAATTATCACATGAAATAGTTAATTTTGTTTTTGTTTTGGTCTTAAACACAGGTTTCTAGAGTATTAAAAAAATCCTCATAGGTTTGTTAAACCTTTAGCGGCAGATTACAGCCTATGTTTTGTCTTTGGTGAATAGCTGTTTGTCTCACTTTATTTACTTGGTATTGGGTATTTGTCAATGTCATTTCATATCTACAGAAAATTCTTACGCTCTATGGAGGTAGTGAATGTGTGTGTGCGAGTCTGCCGGAGGTCACATGACGGTTTCATCCTATTTGGTGAAGCAGCTTGACTTTTTCTCCCCTTGCTTTTGGTGATGGTTGTGAGTGCAGAAGTTGATTGACAGATGCATGCCAGAAACCCCCATTCTCCTTTTCAAAGACAACATATGATGGATTGCGATCTCTCAGCCCAGCAGGACACGGGGACCATGCAAGCTGTAATTGGTCAGGTATGGAGTCAGCCATTTCTCAACTCCCCTTTTTTCCACAAGGGTCTCACCATATGATTCACATAATTCATATTTACAGCACCATCTTTCTATCTGTATCTTCAGCTACCTGCCAGCGCAGTGCTTGAAAGTGCGGGAGGCAATAGGCACCCAGTAAATCTAGCCAGGGAACCTCAGCCTCAAACTTCCATGCGAGGCTTAACAAACAAAAATTCAGACAGCAGCAACAACAACAAAAAATCCAAGGACAAATCTAATTTATAATTTGGTCTGGACGTTTAAAAAAAAAATCTATTTTTAAGAATTTATTTTCTGTCCAGATCGTGATCTCTGAAAGAAAGTGTAAGGAGAGAATAAGGTGCTACGTTTCCTAGGTAGTAGTTAAAATTGTTCTGTTCCATATTTTTATTTTGGCTATATTCTACGTCTCTCTCTCCCTCTCCCTCTCTCTATGGAAAACAGAAATCTAGGAATACACGTGCCTTTACTTCTAACCCAGATAATGTGTGATTGAGCCTGGTAAATGGTCTTGGCGGCTGCAGAAGGGGCAGGCTGCAAATTAAACACTGCCACACTCTGAAAGGTCCAGGTGGTCTGGTCGGCTTCCTAATGCAATCCAGCACCCCAGCGTTAATAAACAGCTCTATTTAGTTCCTCCTCCCTGGATCCAGGGAGGTGAACTGATCTGGGGCTGCTGTGATGAAATGCCAGAAGAATCTCTCTCTGAGGCCTCACAAGCTGATTTTTAGAGCTTTGCTGTTCTGTCGTCTTTGTCTTCCAAATGGGTCAGTGAGTCTTGCTCTTTCTGTTTGGCGCTTTCTGTGCAATCGGTACTTTATGTTTGTGCTTAAATGTTTGCGTCCGTAAGCTGAATCCGAAGAGGAAGGGATCGTTGTATTTTCATTTGCCTTCAGATAACTGCTGTAAAAGGAAGGGTGATTTTTCTATGATGGGGGTGGGGCGAGGAAAATGAGAGTATATGTGTTTTCTTTCTTTCTCTTTTGGGGAATGTATTTTTGATCCATTTTTTTCTAAGTTATCTAGGCTTACTTATGAACTGTTAACTCAGCAATCAGAATGTGGTTACGAATATTGATAAACTCTTTAAAAGTTTTGTTTTTTTCTTTTTTGTGGCACACTTTCCAATCAAGACAAGCTGGCAAAGTGATGATGTGAAATTTGTTTGCTGTATGTTTAATAGCATGGTGGAAAATATACCATTTGACTCTGTTTTCAACCAAATTATAGCGAAGCACTTTAGGGTTCTGAAAGCACATGGTTTATTAATATCAGCATGCTTCATAATGTATTTTTAGATGGGAAATGTCAGATATATAATACCATGTTTCCACAGGCTCACACTATTTTAAAAGCAGTAGATAATCTGCTTCAATGGAACAATATTTAAAAAAAAAAACTTCCAAGTTGGTTTTTGTTATACAGACAGAAAGTGAAGTCTCTGGGCATACATTTGGCAGGAGAAAATATATAAAGACTGATTTTATATGCTGTTAATACCCACTTTAGTGTAGGTGTTCAGTGATGAGCAAGTAAGTATATCAAAGTTAGCTAAAATAATCAGGGCATATAGAATTAATTAAATAGCCTGCTAAAAAAAGATGACCTTTTCGTAGAAAAAGAACACTGGAGCTCCTGATCACAGTTTTGTCCTGTTTAATAAAACTTTTCTTGGGTTGTAAACATGCTCTCTCTTCTGAATGTCATCGTAGGGCCATAATACTGAGCAAAATTACTGTATTCCATCCCCAAGTGAAAAATAGGAGTGCCTTTCGTAGACATTTCCCTTAGTTGAGAAAAGAAAGCTTGTTTAAAAAAAAAAGATGGGAGACATCTTTCTAAATTTTTATGCAATACTGTTTTTTGGAAATCATTGCAAAGGTATATATACTTTTAAAAGGTTCAAATATATACTTTCAAAAAGGAAATCGGCATACATTTTACAGACACCAGATTAAACTCCTAATTTGCCAGGGTCTAAAAGTGGTGGTTATTATTACATGGCTCGGCATTTTGTACGTTTTAAAGACTTTGTATGTCCAGGAATTATACCCATTAATGACTTGTTAACAAATACTTTCTAAGTACTTGCATCAGAGTAGCCACATGGTTTCTGGAGAGCTCATTTCTCATAAATTATTTGTTATAAAAAGGCTCAGGTACTGTTGTCAAGCTGGTAAATTATAATAGTTGTCATTCTGCAGGTTGTAAAAATTTTCTGTATTAAAAATGTGCAAACATAAAAAATGTACAAACTAAAATGCTTACTTCTTCTGAAACTGAAACACTCAGAGGCGAAAGGAAAGATAGCATACTGTCCCATATGCATCTATAGAAGTAAAAAGGAAGAGGGCATAGATTTTTGAAATGATTTAATTGTTATAGCACAGATAAAAATATTTACCCAGATGATGACTTCTAACAATAACCAGAATGTGAAAATAATTTTTTTTACTGCTTTTCAGGCAATCATAATCAAAAATACATGTTTCTTTTAAGCTGTTGATTTCAGTACCCTCCTTTGCCTACTCAGCAGGTGCGAACAGTTCCGTTTGGTAATGCAAATGTTAGTTCGTCCTCAAATACATATTAGAATAAAAATTATTTCTGTCCTTCCCCCGCGGCCCCCCACCCACGTTCTTAATTCTGGTCCTAAGTGGATTTGGGTTGGAGGAGCAAATAACCGATTTTCAGTGGTATTTTCCATTCAGGATACTGAAAGATTCCCATGAAATATGATCTTTAGGTTTTTCATTCATCTCTAAGATCAAATATCCAGTTGCTTCTACTGGAGAGAAGAGTAGACTTCTCTGCGCTGCTGGCCATGATCCAGCTGGAGAGAGTGCACTGACTCTATGGAGCACATATTGCCTCATAAATGTCTTTCCCCCAGGATTTTCTCTCCCCCAAGCAATTAAGCAGTCTAGTACTTAAGAACAAATTCCCTGCCTGGGATATCAAGATCAAGAAACTTGGTTCATTCATACAGTTCTTGGAAATCATCTGGATGTTTGATAGTTATCTGTGGCACACTTCCTAACCCTTGGAACTATAGGGTGGATTGTGGTCTTCAGATGATTTTTCAAATCAACGCAAACTAACCAGTTAAGTAGGTTCTGAGCCATAGGTATGAACAGCATTTGAAAATGAAGGCTCGCATTTTCACCCCTCATGGTTATTAAATGTTTACTGCAGTTTTCTTTTTTGCAGACCCGAGCTTGTGAGTGACAGATTAGTTCATCAGTATTACAGAGCTCCTGGTTGATGTTGTTTTTTTTCCCCCCTCATCTCAGGCAGACGGGTCACCGTGTCCAATCCTCCTTCTGGCACTGCTGTCCCCAGAGGACCCTTGGCCAGCCTGCCATCTTGATGCACAGGCCTCAGGGTCTGGGCTGGCTGCACGTTTCCTTATACTGGCTTCTGCAGATATTACAGAACAGAGGATATTAAATTAGTTGTTAATAAAAACAACAGATGAGGGAAATTAGATAAAAATATTTATCAAGCATATCTAAGAGTTTGCTAGGAATGGGGAGAGACACCGCCGGGTAAAAGCGCTCATGGGTGTGCTTCCAGGGGTCATGGCTGAGAGGTCGGCAGAAGAGCGGAGAAACCATCCTTGGTAGGACAGGAAGCACAGTCCAAAGCTTTTGCAATTGCAATTTACCTTACCAGTAAAATGGGTATTTTTTCCCCGCAGGGTAAATTTAGACAATTCAAAATGTTTAAAGGGGGCACGTTCGGAAGTAAATGCAGTTATTTGAGACAGTGCTCGAGAGTGTGCCCTAATGGCACGGAGGGAAAGTGCATTTGGCTGAATAGGATTTCGGTGCATGTTTTCTCATGTGAAGCTTTTAAAATCCCAAAATATTTCATTGTTCTGGTCGTAAAGCAGTTTTGCATGTGGGTTTATTTATACCCTGTTCCTGAGAATGTTCAACATGGCTCTCAGAGCAACTGCCTAACTAGTCCATATTCAAGCTGAAAGGGAGTGGAGGTGGCCCAGGGAGAGGGGCCCCCAGGGTGTGTAAATAACACACTTGCTTATTCTCAGTCTGTTTCCACTGATTTTCATGCCCTTTCTATAAACATTAAACCTTAGGGCTAACCTCACCCTGTTTCACACATGCCAAGCATAACTCTCATGTGCTCTAAAAACTCATTTTTGTAGGTGTGACTGCCCTTTTCATATGAAACCAACCTATCACTTCAGCAAATTTATATATGTTAGTGAGGTGAAATTGTTGTTTGGATTTAATTGAGAATCCTGTTTTTGAGGGCATTTAGGCTAAGAGTATACAGTTTACTAAAAAAAAAAACTAATGAAGGTTTATTCTTTCTGAATACGAAATGGTGCTAGTATTCCTTTGTAAGGAATTTGTACCGTGGATTTGTATGTCTTTCTATGGATTTCTATGGATTTCTTTCTATGGATTTCTATGTCTTTCTGATGGACTCAATGCTCCACTCAGAGGAAAGTTGGTGTTAGCTTTTTGTATTCTACTGGATGAACTCAATTTTTATTACCTTTCAAATATTTTTAAATTGAAGTTCAGTATGCTACCTGAGCAGGTGTTTAAATGGTAAAGCCAGTCCTGCTCACTAAAGTAAGGGTGTATCCGTATCGTAATGATACTGTACAATAAGGTCAGTATTCATACTAAACCAGAGCAGGAAAGCTGGTCTTGAAACCATACTTTCTTTTCTGTTTTTAAGATCAATTAATGAAACTCCCTCTATCCAAGGATAAATTTCAGTGCTTAAGAATTTAAAGCTTTTGGATTCACATCGCTAGAATATAGAGAGAGGTTGCTGGAACACTGAAATATGCATGTTCAATGTAAGACAGTTTGAATTTAATGTGTTTCGTGTATATCAAATCTGTGGTACTTGTTCAGGAGACAGGTGAAGGAAGGGTCCTTTTGTTGACAGTCTCTTTGCTTATGTAAACTGCATTTTACCAGACAGTTGAAAGCATCTTTCTGTTTTCATCTTTATTGTTTGCCAAAATTAGAATATAACTCACGTGCCTGCAAATATTGAAAAGCTCCACTCTCCCTTGCATTGTGATATCATACAAGCTGTTGCTTTTTTCTAACACTTGATTGAGTAAAGGGTAAGGTTGTGAAAATAAAATGCCAATATCAAAGGATCGGACTTGAAGAAAAATAAGCAAAAAGGTAAATATTGACCATAATCTGAACACTAGCAGAAAATTTAAATGACACAACTTTTAAACTCATCTGTATTTCGTGGCCAAACTTTTACCTGGGAGATAGGAGCTGCTCTCACTATAATTTCACACCTTCATTTATGTTCTTCCTTTTCTTTCTCCCTGCCTTCCTTCCTTTATGGGGGGGACGCAGGGAGGAGGTGAAACGTATGCCCAATAGAGTAAATTACTGAGTCAAAACTTGCTCTGGGATCACATGTCAATACTGTGTTGAGTCATGTTGCCTTGAGCTGGTCCAAAATGATAATCAAGATATGTACCAGTTTTGCCTTTTGCACAATTCTTCTGAACCCTAGACTGAAGAAAGAGCTGTGAGAACCTGTCATTACATTTCACTAAGATTCATTTTTCTTTCTATTATTTTCTTGCTCTTCCCACTTCTACAACGTGAGCCAATTATAGGTGAAAACTGCCTAATTTTTATGGGATACATTCTTCCTGTTTTGCTCTCTGCTTGTGCTGTTTTCTTTACTCCAGCAATAAATGACCACATTATTGTTATTTCAGAGCCACCACTCCTAAATATAAAACCATTGTATGCAAGGGAGGGCAAAATACTTGAAAGCATTTCTGATTATTAATACTAAAGGCAGCTCTCGAGGTGTTAAACCAGTTATTTTTCAAGTTGGTTGGCTTCAGAAAATAGCTTTTTGTTTTATCACTGGCTTTAAACCCCCCATGATATGAAGGACTCTTTCTTTAAAAGATCGAGATTAGCTGTTGATACTTGGTACTGATTCCGGGTGAACTGTAACCCTTTTCCCTTCAGTCACATTTTTCTAACCATAACAACAAGAAAAAAAGAAAAATGAAGATCAACAGAATATTCTAAATTTCACCTCTTTTCCGTCCTCCTTACCACCCCCGCCCCCATGCAGGGGGTGGCTTCTTTCAGTGGGAAAAGATGCCCGTACAATTCCCAGCTCCCCCCTCTTAAGGTCAAAGATGCAAATAAATGTGTCCACACCTTCAGTGAAGGAAAAGGAAATAGTTACTCAAACGCACTGCTCTGGTATTTTGCTCTTTTCCTTCACTGTCATTTTCCCCTCAGCTTTCCCTCTCCTCCCCGCTGTAATCCAGAGTCAGTGTGATGAGTAATAAGTGAAAAGTGAATCCTCGTGGGCTGCCCAGGCAGCAAAGGGCACCGGAGAGAAAGGCAAGACCTAGAGCAAAACAAAGCAAGACGGAGGCAGAGAACTGACCGACACTCTGGATTCTGTAGTTAGTGTTTTTGTTGTTTTGTAAGCTGATGTCGTGTCGCCTGGCGATTTTAGATCACCGAAATAAGCAGCGAAATGATTACTTTAGGACAAGACAAATACAGTTTTAAAACAAAGCCAAAAGGAGAAGAAAAAAAAAAAAAAAGAAAGAAAGAAAAGCTTCACAGTGTTTTTGCCACGGAGCCACGGAACACGAATTTTTAAGATTAAGGACCCCTTTATTTGGGGAGCTTTCTGAGAGTTTAACCAGTGCTTAGGTGCTGTGGAAGAACAGCCTTATTAAAAGGGATGTTTCCCGTGGTTAATATGATGCTGACTCAGCATGTTTTATAACTTTGATTGCTCATGAATAATTACAAAGTGTTTCAAGAAGAACACATCTATGTCTCACACCTAAGACCTAAACACTTGCAGAAACAGATCTACTTTAAAAAGATTAAATACTTTTTCAATGGTGTTTTTTGCATTGATCAGAACTCAGACCAACTCCTCTTATTAAAAACAAAGTGCATCATTTACAGAGAGGTTAGTTTTCAGTGCAGAATTCAGGTACAGATTTTTTTAATGTAATACTTTATTACTGAGAGTAAGAGGCAAAATACTACACCAGCAGAGAGACATGGATGTCAGAAACCCTAGTTGATATTGAAGGTATGTTAAAAAAAAAAAAAAAAAAAAGTAGATATTTCTTAAATTGTCAGTTGTATTCTTTCAAAATTGGATGCCAGCGTGGGCAAGAATGGGGCCAGGTACACCGTCCTAGGCTATGGCGGGTCAAAAGACAGATAGAGCCAGTTAATTTTGTGAGCCTTAAATAATACTAGAAAACAAGGCTCTCTCAACCTTTTAGACAAAAGGTTGAGAGTTGGGACAAACGTAAACCCCTGCTTAACGTGCACGAATAAAGCCAAGAACATCAAGCTCATTTCACTTAGTGTCAGCCCTGATGATTCATCATTATGGTCAGAGCAAACTCCGGTCTCTGGGCTGAAACAATTTTATCCATTTTTTTTTTTAAACAGAATGTTCCAGCTTGGATCTTATATCCTTAGGGTTACAATATTGAATTCTGAATCTGGAAACTTAATCTTGCAGCCAGATTTGACAAGATGCTGGTTGAATGGGAGGCAGAAGTGATTGTAGGATGAAATGCCCCAGGTCAGAATTTGGGAAAAGAAGAGATTTTGTGGAAATTTGGCTGTGTTAGAAGAACCCCAAATTTGAAAATTTCTCACTGCTCATATCAGCAGATGGTGTTCAAGGGTCTGAAAAGTACATCACTGGCTGTATTTATTTTCTCTGGTTCAAATCTCTCTTTAACAGAGTTGATTTTCATACATTTGAGGTGTATTTCGGAGTGTTTCACTAATGTTGCTAATGTAAAGGCATTCATAATAATATTCAAAAGGTTTCTGGGAGCGAAGATGAACGTTATTGTCCAAATCCAAGGCAGTTATACTGTGTTTCTTGGCAAAATGCAAATACTTGATTTAGTAACTAAAGTTTCTTTAAAAAATTTTTTTTATAATGTTTATTTATTTTTGAGAGAGACAGACACAGTGCAAGCAGGGGAGGGGCAGAAAGAGAGGGAGACACAGAATCCCAAGCAGGCTCTATGCTGAGCCTTCAGCAGAGTCTGATGCGGGGTTTGAACCCAGGAACTGTGAGATCATGACCTGAGCCGAAGTCAGACACCCGACTGGTGCCCCAAGTTGTTTCTTTTTTGAAAACTTTTTCCATGTGTAAACGAATCTATGTGTAGATTTCCAGGGACTAAAGGATTTGGAGTGAAAATGAAAGTGAGGCAATCTAATTAGTGAACACACACACCCGCACGCACATGCACACATACTCCCTAGACATTGTAGAATACTTATTCAACCCCTAGTAATATAAAAATATTTTAACTGTTTTCAATTTTAGTGCCTGAAAAAATTATGGTAGGTGTTTATTTAAAATACTCTTCATTTCAAGTAAGCTGTTCAAGCAAATGGAAAAACACTTTACAACTTCTAGAAATCAATTGTAGAAATTTGAGTACATAGTTGATCACTATACTGTAAAAGGATGATTATTCTGGTAATGATGTTGCCATTACATGGTATGGTAATTTCCTTCCAAAAACAAGGATGCTTTGTTTTGCATTCTACTCCCATTTCAGAGCTACTTTCTACAAGTGCTGAAACATACCAACTGGGATTGTTTTCTCTCTTTCTACAATTATCCATCAAATAGGAGTTAAACAGCTAGTTCAGGCGAAGAGTGGAGCGTCTGAGTAGAACATGAACGTGAGCACAGTTGTTATATGCATGCCATCGGGACAAGCCACCTAGTAGAATCCTAAGAGTCTTTTAAAATTTTTTATTAAACAAATTATAAAAGTAATGTGTGCTTATAACAAACAACAGCAACAACACAGAAGAATATAAAGTGAAAACTGAACTACTCCATCATTCTACTCCCTGCAAATAACCATCATCAATAATGTATTATATTGTTCCAGAAATTTTCTATGCACATAGGAGCATAGAAAATCTTCAAACACTCCAGATTCATGCTGTAGACAGAGTTCTACAACTTTCACATTTTAAAAAGATACCTTGAACATCTCATATTATTACGAATAGATTTCCATCCTTCTCTATAGTATTCCCTTTCATGGATATACACTGACTTATTTAAAAACAGTTCTTTTCTCTATTGAGATCTAACTGACATACAGCATTATATTTGTTTCAGGTGTATGATATCATGATTCGATATTTGTGTGTATTGCAAACTGATCACCACAATACCTAGCCAGTTCTCTCTTGATGAACATCTAACTTTTCAGAAATAAGTCAGTCTCTGAAATAAGACTAACAAATAGAGATGTTTCATCCCTCTAGGCACACACAAAAAATTCCGGAATCTTCTAAGCAGAGTTTGCTTTACCAAAAGAACTCGTAGGTAGTGTCTCCTAAGAGAAGGTGATGAGTGATCTTAGAAGAGAGGGATAGCTTTATGCCCCAAGAATACTTATTCATCATTTCGATATTGAACACTCAGGCCAATGAAAGTAGCAATAAAAATCACAATAGTGTATTTAGTGACAAAGAAGTAAGAACAAGAGATAATGACACAGGGAGCCGATTCTCAGTCAGATACGTTATGGCTCTCAGACTTCTGGGTTTGTTTTAAGACACCAATTCAGCTGAACAAAATGCATAACTTATTTTCTCTCATGGGCCTCACTGCTATTTATTAAGATAATTGACAGAGATATATGTTTCCAATGCATGATTCAGTTAGTATACCTAGATTAGTGAAAAAGAGACCAGAAGAAATTCATGGTCATTAATGTCAGTTAAATTCCTGTTTTCTATATTTCATATTGTCAGACTAATCCTTCAACCATGATTCATAGGTTAAATAATGCAGTCAGGAGAAGGGCCGAATCAAACCTAATCAGACATAGCCCTTGAATTCAGGTAATTTAGGGTTTTGGTAAGGTGGACAAAACATGTACTCCTTAAATACTGAAGAGAATGTGAACGTTTCTTTTGGGATATCCTGTGCTCATTCATCTTTACCACATCACTTCCCATATACTAAGGAGAAAATGAAGTGGGTAAATGAAATCTTATTTGTATGAGATGGAGGTATGAGCTGCCTGGGCCATCTTTCCCAGCCCAGATTCCCAGAACTGATTCTGGGGAGCTGCTGGTTGGGGGGTGGGCGGTGCATGCTTCCTCCGCTCTCCCTTCTTCCCTACAGAGGCTGGGACAAGTAACCTGGCCAGGAAACAATCATGCGTCATTTACAAGTTTAAAAGTAGCTGGTTCCGTACGTGAAGCTCAAAACTAGCTCCCAAAACAAACTGCAGAGCAAAGCTTTGGTCTTAGCGCTCTTATCTGAAGCCCACAACTCTAAGAAGTTAGGCACAAATCATCCCTCCCATTTAATGGCAGTGGACACTGGCTCAGAGAAGGTTATATGTCTTCTTCACAGCCATATTGCCAGTTAATAAAATAAGTGAGTTTGAACCTAGAAATCCTTTCTAAGGGTTCACCGTTTTCCTCTTTTCCACGTCTTAACCCTGGCTGCCCCCTAGAACCACCTGGGAGAACCTTGGAAAAACCCACTGGTATGCAAGGTCCATCCCCAGAAATTCTGATTGAGTTTGTCTGGGTAGGGCCTGGGTAAGGGCATTTTGAAGAAGTTTTACAGGTGATTCTAATGCACTCTATTATAGTGCCTCTTAAATTTCATGAATGTTATTTTAAGTAATAAAATGAAACAATAAAGATTAAACAATGTCACCCCTGATGCACGCTCAGGTGCCCACACACACACACACACACACACACACACACAAAATCATAAATCCACAGCAGAAGAATCAGTGTGTGCGTGTGTGTGTGTGTGTGTGTGTGTGTGTGTGTGTTGTATGTTTCAGTGGGAATCTTGAATCTTGTAAGCTTTGCTGAATATCTAAGATAGTTTTTTAAAGTTTATTTATTTATTTATTTTGAGAGAGAGAGCACAGGAGGGGCATAGAGAGAGAGAAGGAGAGAGAGAGAATCCCAAGCAGGCTCCACACTGTCAACACAGAGCCTGATGCAGGGCTCGAATTCATGAATTGTGAGATCATGACCTGAGCTAAGTCATGCTGGACACTCAACCGACTGAACCACCTAGGTGCCCCTCTGAGATAATGTTTGATAGCATTTTTTTTTATCCAGAAGAGAGCTAGGTACTTAGCCATCTTAAAAATAACACTAATAATGATCTACCAATTCGTAAGCACTTACCAGGTGCCAGGAACATTATAAACATAATGTAATCCTCATGATATCTGTGGGGTAGTTACTGTTACTACCTCCCATTTTAGTAACTAGGAGGCTGAGGAATTGCACAGGGTCACTTGTCACCTGGACAGCAATTGGCAAAGCTGGATTTGAACTAAGGATGTTGGAAGCCAAGGTGTAAACCCTTTAA
The DNA here is from genome assembly GCF_046562875.1 of Panthera onca. Classification (NCBI taxonomy): domain Eukaryota; kingdom Metazoa; phylum Chordata; class Mammalia; order Carnivora; family Felidae; genus Panthera; species Panthera onca. The sequence continues at coordinate 74,929,881 of NC_138340.1, read as the reverse complement.
TCATACATAAAATCACACAACTGAAACATGGCCCTAAACGTTACCTGTGGAAAGTATGGTTCTTAGTATTCTTTCATCTTATGATGAAGGCAGATTGTGTTGCAGAAATGTCTTTTGTTTCTCCCCTCTCTCCTTCTCGCCCGTCTCCCCTCCCTCCAGCCTCTACCCTCCTCCTCCTCCTCCTCCTCCTTCTCCTCCTCCTCCTCCTCCTCCTTCCTTTCTCTCTCTGCCTCTCTTTCCCCCCCCCCGCCTCCTCCTCCTCCTCCTCCTCCTCCTCCTCCTCCTCCTTTTCCTAAGAATCCATGACTTATTCATTTCCTACATATGAATTTTATTGTTGCTATCATTACCTGTTATGATTGGGCTGTCCGTGGTGGTCTGGGAAATGATTCTGTTACAAAACATAGAACAATAGAACAGATGATGACTGGAAGGATGGAGGAGTGAGTTGGTACTCTCTGGTAAAGCTTCCATGGAAGCAGTTGCTCCTATTAAAGAAGGAGTCACCCTGGCCTCCATTTTATTAGTGCTCTGGGAGATGTGACTTCAGACGCAACAGACCTTAAACAGAGTGCCCAATGGGTGCTGTTCTGTGTGTGTGTGAGGAACAAAATTCCCATAGACAGTTTTAGGGAAGGCCTGAAAGTTTTGAAAACAAATTTTGCATTATATTTTGTATATTATATTATATTATATTATGCTATATTATATGTAAAATGTAGTATATAAATATATAAAATAGAAAACAAGTTTATATTTTATAATTGTCTTCACTATTTGAATTAATGGTCTCAGAAACTCTTGTTTTTACCTTTTAGCTAATTAACATTCTATCTATACTTTTTTTTTTTTTTTTTAATTTATTTTTGGGACAGAGAGAGACAGAGCATGAACGGGGGAGGGGCAGAGAGAGAGGGAGACACAGAATCGGAAACAGGCTCCAGGCTCCGAGCCATCAGCCCAGAGCCTGATGCGGGGCTCGAACTCACGGACCGCGAGATCGTGACCTGGCTGAAGTCGGACACTTAACCGACTGCGCCACCCAGGCGCCCCCTATCTATACTTTTTAAAACTAACATTCTTGCTTAAATTTGAAATCAGAGTGTTAAATTTATTAGATGGCCTTGTTTTCTCTATTCATTCTTCATAAGAACTCAGCTCAAGTCTAGCCAAATGTGCACTGACACTTCTAAACTAATTTTTATAACCCAATTATATTTCTGTAATTACAGATTATGGTGGAGAGAAATCAGTGATTCTATCAAGGAGCTATTTCTTAACTCAAATTTTGTAAAGCTTTTAATAATATTGTGGCATTTCTCCTATATCAATTCTATTTTTTTTTTACATCAAGCTAAATAAAGGGTACCTTCTCCCCTGCTTAACTCTTTTCAATTAAATTTCTTCCTGTCGAGTGGCATTTTCAATATTTGTGGCTCTGGAGGGGAGAATGGGGCTGAAAAGGAGAAATCTACCCCATAGTTTAAAACTTTCACAAAACATTAATTTTGTTTGCATTTGTGTGTTAGAGATGTAGGACTAAGTGGAGTTTATTCTTAAACATCTCTTTACCCTTCACACAAAATTCAGTTACGTAAACACCTATATATGGTGTAAGGTTAGGAGACACTATGGCCATTTGGTGAAATGAATCACCACCATGGTCTTCAACAGAGTACTTACTGCTTTGCAACAGCAGAAGTGAACAGAACACTTGGTAACGACAACGTTTTTGCCCGAGCTTGTCACCTACTGTAGTGGAACACATCGTCTAGGTTGACCTGCCACCTCTTCCGGACCTACACCCCTTGTTTCCAAGACTACCCTGCATTAAGGGGAGGAGACAGGGCCATTGCTCAGACAGATGAACCGAGTCTCGATAACACCTCCCGCAGGGTCACAGCAGTGGAAGACGTTGGCTTAAGCTTGTGGAGAGGGAGTAAAAGCCAGGTGCACACCCAGCTGCAGAGTCTACAAGGTGTTCTTGGCCCACTTTTCGTCCAAGCCTCATATTAATGCACCTGAGGGGGGAGTGTGCATGTTTCAGAGCTTCACTTCTTGTCCATTTCCTGAACTGTAGACCCTCCTCGGCTCTGTTAGTTAGAAACAGGGACACATAGTGCTGCCTGAAAAATAGCAACAACAAGATGGTCCAGGGTGCTATTGTATCTTCTTCTGTGCCAAATTCAGAGCACACCAGCCTGGTGGGTGGTTTGGCACTCACCATAATATGGGTGATAAACTAACTTTTCCATGTACCTGCATTAGGCTGATCAAATCTGTCAGAGTGCTGAATGTCAAGATGTTAATGCCACCAGGAAGTTTGTCTTCCTTGAACAGTGTCATATAGAAGCCTTAATGGTAACTGAATTTTCTTATTTTACCCAAGAACACTGTTTATCTTCAACTCTTTCATTTTCTCTCCTATATTTACCCCAGTGGACCTAGTACACGATAAATCCATGAGTCCATAGTAGTCGCACATTCTTTTTTTTTTTTTAATATTTATTTATTTTTGAGAGAGAGAGAGAGAGCGTGCCAGAGTGTGAGTGGGGGAGGAGCAGAGAGGGAGGGAGACACAGGATCTGAAACAGGCTCCAGGCTCCAAGCTGTCGGCACAAAGCCTGACGCAGGGCTCGAACCCACAAACCCTGAGGTCATGACCTGAATCGAAGTTGGACGCTAAACTGACTGAGCCACCCAGGCGCCCTAATAGTTGCACATTCTTATGGCAGGATAGGATGATGGTCATGACCACAAAGAAACAAATACAAAGCAAATCAAATCTGACAATAGGGCACACACAAAAAAGTGAGGTTTATGCCTGAATGCAAGAAAGTAGGCAAGGATAGGAGTTGAAGATTTCGAGCATCAAGATATTTGAAGGTTTCTCACCTCTTCGCACCTCTCTTCCTTCAATATGTCTTGAAGCCATGTTTTTTTTTTTTTCTTCAGTTGGACCAAATTTTGATTAGAAAGAGAGTTTTAAAGGAAACGTTGAAGGCAAGTGACCATGCTACCTCCTGGTTATTTGGTTAAAGTCAGCCCGTGATGTTGATGCCAATTACAGCACAGGGGCTCAAATTATATTTATGAGCAAATGAAAGGGAGAATGTGTCTCTGATCCACTAGCCATGATTTAAGTTTAGGAAAAATTGTGATTAGATGTTAATATAAAATAAATAGGTGTCCTGTGTGCTCATTTCTTTTATTCTACTGGGGTTTTAGTGGGCCATTAATAAGATCCTTTCTTTAATTCCTGAGTTTATTTTCCCTTTATTACTTACAGAGCTCATTGAAAAATGTGACTTCACATCTGCAGCCAGATAGGCCCGTTCATTGCTCTTGACCCTACATTTTGATTTCAGGACAACCTGCCAAAGGAAAGTTTGGGTCTGATGAAGAGTCCCATTTATGCAGGATTTCTGCCTCCTAAGGGGAGTGGGGTATAGAGGGAAAAAATCAAATTCTTTATGGCTGTGGAGGACCATGAATATCGGACTCTTGTCACTTACCAGGATAACACAGAATTTCTCCTCGTGTGTGAGAAGTCCATTCGCGTGCAAACATGAGGCCAAAAATCGGAGTTTCCCTGCCTCACCACACGCTTTTTTTTTCTGGGCAATCGTGTGGCTTATTTTTGCAGGAAATGGGCAAGTTTGGTATCTTATTGGAGTCATTGTCAGTCAGAATCCAAAGGGTTTTGGACAAACTAAGGTCCTGGGATTTTAGTATTTTCAGTCTAGACTGTTGCACAAACGCTTCCTTTTCTTTCCTTTGCTGCCCTTTTATCTCTGTCTATCTCTTATTTGCTTCCTCTCTCCATCCCTCCCTTTCTCCCTCCTTTCCTCCCTGCCTTCCATTTTCCTCTCTGAGAAACTGGCCCATAATCATGTTAGACTAATTGAAGGATTTCCTAGAGACTCTACAGGTTTAGACTCTTGAAATTTTTTTTTTTACATTTATTTATTTCTGAGAGACAGAGAGAGATAGAGCATGAGTGGGAGAGGGGCAGAGAGAGGGAGAGACACAGAATCCGAAGCAGGCTCCAGGCTATCAGCACAGGGCCTGACGCGGGGCTCAAACTCACAAACCCCGAGATCATGAACTGAGCTGAAGTCGGACGCTTAACGACTGAGCCACCCAGGCGCCCCAGTTTAGACTCTTTATACTCAGCATCTTACCCTCCCCTGCCTCTGCTTTCCATAACTCATTTTTTTTCTTAAATGTTTATTTTTGAGGGGAGGGGAGGGGCAGAGAGAGAGGGAGACACAGAATCTGAAGCAGGCTCCAGGCTCTGAGCTGTTGACACAGAGCCCGATGCAGGGCTCGAACTCACCAACTGTGAGATCATGACCTGGGCCGAAGTTGGACACTTAACCGACGGAGCCACCCAGGTGCCCCCATAAGTCTTAAGTCTTTCTAGAGACACCTCCTGGCATGTTTGGGCTCTCAATTATTGCTTCCCAATGATTCCTCTATCACAGCTGTCCCTCTTCTCATTTATATCTCAGTAGAATGTTATTTCTTGTCTGGTGATTTTGAAATCTTGAGTTGCCTTTGCTCCATTTAGCTCCCTCTCAAAATTCCTTTTTTGGGAATTTTGTGTGTGTGTTCTTCTACTTGTTTCACTTTAGAATATGCAAATGGGACCTGAAAATTATTATTTTCCATGTTCATATTGATGTCTAAAAGGAGGGGCGCCTGGGTGGCTCAGTCGGTTGAGCAGCCGACTTCGGCTCAGGTCATGATCTTGGGGTCCATGAGTTCGAGCCCCGCGTCAGGCTCTGTGCTGACAGCTCAGAGCCTGGAGCCTGCTTCGGATTCTGTGTCTCCCTCTCTCTGACCCTCTCCTGTTCATGCTCTGTCTCTCTCTGTCTCAAAAATAAATAAACGTTAAAAAAAATTTTTTTAAAGGAAAGTGGCTTCCTCGCCTATGATTTCTTACTCGTATTTCATATTGCATTTAATTTAAGCAGCTGTCACCATAATATCCAGTGGATGCTTATTTTTGGCCCATCTGAATGTTGAATCTTAAAAAAAGGAAGGAGAGCTCCAAGGTCCTATTTAGTGTACTTAAAGGACAAAAGAGCAGTGGAAAATGAGGACACAACATTTTTGTGTTTCAGAAGTTTATATTGACTGGATGTTAAGTTGTATGTGGATCAAATAAATAAGACATGATCAAAAAAAAAAAAAAAAAAAAGCCTCGCAACTAAGGGACATCTCACAAGTCCGGTAGCATTTTCAGGGGTTTCATGAAAATATTCCTGTATTTGTTTAGCGGTAAAAAACAAATCTGTTCTACCACTTATCCACCTATACACATGTTCCTTAAAATACTACTCTGGGTGGAAAGCTTGTATTGCTTTACGCTTTAGCAGTATTTTATGCACCACACATCAATTGACTGTGAATAATTTTCATCTTCCTACAGTCTAGGATATGGATTATTCAAATCGTGTTTTAAAACTTTTAATACAAAAGGCCACAGAATATCCTGTTAAACCGGCAACTACACATGTGCTTACAAATTGAAAAAGTTAATGAATAAGGAATATAATGAATGAAGAGATTGTTTTGGTACTTAGAACACAAGGGCATGAGTTTTGACTCCTCTAGTTCATTCTTGAATAAAATTTTCTCAAAATAATGCACAAGTAAAGTTATATTAATGAACTGCTTTATGATTTATATTTCTGCAGCATAAGCAAATAGCAATATCTGAACATTTGACATCTAAGTGTTTTTTGGTTTTCCTGCTGAATTTAAACATAATAATGAAGAGAATATGTGTATGTATATATGTATATGTGTGTGTATGTATGCTTATTTTAATGAAATGAGTATTACTCTTCTGCAGACAAATTGAGGGAGAAGAAATATAGACATAATTAGGAAAAGAAAGAGTTTTGGCAGATCAGTAAAAAACGAAGTGTTGATTGTTTGGATGAGTCTCATGCAAAACAGTTATGAGTTTCAAGTTTCCAGTTAGAATCCCTTAATGTTATGAAATACGAGTGGTATCCAAAAAGAAAACCATGAAAATGTCAGGGATACTGTCTCAGGACAAAATGGGAAGTTTTCATGAGTGACAGGTTTAGGTTTATGGTTCCAAAATGACCCTAAAGGAAAGTCCATCCAGCATCCGCAGTGAGACTGACTAACATGGATATTTGAATTTCAGGATTTTACAAACACACACGCATGCATGCATGTGTCTTAAGTCAGTTTTCCGTACAGAAAGTCAGGTGCTTGAGTGCATGTTGCAGAGCATCTGGCCTCTTTTTTTTTTTTTTTTTTTTTTTTTAGTGTTTATTTATTTATTTTTGAGGGAGAGAGAGAGCACGAGCAGGAGAGGGGCAGAGAGAAAGGGCAACACAGAATCTGAAGCAGGCTCCAGGCTCCGTGCTGTCTGCACAGGGCCTGACATGGGCTCGAACTCCCGAACGCGAGATCATGACCTGAGCTGAAGTCGATTGCCCAACTGACTGAGCCACCCAGGAGCCCCAAAGCATCTGGCCTCTTAATACACAAGAGTAACAGCATGTTCTACAGGCTTGGGCTTCCCCCACCGACCCACCGACCCCACCCCAGGGAGGAGATGGTTGGTGGTGGTGGAGGATTTAATTCCATTCATTCCTTGGTGCCATTTACTGCCCTGGGTAATCTTCATCTCTTTTGTCTCTCCTAAAGTCATTTGTGGACTTGGCTGAACAAACTTTGTTCACCTGGAATTCAAAGTATCTGAGGCTAATGCAAAGACAGACCCATCAATTATGTTAGTGCCAACTCTTCTTCGTTAGTCCCAATTTTCCTTTGCTAATTGAGAATTGAATATTTAAAAAAACATTTTATCTTATTTTATTTTATTCTATTTTATGTTTTAAACCCATCATCCCTTTAGCCCATCCCCTCACTCACCTCCCCTCCAGCAACCCTCAGTTTGTTCTGTGTATTTAAGAGTCTCTTATGGTTTGTCTCCCTCTGCTTTTATCTTATTTTTCCTTCCCTTCCCCTATGTTCACCCATTGTGAGTCTTAAATTCCACATATGAGTTTAATCATATGGTATTTTTCTTTCCATATATGAGCGAAGTCATACGATTTTGGCTTAGCATAATATACTCTAGTGTTCATCCATGTTGTTGCATTCCATTGTATATGATTCTACCACGTCTTCTTTATCCATTCATGACTTGATGGCCACTTGGGCTCTTTCCACAGTTTGGCCATTGTTGATAGTGCTACTATAGACATTAGGGTGCATGGGCCCCTTTGAATCAGCATTTTTGTATCCTTTGGATAAACACCTAGTAGTGCAATTGCTGGGTCCTAGGGTAATTTTATTTTTAACTTTGAGGGACCTCCATACTGTTTTCCAGGGTGGCTGCACCAGTGTGCATTCCCACCAGCAATGCAAGAGGGTTCCCCTTTCTCCACATCCTCGCCAACGTCTGTTGTTTCCTGAGTTGTCCATTTTAGCCATTCTGACAGGTACGAGGTGGTATCTCATTGTGATTTTGATATTAGATTGAGAATTGGATAAATATCGCATCATCCCTTCGGTAAGGCATGGGCGCTCTGAGCTGCAGAAGGGCCCGTGGATAAGAACAGAGAAGCAACAGCCTGGAAATAGGAGAGGTAGGGGTGTGCTGTCATGGGGGCAGAGGGACCAGCAGTTGGCAGCTTCCAGGGGAGAGAAGGGGCCAATGGAAAGGAGAATGAATTATGCCTGACCCAGAGGGAGAAGGGATGGGAATTTAAGCAAGGAGACGCAGTCACCGGGACCAGGGTGCAGAGGGAGCGTTTAGACACAGAAACAAGGTGGTTGTCTGATTACAAATCACAGGGCACAGGGACAGAGCGGGACTAGAAGGCTGACATACATGAGTGCTCTTTATAGTGCCCATGACAGACGTGGTGAAGTAGGGTGATGACAATGGCCACCTCGGAGAGTTACTTGGAGGATTAACTAAGATCATTCGTACAAAGAGTGAAGCGCAGTGTTTGGTGCACAGAGACCACTACTATGCATTCTCTGTTTTTATGATTGTCATCCATTGACTTATTGTGCCTTCCCTCTCTACGGGAATTTTCCTTGTAGAAGAAATGGAAATGCTCCTCCACCTCTGCCTTCTGTGTGTCTATCACTCACCACACTTCTTGAAGCTCCTTAGCCACTTGGCTTTCTTTTTTAAAAATAAATTTTTTAAAAAATGTTTGTTTATTTTTGAGAGATGGAGCATGAGTGGGGGAGGGGCAGAGAGAGAGAGAGAGAGACAGAATCTGAAGCAGGCGTCAGGCTCCGAGCTGTCAGCACAGAGCCCAATGCGGGGCTTGAACTCAAGAACCGCGAGATCGTGACCTGAGCCAAAGTCGGCGCTTAACCAACTGAGCCACCCAGGTGCCCCACAACTTGGCTTTCTTGACCCTAACCTTATATTCTTAGTTTTCTCACCCCTCATTCTATTTAACTTGCTGCTTATTTTTTCTGCTTTCCCGAAACAGGCATTCCCCAAGGTTCAATCCTTGGTTCTCTTCTATATTCTTCTATATTCTCATCACCTTCAGTAACTTCAACTAACATTTCTCTGTGTATCTGTTGACCATATCTACCTGGATACTTGGTTTTCCCCTTACCAGCATCATGTTGGAGCCTAGACAAGTCTTTCCTACAAACCCACTCCACCTAAGAGAATAAGGATGAGCACTTATTAAACTCTTACTGTGTGCCAGATAGTGTTCTTAACTTTACGTGTGTATCTGACTCAATAGAAGTAAGCAGCTGAGCTGGGATTCAAACTCAGGCAGTCTGACTCTGTGTTTGTTCCTCTTGACCTACTTATATCTGTGGAGTAGGCCCAGCCTTCCATTCACCTTGGCTCTTCCCTCTCCCTCACCTCCCACATTTAATGAATGGACGGAGCTCATAGGATCTACCTGGGTTGGAAATCTCTTTGTCTAGTCTTGCTTCCTCCCTCTCTTTCAGACTTTTGTTCCTCTCACCTGGACTGCTGAACTAACAACTACCCTCTAGTCTCTCCGTTCCACATCAGTGGCCTTCAAACATTTCTACTTTCAAATACATTTTACATGAAAGCCCTAAATGTACAGCAGACAAAGGCAGTGGAGCTCTGATGGAAGTTGGGGAGGAACCCAGATTCCCACCTGCTCTGTGCTGACATTGTCCTCCATGGTGGCTCCTGGTGCCTCAGTGGAAACTTTGGGGTGTAGAATCCACTACTAAGCCAAAATATTGGATAATTTATTTATGACACAGCTCTCAGTGGACTCTCCCCGCCGCCCCCCCCACCCCCCGAAACATTCCATGGTTCAAAGACTTGGTGATGAGGTCATGGGGGCCCCACCCTCTTTTCAAGTTCGTTTGTGTTCTTTCATTGCCCCCACCAGGACTCTAAAGTCTAGTCTAGATGAACTAGACTATTATTTCCTTTTCTCAAACATCTGCAGTTTCTTTCTTCCATGCCTTTGACTTTGCACCAAATTTCTGTTTATTTAAATGCTGTTCATTCTTCTGAAACAACAGCTCCTCCAGGAAGCCTTTGCCCACTGGCCTAACCATCTGAACCCTGAGAACATGTTGTGCCTCCTTTTGGTATCCACCTTGTGTTTTGTGTTAGGATTATTGTAAACATGTGTTCTACTTCCCCTTTGATGATAACCTCTCAGGGGTTGTTCTCGTTATACGCTGTGGTGCCAACACTAAACATACAGCCTTAAACCAAGACCCACCAAACACAAATGTATTGCGTATAGTGAAAACAATTTAGTCATTTGGTAAGTATTGGGGGGTACTGGTTAAGCAAAGTTTTAGGCCCTGGGAATATGAGATCCCAGTTTTTATGGCATGGACAGCGGGTATGGACACATGTGAGCAGATATGATAAGGTCCTCCTCTACAGAAGTATACATTTCACACAGTTTTAGATGTTGTAGAAGAAAGAAGTCATCAAGTCCAGCTGACCCAAGTCCCTTGTTTTGCTCAAAGAGATGGAATGATTGGACCAAGGTCAGTGGCCAAACCTGGGTGAGAAAGACCCCATTGTCTGGGCATTATGTCATGGCTTTTAGGCCACATCTGATTGGCCCCTAAGCATAATATATTACTGGCTTGGAAAAATGTGTGAAACAGAGATTGTTCTTTGCAAGATTAACTTTATATCCTATTTTCTCTTCCACTTTTTATTTATTGAAATTTTTTTAAACATTTATTTACTCTTGAGAGAGAGAGACAGAGAGACAAAGCATGAGCAGGGGAGGGGCAAAGTGAGAGAGGGACACAGAATCTGAAGCAGACTCCAGGCTCTGAGTTGTCAGCACAGAGCCTGATGCTGGACTCGAACCCACGAACCACGAAATCATGACCTGAGCTGGGTTGGATGCTTAAGTGACTGAGCCACCCAGGTGCCCCTCTGTCCATGTTTATAATGATTGAGTCTTTTCTATTTTCCTCCTTCCCTCCCCTTCTCCACCCCTGCCTGCCCCCACCCCCACCCCAAACAATCATGTGAACAATGTATGTAGTTATGTATTGCTCTACCACTCATCTCAGTTAATAAATTACCCGTGACATCGCCTAGACCCTGAAACGTCCTGAGGTTAGGAGTCAGGGAAGGAATCTTCTCCCATATTCTTTATCAGGTACATTCTAGCTTGAGCTGTCTTAAGTGATTAAGGTGTGCTAGAGTGAATTTTAACAACTCAGGGAGATGGGGTTGCAGGCAGCTCCCAAAGAGAGAGGGAGCTTACGTGATACGTAACATGTTTCATGTTCAACAAACATACGTATATCTAGACATAGGTACATTTTGATATTTATTGAGATTTCATGGGACACATAGAACACATGGGACACATGGGACACATAGAAATACATTAGAAGATCTGAACATGTATAAATAAGCATTGAGAGGCTCTGTAAAGTATTTTTAATGCAAGGGGAATGTGAGAAACATTTAGGCAGTAAGCATGCTTTGACGTTAATTGTGTTAGTTGTTGAAGGGTGAGTTGGAAGGAAGCAAGGGAAGAAAGGTGGACCATTATGCTTAAAGACCCAACGGTGGAAAGCTTAGTAATGGGCATTAGAGGGTTATCTATAGGAGACAGGTGCCAGAGTTGAAGTAGTGGGCATTTGGGGGTCGATTCTAATAACATTTCCGCTTTACAGACTTCTCCACGTGACATTTGAAGAATGTTGTGGAAGGTTTCTGCACTCTAGCCAGACGAAGGAATTCCCCATTCTTTGTCGATCTGTGCAGTCCCACTGGATATATTTGCTTATAAGCTATTTGAGGCAAGGGCCATATTTTCCCACAGCCTCTAACACAATGCTTTACACATAGTAGGCACTCAATAAGGATTTGTCAAGCGTATGAATGCATAGGGTTTCCATAAAGGCATGATCCAAGGCTGTGCAGGTGGTTGTTCCTCCATTTTTATTGCCATTCGGAACTTACAGCTCCCCTAGCAACTATAACTTGTACCCCTCGAGCATACGTGGTATTTAGTATTTCTGTATGTGGTGTCAACTTTCATGTCGTAATATACTATATACGTAACTGGTTAACTTACAGTTGTTTTGGGAACCACAGGCTTTTTCCCATCTAAAATAAGCCCTTGCTAGCCATCCTAGTCTATGAAGAGGTAACATTCATCGCATGACCTTTCCATGCCTAACTCTCTCCCCCTGACCCTGGCCCCCCAGTTTGGTAGACACAACCAGTTACAAACATATGTTTTAGTTATAATGACAAATCTGTGCTAAATAGCCTTTTTGCTAGTAGCACTATGACATTAATATTTCTTTTTTATATTAAAAGTTTTTTAAGCTTGTTTATTTTGGGAGAGAGCATTTGCACAAGTGGGGTAGAGAGAAGGAGAGACAGAATCCCAAGCAGGCTCTGCACCATCAGCAGGGAGCCTGATGGGGTCGAACTCAAAAACCATGAGATCGTGACCTAAGCTGAAATCAGATGCTCAACTGACTGAGCCACCCAGGCATTAATATTTCTAAAGGCCACTTTTATACTTACTATTATTTTGTCAGGGGTACTTTTATATTATATGTGTATTTTGAAAAAAGGGATCAATTCAAGAGATGGTCTGGTTATGTGAGAAGGTCCTAGAGACAATGACATAGAACAAATATGTTTTCTTCTCCTTGTGCAACCAAAGATGAAAGATAATGGCTTTGTTTGCCTAAAGTAGATACCATAACTTTTCTTTTTCTGTTCATAATTACAAAAATTTTGACAGTTTCTTGAAGCCAAGAAAAATAACTACACTTCATCTTAGTTCTTCTTGTATTTATTTATTTTATTTTGAGAGAGAGAGAGAAAGAGAGAGAGAGAGAGAGAGAGAGAGAGAGAGAGAGAGAGAGAGACAGGGAGAGTGGGGAAGGAGCAGAGAGAGAGAGGGAGAGACACAATCTTAAGGTGGCTCCATGCAGAGCATGGGCTCGACACAGGGCTCGACCTCATGACCCTGAGATCATGATCTGAGGTGAAATCAAAAGTCAGAGACTTAAGCTGTTGAGCCACCCAGGTGCTCATTAGTTCTTCTTGTAATTCAGCTTTATGAACAGAAAGCCAAGGAAAGGGGGCAGTGTGCTGGTGGGGGTGTGGTATTAAAGGAAGTCTTATATCCTCTGATATAAGTCAAAAATGACATGTTCCATATTCTTTGTTTGAATAGACTGATAAATGAATTTATACCTAAGTGTTAATATGTGAACTACCACATAGCATTTATAGTTCATTTATAGTTTAAAAGGAATTTCATGGTATTATAGTATATTAACCTTCAATATTAATGTGATGATAGAGATTTCACATTGGGTAGGTGGGAGAGATGTCTCTGGGTGAATAGTTCACTCACCCCCTCAACCCATACCACTTAAAAGGCCACTTCCTCTGCCCTTATGCAATGCTTGTACTTGTTAGTGCCTGTATGGTTTGCAGGCAGTTTAAAAATGACCGCTTATGGGTCTAGTAGCACTCAGTTCCCATACTGAGACAAAAGATACTAGAAAGATCATTTTGCATCACAGCCAGTTTTGGTTTTTTTCTTCTCCTTTTCTTTCTGTCTTTTTTTTTTTTTTTTTTTTTTGCATTAGGTTAGAGTTCATAATCAGAGTTGAAGACAGGTCAGTGATGATTGATTAATTAATTCATGTGATTTTTATCGGGTACTGGCTATGGGCCAGGCACTACATAACGTATGAGAGAGAGAATGATAACCGAGATAATTGTGGTCGTCGTCCTCATCTAGATTGCTGTGTACATAAGGAAAGAAATGAAAAACCAGTGAAAAAGAAAGAAAAATACTAAACTGTAGTAACTACCAAGACGGGAATAAAAAATTTTGCTAAGATGGTGAATTATGATTGGAGGTGTAAAACCTACTTTTGATGAGGGGTTAGGGGAAGGCTGCGTTTAAGCTAAGTTCTGAAGGTTGGATGGTCATCTTGTGGAGAACAGGGATGGTGATGGGGTAAAAAGAGATGGGGATGATGCTGATGGTAGAAATGATGGTGGAGTTGGTGGTGGTGATGTGATAATGATGACGGTGATGGAGATTATAGTGGTGATAGGGATTAGGAGCCATGATGAGGATTAAAACTACTCTATGGTAAAAACAACGGAGCTATGTCAAATGTTACTCTTTGACATTTTGCCAAAGAAGACCTAGAAATAAAAACAATTAGAATAATATTATATAACTTATGTAATCTTACCTTTGCCTGGGAACAACGTACCCTCGAAACTATACCCAGACCAAGCAATAATTCTGCAACTTTTGTATTTTCTTTTGTAGCTGATGAATCATAGAAAATAAAACAAAACAAAACAGAGTGACTACTCTCATCCTGTTCTTCTGTAGGCAAAATCCAGGAGTTTTGAAAACAGTTTCTTTCTTTTTATGTATTTATTTTTAATGTTTATTTATTTTTGAGACAGAGAGAGACAGAGCATGAACGGGGGAGGGTCAGAGAGAGAGAGACACAGAATCCAAAACAGGCTCCAGGCTCCGAGCTGTCAGCACAGAGCCCAACGCGGGGCTCAAACTCACGGGCTGTGAGATCATGACCTGAGCCGAAGTCGGATGCTTAACCGTCTGAGCCACCCAGGCACCCCGAAAACAGTTTCTTAATACAGTACTACCTTTGCCTTGAGGTCAATGATTGACAAGTATTAGGGAGAAAAATAACATTTTGGGGGGCAGGAAAATAATTACTGACCTGCGGTTTTGTTAATTTATTGATTTGATCAATTTCTATAATGCACTAAGTGTATTTTTCTCTTCAGGGAGAATTTCTGAATATTTCCTGATGGTTATCTCCTCTTTCCCTGCCATATGCTCTTCCCTCTTTTCCTTCTCCTTCTTCTCCTACCAAATCATCCTTAGCATTGACATGTGAAGGTTTCACTGAGGAGCAGGTTATTAATGCTAAGTGGCATCACAAGAGATGGTGTTTTAAAATTGGCTGAGTTGCTGTTAATTACATGCACTCTTACTCATTATCTATGGCAGAGCACTTACGGAAAACCAGCACATTTTATTTATCTTTTGTTTCTGAATTTGAGATTTAAGAACATGGAAAGAATCTCAGTTATTTTGTTAACTGGAAAAAGCGAGTTATAAAACTAATTTTATACTAAGTGCTTAATTTTATATTATGAAATCTATATTATACTATGAAAACATAAGATGCATATATACATAATATTATATGCCTACAAAGGCCATCAAGATAATAATAAGATGTTAATCTTTTTTTTTTAATTTTTTTTTTTTTTAACGTTTATTTATTTTTGAGACAGAGAGAGACAGAGCATGAGCAGGGGAGGGTCAGAGAGAGAGGGAGACACAGAATCTGAAACGGGCTCCAGGCTCTGAGCTGTCAGCACAGAGCCCGACGCAGGGCTCGAACTCACGGACCGTGAGATCATGACCTGAGCCGAAGTCGGCCGCTTAACCGACTGAGCCACCCAGGCGCCCCAAGATGTTAATCTTTTGAGAGTGGGATATTTTGAGAAAATTTTCTGTTTTTTCTTTTCCTAAATTCTGAAATTTCAGAGAAAAGGGATACTTTAGAAATAAACTACAAACAAAACATTAACTTGTTTTGGCCCTTGGCCTGGTATTCCTAGCCATTTCGAAAATAATCAGAGATTTGGGTGAACAAACTGTGTTCTCTTTTGTTGCTTTATATTAGCATTCACACACAAAAAGGAAAGATCTGGTGTCTTAAAAGAGGACAGTGGTTAAATATATTAAAGGTAATAGATCGTGTGACATTAAAATTACATTTTCAAAGAAATTGAATAACCATTATAATTCGTCATGTTATGTGGAAAAAATTAGTTTATGTAGTAAAATAAGAATTATGTAAAAGCAAAAATGTATGTGTGTAGGAGAAAAGACCACAAATAAATAACCATAATTTGGGCCACGGCAATTTCTAGGTGTGCGGAATCATGTTTCTTCATTTTTCGATGACCAGGTATCCCCTTTAAAATGAAATATATAAACATTATTATATTAAAAAAAAAAAAGAATCAGAACAAGATGACCCAGAAAGGAATCATTCAGATGTTTTGGTGAAAATAACCCTGGAAACATGTTACTTTTCTCTGTGTTCATCCAGTGGCTCAAGTAAACAATAGCAAATAATACCATTGAATTTCTCAGACACTGTCTAAACTCTAGAGAAATTCAAAGAAATCTCAAGCTTCAGGGTTGGACTATTGTATTGTCTAACTGGTTATAGCTTGGACATATTATTGTTAATATGATTATTAGACACGTTACCAACTCAGTGCAATTGATCAGGAGAGTTCAAACACATCAGGAAGCCACAGGAGAGTTTCCTAAAGACTTGCTTACATACTTCCATACAAATGGAATACGAATCAGCTGTATTCACCTCAGTGCCCGGTTCAGCTGCCGGACAAACCCACTGTATGAACTGACCCAATCGCTTGGGCGTCCTTGGACCTCTGGCTTAGGGGAAGAGAACTGTGGGCTGGCAGCGCCTGGTACAGAGGAGGCCCTCAATAAATGGGTGACTGGTCAGGGGCAGCTAAACGCGTCTGATCCCGACTATATCCCATCCCATGGTTTTAACCGGAAAGTAGGCACTTTATGTGTGATATTTACATGAATGGTACCTGCCTGGGGTAAAAAGGTAAAAACGGAAGAGTAATTGTGTTAACAGTAATAACAAGATACTGAAAATCATGGCTGCCAATTACTGTGCACCTGTGTGTGCCAGGCCCCCACAAGCCAGGCCTTCAAGATCACCAGGGGCGCCCCCCCCCAGGCCTTCAAGATCACCAGGGGCGCCCCCCCCCACCCCCCAGTTGCTAGAGGACTTGTCTTTTCCTGATGGTTATAACATGGAAAGAAACACAATGGCCAGGCTCTCGGCTCACGTGATGTCTAATGCCCTTCACCGCCTCCCCCCGCTGCCCCCGTCCACCTTTCCTTTTAGTCTGCACCCTGATGGTGTTCCATCTCTGTCCGAGGCAGATGAGATTCAAGGTGAGAGAAAGAACAAATCCTGTAAGGTAATTCTGTCACTCACCTCATCTTCATAATCTTCCCTGAGCTTCCTCTGCGGCTCACCCCGGTATTGATCGAGTCACAGGCTATAGCAGACCGAGGCAGGGGGCTGGAAACCTTTCCGCGCCACCCGCGCCAGTGCGCCCGTCTCAGCTCCGAGAAGAAAAGCCTGCTGTGAAAACAATCAGTGCATTCGCTTTAGATCTAAGTGATTCCAACTAGGTCGATGCTTCATGCTGATGTGTTGAAAACATTTAAAAAATTTCTCAGAGTTTGATTTCCACTGGAACATTATGGCATGTGTCTGCAGTTGTTATTTTCCACGAACGCAGCCGACGACTGCTTCCTGCCACAGCACACAAAAGCAGTGGGGACACGGAGGCTTTTTGTCTGCGTGGAGGTTTACTGCGAATGCTTTTTGGGGAAGAGGGAGGAACACGTGCCCAGGTTTGGTTGATAAGCCGCGTGTGATCTTGACCGACGGCGGTAGGGGTTTTTATTATTGTTTGTTTGGCTCCCGAAGTGAATGAGAGCCAGGGCTGACCAAGTACAAATGCGGGCAAATGGACAACTCCCCGGTTTGGTGTTGAGTGTTGAGATTCTTCTCTGTTTTGGCACAGACTTTTATGAGGCCACTTAACAATGACGTCAAGAGTGGCTTTCTCTTCCAAAGGATCCATCGGGTCTCTGCAATTTAGGTTTATATTCAAGAATAATTGGAGCTCCTCATCACGTCTTGGCATCCAGTGGAAAAGAAGCATTTACACAGATATCCTTACCCAAATTAATATTTATTCAATGTCTGGTGGGCACTTGGGACAATATTTAATGGTGGAAGGCACAATCACAGATTTTTCCACCTGAAAAATAATCTGTAAAGGACAGGAACCCCGTACCAGCATTTCTGTGGTTTTGGGGATGTGACAAGAGGTGGGAAGTCCACTTTGAAAGTGTGGGGGTCAGGGGCATCCATAAATTTATTAAATCTGATCACGTTTCCAAATTCCTCGTCCTGGCTATTAATAACAGAGCCCAGATTTGTTAAGAACAAATCAAAACAAAACAAAAACAAAAAACAAACAAAACCCCCCACAAAATCTACAAACCACACCTTCCTAATTACTTTTCCTTTGTTTGGAGATGCAAAGGACTGACATTAGGGCTTTTTGTTTTGTTTTGTGTTGTTTTGTTTTGTTTTGTTTCATATAGTTCCCCGGGAGATCTGTGGCTGAGTCAGAGTTAGAACTAGGTTGTTAAGTGTTCCGTCTGCCAAGTTCTATAAAAACTATGTGTGTCACTTCAGCTAAGTTTTCTTTGCAATGCCATTGTTTACATCAAATGTTGGGGTTTTCTTCTAGGCATGAACTCTCTGGGGTTGTGTTACCCTGTTTGCTGTTTACTGTCAAGACGCTGAGAGAATGTTCTTATAATGATCCAAGAGGAAGTGGCAAATGAATGCTCTTCTTCAGGTATTTTGTTGATTTTTCAAAATGCCTGCCAATAGGAAAATTTCCACAAAACTGTCATCTGAGGGTTTGCTGTATAAATCTGGGAGAAAGCCTTATGGTGTTTTCTTTAGTGAAATGAGTGAGATCCTAAGATCCCCTTTGTGCTCTGATCTGCTGTTTCTCTCAAAGGTTGGCTTTCTTATTTGTCAGAATTGTTCCTTAATTCATTACCGTTTCCTGCCTCTGGTTAGTTCTGCGCCCATGGGAGACATTGTGGTTTATTTCACCGAACACCTACTTTGAGTACCTGTTGTTTGTACACTTGACTATTAGCTCATATTCTAAATACAAACTGCCTATAGATGGCCCCCTTTGGAACTTTTATTTGCTATTTTTATATCTCATTTTAAAGAATAAGATCAAGAGGGTGTGGCTTTTATGAGTAAAGGTACTATAGATCTTTGGGTATTACTTTACACTTGAATTTAGATACGCATTTGTATCTGGAAAGCCCAACATGTGTTCGGAGGTTTAGGTCAGTGATACCAATAGCTTTGTTCAGGAGGAGGCGGGAAGAAAATTTCAACTGAATGTCCTCAGCCTCGAAGGTACAAAAGGCTTGTGTTTAAGGGAGACCCGGGTCAATGCTGATGGATCTGGGGGCAGAACTTGTCGCAGCTTTCTAGTTCTTTTTCTTCTTTTTATAGTAGATGTTTGCTTCTCTAAAATGGGACAACTGTTCAAAATGTCTTGGTCTATAGAGTTTTAGAGCCTGGAGATAATATAATCAAGAGAGCTTGTCATGATAATGCTGTTTCACAGTGGTTCATAGCTGGAAGGAGGCAGCATTTATGTAAAACCTTGCTCCTTCTTTCCAATAACAGTGTTTGGCTAAAAACATTAAGAATGTGGCACCATTGCAGGTCAGCGAGTGGGGGAAATAATTCTGATATGTCACCTCTCCAGCACCATTTCATTCGTTTGGAAAACAAACTCCTTGGGTGTGCTGTACAACTACTATTTGTACTTTAAATGTACTATCAAGAGCCCTATTTGTAAAGAATTTATGCACTTAATTTATGTACTCAGCTTGTCAAGTTACTTTGTTTCTGGATTTTCCGCCCCAGAGCAATGGGGAGCGTCCAACATGCACCGCAAAGAGAAAAACTGTAGGCTTATAATAAGCCTATAGTGGCTCATGCGTGAAGCTTAGGCTACTATAGATTTTCCAGAAAATCAAATATGGATGTTGCAGAAATAACTTTTCTTGCCAGAAGAAGCGACTCATTATGGGACCATTAACTGTGGATCTCTTGGGAGTTTCTTTAAGCAATTATTTAAAAGCCAGTGTTTCCCAGCCAAACTTTTGGAGAAATATAACCTGATGCTGGCAGGTCAGCAGAGCTGCTTTAAATGAACATTTCCCCACAGGAAGTTATTTCAGATGGGCCAGTGGAATTGGCAGGTGGCACTGAGTTCTCTTTCAGCCAATTGGGAAAGCATGTTTTCACAAGGGTAGATGCTTTAAGGTGAGCATACTGAAAAAAAATGGATAAAATTAGTTTTCCAGAAATAATAAATTTTAGACATCGTTCAGCAATTTTTAATATAAAAAAACCCTTCTATGCCTTGGGTACTGTGAAGATGGCATTATTGAGGAGTTGTATTATGACACGTTAATGCATAAGGCAAGTCTTAATTCGTCTGATGAATCCCATTAAACTACTGTGTATGGAATCTTGTGGATTCAGAGGAAGCTGAATTGTAGAGTTGTCATGCTTTGTCAGTTTATTTTTATTCTTTTGCAGCCCTCTATCTGGTCACTATTGTTTTGTCCTTGAAAGGAAACTGCAGGGTTTTGTTTTTGTTTTCTGGACTTCCTCTGGACTTTGAGGATCATGTAGAGCACCATCTCACAAATGTTGGAGAGCTCTTTTTCACAAAAGGCAATAAAAATATATCCCTGGTTTAATAAATGGTGCGCCCTGCCTCATTCTTAGTTTCCGATTGACAAGAGGCTGAATTATTTCCATAAAGCTATTGCTTACTTCTTTCTAGTGCTATTTCCATAAAGCTATTGCTTCCTTCTGTCTAGTGCTTTTTTTTTTCTGTTAGTGGGGTTCAAGAGCCTTTTGGCAGAAGGATGACGTATGGGGATACATTATCGCCTCCCTCTTTGTGGTTCCCATTCAGATGACTGCTGACAGTATTTAGCTTGTTTACTTATGGAATTTTAAAAAGGCATTGAATTTAGAACATTATATTAGTTCATTGTCAGGATGTTCTATTTCATTGACAAGCAGAATTTAGAAAATATTCGGATGCCTAATGACTTCTTGTTCTTCAAATCTATTTTCTTCTATTGAAAAAAATATTATGAAGACTGTTAATCATACCTGTTGCTCTGATTATATGTATATCCCTTACGATATAAAGTAGGAAGAGATTAAATTCAGATGTGGAAGTTAGTTTTAGGAAACAGATTAATTTGCTTATTCATTTGTTTCTTGATTCGTTCATTCACTTCATTCATTCATTTATTCACTCACCAACTAATCAATGGATATTTGTTCAGCTTTTAACAAGTGGTAGGCATTTTATTGAATGCTTAGGATAAAAGTAAAAACACACATGGTTTTTGCCCTCAAGGAGTTTATGGTTTATTGTAAAAACAAAACAAAACAAAACAAAAAAAAAACAGAACAAAAAACAACACATAATTACAATGTAATGATATTTGCCATAATTCATCCAATGAACAAATATTTTTTGAGTCCCTACCATGAGCTAAGCACAGTCCTAGGAATCAGGATATGATGAGTAAGTTCTCTGTCTTCTTAGAGCTCAGGAGACCTCATCTCCTGTCACATGTCCCCTTGTCCACTTTGGTATGGCCACATTGGGCATTATTGGTCTGACCTCTTTCAGTTGCAAATGACAAATTCAAATCAAGCTGTTAAGCAAGAGAGGGTGATTCCTGCCTCACCTAATTGATGAGTCCAAGCTCTGAGGCTCAAATAATTCTATAGGGGCTGTGTCTCTGTCTCCGTGTCTCACCAGTTTTTTCCTTTCTTTCTCCCATTACTTTCTCCCACAGTAGGAAATCTGCAAGGATTCTTACTGCTCTTTTGGAGTTTACAAGCTCACTCTTTAGTTCAATTTCTAGGTCAGTTAGCAGGAGTAACCATGCTTGAGGCAATGACCTGAACTTATTTGGTCACAAAACCTCACCTGAACTGGTTTGTTCAGATTATTTACATATTTTTTTCTGTAAAAATGTTAATTAGGGTGATGTTCCAGAATGTGCTGGAGTGTTACTTAATATATATTCTAAGCATTGTATTATCCTTGTACAATCTGTAAAATCTGAGTTCAGATTCGTATGTTGCTCTAGTGGAATCATAGAGGGGATTGTGAGCCTATATAATTAAGTTTTTTATATTTATCCATCAGTTGAATCTAAAAATGGGGAAAAACATTCCAGTATTTGAAATATTTGCTATAAAACAAACATAAAGTGTTTCATAGGTTAAGACATGCAATCGTGTATATCTTCAAAGCAGTGTCACTAAAAGTAGAAATACAATTAATGAAAGTTGGAAGTGGGGAGGGCAATGGAGCGAGATATTTTTCTTCCTGAATATTTTAATATACTTTTGCCTTTTCCTGAAGAAGATTCACTTCCTCTGCTAAGAAATACATTACTTAAAATTCTTTTCCTTTTGAAACACTCCTTTCCATGGCTTCAAGATCTGTTCCGGCCTGACTTTCAGGATCTGCTGGATGGCTGTCTTCTGGAATTTCCTTGCATTTTGCTGCCTTATTTGGGCCGTGGTATCTTATAATCTCATATTCTCCTCACTCTTGAATTTCATTTGTTGTTGCTATTATTCTTGGAGTACATTTTCAAGTAATTCTTTCAAATCTGTACAAATCTGTAGATGGTGGATTTGGGGAGTCTGAATGTCTGAAAACGACTTCATTTTGTCTTCACTCTTGATTGATAGCTAGAATGTAGGCTCAAAATAATTTTCACTCAGAACTTATGAAGGCATTTTTCCAATGTTTTTGGCATCCAGTGTTACTTATGAAATGTCCTAAACCAATTTGGTCCTTCTTCCTTTGAAGGTAAATGTGATCTCTTTGGAAGCTTTTAGGATCTTCTTTAGAATCCCAGTATTCTTGAAATTTTATAATAATGTGTTCAGATTTTTCCCCGCATTCTTTCTGCTCACCCCCAGATAGAATCTTTCAAAATGAAGACATATTCTTTTTGTTGGTTTATTTAATCTTTGGATAATTTCATTCTTTTATTCCTTTGATAAATTGCTCATGTCCCTTTTCTTAACTACTGCTTTCTAGAACTACTAGTAGACAGATGTGGGTCCTTCTGGATTGATTGTGCTGAAATCCTTCATATTTTCTGCTTATTTGTCATTTTCTTCTAGATTCTGGAACATTTCATTGACTTTTTCATTCAGTATTCTATCCAGCTTTCAAATGTCAAGAATTACATTATGAATTTTTACAAACCCTGTTCCTTTTATCATTGCAACTTGTTCTTGTTATATGAATGAAATAGTCTGTTGAACTCTCTCATAAAACCATCTAAAATTAGTTTAAGATTCCCTGCTCCTCCCTGAGTTATTTCTGTTTCCTCCAGCAACAGTGGATACTCCTGTTCATTTGTATTCTTTTGTTTTTTGTTTTTGTTTTGCTATGTTTTTTCTCAAGTATCTGACAATAGTGGGTTGCCCATTTGTATTTATGAATTAAGTATAGGATAATTATTACATGTTGTTTCCACGGCTTTCCTCTGCAGCTTAACTATGTCAGACTTTACTCCATGTTGTGTAGGACTAGGAGTAATAGTTGAGCAGTTTGGGTGTGCCCTCTCAGACCCCAAAAGAAAGTTGGCCCCCACTCTGGGGTCCCATCCTTCACTTTGGAAGCCATTGTCTCCATTTTGAAAAATGTTGACAAGGATCAGAGGGGACTGCCTCATTCAGACCCTTATTAAATAATAAAGTCTTTTTATCAGGCTGTGAGATGAAATATTCAGAATGGTAAGAGAAAGAGAAAAATGATTTTAATCTACTCAAGGTACTCAAATATCTAAACAGGGTATTATTACATAACAATCAGATATCATCCGTATTGTTTTCTGAGTATTATTTTTTTATTTTTATTTTTAAAGTTCATTTGCTTATTTTGAGAGAGACAGAGACAGCGTGAGCAGGGCAAGGGAGGGGCAGAGAGAGAGAGAGAGAGAATCCCAAGCAGGCACCATACTGTAAGTCCAGAGCCTGATATGGGACTCAAATTCATCATACCGTGAGATTATGCCTTGAGCCAAAACTGAGAGTTGGATGCTAAGCCGACTGAGCCACCCAGGCACCCCCTGAGTCTATTATTGGTGTGATTTCTTTTATTTTCAAAGTCTGTGCAGAAGTGTTAATTTCCACAATTATGACAGTGAGGAAAAAGTGTGGGCTAACTGGTATATCTGCTTGAGGAATTTGTTGAGATGGTCTTTATATCTTCTCCATGACTTTTTCATTACTGTTCCATGAAAATTTGAAAATAATATGTATTTTACATCTGTTAGATACAATGTTTCTCTCTTACTCTTTCTCCTCAATAAATCAGACTCTGTAATTGTGTTATTCAAGTACTCTATATTTTTTATCTGCTTGATCTGTCACATTTTGAAAGAGGTGTGTTATCTCCCGGAAGACTGCACTTTCTGCTAGTTTCTCATTGTATTTCTAAAAATTATTCATCTAATGTATTTTGCGATTAGTTTTTTTTCAATGTATAAAGTTTCTTGACATATCCGTTTGGCAGAGTGTACCTTTTATAAATATGAAATATCCCGCTTAATGCATTTTGTTTCAGCTTTACTTCAATCGTAATATTTCTACCTGCTTTCCTTTTGTTTCCATTTGCTTATATCTTCAGCTACTTAACCTTTATCATTTTATTTAAAATGATCTTTTAAATAGCCTCTGAACTGAGTTTTGCCTTTCTTCCCTAATTTTAGTCATCGTCTTTTATATAGAAATGTTGTTCATTCCATTTGCAACATTAATTGATTTGTTTGGTCTTGGTCTTATTTTTATCTGATACCTTTTATGTTTTGTGGCCCTTCCCTCCTTCCTTCATCCCTTCTTTCCTTCTTTTCTTTCCTATCTTTCCTTGGAGTGATCAATTTTTTTTTCTTACTGATTTAGTTCTCCATCTCATTTATCTTCTGCTAATGAGGAATATTACTTTTTGTAAAAAATATACTGGGCCCATTTTTTAAAAATCTTCTTCTAATGTTTACTTTTTTTTTAAAGAGAGAGAGAGAGAGAGAGAGCAAGAGCAGAGGAAAGACAGAGAGAGGGAGACACAGAATCTGAAGCAGGCTCCAGGCTCTGAGCCATCAGCACAGAGCCCAACACAGAGCTCAAAATCAGGAACCATGAGATCTTGGCCTGAGCCGAAGTTAGATGCTTAACCAACTGAGCCACCCAGGTGCCCCTACTTGACCAAAATTTTTTAACAGCAAATAATCACCGTAATCTCAGGATAAAGATAAGAATTTTAATATTCATTTACTCCATCCTAGTTGTGCCATCTTTTATTAAGAGTATATGAGGAGTGTCTGGGTGGCTCAGTCGGTTAGGCATCTGACTTTGGCTCAGGTCATGATCTCGAGGTTTGTGGGTTCGGGCCCCACGTTGGGCTCTGTGTGTCGGATTCTCTGTCTCCCTCTCTCTCTGCCCCTCCTCTGTTTGTGCTCTCTCTCAAAAAAAGAATAGAAACTAAATAAATAAATGTAAAAACAAAGTATATAAAATTTAGCTCTGGAATTTATTAAAAATAAGTTTACCTTTCCTTTCAAAAATCCTTCCTTAATAATTGATCTAAGCTTCAAGAGCATATTGTTAGAAATTCCTTACACTTAATATTTATTTAATTGGTCTTATTCCCCAAACATCTCCTGTATATGACAATTCCTTTCATTCTGCTAATTTATGTAGATTCCTATCTGCCTCAGTGATTTTTTTAAATAGAAAGCACATTGAATTCTTGCATTAAAAAAGGTGAAAAATAACAATTTATGTAAGAATAGAATTTCAGGAAAATAGTTTATTTTGCTAAACATTTCTAGAAATCTTCCTGCATTCTTTAGTGTTATTTTGAAGATTCCTGTGAGAAAATATTTTGACTTACCCATAAAGAATTGAGGAGATAAAGACAATGTGTGTATTAGTGTACGTGTATGTATATATTGTCATTTTTGAGGACTGGCGTTCCTATAATTTTGACATATTCTTCCTGTTTTCTTTCCATGATATTAGGCAATGGTTATAGTAGAGATGATACTTTAAGTATTTTACTTCTACAAATAAAATTTGGCAACCATTTAAAAAAATTTTATATTAAGTTCTAAAATCCAATTCTGGCAACCAATGGTTCTAGCGTCTTTAACGTACATATTCATAATTTTATCTTTACCTTTAGAATTCAGAAATTTGTCAGGATATGTCAAGAGATGGGCCCTCAAGAAATAATCCTGCCCTGCTCCCAGAAGACCTTTGGATATAAAGTCTTGTGACTTTCTTCAACTCAGGAAAAGGTCTTTATTATATCTCTGATTAATGCTTTTCTTTAATTTTTTTCTGTTCTTTTTTTCTTTTCTTTTATGATTTCTTGTTATTTCCTGCATTCTTTTCTCTGGCCTTCCAGTTTATTAATTTGTCTTTTTCCCTACTTGCTAATTGCTCATTTTTTGTGCCTCGATGCTCCCCAACTTTTTTTCTGGATAAAATGTTAGCTCAAACTCCACTAAAATGGGGGTGCCTGGGTGGCTCAGTCACTTAAGTGTCCAACTTCGGCCCAGGTCATGATGTCGGGGTTTGTGAGTTTGAGCCCTGTGACGGGCTCTGTGCTGACAGCTCAGAGCCTTGAGCCTGCTTCAGATTCTGATTCTGTGTCTTCCTCTCTGCTCCTCCCTGCTCATGCTCTGTCTGTCTGTCTGTCTGTCTCTGTCTCTCTCTCTCTCTCTGTGTCTTTCTCAAAAATAAATAAGCATTGGAAAAATTTTTAAAAATCCACTAAAATGGCTTGAATCTATATGTGTATTTAATGTCCTGTTTCCTACATTCATATTTTGTATAGGTGCTATTAATTCTGATTGCATAGCCTGATTACCTCTCACCCTCATTTTTATAATAAAACACACAAATGTGCATTTCAATCAGTTTTGACACACGTGTGTGCCTATGTAACCACTACCCCCACCAAGACATCAAACACTCTCAGAGGCACAGAAACCTCCCTAGACTTTCAGAGGCATCTGTTATTTTGATTTTGTCATTATAACTTACATCTTTCCTGTTCTAGAGATTCATTTAAATGGAATCATATGGCGAATTCTCTTTTAAGTCTTGCTTCTTTCCCACAGCGTAGTGCCGGAGATTCATTCATGTTTTTGCGTATGTCAGTATTCCTTCCTTCCTTCCTTCCTTCCTTCCTTCCTTCCTTCCTAACTTCTTTCTTTCTTTCTTTCTTTCTTTCTTTCTTTTTTCTTTCTTTCTTTCTTTCTTTCACTTTTCTTTCCCCACCTCCCTTTTTCCATTGAGGAGTATTCCATTGGGGATAAACCTTGTTCATCCATTCATCTCTTAAATATTTGGGTAGTTTACAGTAATTGAGCTCATACTGAGCTACTATGAATACACTGCCGTGAACATTTTTATATAAGTCTCTGTATGGACATATGTTTTCATGCCTTTTGGGTAAATACCTAGGAGTGGAATTGCTAAGTCATGGGGTAGATATATGTCTAACTTTGAAAAACTTCCCGGTTTCCAAATGGATGAACAATTTTACACATCCATCAGCAGTGTGTGAGAGTCTAGCTGCTGTATAGCCTCACCAGCACTTGATATGGTTGGTTCTGGCTTCAGCCATTCTAACAGGTGTGTAGTGGTGTTTCATTGTTTTTTAAAATAATTTATTTATTTTTTAATTTACATTCGAGTTAGTTAGCATATGGTACAACAATGATTTCAGGAGTAGATTCCTTAATGCCTCTTACCCATTTAGCCCTTCTCCCCCCTCCCACAACCCCTCCAGTAACCCTCTGTTTGTTCTCTATATTTAAGAGTTTCTTATGTTTTGTCCCCCTCCCAGTTTTTATATTATTTTTGCTTCCCTTCCCTTATGTTCATCTGTTTTGTCTGTTAAAGTCCGCATATGAGTGAAGTCCTATGATTTTTGTCTTTCTCTGATTGACTAATTTCACTTAGCATAATACCCTCTAGTTCCATCCATGTAGTTGCAAATGGCAAGATTTCTTTTCTTTTTTTTTTTTTTTTTTGATTGCCAAGTAACACTCCATTGTATGTATTATATACATCACATCTTCTTTGTCCATTCATCCATTGATGGAATTTGGGCTCTTTCCATACTTTGGCTGTTGTCGATAGTGCTGCTATAAACATTGGGGTGTATGTGCCCCTTCGAAACAGCACACCTGTATCCTTTGGATAAATACCTAGTAGTGCAATTGCTGGGTTGTAGGGTAGTTCTATTTTTAATTTTTTGAGGAACCTCCATACTGTTTTCCAGAGTGGCTGCACCAGTTTGCATTCCCACCAGCAGTGCCAAAGAGATCCTCTTTCTCTGCATCCTTGTCAACATCTGTTGTTGCCTGAGTTGTTAATGTTAGCCATTCTGACAGGTGTGAGATGGTATCTCATTATGGTTTTGATTTGTATTTTCCTGATGATGAGTGATGTGGAACATTTTTTCATGTATCAGTTGGCCATCTGGATGTCTTCTTTGGAGAAGTGTCTATTCATGTCTTTTGCTCATTTCTTCACTGGCTTATTTGTTTTTTGGGTGTTGAGTTTGATAAGTTCTTTATAGATTTTGGATATTAACTCTTTATCTGATATGTTGTTTGCAAATATCTTCTCCCATCCCGTCGGTTGCCTTTTAGTTTTGCTGATTTTCTTTTGCTGTGCAGAAGCTTTTTATCTTGATGAGGTCCCAATAGTTCATTTTTGCTTTTGTTTCCCTTGCCTCCAGAGACGTGTTGAATAAGAAGTTGCTGTGGCCAAGATCAAAGAGTTTTTTGCCTGCTTTCTCCTCAAGGATTTTGATGGCTTCCTGTCTTACATTTAGGTCTTTCATCCATTTTGAGTTTATTTTTGTGTCTGGTGTAAGAAAGTGGTCCAGGTTCATTCTTCTGCATGTCGCTGTCCAGTTTTCCCAGCACCAGTTGCTGAAGAGACTACCTTTATTCCATTGGATATTCTTTCCTGCTTTGTCAAAGATTAGTTGGTCATATATTTGTGAGTCCATTTCTGGGTTCTCTATTCTGTTCTATTGATCTGAGTGAGTGTTTTTGTGCCGGTACCATACTGTGTTGATGATTACAACTTTGTAGTATAGCTTGAAGTCCAGGATTGTGACACCTCCAGCTTTGGTTTTCTTTTTCGAGATTGCTTTAGCTATTCAGGGTCTTTTCTGTTTCCATACAAGTTTTATGATTGTTTTTCTCTAGTTCTGTGAAGAATGCTGGTGTTATTTTGATAGGGATTGCATTGAATATGTGGATTGCTTTGGGTAGTATTGACATTTTAACAATATTTGTTCTTCCCATCCACGAGCATGGAATCTTTTTCTATTTTTGTGTCTTCAATTTCTTTCATAAGTTTTCTATAGTTTTCAGTGTATAGATTTTTTTACCTCTTTGGTTAGATTTATTCCTGGGTATTTTATGGGTTTTGGTGCAATTGTAAATGGGATCAATTCCTTGATTTCTCTTTCTGTTGCTTCGTTATTGGCGTATAAGAATGCAACCGATTTCTGTGCATTGATTTTATATCCTGAAACTTTGCTGAATTCATGAATCAGTTCTAGCAGTTTTTTGGTGTAATCTTTTGGGTTTTCCATATAGAGTATCATGTCATCTGCGAAAAGTGAAGGTTTGACCTCCTCCTGGCCAATTTAGATGCCTTTTATTTCTTTGTGTTGTCTGATTGCAGAGGCTAGGACTTCCAATACTATGTTGAATAACAGTGGCGAGAGTGGACATCCCTGTCTTGTTCCTGATCTTAGGAGGAAAGCTCTCAGTTTTTCCCCATTGAGGATATTAGCATTGGGTCTTTCATATTGGCTTTTATGTTCTCAAGGCATTATCCTTCTATCCTTACTTTCTTGAGGGTTTTTATGAAGGAAGCATGCTGTATTTTGTCAAATGCTTTCTCTGCACCTATTGAGAGGACTGTGTGGTTCTTGTTCTTTCTTTTATTGATGTGATGTATCACACTGATTATTTTGCAGATATCGAACCAGTCCTGCATCCCAGGTATAAATCCCACTTGGTCGTGGTGAATAATTTGTTTAATGTATTGTTGGATCCAGTTGGCTAGTATCTTGCTGAGGATTTTTGCATCTGTATTCATCAGGAAAAATGGTCTATAATTCTCCTTTTAGGTGAGGTCTTTGTCTGGTTTTGGAATCAAGGTAATGCTGCCTTCATAGAAAGTGTTTGGAAGTTTTCCTCCATTTCTATTTTTTTGGAACAGCTTCAAGAGAATAGATGTTAACTCTTCTTTAAATGTTTGGTAAAATTCCCCTGGAAAGCCATCTGGCCCTGGACTCTTGTTTTTTGGGAGATTTTTGATTACTAATTCTATTTCCTTACTGGTTATGGGTCTGTTCAAATTTTCTATTTCTTCCTGTTTCAGTTTTGGTAGTGTATATGTTTCTAGGAATTTGTCCATTTATTCCAGATTGCCCATTTCATTGCAATATAATTGTTCATAATATTCTCTTATTATTGTTTTTATTTCTGCTGTGTTGGTTGTGATCTCTCCTCTTTCATTCTTGATTTTATTTATTTGGGTCCTTTCCTTTTTCTTTTTGACCAAACTGACTAGGGGTTTATCAATTTTATTAATTCTTTCAAAACTCCAGCTTCTGGTTTCATTCATCTGTTCTACTATTTTGGGGTTTTTGTTTGTTTGTTTGTTTTTTGTTTTTGGTTTCAACAGCACTGATTTCTGCTCTAATCTTTATTATTTCCTGTCTTCTTCTGGTTTTGGGTTTTATTTGCTGTTTCTTTTCGAGCTCTTTAAGGTGTAAGGTTAGGTTGTGTATCTGAGTCCTTTCTTCCTTCTGTAGGAAGGCCTGGATTGCTATATACTTTCCTCTTATGACCACCTTTGCTGAGTCCCACAGGTTTTGGGCTGTGGTGTTATCTTTTTCACTTTCATGGGCTTCCATGTACTTTTTAATTTCCTCTTTAACTTCTTGGTTAGCCCATTCATTCCTTAGTAGGATGTTCTTTAGCCTCCAAGTATTTGTTATCTTTCCAAATTCTTTCTTGTAGTTGATTTTGAGTTTCATAGAGTTGTGGCTTGAAAATATGCATGGTATGATCTCGATCTTTTTATACTTGTTGAGGGCTGATTTGTGTCCCAGTATGTGGCCTATTCTGGAGAACATTTCATGTGCACTGGAGAAGAATGTATATTCCACTGCTTTAGGATGAAATGTTCTGAATATATCTGTTATGTCCATCTGGCCCAGTGTGTCATTCAAAGCCATTGTTTCCTTGTTGATATTCTGATTAGATGATCTGTCCATTGCTGTAAGTGGGGTGTTGAAGTCCCCTACTTGTATGGTATATTATCAATGAGTTTCTTTATATTTGTGATTAATTGATTTATATATTTGGGTGCTCTCATATTTGGCACATAAATGTTTACAATTGTTAGGTATTTTTGCTGGGTAGACCCCTTAATTATACCCCTTTTCATCTCTTGTTACAGTATTTCAAAGTCTAGATTGTCTGATGTAAGTATGGCTACTCTGGCTTTCTTTTGTCGATCATTAGCATGATAGATGGTTCGCCATCTCCTTACTTTCAATCTGAAGGTGTCTTTAGGTCTAAAATGGGTCTCTTGTAAACAGCATATAGATGGATCTTGTTTTCTTATCCATTCTGTTACCCTATGTCTTTTGATTGGAGCATTTAGTCCATTGACATTTAGAGTGAGTACTGAAGAGAGGAGTTTATTGCCATTTTGTTGCTTGTAGCATTGGAGTTTCTGGTGGTGTTCTCTGGTCCTTTCTAGTCTTTTTTGCTTTTGGTATTTATTTATTCATTTATTTATTTATTTATTTATTCATCTCTTCTCCCCTCAGAGAGTCCCCCTTAAAATTTCTTGCAGGGCTGGTTTAGTGGTCACAAATTTCTTTGATTTTTGTTTGTCTGGGAAACTTTTTATCTCTCCTTTTATTTTGAATGACAGCCTTGCTGGATAAAGAATTCTTGGCTGCATATTTTTCTGATTCAGCACATTGAATATATCCTGCCACTCCTTTCTGGCCTGCCAAGTTTCTGTGGATAGGTCTGCTGCAAACCTGCTCTGTCTTCCCTTGTAGGTTAAGGGCTTTTTTCCCTTGCTGCTTTCATGATTCTTTTCTTGCCTGAATATCTTGTGAATTTGACTGTGATATGCCTTGTTGATGGTCGGTATTTGTTGAATCTAATGGGAGTCCTCTGTGCTTCCTGGATTTTGATGTCTGTGTCTCTCCCCAGGTTAAGAAAGTTTTCTGCTATGATTTGCTCACATAACCCTTTTACCCCTTTTTCTCTCTCTTCATCTTCTGGGACCCCTATGATTCTGATGTTCCTTTTTAATGAGTCACTGAGTTCTGTAATTCTTAAATCATGCTCTTTTGCCTTAGTCTCCCTCTTTTTTTCTGCTTCATTATTCTCCATAAGTTTGTCCTCTATATCGCTGATTCTCTGCTCTGCCATATCCATCCTTGCCACCGTGGCATCCACTCAAGATTGCAGCTCAGTTATACCATTTTTTATTTCATTCTGACTAGCTTTTACTTCTTTCATCTCTGCAGAAAGGGATTCTAATCTATTTTCGACTCCAGCTAGTATTCTTATTATCGTGATTCTAAATTCTGGTTCAGACACCTTGCTTGTATCTGTATTGGTTAAGTCCCTGGATGTCGTTTCTTCCTGCTCTTTCTTTTGGGGTGAATCCCTTTGTTTCTTCATTTTGAAGGAACAAAAGGAATTAGTGAAGTAAAAAAAATTAAAATTAAAAAATTAAAATTAAAAAATTAAAAACAATGCCTACACACACACACACACACACATACACAAATCAAATAAATGATGCTAGGTCCTAGGTGTGTTTTGGTCTGGGTGTTGAAATGGGCTTGATCGATTAGAGAAAAAAGGGAAGTAAAAAAAAAAGGAAATCATTTGAAAATTTGAAAATAAGAATACAGTGAAACAGAATAAAAGGAAATGATGGAAGTAAAATAGAATTTGAAAAAATTTACACAAAGGTAAAAAATATAGTAGAAAAAAATTAAAGAAAAATATTTTTAATAAAAATTGAAAATAAAAATAATCTTTTTCTTTCTGTATTCAAGAAAAAGAAAAGAAAAAAAAGAAAATTGAACACATGGACGAGTAAACAGATTGAAATACGATTGAAATTACTTCATATTCCCCTAGAAGTCAAACTATGAAGCACTTTATAGTTGGTAAACTAAGCAGGTGGAGAGATTTGTGTTCCTGAAAAGCGAGGTTGGCCCAGTTGGGCAGGGCTTAGTGTAATGGCTCCCTTCTCCACTAGATGGCGTTGCTAGCCTACTGGGGTGGATCGTTGTGGTGCTTGCAGGTGTGTATGCACATGCGCGGGAGCGGTGAAAATGGCGTCACCCAGCTACCCAGTCTCTAGTATCGGAGCTCTGTTCTCCTCAATCAACAATTGTGCACCTGTCCTTTGTCTTCGGCCTCCGTTCACTCCCCGTTTTTACACTGTTGGTGACCAAGCCCCAAGCAGCACCTCCCTCCTGAGTTTTATCTCAGATGCAGCTGTGTTTCCCGATCCCTCACTTCTGAGGGACTGTAGCTTTGACCCGTTCTGCCCCTCTGTGGGAAGGTCTCACTGAGCAATGGCCAGGTGCTGGCCACACCCAGGAACGTTTGTGGGACCCTGCTGCTGCGGAGGCCCAGAGACTGTGTCCGGCTGCCAGCCCCCCCAGAGAAAGTTCACGTGCCCGTGTAGCAGCAGCGTTTCAGGGATTATGGCAAATCACAACACGCATCTGGAGCCAGGCTTCACCCCCAAAGTCCTTGTTCCAGCACCGGCGAATGTGGTTGTTCTCCAGGATCCGCTGGGACCTTTGCCTGTGGGGAGTCCTCCCAGCAGGGGAACCACCTCTCCCCGTGTGGCCTGAAGACCCCCAGACTTCACTCTGCTCCTGGGGATTCTCCCTTCCCACCAGAGCACCACCAGGTATTGAGCTGGGGCGTTTCAGACTCTGTGCTCCCCCTGTTTATAGAGTCTTAATGGAATTTAAGCCCTCTGCTTTCTCCTTTCTCCCTTTTTAGTTCAGTCCCTGCAGCTGTTTCCACTTTTCCACTTTCTCTCCAGCTGCTTTTGCGGGGGGCTGTGCTTTTCCCGTATTCTCCCCCCACCCCCATCCTCTCTCCACAAACAAAAACAGCTCCCTGCCCTCTGTGGCATCTCTCTCCCCCAGTTCACCTCTCTGCGTCGTGTACCTGCTGAGTTCTGTGGTTCAGGTTGTGCAGATTGTCGTGTTAATCCTCAGATCAGTTTTCTAGATGTGCAGGTTGGTTTAGTGTTGATCTGGCTGTATTTCATGGACGCCAGACGCACAAAAAAAACTTTCATGCTGTTCCGCCATCTTGGGTCCTCCCCTATGTTTATTTATTTTTGAGAGAGAGAGAGAGACAGAGTGTGAGCAGGGGAGGGGCAGAGAGAGGGAGACACAGAATCTAAGGCAGGCTCCAGGCTCTGAGCTGTCAGCACAGAGCCCGATGTGGGGCTTTAGCCCATGAGTTGTGAGATCATGACCTGAGCTAAAGTCAGACACTTAACCAACTGAACCACCCAGGAGCCCAGCGTTTTTATTTCTAAACAAAATTTTTTAAGAGCAGAAATATTAAATTTTGATAAAGCCCAATTTTCCATGTTTTTCCTTTGTGGTTGGTGCTTTTTGTACCTTGCCTAAGACGCTTTGCCCCCCAGTGGGCATTTGGCAGTATCTATAGCGTCTAGAGACATTTTTGTTTGTCACAACTCAGGTGGGTGGAGAGCTAATAGCACCTAATGGGCAGAGAGCAGGGATACTGCTGAGCGTCCCACAGTGGCCACGACATCCTCCTCACCGTGTGGAATTATCCAGCCCCAACTGTTAATAGTGTCAAAGTTTGAGAAGCTGGTTTCAAGTGACACAGGAATGTCCAAATGACTTTTCCCTTTTTCTTATTGGAGGTTTCTTATTAGGAAGATTGGTCCATTGAAAGCATTCATTTGTAAGGTCTTATAGTCTGTATTATGCTGTAGCTACCATTTATTGAGCAGGCTCCACCCTCGTACTTTATGTATTATCTCACATAAGTCTGACAAGTAAGTATTCTCCCCACTTTACAGATAGAAAAACAAAAGCCAGAAAGGACCCCTACTCCCCCCCCCCTCCCCGTCCACCCCAGAGGTCAAAGAGCCAAGATTTCTGTTTAGATCAGTGTGACAGTTTCCTGTAAGACTCAAAGTGTTCTTGGTGTTTATTTTCATATAAAATTTAAATTATCACTTAGATTACTGACTGTACTTTAATCTTATTATAATACTGATACTCCGAAAAAAGGCGTGCTGTGCTTGCATTATGATAGATGATAGAATACTTCAGGTGGAAACATAGGGCAGTAAGGAGATAGATACTTTCATTTCCACTTTAGAGATTGCCAAGCTAAGCAGCAGCGGTCAAGTGCTTTGTCTGATACCCGGGAATGAATTTAGGCAATTGACTGCTCTTCCCTCTATTTTTGGTTTTGTTTTCCATTTTACTGTCCAACTTTCTGATGATTGAAAGTAGTATAGAGTAGGTTTTGCTTAGGATTAATAAAAGATATAAGCAATTTTTCCTGACAGCCCCGAAAACAATGTAAGTAAACTACTTATGAAAATTGTAGTGTACTTTTAGAGTGTTTTGAACAATTTGAGTGAGTAATAGGAAATATATTTGTATGCTGAGACCTTTGAGGCTTCTTTCAACAATATTGGGTACTTTGGATACTACGAGTGGATATCTTTCCAGGAATCCTACCATTGATTTGGAGTGATTCTCCAAATCACTCATTAGGTTTTCTGCCATCATCCAATTACATGGATGCTCTGTGCTCTGTGATGTAAATTTAGATTGTGGTACCACAGAGCTCCAAACCTTTGCCCACAAGGGCTGTTTTCAACCTGTGCCCAAGCCTTAGGAGTGTAACCCTATGTCACCCCCATGGAGAGCAAAGATGGACTGTGCCGGCCTGGTCCAAGGTCCCCCAAATTCATTTAGAGCAGCTCTGCTATTGTGATTTATTTAAATTTCTGAAGTGTGATTTCACAGTGCTTGAAAAATTTTCATATCAGGACAAAGCACTAACATCTAACACTGAAAATTATGGCTGACCGTGAGTTGCCTCTTTGCCAATGTTGCTTACCACATCGCCTTCTCTTCCCCCATAAACATGCAACTTGTGCTCCATCCATGGAAAAAACTTCTTTTATTTAAGTTTTTTTAAACATTTATTTATTTTTGAAAGAGAGAAAGAAAGAGAGCAAGTGGGGAAGGGGCAGAGAGAGGGAGACAGAGGATCCGAAGCAAGCTCCATGCTGTGAGTGCAGAGCCCAGCATGGGGCTTGAACCCATAAACCTTGAGATCATGACCTAAACTGAAATCAAGAGACAGATGTTTAAATGACTGAGCCACCCAGGTACCCCATCCATAAAAATTTATGCAGTTCTCTGGGGTTATCTGAAGGTGTCTTATTTCATACCTCTGTCTATTAGTACATGCTGGATTGTTTTGTTTTGTATTCGTTGACATTCTTTTCTACTTGGGGTATGAGAATGTTTAAATTTAAAAGATAAGGCTAATTTGTGTTTCAAATGGATACACCAATTTGTATTTTTACAAAGCATATTTAAGATTGTCCATTGACCCATGTGCTCTCCAATACTTGGTGTAATCAAATTTATTATTTTTTTCCAATCTAAGGAGAGTAAAATTGTATCTTATTTTTTTCTAACTGCATTTCCCCAAGTATAAATGAGGTTAAGCATCTTTTCATACATTTATTTGCCATTTCTTTCTTAGCTTCTGTGAAAAGTATTTTTTGTTTTGCCCACACTTTCTATTGTTTTTCCCATATTATATACTCATTATGTATTCAGAATACCAATATTTTGTTGCTAATATTCATTCTAAAAATGGTGTCTCTATTTTTGCCTTAGATTCTTACTTTAAAAAATTTTTTTTAAATATTTATTTTTGAGAGAGAGACAGAGTGTGTGTGGGGGATGGGCAGAGAGAGAGGGAGACACAGAATCCAAAGCAGGCTCCAGGCTCTGAGCTATCAACACAGAGCCCGAGGCAGAGCTTGAGCCCATGAACTGTGAGATCATAACCTGAGCTGAAGTCAGACACTCAACCTACTGAGCCACCCAGGTGCCCAGATTCTTACTTTCTTTATGGTGCATTTTTATGGGCAGAAGTTTTTAATTTTGATGCAAGTACAATGAATTTTAAAACTGTTTTATGTTTGTTGCTTTCAGTGTCTTGCTTAAGAAATCTTGACCCACCTCCATGTTTTAAAGATACTCTCTTTATATTTTTTAAACATTTAAGATTTACTTTTGCTGTTCACATTTAAGTCTTCAATCCACCTGGAATTATTATTTCTTTTTGTTTGCTGAGTACAAGGATCCAATTTCATCTTATTTTTCTGTCTGGATAACCCAATGTCCCTGATGGTATTTAATAAATACTCAATCTTTTCCCCAGTTATCTTCTGTGTTATCTCTGTCATAGATTAAAATTTCATTTATGTGAGTGTCTATTTCTTGGCTTTTAATTCTGTCATTAACATTCTTTCTTAACTCTGCTTCACAAAGGTCTTGATATCTGGTAGGGCAGGTTCCCCAAACCTTGGTCAGATTGACTTGAATATCTTTTTTAAAGACTTGGGAGAATTAACATCTCAATGCCATTGGATTTTCCAATCAATGGTCATGGTACATCTCCTCAATTACATAGGTTTTAATTAATGTCTTTTTATAATAACTTCTACATATTCATGGAAAAATTGTACAGTTCTTTTTGTACACATTGTGAATATCTTCTTAAAATTATTCTTAGGTACCTTGTAATTTTGCTGCTTTTATTTTTAACAGAACTTTTTCAACTATTAGTACTGTTTTAAACTTAGCTTTTCTAATTGTTGTTATATAGATTATAAATTGCTTGTCTCTATTTCTAGTATTTTGTCTTATATTCTTTTGGGTCTTTTATGTGGACAATTATACAATGTGAAATTTTTACTTTTTTGTTTCTTTCCATTCTATCTTTTATGCCTTTGATTTTGTGTCCTATGATACCAGCTAAGATCTTGGCTTCAATATTTAATAAAAATAGTGGTAGAATGTTTGACTTACTGCTCATCTTAAAGGTACCTGCCATTTTTCATAATCAAGAATGATGTTTCCCATAAGTTTGTTATAGAAATCCTTTAAAATGGTAGGGACATTCCTTTTATTTCTAGTTGGCTAAAAATTTTATCTTATATTTTATATTGATAGTGGAATTTTAACGAAATACTTTTCTGAAATAATCAAAATTATCATATAATTGTTCACTTTTAATCATTTAATATATTGAACATCCTTTATAGTTTTTAAAATATTAAATCATCCTTGCATTCTGTGATAAAATGTGACTTGATTGGGATCTATTATTTTTATACACCACTAGCTTCTGTTCGCTAATATTTTATAGATTTTTGAATCTTGGTTCATGAATGAGATTAGCCTGTAAATATATTTTGTCCTATATCCTGGTTTGGTTTTGGTTTTAAAGTTTTACTGACTTCACAGATTGGGAGTATTTCCTCTTTTTTATTCTTTGAAGGAGTATTTACAGAGTACAATGACTTTTTAAAAGTTTTTTTTTTAATGTTTATTTATTTACTTTTGAGAGAGAGAGAGAGAGAAAGAGGGGCAGAGAGAGAGGGAGAGAAAATCCCAAGCAGGCTTTGCATTGTCAGCGTGGAGCCCAAGGCCGGGCTCGATCCCATCAACTGTGAGATCATGACCTGAACTGAAATCAAGAGCTAGATGCTTAACCGAATGCACCACCCAGGCTCCCCACTTTTTAAAAGTTTTATTTGTAGAATCATCTGATCTAATTTGTATATGCATATGTAGAATTTAAAA
The DNA here is from genome assembly GCF_046562875.1 of Panthera onca. Taxonomy (NCBI): domain Eukaryota; kingdom Metazoa; phylum Chordata; class Mammalia; order Carnivora; family Felidae; genus Panthera; species Panthera onca. The sequence goes on along the minus strand of NC_138340.1, from coordinate 74,891,510 downwards.
TTAGGGATTCAGTTTATTCAGTAAGATTGGAGATATTCATGCTTTCTATCTATTCCTGAGTCTCTTAGGAAGAGTTTGTTTTCTGGGAAGTTGTCCATTTGACCAGTAATTGATATTCATAGGTATACATTTTTTATTGAATTCTCTCATTAGCTTTTAAATTTTTTTATTTAAATTTGATTAAATGATTTAATTTAGTAGCTGCTTACAATATTTGTTTTATTTGTAGTTATATTTCCATGGTTTACTTGCACATTTTCTCTCTCTTTTTGTCTAGATTATTCTTGCTTGAGATCTGAGGGTTTATTAGCTTTTTCAGAGGAACATTTTTTTTTTTGCTGATCTTCTCCATTGAATCATTTTTTTAAAGTTAACTAAACTTTCTTATCTGTATTAGCTCTTTCCTTCTACTGTCTTTGAGTTAATTTTATAGATTTTTCATTATTGAGATGAATGTTTAGGCCATTAATTTGCTCTTTATTATTTTCCAGTGTAGGCATTTAAGTCTGTCACTTCCCCCCCAGAAGAACTAGTTTCTTTGTATCCAACAAGTTTTAGCATATAATGTATTCATCATAATTCAGGTCTAACTATTTTAAATTTCTGTTATGATAGACATAACCCATGAGTTATTTACTAGAGTTTGTAGACATTACCAAATATATGGAGATTCTGAAAATAGACATTTTGACATTGACTTCTAAATTAGTTATATTTGGTCAAACAAAGTGATATGCTTAAAGTTGAGTTTTTGAAATTTTTTGAGATTTGCTTTATGGTCTAGCTAGTTTACAGAAGTATTCCATGTTTTTAAGAATGATATTAATTTTATTATCACTAGATACAGAATTCTACACAGGTCCATTTTCTCAAGTTTGTTACTTGTCTTATTCACATTGTTTGTATTTTTATCATTTTTTTATGTTTGTTATAGCAAAAATAGAGATGTATGAAAATCTCCCACTCTGGTGGTAAGTTTAAAAGATATCTCTACTGATCTATTATTTCTTTATATATTTTTAGGCTCTCTTGGTTAGATACATATAAGTTTAGTATTGTTTTAGCTTTCAAATGAATCAAATATTTTATAACTATCTAGTGATCATCTCCATCTAACAATAAGTTTTGTCTTTTTTTGTTTGTTTGCTTAAAGTTTATTTACTTATTTTTAGAGACAGGGCCAGCAGGGGAGGAGTAGAAAGAGAGAGCACAGAGGACCCGAAGCAGCCTCTGTGCTGACAAGCAGAGAGCCTGATGTAAGGCTTGAACTCACAAACCATGAGATCATGACATGAGCCAAAGTTGGACTCAACAAACTGAGCTACCCAGGTGCTCCATGATAAGTTTTGTCTTAAAGATTATTTGTATGGGGGCAGCTGGCTGGCTCAGTCGGTAGAACATTCAACTATTGATCCGAGGGTCATGAGTTCAAGCCTCATATTGGGTGTGGAGCCTCCCTTAAAAAAAAAAAAAAAGATTATTTGTCTGAATTAATATAGTTTGTCTTCATTTCTTTTGATTAGTACATGTCTGGTATATGTTTCATCTAATTTTCATATCAACCTTCCTATATCTTATGTCATAATGTTTTATATACGTTTCTTATAAACAGCGTAGAACTGATGTTAATAATGAGTGGCAATTTATAACTATTTACATTTATGAGGCTGAAAATAAAATCGGGCTTATTTCTTTCAGTTTCCTTTTTATTTACTGTGTACAATTTTTTCTATGTGTTTCTCTCTTGGGCTCACTTTTTTTTTGTTGTTTTTGTTTTTATCCTTGTCGAGACAGTTTGAGTTTTTGAGGTGTCTATTTCTCATCTCAGCTCCTTGTCTCTTTATTGCATTAAAGTGACTCTTACACTATTTTGATTCTCTAAGTGGTTACATTTGATATTTCTATCATGCATATTTAACTCTTACAAAGGCCTAAAGCTAAATACTTTAACTTCCTTAAGAAACAATAAAAGGATATTTAAAAAATCTAATTCCATTGACTTCCTTCCCTGGTTCCATGTTACTGATGTTCCATATTTTAGTTCTGTCTCTTTTTTAATACTCTGTAGGTTGGTCGTTGTTTTATATAGACGTATTTGCTTGGATTTATCTGTGTGTTTAGCATTTTCATTGATGGCTGTAATATCTTTCATTTCAATTCATTCTTCTCCCTAAACTACTCTTTTTCCCTCAAAGATCCGATAATGAAAATCTGTTGATGGTAAATGCTCTGTTTATACTTGACTGAAATGTCTCTTTTCTGCCCTTGTTTTTAAAAGGTAATCTTTGTAGATCTATAACTCTGTTTGTCTTTGGTGTTCTGCAGTTTCACTAAAATATGTCCAAGTTTATGCTTCTTCTTATATCTTTGTTTTGGGAAATGTTACATTTCCAGAATATGTGGATTTACACTTACATCATTTCTGGAGAATTTTGATTGATCATCTCTTCAAATATTGCCTTCCCTGAATTCTCTTTATTCTCTCCTTCTGAGACTATTAAAGATATGTTGGACCTTCTGGTATCTACTACGTCTCTTAATTTTTCTTTCATATTTTCCTTCTACTGGTTCCTCTGTGCTGCATCCCAGAACATTTCTTTAACTATATCTTTAAGTATTTCAGTTCTGACTTCAGTAATGCCTAATTTGCTTTTGAATTAATCTATCTAAAAAGATGTGAAGGGGCGAAAAAAGATAGTTTGACTCTTTCAAGGAGAGGCATCTAGGCAGAGGGCAGCAGGTGCTGAGACACTGATGTGAGAGTGTGCTGGGGGTTAGAGGAATTGCAGGAGAGGCAGGGTAGCCTCAGAGCCCCACAGCAGAGGGAGCGGGGGATTGAGGGGGTGGTGGGGTGCAGGGCCGACAGGCCACGTCATGCATGGCTTCTAGGCCATTGCTTTGGCTTTTCCTCTGAGTCAGCTGAGAAGTCATCAGAGTGTTTTATTCAGAGTGACATGACACAAACAAGGGATCCCTGTTGATGGACGACTGGGCAGGGTGACAGCAGGGAGACCAGTTAGGAAGCTAGTGAAATAATCCCAAGGAATGATGGCATGGACCATGGTGGGGTGGGGGTGGGAAGTGCCAGAGTTGGCCACAGGTGTTTAGATTCTGGGCACATTTTGCTTTATTGTTGGATTGGTTGTGGGATGTGAGAAAAAGAGACATGACCCAAAGGCTTTGACCTGAGTTGCTGGAAGGACGAAATTGCCATTTGCTGAGATGGGGAAGCCTGTGGGAGGAACAGGCTTTGCAGGGTGAAAGGCAGTCATTCAGGCTTTGACAAGTAAAGCTGAAGATGTTATTAGATACTCAAGTGGAAATAATATTGAGTGAGTAGTTGAATGTTTGAGAGGAGCCCTTAGAACCCAGCTCTAAGCTGGAATTAAGTATTTGGGGATGTCAGCATCTGGGTGGGCTCTGAAGTCAGGAGTCTGGGTAGTGCCTCCAAAGGAGAGAGGGCAGGTAGAGAAGAGACTGAGGGGGCCGGACTCAAGGGTGCTTCAGTGCTCAGAAAATGGGACCTGAAGAGGAGCCCGCAAAGGGGCTGCTGAGGCCTGGGAGGAGAGGGACACTGTGTCCTGGAAGCCAAGAGGGTTTTAAGGAAAAGGGAATGATTGATTATGTCAAAGCCTGCTAAAAGGTCAAGTCATACGAGTGCCGAGAATCGACGATTGGATTTAGAGATGTGACCCATCTGGTGACCTTTAGCAGAGCAACATGTAGTAAACAGTACCTACCGCCCTGGCTTGTTGAGAGGAGAGCCCCGTCAGGCACCAGGCACAGTGGAAGCATCACCGCTAATCTGACTACTTGAGTTCAGCTTTTCCCCCACTTTCTAGAAAACAGCTGCCAAAAAACAAACCAAAACAAAAATACAAAAATAAAAAACACATGTGGTGTCTTCACCCAGCCGTGTGCTCTTCCATCAGGACACAGGGTCTCTGTATCAAGTGGGCAGATAGAGGCCGCCTCCTGTGCTCTCCCAGGGACTTAATGCCCTGGAATTGTGTCCGATAGGACTAGACTTTGGTACAGCAGAGATACGCCAAGGTGATAGCCTGGCACTGGAATTCAGTTAGGGGCTGTCTACTTCAAGTGGTCCTCAGGATAAGAGAAGGATTTTAATAGCCCTGGGGGTGGGGGGGCGCCTGGGTGGCTCAGTCCGTTAAGCATCCGACTTTGGCTCAGGTCACGATTTCACAGTTCATGCGTTCGAGCCCCATGTTGGGCTCTGTGCTGATGGCTCAGAGCCTGGAGCCTGCTTTGGATTCTGTTGTCTCCCTCCCTGTCTGCTCCTCCCTTGCTCTCTTGGGGCACACACTCTGTCTCTCTAAAAAATAAATAAACATTTAAAAAAAAAAAAAAAAGCCCTGGGAGGTTGGGGGAGATGCTGCTGCTGTTGGAGTAGAATTAAAATCTTGCTTAGATAAAAAAAAAATAGTGTTAACCCTGCCCCCTTCCAGTAATTGGCATGGGCAGAGGATGAATTGAGTTCTCCAAGTGTGGAAAAGATGATGCCCAGGATGTAGCTAGGGAAGTAGATGATACAAGCCTGTTACTGACAGTCCTCAAGAAAACTCTAGAATGTTTAGGAGCAGCAAGGGCATTGAGAAGGAGTGGCCAGTGAGGAAGGAGGAGAGCCTGGCCAGGGCAACACCCAACTGGAGTGTATCCATGATCTGTGTCCCAACAGAGAATCTTTTTCCTGTGCTAAAGATAGCCCGAGTCTGCAAACAGGACAGCTCTCTAAGAACCATTATTTAATAGATTATTTGTTTAAAAAAAATGTTAGCACTTACATTGTACACCAGCATAAATTCCGGGTGAGTTTAACACTTAGATAGAAAAGGAAACTATATGAAAAAGGTAGAATGAAAACAAATAAGAGACTATTTATCTGCTATTAGATTAGAAAGAAATTTTGCCAGGTATAAATAAGCCCAGAAAAAAAGTTGCAGAAGTGAAAAAACGAAGAGGTTTGACTAAATAAAAATGTGAAATTTTTATAAGCTAAACATGCTATACACGAAATCCAAAAGCAACTGGAAACTCAAAAACATATGCATAAAAAAGACCAAAGGTAGGCATCATTCCTATAAACAGTTCCTACAGTGGATGAGAGAAATAATACTCCAGGATAGAAAATGTTCAGAGAAATAATAAACATGTAAGATGAAAACTACATGAAGTGTCTAGGCACACCCAAAATTTAAAGGAAGAAAGTTAAATTTCTGTGATGCTATTTTTCATGTGAGAAATTTATGAAAATGAAAACAATTGGCAGTGTGTAAAATGTTAAAGGAAGGAGGTGTTGGAATGAAATGTACTTAGACCTTTTTTGGAAAACAATTTGACATCCTTTGTTTTAGTCAAAACAATTTGACTAAAATCCTTAAGATTATAAGTCTAAGTGAGGAAATTTTTTTCACGTTAGAAGCTCTTATGTGATTATAACAATCCAGGCCAACTACGTTGAAAACCAAAAATAGACCTCAGAGTCTCTTTAAATATTAAAATACTTTTGGGGCACCTGGGTGGTTCAGTCGGTTAGGCGACCAACTTCAGCTGAGGTCATGATCTTGTGGTTTGTGGGTTCGAGCTCTGTCATCTGGCTCTGTGCTGACAGTTCGGAGCCTGGAGCCTGCTTCCGATTCTGTGTCTCCCTGTCTCTCTGCCCCTCCCCTGCTCACACTCTGTCTCTCTCTGTCTCTCTCTCTCTCTCAAAAATAAATAAACATTAAAAAATATTAAAATACTGTAAATAGCTTATGTATCCAACCATACACAATGATTACCTTAAATATTACACAGCCACAATGGTGCAATTGTTGAGGAATTTTGAGTTGGAAAAATGGTAGCAGTATAACTTTAAGTGATTGAAAGAGGATAGTAAATAATACTATATGACACCAAATTTGTGTATGTATAATATGTATTAAAGAAAGGTATTAAGTAGTGTGGACAATATACCTTTTCTATTTCATTTATACTGTTTTCCAAATTATCTTCAATAAGCATGAGCTTCTTTAAATATTATTTATTAATATTATATGAATTCTTATATGTTGTTAATGCTTATAATAATAAGCATATTTTAGTACAAAGAAGCCAAGAGAAAGAAGAAAAAAAATAAAACCAAGGAGTGATACTACCAAGAGCTGTGGAGTTCACCTGGGGCCATTTAGGGGTATAAAGAGGCATTTTCTAAAGCTGAGAGTTTTTCCATTTTTCTCAACTGTCTTCAGAGAGCTGAAGGAGTCGATTCTTCCCAAACTTGGAGGAAGCTGGCCCAGAGAGACAAATGGGATGATTTCCATTTTGCCTCAGATAACCAGCTGGATCACTGAAATCATTTTCTTGCACAAAGAAAATGTTTCAAAGCATAAGCAAAAGGGGACAAGAACCTTAGTGTAGCAGCTACACCTACAGAATGTGGGTGAAATGGTCTTTTTTGCATGGTTGGCACCTTCTGTTGTCTGAAAGGCACCTGCCAGCCTGCGTCATGGTCACCTCATGATGTGGCCCAAGAGGTGGTGCCTTTGGCCAGAACCTACTGTTACGTTGGTTTTTAGAAAAATGATCTGTAAGCCATTGTATTAGAAGCTAAGTTCGTAAAGGACAATTATTAGAATCAGCAAAATAAATTTGTGGTATCAATAATACTTTCTTAGATTTATAATGCAAATAGAAATATTATCGAAGAAAACGTGTCATTTTAAGGTCCCCATGTGAACATGAGCATGTAACAAAACATCTATCCCATTTCTCTATTAGCATTTTATTTACTAAATGGCCCTTCTTTCTCCTTTGAAAAGGAGCCGAATTTCCTCCCTCCTATCATTTAGCTTGATTAGAACTGCACTTCTTATCTGATTGCTAGGACTCAGGACTCTGTGCTATCACAAGCTGACTTGGGGGATTTTGTGTTTTCATATTTCACTGACGTGTCCTACTGGATCTGACTTCTGAATCAAGAAGGATGCTACTCATTTATCTACCTGTTTATTTATTTTTAATGTTTATTTTTGAGAGAGAGAGATAGACAGAGACAGAGCCGAGTGGGAGAGGGGCAGAGAGAGAGAGACACACAGAATCGGAAGCAGGCTCCAGGCTCTGAGCTGTCAGCACAGAGCCCGACGGGTGGCTTGAACCCACAAGGTGCAAGATCATGACCTGAGCTGAAGTTGGCCGCTTCTCTCATCTTTTTTTTTAGATCAGTGTTGTATTTTGGATGCTTTAAAGAAGACACATTTCCCTGAAGTATTTAGATACGAAGAGCTGGTTCATTTGTTACCCCTGTGGACTTTCCTGTGGGCACTGGCTGGTGGACTTGGTGTAGAAACTTTGACTCAGAACTCTTCTACCCTCTGATCAGAAAAATATCACAAAGGCCAGATTGTGGGAGAGATTCTAACTATATTGAGTCCTTCTACAATGTGCTAAAAGAAACTATAGACACTCTCTATTGTACCTGAGAACGTCAACATAGCGTTATTCGATAAAAAAGGGGAAAAAGGCATTTAGTAAAAACTTTGGTACAGTCTACCCCTGAAAAGATACTAGTGGATGGAATTGCTACAATGTGCAGTAACTTTAGGACAGTCGGTTGAACGAGATTTTCATACACCAGTCACACCTGTTTGCTAGGGTTCAATGTGTTCTCGCCTTCTTGGAGCAAGGATGTCGTCCATGAAAGTGGTACATTGCATGGGAGAGGTTTTATTCCCAAAGGAGCTGTCCTCATGTTAATTCTGCAATAAACTTGCACAAAGTATAGGGAAATTCAGATGTAAGCCTGCCGTGCTGAGAGTTTCCTTTGTTGTTGTTGTTTTTTAATTTTTTTTAACGTTTATTTATTTTTGAGACAGAGAGAGACAGAGCATGAACGGGGGAGGGGCAAAGAGAGAGGGAGACACAGACTCTGAAACAGGCTCCAGGCTCTGAGGTGTCAGCACAGAGCCTGACGCTGGGCTCGAACCCACGGACCGTGAGATCATGACCTGAGCCGAAGTCGGACACCCAACCGACTGAGCCACCCAGGCGCCCCGAGAGTTTCCTTTGTTTTATCCAGGTATTCCAGGACACTGGCTATTCAGCATGCTCTGAAGCCCCTGAAACACCTTGCCACCACACAGGCCATGTTTTTTAATAACCACTTTAACACAGTGCAAGGGATATCTCAGCCACGCACAGCTCAGGATGCTATAACCAGGGAGCCTCCTGGGGGCAGTCGGTCCACTCCTAGGCTTGTTTTCTCACGATACACATCTTCTTTCTAAATTCTTTAGCAAGGATTCTCGGGCCTCTGAGTGGTAAACAGCAGGGACACCCCATGCTTTTCCCAGTTGTGAAACAGACGATGAACGTGTTAGTGGGGCAGGGCTGGTGACTGTGCCAGTTCAACTTCGCCGATCGTGTGTGACAAAACAAGTGTGCGAGGTTTCCTTGGTGTCTGCCTAGGGAGAGAAAAATATTCCTGGAAGGACCAGTAACCCCCCATGATTGTAAGCCTATCACAACTCAGGTGTTTTTAGACATTGAGGGAATATATGCTATATGCTGGCGAATAGGTACCTAAGATCAGCACAGACATATTTGGTGGGGAAGCATATACCCGGAGAACTGATGTAGTTAGAAACACGTATGTGTGTATGGCTATAATGACATTTCCTTGTACCCCATCTATCAGGTTCCAAGCATCTTATAATTTTGTTTTTCTACTCATAGCCAAACATTATAATGGCATAAACCATAAATCAACATCAACACGGAACATTGCTTAGCAAATATAAATGTATGTGCATTGCAGAATGATCTGAGATCACAAAAATATATCAGAAGTCAAAAGTAGCTGGTGGAGAAAACACTACGTCTTTAGTTTATTGAGATTGTTCGGAGGATCCTAATGTACTGTCACTGAAAGAATAATTTTTCCTTTACAATCTACTTAGCAAAGATTTATCGATCCTTTCCCCCTTCATAGAGAATTACTGATCCATTTTAGAAAATCAGATTTTCACACCTTTCATGAGAATGTGCCCAGCGAGGTTCTCCGGGGACTGCTGGGGAAGTTGACTTTGACATGCAGTCCCTTGGAACTTGCACAGCAGAGCCTAGAGTCTCATCACTGATTTGTTGCACCAGGCAGGAAAATACTTTCATACATTTATGGAGAAATGATTGTACTGCAAGGACTTACTTTTCCATGCTACTGGATGTATTCAGAGCCCCATTATTTGTGTAAACAGCATTTTTCAGATGTGATGCTTTTTCTTTTTCTTCCCCCCCACTCCCCCGCCCCGTCTTCTCAGCTGTGATGTTATGAACAGTAAGGGAAGATAAAAGTTGTTGAAATTCATGCTGCAAAGCCGTGGGATGCTGTGGAATTTCTCAGTGTGTGTGTAAATAACTTTCTTGGAGAGGTACATTTCTGCTCTCCCCTCATTACCGGGGTATCTGAGGTAGCAAAGCAGCCTGCACGTTATATTGAAGTATGCGTCATAACGAAGGTGATTTATTATAATTAAAACAGCGTGGAGAGGAGCTTCGCATGAGACATATTGTTTCACAGACGAGCTTAATAAAGAGCATTATTATTAGTTATAGATTTGGGTGAAGGATGTTGTGTACTGGGAGGTATGTGAGTATTAGTCTAAGCCTGAAGTTGCTCTTTTGAGATGCTCTGTGTTGGGAGAGAAAGAAGCGTTCAGTAAATGAAGAATTTTAATACTGGCAGGAGGCTAGAGTGTATGTGTTTGCGCGCAAGTAGGAGAGAGAGAGGGGAGAAAGAGTGAGAGGAAGATGAAATGCACCTGAAGTGTTCTCCGAAGGAGCGGTTCTGGAATACTTTATTACATATCTATGGAGACAATGGCATGGACTGTAAGTAGCTCCTGTCTCTTGATATAATAATGCACATAAAGTCGGGGTCAGACTGGGTTCGCTCTGGGCTTTGATGCTGCGGAAGGTCACTGGGGGAATCGATGGACCGAAATGAGCCCTGACTTTCATGCAATCAATGTGATTTTTCTATTTAAAGTGGACACTGCTGGGTGTGAGTTGCAAGCTTCCAATGTGGTCTGGCTCAGCTTTTCAGATCAAGAGTAGATTGCAATGCAAATGGGTTGTTTAGTCTCATCACTGAGATGGGAAGATCCGGTGCATGCAGAGCTGGAGAGGCCTTCTGCAAACGCGGCTTTCAAGTTTGGCGCCCTGTTATTTGAGCAACCAAATTAGTAGCTGCTTGATTGGTGGGGGATACCTTGTTCTCTGCGTATTTTGCTATTTTTAATGAATAAAAAAAGTGAACGCTTTACAATGCAAAATAAATTGCTACTAAAAGGAAAATATATATTTTTTAATGCTTATTTTTAAGAGAGAAAGAGACAGAGACGGAGTGCAAGCAGGGGAGGGGCAGAGAAAGAGGGAGACATATATTCTGAAGCAGGCTCCAGGCTCTGAGCTGTCGGCACAGAGCCGGATGCTGAGCTCGAACTCAGGGGCCACAAGATCATGACCTGAGCTGAAGTCCCTCGCTTAACTGACTGAGCCACCCACGTGCCCCACAACCAAAATATTTCTAAATTTTTTCTGTATTCTATCCATCCACCTATCCATACATTTATCTATCCATCATCAGGGTTTGCTGATTAGAAGAAAGGTTCTTTCATGTATATTTTTTCACCAATATTATTTATTTATCAATATCGTAGCAATATCGTATCAGTAACATTTATTTATTAATATCATGTATTTAATATTAAAAATTGTAAAGTCTTGTCAGATCAGAATGTGGAAGGAATAATTTTGATTGTCCGCACAGCTCAAAGTTCTGATTATGCCTGGATTCCTCAGGCTCTCTGAGTCTCTGCTTTGGCAAACAGCTTCCTATTTAAAAGAACAAATTATAAATGCAGCTTTCCCACCAGAATGAAAGTTCTGGAGCTGCTGAAGGATCCTTTATGGGTTTCTCTTCATCATGTCACATCGCCACTGAGATAGGCTGTGTGTCATTTAGGGAAACATTACTGGGAGAAGGCACTGTTGCTTTCTGTTGGAGGGAAAAGGCAAGTGAAGAAGGACCTAGATTTATAAGAATATTCTAAGTAAGTCTCTGAAGGACACCTCTTTCGCTCTCTCCTACAGGAGGACTGGCAGGGACACAGACAAGAGTAACTGGCAGATTCTGCATTTTACTTAGGAAAAAACTTGACTCCTTTCCCGCAAATCAAGGTTTCTTCTAATCTACTGAGAAAAGTATGCAGAAGACTTCCAGTTATTAAAAGGGCCAGAAGCTGGAGAAATTAAGGAATGCGAATCTTCCATTAAATTGAAACACATTTACCACTGCTTTGCTACTTGATGTTTTCGTTTCCACTCTAAAGGATAATACTGCTACCTAGCTTTTAATTTACACTTAATATAATTTGAACTTTCAGGGTTTTAATTTAGTAAAAGAAGGTGAGAGGAAATAGGTTGAGATCACTGTTGACCGATGGCAGAAAGCCAAATTCAGGCTCCCTCACATATGCCTGGCAGACTTACATATCAAATAAACTTTTTTTTTTTTTTTTACAGACAGCAAATTTTTTCTTTAATGTTTACTTATTTTTGAGAGAGAGAGAGAGCACAATTGGGGGAGGGGCAGAGAGAGTGAGAGCGAGAGAGAGAGGGAGGAAGACACAGAATCTGAAGCAGGCTCCAGACTCCAAGCTGTCACAATGGAGCCCAACGCAGGGCTCGAACTCATGAGCTGTGAGATCAAGACCTGAGCCAAAGACCAACACTTAACCGACTGAGCCACCCAGGCGCCCTTACTGACAGCTAAATTGACTACAGTATATGTAATAGTACAGATCACAGGTCAAGTACCAAAAGGTTCTAATTTATTTGCTGAGACTGGAAAAATGCCCCGCCAGAATAGGAGGTGGTAGAACGTGGGGTGGAGCATTTTGCCTATGAGATGCTGTTAGCAGGGTGCACCCAGGACAGGGTGCTTTATGCCTGCAGGTATGGGTCTTCGACTCTAGGGTCCAGTTGTAGTATTTGGGTTTGTGTTTTCATCCTTGTCCCTCAAAAGTCTTCTTTTAATGATACCTAGAGTTTTTTTGCAGTAGGAATGATTAGAGTTTTGAGCCCACCCATTTTGAGTTCGTGTGTTTAACAATCCCCAAACAACTCAGAAATAAGCTACCAAAAATGGCATTGTAGAGTATGGTTTCGATTGGGTAGAACCTTAACTCTGAGGAATTTGGAACACTATGTAAAGCTCTGGTATGGAAAGCCTGATTTAATTATAATTAATTGTCCTGAATAATGCAGTACTCTTTGATTCTCATTACCAAGTTACTTTCTTTAGTGAGTCTTCAACATTTATTCTATATAATACTAAATACGAAATTTCACTTATGGGCAGAATGATTTTTTTTTTTTTTAATGCCTTACCAATGATTTTATAAGACACGTTCCTTTTAAAAATGGGAGGAAGGGGAAACTTTGAAATTTGCAGCTTTCCAGAATAACTTTATTTGTGAAAATATTAGGGTGCTTAAATTTTCCCCACCGTAGATTTCCTCTGGACCATATGTTTTACATTCCAGGAAGGAATACCTGGTCAACAGAGAACAAGAAATGTGCTTTTGCACATGAACTTACAACATGTGTTATTTTATATTTTGCAATATATTCTATAATATTTATATTGTTATATTTAGCATTCCATGTATATTTATTATTCACTATATTTATTATTTTACTTTTGTATTTATTATTATATTTATTATTTCATTTAACTCTTGGTGTCCCGGTATGTTTACTTATGGGGCCCATGGGAAAATGAGAAGCTACCCCCTCACGATCATGATTTTGAAATCTTTCTTACACAGTCTTCATTTGAAAAATGGATTTCAGAGACTCAGTCCCTGTGAAGAGACCCTGAGGCCTTTTGGGGAGGGTTAATTAAGCCTGCCCTTGAGATGCTTCTTCCTACAAAACCCCCTCCCTTCAGACGAGAATCCTGGGATAATGGGAAAGTCCTTAATCTCAAAGCATCCCTGAACGTGCCACCCTGAAAATTAACCTCATTCATCCCCTTCCCCCACCTTTATTTTTCCTCTTTTCTTGAGATCGCAGGGAAATTGAGAATATAAATTAAAGTGTCCTGTTTGCTGCCCTACCTTCTGTGACCAGCACTTACTCAACAGAACCCTGGGTTCAGCGACCTTGACAATGTCACAGAGGTCTTATTTTCACCCAGATGAGCTATGCATGAGCAATCTACTCAACCTTGATTTCAGAGATGAAGGCTACCTTCTTTTTCGTCTTGTTTTGGAAACGACATTTATTATGGCCATTTCTGGGAAAGCCCTGTTTTGTTTGCTTTCGACTGTGCTTCTCCGGGTGAATAAGGGAGCATAGGACGTTATTCTGCACTTCTGCATTTTCGTTTCTATCTGGAGGTACCCCTTCCATGTTGCCAGTACCAGAGACCAAGTCACGTTTATTGATGTTTCTCAAAAACTGGTCTAGTCCTAAGGACAGGTTTTGGTTGATGATGCTCTCTGGAGAGATCCTTTTACCCATCGCGCTGATCGGTTAGAAATACCATCAGTAGAGGTTAGGATATCTTTCCAGTTTTCTCTCTCTGGCAACTTTTGCTCTCCTGGGCAATCTACTAGAGGGACCAGTTGAATGGATGGATGTTGCCCACAGACCTGTGACAATAGAAGCTACAGCTAATTGAGCATTCAAAGATTAAGGAAGAAAGTGGCTTAGCAGTCCTCGAGTCCCTCTTCTTTTCAGTGTAGGGTTGTTCTTTTCCACTGGGGGGAACCTTCTGCAGGACACATTTTTCTGCCCTGTTTCCTTCATTCTTAAGTTGTACTTTCCCACCATTTAGGTCATTCAGTCCCTCTGGACATTAAAATTTGGGGGAAAATTAAGCTATTTCTAAGGAACTTGAATACTCCTATAAATATTTGAGGACCTTTAGTCGTCACAGAAAACGGTAGCCAAGAGTAAATGTATATGAAGCCCAGAAAGTTTACATTTTACATTTTTTAATGTAAGTTTACATTTAAAAGAAGATAGCCAATAGCAAAGGTCCCACACGAAAAGCTTAGATCACTAACACTCTTAGCCTTAAGCAGTTTGCATCTTGGAGAAATGTCTCTCCACTTCTCAAGATGGCTTGGCTTTATTATAATGTTGGAATTCAGTGCAAGGTTTATTCTTTCTTGTAGATCCCATTAAAAACCTCTTTAGCGGGGCACCTGGGTGGCTCTTGATTTCATCTCAGGTCATGATCCCAGGGTCGTGGATCGAGCCCTGCATCAGGCTCTGTGCTGAGCGTGGATCCTGTTTGGGATTTTCTCTCTCTCTCTCTCTCTCTCTCTCCCTCCCTCTGCCCCTCTCTCCCGCTTGCACTCTCTCTCTCTGTGTCTTTAAAATCAAAACAAAACAAAACAAAAAAATAAATAAATAAAACCCACCCAAACCAAAAAACCTCTTTAGTAATGCTGCTAGATTCCTAAAAAACCTTGCCTTATTTCCTATACTCACTTAGGTTTTTCCTGTTCCCTTGATTAAATCTTTCAGTCCTCTAGTTAAATCTTGACTGGTATAGAGTATGCCCCAATGAAAAGAACACTTCTTGGGCTGACGTGAGTTGTACCTTCTTGGTTTGTTTTGGGCAAATGAGAGAGGCTTCCTTTACTGATGGAGAATATTACATCACCGCAGAGACACCAGAGGGGAAAACGTGGGCGCTTAATAAGGGTGAGAGACAAAATTGCTGATAGAATGCTTTTAGTTCCCCTGGAAGAGGCGGTATATAAATACATGGATTAAGGGCATACATTCAAGCCAGTCTGGATTCACATAACTTTTGTTGGACAATTGTATCACAATATTGACTCGAGTCCAGATTAGGGCCTCTGGGGTGTCTCTTTCTCTACTGATTTGCAGTTTATTGGTTCTACGATTCCATTACTCTCTATCTGATTTTCTCAACATTTCCCTTGCTGTTTTACTGTGGTCAAAAGTTCTGTTTGGGAATGACAGATACAAGAGGTTACTCTTGTACAGAATGCCGGCATCACATTTAATTTCCTTGATTCTGGGACACTCGCTTTGTTCTCTACAATTTAGTAAACGAAGAAGAATCAATACTTGAGAAACCTTATTAGTTAATTTCCGTTGAAATCTGACTTTTTCGTCATCTATATTCTCTGACGGCGACATCTTTAATTTTGCGAAGTAGAGATGCGCCCCTTTGTGCATGCATCAACTAATTGCATTCGCTTAAAGAAAAAAGGAAAACGCTATTTTTTTTCTTTACTCGCTCACTGCAGACATGCTCCACGATTGCAAAAAGTAACATACAATAGCTATCCCAAGTAATCCTAATTAGCTCAATGGATATTTGAGCTCTATCAATTACTTAAATAACTTAGGGAGTGGGGGTGAAGAACCATCAGCCTGTGGGTTGGTAGTCCCAGCCAAAACAATTGGCTTGAAATCCAGGCAATGTCCTCGACTCTGGTCTTGAGATACCTCTGAGAATAGTGCCCGATGAACGACGGCGCCTGAAAATTTGCATTTCTGATTTTTGAGCAAGGGGTAAAGGCTAGGTGAGGAACGCATCTGGAAATTAGGCAGTGGGGAGAAAAAAAATGTTTGATTGGGGCTGGACGTGGCGAGGTATCGGATTAAGCACAGAGCTCCACACAGTGACTTCAAATCCCTGGTGACTGCAGGTTTCTGGAATCCTGGGCTTAAGCAGTTGCCCTAGAATTCCCTCACCTGCCTTTTATCAGCAGCCGTATTGACAAGATTTTCATTACTTCCTAAATGTCTGCACTGGCTTGCTTTATTTTTCTTGTTAAAGTTTGATATTTATATATATATGAAAGCCATTGGTAGCTCTCCTATGTTAGTCATCACCAATTTCATCATCCTTTCCATTTATTAATGGTCCTGCTTCCTCTCTAATACCTCTTTTCTTCCTGACATATCTGTGAACCCATCTTCTTCCCCTGAAACTCCTTTATTGGGAATGAACCCAGTCAATTCCGCTGCCTTTTGTTTCTGCTGCGAGCATCCCGGGGCTAGTAATCTTCTCCACGTAAAATAATGCACGTGTAGTAAAATACACAACAGATCTACTAATAACATTTCTTTATCTCTACTGCCATAAGCACTTGTCTATATTTTTTCAGTAAATTTAAGAAACAAAATGTGGTTACATAGTATTAGCCTGAATTACGTTTAATAAAATTTAGTCATCCTCTAAGATATATTTTGTAACCTCCCCTTGAATCGATAATTGATGCCACTCCTAAGGCAACAAACCACATTATTTCCTAAGGAAATAATCAGAAATGGAGTCTGAATTTACGTGCAGTTAACAAGGTGAACTCGTTTGAAAACAACCCAAAGCTGTGTTTTCCTAGGAAAGACAAATGAAATACTCCAAAATATTAACAGCAAAGCAGTAGAGGAATTATGGGTCACTTATATCTTCTCATTTATAATTTTTAATATTTTGTAATTTTCCTATGGTAAGAACGTATTACTTTTGTGATAAAATTCTTAAATCTTAATTTAACTACTGAAGCAACATATGTTCAATAGAACAAATTCAAACAATGCCAAAGTATGAAAAGTGCAAAGTGATACCTTGCCTTTTGTCCCACTGTGGTTCTTCTCCTGTTTTTGTTAACCCTTCCTGATATTTTTTCTGCACCTCTATGCTTACATGCAAATACATGTGCACATACTCACATACTCACATCCACATACGTACTTAGAAAAAAATAAAAATAAAAACAGTCCCATGTAATGGCCTGCAGAAATTTGCAAACCGATTACTAAACTGTTAGTGGCTTGAACGCAGCCATGGTGAGAGTGTTTACTGCATGGATATCAGCATGCAGTAATCAAAGCTTCCTTTTTAAATGAGAGCTGGTTTCTCAGCATACTACTGACCCATACTAGATATTTTATATTATAATTTGCTTTTTGCTTAGCAATGCAAACCATGTTCCATATCAGTACTTATAGCTCTTATCTGATTCTTTTTATGGTTATATGATTTTCTATTGCATAGATGTAATGATCTCTCCATTGATAAACTTTAATGCTTTTTCCAGTTTTTGATATCACAAACAATACTATAAGAAGAACAGTATGAAGTATAAGTATACTTATATCCCTTGATGTATTTGTGCAAGTCATTATATAGGACAGATCCTCAGAAGTGAATACTCTTTAGTCATAAAACACACAAATTTGAAGTTTGACTACTACTGGCAAATTGCTCTCTAAAATCAATGTTCTAGTTTGTATCCCAACCAACTCTCTATCCTCTGGCCACCACTTGATATTATCCATCTTTTAAAACTTTGTAATTTATAGGCAAAATAATTGGTACTTTATTTAATTATTACAAGCTAATCATATTTTTAAACTTTTAAAAAAGTTTTTAATGCTTATTCATTTTTGAGAGACAGAGACAGAGCATGAGTGGGGGAGGGGCAGCGAAAGAGGGAGACACAAAATCCAAAGCAGGCTCCAGGCTCTGAGCTATCAGCACAGACCCAAACGTGGGGCTTGAACTCACAAATTGTGAGATCATGACCTGAGCCAAAAATCAAGATGCTTAACTGACTGAGCCACCCAGGTGCCCCATATATATTTTTAAACTAAAAAAAAAATTTTTTTAATGTTTATTCATTTTTGAGGGAAAGAGAGAGCACAAGCAGGGGAGGGGAAGAAAGGGAGGGAGACACAGATTCTGAAGCAGGCTCTAGGCTCTGAGCTGTCAGCACAGAGCCTGATGTGGGGCTCAAACTTATGATCTGTGAGGTCATGACCTGAGCTTAAGTAGAACACTTAACTAACTGAGTCACCCAGGTGCCCCTAAGCTAATCACATTTTATAAGTTTATTGTTCACATACATTTCTTCTAGTCTTTTGTTATTGATTTGTAGTCACTCTTTATATATTATGGATATTAAACTTTTGTTATAAATGTAGTAAATATTTTCTTCCAATATATTATTTTTCTATCTTCTTTAAGGCTTCTTTTACCTTATGAGAGTTATAATTTTGTTTTATGACATCCAAGTTACATGTCAGAATTACAAAGGTTTTTCTAATCTAAGGCTATACAATTATTAGGTGATGTCCTTAGACTTCTTCTGTATGTTTTCATGGAAAAGGCCACTTCAGTTCCTACCTAAAGACCCAAAGAGTGTTGGGATGATCTCCTCTCTGCTTATTTACTTGCCCCCATGAGAGGAGAAATTGCTAATTTTATTGGTGAGAATTTTGAGTGTTTTTTGGGCCAGATTTACAAATATGTGGTCTGAGTGTTAAAAAGTCATAGTTTTCTATGGCCCATCCTCTTGGCTTCTTGGGCATTTACACTAAAGCATGGAGAGAGGATGGAGAGAAGGGCATGTGGGAATAATGGAGAGAACAGTTGGTCTTACATCATACAGTTTTGTAGAAGGGACTTTTCAATGTTTGTTGAAACTATGAATATAAGATGTTTGAGGAAGCAAAGAAAACAGACAATTAAAATTTGGGTTGTCAAGCTGTGAGAGATACAGACAGGAAGTAAAATGACCATTAAAATGCTACCCACCATTGTAGCATACATTCCTAGTGTTTAGTTTTATGGTCCATGTGCTTGTTTGTCCCTTTGAAGTTAGGGAGGGCCATTCGACAGCTCTGGCCAGTAGAAGGTGGGGAGAAGTGATGTGTGTTACTGCACAGCCAGAACCTTAGTTGAGGCTGTGAGTCCTTCAGTGGCAGTTGGTCATGGAAGCATGTGTTGAGAAGGACCCTCTATCAGCAGGGTCTCTGAATGACTGTGATGAGCAGCAACTCCTCCCGCCCCAAAGCATAGAGCGCGAGCACGAAAACAATGCTGTTTTAAAGTCCCTGAGATTTTGTTGCTGTTTATTACTGCAGCCTAACCTAGCCTATGCCGACTGTCACATTCATCCACAAATGGTATTGGCCCCACCCCTCAGCTCATTCCTTTTAATGCCAGTCTCCTTAGTGGGGCCTGCCTTGCCTCGCCTATTTCCGCGTAGAAAAGGGACCTTATCTGAACCTGCTGGGGACCCAGGGAGATGCCTGCTCTTCCTTTGTTTCAGCATTTCATTTCCATGTGGATGGCTAAGTCATATCTTCAATGCACACTGACCTGCTTTTAATTGGGGCAGAGCGAATAGAAATCTTTTTGTCCCAGGCTCTGTCCTATGCTGCCTCCAATCAGAAAGCCTGCCTTTTGGCGGGGGTCGGGAACACCTGCCAGGGCACGAATAAAACTGGCGCTTTGATCCCCATTGGGCAAGTGACTCTTGAGGGTGTCTATGTTCCCTGTAGGTTGGAACCCAGAGGGGATAATGGAGAGAACTGGACTTTTTCATATCCAACAGAAGAGCTTCTCCTTCATTTTATTCTTGTAGGAATTTTATATTTAGATCATAGGGGCAAAGTTTTAACAAGTTATATTTTGCACATTATTGTGTTTAACATGACACATTTAATTCAGGAATGTAGTCCTCAACTCCATCACCTTTCAGTGTAAAAATGGCAAGGAACTACATTAGAGAAAAAAAAATGTAGCTCTTGGCAATTTCACTATCTGGTCTAGGAATGGACACCAGTACCGCAAAGTAGCAAGGGCTGTTTGTGAGAGCCATTTGGGTGACATTATTCTGCTGTCTATAAATATGTCCTAGCTACAAGAAGACCAAGGAGGGGCCACTCCCCTGTAATGCTCACTTAGGGAAAAGGAGGCCTGTTTTCCAAACCAAGGCGAGTGCCATTGCAGTAATGGGGCCTCAAACAGGCAAAATTGTGCGTGTTGTCAATGGCTACAATGTAATTTTATTGATTTACAATGTTTAAAGTGAAGACATGATTTCTAGCTTCTAGAGGGTGTCACATTGGAGTAATTGCACCCCAACTGGATTTTATGACCAGAAAAGAACATGGTAATGCCCACACAGATTTCTCAGGCTGCCTTGCATTTGTGGCTGATCAGTAATCAGGGAGTTATTATTAGCCATTGTCGTGCTTGGATACTCATAGAAGGCACAGATGTTGATGGATATGGTTTTAGCAGACATATTTGAATCATCCAAAGGAAATCATCTTCCTGTCGCTTCCTTGGTTTAGTCCAGGCCCCTTCTGTCCCTTTGGTCTCCTATTGCCCAGGTTTTCACCAACATCCTCTGCTATGCCCTTTAACATATGTCATGCCCAAGGACAAAAGCTTTGCAAAATATTGCTCTTGTTAAGCAGGGCGCCTGAGTCTGGAGCAGTGTGTCTCCAGGTGTGATTTTCACACCTGCGTCTGAATCACTGGGTTGCTGGGCCCCTTGAAAAGTGCATCTTGGGGGCGCCTGGGTGGCTCAGTCGGTGAAGCGTCACACTTCGGCTCAGGTCATGATCTCACGGTCCGTGAGTTCAAGCCCCGCGTCGGGCTCTGTGCTGACAGCTTGGAGCCTGGAGCCTGTTTCAGATTCTGTGTCTCCCTCTCTCTGACCCTCCCCCGTTCATGCTCTTTCTCTGTCTCAAAAATAAAAATAAACATTAAAAAAAAAACTTTGAAAAAAAGAAAAGTGCATCTTGAACAAGCACCCTCGTGTATTCTTTTTTTTTTTTTTAAGTTTATTTCATTTTTGAGAGAGAGAGAGAGAGAGAGACAGAGAGAGACAGAGCATGAGTGCAGGAGGGGCAGAAAGACGCAGAAGAATCCAAGCAGGCTCCAGGCTCTGAGCCATCAGCACAGAGCCTGATGTGGGGATCAAACCCACAAACTGTGAGATCATGACCTTGAGCCAAAGCCAAGGCTCAACCTACTGAGCCACCCAGGGGCCCCACCCTAGTGCGTTCTTATGCACAGCAGAGTCTGGGTACCTGGAAGTGAGGAAAGATGAGCCTAAACAATGACCCAAATGAAAATTTTAAAGAATATATGGGTTTTTATTTTCATAACCATCCTGTTTTATGTCTGTGTCCTACCTTTGCTCAGAGAAACTCAGATATCCAAGTTTATATCAGCTTTCCAAATAATGTTCATGCTGTTTTAAGGCAGGTCACATTAAAGATGTGTCATGCGTAAGAATACATGCATAAGAATAGATCTTATACATGCATATTTTATGTAAAGAAGTTTGGGTGAAAATGCTTCAAGATCTTTTGGGAGAATTGTCTCTAATTCTAAGGAGCAGACTGTAGCATTTATATTTGAAATTAAAATGTTAGTTTTTCTGAGACTGATCCAAGTTTGGAAAGTGATTTAAAAAATATTTGCCACCTCTGTCATAAAATAATAAATGTTTTCTGAGACAAACCACTACTGTGATATGATTAAATTAGAAATCCATTTCTGTTCTTACAAGTTGTTGTGGTCAACACAAGATGTCATTTCTCACAGGCTAAAAATTGCTGACCGAGCCATGAATAAGTTGATAAATATGAGCATTTTTTCTGCAGAAAAAAAAAATGCTCATGTTAGCATTCAAAATAAGAAAAGATATCTTTTCATATGATGCTTTATTTATTTTTTTAAATTATTTTTTAACGTTTATTTATTTTTGAGAGAGAGAGAGAGAGAGAGCTCAAGCAGGGGAGGGGCAGAGAGAGAGAGACACACAGAATCTGAAGCATGCTCCAGGCGCTGAGCTGTCAGCACAGAGCCCAATGCGGGGCTTGAACTCACAACCTGAGATCACAACCTGAGCCAAAGTTGGACACTCAACCGACTGAGCACCCAGGCACCCCTCCTATGATGCTTTATACGAAGGATGTGATTTATTTATTTTGATCTTTCTGCAGTTCTGATTGGTTTATCTGGGACACACATTAGCCAGTAATTACTACCAGCACTACTTGAAGGCACAGAAGGTTGATTCCTATCTGTGATCATTCCAGAGGTGTGGGTTCACCCATTTCTGAGCCTGTACCAAATGCAAATCTTACCCGATTTACTCTGTAGCATCTATGTAAGGCAGGCTGTGGCCTTCCAGTTAGTGACTTGTCCGGGTACACATGCACCCCACCTGCACCTTGCAATGAGTTTCCTTCAAACTCTTTCAAAATGACAACCGTGTAAGTTACAACTGTAGTACACCCCTCTATCATTTTCATTTCTCACAGCTATAAGCATCATGAAGTCACAGCCAATACATCTTGAGTTAAAAAATTGTTAGCACCTTGGTCAGCTGCAAGACCCAGTGGGTGGAGGCCAGAGGAGGGGGCCAGGAATTCCCACCTTAAAATGCCCCAGCACACTAAGGCTTCCTAAACACAAACTGGTGGCAAACCCAGACCTGATTCATCCCAGGAGATGGAAGGAAATTTTCCAGGAATCTCCTTGCCCAGATTCTAAGGCACATCACGATTAGACTTGATGGTATTTACCAATATTTGTTTATTCACCTTAAGCCTCACTCTCTTCTGACATCTCTTCCATTATCACCTGCATTTTCACATGGAGACTAGATCCTTTGGAGTGCTGACCAACTTTGATTAAAAAAAAGGAATCTTCATTGACGCGTAATTTACATACCATTTATTCACTCATTGTAAATGTACACTTTGCTGATTTCTAATGAATTTGCAGAGCTGTGCAGCCATCACCACAAACCAGTTTTAGGACAGGTTCATCTTTCCAAAATACTTCCTCATGACCACTTGCAGCCAGACTCCTCTCCCACCTCTAACAATTCTCTCCCACCCCCAATCTGCTTTCTATCACTACAAATTTGCCTTTTTCACATGTTTTCTTTATCTATTTTTATTTTAATTTCCACCACATTTTATTTATCCATTCACAGTTGATGGACACTGGGACCATTTCCAGTCTTTTGCGATTCTAGTAATGTTGCTGTGACCATTCACATACAACTCTTTGTATGGACATATGTTTTCATTTCTCGTAGGTAGATTCCTTGGAGTGGAATTTCTGGGTCATATTGATAGAGTTATGTTTCACTTTTTAGGAGTGGGTGTGGAGTTGTCATATGTCTTTTCTTTATGTCTATTGAAGTGGTCACGTAAGATGATTTTCAGATGTTAAATCAAACATGCATTCCTAGGATAAGTCTCACTTGGCAATGATGTAAAATATTTTTTATCTGTGGATTGGTTGGGTTTGCTAATTTTTGAAAGGATTTTTGCTTCTATACTCATGAAGAATATTGATGTACAATTTCATTTTATGATGATGTTTTTGGCTGGTTTTGTTAAAAGAGTAAAACTGACCTCCTAGAATGATTTGAAAATTCTTTACTCTTTGCCTGTTTTCTGAAAGATTGGTATTTAAATGTATGATAGAATTCATCAATGAGGTGATCTAGGATTGGCATTTTCTTTGTGGGAAGGTTTTTAAATTACTAATTCAATGTCTTTAGTAGTTAAAGATCTATACACATTTTCTATTTCTTCTTGAGTCAGTTTTGATAATTTCTATCTTTCTAGAAATGTGTCCATTTCATTGATTTTTCAAATTTTTTGGCATAAAATTGTTAATAATATCTACTTAAAATATTTTTAAGTTCTTTTAGGTTAGTATTGATGCTCTCTCTTTTCTTCATTTGATAATTTGTGCCTTTTTTCTTTTTTCTTAATTTAGCTAAAGATATGTCAATTTTGTTGATCTTTACAAAGAATAACTTTTGGTTTCACTATTTTCTGTAATCTTTCATATTTCTTTGATTTCCACATGAACCTATCTTATTTCCTTTTTTATTTGTTTTGGGTTCAGTTTGCTCTTATTTATGTAGTTTTTTTAAATAGGCAGCTTATATTATTAATTTGAGACCCTTTCTCTTTTTTGTTATAGCTATCAATTTCCCTGTATGCACTGCTTTAGCTGCATACCACACAACATTTTATAATCCTCCTTGACTGTGAATTTCAAGAAGTGTGTTCTTCATTTTTTTTTAAGTTTATTTATTTATTTTGAGAGGGACAGAGAGTGTGTGAGTGGGGGAGGGACAGAGAGAGAGAGAGAGATTGAGAGGGGGACAGAGAGAGAGAGAGAGAGAGAGAGAGAGAATCACAGGCTGGCTTCATGCTGTCAGTGCAGGGCTTGATGCAAGCCTCGATCTCACAACCTTGAACTCATGACCTGAGCCGAAATCAGGAGTTGGACACTTAACCAACAGAGCCACTCGGGTGCCCCAAGAAGTGTATTCTTCAATTTCCATATATTTAGGGATTTATCAGATTTCTTTCTTTTGTTGATTTATTTAATTTTATTGTAGTCATAGAACATAATATACAATCTCAGTCCTTTGCATTTGTTGATATTTATTTTATAGCCAAGCACAGAGGTCAGCAAACTATGGCTTGCATCTTAACTTATTACAATCAGCTTCACCATAATTCCGCTGTGTCATATCTGCCATTGAGCCCCTGCAGTGAGATTTTTATTTCACTTCTTGTACTTGTTACCTCCAGAATTTCCATTTGGTTTTTTAAAATAATTTCTATGTCTTTATTGAGGTCCTCTATTTTTTGTCATTGTCGTGGTACTTTCCTTTAATTCCTAAATGTGATTTCCTTTAGTTCTTTGAACATGTGTATAACACTGAGTTGAAGTCTTCATTGGCTCGATCTGACATTTGAGGACACCCTGAGCAATTTCTATTAACTGCCCTTTCCCCTCTGCTCTGGGTAATGCTTTCTTGTTTCCTTGCATGGCTTCTAATTTTTTGTTGTATATGGAGCATTTTTAGAAATCATATTATAGCAACTCTGGATTCTGATTTTTCCCTCCCAGTGGGTTATTATCATTGCTGTTTTAAAGAATGTGCTTATATCTTTATTTAGTAACTTATTTAGGCTACATTTTTGAAATTCATATCCTCTACAGTCTGTGGCCACTGATCTCTCTGCTCAGTTCTTCCCTCCCGCCTTGTTCCTATTTTTAATCCTGACCTCTTAGGAGTTCCTTCTTTCTACATGACCTAGTGGTGAGCCAATGATCGGTCAGAGGTTGGGCACAAACATCTTAAGCCAGTAAATCTTCTCTCAGTTGGTGGGTCTGTCTGTGGGTTCTGAAGCACATTCAAAGTGTAAGTGGTTTTCAAATCTTTTCCTTCTTTTACTTCCCACTGGACATGCTACCATCTTCTGTGCCAAGGCAGGGAGGCTCCTGGAACAACACGGAAATGTGAATAGCTTGGGCCCCCTCCATTCTTCCCTGTGTGTACACCTCCCTTTCAATCGGTCAAGGATATCAAGTGTCTCTATGGCTGCCTCATTTCCCTAATCTGTTAAATTTCCGGCTGGCCCAACAGGGTCCCTTGCGGGTTTGCAGCCTCGGGTTATTGACACCGCTGGCTGTCCCAATTCATTTGTCATCGTGATGGTCACTACTGATGAATCAGTTGGGCATGGAATTTTCCAACTACTGCTCCCAATCAAGTCCCTTTCTTCCTACAGTTAAGCTGATGGATACCCACTATTCTGACCCCAAATTCAGTAGTGTTTCATTAATCTGTGCTTATTGGTTTGTTTTAAGCTTTTGGTCAGTTTCTAAGGCACTGAAGTTCTTGGCTTTGAAACATTTTTCCAGCTTTATGGTTTCTGTTTGGTGACCTCCTCACTCCATTGGTCCATTAGCATTGCTTTTTGTGTCCCCACAAAATGCAGCATCTCGGATCATTTCCTTGAGCACCTGCAGGTCCCAAGCTTTGCCCAGGTTATAGGACACTTCCCATTGCCCAGTCTAGTGCTCTAATGATGGGGCTCATTCATCATTAATGAATGGAGAAGAAAGAATTAAATATGTTTTTATTATTTTGTATTTTAATGCTGGTGAGCCTCAGGTCATGACTTAGAGTGAATTTCTGGTAGGCAAAATTCTACGAGCAAAGGAGGACACCAAGGAGAGAAAGAACAGGTCATATTGTACAGAACACAAACAACTCATTTTTCTGCTTTTGCTTAAAATCAAACTGTAGAGCTGGCTAGTTTTCATGTTGTTTTGTATCCTAAAATATAGATTTGAAAGGGTTTGGTTAGAAAATGCCCATGAGAGCCTGTGTTCAATAGTCTTCTTGTTAGTTTATATGCACATAATATTCAGAGTGCTGAGGTATCTGATGGAAAACATCAGAATGTTTGAGGAATGATCGCATTTTTCTACCCATGCTTTTCAGAGATACTCTGCAGAAATATTAATCTTGAAAAAGAAAGTCAAAGCTCCTGGTGTATGAATTGAACAATGTTTGAGTAGGGCATTTAGTAATAATCTTTGAAACTTTTATAGGAGAGAATTTTTTTCACCCAGGTGTAGCTGTTCCTCTCACGTTGATTGCTATTCTCTCTGGGAAAAGGAAGTATGTTCCGTTAAAACACATGTTACTAAGGCATCTCCTCAGAAGTAATATGGACCTAGTGGGTTGGCAAGGGAAAAGGAGCCTCCTGACAAAGAGTTTGATTCTGTTTCCTTACTCAAATCCAGTGTATCCATGAGTATTTTGACCTCTCTCTAGTTCATTTAGTCTCTGCTTGATGAAGCTATGGTGTTCTTGTGATGCATAATAATGTGTTGAGAGGTGTAGAAATCAACTGTGTGTGTGTGCAATTTGTGTGGCTGTTCACCTCTCACATACTCATGAACTTTGAACCTGGCCAGGCTCTTTCCTTCTAATAACAGTCACAGGTGATGGGAGGCTGGCCACTGATCATTTGACTGTCAGATGATCCAACCCTGAAGCCCAGTGTCTATCCAGTGGCACATGCAACTTTCAGAGATCTTGGGATAACAGCAGAAAACAAGCATGTGGTGCCTTTACAATGTTTTAGGTGCTGTACTAGACTAGTTTAGTGTCCATTATTCTTTAAAAGAAATTTTTTTAAATATTTATTCATTTTTGAGAGACAGAGTATGAGCAGAGGAGGGGAAGAGAGAGACACACACACACACAGAATCCGAAGCAGGCTCCAGACTCTGAGCTGTCAACGCAGAGCCCAATGCGGGGCTCAAACTTACGAACCACAAGATCATGATCTGAGCCGAAGATGGACGCTCACCCGACTGACCCACCCAGGCACCCCATTATGTCCATTATTCTTAATCTTTAAAATAATTCTATAAAATAGATATTGTGACTCCAATATAAAGTTGAGAAAAATTTAGGCCTGGGGAAATTAAGTAATAAACAAATATAACAAAGCCAGTAAGTAGGAGAGCGAGATATGAGATTTCATGTATCTGATTGCAAAGCATGTGCTCCTGGCCCCTACAGTATACTGCTTCCTTAGGCCACTCACAGAAGCTTAGCAAAAACAAATGTCACTCATTCATTTACCCAATCATTTATTCATATATCCAGTATTTATAGGGTCCCCAGCATGTGCCAGAACCATGCTAGCTCTTAGCTTTGTCTATTCTCTTAGCTATTTGCATGACTCTACTTCTGAGATCTTCTGTCCTGGCCGTTGGGCCTTCAGAGCTCTTCACCCTGAAGGTCAGGATTCCCAGACCAGCATCATCAGCATCATCAGGGAACTTGTTTAAAAGGCAGATCCTTGGGCCTGCCCTAGACCTACTGAATCAGAAACTCTAGGAAAATATTGAAGAGGCAGAATATATCACACTCCTTGACAGGCCTTGGTAGGGCTCATCCATGATGGAATAGTCCCTGGAGGATGATGGGAGAAGAGGGCTTACTTTTCCTGTTTCAGATGTAACTAAGTAAAGAAGGAAAATTCAAGAGACTGCATCACAGATCTATCATATGGGCCTTTTATGTTTATTCTAGAAAGTAGGTGTTCACTGGGGAAAGTTCACTTGGGCTAGACAGTGTATTAACTATATCAAACTTTGTTTCCTACCTTTGGTTCTTGGTAACTTTTTGTCCACTGAGGGACACTATGGTAGAGAATGCTAATCGTTCTTTTCTTTTCCTCTTTTTAAAATTTCTTCCCTGTCCTTCTGTCCCTTTCTCCCTACTTTTCTCCTTCTTCCTCAGATATATTAAATATATATACACATTTGACAACACTACTACCAAGATCCCTAGGGTGAAGATGGAATATTTAATATATATAATGTTCTTTTTCTTTTTTTTTTAGTGTTTGTTTATTTTTGAGAGAAAAAAAGAAGGAAACAGAATGTGAGCTGGGGAGGCACAGAAAGAGGGAGACACAGAATCTGAAACAGGCTCCAGGCTCTGAGCTGTCAGTGCAGAGCCAGACGCGGGCTCGAACTCACAAACTATGAGATTGTGACCTGAGCCAAAGTCAGACACTTAACCGACTGAGCCACCCAGGCACCCCTAAAATGTTCTTTTTCTAAACACATGAAATGGATATTTCATTTGTGTGTTCACATGTGTATGATCTGTAAGCATATGTTTAGGTAATTGCCAATTTGTTCTGCCCTTTACTGTTGGTTTTACCATTCTTTGGAGGGTATCAGAAACTTTCCTCAGGCTGAAATGCTGTATAAATAGTTTTGAAACATTCTATATCTGGGGCGCCTGGGTGGCTCAGTCGGTTAAGCGTCCGACTTCAGCTCAGGTCACGATCTCGCGGTCTGTGAGTTCGAGCCCCGCGTCGGGCTCTGTGCTGACAGCTCAGAGCCTGGAGCCTGCTTCCGATTCTGTGTCTCCCTCTCTCTCTGCCCCTCCCCCTTTCATGCTCTGTCTCTCTCTGTCTCAAAAATAAATAAACATTAAAAAAAAAATTAAAAAAAAAAAAAAAAAAAAAAAAAAAAAAGAAACATTCTATATCTCTGACCTAAAAGAAATCAGCACTGACAAATGAAACAACAAAATGAAATTTGAAGAAATATGTCCTTAAACATTTTTAAAGTTTGTATTTTTTTCCTCTTATAATCAAAACTGCTACAAGGCAATTTTCTACAACTTACATTCAGGTGTATGATGTGTCAAATAATGTCTTTTGCAAACAATAATTATTCTATTAATTACTATTACATAATCCTTTATAAAAAGTTACCAAAGTTATTATCAGCTCTTCCCCTCACAGCAGTCAGGGAAGGTATAGTTGTTCCTATTTTATAGATAAGACTAATAAAGCCACAGAAAGGGTAAGTAACCTACTGAAACTGACAACATAGTGTGGTGACAGTGAATAATGGAGTGAATGGAAACCTAAAAGGAGTGGGTCCACTTTGGATCTCTGATACCTTCAAAATAACCATGTTTTATTTAATTTTCTGGGATTGAGGGGTAGAACATAATTATGGATTAATACAGGTGATGGTCCTTCAAACGTTGGTATAGAATTGGAGGAGACAAATATTCAGAGGAAAGGGGAACAGTAGTTCAGGAAAGGGTGCCCTGAGGAAAGATGTTGACACAGAGACAGAAGTTGAGTGGGACACAACTGTGAGCTACGGTGGGTGGCGGCTGAGGAAGAGGAGGAGGGAGAGAAGTACTCCTTGCAGAGCACAGGAAAGATCAGAGCTTTTGAAGGAACTGAAAGAACATCGGTGTAAGCACATAGGAAAAAAATTATAGAAGTTGAGGATGAGAGGTGGGTGAAGGCACGTCGTGTAAGGATTATTTGTTATCCTCTGGATCATAGAAGATCCTGAAGAATCTTAAAGGGGGTTAGAGTCTCTTTGTGGGGTAGGACAACATGATCACGTTTGCCGTTTAAAATGATCACTGACTACAGAGAGGAGAGTAGATTGAATGGTGGCAAGAGTACCTGAAAGTGACTTGGGCTAGACCTGGTGGACCATGGGGGACCAAGTAGGAGACACAATCAAAAGACATCAGGAGAATGAATTGATTGGATTTGAGGATTAAGTGTGGGTGGTGAGCAAGGGGAAATGGTATTTAAATGTGTGGCTGTTAGAATGTTTTGTTTGTTCCTTTAAGCTATTAATACATTTATGAAAGAGCTGTGTGATGCTGTGATTTATATGTTGTTTACAGCTTTTTCTTTGGATATGAGAAAAGACGCAATGGCAGGCTTTCTTCCTCTAAGGCAGGAGATGATTCATCATTGTATTCCAGGAAAGCACCAGGCTCAGAACACTGCCAAACTTGAATCTTATTTTTGACAGCAAATTCTGTTTTTCTGAACACTAATAGGTTCATAATTTTAAAAAATTCTGCCTTCATGAGTGAGAATGCTAAATAAATAATGTTACTGAAGTTACTCTGCCTGTTAAAGATGTTTCTTCTTAAGACCTTCAATTACAGACAAATGGAATTTTTTTCTTTCAAACCATGACTTCTTTCTTCTTTTTCTTCTCTGTTAAGTCCCATGTATTTCATTTTGTGGTTAGATTCCATATGTTTGACCAAAAACAAACATACAAAGCAGATAAATAATATTCTAGGAATTGATAGGAAAAATTACTCCTAAAGCTGAAAATAGTAGATTGCTTCTAGAGCCACACAAACACAACATACAGTTTTCTTTGCCATATCAAACAATATTACTGAGTCTTGATGTTGACGCTTCTGTCAATTTTTCCTGAGGCATGATGGAATCTCAAACTTTAAATTTGAGTCTCCTTTTATTTCTAAAAATGTTATTAGAGTATGCTTTATTTTTTCCCAGTATTTTGGTTCTCTTCTTCTCATATTCAGTTTGAATATGTTTTGTCTGGATTCCTCATCTACCAATAGGTCTCTAATCTTAAAAAACAAAACAAAACAAAACAAAACAAAACAAAACAAAAACCCACAACTTTTGGTTTTGTTTTGTTGCATTTATTTTTGCTTGGCTTTCAATCCATTCTGCTACATTCTCAGCAATATCTATCCTCTCAGGTATGGCTTCAGTTTTGTCTTTATTCTTGTGATTTTGTTTTTCTACTTTTTTCTTGAGCTCTGCCAGCTCATGTTTTATCTCTGTGGTCTTATGTGTCTTCCCTGAGTTTTTGACTCTCTGCTTTCTATTCTTGTTTTATAGAGGTTATTGTCCCATTAGGTTTAAAAATGTGTAACAACATATTTTGATATGTTGTTTAAACTGTATCATGATAGAAGCTTTCTGGTGTCTGTTCCTTGCCTGCCTGGTGGTGTTTTCGTTTTTGTTTTTTTGTTTGTTTTTTTTTTTTTGTTATTGCTGCTACCCCATCCTTTTTATAGTATTATTTTCATATGGACAGACTATTTGTTCCTTTTTTGGTTATTACTTTAGGAACTTAGGACTTTTTAGAATTCAGGACTAGAGCTAAATAAAAGCTATGTGTGTGTGTTGAGGGATGTGGGGGTGATAGTGTGTGTTGCTAATGTTGTTTTCCATGCCAGCAGAAACTTTTTAATGACAGGATTGTGCATATGGGGGTACTCTTGGAGACCTTACTTCTCCCAGTCAACTGAGGACTGAAATAGGCACTGTCGGGTTGCTCACAAGTTGACAACACAAAATTTTTTGTTACTCTGTCTTACCAATAGAATGCTTTTGGAAAATATGACTTATCTGTGTGATTCTTTTCTTCTCTTCCCTTTGGAATCAAGCAAGATTCAGAGAAGCTTTATTTCTGTCTCAGCTCCTGTTTCTCAGTTCCATCGTTAAAAAAGTAATGATTGTTGGTTTTGACCTCAGAATGTGCCCTTCATGGAGAAGGGTGCTTGGCATCATTTTCTGAGCTCTGAACTTGTGGCTGTCCTCTCTCTTAAGTCTTCTCTTACCCCACTGTACTTTCATTGCTTTATGGTTCAAGGTTTCAGTCTCCTTGTTTTGTTGAAGGTGGAGTTTGTGCTTCTATTTCTCATTATCCTTATTACTTTACATGCCTTTCAAAAGGTAGTTGGGGAAGCCTCCCATTTACACCACCATTTTAAAACTAAAAATATAATTAAACATTTTTTTTTAATTTGAAGAAAAAAGGTAGATTGTGGTTTTAGTTTATTCAGTTTCAAGTTATTAGTCTCAGTCTATTATTTGATTCTTAATTGTTTTTATAGTGTTTTTGACCCTTAGAAGTTCAATATTTTTGTGTAAATTGATATTTTTCTTTGTAACTTTTTTTCACTGCTCTATGATTGGAAAACAGTCCCCTATTGTAAGACCTGTTAATTTTCACACTTTTATTCTATTTTATTATAGTTTTATCTTTTGTGGTTAGCTCTTTATTTCCATTGAATTTATTTTAGTGTCTGATGTGACATGAGACTTTGAGCTGAGAGTTCCCCAGGTAATCATTTTTCTGAAATCATTCACTGAAAATCTTTTCCTTTCTCAGTGATTTGTGATGTTTTTTATGGTAGGTATTTTCTAACATAGTCTATTTCTCACATAGCAAGACCCACACTAAATATTTGTTTATTCCTGTGGATGGAGATCAGGATTGTCTCCAGAAATCTTCTTGGTCCACCCAACTCCTGGCTGACAGGCAAGGTTAATGAATAGAATCTGTCCACCTCTTGTGCCTGGCAGATCCTCAGACTATAAAGTCTGGGAGACTCCATTGAATGTCTCTCCTCTTCTAACTTTTAGATTTTCTCATCATTCCATAAAGCCAGTAACGATATCTATTTGCTCCTTGTTTAAATGTACCCGAAGCACAGCTTCCTCTAGCATGTGTGCTCTTCTCTAAATTACCTGCTCTTCCTTTATGTGACTTGGTCTTCCAGAAGGTGATACACTAGCTTCTTAGTGAATTCTATGGAATTCACTAAGAATTCCAAAGTCTACAGAGGAATTTGGAGAGTGAGGGGAGCGACTGATAGGTTGGGGGCAGAATTAGAAGAGAAAAAAGGTAAGATTCTTACCTTTGCAAGGTGAATCCTTGCATATCAGGAGTAGGCCAGATGGGCATGAACCAACCAGTCTTCTGATCACTTCAGAGTGCCTACACTTTGGGAGTGCTATTCTGCAGTGATTCCAATTCATCACCAATCAGGCACTACAGTTGCTGTGTATCTCCCCCTGAAATTTGGGAAATCATCTTTTTTCATCAGTCTACATTCTTGTTTCTGGAATTAAGTCATTTTCAAGGCTCTCAAGGATTAGAATTTGGAGATGAGTGAATCTATCCCCATGGAAAGCTGAGATTGCAAGGAACGGATTTAGATGATCCTAATATTTGCAATGTCTTAGGGACATAAAATAAGTTTTATATAATTAGGTATGTATGTGGATTTACTTACTTATCAGTTTGGTATTGCAAATACTCATTAACATTTCCCTGTAATTTGAATGATGAAAGGAACATCTATGAAAATTCAAATTGTGGGTAATTTATACTTGGGGAAAGAGGTTTATTAATTTGAATATTCTTAGCTCCTGACTCCATACCAACACTCCGAATCTTCATTTAATTTTTTTAATGTATTTTTATTAAAATAAAGTGTTTAATTTCCTGAGAAGATAAGAAATAGTTTCAAAGACTTAGGAAAATAAAAGTGTAAAACTACAAGTGTTTCAGAAAGATGCTGTCACAGCAAATAAAGGTTCTTGGAATGTTTTTGTATGGTACCTTTTTGGTAAGCTGATAAAACAGTATGGGAATAATGAAGCAGCATAATCGTTTCCATGACTTCTCAGAAAATGAGCCACATTATCCTCCAGTGTTCACACAGGAACTCAAATAATAAGCTCCAAGAAGAATTTTGAAATATTATACTTAGAGATAAGATAAAGCTTTTAATTAAGAAAGAAGGCAATGCTGAGATCTTTTAGATTGAGTTCTTAGGTAAATGCATATGTAGTTCTAGGAGACTCAGGAGAACAAAGAATAGAGGCATGGGGAATACATTGAGAAGCTTCAGAAACTTGCATGTAATAGTTTAAATGAGCGGCCAGATCTCATTCATAAATGTAATAATTAAAACATGCTCAATTTCTTAAAACCACAATGAGATACCACGAGGATGGCTATAATTAAAAAAAAAAAAATGGAGAGGCGCCTGGGTGGCTCACTCGGTGAGCCTCTGACTCTTGATTTCGGCTCAGGTCATGATCCCAGGGTCATGGAATTGAGCCCTGCATCGAGCTCTGCACTAAGTATGGAGACTGCTTAAGATTCTCTCCCTCCCTCTCTCTCTCTCTCTCTCTTGCTCTCTCTCTTGCTCTCCCTCCCTCCCTCTTCCATCCCTCTCCCCGACTCATGCTCTCTCTCTCTCTCTCTCTCTCTCTCTCTCTCTCTCTAAAAAATAAAAGACAAAGTGGAAAATCACAAGTGTTAGAAAAGACGTGAAGAAATTGGAAGCCTTATACATCGTTGATGGGAATGTAAAATGGTGCGGATGCTGTAGAAAACAGTGGCTGCTCCTCAAAAGTGAAACATATAATTACCATATGATCCTGTAATTATGCTCGTAAGCACCTTTCCAAGAGAATTTAAGATGTACGTATGTAAAAAAAACTTGTACGAAACGTCTATAGCAACATTATTCATAATAGCCAAAAGAAGTGGAGACAACCCAGATACCCATCGATTGATACAGCCATACAATGGAATACTTACTCCTCGGCCATAAGAAGAAATGAAGTACATGAGCACAGCCCAGATGAGCTCTGACAGTACTGTGCTAAGTTAAAGGAGCCAGGCACAAAAAGTCTCATACTGAATGACTCCATCTATATAGGATGTCTAGAACAGGTACATCGGTAAAGGCAGAAAGAATATCAGTGGTTTGGTTCTTTTTGTTTTTGTTTTTGTTTTTTAGAGCTAAGGGAGTGAGAAGACAAGGGACTATAGCTCAAGAATTTCCTTTTTGGGGGGTATCGAAGTATTCTAAAATTTACTGTGGGGGTGGTTGTACAAGCCTATGAATATACTAAAACCTGCTGAATTTGACACTCGGACATGGTGAGTTTTATGGCATGTGAATTACATCTCCAATTTCTACAAAAGAAAAAGTTCTCAAATTGCCACTCTAATATATGAGGGAATTTT
The DNA here is from genome assembly GCF_046562875.1 of Panthera onca. NCBI lineage: Eukaryota > Metazoa > Chordata > Mammalia > Carnivora > Felidae > Panthera > Panthera onca. The sequence goes on along the minus strand of NC_138340.1, from coordinate 74,856,631 downwards.
GAAAACGTGAAAACGTAAGGAATCCCCAACTACAACTAATAGCCCCCTATTATCCAAATCTAAGAGGAATTTTTACTAACTTCAAGATAGGTGAAATTTGAAGGAAAACACAGTTGCTGGCCCAACAATGCTCTAGAGCCAGAGGGAAACAGAAAGTAGAAAATTGCCCCATCCTAGCTGCACAAAATGCAGTGGTGGCTCTCAGACTTTTTGATTTTAAGACTTCATTACAGCCTTCAAAATTATTGAGAGCTACAAAGAGCTTTCATTTAAGTGGGTAATATCCATTGACACTTATCAAATTGGAAATGTAAACTGAGGAGATTTTGAAATATTACATATTAATGCAGTTAGTGTTTTATTAATACACTTTAAGTAATGAAGTCAAAAGTTAACAAATGTTCTTACTAAAAAGCCATATTTTTCAAAATAAAATAATTTAGAAGGGTGATATTATTTTACATTTTGATGATTTTATTTAATAAAAATTTCATAGAAGGCAGTTGGAGTTGTATTTATTTCTGTGTTTATTCTGTTGTGATATGTTCCTTTCGTTGAGATATATGAAGAAATCGAGTGGCACTCAGATATGCGATAGGAAAAGAAAGGAGTATTTTAGTTGCCTTTTAGGACAATTGTGGTTATTCTTTGATACCACACCAAAATCCAACAAATAGTAGTTTTGTAAAGCTTCACTGCGATGTGGAATCAAACGTCATACTAACAATAGTTTTGTACTCATTTACCCTAAAATCCATTGCTCTGTCTTGTACTTTGAAAGGATCGTTTTCCCAATGCATAATTTTGCAACATCATGCACTGGTCATTTGGAAAATTCTGATTCAGTATGTTAGGTAGCTTTTCCAAATGTTGGCACGTTTCATTACACAGTACCAAAAATCATATTTGTTAATATCGCCACTTAGTTTACCAGAAAAGTCTGTAAGTATTGGGAAGTTCTCAAACTTTTGGTGGCAGATACAAGTTTTCTTAAATTCTAATTTTCTCTTTCATGCTTGAATTTTATCATTGGAAACAAATGATAACAGTTGTTTGTTTTTTGAAGTGACAGGCTCATTTCATTCATTTCCCCACCAAATGTCTGCTTGCCAAATACCCAAGGCTAAAAAAGCATAGTTTGTCTATTGCTGATTTTCCAAGTATGCAACTCAAACAATCACACAAGTGCTTTTCCTTGAAACAATCATAATTTGGAATGCAGCCAAGATGCCTCATGTGTACTTCCCAGTTCATTACACACACTATTTATTTTAAAAAATGTATTTAAGTGTTGAAATTTAATCAAACCAGTAGTTTTTGCTACTCCATCAAGGAAATTTTTAAACAAAATGAAATTTTATTTATTTATTTATTTATTTATTTATTTATTATTTTTTTAATGTTCATTTATTTATTCTTGAGAGAAAGTGCAAGCAGGAGAGGGGCAGAGAGAGAGAGAGGGAGACAGAATCCAAAGCAGGCTTCAGGCTCTGAGCCTGATGACGTGGGGTTTGAGCCCGCAAACTATGAGATCATGACCCGAGTTGAAGTCAGACACTTAAGTGACTGAGCCACCCAGATGCCCCAAAACTAGATTTTTTAAAAGGTTTTATTTTTTAAGGTTATTTATTTATTTGGAGAGAGAGAATCCCAAGCAGGCTTCACACTGTCAGTGCAGACCCTGATGCAGGGCTCAAATTCACGAACTGTGAGATCAAGACCAGAGCCGAAGTTGGATGCTTAAGCGACTGAGCCACCCAGGTGCCCCATCTAGATTTTTTTTTTTTAATTCTAGTGTAAGTTCATGGATACTACAAATGTAGTTTGGTACCATCGTTAGGATTTATGCCAAGACATCAGCAGTTTTGTCCACCATGGCTCTTGCATCATGAGTAGAAGTGTCAACACAGTGAAAAGGCAAATAGTGTCTAACATTATCACGAAATAGTTAGCATTACAACATTGTAGTATTACTATGAAAATAATTTTGACCCTGCAGACACCCTTAAAGAGTTTCAGGGACCCTAGGGATTTGCAACCCATGCTTTGAGAACTGTTGAATGAAAGAACTTGAAAGGGGTCCCTTTTCTCATGGCTTATCGTAGTTTGAGGCAGTTTGAACATGAATCAAACTGTGAACCTTCCTCCACTCTTCTTCACCTTTTATATGTAGTCGGAATTTATTACTGCCAAAAGCAACAGTGTAGAAAGTAAAGGGTGGAAGGCAACCGCCCGTTCTATCCTGAAATATGAAAGCTTGCCCATGAAAGCACTGAGTGGCGGCAGATACAGGCGGAGCCCCGGGAGAACTACTGCATGCTGGTGACTGTACTTTCTTATGGATAATATCAGAGTGGCAGAGAGTCAGACAGAGAGAGAAGATCCAGTATCAGCCATACTGCATAAAGCTGGAGTAGATATAGAACCTTCCATGTGATAACGGTCTTTGGAGGAAACAACCAGAGTAGAGACAAAGAAGAAAAATTCTAAGACACTGCAAATGAACCAGGAGCTCTGTGTAAGCAAACTCCGGGTTACTGTAGTCTTGAGAAAGAGATTTGGTGGTTCACTTATGTGGGCTTTTGAAAATGGAGCTAAAGTCACCTTTTGGCCTAGTAAATAATAGTCTGGATAGCTTTCTTTTGAGGTACAGATACATAGAAGGAAAAAAAAGAATAATACTGGGCTTATATAAAGATGCTACAGAACAAGGGCATAGAAACATTATTATGGACACTCTATAACAGCAAGCTTCTAAGTGTGATTTATGGTAAGAATCAGAAGAAGGCTTTAGAAAATCCATTAGCATCCTTAAAAGTATATAGAAACCAACAGCCTTCCTGTCATAGGATCAGAAAATCCTCAGATGAACGGAGCAGAAGGGGAAAGGCAACAGGGCAGGATGCAAAGTGGAATTCTGTGAGGTAAGAAAGCATCTCAATGACAAAATCAAAATTAACATTAGAGAATCAGCATGTAGGCTTTCCATTGACAAATTAAGTCAGCGTATAAGGGGGAGACTCACAAAACTCTTGCAAAACGGAACCCAACCAAGCCAGAGGAGCTTAAAATGGTGAGAGGCAATGGATGTAAAGAACAGAGAATGTGCAGCAATCTACTACTTCCTGAAGACCAGATGAAAAGAATTTAAAATAAAGCAATGGTTATGGCCATATTGAAGGACAACTTGAATCTGAGTGGTGGAAAAATCCCTGAGAATTGAAGATTGACAGGATTCTCTCGGTTCTAAGGAAATCAATGAAAGGGATCCACCCCAGAGATATCCTGAACTTTTTATCTTTTTAATAACAAAGAGAAACAGAATAATTTTATAAGCATGTGGCAACAAACAAAAAATAATGTCATTTATAAAGGAAACCAAAACCAGGTTAGTCTCAAACATTCCCATTAGAAACAAATCCCAGCGGACATTTGAATAATCTCTGTAGAGCGTTGAGTAGCAATATAAGAGATTTACTCAGATATCTTCAACGTGCAAAGGCCACGGAAAGACATTACCAGATAAACAAGAACTTGGACAATATACCCCATGCATAATCTTCTTTCAGAAATTATTAAAAGGCAAAATAAATAAATACATAAAATAAGGAATAAAAAAAATAAAAAATCACTAAAAGTCAAATGAAAGATGAGTCAAAAGGGGAGTTAACAAGCTGCTATAGAACTTGAAAGCCAGTTAATACAGAGTGGAGAAAATAATTATAATATATTTAATAGTTAAGAAATTGAATAGAAAGACAAGATAATATTGAAGGAAAAGATTACAGAATATAAAACACTTCATAATAATAGTAAATTTGAAAAAAATGCTAAGTTAAAGACTTGAGGAATGGTTGTATACAGCTGTATGAAGCCATTCCTTTAAAAAAAAATCTTACAGAGATGGGATGCTTTTTTGATATCATTATATTCTCAACTATGATAGTTACACACTAAAACCTAATATATATATATATGCATATATATATAAGGTATTATATATATATATATATATGCATATAAGGTATTATATATATATATATATATATGCATATATATATAAGGTATTATATATATATATATATATTTTTTTTTTAAATAGTAGTAACAACTTAAGGAACTAAAAGCAGGCTATAAAACTTCTAAATTTCTAGCAAAGATCAATACAAACACACACGAATCAAACAAAAACTGGACAAAACAAACAAACAAAAAAAGAGGCAGAGTAACTGAAGAAATGAAAAGAATAATAAAACTATAAATAACTGAAAACAAACACTGAGGTAACTTATTTAAGGCCAAATCTATTGATTATGACAATGAACATAAATGTTTTAAATTTCTCCATAAGATACAAACTGCAGGGGCGCTTGGGTAGCACAGTTGGTGGAGCATATGACTCTTGATCTTGGGAGTTTTAAGTTTGAGCCCCATGTTGGGTGTAGAGATTACTTTAAAAAAAAATTAAAATCTTTAAAGGAAAAGATACAAACTGCAAATCCAGATATCTTAGTGACAAGAAGCACAACTAAAATAAAATGCTATAAAAATGGTAAAAGCAAAGAAAAAGCAAATGTTTATCATTAAAATTTAAACAAACAAAAAGTAGAACTCAAGACAAGAAATACAAAGTGATAAAAATAGAACAGAATCACCTGAGGACACAATAGCTTTTCTATATAAGAGCAATAACCATGTATATAACTTCATTATAGAGAGAGGAATTGATTTTATTCAAAACAAGAACAAAGCAAAATATTTGGAAATTTTAAAATAAAAATGTCTATAATAAATATGAAACAAACCCCACATGTGACTAATAAGAAAAGAAAATTTAAATAAATGAAGAAAAGGACCATTTCTTGATGGTCGCACTGAATATTATAAAGATATTTATTTGTCTCTTTAATTTTAGAAGTTGACAACAATGGTTCTAAATTTCTTCTGGAAAATAAACAGCTGAGAATATGTATGAAATTTTTTAAAAATTGGAATAGAGTACAAAGGATTTTGCTCTAATATATATATTATGTAATATATAATATACATATTAATATATGTTAATCTAATTTCTAAAATGTATATATTACATACAGTATGTATTTATATACTTAACATATACATATGGCATTCTGTATGGTCACACATATATATCGTACAAAACCAGAACTGAGATTCCATTAGAACTTTCCATTAGATTCTGTTAGAACTGTGCAAATGATTATTCAATTAATTGTGCTCTAAAAATTGACTATTTGGGAAACTGTAACATTTTCAGTTAATGCCATATAGCCACATAAACTCCAGATAGATTCTAGAATTACATTGAGGCTAAAAATCATAGAAAATAAAAAATATTGGTGAATGTTTATGCCTTCTCGTGGATGATTTCTCATCATAAAAGCAATAGTATAAGACGTGAAGGAAAGAAAATTGATAACTATGACTGAATACAAATTTTTTACATATTTCTTAGAAAATCAACGTTAATAAAAAATCACAGAGAAATAACAAATTGTAGAAAAAATATTTGGAGTTCTTGCAGCTTGGAATCAAGAAGACTGCCAAAATAACATGTTATTTACCTTTGTTCATCTCAATTTCATTATCAGTGACAAACACCAGCATAATAATGTTCTTGTTTGTTGAGGAGGCTAGAAATAAAGTATATACTTAGAGCAAAATAAGTTTCAGCTGTTCTTTCTTATATTTCTATATATCCATAGAAAGTTCAGTGAGGGAAATACTCAGACCAGCAAAGGATGGTGATTTATGAAAGAAGAAACTTAATTAGCTAATAAACTTGAGAAATTTAACCTTGCTAATGAGATGCAAATTAAAACATTAGTAAAATGCCAGTTTCTATCTAATAAGTCAGAAAAAATTAAAAAATATATATATAATATGAAACAGAAGCTTCCTCATACACTGGGAGCATAAATTTTCCACGAACTGACCTTGAAAGCAATTTGGCAATGGTCCATACTCTTTTACCTATAATTTCACTCCTGAGAATATATTTAAAACTGTCAAAATTTTATTTTTGTGTGAATAAATGGACACATCTTAAATCAAGGGACTCCAAGGTTTTGTGATAACCCAGCTTTGCTGAGGAAAATAATTTTTACCATGTACTCTTAATATATGTACGTTTATTTATTTATTGGTTTTTGTACATTCATTTTTACCACTAAAAAAGATACCCCAAATGGAATTGAAAAATTTGAAATAAAAATAGAAATTCTACCACCTGGGTGGCTCAGTCATTATGCATCTGAATTTGGTTCAGGTCATAATCTCACAGTTCATGAGTTGAGCTCGAGATCTGCTTTGGGTGAACATGAGCCCTGTTTCTCTCTCTCTCCCTTTCTCTCTCTGTCTCTCTCTCTGTCTCTGTCTCTCTCTCTCTCTCTCCCCCTTCTCTGCCTCTCTCTCACTTGCACCCTCTCTGTCTTTCTCAAAAAAAAAAAAAAAAGAAAGAAAGAAAGAAAGAAAGAAAGAAAGAAAGAAAGAAAGAAAGAAATTCTAATGCTTTCTTCCTGCACCCTACTGCATTGTGCATTGTCTTGCACATCTCCTGGTGTGTATTCACCCAACTTCAAAACCACAACCCAGAATGTTCTGCAGTTAGAAAAGAATTAAATAGGGGCATCTGGGTGGCTCAGTCGGTTAGGCATCCTACTTCAGCTTAGGCCGACTTCAGCTCAGGTCATGTTCTCATGGTTCGTGGTTCGAGCCCTACATCGGGCTCTGTGCTGACAGCTCAGAGCCTGGAGCCTGGTCCAATTCTGTGTCTCCCTCTCTCTGCCCCTCCCCCACTCACGCTCTGTCTCTCTCTCTCTCAAAAATAAATAAACATTAAAAAAAAAAAGAAAAAAGAATTAAATAAATCATGGCACATCCATCAGAGTAAATATTATTGAGATCACAACTTTGGATAATGTTGAATTTGAGAACATGGTTACTATATAATAATAACATCTGTGAGGGCGAATAAGGTGCCCAGCTGTCTCACCATGTACTAGCTGTAGCACATATTAGGTCTTCGATAAATATTCATTGAATGAAAAAGTGAGTTATGTTATAGAAGCAGGACACTAACTTGTATATGCAATGTGGATCTAAAAACATGAACACAGATTACAAAGATTGTATACAGATATACTATACGAGTGTGTGCATATATATATATACATATATATATATGCATGCATATATATATACATATATATATGCATGCATATATATATATATATATATGCATGCATATATATAATTTCAAAAATGAAAGTGAGTTACATAATTGTAAAGTAAAATTCAAGGTAGATAGTGAAAAAATAGAGCTTAAAATACAATATGGCTGTCAAAATGAGTGACAATTTTGAAAGGATAAAAGATAAAATCTGAAATATCGAGAATATGAAATAAACCATTCAAGACCCCAAATTGTGACTCAGAGGAATAAGAGGAATTTATGAAAGGTTTTCTTTTATGTCAAAGTTATTATAAATCTGGGTTGTCCTAGGATGTGCATCGTTCTGAAACGTTGGGGAAACTTGGTAACCCTTTCCTTAGAGTAGGCCTAAAAGGTGGGAGTTCTCACATTTCAATGTTTGAAAGCATTTCCTGAGGATCTTGTTAAAAGTAGGATTCTGAGCCCCGCCCTCTGCAATTCTGATTGGGCAGGTTTGAGGAAGGGTCCAGGAATCTAACCCCACCTGGCCCAGGTGGTTCTGATCCCCCAGGCCCTGATAATCACAGTTGGAAGTTGTGGAGGTGGGACCAAGCATTTACCCTTAATCACACAGAACCTCAGCCACATGGCCCATCCAGAATAAATGGCAACAGAGAGTTGGCGTAGACAGAAGTGGAGGCTTGAAAAGCGTAGCTTTTTACAAGTGCCACCATGGAACCAAAAGCTGCATTAAGGAGAGGACTCAAAAACAGAAGTCTCCAAACTGGAGTCTGTGCAAGCTATTAAAAATTGAAAAGGGTTTTTTTTTTTTTTTAATCATATGGGAGTAGGTCAAAAAGCCCAGAACACAAGTGACCAGTGTGTTAGAAGAACTTCCTTCAAGAGGTAGACCAGAGAGGTTTCTTCGAAAATCATGCCCAGGCAGTGGGAGGGACATTAATGTCTGTAGAATCCTGTAGGTCACTGTCTTTTTCCATGTATGGTCCTTAAGACCCACTGGGAAGTGACAGTTATTATTTTAGCTGAAAGAACTATTCAGAGAGGTTAAGGTGACTTTTCTAAGACTGCACTGGGATCTAGTCAAATGTCCACAGCAACGGACTTAGTGATGTTAGGGACCCCCCCCCCCCCCCACCCCCCACCCCGCTCCTTTCTCACCCAGCTGCACCTGCCCAGGGGTCTTTGGTAATAAGCCAGTTAGGCCTGACAGGTGAGTGAGGAAACAGCCCGTGCATGTTCTACAAAAGCAGATAAAGCTGAGAAATGGTTCATTTGATTAATTTCTCCAAAGAAATTAAGTTGATATAAAGGCTGTTGCGATAAGATAGTGAAAAAAAATGTGGCTTACATTTGAGTTTTCATAAGATTTGAGTTACTGATATTTTTTTCTGGATCCATAGAAATAATGCCTTTTATACAGTACACCTTCTGCAATCCCTTATTTTTAATTAAAACTTTATCAGAAAAAGGGAGGACAAGGGAAACTTTCAGAGATGGTAGATGTGTTTATTACCTGCATTGTGGTGATGGTTTCACACGTGTATATGTATGTTCAAAGTCACCAAATTGTATATACTGAATATGTGCAGTTTTTAAAATATCAATGGTATCTCAATGAAGCTATTGTTTTTTTGATCTTGTATGCAAACCACAAGGCCTTTCCCTCCATGCTTTACTCCTACCTCCCCCACAAGGCAGCCTCTTAAGTGGTGAGTCATACTCTGTCATATCTTGCTCAAAATCCTCAAATGGTTTCCCCTTGTGCTTGGAACTAAATCCCAAGTCCCCGCAACAGCCCAGAAGACCCCACCTGATCTTGCCCTTGGCCACTTCTCTGGCACCCACTTCTCTGGTCTCACCTCCAACCATGTCCACTCACCTCCCCTCAGCCACCTTGGCCACCTGGTCCTTGGAGGCCACTCAGCTGCCTCCCAGGCCAGGGCCATTTTCTCAACATCCCCTTATGATGTTCACATGACCTCCCCTCACTCATGGTGGCCTCTGCCCGAGGGTTCCCTTATCTGTGCAGCCTCTCTGATCATCTTATGAAAGTTACACACCCACACTTCTCTGCACATTTGACCCTGCTTTGTCTCTCTTCACAGCACTTGTCACTCCGCAGCATCATGGTATTTCTTCAACTCTGTATTTGACTTGTATTTGGCGGTTGTCCGTCTCCCAGGATCATTGCAGTTGCGAGAAGGGCCTGCATTTGATCTGTCTTGTTCAGTGATGTGTTCCCATAGCCTTGAAGAGTGGGTGGCCCGGCTCGCAGTACTCACTCCATACATATTTGTGGAATAAATGACTAATTAGCATTTAAAAACACTCCCAATATCAAAGTGAAATGGGGAGAAAAAATTCTCCACGAATCCTCATGCAACAACAAATCAAACTGTTTTCCACTGGATTTAACAAAACTTACTCGATTTTTAAAAATTGATTGTAATTGACTCTATGTTTGTATTGAAAACAATCTTGGGAATCGGTTTCCTGTTTATTTCGGTGCTAATTTGAATTCACTTTTCTGCCTGTTTTTAACCTTAAAGTTGATTTCTCGCTGATTTTTTTTAATGGCGTACTCTGCAGGTTTGATTAGAGTTTTTGTTTGACGTACTAAGGAAATGCGCGCCCGCAGGCGGCCCCCTCAGGATCCGAAAGCCAAGGGCAAAGCTTGGAGGCAGAGCACAGATCCCGCAGGGCTCCCAGCGGGGCCCAAGGAGAAAAGTAGGGACATGGGGCACCCTGTAGCTGAAGTCAGTGAGGAAGCCAGCAACAGTCCATTTCTCATTTGTTTTGTGCAGGAAACAGAACACTTAAAGGCCAAAGGCGTGGGCACGTGGAAAGTACAGAATAGGGACGGTCAGTGGAGCAAAGTGAAAGTTGGCTGTGTGATAAGGCTAAACTCCAGCCATGGACGAGTGAGCCTGCTGGGGGCCCGGTACATGAATGTCATTGGAGTGGGACCCACTTACCAGTCAGTTTTGGGATAATTCACCCAGCCTTGGGCCGAAATGGTCTATTTTTGTTCTATAAAGCATTTGTCTAAGCAAATTAATGGTAGAGGGGTAAGAATCGGGAAAAATGATGGCTTCCAAACCCACTGAAAAGAGCCAGTTGTTTATAAAGACTGTAGCACATCTAATATATATATATATATATATATATATATATATATATATATATATATATATATTTTATGAGTGCGCCTTAGTGATTTGTTAAAACAGGTCCGTTTTCCTCTTGACAACATATTACCTATTCTTGTTACTGTAGGTGCTTGAGGATATTAGGGAAGCAATTCTTTAAAAATACACTGTGACAAACAGTAGTAACTCAGATTCTCACCTGCTCCATTGCTATAGCCCCTCATTGTCAGTGACCCTGCTGTTGGCTGTGTGGATACCTTGTTTTCTTGTGTGAGTCCTCAGTAGCAGATTTTAAAAATCCCTAAAATAAGGAATTAAGGCTTGAAAAGCCCAGTGAAAACTCCCTGGGTGGAGCAAAGTGTTTGTTCACTGGTATCCTAATGATGGTAAAACAGTGCTTCAAGGCAAGGGTGTTGCGTTTGTGGGTGCGCATGTGTGGTCCACGTGCTGTGTGTACATCAGCACTTTGCAGAAAGGGAGCCTAAGGATGCTAGGAAAATGTTAGGTCTGTGAAAGAAAGTATCCTAGGCTCATAGAAGATGCTGAATACCGTTACTCTCTTTCCTTGCCTGATGTCTACTAGATGGTGGGGTTTTTGATGGTAGCAAATGTTTCTTGATCCCTACATTCCCCATGGTCCCCAGCACACCACTTTGTACATGGTGAACTGTCAATAAAATATTTCTTGAACTGCATCAGGTTTGTCTAAGTAGACCCTGATTCAGAGCCATCCCCCTAGTCATGCAAACTACAGAGGACATAAATAAATGTGAATAAAAGCCAGCCCTTGATTTCAAAGACTGGAGATTTAAATAAATACTTAATTAAGTCTCCTTTTATTAAATATGTTTAATAGTGGTTAATAAGATAGCTGATGGTGTGGGGAGAACCCCTAAAAACGAACCTTCCAGTTTATGTATTTTTAAGAGCCCAAATCCCCAGGAATGAGAAAATTTAGCTAATCTTTCCAATCACATGGTTCCTCCCTCCCCACCCCCACCCATCTCCTTGGAATTACGTTATGTTATCGTGGCTCCTTTTAAAAGCTCAGAAGCCTTTTGAATTGGAGCCGCATTCAAAGGACAGTCAAGGGTCACCCTTGGAATATTAAAGGCGAGTGGATTACAGGAGAGGGAGGGAAAGGGAGCAGCTGTGCTAGGCGGAGCCCCTGTGCAGACCCAAGGCGGAAAATGCGAGAACTCCGGAGGAGCTGGTGTTGGCCAAGAGAGCTGCGGGAGGAAGCACCGTCCTGACCCGACCCACGGTGTTAGTGTCCGGCTCTTGCTGCTGCAGACTGAGAGGAAAGAAAAGGAAAACACGTATCAGTGAAATCAATTAAGCATTGGCCTTTTGAACAGAACTAGAATGGTTCCTTCAGAGACTAAAAGCTACATGAACCTTGAAAAATTAAAAGCCAGGGACTGTTTTAATTCAAGGATCCAGTTCTGCAGGATTTACGGGGAGCTGACCAACACTCCTTTCTTAAAATAACAAGGGCTTAGGATTTATAAATTCCTTCTCAAAAGATGTCAAAGTGATTTAGTTTTCAAAATCTGTTTCTTGACCTTTCTTCCATCATTTATAGGTATTGATTCTTGGTTTTGTTTTTTAAATAAAATCGATGAATATTTAGTGAGGGCTTATTATGTGCCAAGCACTGCCCTAATATTTGGAGTGGCTGGATACAGGGGCAGGCCCCCACTCCTCAGCAGTGGTTACTTACTGATTTGGGTGGGGGGAGGTGAGGATGTTAGGGAGGTGGATCATGAATCCCTTTGAAAAACCTGATGAAGCTAAGATGCTTCTCCACAATAAAATGCACACACACTCATCCTTCACAGGACAGCTGCAGACAGAGATTGGTATATATACATCTCCTATTATCACGATGCAGTGGGACCTATTCTAAGTACTGTTTGTGAATTACTTATTTATACGCAAACCTATCTCATGAGGTATGCGCTTTTACTCCCATTTCCTCTCAGGGAAATTGAGGTGCAGACAGATGTGGTAAGTCCTTTGCCCAAGGTTCTTCAGTGCATTGGAAGTGACGCCAGGTGCAAGCACAGGCTCTTTGCCCCAGTGCCCATGTTCCCGCCCTGGCAGTGCTGGCCTGGGGTCTTGCTAGGTCCCCGTGAGGCTGACCACTACTGTTGCTGTGGGCCAAGGGGAGGGCGTCTGTGCAAGGTAGACCCGAGGGTCACCTGATATTTTATCACCATCTGCCAGAAAATCATCCTCGTAGAAGTGTGTGAATGGCACATTCTGTGGCTGCACAGTGCCTGTCCACATGCCAGGGACAGAGGAAGGCTGTACCCAGGCTGAAGCGGGAGCGTCTGGCATGTTAAGCAGCTGGGTTTTGACCCAACTCAGAAGGTACCGTGATTAAGACCGTCAGCTTCAAAACTGGATTTTTAGGAATGTTAGTCTGTCAGCAGGGGGCAGAATGGATTTTTCTATTTGTTTATGGAAATTTGAAACTATAGGGGACTGGATATTTTCTGAACAAAAAGTTTTTCTCCCCAGCTAAATGTCCTTTGCCATTCGGGATGGAACAATAGAATTAGATGTCTCCACATATTTAATGTATTATTCATTTAAATGAATATTTGCCTCTGAGAAAAAGGATAGAATTAGAACATTGGTAATAAAATCATATTTCTAATATGCTGTGCGTGTTTGCTGATACTGCCCCTGAATGACAGGAGAGCTAATTGTGTAGGAGCAGTGTTGGGCTCCCCTTAGTGAGCCTGAAATTCTTCCTGGCTGAACAAAGGGCATGGACAGAGCTTGGAGGCTTAGGCTCCGGGTGGGCGGGTCTTGGGCTCATCTGGGGCCACGCCCACAAGCTCCAGCGATGATGTTATCTCCCCAGCCAGTGGTATCTTTTCTCAGGTTCAACCGAGTCTGGGGGAAAAACAACACTCTCCTTTTCCTCTTCAGTGTTGATGTTAAATTCTTCCATGTTATCCCATGGTAAAACAAAGTAACACAAGCGCACAAAGCCAAAGTCACATCTCTGGAAGCGGAATGCAAGTCAGTGTATATGGGCATGCAGTGTTAGGGAAGACAGCCAGGTGAGGACTCAGTTTCATATTGTGCAGTTTCAGACAGGATTAAATGTATTTTTAAACATTAAAACTATCAACCAAAGACAGTCCTTGTCTTCACATTCCCTTCCTTCCTTCCAGCCGTCCTCACTATCAATCAATCATTGATCAATCAATCAATCAATCAATCAACTCAGACACATTTATTGAGAGCTTATTTTGTATCAGACCCAAGAGCCAGAATTCTGAGACATGTTTGCCTACCAAAAAATTCAAGCATCTCAGCTGGAGAGGCGAAGGCTTAAGTATTTTGGAGAAGTAAGTGATTAACCAATGGAAAACTGTCATGATTTTATTGCATCTGTGATACATCGCAAATAAGTAATACGGGCAGAACTGTGATACCCTGTCCCCGAGTATATTGAAAACTCCATGTTAAATGGATGAGCCACCAATATGGTGGCTAAAAGCTTGGAGTGGACACTTTGATCCTTCCTTGTCTCCCTTGGGGATCCTGGAGGCACCTCCCTAAAACCCTCAGTTCAGTGCTCAGTTTCAAAATTCTGAAAACTAGAGGCAAAGTCTTTCCATTCTGTGAACTATGTCATCCACTTTTGCAAAAGTTTGCAAATATTGAGGTTGTATGTATTAAGTACCTCCAGAAAGGAAGCATTTTTAGGACAGAGATTGGTTGTTCCCTCTTTGTACCTTCAAACCACTAAATGCAAGTTCACTTTAATTTGAGTTGTATTCTAATTAAATCCTGATGCCTATTTGAAGCCAAGAGATCATGAGGAATCTATGGATATAGGGTATATGTATGCCATGTCAATACCACTGCATAACCCCATTACCAAAAGACCAGATCTAGATGAGCCTGAATTGAACTTTTATTGATGCTTTTTCATGAAGGCAGCAGAAATTGAATTGATGGTGCTATTAGGTTGTCAAATAGCAGTGTCTCCCTTTTTTTCCCAGATAAGAATACATGAAGCATCATCCACACAGTCATTAAAACTTCTTGGGGGCAAAAGAGCTATAGAAGTTCAAGGTGATGGTCTAGATGTGTGTCTAACTGCACACTAGATGCTTTGTAGAAGTCCAGAACTTGCAGACTCCCATTTGATTGATTATTACATTGTTATTCCAACATACAGATTTGTACTGATGAACTGTGTTGTTTGTTTATTTGCTTGTGTTTAGATACATCTGTGTCTCATGCTTTAATCTTTAATTGGAATCATCAATAAATGTGTTGATACTTAATGCTTGTCAACAAGCATATATAAGCATAGTTAAGCCAGCATAAGCATACTTAAGAAGATGTAGCACTCATGGTGGGGCTGGGAGAGAAATAAGGACCCTCGGTGGTGACTGACAGGGAAGAAGGAGGTTGCTTGTCTGAGGTTCAACCAAAAGACAGACTCTTAAACTAAGCCCACATGTACATTTAAATGAAATACCATTTTCTGACATCAAGGCAAATCAGATATTCTGCAGTCCTATTTTTTCATTTAAACATGATTGTGAGCATTCACCTTAACTAAATAACTCCTGGATAAAATTTTGGGGATTGGTGGGGGAAGCAAATGGTGTAACTTTCCCAGAGCATCTTCTCTAGAGGGGACCCTATTTCACTCTATAATGACTGGTCTACTCCCAAGACAACATTCATCTAATTGTGGGTCAACATCCAGTATGGTGGGTTGTGTTGCAAGTGGCCTAGATTACATTTTTTACACACAACTGTTGTGTCCTTTCTGGTAGATAATGGTAGTCAGTAATGGTTAGAGATGGGTGAAGTCTTGTTACATTCCCAGAGACTTGCTACCTGGTTACAATGAAAACAAGCTCTGAGGCCAAGAGGTGCCATCCATACAGGTATTTATTGAGCACACTTTTATTAGCAAATAATCCCCAAATCATTTATTCAACCTATCTGAAAGCTTAATAAAGTCATAATTCTCTATCATTTTAGGTGAACCTAGAATACCTTGTACAGATGTTCTGTTAAGGCAGATATGGCAAGATTTTAGAAGCCAGATCTGTTTCTCCCACAGTCAGCATCATGCAACTAGAACTCTCTGACCCAAGGACTGGACATGGACAGTTTAGGGATCAAGCCATAGGTCACAGAGACTTGCTAGATTCTTAATATCTTTTGGTTGCACTCAAGGGAGGGAAATGCCTCTAAACTATTTTAGCCAGTACATATAGCTCGAATATGACTAACCAAACGAAAACTCATTTCTAGCCTCCATTAATACTGGTCAACAAGTTATTTATCTCACTCAAATTAATATAAATTATACTAATTAGCAAAATGCTGGGTGAGGGTGTGGTAGACCATGAATGGAGGTAGCAGAACAGTGGGTGGTACCCAAGCCTGAGGTAGGGTCTTTCTGAGGAAATGGTAACACTGAAGCATGAATATTGATTAAGTCAACTGACTGAATCTAAGATTGAGCTCAGGGGTCAGAAAACCTTTTCTGTAAGGAGGCAGAGAGTAAATATCTTAGGCTCTGCAGGCCAATTAGCAAAATCAAGACTGACCCCTGAGGAGAGTTTGGAGAGGCAGCTGCCTTCAGGCAAAGGCAAGTCCTGGGGGAGAACTCAGCTGCAAGTCATCTCAGCCAACATCCCTGGCAGCTGGGAAACAAGCGTGTTAGTGGTAAGAGGGGATCTGGGCGGCACACCACAGCATCCATGACAGTATATACTTCTGTTCCAACTGGACCCATGGCCAATTGGATGCCTCAATGTGGGTAGTAGTGTGGTGGAAGATGGTCTCTCTGTGTAATACTTTCTATCTTTCTAAACATACTGATATATATTATCTGTGCGTCTTCTCACTCAAGTCTCACAGTATCCCCCTTGAGAAATATAGAGCTATGTTGGTATGGAAACCAAGATGGGAGAGAGAGTGATTCGTCTGTGGTCATGGACCCCAATGTTTATACCAGTGCTATCAACAATAGCCAAACTATGGAAAGAGCCCAAATTTCCATCGACTGATGAATGGATAAAGAAGATGTGGTGTACACATACAATGGAATATTACTCAACCATCAAAAAGAATGAAACCTTGCCATTTGCAACAATATGGATGGAACTAGAATGTACTATGCTAAGTGAAATGAGTCATTCAGAGAAAGACAAATATCATATGATTTCACTCATGTGGAATTTAAGAAACAAAACATATGAACATAGGAGAAGGGAAGGAAAAATAAAATAAGATAAAAACAGAGAGAGGGGCAAACCATAAGAGACTCTTAAGTGTAGAGAACAAACTGAGGATTGATGGAGGGGTGGTTGGTGGGGGGATGGGCTAAATGGGTGACAGCCATTGAGGAGGGCCTATTGGGATGAGCACTGAGTGTCATATGTAAGTGATGAATCACTGGGTTCTACTCCTGAACCATTACGCTGTATGTTAACTAACTTGAATCTAAAAATCAAAACAAAACAACACAGTTGGAATATTGGGTTGAGGAGGGAAATCCAGCTTGGTATCAACGTTTTGCTGTGAAAGTCTATTGTGAAATGAACAAGGGTATATACGTTCAAGCTTTGTAATTAAGTTCCTTATAATGTAAGTTTCATCTCTTGAGTATTTGCTAAAAAACGTGGGTTTTTCTGCTTTTCTCAAAACAATTTTTATTTGCAGTTTAGGAGGTGACATTTAAAATTACTGGGGTGCCTGGGTGGCTCAGTCCGTCAAGGCTTCTGACTCTTGGTTTCGACTTGGGTCATAATCTCACGGTTCATGAGATCAAGCCCCATGTCGGGCTCTGTGCTGACAGTGCAGAGCCTGCTTGGGATTCTCTCTCTCGGTCTCTCTCTCTGCCCCTCCTCTGCTCTCTCTTCCCCTCTCTCTCAAAACAAACAAACAAACAAACAAACAAACTTTAAAATTAAATAAGCAGTGGTGGGTGAATTTACGGTATTTTTAGTGTTTTAATCTTCATTAATTTTCAAAGTTTTCACAATAAATATATATACTTACATCAATAGAAAAAAATGATAAACTGTGGTCTTATTTCCAAAAGTCAAAAAGAATGTCTTTTTAAAACTTATTGAGAGAACTAGGAAATAATGAATGGTAAGAAAATAGAAATTCCTTGTAACTTTTGAGGGAAAGTTTCTTCAGTACATTAAATACCATAATGAGAACCAACAGACTTAGTAATATTTGGTAATTGGTAAAAACAAAATAGATAAAAGTTGTTTAACTTCATGACTAAGGTAACAAAATTCACACTTGAAGTTTTCTTTCCCCAAACCCATGAAAGTCTGGTTTTATCATCTTAATTATCTGTGATTTTGATTTTACCTCTTCTCAGCGGGAGAAATTAAATATGAAATATGATGTTGTCTTTGCATCTTAAATTGGCTGTAGGTAATTTGCATCGACCTTTTTCCTAAATTGAAATGTGTGTGTGTGTGGGGCTATACATTATTTTCCTTTATAATGGATATAATTTTTCTGTTGAATTCTAGAAATAGATCTGTTGAGTATTACTTTGCCATACGCTGGCACTTTGCAAACAAATGAATTGTTTCCCTGGATTTTTGAAGTCTGCCTGTCTTATTTACATTTTCCTCAAAGCTTTCAGATTGCCTGTTTCATAGTTAGTTTGTATGTACATAAAAATATGCTGGACCCAGTTCAAGCTCGGTTTAGATGGGCGCGGGTATTTCCACTGCGTGGCTGCCACTGGACACGGATGCTTTGCTGAGTTAATCATCTCGCTATCTTTAGTTTCTCTGACTATAAAATGAGGATGATTATGCTTACAAAAACTCTGTTGGCTAAATTATTGCAGGCCTTTAGCTGAATTATCTCTTTGTTTATCAGGGATTATTGATGACAGCCTAGTGAAAGCTCAAGCTGAATTCTCTTTCCTCATACGGTGCCCTCTATTTGCTCTTCCAATAAAGGGTTTACAGCAGAAATATATGGGGACATCTTTATTTAAAAATTATATTAAAGGACACCAGGAATTAGTATCTGATGATAATATATATGGTTAGTATGTGCTAAGTTGTATGTGACCATGTAGAAATAAACTGTAAGGAATATTAGGGAAAAGCTATTCGAATCTGGGAAGCATGGGGCAAATGTGTACTTGCTGAAGCCTTCTGGCTTATAATTGCAGCATGGTTGACAATTAGAGCTCTAATTTACATGAGCTGTGATCTAAGTGGGTACATTCTAAAATGAGTTTCGTGGGGCGCCTGGGTGGTCAGTTAAGCGTCAGACTTCGGCTCAGGTCATGATCTCCTGGTTTGCGGATTTGAGCCCCATGCTGGGCTCTGTGCTGACAGCTTGGAGCCTAGAGCCTGCTTTGGATTCTGTGTCTCCCTCTCTCTCTCTGACCCTCCCCCCACCCCCACGCTCTGTCTCTCTCTCTGTCTTTTTCAAAAATAAATAAACATTAAAAAAATTTTTAAATGAGTTTTAGGAAGCGCCAGATCCATTGGATAATACAAGAGAGAGATTACAAGGAAAAGTCCTTCCTTGGCCAGATGATTTTTTTTTAATTTATTTCTTTAAATTCAAGTTAGTTAACATACAGTGTAGTATTGGTTTCAGGAGTAGAATCCAGTGATTCATCACTTACATACAACACCCAGTGCTCATCCCAATGAGTGTCCTCCTTAATGCCCATCACCCATTTAGCCCATCCCCCCCACCCGCCTCCCCTCCAGCAACACTCAGTTCGTTCTTTGTATTTAAGAGCCTCTTAGGCTTTGCCTCCCTCTCTGTTTTTATCTTATTTTTCCTTCCCTTATGTTCATCTGTTTTGTTTCTTAAATTCCACATATGAGTGAAATCGTATGATATTTGTCTTTGACTGACTTATTTCGCTTAGCATAATACACTCTAGTTGCATCCATGTTGTTGCAAATGGCAGGATTTCATTCTTTTTGATTGCCAAGTTGTATTCCATTATATATATATATATATATATATATATATATATATATATATATATACCATATCTTCTTTAATGGCCAGGTGGTTCAGGGAAAGCGAGATTAAGCAGAGCTGAATCGGTTTCTTTCCTGGTAGACTCTTCTGTTGAGTTTTCCATGTGGGTAGGATTGCAAAACTCTGTTATGTGGAATATCCTTGGGGCGAGCATTCTGTGGACTGCACTTTGGATAAAATACTGTTTTATTCCAACCTTTTCATTTCCTAGATAAGGAAATTGAGGGTGGTGGTGGTCACATGATTTGCTAAGTTTACATAGACAATGAACCTGAACGCAAGCCTGGATATTTGACACTATCTGATGTCCTGTCTACTACACTGTGTCGCCCCATTGATTGTGGAACCACGAGCAGTGTTGGACAGAGAAGTGTTTTGTTCCTAGAGTCTGCAGGGAGAAAGATACTACACACAATATGCTCTGGGAACAGTTGCCCAAGGTTTTAACACCCTTCAGGGTCCATAATTCAAGTTCTGGGAAAACCCATGAGTTGCTAAATTTATGAGCCTTGGGTTTTCATCCAGTACAGTATAAAAGGGTGCTGTGCTTTGGAGATGAATCTGCTGAAGTTCAAAATACACCTTTACTTTATTAGCTGTGTGGCTTTGGGACAAGTTACGTAGCTTCTCTGAGTCTCAGGCCTTTATCCCTCAAATTGGGGACTAATACCTTGCACAGTTTGGGTGACATTACATACATCTGAAATGGCTCTCTTCATTCGATACACGGGACCTAATTTTGTTCTTTAACAATGCGCGAATGAGATTTAAAGAATTGCTGGGTGGTTCTGGTATTAATTGCAGCCCTTTCATTGTAGGATGTGGTGAAATTTTTTCTTCACGTTTTGTGAATGGAACCTACCTCTCTCCTGCTTCTTCTCCTCTCTGCGTCTGGCTCTGAGGTCTCTGGTGACCCTTGTGAGTCAGCATGTATTGGCACATGCTGACACATGCCATGTCCTATTCTTGAATCTACTCACCACTCTTCCATATTGACCCAGTCATTTTTCTTCTGTTGAGGCTGATAAAAGAGTTTCAGGGAAGTCCCAACTCCTTCGACTGTGGTTGTGACAATTGCAGATTTTTAAGCGAGAAGTCTTCACCCCTTCTATTTTTTGCCAGCATTAGCTATTTCCGTTCCTGGGTGCTGCTGCAGGGATCCTTGTGCAGGTTGAAGATGCGGCTTTCTTACATTCCCGCGAGCATCTGTGTTGGCGCTTGTTGGAAAATCCTTTCTTCACTCTGGCAGAAAGGATTTTTACAGACTGCCATCCCTTTTGGCAGGGGAGAATGACTTCCAAGCCGAGAGCTGCTTGAAAGAGGCACTCCCTCATCACTTATGACTGTACTCAGTGGTTACTGCTTGTGACACATTTTCAAATGGACCCCCCAGTGGCTGCAGCTGTGATTAAAAGCTGTCTGCTCTCTGCCTCACTGGGGGTTTGCTGTTTAACCGTGTCGTGCACATATATATATCTGGGCTACAGCTGCATCTTGGAAAACGTAAAGTGTTTTGTAAGATAAAAAAAATCAAATGAGTACCTGAATGGCAGACTCCTGAATTTTCTAAGCTCGAGTCACTGAGAGGCACTACTTGGGAACCTAGCCCTGGATGAGGTACATAAAAGTCATTTAAGGAAGAGGAGCTAATGGTCAGTGAATGTGTACTATCTGCCAGCACATGCTTCGCACACATAGGCCGACCTGAACATCTTAAAGATTTAAGTGCTCTTGAACTTAGCAGTTGCATTTCGGCTACCCTCTGTGCTCAGGATTCAGTTTGACCATTCACAAGTAAAACAAGAACAGAATATTCTTTTTCTTTTTCTTTTCTTTTTTTTTTTTTTTTTTTGGTAAGACTATCCAGATGCCCCTGATATGTGAATAACCACATTTAGCTTCTCATGAGGGTTTTAAATGCCATTCTAAACAAAAGTTTACCATGAACACTACCTTAAAAAAACATTCAAATGAACAGTGCGCCCTCAGAGATAGGGTGTGCCTTTGAAAGGCACAGGTCACAACCCTTCCTCTAGATTAGAGAGATTGAGTATGCAACATTTTAGAAAGTAAAAATGTACTAGAATTTAAATCTGGGCTCTTTGCTGCATGTGAGGAGGACACTTACCAAAAGCATAAGGTGAAGGAGGGCTCCCATCCCTATCCTCTGGGCCCCACTCACTGAATCAGAAGAATCCAAATGCGCCTTTTCTTAGATGCATAGGAAGGAAACTTGGGGGACATAGGAGAATTTTGCATCCACTTTCCCCCTGTGCCTGCCTCCCCCCATCCCGGAAAGTCAAGCGCTCCAAATCTCGGTGACCAAAGGCAGTCAATGAAATGCTAATCTATCACCAGCAAATTTAGGCTGACAATACTGTGAATCGACCACATTGATGACATTGATTATATTTCAAATATTTACAATATGGTGAGACAAGCCTAATTTATTTTCTAAAGAGTTCAAGGTAGGTATCACCGATTCAGAGGGGGGAAACAATGGAGAAATGTTTGTGGTTGCTATCTGCAATAATCTGATGCTGACAGAGAGTAGTATTTTATTTAGTAATTAACAGTGTAAAGGGGAGAGGAGCTGTCATGTTGGTTCTTAAGCTGGGGAATGTGATGAAAGATGATATCTACGATCTCATCCTTTCCACTTGTTTAGGATTGTCAGGATGAGAAATGTCAGCATTATGAAAGCTCGGCTCTGCTCTTGATATGATAAAACCCTTCAAAAGCCAGTCTTTCTCTCCCTGGTCCCCCTCCTTTCCAGCTCTCTCTCTCTCTCTCTGCACTTGCTTTTTTATTTATCCTGTTTTGTTAGATGGCAGAAATATAATTCTTTTCTTTCTTCCTATTATAAGCCACCATTTTTGTTTTATTATATGTTTCACAACCCCTAATGCCCCACTGAAAATTACCTTGTTAAATGACAGTGTTTCGAAGCCATGAATCCTTTCCACCATTCCCTCAGAGGTTTGAAACAGTCAACAGACTGTAAAGAATAAATAATAAAAAAGTATTGATTATTTTGATGACTGTGAGATTCAATTAAGTATTAATTTTGCCCTCCAGTGGACCTATCAAGGTATTCAAAAGGGAGGATTCGGCTCAGCTAAATGCCTGCTGAGTGCTTCAGCCTTAAATAGGGAGAAAATGTGTTTACCTACAGTATTTGAAGAAGAAGTGCATTGATGCACAGAGTCCAATATTTAAGTGCTGTGCACATTAAGCCCTGGTGACAGTGACATTGTTTTCAGTGGTATGAGTATTGACTAAAGAAGTGCATTTGATGACAGCTTAAACTATTTGTATTGATTAACATTTTCATAGATTATCATGTGTCATATCAAATTCACTTTTCAGGCATGAATACATTAAAAAAAAAAATCACCACAGGCATACGGCAACCAATGTAACGATGGGACAAGAGAGCATGCCGCCCCACCAGCTCCCGTGCTGGTCACCTGTTTCCTGCTCAGGAACCATTTAGGCATGAACTTGGCAATAAATACCTCCCAGATAACGCAAAAAGGGCACTTCCTGCTTTTCTTTTCCTTGTGCACCCGACGTTTGTGCCAAAACAATATCATGCATCTTAGTTTGCAAATGGAATAGCAGGCTATCCTTGGAAAATACTTCTGATCCTAAGATGCCTTCCTAATGAGCTGAAGATAAAGCAGATTTAAATTATTGGGGGTGGGGGGAAGTTTGTCTTTTTCGGAGGTGATTTTTGTTTCCTTTTTCTTTAATGCTCTGGGCGTATGATGCTCTAGGTATCGGAAGTATTGAACACAGTTTGTAAGTATTTTTTTCCAATTTCTTTAAAAAATTTTTTTAAACCAGTTTAAAAAAAATCGATTTTGCTGTGTATTGTTTGCTTTAAAATGTTCATTTGCTTTGGGGTCAGCTTCACTCCCAAATCTGGGACCAGGGAAGTCAACTTCTGAGGGTACTGATGCAATTTACATGAGAAATCTCTTTTATTCCATTGAAAGCATTTTGAGGACTCTTTTCTCCCTATCTCTTTTCTCTGCTCTGGGGATAGGGTTTAATTGCTTCTCCCCCAGGGAGAGTGCTTCTTAAAATAGCCCGTGGTTCCTCCATAGGGTGCTTCTTCCTTTTTAGTGTGTTGCTGAAGTACAAACCCAGCATTTTCTTTTTTCTTACTGCATTAAAGACGGAACAAGGTGTAAAAACATTCGCACAAAAAGCACATCCCACAATTAAAGCTGTGTTGGTTTAGGTGGCTTTCAAAGAAGTTTTTTTTTCCCCCCTTCTTCCCTCCGAAGCTTCCTGAATCTCTCACATGCTAGTTGAGCTTTAATAGGGTGGGGAGTAATGGAGAACTCCTCGGATCTGTAATAGCTCTTCACTTGACTGCAGCCAGCAATAACAGCGGGAGCAGCCAGAGATAAGAGAGAGAGGAGAGAGGGAGAGTGTGTGTGTGGAAGAGAGAGAGAGAGGAGAGAGGGAGAGGGAGAGAGGACACGCACACTAAAGCTGCCACTTTTTTTTCCTCCCCTTCACTCTTTTCCCCCATCCTAGGATCCAATGATAGCTGGACAAGTCAGTAAGCCCTTGCTGTCAGTGCGGAGTGAAATGAACACGGAGTTGAGAGGTGAGGACAAGGCTGCTACTTCAGACAGCGAGCTGAATGAGCCCCTGCTTGCGCCTGTGGAATCTAATGACAGTGAGGACACTCCCAGCAAGCTCTTCGGTAAGTCTGTCTAGGTATTTCATTTCAGCCCTACCATCTTGTCCAGAAGAGCGATCCACACCCCCCCCCCACCCTTTCCCTGTTGTTCATTCCATTTTCTTGTAAGTGCTAAAGAGGAGCTTGGCATCTTGGAGGGGCCAAGCCACCGAGAGCCCACTCCGGCCGGCTAGCAGGGTGTCCTGCAAACTTTTCCCAGCAAGGAACTTCCTCACTGCTCCTTCGGGCTTGTCTGATATTGCCAGAGTCCCCGGGCTAGAAATTATTTAAAAAAAAAAAAAAGAAGAAGAAGAAGAAGAAGGAAAAGAAGAAGAAGAAGAAGAAGATGGTAATAATAATCAGGAAATCAGTTCCATTGTGAGAATTGGTTAACATTTATTGAATAAATATCGACTTGGTTTCTGGTTGCTTTGCAGCCTTTTGTTAAGGGGAAGGAGAGTAAAGAGTTATTATCTGTAGTCAAAAGATGGAAGGGGGAACTGAGAAATATCAATACAAGCCTTTCTGTGCCAGGTAAACAAAGGTGGCCATGGGAATTGCTGGGAGATCTAACATTTTGTAATCACAATTAGAATGAGTATCTCTTCTTCTAAAAGGTGAGTGGGGAAGGAAAATAGGTCCTGTGCTTCCCTCCCCTACTGCCTCTTGCCTTGACCAGATGTTTATAGCCTCATCCTAAATGTGGAGGCAGCCCAGGACCTTTCAGGAATCTTTGTTCCATAAACAAAACAAGAGCAAGCAGAGTGCCACTCCAGCAAAGACATCTGTCATTCAAACAGATGACACTCTGTAAGCCAACTCAAGCAACTGTGATCTCTAATCAGAAAGGGGAGCGGGTTGTTGAGGCGCGTGACTGAGTGATGGATGGTGATAGATGTCTGTGCTGGAGGAGCACTTTATGGGATAGAGTGACATTAGGTTTTCAGAACACTTCCTCATGAAACGCTTGCTTTTAATTATTTTCAAGTGCTTACATGCTGATAACACTGGATAAGCGCATGTACACCTTAACCTGTTTATATACATGTGTAAACTAACCTGATATATACATCTGATTATATATGTATATATCAGGCAGAGCACTGCTTGGGCTCAGTTTAAAAACATAGTCGTGTGCCTGAACTTCAAAGGAAAACAACACTACGGCACAGACTGCTTTGTTGAGAAAGTCATTAATTCAGCTGAAAAAAAAAATCAGCTTAATTTTTTTAGCCTCCAGGAAGAAAGCAGCTTCGATAGTTTGGCAACTTGAGGCCAGCTTCAACAGAGGATCTTTTCTCTGATTTGAAACACTCACTCAGTCAAACATGAGAGTGGTGTTGCAGAAAAACTTTCTGTTTCAGATTTTCTATTGGTAAAATACTGTTTTACAGTTACGAGGCTAACAGATCCCAGTTTCAAGAAATTCTGTCATATTACCCTGTTCTGGAAAAGCAGCTGTTCCACGCATATGGGTTTTCTATACGTCGGCATTAAGGTTTTAGCATTTTCCCTGTGAGGGAATATTTTGTTGCAGAGTAAGTTTCTACGTGTCTGGGGAGAATCATGTCCTAGAACACTCCTTGCGTTTCAGGGGGTTAGTGAGAGAAGTCAGATAAAATTATAAATTACAGAAAAGCAAGGCCATGCATGCTTCTGCCTCTCTGATGTTGAGGATCCTAATCCCAAGCCCTTTGACTTGTGAAAAGTAATCAGCTGTGAATTCAACAGGACTGCGGATCCTGGATTACTTGTTCCTAAACTTTGCCTGTATTTGAAAAAAGTAAATGCATTTTTGTAGACTTTCACCTAACACCCCAACTTGTTTCCTTTTTCCTTCAAGTCAACTAATAGAGGAGTAATTAACATGGCTTCTCAATGTTTATTTCGATTTTCCACTGTTGGAAATTGTTGCAGCTTTGTTATGTCACTTCTTACCAATTTGCACATGCAGAGAAATAAGCTTAAAAAAAAAAAAAACCCAGGAGGGCCAAAGAAATTCGAATTGAGTTCACTGAAGACACATGTGAAGTGGAGTATTTATGGGTAATACTAAGGAATCGTAGTTTAGTTCAGAAATTGTAGTAGGTGTTAGAGTATGCCCATATTCACGTTACATTTTCCACTTCTGAATTTGAGAGAGGGGACCCACCAAAACCTGCATCTTATATCTGATATTCCTTGTGTATCCACTTCATTTTATTTGGCCTCTAGAGTGCTTTTAAAACACAATGAGAATATTTTCCAGTTTCCAATTCGGTGAAGAAGCAACCAGTAGATGAACAATTTTGAAAACTTGAGGAAAAAATGGGAGACAGCCTAAGACAGAGGGACTAGGACATCCATCGGAGGAAGCACCCAATGTTCTCCGGGGCTTCCTTAGCTATTGGGTCCATTATGCTGTCTCCTATTAATACGACTGGGACTTAGCCTTAGAAATTCCAGTTTATGTAACTGACTAAAACTTTCTAGAAGAATTCTCTCCCAGAATTTTTAGCAACTTTGGCCACACCTAATGGGTGATAATTTAATGGACCATCAGCTTATTTGACACGAATACGCTCAAGTGTTTTGGTTCTTATATGTAATTTTCATTGCACTCAGTCCTTGACAATGAAGAGTTACATTTTTTCCTGAAAAACTGAGAGCATCCAGATTTGTCTCCCAACAATGATTTTCTAATGCACTCTCTCCAACCATCTTGTCATAGCCTACACACTGCATTATTGAAAACTGTGTTTCGGTAATGAAAGGAGCAG
This sequence comes from Panthera onca, assembly GCF_046562875.1. Lineage (NCBI taxonomy): Eukaryota > Metazoa > Chordata > Mammalia > Carnivora > Felidae > Panthera > Panthera onca. Next base: position 74,829,781 of record NC_138340.1, on the reverse strand, counting down.
ATTAAGACAAATCGTGTGCATCTTGATTTGTTTACTTTTGTGGAGAGACATTCCCCAACAACAGGAGACAGGCAGAACTCCGTTGTGTCCTGTACCTGAAATTTCAGTCTTGATGGATTCCTTTGGAGTTGTTCCCCCTTCTGTTTCTTGTTGAAATTAGCAGTCCACAGGGCAAGTCTGTTTCTCTCACAGTATGGGCACCTTCAGCCCAAAACTGCAGGAGAAAGGCTAATACTGATGCCCTCTATGGGTAAACAAAGGAAATTCCAGGAACCATTGGGTCTTTTATGCCTCTCTTAAATTGCACCTTCTGCTCTTAACAGCATCCAAAGGGAAACATACTGTGCAGAATGTTTCAGTGCTCTGTGCAGCTCAGAATATACCAGAAGGAGAACCCAGAAGCCATATGCCAGCTTCAGTAGAAAGTTCAGAACAGGGCCCTTGTGTTTTATAAAGTAATTACATCAGAGATAACATTTTGCTTAACTTGAACAGCTATGGAAACTCAAGTACACTTAGGAGAGATGAATCCGCATTTCATTTGAGAAACGTGTGGTTAGGTAGTTCTCTGTGATATCATTAAGTGGTGCATTATTTATTCTCGGAAAGCTGGTAGGATAACTGTCTCCTTTTTCGGTCCGTGACTGTATTATGCTGAGCTCTGAGCTGTAAGGAAACTGTATGGAGGAGAACAGACTTGGATATGAGGGGGTCGTATCAGAGAATCTGGCTCTGTGTCTCCCTGTGTTTCGGCTACGAGATCAAATGAGTGATGCCATGCGGGACCAGGCATTTAATATGTGACTGGTGATGTACATATTCGAAACCATTCTCCAAACCGGCCTTTGGCGAACAATCTCAAAGGGAAGACGTTGCTGTGTTTCTCTAGTGACATTTATAGCACTGTGTCAATGTGGTGCCTCATTTTTAGTTATGCTCATCAAGAATTCAGTGTTCCACATTCAGTCACATTGGATGCTAAAATTCAAATGGTAGCATCAACAACTTGGTCAGGAGGATGGCCACGGAAAGGATAAAAGTAATATATACCCCTAGAAAAATATCTGTACTAAAGTTTTGCCATGCAGTCTCAGCTGAAAAAGTGAGACCACATAAAACAGGCCCTAAATATTTTCTCCCATATATATTTGAAATTTGAAAGATGATTTATTAACAGTGTTCCTCCTGGGAGTATTTTTATTGTTTCAAGATAAACCTCATGATTGCTTTCCTCAAAGTCCCAACTACCTCGGGTGGCCAGGTTAGTCTGTGGCTTGCTGTTCAGTATTATCGTACTGTACATGAACTGGGCCCACAGCTCGAAAGCCTTGAGCTGAGATGTAAACAAAAACCCATTTATAAACATCGCACCCGAGGTAAAAAGCGATGGTTGGTTTTCTGTTATGATCTTGTGGTTTTCTAGTCTAAAAGAGATTGCATATAATGATACTTGTGAACGTGGGTATTTTCAATGTCATTTATCTGTGAACTTTTGGAAAAGGGTTGAAAGTTGGATGAGTGATTCTTCCTTGCCAGAAAATGTGCTATCTGTAGGGGTTTTCTTTTCCTTTCTTTTCTGTTATCTTTCTCATAAGAAACGTGCATTATAAGATTTTTTTTTTAAATTGCCATCCAGTTTGACTTGATTAGAATTTATGGCACTGGAGTTGTTTTCAATGACAAAAGGATAAAGGACTAAATTGTCTGTCACCCCTTGAGACAGTGGTCTCTGCAGGTCAGCGTGGAGGTCATTGGTAGGGCATTATGGGGACTGTACTTTGTGGTATGCTGCCTGTGTATACGTGGGAGCCTTCATTATGGAATCACTGTCTTTATTACTTTATTTAAATGTCTCTCTCAAGGTTCCAATGCCTGGGACATTTATAATATTCTGATAAAATATGCTGGGGCCGGTAATCAGTACATAGGGCTTAAGCCCCAGAAGGATTTAGCTGGGAGGCGATGAGGAAAATTCCCCGGAGAAATATATTTATTTAACCTATGCATCATGCTTCTATATTTTTTAAAAGTTTTGATATTCTGCTCGTGGAAGATTTTTCCTATTTTTCACTGAAGAAAGTGTGTTTTGTTAGGGAAATATTAAGGGAGTATATTTTTAAATCAACTAAATGACTTGGATAATAGATTCTATGCAAAAATAGTTACTGAAAAGAAACCAAAAGAAATCTGTATTTATGTAAGTAAATGAGGTGCATGATAAGGTATGGCTTAATGGGCTGTTCTCTGACTACTGAGGGGAAAAATGCACATTGAGATACATTTCTGAACATTGACGAAAACCTTACACACTTAAGCATTTCTTAAAAAAGACTCCGGGGTGTGTGTGGATAAATTCAGTCTTAGTGGGTTTTTCCCCTTAGAATACCACTGTAATACTGCCTGGATAAGTAAATCTGCTTTAAGTAGCGTTAATGTGTAAGTTTTGAAATAAAAATAAATCCATGTAACATAGCGCTGATGTTCAAACTTTTTAACCAGATCTGTTCGTGGAGCTATGCTCATTTCTGAGTGACTCTTTAATGGAGGGCAGTGCACACTACGTGACATAAGATTCAGTGGGGACTCTCTCAGTGGCTCCCTTTTCTGTTTCTGCCATGCCTGGGGGGCTCAGGTCAGACATCTGTTTAAAGAAGAAAGTTCAATATTGCCACGTCTGAAGATGCTCTCTGTGCTAACACATTAGCAAACCAAAATGCTGATATGGTTTTACATTTTTCTTTTATCTCGATGGCTACGATTCTCCTGTTTTGTTGTTGTTGTCATAAGGTCCTATGTAGAATTGGAAATAAGACCAAGTAATAGACATTGCATTAATCTGCACATCCACCCCTTCCAGTGATCTCATTTTGGTCTTTTCAGTATCTTGGATATTTCTGACTTAAAGGTTACAGGGCATTACAGTGTTTTTGTAGTTCACCCAGACCAGTTTATATCATAATTAATAAATAGAGGGGCATTCCAGATTCAGGCTCGCAAGGCTCAGCCTTAAGTAGATTGCCTTCTTTCTCAATTACCTTATTTAATCATAGAGTTAGCATTATTCTTGTAAGAATTGACCAAATAAAAATTTCCCCCACTTGACAAATGAGACTTAAGTGAGGATTTCAAGGGGACCTGGCTTGCTGTTACTCAGTAAACAAATAATTTGTGAGAGGGCTGGTTCTTTCTTTGGTTGGCGATCTGGCTGGTTTATGTTTGGGGATTAATAATACATCAGACATTCACACATTGAAAAGAAAGTAGATGTGAAGGGTGCTGTTCTGCTACTGCGCTGCTCCCGATTATCCGGGCCCTTCCCTGGGTCCCGAGACCGGCCAAAGAGCAATCACATCTGCCCAAATCTGCACCTGGCTCTACTTAACATGTTTCTTGGTTTTCTTATGCTAAAGAAAAAGATAGCAAAGTGTTTATACCAAGCTGGCATCCTGTCAGGGGGCAATCTGTGTAAAGTTTCCCGCTGTCAGGTTAATAAATTTTTAAAAAATATCCAAAGGCAGAGGTAGCTGGAGAAAGCTCCCAGTAACACCTGCCATTCTCCAGCAGATGGGCTTCTCTTTAATATCCAGCGTGACTCTGGAATTTTCTTGTTTGTTGTCTTCCGAGGTTCTGTACTTCGCTGGGGTTTTTGTTTGGCTTTCCTTTTATTAATGACATTTCGGTCTTTCTTCTAAAATGGTTATCCTTTAAAATTTCAAACATCTTCTTAGAAGGAAATAAGTGAGCGTAATTTGTTTCAGTCTGGTATTTGCAGTCGAACATACACCTTCATGCTATGAGCCTGAACAAGCTTCTAAACCGGTCAACATTGGACTTTTCTTTGGGAATACCTCCGAGTAACATTTATATTAAAATCCCTTCGTTCATAAAGGAGTATCTGGGCTTTGGCTGTGTGGGGGCTTCCAAGGATGCCTGTGTGTTACTCATGTTGACCTGACTCAGTCTTTTACATGTAAGCTCCCACCTTCTGATTCTCAAAGTCAGAGTTTATACAAATACGAACCAAGTGTGGACTAGTTTGGTAACACCTCTTACTCTATGTTGTGACAAAGAGTCAAAAATGGACTAAGCTTTTTTAGTGTGAACACAGAGGTCAGCAAGAACAGCAATGACTCTCTTTTGGTTGAAGACAGTCTTTCGTTCTCAGAGAAATGGAAATAAACTTTGTTTTGTTAAGCATCCAAAGATCGTTTTTAAAAAACCACCTTATAAAATTGCACAGCTCCTGACATCTCTTCTTAAAATTAAGCTGCTACTTCTAAAAAACAATCCTGGTATATTATATGAATGTCTATATTTTATTTGAGAACTGAAAAGAAAATCCATGCTCAAATTTCTCCTACAGTTTTTCCTTTGAAAGTGCTTGTCAGGTCTGATACGTGGTGAGAATATACTGTTGTTTATTTTCATTAAAAAATTAGCCACCTGGAACAACAAAACTAATACGGTCTAGGTCACTTTTATTAGAGGACTGCTCTGCCCTCACGACTAATTGAAAATATAAAGAAAAGTGATCAGATTACAATGAGAGAAACTAATATCATTACACAGAAAGTAAATGCTTAAGAGGTCCGCTTATACCGAAGACCATTAGAAAATGGGATTCTGTAATGAAACCTGCATTCATTAACATGGTTTAAAAAACGTTCTTAGTAAAAACCTAAAATAAAACCTGTTCATTTAGCCTGAGGACGAGGTAGACTATGAAGGTATTTTTAGCAGTCTCGGAACATCTCAATGATAATCAACATGGCATGATTTAACAATTTCACGAATGTGTTTGTCCTGCAATATATAGTTTGGCTTTAGCAGTTTCCTTGGCGTTTCATCTTTTTCTAAAACAATCAGTGTTTTCTAGATTGGTGTCCTTTCCAAATCTCATGTGACTTTGATTTCATTCTATTAATTAAAAAAACCCCACCAAACCCTAATTGTGACAAAAGTTTGTGAAAGCCAAGAAACCCCTATTTAAAGACTAATATTAGCATAGTGTTTTAAAGTAACAATGCTCATTTTTCATTTTCTCATCATGTCCATACTTTGTGGACATGTTTTCTTTCCGTTTTCTTTCCTAAGTGCTATGAATGCACTGCTACCCACACGTTTTACACACGTGTGTGTGTCTCTGGTGTGTTCTCCATATTTTCCCCTGTGTCCCTATGACACTTCAGATTTATCTTCCTAAACTTGTAGTATGTCTGTATTTGCTTTATCAAAACATTAATAAAGCCTAATTTACAATAATAAGCTTTTTTTTTTAGTTTATGCTATCTGTATATCACTTAAATGTACTTCTGCTATACCTACGAACCTATGAATATTGAAACACATAGTTTCCAGATAAAATTCTCAAAATTAATAGTTTACCAATAAGGGACAAGCAATTATACTATTGCTTCAGGCGTAGTTGGGCTATTATCCAAATTCCAGTGTCTTCTTTGCAGCTGCTAACCACTGAGCATTTCTCAGAATTTGTGCAGTTAATTCAGTAAAGAGATTTTGGGGTTTCTGCACAGTTTGATTTATAGGGTATTTGTATACACACACACACACATACACACACACATATATATAATATAAATATAAACTGTCTCAAGAAATATATATATGTGTGTTTGTGTGTGTGTGTGTGTGTGTGTGTGTGTGTGTGTGTGTGACAGATCTTGCTCAAACTAGGGAAGACCCTTAGGATCTAAACATTAGGAACCCAAGTATTTGTCTACCTGTGGGATATACATAGATTACAATATAAACATTTATATTTTTTCTTTTTTAAGTAAAACGCATCTGTCTTATAGTTGGTAAGCACAATTTTGTGCCTGTGAGGATTTCGTGGACCTAAATATACACTTACCTGTACACATATCAAGATAGAATGGGGGTTTGATGCACAATAAAGAAATCACATTTTAAGCATTTGCTATTAAAATAGTATGGGGTACTTAATCTCCCTCTGCAGTCCTCCATGGCCACACGTGTGGTGATTTGTCTTTTAATAGCAATATGGCAAGATTTACTTTTATAAATTAATGGTTTGGGGTTACTTATTGCATGAGAGAATCACCACTGTTGAAGAAGAAGAGGGGCTGAGGGATTAATTTGATTTAAAAATGCAAACATTTGAAGCTGTTTATAAAGCATGAAAAATTATTACCGCAGAGTGAATTTTTGCCAAAATCAACCAAGGGTAGAAAGAATAAAACATCAAATGGAAAAACATATTTTCCTGTATTTAACAATGTGTAGACGCTCAGGTGGAATAGGGGTGGGGGTGGAATGGCCTTTTCCAAACCTGCGTTTTTTTCTTTGATAGATCCAATTTCATGTAGCAAAATATTGCAAAATAGAAACACGTCAAAAAGAAAACATGCTGTTTTCAAAAGGAGAAGCATTGAAGATAGTGAAGAAAGCTAACATTTTAATGGATTCGCTTGCTATCCATTAATCTAACTGTAATCTATACATGGGTGAATAGTCAGAAAAGGGATCGTCTGGATTATGTGGGAAAACTTTCATAAACTTTTGGAAACAAACCTGCGTCATTATTTTAGATGTTGATTGACTCATCTCTTTCTGATTCCTAAGATTAAGGCAGGTTTTACTCTTAAGAGTTACTAAGAAATGATTCAGATTTACAGTTAATGCTGGTCTATTTCCTTGCTTTAATTAACAATTTTTTTAATGTTTATTTATTTTTGAGAGAGAGAGAGAGAGAGAGAGAGAGAGAGAGAAAGCACAAGCAGGGGAGGGGCAGAGAGGGAGACACAGAATCCAAAGCAGGCTCCAGGCTCTGAGCTGCCATCACAGAGCCCAACACGGGGCTCGAACTCACGAACGGTGAGATCACGACCCGAGCTGAAGCTGGGCATTTAACTGACTTAGCCACCCAGGCGCCCCTCCTTGATCTAGTTTAGAATCTTTCGTTCTGCCATTAGCTTCCATGTTTTATGTAATTTGCTAACATTCCAATCAGAATCTGCAGGCAATCAGAAAAGAGTCAGCTTCAAAAGGGATTAATATCTATAGCTGCCTGCTGAAAATGGTCAAAAGCAAACAAACAAAGACCCAGAACTGGTCAGACTGGACATTGCTGATGGTGTGGAGATGGTTGCACTAGCTTACGATGGTAGCTACCTGTCTTGTCATCTGTAGTATATCAATATGTTTTTATAATGATACAGTCACCTGAACCCTGTAACGGTTTATAGTCCTTTTGAGAATTCTTATGGATTCTTAGAGTGACGGAGGTCTGAGAAAAGATCTTGAAAGCTTTCACAAAATCTGGCTGGGTGACAGAAAACTAGCACGACTGTGATTTAGCAGCTATGGAATTCCATTGACTGGGAACATCATTAAACTTTTAAGTGAAAACACGACCCACAAAACAAATGGTAGATACGAAGGGTGAGGGGCACCCAATTTCGGACAGCCGAAATTAAGAGGTGCCAAAGGCTCTGCGAGGAGAGGCCAAATTCAGCAAGCCCAATGTTGATCTTGATATTCTACTTAGAAAGGGGATTTTGTTGATATACTGTTCTCAATATTAAAACGTGCCCTGGAAATTAGCGCCTTTCCTAAATGGGATCTATCAGACTTGGTCGTTGTGTTTTCATTTTCCCTGGCTAGTTTTAGTCAATGATAAATAAAGAACTTGAATTTGGAATCTGGCACCCGTGAGATCACAAAACCAGGAGCAGCAGGAAGTAACCACAACAAGTAACTTCACATCAGTGTCTGCAAGGTAGATCTCAGTCCTCTTAACATTTGTAACGCTGCTAATTTCTGTGGACTTTTAAAAATACGCTTCCACATGAGCTCTCAAAACCCATAAAAGTGTGGCATGTAAAGTAAATTGTTTGTCACTTGCCGACGACCTGCCATATTTATTGTCAGGAGAAATGGACATTAGTTGGGAAAGCAGTTGTTAGAGGCCAAACAATTTTTAAAGATGGCAAAGATGCGCGAGGGTTTTCCTTTTTCTAACAATGAGCCGCCCCTTCAGACAACAAAAGACAAGATAATAAGACACTTCAAGCACAATTCAAGATTATATTCAACATCTAAAGGCTCATCTCTTGTCAGTTTGCATTTACTCTTCCAGGGATGTGATGCTTCTATCATCTTTCTGTCAAGGGGAGTCTGGCAGAAGAGGCGAGGGCTCTTATTTCACACACTTAGGGCTTTTTTTTTTTTTTTATCAAATAGCCCACACTCGTTCTGATTCAACCAAAATGGGGGGATAATTTGAAGAAGGTCATGCACAAGCGCAAAAATCTCATATTGATTTGTGTGATTAGAAGGCATTAAAATTGCACGTTTATGTTAGTCGCTGAGATGTTTTGTCAGTTTATTTGGTAATACACTTTTGCAGCCTGGGGGGGAGAAAAACAGATGACTTAAAATTTAAAAATAGAGAGCTGAAAGCTGAAATTGGTTCCTTTAAAGTGACCGTATTTGAACATTTAACAAGTGAACATAAAAATAATTTAATGGTTTAGTTTAACAATATTTGAAATTAGCTTCTACAACGAAATGCTTCATTTGGTATAAAGGAAAACAAACCAGTGGTGCCTCTCTGAGGAAAGAAATATATATGTGAGATTATTTTTTAAATACTTTAAACATTGATTTCATATCTTTAATATATAGATAAAGGGGATGACATTTTCAATATAAATGTAATTATGAGGCTATTTTATAATGGTCATCAAATTTTTAACATTTTGTACTCCTTGAAATTACAACATCATTATATTGGTCATTTTATGCCTTTCTTAGTATATGTGCCCTTTTCCAGAGAGGGTACTAAAGAGTCAATAAAGGAGTTTTCAGATTATTATCATTCTTTGTCAAAATTTATCACATTTCCTCCTTCGTTCTCTGACGGTCACAAAGCTGTACAAGATAACATTCTTTTTTTCTTCTTCTTCTTCTTCTTTCTGGTGGAGGGAGGACATCTACAGAAGTTAGAAGAACCAGCTTTTCCACTCAAAATAAAACAACTGGTGAAAATAAAACCATGATATCCTGGGATCATTTCTCTATTGAATCTTTGAAATTACTCTTCCTAGGAATTTTCATCAACTCTTGGTGTCTTCATTTCTCATATTTCTCTTTTATGCTGTGAAGTGTTCTGAAGCTGACTTTCATACTTTTGTGCTGCTTTCAGGTATCGAAACAAAAAAGACATGCATATGTACAAGGGAGTTACAGCATAAGTTGAGTAAAAGTGAAACCCATGGTTTGTTCTATTTGTTACACAAGCCTTTTCCATGCTGTGGGGTTTATGCATTCCATATTCAACAGTTAATTCACCCGCTCAACAACAAATGTTTGTTGAGTACCTGTTCTGTGGTGGGAGCTGTGCTGTGCTCTCTGGACTCGGTGGAGAAAACACCAGAAAGAATCAACCACCCAGTCTTGCTCACCCACCACACTGGGCGCCGAGGTTGCAAAAATGAACCAGGCATGGTCACTCTAACCCTCAGTAGCCTGCAGCCAACATTATATATTGACTTTCCATTTACTTCATTGTTTCCTGTGACTCTTTGGGAAATCTCAGTCTTCAAAACTGTGCATTTCCGAAGTAGTTCATTGCTCAGAAGCCTAAACATTTGAGAAAAACTATGATGCCCAAAAAGTGAGGAAGAATTTTCGAAAGCATTATTAAGTGATTCGGACAAAAGGAATGGATGATGTTTTCATCATCGAGTTTGGTGCTGATCCTGTAAAACGGGTGTGATTCTTTAGCAATTGTTTCCTGGTCATGGCCAAAGGAAGAATCAACTAGATGTATCTTTTCCTCCCCGTCTCTCCTGCCTCCTTTCTCCTCCCAAGAATCTTGTTGGTTTATCATGTAACATAATGTAGTAGGTCAAGGCTCTGGAGTCTGTGTTTTGTTAGCTGGTTGGGCCAGGAACATAATGGGGTTAGGCCTCAGCTTCCCCATTTCTATATGGAAGAATTGATGGTACTTACTTCATAGGGAAGCTTGAGGTTGAAATGAGGTGATGTGTGTAGAGCCCTACTAAGTGCCCAGAATGTAACCAGCATTCAGCAAATGTTAGCCATACCATACTTTATTAAGAGGTGAAAATTAACTTGCCTTTTTGGATGGAATTTGGTTAATTTTTAGCAACAAGTATCAGAAAACCAACAAAAAAATTTCTGAGGCTTTCAAAAATTAGCCATGCACCTCCCCGAGGAAACATCAGTGCCTGCCCCCCCTCCCCCACCCGCCCCGCCCCACTCCTGCCCAGGCCAGGGCTCTCTTGGCCAAAGTAAAGTTCTGGGGATCTTTTTCTCTTGATGACAACACCCCTTCCTTCTTCAGGGCATTGGACACTGCTTTCTTCCAGAGTCCATTTAGGAAAGGATTCAGACTTGTGAATAGATGACAAGCAGGTTCTAGAGGAAGCCATAATTCACTATTTTCATGTTGGGGAGTATGTGGGCAGTGCGATGGGCAAGGATGGAAAGGGGCAGTTACATATCTTACTCTTCTCTAAATTTAAAATATTGGAGTGTGTGATTCTTTCAGATCATAGAAATTTTAAAAATAATGTTGGCATCGAGAAGTGATATGTAACCAGATGTCTGTGGGCGACAGCAAATGCTTCTCTAACTTGCGGTTGGGTCGGTACCCTGATGGCAGCCTGCCTTTCGGTGGTTTCCCTCCAAGGCATGAGTCGTCTCTCTAAGGGAATTTGCCAGATTTCAGGCCAGGCACTTGTTTCTTTCTACCTGGACCGTATTGTTGCCAAAATTAGAGACATAACATTCGCCTCCAATGAAATGTTTAGAGATCTTCCTGAGGATGGTCACCATATCAAGGTGAACCACACAACATTTCAGAGAGAAACTGTCCATTGAACTTGCATGAAGACGGGAGAAGAATGGCTCAGCAGAAGAATTGTAACCAGGGTTCCTATCACTGTTCCTGAGCCACGCAAAGGGGTATGACTTCTTGTGCCTCCGTTTCCTCTTCTTTAACACCAGAGGTCAGATAACAATCCGACAAGGTGTTGAAGGTTATGTAAAGGAAGGCGAGTGAGGTGCCTACACATTGGGGGTGTTTAATAAATGTGAGTTTCTTTCCCCCACTTCTTAGACCAATAGTGTTGCCTTTATCAGGTCTGAGAAGTGACTCTGTAGGGAGTGTGGATCCAGACATTAATAGTTAGATGAAGTAGAGGTTTTGAACCCTAAGATCTGCTTTCCTAGTCTAACTTTTTCCATGAAAGCCAAAACTCAGGCTAGAAACAGAATAATCTCTGTTCCAGAAGTAGAAGAGATTCAGTTAGGATGTGGATCTTCGCTGTACCAGTGGGGAGCTCTTTTCTGCCTCCAAAGTAAAGCACTCCTCACAAAGGGTTAGTTATGTGGTAAGTATTGGATTATGGCTGCAAGTAAAAATCCACAACGTCTCCATTCCTTTGGGAATTTTCATAGTCAATGTTCATTGGGACTTTCTAATCTTGCACAGTGAACCCTTTATACATTTTAAAAAAAAATGAATAAACCAAAAATAAAATGACAACCTCAAAAAGTCTTTCAGGGCAACGTTTCTAAGAATCGAAAATGTGGTGCAATTTAAGTAGGTTAAGTTGACATTTGAGCCCATATTTAGGGGGAAATGTGTTATTACATTTATTAAGGGTATTTAGAGATTTTCGTTGATATTACTAAAACCTTTTATAGACACCAAAGTAGTCAGGATGACTCCAGGAGCAGCTCTGTGTTCTTGTTACCATGGCAACCCCACACATTTTTAATTACATATTTACCCATGCCCCTTGCACTTTTGTCAGAAATTATTGGCACTTCTAAAGCCACTTACTTAACATGTGTCGATAGATATTAATAAATAAAAAGTGATATTGAGAAATATTAAATCATACTTTCAAATTGAACTAATGTACATGTTTATGTTAATGTTAAATTAGACGAGGCAAACTTTCCTTGAAGCCAGTGGCAGTGACCATCCCCTTCATATAATGTGCCTATTTGACAGTTTTGACTTTCTTTGCTGAGCGTACAGGACGTTTTGTCCCTTGGAAAGAAAACTCACCTCCTCATACTGTGGCCTCGATTGGGTACAGATTTATTTATTTATTTATCATCCAGCTCTGATAAATGTGAGTTGTACCTTTCCCCACACCGTTCCCTTCTAGCCACCACCTAAAAGATACCTTCTTCCAGCCCTGCATTCAAGGGCTGGACCGTCCAGTTTTTCATATTTTTATAAAATTAAGTTGTATGTTTAATCAGTCTTGACTAAAAGTCACTTAGGAGAAAAATTGTTTCTTCTAGGTAAGATTTTTTTTTAACTGATTTCTCTGATTTTATGTCTCCTGGTGGCTCAAAAATCTTCTTTCCTCAAAATCTTCAAGACTATCACAGTCTTAGACACCTCTAGGAATTTGTAGCTTACCTTCTTCATTTAAATCTTAAATCTGGCTTGTAATAGACTTTTTTAAAGGTGATTTACCTCACGAAAATGGCAATATTTTTACACTACCTTTTGGAAGGACGCTTTGATTCTTAGTCTTCTGCCCCTCAAAGAGGCATTTTTTTCCTAAGACACCAGTCTTTTAGAGGAAAATCTATAGAACCTATATAGCCATACACTGTTAGCTCCTATCCCTTCATTTCAATTAGGTGAAAGGGGCCAGGTGCAAATAACCATTTAATATCTTGATGTGTTCTCTAAGCTGCTTATAATGAACTTATTGAGAGGTTAATTTATTTAGATCCACTTACTGAGGGTGTCCCCGTCTGCTGCCCCTTCCCCTTTCTGTGGTCAAAATATTTTGGTGAAGCTCTTTGATTTCACATATTACAATGAATCTTGCCTTCCCTCGCTTTCCAACTAACCCCTCATTTTTTAAACCTCTTTTGCAGCCATTTCCAGTGTTTGCCTAGTATTATAATGACTTGTGCATTTGTCTGCCTTCCTTGCTGGGTAGCAAGCCCCTAGAGGATAGATAATAGATCTTGCATATATTAAGTGCCAGATAAATGTTTTTTGAATTGAACTGCTTCTGAATTGGATGTTTCTGGACATCATCCACACTTGGTAAATACTTAACTGAATATTAAGAGGAAATAGACTCTATCCACAGGAGTCTACTCTCCAACTAAAGGAAGAATGTGTGTGTGTGTGTGTGTGTGTGTGTGTGTGTGTGTGTGTGTCTCAACAAAAATGAATAAGAAAACAAAGGTAAAGAAGTGTTTGCTTACAGTCAACAAATATTTATTGAGCACTTTTGCGTAAAGTGTTGTACAAGGGGCTGAGAATGTGATAATGAATTAGACAGACTTCGTCCCTGTTTTCCTAGAGTTTAGAGATGGTAGGGAACTGGTTAGAAGTGTTTTGCAAGTACTGGATGCTATAGAAATGAATAAAGAAGGACCTGGCTCAGTCTGAGGGTCAGGTTTTATGATGGACATTGAGTGAACATTATGTGGATGTTACTTTGGCAAAGTACTCCTTTCCAGTTAAAGATATTCTTGGTGGAACTGTCAAACAAGATGTTCCATCTTTTCCAGGACCAAGAGATTGTATGTGCCCCAAAGTAGGTAATTAGTTTGTTCTCTCTTGGGAAGATAATTCTTGGACTGAGTGATCCAAGTATTTAAAAACAGTTCCATGGAGTGTGTGTACATGGTGGTGATCCTAGAAAATGCCAAGAGTTTTTACCACATTGATTCCTGGACGAGCCTTGAATAACATCTTTTCAGAAATCTAGATATTTAGCACTTTCCTTTGATTCCATGACTACCCCGAAACCTTACAACAAATTTTTTTCCTCCTTTCTCATCTTTGCTTAAGTAGGGCCAGACTAGGTTCATGTTCCTTGCAACGGAATAACCCTTGTAACACTGGTATGTTCGTGATCTCCAGGGCTACATTTAGGCAAGACATTTTTCTAAAATTGCTTCCTCAGAGTTAGAATGGAGAAGTCATTCCAGGCTAGGCAAACAGCATGGGCAAAGGAACAGAGTGAGAGAGGTGTGGTCAGCTAGAACTTTCTCTGGTGGGAAGTAAGGAATGAGAAGAATTCTAATTCATCCTGGTAGAAAAAGGGGGGGTAGCACCAGGTGGAGTGTCAGTTACGAATTACTGAAATCTGCCTCTGAATTAGCTAAGCTAAGAAAGCTTAAGGGAAACTACACAGACTTGGGGCACCCGGGTGGCTCAGTCGGTTGAGCATCCGACTTTGGCTCAGGTCATGATCTCACAGTTTGTGGGTTCGAGCCCTGTGTCAGACTCTGTGCTGACAGCTCAGAGCCTGGAGCCTCCTTCAGATTCTGTGTGTGTCTCTTTCTCTCTGCCCCTCCCCCGCTCATGCTCTGTCTCTCAAAAATAAATAAATGTTAAAAAAAATTAAAAAAAAGAAAAAGGAGAAACTACACAGGTTAAAATTCTAAGGGTCCCTCCCATTCTTCCTGCCTGGCTTCGGACCCATCCAGAACACCACCACCAACACTGTACTAAAACAAAAAGTTTTGACACATAAAGTAATGACACATAATGTCATTACAATGATAAGGTTGTTCACATTGTCTATGGCTGCATTATAACCCAACCCCAAACTCTTAGTGGCTTATACAATGACAACATTTATTTTGCTTACAGATCTTCAGTTTGGGGATGGGTTGGTAGAGTCCATGCGTTTCTCTTACCCTTGGCTTCAATTGAGGCAATTCCAAGGCTGGTGGTTGGAATCATCTGAAGGCTTGTTTCTTCACATGTCTGGTGGTTGATGCTAATTGTTGGTTAGGACCGTTTCTGGGATTGTTGACTGGAATACTTATGTATTCTCCATGTGACTTGGGCTTCCTCTCACTATGGTGGCTGGGTTCCAAGGGCAAGGAGAAAGAGAGAGAGAGAGATAGGAGAAGTGAGGGGAGGGGAGGAGAGAAAAGGGGAGAAAAGGGAGGAGGGAAAGAGGGAAATGGGGAGGGAAAGGGAAGGGAAAGGGAAGGAAGGAAAGGGAAGGAGAGAAGAGAAAGGCAGTGGAATCTGGCTTTCATAAACTAGACCTCTCTACCTTATCCTTGGAAGTCAACAGCATCACTTCTACCACTTTCTATTCATTAGAATCATGAGTCATTAAGGTTCCCTCATATTTAGAAAGAGGGGAACTAAAACTCTACTTTTTTGATGAGGAGACTGTCAACAAATTTGTGGAAAGTTATAAAACCACTACAAAAGCAATATTACTTATACACATTTATTCCTTTTCTCTCTGATAAACTAAAGTAAGGAAATGTTGAGGTGCCTGGGTGGCTCAGTTAGTTAAGTGTCCGACTCCTGATTTTGGCTCAGGTCATGATCTCACGGTTTGTGAGATCGAGCCTGGCGTCAGGCTCTGTGATCAGAGCCTGCTTGAGATTTTCTCTCTGCCCCTCTCCTGCTCATGTGTGCATGTGCACGCATGCATGTCCCTCTCAAAATAAATACGTAAACATTTAAAAAATATATTTAAAGTAAGTAAATGCCTTTTGGGGGGTGGTGTCTTCTTGTTAGTGAATAGATATTCCTAACAAAATCAGAAGATTTTGTTTGAGGCAAGGTGAAATGGATAGCTTCTACCCCATGTAATGAGCATAGATCAATTCTCTTTTAGATATGTGTGTGTCCAGTTCTACAGAAAGTTACCTTCTTTATCGCTTTCATTTTTCTTAGAGATGAAGAGGTTTAGTTTAGAGTTTGGAAGCTGGGTCTTTATAAACACGAGAAAAATAAAGGAAGTCTCATCTTAGGGTGTCAGGGGCAGACGGAGGGTAGAATCCGAAAGTCCACTATGTCTACGCTTATGACAGACCATTGGTTATAGCAAATGAAAACAGATTTCCCAAACCTCACATATTAAGTTCAATACATTTCTCTTTGGTAATAACTGGAAGAAATTTCAGTGATAATAAACCATTTCTGAGCCTTTATGTCTACCACTAGACACTGTAAGGAAGGATGGACTGGTAAAAGAAAGTTGGTACATTTGAAGGCAGTTCATGTAATTATTGTTGTTTATAAGAAAATCATCCGCACCACAATTTTCTAAAAATCTTTGAAAATTAAATGAATTCTATACTTGAGAGCTTCATACTTCAATTTTTTTTCTGACTCTACCTAAAATATTTCCTCTTTAAACACGTTGAATTCTTAATTGATTCCCCATTTTCTAATGTCTAATGATTTCTATCAAGAACGATCACCAGAGGCAAGAATGTGTATTCCTGGTGTTTTAGACAGACACACATATACATGAAATATAAGGTTTTTTCTGGTTCTGTTGAGAAAAGTGGGGAAGCAAAGACCATATTAAAACCCAGAGCTATCTGTGGTTATTTTAAGTATGGACCCAGCAAATTAAAATTTGCTCAACTGCTATGAGTTGCTCAAATAGTGGCCAGACTAAGCAGTTTTTATTAACTGTAAAAGTCATGAACTGAATTCTGAGTTTTTTCTTCCACTATGATAAAAATTCTAGCTCCGAATCTTATTTTCCTTGAACCAGTACCCTCCAGCCCTCCTTTCCTCCAGGAAATACATAAGAAGCCAGAATGGAACCTTCCTGAGTGCCAGCCTTCTTACACAGTGCTGTCAGTGAATGAGCCCAGATGGGAAGGGAAGCAGGGCACCATGGGAAAATGTCCAGTTTGTAGCTTGTGACCATTCTCTGTAGGTCATGGCATATGCCACAAACGTGCAATATGAAAGTCTGCAGAACCCTTCACAAAAAGGTTTCCTTTACATCCAAATAGAAGAACTTCATAGTAAAGTAGATTTCCGAGTGTGTCTATAAGGGAAACTTCTCTTACTTCCAGGCTTTCTTTAGTGATGATGGTGGTGATAATGATGATTACATAGATTAGCGTTTTCAAAGTATGTTTACTTGCAGAAATTCCATGAGGTAGATGTTTCCCAGGATTTGGTGGTCAGACTTCAGGTAACATAGAATTTATAGAGTTGTGAGCATTGTTTTTCTCCACTACTTAAAGCCTTATGATGGCTGCCTATTGATTTCAGAATAAATTTCAAACTCCATAAAATGGCGCCTGTGCTCCTTGCTTACCTGTAGGTGATCTACAATCACACTGTAAGAAAATGCTTTTTTGTAGCTTGCCCTTTCCGTATTTAGCTTGTTTGTATGTTAACTATATATGGTAAACGTTTTTCTAAACAAACATTTTTACAGCAACTGCTTAAATGACTATGAAATATTTTATCATATGGGTGTGTCTATTTATGTATTGGCTTTGTAGCAAGATAGTTTTCTTTAAAAATTTTTATTAAAGAATAACTAATATACAATATTGTATTAGTTTCAGGTGTACAATATAGTGATTCAATATTTATATACATTACAAAATGATCACGATAAGTCCAGTTACCATCTGTCACAGTAAAAAGTTATCACAATATTATTGACTATATCCTTGTGTCTTATGTATTTTATAACTGGAAGATTGTACTTCTTAATATTTCACCCATCCCCCACCCTTTTCACTCTGGTATGCAACTAGTTTGTTCTCTGTATCTATGAGTCTGTTTCTGTTTGTTTTGTTTGCTCAATTATTTTGTTTTGTTTTGTTTTTTAGATTCCACATATAAGTGAAATCACACAGTATTTGTCTTTGTCTGATTTATTTCGCTTAGCATATACCACCTCGGTCCATCCATGTTGTTGCAAATGGCAAGATTTTGTTCTTTTTGATGGCTGAGTAATATTCAATTGTGTATATATACCATATTTTCTTTATCCATTCATCTAGAAATTAACTTTTAGGTTGCTTCTATATCATGGCTATTGTAAATATTGCTGTGATGAACATAGGGTGCATATTGTCATTTATTTAATTAATCCTCTGTAGTTTAACAGATTGTTTCTAATTTAAAATTAAAATTTAAACAATCATTTCCTTAGGATTAATTAATAGAATTACTAGATTAATAAACATGCACATTTTAAAGCCCTCCAGAAAAGATACACAAATTTATATATTTATGAACTATATTTGAGACCAATCATTTTCTGACTCTTTCACTGAATTTGATTTTTTAAAATTATTTTTCGTATTGGATAATTTGATGGGTGAGTAGTGGGAATTCTTTTACTCTGCATTTCTTTGATTACTAATCAGACTTAAATAGTCTTTTTGTGAGTTCTGGCTAGTGGTAATTCCTCTGTGAATTGCTTGTTTTTGATTTCTTCTTTTGGGGAATCCATCTTTTTTCTTATTGCTTTATGTAAGCTTTTTATATAAAAAGACCCCAGTATTAATTTTCCCATACTTATCAACTTCAATAGACTTTGCTAGATAAGAGCAAATAAAACATAAACAAAAGTATGAAAGGCACACGTTTTCTTTTGAATTAGCTAGTTATCTAAAGACCAGCAATTTTTTACACATGACAGAATACTATAGTGGTTGTAGTTCCTGGCAAGAAAGAGATTGCACACTCAAATTTGTTAAATTGAGTAGAGTGTAATAATGGCACTATTTAGAAAAGTTTAAATAGAATGTAGGGAAATAAAAAGTATAGGAAACCTCCTCCCCTAAGGTTAGTAACAGTGTCCTTATCACCCTTGGACTTCATCATCCTTGGACCCATGCGCTCGCCCTTTATCTGAACAGGTAAAGTTACCTTGGAAGGGTAAAGGAGCAGCAGAACTCAGAAGGGAAGTGTCATTTGGATAGGACCACGTTTGTTACATGATACAGCCATCCCTCGACCCCCCCAGGAAGAGAGATGGCGGGGGTGGGGGAGGGTAAATGTCCCAATTTTATTCTCTTCTTTCCTTCCACTGACAAAACTCAACTGGAAACTAGAGAGAATAAAAGGTTTTGGTAGTCCATATAGGTGAGACTCCTAGAGGACTGAACAAGATGGAAAAGAGTAGAGTGATAATCTGGAAGGACACATGGTTTCAGCACAGTGCGATATAACTATGATTCTGGAATTGGTCTCAAGAAAGCTCAAGTCGCCAGCCTTGCCACTAACTGTTATTTAACACCTATGACTTTCACCTGTAGCATGAGGATGACCATAGTACCTGCCTCATATGGTTATTGTGATAGTTGGAGTTAAAGCACTTGATATAGTTTTGACATATAGGGTGTAAGGAGGCCG
Source organism: Panthera onca (assembly GCF_046562875.1). Lineage (NCBI taxonomy): Eukaryota > Metazoa > Chordata > Mammalia > Carnivora > Felidae > Panthera > Panthera onca. The sequence continues at coordinate 74,810,619 of NC_138340.1, read as the reverse complement.
GGATGTTTTGTTTCTCTTTCTCTTTGCCCCTCTGCTTTAATAATCCCTGCTTCTACCCTAGCCTGGCTGCTGGTTGGGATCTCGCTAGGCACCCAGAGTATAAATCCTCAGGGACCAACCTTAGTCCTTTCCTCAGAACTCAGTTTGAGAGAACTCAGTGACTCCCACCCAGCATCCAGATAGATCCGCACATCATCCTGAGGATCCTCTGACTGCCGACTCAGGGGAGGCTGAGGGCTACCTGTGCCATGTCCCCAGATATTTTACCATATTCATCCAGCCTAGTCACTCTCCAGCTGTGGCACACACACTCAGGAACTTTCTCCCAGAGATGCTTTCACTTGCTCTGAGAAACTATAATATAAAATAAATGCACTCCCAAAACGGTAGTTTTTTTTTTTTTTTCTCATTCTCACAATAACCATATGAGATGGGTCTCTAGGAGCTAGCTACAGACTTTTGTTTCAGCGTTGGTTTTCTGGATAAAAAATAAAACAAAATCATCAAACCAACAAAATAAGTGTGCAGAGAGGTTTGTAGATTGAGTATGCACTGACACATTTTCTAGATAATCATTTGCAACAAAAAGCATATCTCCTTTGTAGCATAAATAGAAGAATTTCCCAATCAAAACTAAAATAAAATTTCAAAAATACAATTATAAGCAAAAATTACTTCAGTTATGCATTGGGTTTCCTAATTTTCCTAATTATTATTAGTTTCTGAATGAAGTAAGGTTAATTCTATTATAATTATTGTCATTTCAATACTCACTAATAGGTATGAAATTGTCAGATTGTGTTTGTTGGGATTAATCCAAGGTATTGATATTTAGCGTGAGTTGGTATTTGGGAAGGAATAAATTTTGCCTGATAAATATGAGCATAAGGTGTCCATACATATGATCAGAGATTCCTTCCATCTGTTTGACAAGGATTTTAGATTATTCTAAGAAGCAACTTTAGTTCTTAAGTATGGGCTTACAATGTTTTTATAGCATTAGTAAAAAGAATTGTTTGATTTCATAGAGTAATTTATGTCACATTTAAATGACTTAGAATAAATTTTAGAGATGTAGTTCTGGTACATATATTTACAGAGTAGGGAATATAAATCATATGAGTGGCATTGCTGAGGAAGTTATTTTGGGCTTAAATTTTAAGTAATAGTTTCAATTTAAATCAATGATTCTATGGCTCAAGAGGGAGTCTAGTAGACCAAGGTAGATTTTAAAAACTTGAATATCTCTCCAGGTCTATCACCAGTGATGTACTGGAACCAGCTCATGCTGGCTCATGAGAGACTATTGTTACATTCAGGAATTTTGTGAACCAGTTGTTAAATATAGTCACAATTAAGAATTAAATTACATAATGCTATAATTATACAAATTATATTTTAAAACAAAGGAAATAAATACTCAAAACTCATCGTTTTCTAAATGATCATTTTTCTATACTTTATTTTTTATGCCTTTATTTATTTATTGTATCTGAGTGGTGGAAATACTATATAGTGATATGGTGTGTCTTTCCCCAGCCCTACATTCGGTGAGGTCACATTGGTAGCTTGAAATTGCCATGGAGAGAGTATTTCTACCATGAAAATTTGCAAATACTAAAAATTAGGACTTCATTGATTGTCTTGTTGATTTTCTAGACTTGAGAAAGTGATGGAGAAAATGCTAATAATGTAAATTAAACTTAAACACGTGCTGTCTCTACAAGTATTATATTATGAATAACACAAAGAAATGAATAAATAACTCTTCCAGCATTCAAAAAGTATTATATGATTCTACAAAGAGGTCCCTTATGTCATTAATTGATGAACGTGTGAAGTTCCAACATGAGTCTTCAGTATTTCACTTTCCTCTTGTTAACGTAAATGAAAATATCCACCAATATGCAGTCAGAATGTTTGTCAATGGCGTGAGTGGTTTTTTTGTCAAATCAGATAGTAATCAAACATTTATTTGTAGTCTAATTCTGCAACACTCTTGTTGATGATAGAAACTTGAAGTGGATTTTTTTTTTTTTTTTTAACGTTTATTTATTTTTGAGACAGAGAGAGACAGAGCATGAACGGGGGAGGGTCAGAGAGAGGGAGACACAGAATCTGAAACAGGCTCCAGGCTCTGAGCTGTCAGCACAGAGCCCGATGCGGGGCTTGAACTCACGGACCGTGAGCTCATGACCTGAGCGGAAGTCGGCCGAACTCACGGACCGTGAGATCATGACCTGAGCGGAAGTGGGCCGCCCAACCGACTGAGCCACCCAGGCGCCCCACTTGCAGTGGATTTTGTAGGAAATAGTAAAATAACAGAATTCTAGGTATACAGAATTTTAAATAAGTAGTATTGTACATTTTTCTACTATTTGTAAACTGTGTTACAGTTCTTTATGTCAGCTTATAATAAATGCATGTGCACGTGTATATGCATACTTTGTTTCCCCCAGAGAGCTGGCTGTTAAGCAGTTCTCAGCACACAGTTGATTGGATGCTATTAGTTCTAAAACAAATCTGGGAAACTCTGTATCTTAGTCTCAACATACTAGCTTTAGGTTTGTAGGCATCCACAAAGAGATTCAGAAGTTTTGTTAGGAATTATATGACCCCAGAAACATCATGAAGACTTTTAGGAAGAATTTTTATAGGAGCGTTTTACCTTCAGTACCAATTTATTTTTTTGTTTTCTTACAAGAAGAAACAGCTTATGAATTATTCTTAGTATTTATATTTCTGTGGATAGTAAAATTAAAGTAAAAATCTAAAAAATTTAGATGAATATAGCCTTTCTGCCCAATCATTTAGTTTTTTTGGTTCATGTTTCTCTGCATAAGGAATTAAAGAAATATTAAAATCATGGATGTTAGCTGTCATATTCCATAGCTGTATTATTATTTTTTTAACTTAAATTCTGGTTGGTTAACATCAGTGCAATATCGGTCTCAGGAGTAGAATTCAGTGATTCATCACTTACGTACAACACCCAGTGCTCATCACAACAAGTACCTTCCTTAATACCTATCACCCATCTAGGCCATCCCCCACTCTCCCTCCAGCAACCCTCAGTCTGTTTGCTACCATTAAGAGATTCATGTGGTTTGTTTCCCTCTCTCCTCCTTTTTTCCCCCCTTCCTAAAGGTTCACCTCTTTTGTTTCTTAAATTCCTCATAAGAGTGAAATCATATACTTGTCTTTCTCTGACTGACTTATTTCATTTAGCATAATACATTCTAGCTCCGTCCACATTGTTACAAATGGCAAGATTTCATTCTTTTTGATGGCTGAGTAATATTCCATTGCGTGCGTGTGTGTGTGTGTGTGTGTGTGTGTGTGTGTGTGCACGCGCGCGCGCGCACACACACACCCCCACATGTTCTTTATCCATTCATCTGTCAATGGACATTTGGGCCATCTCCATAGTTTGGCTATTGTTGATAATGCTGCTATACACTGGGGTACACATACCTCTTCAAATCCGTATTTTTATATCTTTTGGGTAAATACCTAGTAGTCCATAGCCATATTATAAGCATGTATACTTAGCTAGATTAGATACAGGTACAGATATAAACATAGATGTATAGATGTATGTACATAAACTAAAATGACATGATTACTCTTAAACGAGAAGAGCATTTAATTCTAGACACTGCTCTGTTTAGGAAGTATAGAACTTCAGCATGGTCAAATGAGAGTGCGCTGGAAAACAGAAGGATTCACAGCCATGGCACTCAAGCACTGAATAGTGAAACAAAACAATCGACCTGCAGTAATGAAAACTTAGAAGAACATGAGAGAGGTCTGCAGATATTGGAAAGTTTTATTAAAATGTGGGAGAAAGAATAGGTTTATTCTGGGTGGTTTCAGAGGGCTGAACAAACCCCAGTGGATGCAATTGTGGGGGGATGGGTTTGGCGTGATATAAGAGGAATTATCCAATAGCTGGTTCTGTCCAAATTAAAATGTGCCTACTAAAAAGGCAATGATTTCTTCCTCCCAAGTCCTCAGGCAGAGCTGATAGTTGTTACAGATGGGATTCAGAAGGCCTTTGTGGTCACCCTTCCAATCTGTAATTCTGAGGCACCTGATTTCTCACTTGTATATTAAATCCAAAGCAGGAGCTTGCCCTTGTAAATGTGTCTGCTTATATGAAATTTGCTGAGTGTGGTGGTTTAGAAAGTTAAAAATTAAAATTGGTCTTTCAAATGTGGTAACTTAAATGTACACATGATCACATACTACTTCTACATCAATGAATTCAGGTAAATCCCATTGGAATAAATCTCTATACAAAGAAGTGTTCTCTATAACAAAAATGTTTCTGTATATTGAAGGTAGTACATAGCACATAAGCCCTGTGATCTAGTAGCAGTTTGTATGCTTATACTATGCTTGATCACAAATTCTCTTTTTGCCCACTCATTTTTTGGGGTACAGTTATTTTATAACTAAAAAAAGGGGGGCAGAGCAGAGACAAAACATTCAAAAATACTGTTTAAAATGAGTTGCCACTGGCAAGCTATTTCAATAAGTATCCACATAGAATTGCTTAAGGCTTAAGAATTGAGTGGGTTTTTTTCTTCTACTTTTAAAACACAGTATGCCCTCGAGGGGCCAATTATACCCCCCAAATCAGTGTTTTACTTGAAAAAGTTCATAGATCAAATGAACAAAAATGAATCTTGACTGGCACTCTGGAATATTAATTAGACTTGGCATGTAGCTATATAATAACTATGTAACTGCAAGGATCTGTGTTGATTAGCAATGCTAATCAGATTTCTAAAGTTTCTGTTCCCCAGAGAAAAGATACTGCCATCTTAAGCTATTATGGATTAGATGTTTATATTTTTAACCCCCGAATTAACTATTCTTGAATTTTACAAGGCAGTTGAAATTTTTAAATTGTAATTTTATTCTTATAGGAAAAAAAAAATTTCCAAGGATCAGAAAACTGATATGAATATCCAGGTTTTATCCTTGAGCCAGTTCAGAATATAAATTACAAAGGAAAACAAGATATAAAAAGAAACAGGGGGAAAACTTTTAAGGTATAGCATTGTCTTGACTTTAAAATCAGAAAAATACCCCTTGGTGCCCACTCTATAGAAAAGAGAAACCTCTCTAAGTGAAATGGATGGGTAGAATTTACTAGGATATGTTTTTTAAGTTGACTTATTTATTTTGGGAGAGACAGAGACAGTACGAATTGGGGAGGGGCAGAGAGAGAGGGAGAGAGAATCCCAAGCAGGCTGCCTGCTGTCAGCACAGAGCCCCACCTGGGACTCAAACCCACACTGTGAGTCCATGATCTGAGCTGAAACCAAGAGTCGGACGCTCAACTGACTGAGCCACCCAGGTGCCCCAGAATTTACTAGGATTTTTAATAAAACCACCAAACAGTCTTGTACTGGGGCAACTGTTGCAGTTTCCGAGGTTCAGGGCTGCAGTAGGGACAAGCTACTGTTTGGGGCAGCTCACTAAGGGAAAAACATACCTCTGTTTTCTCCTCAAATCAGAATACAAAGGGAAGAAAATATGCAAGGAGAGAAAACAGTGAAGGGAATGAAACATTTTTCCTAAAGTTCTATAGAGGAAACGAGCTGAAATGAGCCAGGGTAGAATCAAGGCTCCTGACCATCTGGATACCAACCCAGGCAACTCACAAATGAGGTAGAAATTTAGGGAGAACTGAGTGTGATATCACTGCATCTCTCATCCTAGATTTGTTTAGAAACTGGGCCTCTAAAATAGTTCATCTCTAATCTCTAAATTCTACAAGCTGGGAAAGTTCCTTATTTCAATAAAATCCACCCAAATCAAAGTAACCTGGAAGCCACGTGTACAATGGAGATTTGCCAGAACACATTTGCTTCTGACATGGTGCCTCGCCATGGGTCACAGGCTGACTGAAAGTGAGCAGGCGTGGAGAATGGAGCACAGGTACCCATTATCAGGAACAAAATTTGAGAAAAATGTCAGATCTAGAGCACACTTTAAATATGCAGGTGTCAGCAGGTTACATATTTTGAGAAACAGTTAATTGAATGCTAATTCGGGGACCACCAGGAAGCTAGACCACAGGGTTGACAAAAAGAATGCATGAATACATCAGTATATTGGTAAAGGTATATCGAATATGGACATGGGATTGCATACCAAAGTGCCTAGATCACCACACACAGATAAATAAATGTTACAAAGGAAGTCGTCGGGTGAAGCCAAATTTCTTTGTCATTTTTGTCACTAACAACCAGGTGATAGTTACGGTGGTGGTGGTGATGATTATCACCTTCCATCTGACAGTAAAAATCTTATCCATCTTGGAGTAATTTAAATAAGAGGCAAGCTCATTCATCTATTCTGAAGGGTTAGAATGAATATTTGACTGTAGGAATTTAGCATTTACCCTTCATGGGTCAATGGATAGGTGAGTCTTAAAACCTCTTTAGGTGGAGATTATTCTAATAGAAACTTCCTCCAGCCCCCTGCCTTTCAAAGGCCCAAAGTAATATTCCATATTTCTTAGAAGAAATAAGGTCAAATGTGGGGAAAGTGCAGATAAACAATATCATTCACATGGAAATCATCACCTCAAGTTAATGAAAAGGTGATTTTTCTGGGGAAAAAAAAGAGATGGAACTGATTTTTGATGGTATTAAAGGCAAGGCATTTTATTTAAAAGATTATTGTTGGCAAGATGCCAAACTACAGTTTTTGTGCCATAAAAATGAAGTTGTTAACCCTTACGCCAAAGGAAGACTATTGGTTTTAATGCTTAATAATAATGATGATAATAATAACAACAACAACAAAAATAATAAATATTTGTGCTGTAAACACCATGCTTGCTAATTGGAGAAATTACCAATGTGCCTTTGCTGAAGAGGAACTTTAAATTTTATGAAAGATGCGTAACAAATTAATTGCACACTATATGAGTACGTACACAGGTAGATAGGTAGATAGATACGTGTATATCCGTGTGTTTGTTACAGGCTTGTATTCCTTTGATTTATACATGTATACGTTATAGTGATTTTAGGTAGCCAAAATACATATTAATGGTTAAAATATATATAATTAGCAGTTTATGATCCTAGGCATGAAAGAGGAGACACCCCGATACGAGGCAGACAGGGAAAACAAACCGTTGAGATGATTGGTCTACTCTCCCTCCGCAGACAAAACCGTGAGGTCTAAATAGGAACCACTGATCATGCTGCCACCAAAGAGAGAGCCAGACCTGGCCATGTCCTCCTGACTTTTTCCAGCATCCCTCAGATCTCTCTCAGCTGTTCTGTGGTGGCATCAGGAGGTGTGACATGCAGTGACATCTTTCTTCTTAAGAAACTTCAGCTTCTTTTTGTCCCCATATTAAATTTCAGCTTTCCTCGAAACCCTCAAAACTTTGGAAATGCACTTTCAATTTATATTTCTTTTCACTCCTTCTCTGCTTCTTTTTTTCTAATCCATGGGGCTCCAAGGACGTACTTCAGATAGGAGTTCCCCCCTTGCCTCCCTGCCCTGTTCCCTGGGCTCTGTAGAGCCTGCCACCCACCCTCCCACAGAGATTTCACATCTTTCAAGACCGGACCAGGACTTGCCTAATCCATAAAGACTTCCTCTGTTTTGGGGTACCCGGGTGGCTCAGTCAGTTAAGCATCTGACTCTTGGTTTCTGCTCAGGTCATGACCTCATGGTTCATGGGATCGAGCCCCACATTGGGTTCCTTGAGGACAGCACAGAACCTGCTTGGGATTCTCTCTCTCTCCCTCTTACTCTCTGTTCCTCCTTTGCTCTCTCACTCTCTCTCTCTCTCAAAATAAATAAACTGAAAAAATATCTATTTAAAAAAAAAGACTTCTTCCACTTCATGGAAATCCTAGATGTGAGAGCAAAACTTTTCTGTATTTAGTGAGACAAAAACCGTAAGAACCCAAATCAGGCTTGAATGTTGGTTTTGAGGAAAGGTGGAAGGGAATCACATCAAAGCTCTTGGCACTTGGGTGTGGGGCCTGCCACGTTTGCTTTCTAGATGCCACCATTTTTACCAGCTGGAAGAACGAGAGCATATGGTGAAATTGAAATGTAAGTAAGTAAGATCTCTTTTTTGAAAAAGACATCTTTGTACAATAGAGGTTATCTAGCTCTGGAAATGGCTGTTCTTACCTGGATTATGGGAGAATTTACTTCATTATAGGCCAAATTCAATTTTAAGAGCTTGTTCTCATGTATAGATGAGAAAGTAAGAGATCGTTCTGAGGTTGAGTAACTCGTTCACAGACTTACAGGGGATTTGGGCAAATTGATCCAGGAGACCTGCTTCTCCACGTAGGTGCCTTTGGCCACTGAGCCACTCAGAGGCAGCTCTGGTTAAAACTGTGAAGCTGGTTATCATTGTCATTATCACTATCTTTCGTAATCGCCGTTTATTAAGCCTTTATAAGTGCCAGGCACTTTGCTAAGTAAGCACTTGACACGTACAACCTCACTCTTTCCTCGCAACTCTTAGAAATGGGTATTATCTGTTTTTGCAGATGAGAAAACAAAGAGAGGGTCTTAACTGTTTAATTTTACACAGCTAGTAATGATGGAAGTGAGATTTGAACTCAGGTCCCTCTGGCCCCCAGAGGTCTCCTCGTCGCCACTAACCTGCTGATCTGTGTAACCACTCTACATGCTCTTATTCTTCTCGCTGTTAAAAATGCCGGCATACAGAAAGCAAATGTGGCAGGCCCAACACCCGAGGGCCAGGAGCTTTGGTTTGATTAACCCCCACATTCCCTGGAAGTTTGGTGCCTTCCACTCACCATTCACTTTCTCTCCAGAACATCTTTCTCTCTTCTGGAAAGAAGAGTAACTCCCTCCCTCCAAATAAAAGTATCATATTTGTATTTATTTTTTACATTTTCATTGTCTTTAAGTTTATTTATTTATTTATTTTGAGAGAGAGCACGAGAGGGGCAGAGAGAGAAAGAGAGAGAATCCCAAGGAGGCTCCACACTGTCAGTGCAGAGCACAAACAGAGGGCTTGAACTCAGGAACCATGAGATCATGACTGGAGCCGAAATTAAGAGTCAGATATGTAACTGACTGAGCCACCCAGGTGCCCCCAAATCTTCATATTTTTAATTTATATGAAGATTTCTGTGTGTTAACACCTCCTAAGGGTACTTGCACATCAAGGAGGGAAACTCTTAAGGAAAAAAAAAAAAAAGTTTAAAAACTAAAAATAGAATTTTAGGCAGTAAGCCAGACAGTAATTGTGATAGTTTGGGGGTGAATTTGAAACCTATCCTGATTCCTCTGAAATGCCCTTCCATAGTGGGTACCTTCTTGATTGTATGTTAAGCCTGGGAAAGTTCCGTTTTCCAGGTGAATGACAGCCAGGAGGCACATGTATTCAGTTGCATATCAACTTTGTGCATTTTGAAAGATAGGTACGTTTCAAGAGAATTCAGTAGTGTGTATCCAGAAAATTACTTAATAGCAAGTGAATTATTGCTTCACTTGTTGTATAATAAATCATTATGATGATAAGTCTGGTTGCTGAAAGCTTGGGTGTGGGCTATGAGCAGTGGAGAAATAAACACAAATGCCTCACAAAGAGATAAATGTGACTTACCAAAGTACCACCCTGGGAAACCAAGTCCCACAGTGACGCCACCAGGGGATAGCTCAAACAAACAAACAAACAATAACACTACAGCAGCTTTTAGTTAAACATGGGAGATTAAACACATGCGTTTCTCTCCACTTGCTACTGAAATGCAATAAACATAACCACAAAGGAATTTTAAAAGGTATAAAACCACAAAGAACAAGAGGGGCAGGGAGGAGATGACCCTGAACAGGACATGTTGACAAACTTTCAGAAGAGGGGAAATGGATGAGTAACAAGTGATGTAACTGAGGAGAGAGAAAGGTGAGCCCTTCCTGCCCACATGATGAAAAGGCAAGAGGGGAGCCAATCCACTTGCCAGAGCCCCTGGTCCTCTCTGGACCTGGGGATGCCTAGTAACTCCGCACAGGTCATGTCAGGCTACAGCTGCAAGAAAGACAACTCGTTGAAAGTCCTATAAAGAGTAGTTAGAGTTTCAAGACCTTTCCTGCTTCCCCCTTAGAAGGGGAGAGATTCTGGGGTGCCTGGGTGGCTCAGTTGGTTAAGCATCCGACCTCGGCTCAGGTCATGGTCTTGTGGTTTGTGCATTCGAGCCCCCACATCGGGGTCTGTGCTGACAGCTTGGAGCCTGGAGCTTGCTTTGGATTCTGTGTCTCCTCTCTCTGCCCCTCCCATGCTCATGCTCTATCTCTCACTGTCTCTCAATAATAAACAAACATTAAAAAAAAAGAAGAAGAAGAAGGTGAGAGATTCTTTGGCACCCAGCAGGGATAGGGGTCTTACTCTTTGGGGAAAATGAAACAGAGAGACTCCAGTCCCAGGGATTGCCGGACCCAGCAAGAAGGAAACACACAGGACTGAAAACAAAGGCATTGAGGGAGAGTTGGAAATACAAAAGTTGAACCCTCAATTCCTTTCTCCTGCTCACCTTCTAGAATGCCAGGAGTTGGTGTTACATGCTTATACCAACACCACCACATCCCGTCTCAGCAGAAGATTAGAGAAATCTTCTTGGGAGAAATGGTGTGATCCAACAGAAAAGACCCACAGATTTTTTTTTTAATTTATGTTAATGTTTATTCATTTTTGAGAGACACAAAGAAACATAGTGTGAGCAGGGGAGGGACAGAGAAAGAGGGCGGTACAGAATCTGAAGCAGGCTCCAGGCTCTGAGCTGTCAGCACAGAGCCCTATGTGGGGCTCAAACCCACAAACCATGAGATCATGACCTGAGCTGAAGTCAGATGCTTAACCAGCGAAGCCACCCAGGTACCCCAGGACCCACAGATTGGATGTTAGGTGTTCTTCAGCAAAATGACTGGTTTTCAGCCTGACAAGTCATAAGTCAATAAAACTCACCTATGAATAGAGGGACCAATCAGCTTTTTATTGCCTTACTTTTAAATAACTACTAATAGCCAAGGATTAACTGATATTTGAGGAAAGCTTTCAATATGAAAGATAATAAGGAAATAGAATTTGATTAAGGAACTCTGAAAACAAAATAGAAGCAATGGATACAGCAAAATGAAACTTGAAGAAAAGAATAACCCCTTCAGCAACTTAAGATACTACAATTCTGAAACAAGAAAAGGACGTTGCAGAAAGTAACATTCAAAAATCAAGAAAGAGCACTTGGAATAAAAAGATACAATCACAAAAATAAAAAAAATTCAACAGAAATTTTGAAATACATAATTGAAATCTACCAGTCGTTTTCATAAACATAGGATTGAACATAGGATAGAGAAGATGGGATGGAAAATTGGAAAATACAACCAAAAAATTCACTGTCTGGTTAATAGGAGGAGCAGAAGAATGGGAGGAACTTCCCAAAGAAATACTACAAAAACAATTACCCAAAATGAAGGACATGTGCTTCTGGATCAAGAGGGCCCACATACAATGAATGACAGAAGATCACACATCATGACATTTTAGAATGTTCTAAACATTTTCAGAAGCAACAAAAGGGCACATATCTGGAATTGAGATGGTGTCAGACTTCTCAATAGCAGAAGTTACAAGACAACAGAACAATGCTTAGAGCTCTCTAAGTTCAGCTAATGTACAACACAAGTGATCATTTTCATCTGCTCATGCTCAACTTCTACAACATATATCTCCCATTCACTGCTTCTCAGGAAGGCACCAGAGGATATGTTCCACAAAATGAAAAGATAAATCATGAGAGATGACCAGAGAGCCATAAAAGGGTTGCGACCCGGGACATCAGTGGAGGGAATTCCCAGGAGGATTTTAGAACAAGGCGTGCAAAGCACACGGTCCTGTTTGGAACAAGAAAGCACAGGAGTGTCCAGGGGTGTCTCTAGGCGCTGTTACGTGCCTGATGTGTTTGATGATGCTGAGGGCATTTTACTAAAGAGTTTGGGAGAAGAAACAATGATTTGCAGGTAGAGAATTATTAAATCAATAGACAAACCAATGATTTATTACTGAGGAGGTTGTAAGAAATAATTAACTATAATAATCACAGTCTCAGTTGTGAAAAATAAATACATAATAATAATGTAGACACCTTGGGTGCCTGGGTGGCTCAGTCGGTTAGCGTCTGACTTTGACCCAGGTCATGATCTCACGGTCCATGGGTTTGAGCCCTGCATCAGACTCTCAGCTCAGAGCCTGGAGCCTGCTTCGGATTCGATGTTTCCCTCTCTCCCTGCCCCTCCCCCGTTCATGCTCTGTCTCTCTCTCTCTCAAAAATAAATAATCATTAAAAAAATTAAAAAAAATAATGTAAACACCAAAAACTGATTTTTTCAGAGGCAGTGATATTATTTGGGGAGCAGAGCCAAAAGAAAGATGTGGGGGAGGAGAAAGAAAATGGGAAAGAGGTAAGGAAGTCCTCACCTTTTAAAAGAGAAAGCTGTCAATAGTTGCTAAGGTAGGAAAACCTAGCCATAGCATGGTGAGCGTGTACAGAAGTGTTCATGTGGTGGGGACTAAGTAGTGAGGAAAGATGAGGCAGGATCAAGCAGTTTTTCCTATACTCCTTGTACTTCTTGACTTTAAAAGGTGCCGATGCAGTCAGTAAAAATTAACACTAAGTTAAGAAACACAAAAAGTTGTCCTATAGCAAAGGTACTCTTATTTAAGACACCAAATAAATTAAAAGTGGCTCTGGCTCCTTATGCCACAATTTCTCTAGCTTAATAAGAATCTATGTCCCAAATGGTTCCGATGGCAAGGCAATGTTTTGAAACCAAGGGCTTGCGATTCATCAAAGAGGGAAGAGTCTATGACAAGTTGAAGTTCTCAGGATAGGGGAGTGCCAGACCCTTATTTGATGCCATTTGAAATGGCATGAAATAAAATGTGAAGGTGCTGTGTGGTAGGAAGAAATTATAAGCCAGCTCTGCTCTACGAGAGTTTGACAAACATCACACCAGACACTTACTGACCAGAAGCCCATTCATTTCATGAATATGATAATATTTATTAAACAAATTCAGCATGACATCAAACTTCATATATCTGATTATATGCCCTGTATGCTTAAAATAATTACTCATAACAAAGGAATAAGATAGCAATGAAGCCAATAGACTATAACTGCTTCTTTCATTAAAATTCAAACTTTTTTTTAATGTTTATTTACTTTTTTTTGAGACAGACAGAGAGCATGAATGGGGGAGGGTCAGAGAGAGGGAGACACAGAATCTGAAACAGGCTCCAGGTTCTGAGCTGTCCGCCCAGAGCCCGACGCGGGGCTTGAACCCACGAAACGTGAGATCATGACCTGAGCCTAAGTCGGATGCTTAACTGACTGAGCCACCCAGGCGCCCCTAAAATTCATACTTTTTAATAAAAAGCAAGGTAATACATAACATATGTAATAGATTTCTGACCATTATGTCAATCTGTTGAGCAATGAAATACATTGTCTTTTCAGAGCTACTCCATGATAGAAAACCCAAATTATCTAATTTTATTGATTCAGCTCAACAAGATGATCTTTATATTGAAAATATATATATATATACTTCTGTACTTCATTTTTGTATTTAAAAAATTTTTTTAATGTTTATTTTTGAGAGAGAGAGAGAGAGAGAGACAGAACACGAGTAGGGGAGGGGCAGAGAGAGAGGGAGACACAGAATCTGAAGCAGGCTCCAGGCTCTGAGGTGTCAGCACAGAGCCCAATGCGGGCTCGAACCCACAAACTATGAGATCATGACCTGAGCCGGTCGGGTGCTTAACTGACTGAGCCACCCAGGTGTCCCTATTTCATTTTTTAAATGTTGATTTTTACCCCGTGTCATGAAATCAATGTTGTGGCCTAATAACAACGTTTATTTTTAAAAAATGGGAAAAAATAGAGTATTGAAGAACATTATGGAATGGAATATTTATGACCCATAATTTGAAAAGTACTGCACAACTCCATATTGCTTTTTTAATAGAAACGTTGTTCCTTTTGCTGTACCTCTCCGAAGCCTCAGTCCTTGTGGGAAACCACTACCTGAGCACCAGGAGTGACAAGAGTCACATAAATCAGAGAAATCTGGCACACCTGACTTTCCAGCCAATGGACTTTCCAGCCAACTTGTGAGATTCCACTAGGCCACTTAGCTGTTTTTCCAATCCCTTAAAAATGTTTTGAGCAACATAGGTGAAATGGGTGAAGCTTGTCAAAAAAGTACAAACTTTCAATTTTAATGAGTAAGTCCTAGGGATGGGTTGTACAGTGTGGTGACTTTAAATTTCTTTTTTTAACATGATGCACATGTGAAAACATGAATGCTACTGTTCTTTAAAACTTTTGTTTTAATGAGATCTCTTCTCTCTATTATTATTATTATTATTATTATATAAATAATTCGGGCCAGTTACTTACCTTTGTGAACTGCACGTCCCTTGCCTGGTAAATGAAAATGTTAGTATCTTCCTCACATGATTCTTTCCAGGATTAAATGCAATAAACCCCTGTTACAACACTTTTCCCAGTTCATGACAGTAGATGTTGGTTTTCATTATCAAATATTTCCTTCTACCCAGACTTGTCTCTCACCAGAATTCTTTGCAAAGGAGCATAATTATGACTGAAAATTTAGAAATGATTTTTCCCAACTGGGTAGAAAAGACGGGTTCAGTATTTCTCTGTCAAGATATGTGCTTCTCGGGGCGCCTGGGTGGCTCAGTCGGTTAAGCGTCCGACTTCGGCTCAGGTCATGATCTCGCGGTCTGTGGGTTCGAGCCCCGCATCGGGCTCTGTGCCGATGGCTCAGAGCCTGGAGCCTGTTTCGGATTCTGTGTCTTCCTCTCTCTCTGACCCTCCCCCGTTCATGCTCTGTCTCTCTCTGTCTCAAAAATAAATAAACATTAAAAAAAAAAAAAAAAGATATTTGCTTCTCATCATGCTTCCTCATTCATTACCTTAGAATAGGCATGTATGTTTGCTGTTTTCTTATTTAATTTATGCATTTGAAAAAATAATTTATGCATTTGGCCAGTGTATCTTTGTTAAAATGTTTGTAGGTACCACCTCCCACCCCGCCCCCGGGAGGAAAAGTTCATTTGCATTAACTTAGTTTAGATGGTGTGGTATGCAGATACATACGTAGGTAATGGTGGTGATCACTGATCGTATACCAAAAGTAAGAGATCTGATTTCATTTCCATTTCATGCCTAATTTGTAATGCAAACTTAAGCCTATCATTTGAACCTTGGGCAAATATCTGTTTTATGAAATGAAATGTTTTATATATATACATATATATACATATAAGCGTAGAATCCTTCTGCTATATATATATATATATATATATATATATATATATATATATATAGTACAGTATATATACTCCCCTCAGTTTAATGGGCATGTTCATGACTCACTGTGTGAAGTGAAGTTTGAAAAGTATTTAGCTCAGGGCCTCATCCAGTATTAGCAGTCAAAATATCTTAAAAAAAAAAAAACAGCAACAAAAAAACCTTGAGGGGTGCCTGGATGACTGAGTTGGTTAAGCGTCTGACTCCTGATTTCGTCTCAGGTCATGATCTCCCAGTTTGTGAGTTTGAGCCCCATAGCAGGCTGTCAGTACAGAGCTCTCTTCCTCTCTCTTTTCCCCTTTCCTGCTCTCTCTCCTCTCTCTCTCTCTCTCTCAAAATAAATAAATAAACTTAAAAGAAAAAAGAGATTGGGATGCCTGAGTGACCCAGTCGATTAAGTGTCCGACTCTTGATTTCAGCTCATGTCATGATCTCACAGTTGGTGAGGTCAAGCCCCACGTCAGGCTCTGCGCTGACAGTGTGGAGCCAGCTTGGAATCTCAATCTCTCTCTCTCTCTCTCTCTCTGCCCCTCCTCCACTTGTGCTCGCGCTCTCTCTCCCTGTCTCAAAATAAATTAATTAATTAATTAAAAGAGCTTGAAGGATGCACATAACAATAGTCAGTCCTCAATAAGGGCTAAAATTATGCAAATGCGTTATCCAGGCCAAGGAAGCCACTGTTTTGTTGTGTTCTATGTAATGAAACTCACTCTTTTGTCATCAGCTTGCTTTCCTATGGCATGGATATACACCCTGCTCATCCTCTGGGGACAAAAGGAAGATTAGTTTGTCTGTCAGAGAAAATAGGGAAATGCCAAACACAAATCTAAATTAGAAATAAAAAAATCAAGTGTTCAGAAAGTTGATGGGAAAGGAAAGTTGTTTGGTTAGGTACCTGAGGAAAAAAAAAATCTTCTATTTTCTCTGGTGTGGGCCTGAATTAACACATCCACTCCTAAAATGTATCCTAAAGTTAAGTGTGATTTTCTCAAGTATTAGAGAATCTGTTGACTGTGAATTTGGGGGCATTTTCAAACTTTTGTGGAGCTTGGCTTGGCCAGGATTTAAAATACAATAACATTTCTATTATCTCTTGCTCTTTTTAAAGATGTCTTGCATATTTTTAAATTATTTTTTTAATGTTTATTTACTTTTGATAGCGAGATAAAGAGTGTGAACAGAGGAGGGGCAGAGAGAGAGGGAGACACGGAATCCGAAGCAGGCTCCAGGCTCCAAGCTGTCAGCACAGAGCCCGATGCGGAGCTCGAACTCACAAACTGCGAGATATTGACCTGAACCGAAGTTGGACGCCTAACTGACTTAGCCACCCACCCAGGTGCCCCAATGTCTTGGATATTTTTAAGCCATCTATTTTGATTGTGTTGTCTCATAGCAGTGACTCCTCAGTTTCTTGGAGGGGAAGTTTTAGCTTTCCTTGATCTGGCCTTTATTCTATTTTTAATCCTTTCAAAATTACAGGATATAATGACGTTTCGAAGAAAAAAAATCAAGTAGCTGGTTTTGAAATCTATAAATTTAAGTGTTTGTATATATATGTAAGATATAGATTAAATTCATACATGCATACCCACATGCATACCCACATGACTGTATGTGACTAAGAAACCAAAAATTTCCTTCAGTCCTTCCTCTACCTTCATTTCTTCATCTATAGAGTGGGCTTCCTCTGACTTAGGCTCATGCAGATTTACACAGATGAATGAATTCACACCTATGGAACAGTTTTATCTGAACCCTTTGGGAAGCAAAGTCAGTAGAAAAGACACTTCAGTTCTTGGCTAGTTTGCTACAAAATTCAGTTAGCTACTCAATTTCCACTGGTATGTAAAAACCCATTTATCGTTGTGCATGTTCAGAAATGAAATTGCTCCATGCAAATATAGTGTTTGGTGGTCTCTAACTATACTTTTTATGAAACGGCCAGTTGTGTTTTAAAATAAGTAGGAAATATTGGGGTGCCTGTGTGGCTCAGTTAGTTAAGCCTCCGACTTCGGCTCAGATCATGATCTCGCGATTTGTGGGTTTGAGCCCCACATGGGGCTCTGTGCTAACAGCTTAGGATCCTCTCTCTCCCTCTCTCTGCCCCTCCCCTGCTTGTGCTCTTCTCTCTCTCTCTCTCTCTCTCTCTCTCTCTCACTCTCAAAATAAATATATTTTAAAAAAAAATTACCTTCCCAACTTCAGCTCAG
The DNA here is from genome assembly GCF_046562875.1 of Panthera onca. Taxonomy (NCBI): domain Eukaryota; kingdom Metazoa; phylum Chordata; class Mammalia; order Carnivora; family Felidae; genus Panthera; species Panthera onca. The sequence continues at coordinate 74,792,981 of NC_138340.1, read as the reverse complement.
GTCATGATTTCACGTTTCATGAGTTCGAGCCCCGCTTCAAGCTCAGTGCTGATAGCTCGGAGCCTGGAGCCTGCTTCAGATTCACTGTCTCCCTCTCTCTCTGCCCCTCCCCCACCCGTGCTCTCTCTCTCTCTCTCTCTCTCTCTCTCTCTCAAAAGTAAATAAAAATTAACAACAACAACAAAATCTTTAAAATAAGTAAGAAAAACCTCCCAGACAGTGTGAAGAATCTTCTATTGTCATTATAGCTATTGTCATTCTGGTGAGAACAGTAGTGGCTTTGGAGACATACTGGCGAATGTAATTCTTGAGTGTTCTCCTGCACACTGCCAGGGGCTCATTTCATAGAAGCAGATCAGAAGTCAACTGCAGCAGCAGGCACAACAAGTAAAAGCCCACTGGTGAGGAATGAGTCTTGTAGCCAAACCATCACGAGCATTCAGCAGCTACAAACCATGTGGCACAGAGTGACTGAGCAGTGGCGGAGGTTCATCTGATAGGTTTTCCCATCTCCGGAGAGCCAGATACATTTTTCACAAGTGGACTTTACCTGCTTTTTGGATGCTTGTGTATCCACACAAGGAGGAAGGCCATGTCGATAGTGCCTGTAGAAACACTGACACATTTGCCAAGGCAATCCAAGTGTGTGTGAGGCCCCTAATGTTAAGTGTCTACTAAAATGTCTATGTATTATATAACGTATAGAATTATAGATGCTGAGCCCTTATCTGAAAGGACTTATGGCAATGCTCTTTGTTTTTCCTTTCTTGCTTTTTATTTGCACTTAAACTTCCATAAAAAATACAATTCCTCACTTCGCAGATGAAAAAACCACCACGCTGTTCGACTTGAAATCACAGAGTAGCCCAGTACTTACCTTGAAAGTTGGGAACCATGTACACACAAGGCAGGGCTATAGCAGAAAGATTCCCATACAGTTGGAGTTCAGTGTTAGATGGTATTTTTAAAGCTGAAATTAGATTCTCCGCTTTGATTATTTCATTGTGGGTCCCTATTTCTATTTGAGTGTCCTTCACCCTTTCCTCCTTTATTATTTATAACCCGCACTCTTTGAGCAATGACCAGTACTAATCTGTGACCTTCTGTCCTTCTGCCTGATTCGCTGCCTTTTTTGAAACTCCAAGATTGAAGCATATATTCTGAGACTTTCTGTTAAAAAAATATATATTACATTTTTTTTCATATTTCTGAGCCTGAAATGAGAGTCAGTTCTGGGCTTGCTTGTCTTATTCATTTTCAGCAGGCCAGCTTCAAAAACCAACCAAACAAACAAAAGACAAAACCCACCAAACAACCCACAAGGGAGAGAGAAGGAGAGGGAGGGTGGGAGAGAGAGGAAAAGTATAAAGAAGTCACATTTCTATATTCACTACAATATCTCTCACATAAACACACGAATATACTTTTGCATATCCATCTGTAAAAGAAAAAAAAACTTGTTTTGCTATCTTGATTGCTAGATTAAAGAATTGGGTCTTTCTTGCTTTCCTTGTAGTTGTTGGTGTTGTTTTTCCCTCCATCTATAGTAGCTGGATCCAAATAATAGTAAAAACAAAGAATAGCACTTCATTTGTACTTGGCTGTGCTTTAAAAAGAAGTGGGGCATACAATGACATTAGTGGCAAATTCCCTGAGGACCAAAGACTCCACTGGGTCCAGTCTCCTGAATGGTGCCTGTGCCTCCCACGCAGCTAATGACTGAAATAGGATCCATTGCCACCGGGAGCTTTTAATTTCTTTACATTGTTCAGGTTGCTCTGATGCGATGCAAAGTGACAGCTTCCATTTCAGCCTGGCTCATTATCAGCTCTTACACCAGACGGCAAGGACACACATCTTTATCTGCACGTTGGACCTAACCCCGGTCACCATGAAGACCGAATGTGGCCTTGGCCGAGGTATAAGGTATAAAATAATGTGTGCAAAACACATCCTATCCAAAGGGATCAGGGAAAAGAAAAGAAAAGTGGAGGCAAGTCACAGATACCTCAGGAGTCCCAAACTGGAAAACTAATGTTTGGATGAAATCCACCCCTTAGAGGTCAGGAACCCTTCTGAGAAAGGTCCAGCCATGGGAAGGTGAAGGCAGATTTAAGATATGGATCTGCAAATGAGTACAAGGCTCCTTGGTTCTCTGTGATGTCTACTGTTGACTGTCCCAGTCGGCCATGAGCGCTAAGCAGGATATCGAGTCAGTCCATTCCAGTTAAGTATGTGTTGTGTGTTTCTTTTTCTTCCAGGAATGGCTACATGAACTGTGCCATGGTTCGTGGATTTCTGTCATGCTCAGTCTTTATTTAGAAATAGAAGTTATTGAATCTGGCCTGAGCTTTCCCTAAGCAGGCCTCAGACAACCATTCAGATTCTTGGTATTTTGGTGATCGAGGTCTTGAAAGCTAACACTCTAATGCCACGTGTAAGAAAGCTGAAACTAATTGTGTGCATAATTTTCTTAAATGTACATAGAGACACACGTAGATATTACGGTCTATACCAGGATGTACTTATCTGCAAGGTGCATAGGGTAAGTTAGATAAGTGGGCTAAAATAAATAGATGAAGGACCTAAAAAGTGGGTAAAATAGGCTTTATTCACACTACCCAGTAGACATTAAAGGTATGCCTCATATGTCATTTAAAATTTTCTGGTAACCACATTTAAAAAGTAAAAAGGAACAGGTGAAGTCAGTATCAATAATACATGTTTTGAGCTAATATATAAGAATACTAGCCTTCCAGCATGCAAATTAAATGTATTTATGAGATAAAATAAACATTATTAAGATATTCTACATTATTCTTTTTTGTATTTAGTCTTTGAAAGACAGTATGTTGTTTACACTTACAGCCCATTTCAATTGGACACGGCACGTTTTAAGTGGCTCATTGTAGCTGCTGTAACAGCTTTAGACAGACGTAGTGACTCATCAGAAGCTCTCTTTCCTTACCAAAGTGTGGCTGGTTTTTTTTAATTAAAAAAAATTTGTTTAATGTTTTATCTATTTTTGAGACAGAGAGAGAGAGAGACAGAGACAGAGAGAGAGAGAGAGAGAGAGAGAGACAGAGCACAAGCAGGGAAGGGCAGAGAGAGACAGAGAGAGACAGAATCCAAAGCAGCCTCCAGGCTCCGAGCCATCAGCACGAGAGCCCGACACAGGGCTTGAACTCACAGACCGTGAGATCATGACTTGAGCCGAAGTCGGTCGCTCATCTGACTGAGCCACCCAGGCACCCCCTGACTCTGACTTCAATTTAAAGTTTTGAGCCAAGACGTGACAAGATCTATCTAGATTCTCCATGGAAATAGTTTGGGCATTCCGTTTAGAGAGTTCAGCATGTATGTAGTATATTTTTATTTTCTATCGGTCCATTTCCCTTTTAAACCTATCATCTCTCCCAGATTAATTTCAGGATGAGGCAAATATTCAAATAATGCTATTATTAATGAAGCAATTAATGGTGAGATCTTTCTCTCAAGTATAGAGGAGCTGAGTCCCGGACAGAACTTGCATGTTTGGGCTGGTGCAGAGATTAGGCACCTCATCTGGACATTAGCAACAATTGGGATGGGTGGATTATACATAAAAAATGGGTTATAGTAGATGTGTATCTTAATTTGATGGATATTCATGGGGAAATATTCCCACAAAAGACTGTATGTTCTGACTTTTTGGTGTGTAAATGTGGAACTCTGGTCTAGTGTCAGTCTTTACACAAAATTCCTATTATCATCTGTGATGAATGTGCACAGGGTGAAATTGGTAGTATTTTATTCTTATTCCATGTGTATTGCTAGGAAACAAGAAAGAAAACCAAAGGTATCCAGTTACTTGGATCTACGATCGCCATGTTTTCTCAGGCAGCCTGGCAGCCAGATATAAGCCATTTCTTATCTCCTATTAGAATCATAAGTTATTCCTGCTCTCCGATTTAAGTTTTCTGCAGAGTGAGGAAAGTACATTTACCTCTGAAAAGGAATTCAGCTGAAATTCTGTGGGAGTATATTGGACTCTAAGAACAAATCTCTTGCCGACATCCTTATTTAGTAAAAGGCTCTCTAAATGCGGTTAGGATGAAATCCAAGATCAGGATAAGAGTGGATATTGCTTTTGGAATATCATGGTAAAAATAAACATATCTGAAAAGACATGAATGCCCCTCAGGAGTTCAGACTGAATAAAAGGCCAATGAAGGATTCAAAGGGGAGACTCTTTATCTTGGTAATTGGTCATTTCTTAGTGTGGCAGAAAAATTGTTTTTAAGTTGTGCCTGGCCATCATATCTGTGCTTTCTTACAAGAACAGCTTTCTCCTTGGAAATCTCAGGATTTAGTAATGCCAAAGGAGTCTGTTAGAGCCCCCAGCTCCAGGAGAGCAGAAATTGTGCCTGTCTTGTCCACCATAGCATTTTTATTGTCTGAAAGGGCACTTAGCATACAATAGCTGCTCTATAAATACCAGTGAGAGGAAATTTGACCTCAGTTGACTTAAATACAAAATATTCTTTAGGAAAGACTTTATTTCTTAAAAAAAATTTTTTTAATGTCTATTTATTTTTGAGAGAGAGAGAGAGAAATAGAGAGTTGGAGCAGGGAGGGTCAGAGAGAGAGGGAGACACAGAATCTGAAGCAGGCTCCAGGCTCTGAGCTGTCAGTGCACAGCCCACGCGGGGCTCGAACCCACGAACTGCGAGATCATGACCTGAGCCTAAGTCAGACTCTCAACCGACTCAGCCACTCAGAGGCCCCAAGAAAACCTTTAAAATTACAACTGATTCCCCTTTCCCGTATCCCCATCCTCACTTCAGTTGATCGTGGGCTCATATGTAATTTGACTTTGGAGTAATGGGCCATCCTTCAAGTCCGTTTGTCAATTGTGATATCCTACTCAAACTGGTAACATGTCCATGATAGACAGATAAATGATAGATAGATGGAAGGTTAGATAGATAATAGATAGATGACAGATAATCAAACTTTTGGCTCTTTACTCATATTTTTCAACCAATCTGAGGGATTTTTTTTATCAGGTAACAATTCAAACTTTAACTAGCATTATTACAATTATTCAAAATTTTTTCATAACACAGACTCAGGTAAAATATTTAAAAAATTAAAGAAAGGCATGTGTGTATCATCTTTATTAACTGGGAAAAATTATATTTCTTATCGGACAAAACAAAACCAAGGAAGGTAATCAAATTAAAGTAACTTCCCATTACCTGAAGGGCAGGGAAACTCTACCTACAGGATAGGAGACTTACATTTTTCCTTAAGAATTTTACTCTATTCGAGCCTCACTTTGGGCTCTGTGCTTACAGCGTGGAGCCTGCTTGGGATTCTCTCTCTCCCTCTCTCTCTGCCCCTCCCCTGCTCACTCTCTCTCTCAAAATAAATAAACTTAAAAAAAAAAAAGAAAAAGCATTTTACTCTTTAAAAATAGGATTCCCCATTTAGACACACGTAGGCCACCCTATTTGACTTTGTTGACAGCCTATGGAACTGTATCATAGCTATAAAAAATTCATGTAAGAGAAGTTATATAGGTACAAGCAACGTGCTGAGCTCAGCTGCTAGGGCTTGGAATTTCCTGATTTAAAGCGTTTCCTTATCTCCCTACACAAAACAAAAATGAAGCTACATACAACAAATTAGGGAATCCTTCATAGATTGTGTTTTACAAAGCAGTTTTGTAATTCTATGTGGAAAAGGCACTAAATCACAGTGAAGTTTACTACTCAGAAGCACATCGACAAAAAGATCATTTTTTTTTTTTCCCAAAGAGGAAGAAAGTGATTTGCTTAAAACAATCTCCTCTGGACCGTGTCCTCAAATATTTCCGAATTTCTGGATGCTCAGTAGGGCTTGGGTGGGACTGTCAGTCACCCAAAATGAACAAGAGGCGCCTTAAAAGAGACTATCTAATTGCAAGGGCGCACTTGGGATTTGGGATTTGGTTTCTTCGCGTCCGTCCGGTCCGGGAGGCATTTGGACCTGCAAGCGCTCCCACCTGCCGGCCCGCGCGCCGCGAGACTTGTCACTGTGGCTCCCGGATGCAGGTGAACCTGGTACTGAACCACTTTCACAGTCCAGAAAGCATGACATTCCCTGTTACCAGTGGGAGGAAAGGCTAATTGAGAAGTGTGTATAAAGGCTGTAATGAGTAGCATTTACATGTATTGATTAGAAGTAGGGCTACCGTTTCTCATTTATCACCACCAGCAGCTGTGAAATTTTCCCCACGTCGATTGGCACGGCTCATATTCCCGCTCCTCTAGTTCTTTATTGCTTTTTTCCCCCCTTCCCCTCCTGCGCCAGAGTGCTGATCCACCAGCTGGAATGGCCTGGTAATTACTCCGGCTCCTCCACCAGCTGCCACAATCGCCAAACCGCTGGAGTGAAAAATTCCATCCCGCATTTCCGATTTTTTACATTACCATTGCATAATCATATTTGACGAATAATTAACCTGGGTTAATACTTCAGGGAGCCATTTGCAAGTAAATTGATAAGCTGAGTGCTGTAACGGCGAACGAGGGCTGAGGACTTTGGCGGTGGCCTGCTGCTGCTGGGGCCCGGCTGCATTCAGGGGAGTCCGTGTTCTTTGTGGCCACCTACGCTGCCCCGAGCTGCCAGCCTTTGGAAGAGCCCCTGGTGGCTCAGTGGAGTCAGAAGGGCCAAGACTCTCAACCTAAGGTCACCTTGAATGACTGGGACCTCCTGTTTCCTGAAGGACATTGTCCACGTCCTGCGTGTGGAATGGGTGGTTAAAGTGCCATCGTAAGCCATTTCGAGAACTGTACCAACTAGGAGATTGTGGGGTGGTGTTTAGGAGATTACTAACTTTATTTTGCTTTTTCTTCCGATCTTCCACCTACACAATGGAAAGGCCCCTTTGGCTGGAGAGCCATTTGCTCGCCTTCATGTGAGTGACAGCCATCTTGGCAGTAAAGGAGAGGTGTGCCACCGTGTGCAAGAGTGTGCGCGAGTGTGTGACAACTGGTGGGAGTGGTGAATCATAACCATATTTCCAGGTCAAAAATAATTTGCCTGGCCATTTTGGAAAGCTGTTGAGACGACTAAAGCAGTAGAAGAGCATCAAAATCCAACCATCTGAATTCAGAGTTGTTCGTAACCCTGTTTTCTGTGACCAGCTGGGATATCAAAGTTTTTTTCGGCAGCTTAATTCTGATACCTCTTGATTTCTCATCTTTCCACTTGTTCATTTTGGGCCATGCTCTGATACCTCTTGATTTTTTATCTTTTCACTTGTTCATTTTGGGCCATGCTCTCTCTCAAGGCTAATCAAGGGGGAAAGTGATGACCCTGTGATTTCAGAAATACTATTTGTGTCATGTGGTTGGGCTTTGATGTGTGAGCTGACCGTTCTTCAGGTGGAATCGGTACCTACAAGGCAGACAGAAAGTCAGCACTCAGCATTTGTCACTGTGTGAGGCATTGCAAGGAAAAGCACTTCCTTTCAGACTCAACTGTAGCACTAAGTAAAATCAATGGCCAAACAATCTAACGCAATTGGTCACATATTGATAGAATTAAACACTGCTGTTAACGTGACTTGTCATCGATCTGACAAAAACAGAGTTCAGGGTAAAAGTAGCCTGAAGCCTTTAGACTCTGTATTTATGGGGAAGGGGGCAGAGGAACGAGCACTGTTTTGCTCTATCTACTTAAAACCTCATTTTTGTTTGCTCTAGTCGCTGTACATCACCGTGGAACACACTTTCAGGATCTTGACTCTTTCTCCGTTGGTGGCATAGAAGAAGGAACTAGAAGTAGCTCTCTCTAAAAGTTTAGAGATGATATTGCACTTAAGGAACATCTTGCTGGCGTGTGAAATTACTTCTCTGACAGAACCCTATAGATTCCTGTGGACAAGGAAACAAGTCAGCCCAATTCATAAAACATCACATTAGATTATATCCCATATCTCTTCCTATGAACAGAGAGCTAAATATAATTTCTGAAAGTATTCTCTGTCATTTGCATGCACTCAAATAATATTGCAAACACCTGTGGCCAGAAGAGCCAGACCGTGTCATTCCCCGTGGTGCTTCCAGACCTTGTGGTCAGCTGTTTCTGGGACTCCATCTGCCTTAAGCATCCTTAGGCATATGACTAATAAAAGAAGATCCCCCTCCGAGAGTCAGCTGCTGTGTGTAGCCTGAGTGTACGTTTGAGTCAAGAGCACCCACATCAATTGCTCTGATTTCTGAAGTGCTGTGTAAGAGGGAGCAGGGCTGTGTCAGTGTCACATCTCTGCAACGAATAAAGTCAAGACATGGGATATGGTGGAAAGGGGGGGAAATCCCTTTCCTTACTTGGTTCCAAAATGGTCGTAGGTGCATTGATGAGTATATTCAAGGATTAGAATATGAAATATCTCTCTCTGTTACGTAGTCTGTTGAGTTCCTTCAGAGCCCCCTCAGAGTTTAGATTTATCTTATGCATTTAATTGTTTACCAGTTTAATGTGTGTCTCCCCTGGCAGAATGCACACTCCATGAGTACAATAACATTGTCTGTCTTGTTCTCCATAACATCACCCTAACGCAGAGCCAGGAGCAGAGCAACAGCCTGTGGTTTGGTAGATTGTGCTGTTCACTGCACAACTCTGGGAGAGGAGGCTGTTCATATAGACTATAATGTACCATCTGTATAAATTCTTCATGACAGCCCCGAGGAGCTAGAACACAGTAGATAATAAATATCTTTGAAATGAATGAATGGATTTTTTCTTAGGTTACTGTGGACAAATAAAATACCCTTCTTTTATTGCCGAATAATGAGTATCTATAAGGACAGTGGTTCCCCAGCATGCATGAGAGTCATCTAAAGGCCTTAAAGATACAAATTGCTGAGCGTCACTCCCAGGGTCCCTGATACAGGAGATCTGAAGTGAGACTCAAGAATTTACATTTTAACAGTTTCCCAGGTGATGCTAATGCTGCTGGTCTGGGACCACAGTTTGAGAACCACTGGTGTAAGGCCCAAAGGTAATGATTACGATAATGGTGATGGATGAGAAGTGATGAAAATGACAATTCTTCTTTGTCCTTCTCCATTCTGTCTTTCACGCTGGAACTCTAGAGTTATTATCCCAAAGAACTGATCTAATGTAAACTTTAATCCTGCTGAAAACTTTTGATCACCCCTTGTGTCTGTAGCACGAGGTCCAAATCCTTTCATATAGTGCTTAGAGCCACTTGCCATCTTTGAGGGACATGAGCTATCCTCCTGTGTCCCAGCCTGAACCCTGTGTGTAAGCTCCAGGCACAATAGAACTGCTTATCTCAACCCTGGCTGTGTGTCAGAATCACCCATGGAGCTCTCAAAAGATAGAAATGGCTGGGCCCTCCCTCTTCCAGAGATTCTGATTCCATAGGTCCCAGATGAGCCCCACCTTTTAAAATAGCTTCACAGATAATTCTGATATACAGTTGCACCAAACTACCAACTTTCAGGATGTGGGCAAGGTTATAGTCAAAGGCAGGTTCATAATATCATGATCCTTCATAATAAAAACAATGAATAAAAATAAACAAAAGAGGCAACGATCTTAAGAAGTTAGGAAGAGAACAATAAAAGAAAATTTATAGACTCACATAAAAATGAAGACAAGAGAATTCAGTACATTAGAAAGCAAACAACAAATAGAAAGGAAAAAGAAATCCAGGCCATGGATCTTGAAGAAACTAAGACACAAGCCTCTGATAAATACATGAAAAACTATATGCCAACAAATTTGAAAAAGATGAAATAGAAAATTTTTTGAGAAAGCCATTATGAACACTGGCTCAAGAGCTTTTAAAAAATACCAATCACAGCCTCTTAAATGAACAAACAATTATCATTGCTGTGTACCAGGCACTGCCCTGAGCACAGTGATATGAACAAAACAGACAAAAATCCCAACCCTGTGGAGTTTGCTTTTTATGAATTGGAGTGTTAAACTCCAATAACCCACACACAGAGGTCAATAGACCAACCATACATAAAGATGGGAAATGTAAGTAAAGACTAGGACGCTACATTCAACAGTACATCAAAAGAACACTCATCCATACTCAGCCCAGGATTATGATGGTTTAGTATTAGCAAATACATTAACACAATGCATCAAATCAATAAGTCCACTAATTTTAAGAATGTTGACCTCCGTAGATGCAAAAAGGTATTCAATAAAATTAAATATTTATTGTATCTTGAAACAGTAAGGGGGATATTTCCTTAACCTGATAAAGGATATCCGAAGCCAAGAGCCAACATCATACTTCATGGTGAGAGAGTGGAGGCATTTCCATTTAAACTAGAAACCAGAGATGAATTCTTACTGTCACTGTTGTTATTTAGCATTGTCTGAAAGTTCAGGCAAATACAATAAGCCATGAAAATAATAAGAGTAACTGTAGAAAGGGGAGACAAAATTATGGTTATATGATGACAGTATGATTAGACACACCTAGGAAATCCAGGGCAACAGCTAAATAATGTTTTGAATTAATAGGCAAGTTCATCAAAAGTGAGTGACTGCAGGATAAATATACAAGAAGCAGTGACATTTCTATAGAACAGCAATAAACATGTTAGAAGATATAATGGCAACTAAAGCCATGAATTATCAAAGAATGTGTGACACCTATGTGAAGAAAGCTACACAATTTTATTGAGCAATATAAAAGGAGATTTGAATAAGTGGAAGTACATATTGCTTCTTAGACGGAAATATTGTAAAATAAAAAGATCTTACTTTTCCCCTAATTAAGTTTTCATATAATTCCAAATGAAATCAATACAGGATTATCTATCTAGTTGGTTTCACAAAGCCTAAATGTAGAAGAATAAAAAATTTAAAAATTCCAAGAAAAAATTGAAAAGTAAATGATGGAGTGAACGGAGTAGGATTTGCCTGGAACTAAATACTAAAATGTGTTATAATAGTACAAACACACTACCTATAGGTAGTATACCTAGAATTAAGGGTCAAACCAAAGAACAGTTACAGATACTTCTGAGACAGATGCTAGGTTATGTGAATGTTCCAGGCAGTGCGAATGAAATAGCATGTGCTGAAGTCCTGGGGTAGAAAGGGGTCAACATGTTGAAGAACTTAAGCCTGATGATTCTGGGGTGTAAATAAGTTTAGTACATATTGGAAAAAGACATTTTTTTCACTGAAGTATAGTTGACACATAATGTTACATACAAGTCTGTATGTTATGCTGTGCTCACCACAAGTGTACCTACCATCTGTCACTATACAAAGCTATTACAGTACCACTGACTATATTCCCTGTGACGTACCTTTTACCCCCATGACTTATTCATTCCATAACTGGAAACCTCTATCCCCCACTCCCCTTCATCCATTTTGTCCACCCCCCACCCCTTCCCCCTGGCAGCCATCAGTTTGTTCTCTGTGTTTATAGATCTGATTCTGATGTTTTATTCTTCTGTTTTGTTTTTTACATGCCACATATAAGTGAAATCATATGGTGTTTGTCTTTCTCTGTCTGACTTATTTCATTTAGTATCATATCCTCCAGGTCCATACATGGCAAAATCCCGTTCTTTTTTATAGCTGAGTAATATTCCTCTGTGTGTGTGTGTGTGGGGGGGTGCATATGTGTGTGTATGTGTGTGTGTACACCACATCTTCTTTGTACATTTATCTATTGTTGGACAATTCAGTTGCTTCCATATCTTGTCTATTGTAAATAATGCTACAATAAAGATAGGGGTGCATGTATCTTTCCAAATTGGTGTTTTGTATTCTTTGGGTAAAAACCCATGATTAGTATTACTGGATCATATAGTAATTTTATTTTTGAGTTTTTGAGGAACTTCCATACTGTTTTCCATAGTGACTGCACCAATTTGCATTCCTACCAACAGAGCGCAAGGGTTCCCTTTTTCCCACATGTGGAACAAACTTTTTAAGAAACCAATTTTCATATGCTTTTAAAATATGCAATTTTAAATATAAGAATAAAAAGTCTTTCACCCAATGATTTTTCCCCAAAGACTCATAGAAATGAGTAGTTAGAGGTGCAGATCAATTGAGACTGGAGGTGTTCCTTGAAACAGAGTCAAAAGTAACATTGAAACTCAAAACAACTTCAATGACCTGCAACAAAGAACATGGCAATAAATTATGACCCTGCCATAAAAATGGAATATTTTGAAACTATCAAAAAATGTGATTTGAATAACCCAAATATATTAAGTGAAAAACCAGGATTCAAAACTATATTCACTGTATAATCCCACCCTTAATCAATATGCATACATGCAAAATATCATAGAGAAAAATATATCTAATTGTTGGTAGTGATTACTTCTGGGATGATGGGCTTGTAGATTTTTTTATAGTTATACAATCTTTTAGTTTTTCAAATTTTCTAATTAATTACCACAAAAATGGACATTAATAAACATAACATATAGATTAAAAGCTCATGTCATTTTCATGCCCAGCTCAACTATCACCTCTTCTGTGAATTTCTCAGTTTTCCCAATTGGAATTAATCTCCCATCTTCCTAGCTCTCATAAACTGCTCATATCGCTTTGTAACACTCTCTATATAACACTCCCGGGTGAGGTGCAGTTAAATGTATGCATGTTGATCTCCTCCATGTAATTCCAGGTTTCTCGGGATTGTGTGCCCTAACTAAGGACTACCCATGAGAAATATTATGAGATTTCCAGAGAGATGTATGCAAACATGGGGGCCTGTAAAGAGATGTTTCCACATGGAGACTGAGTGGCATGAGTGCCATGCAAAGTCTGTCTTAGCTAGTGAGTGTTTTTGTGTGTATTACAGATATCGGGGTCTGTAATATTTTGGTATTAATATAGGTGGTGGTGCTTCTCTAGACACTTGTTGAATGTAAGGCAACAGTGTAATGTAGTAATTAGGAATGAGACACTTAGACATTAGACCCTGGAAAATTAACCCCACTGAGCCTCAGTTTCCTCATTTATAAAACAAGCAGAGCAATATGACCTACTCTTGGACAGCAGTGAAGATTAAATAAGATGCTGGAAGTTCACAGGCAAAATGTCAGGTTCACAATGAGTCTATTGTATAATAAATATACCACTAGGAGAATTCTATTATTTACAACAATCTGCCTGGAACATCCCCACCTTATCTTTTACAACATGAAGCCATAGCTTCACCTCCTCTTTCATTCAACATGGGAAACTAATTTATCACCTGTCAGGAAAAGGAGGTGTCATTTTTTTGAAGGATAAGCTGCATGGCTTGAGATCTGTGCATTCACATGGGACCTGGGCACAGAAGGGTCCACAATTTCTGTCGCCATTGTGAAATTTTGACAAACTTTGAACAAGGGGCCCCCACCTTTTCATTTTGCACTAGGTAATGCCAGTTATGTAGCCAGCCCTTTTGGGGAAGCTCTCCCATTTTACTGATCTCACAGCAGTTGCTGACAGGGGATGCTCACTGATGGACTGTGATTGTTCCTAGATTACCGAGGCATTAGGGGTATGACTTGTCTAACTTCCCTCATGGGTAGTAAGAACCAGCCTCTGCCTTGAAGAGGCTGTGCCTTGGAAGTGGCTGATAGGCTGATGTTTTACTGTTCCTCTTATGAGCCTGGGTGTAGATCTCTGTTTTGTACCCAATTTATTTGTAAGAGTGGCCACTACTCTTTTGCCATAAATGCTAACTGTTATTTGTTTTTTCTTATTTTTTATGCACTGCTAAAAGCCACATTGCTCCCGCCTCTGGCTGCACTTGAACTTTCTAATGCTGATGCTCTGGACAATGTTCTGCTGTCATTTGCACTCAGATCCTCCTTCTTGTGTGATGGATGACTGTTTCAGAAGCTAGGCTGGGGAGGGATTTTGAGGGAGAGCTCTCAAACAGAAGAGGGTTTCTTTGGATCAGGGCAGATTGCATAGTGGTTTTCCACTGCTTCTGAATCCAGGGAGAGTGGACAAGTGGGATGTGGCACATGGTCCTGGCTTGCTCTGTGAGTTGTCAGCTCTTGATTTACAGATTGATCCAGGCTGTCCCTCCTGGAAAGATATCTGAGTCTGGCTTGTGCTTAATGGCTGTCCTATATCTAGGAAAGCCTCAAGAGCAACCAATGGTTAGATGATTTGAACTCGGGTTGAAAATCAGATGCCGGTGCTGTTTTTATGGGACACCGAACATTCTTGGTAGATTCACCTCAGAAAAAGCACTGCAGACAGTGCTGCAGATAGGAGCGTGATATTGTCATTAACCAGCTTCTGTGAGTTCAGCTCTGAGCCTCAATTTTCTTACAGTGCTATTACTTACCTTTACCCATATCATGGGGCTATTGTGAGGATCAAATGGGATGGGGACAAGCCCTCTGTAACCTGCAGGGCACTGGAAATGTGTAAGATCTGCACCCTGTAACTCCTATTTTACCAGTCAAGGCACAGATTCAAAGTTCATTTTTATTTTCCACTTTGGCATCTCTCCACCTCCTGATGTGGAGTTGACACAGTCTCTTGGCAGGGGGAACAGTATATGCTAAGGGCTAGAGGCTAAACAGAACCATTTGCTTGGGCAACTACAGATCTTTCCAGAAGTCTAGGGTATAGAAGAGATGGAAGGGGAGAGTGTGTATTAGTTTTCTGTGGCTGCTCTAATGAATGATCATAAACAGCGTAGCTTAAAACAGCAGATATTTATTCTCTTACAGTCCTAGAGGCTAGAAGTCCAAAGTCCCAGTGTCAGCAGGCTGGGCTCCCTTTGGGGGCTTCAGGGGAGTATCTGTTCCTGCCTCTTCCAGCTTCTGGGGGCTGCTGACATTCCTTGGCTTGTGGGTACATCCCTCCAGTCTCTGCCTCTGTGATCTTATTTCCTCCTCCTCTGTGTCATCAAATTGCCTTCTGTGCCTCTTCTTCTAAGAACACTTGAGATTGCATTTAGGGCTCCCCAAGACAATCCAGGAGAGTCTCCCCAGCTCAAGATCCTTAGCTCTATCACATCTGTGAAGACCCCTTTTTACCATATAAAGTAGCATCAACAGGTCCCAAGGATTAGGAAGTGGACACCTTTGAGGGGCCATGCCCACCATCGAGGGTGAAGATGGAAGCATCTTGATCTGAGTGTTGCTCAGGGGTTTGGAATTTATCCTGAGTGCAGTGGGGAGGCATTGGAGGCTTGTAAGTGTCCGAGGAGATGGACTGGAGGATCCAGAGCAGAAATAGGAAGCCTCGTTAGAGAACTGCTCCAGTCCGTGTGTATGTGCCTGGGCTATGGGTGGCCCCGTGCCCCTTCCTCAGACTCCAGAGACTGTGTTTCTTTTGGCCAACGTTAAAGTCACAACTTATTCTGAGAACCTCTTTTGCCCCTGGGTCCTCCAACCTAATCCACACCAGAGCCTTTGAACCTGAGGTCAAACATCTGAGGAACTGTGTTCTTCCCTGAGGTGCACCTGTTCTCACATTCTCTTTCATTCACTAGCAAAGTGTTGAGAGCACATGGAAGGTGGACTGACCATTGCTGCAACATCTCACCTTTCTCAGGAGTACAGTATTTCTAATTTAATGAGCCACAAAGTCTTAATAAAACAACTTGGTTATTCAGGTATTGGGAAGAAATTGGAGGGGAAAGGGACCCTCCTTCCCTCTATGGACAAAGTCCCAAATCCCAATTTATACCCAGACATCTGGGGCTTCCTTATGATTGGATGTAGGATGAGGAAAGACAGGGATGCCCAAGCCTAAAGTTCTCTGAATTATTTAGTCTCTCAAGATACCAGTAGCCTCATTCAATAAAATCTTATTGTAGTCTTTATGTGTATTAAACATAATTCCAGAGATCTTTGGGGTGCTATATGGTTCTGTTGTTAAGGTTTATCCCACAGTCCCGAAGCATATATCCTCATATTGCAAGTTAAATGGAAATATTATGCTCTTAAATTTCTCATCTTGGTCTCACAAAACATTATCAATAATATTCATGATGAATATTTGTGTCATTAAAAATAGGTTTACAGTGGAACTTCGGGAATGCTGTGAAAAAAAGTGAAAAAAGTCACAATGAACAAAACCTCACTGTCTCAACAAAATACTAAAGTGTCCTGTAATGTATGCTCAGCTCTTATCCTGTTCTATGAGAGGCATATGGTAGGAAGCCTCCCCTCGAAGGCAGCTCAGAACATCATACGATGAGCCAGCAGAAGAGAGTGTTCATGTTACTGTTCTGCTGTTGTGTTTGAACTTTCCATTGGGCAGAGAGGTGGGTAATGAAGGGCCGAAAATTGTTTATAAGCTTGTCGATGTCCCTTTGCATTCAGGTGCAAGTCTGTTTTAAAGGAAGAGAAGGAACTCACTCTGGTAACTAATAAAAAGAGGAAAAGACAAGCACTCCTTTTTAGACACGGATAAAAATACGACTTAATAAAGTTCACACGATGAAATTAGATTTTCATGAAACTTCATCTACCCTTGATTTTGTTTCCGTATTGATGTTCTGTTGTTGTTGAATCATAAAACTCTTGGCTATCAGAAGTACATGGAGTTATCTAGTTCTCGCCATGGAAGAACTTCGTGTGTTTAGCTGAAGTCCCCTACTTGGTCAGCTCTTCCTTCTTGTGCTGAAGAAAACAAATATATGGCCACCACACCTCCTTTCCTCTAAATCAGCCCCGCGAGCTGAAAAATGTTAGCAGTTGGGCATGTAATGTTCCATATGTCCTCTTCTTCCATACCCATTTAAAAAATATATAAATAGATTTATAAGAGCACACAGACATTTATTTATTTAACATACATTTACTGAAGTAATATTTTATTAATTCAACAGATTTTCATTGAATTGTTATATATATCCAGCACTGTTGTAGATGCTGGGGATACAGCATTAAACAAAACAAATGAAAACCGCTGTCCTCACTTGCATTCTAGTGGAATTGTTAGGTTTCCTCCCTCCCTCCCTCCCTCCCTCCCTCACTCACTCACTCTTTCCTTTCTTCCTTCCTTCCTTCCTTCCTCCCTCCCTCCCTCCCTCCCTCCCTCCCTCTTTCCTTCCCTCTTTCCTTCCTCCCTCCCTTCCTTCCCCCCTCCCTTTTTCCTTCCTTCCTTCCTCCCTCCCTTCCTCCCTCCCTCCCTCTTTCCTTCATCCCTCCCTTCCTTCCTTCCACCCTCCCTCCCTCCCTGTTTCCTTCCTCCTTCCCTCCCTTCCTTCCATCCTTCCTTCCTCCCTCCCTCCCTTCCTCCCTCTTTCCTTCCCTCTTTCCTTCCCTCTTTCCTTCCCTTTCTTCCTTCCTCCTCTCTCTCTCTCTCTCTTTATCTCTCTCTGTCTCCTTCTTTCTTGAAGATAGTCTCAAGATCTGGAGTAGCTTTGGTTTGTAAGTGTACATGAGATGAAGGCATGATGTATCCGAAACAGTTTGGGGGGGGGGGTCCTCCTACCTTCAGTGGTCTTCAACTTGGTCCTCCCTATGATAGTTTAGTGTCAGTAGGGAGCTGCCAGAGGGAACATATGGGCTAACAGAAGGAAAAGCTCAGTGTGTTGAATACTCTCCTCCCCATGACGGGCAAGAGACAAGGACACGAGCTCCTTTGCAAAGGATTTGGTCTAATTGAGGAGATGAAATGTTTGATGCACTTAAGGCTGAAGTCAGATTTGGTTCATCAATGAAGGATTCTGCAAGACTCTGTTACAAAATTTGAAGATGAAGAATTTTAAACGTTTATTTATTTGAGAGAGAGAGAGTGAGCGAGCACACAAGTGAGGGAGAGGCAGAGAGAGAGAGAGAGAGGAGACACAGAATCTGAAGCAGGCTCCAGGCTCTGACCTGTCAGCTCAGAGCCCAATATGGGGCTTGAACCCACAAACCATGAGATCATGACCTGAGCCGAAGTAGGACTCTCAACTGACTGAGCCATCCAGGTGCCCCAAGATGAAGAATTTTAAAAGTAGTAAAAAGGAAGAGCCCTGTATGCAAAAAGAAATAGCAATATTTACCCACACTGTGTCTGCTTTCTAAGTAAGGTGCCTTAGAGGTGAGCAGAGGTGAGCATTTGGGGAATAAAAGCTAGTGAAGGGGTGAGGGAGCTGGGGCCTCTGCAGGACAGAGGGTTTTGTGTTGGCCCCCGAATCCCCCAGATCCAGCTCAGGTTTCGACACGTTGTAGGCCCTCAGATCATTGTGAAAATAAAGAGACGTGGAGGCGCCAGGGTGGCTCTGTCGGCTGAGCGTCCAACTCTTGATTTCAGCCCAGGTCATGATCTCACAGTTGCTGAGTTCGAGCCCCACATTGGGCTCCATGCTGACGGTGTAGAGCCTGTTTGGGATTCTCTCTCTCTCTCTCTCTCTCTCTCTGCCCCTCCCCTGCCCACACCATCTCTGTCTCTCTCAAAATAAATAAATAAACTTTAAAGGAAATAAAAAAGAAGTGGGCTAGGAGTGGGGGTGAAGAGAGGAAACTACTGAGGGCCTGGACTGTTCCATTCAAGAGTTTGCACTTGAATGAACTCATTCTAGGTGGCAGGATTATCACTATGGCATAGATTGCAGCCTTCTTTAACATTCACAGATGGATTAAAGAAGCTGAGTCCCTGAGAAATCTTCAAAAGTTTTCAGAAGTTCAATTGTGGACTTTGGACAAGCAGGCAAAAGGAGTGGACATATTTAGAAAGTCTAAAATACAAGGGTACCACCACCAGCTGAACAGTTCATAGCATCGAAACAGTCCTTCTTCCTAGTATCCTCCCTCCTTCCCTCCCCTATTCTCCAAATATTTATTAAGTGGCTACGACCAGGTGCCAAGCACCAAGAACACACGATGAAACGCATGTGGCCTCTGCCTTTGAAGAATTTGCCTTCTTAAGAAAACTACTGTACTCTCCTTGCTTCTGAATGAACTCATAGGGTAAACTTGTTAAAAAGCTCATTTTCAATAGGGAGCATCACATCTGACCATCATCTATCAGAAATAAAAGCATTGGTCTGAAAAAAAAACTTCTTCTACTGCATAATTGGTTATTTCTGAAAATCTGTGGACAAATGTTTCCCTTGATATGCATTACAACTTTGTCAGAGCCCTATTAATTAATTAACCAATTAATTGCCCTTGGCCTGTGAGTCAGCTATGGCTTCTATCAGTTTCTTCCAGCTCTATTCTATCACCGCGTTCACCCTCTATCCATCCCTGATGGACACTCTAAGCCAATAGCTAGATTATTTGGGAAGTTGCTGCTTAAAGAAGTATCTGTAAGGTTGAAATGGCACTTAGACTGTGAGTGGTTACCCCATAATTTATCGGTGGTCAGGCAGCACCCTTGTGAGTTTCTCTAGTGGTTTCAATTGTCTGTCTTGCTCGCTTACACCCTGTGGAAATTACCAATGATCCTTCTCAAAATGCTTACTTTTTACATGGGAGAGCTCAGGCAAAACTCTCACTTAGTGTAATTGTTATAACAAATCTCCTTAGAATTGTCCAAGGCTATAATTCTTCTTTTAGGATATTAGACACCTTGCAGGCACACAAGTTTGAAGATTTGGAAGGTTCTTCTTATTCCTCCTGGAGGCATTTTTGGCCCATCATTGCCTTCTTTCTCCAGTGGAGACCTGCAGTCTACGCCATTATTTGCTTACAAGCAAGACATGAATGGCTTTATCTAATGAAAGCCTTGTTTCTCTTGTGCTGTGACACAATTGGTCCCTTACACTGTACGTCCCAGGCCAGTTTCCCAGCTACACCTTCTTCACGGTTCTCTCTCCATTTCAATCTGATAATTCAGAGGAAAAGAAATAAAAAGTAAGCCAATTTTTATGACTCTATAACGTCCTTAAAAATTTACTAAATATCAAAATAAACAAGTTATATTCCTTCCATCAATTGACAATCAACATGCTCAATTTGCTATGAGATAAGGTATTACGTAAAAATAGACTGTGCAAACAGCTACATCACCACTTAATTTTTTTTTATGTTTATTTATTTTTGAGAGAGAGAGAGATAGAGTGTGAGTGGGGGGAGGGGCAGAGAGAGGGGGAGATGCAGAATCCAAAGCAGGCTCCAGGCTCTGAGCTGTCAGCACAGAGCCCAATGTAGGGCTTGAACCCACAAACCATGAGGTTAGTTGGATGCTTAACTGACTGAGCCACCCAGGCGCCCCATACATCACCATTTTAGATCATACTTGGAATTGGGTAGTGTATGAATAGGTGGGCAGAGAGAGAGCCACATTATACAATTTTGACCAACATATATGTCATTTATTATAAGCTGCCAAAGACAACCTGCCTGTATGTAAGTGATGAACCACAGGAATCCACCCCAAAACCAAAAGCACACTTTACACACTGTATGTTAGCCAACTTGACAATAAATTATACTAAAAAAACAAAACAAAACAAAAAACAACCTGCCTGAGAGGAAAGAAACAATTTGCAAATGTGTAGAGTGGACGTATCTCATCCCAGCTTTCCTGCTTCTATCTGGCAATAGTTTTTTTTTTAACGTTTTATTTATTTTTGAGACAGAGAGAGACAGCATGAACAGGGGAGGGTCAGAGAGAGGGAGACACAGAATCTGAAACAGGCTCCAGGCTCTGAGCTGTCAGCACAGAGCCCGACGCGGGGCTCGAACTCATGGACCGTGAGATCATGACCTGAGCTGAAGTCGGCTGCTTAACCAACTGAGCCACCCAGGCGCCCCTATCTGGCAATAGTTTTAACAGGTGCTAATGAAAGTGGGATGACCTCTGAAAGGGTCTTCAAGTGTTTGATTAGCTCTGAAATTTTCTTGTACTTTGGCTGCAGGTTAGGGGTGTTTTGATCTCATTGGTCACTTTGTAGGGGAATCAAAGGAGGAAGGGCTTACCTGCCTCCCCACCCCTTCTTGGGAGCTACCGTGTATATTTTTAAGAAGATAGAATTGTGGGGGCATCTGGGTGGCTCAGTCAGTTAAGCATCCAGCTCTTGGTTTCCAGTCAGGTTCATGGTCATGAGATTGAGCCTTACGTCAGGCTCCATGCTGAGCTGGAGCCTGCTTGAGATTCTCTCTCTCCATCTCTCTCTGCCCCTCCCCACCCTCAAAATAAATAGATAAACATAAAAAATGTAGGATTATGGATGATTCTTACTTTATTTTTTATGTTTTCTTTAAGAAAGAGAAAGGATTGGGGCACCTGGGTGGCTCAGTCGGTTAAGCGTCCGACTTTGGCTCAGGTCATGATCTCACAGTTGGTGAGTTCAAGCCCCATGTTGGGCTCTGTGCTGAGGATGAGAGCCTGAATCCTGCTTCGAATTCTGTGTCTCCCTCTCTCTCGGCCCCTCCCCCACTCGGTCTCTGTCTCTCTTGCTCTCAAAAATAAATAAACATTAAAAACATTTTTTAAAAAGAAAGAGAAAGAATAACATAATTCACCCTACATATGTTTTTATTTATTTTCTTTTCTTTGCCTCGACACAGAAAGGTTGTGAGAAAGCTTACGTTAACAGAGATAGTTCAAGGCAAAATGAAATTTAAAGTACAGTTGGCCCTTGAACAATGCAGGAGTTAGGGGTACCACAGCCCCCCACCACAGCCTAAAATCCACATATAACTTTTGACTCCCCCAAAACTTTAATAGCCTACTATTGACCAATTACATAGGCAGTTGATTAAGACATAATTTGTATGTTATATGTATTATATACTGTGTTCTTACAATAAAATAAGCTAGAGAAAAGAAAATATTAAGAAAATCATAAGAGAAAATACATTTACAGTACTGTACTGTACTTGTGGAAAAAATTCACTTTTAAGCGGGCCTACGCAGTTCTAATCTGCATTGTTCAAAAGTCAACTGCATTTGAAGGAGGAAAGAGGCAAAGATACAATTCATTCATTTTTTTTAAACAAATACTTATTGAGTGCCTACTCTGTGCCAGAATTGGGCTAGGGAGCAGGATACAACAATGAATCAAATAGTTTTGCTTGCATGGGGCTTCTAGTCTATAGAGGAAGACAGATATTTATCAAATAACCACACACACACATACACACACACACATACACACACACACACACACACACACACACACACACATAGAGTGATAAATGTTATGGGAGAACAAGCACAGGAAATGGTGATCTAATTAACATAAAGGAAGGAGGGTGGATATGATTAGCTTTCTCTGAAGGCTAAATAAAGATGAGCTACTTTTGGAGTGCTGAATGTGGCGGCTGCAGACTGGGGGAACAGCGGATGCCAAGGCCCCCAGGCCACAGCACTTGATGCCTTTGAGGAGCTGGGACATACTGGAGGGTAGGAAGGCGAGTGAAGAAGGAGGTTGGCTGGTGGGTGAAGTCAGCTCAGACAAGGGCTTTATATAAGTAATAATGCACAGTGAAGCTTTGTATGCACCATTGAGGGGTATCATCCAGAACGTGACTTGCTAGATTTGTTTTTGCAATGACAGCAGAAGAGATATAAAAGCAGGTTGTGGTACGGTGAGTACACCAAATCCAAACTGTCATGAATTTCATTCATGGAGGTGGCAGTGACAGGTTGGTGAAATTATTTTGTTCCTAACTCTCAGTCAAAGCACAGGAAACTGAGATTCAGAGAAGTACAGTGACTTGCCCAAAGTCACACAGCACGTTAGTGGCAGAGCAGACTATCCCCAGGCAAGAAATCTTTCCACGAGGCTGCTTTTTATGCCTAAGATGATCAGTTCACATCACTTAAGATAGTTTTATAAAGAATTTAATGGCATGAATATTTTTCAAATATGTAACATTAAATGAAAAATTAAGTTACAAAACACTAGATACAAATAAGAGTTTAACTATGTAAATGTGTTTCCATATACTTCAATGTGTGTTTGCATATACATGGAAGAATGTACATTAATGCTTTTTAAAAATTTTTATTTTTGAGAGAGGAAGAGAGTGTGTGAGCAGGGAAGGGGTAGAGAGAGAGACACACAGATTCCGAAGCAGGCTCCAGGCTCTGAGCTGTCAGTACAGAGCCTGACAGAGGGCTCGAACCCACGGACCATGGGATCATGATCTGAGCCAATGTTGGACACTTAACCAACTGAGCCACCCAGGTGCCCTGGAAGAATACATAGTAAAACATTATTCTATCTAAGTAATGAGATTATGACGGGTTTATAAACATCTTTACATTCATTTATGTTTTCCAAATTTTCTACAAAAAGAGCATTATTTTTTAAATTATTAAAAATGATTGTAAATATTTTCCTGTCTGAAAAATTTTGCAAGAAAGCTAAAAATAGCATAATCGAGTCAATCCTACTGTAAGAGTAGCACACACGTGTATGCATTTTATTGTAGGAAACACTGTACGAGCTGTTGGAGCCTGAATGTATAAAACACAAGCATCCTGGAAAAATACAATTTTAACCTATGCTTGAGCTGAGGTTGCTTATAAACAAATAAAGAAAGAACAAGGAAATAAGTTTTCATTTGTAAAGACTGATTTCAGCAACCACACCTTGAAGAGAGTGGGAAAGAGCCCCAGACTAGGGTAGATGTGTCTGCATACCATTCAATTCTCTCCTCCCCCTTCCCCTCCCCTATTGAAAAAAATTCTACAGTATTTCTATGTTCTTTCCCTCCTACGCATAGCAACTGAGAGAGATGGGAAAGGCTGGGTCATTGGGAGAATCTAGGATGCCCTGGAAATTATAGGGGGAAATAAATTAAAACAGGAGAACAAGTAGGTAACCTTGGGCTACAGCTTGTCTATAATCGCCTAATTTCTACCCCATTCTTCATTTCAGAAGACTTCCTTATCACATAAGCCCCACACACCTAGAAGAGATGTAAATCTGCACCCACTTTCATTTTATGTAGTAGATCTCTCTCTCTCTCTCTCTCTCTCTCACACACACACACACACACACACACACACACACACACACCCCAAATCCTCAAAAAGCCATTTTTAAATATTTCAGATGTCTTCCAAGACACCGCTCCCAACCATATCCTTTTTGATCACTTTCACCACACTGTTCCCAACCATATCCTTCTTGGTCATGTTCACCACACTGTGAACTTGGCAGGAGATCTTGTGGGGACACAAAGAAGCTTTTCACAACTAGGATGGGCCCCTCTGCCTATTGACAGAAAGGCTGACACAGAACAGAGGAGTTTCCGTGTTGACTAGGGTATGATTGACCTCTTGGCCAAGGGGTACTGTCCTCTAGACAGGTGGCTCAAAGGTCAGGCTAGACATCCTTAAGAACTGACAGGATGAGTCCAGGGGCCAAGCCTGGGTGTTTAGATTCAGAAGCTGGTTTACCTCCCGACTGTGTTCTGATCTCTGGCTTCCCCTTACTCCCTACTCACTGAGTTTATGGTTCTACATTTCTGCTCTCAATCTTGTTACCTCTGGCATGATCGTTTGCTTGTCCCAGCTTCAATTCCTTTGTCCTGGTCTTGAATACCCTCCTCATGAAAGAGTTGACTTTGATGATGATGACAGTGACCACTTTTTGAGTGTTGTCTATGGACACACCATGAACTCGATCCCATTTGTGTACAGAAGGGAAGCCAATAAAGAGGTTACGTAACTTGCCTACTTTAACATAGCTAGTGTAATGCAGATCTGACATTCCAGCCATGCATCTGACCCCAAGGATGCTGCTTCATCAGAATGGTTATTGGAACCCCTGAATGGGGTGGGGTGGTGGTGAGTAGGGATGAGAGATAATGTAGAGACTAAGAAGGTGAACAGCTAAGGATTTTGTCAGCCAGAGTGGAAGGGGTAGGGGGAATGACCTGTGAAAGATGGAGGGCTTGCTTTCTTGATAGAGCCGTGAGGATATTTGTATGCAGAGGGAAGCACTAGGAGAGAAGAAGGTTAGGATCTGGGCTCTGGAGGTATTGAAGGGGGCCATAAGCAAGTGAGGGAGACCAGTTTTAGGAGGAATCAGACTGGCATTCTGCAGGCTGTAATACATTTGCTTTGTTCCCTCTGTTGCTGTTTCTGTCGGTCCCTCAGGTAGAGAAGTCCATCACGTCTCTGGACAAGAGGTGGGCTTGCCATCTATTAATGCTTGTGGAGCGTCCATTAATTAGCCCATGTAAAAGTGGAGTCTGTATCCAGCCATATACTTCCTTGCGGGAAATGCTATGGTAAAATCTCATCAGAATACATTTTGAAAAAATATATGAGGTAATTTGTTGAATTGAGGAAAGATTCCTCATTCAGAAAAATAAAAGCTTTTTCTGGTGATACAACTTATTCCTTGAGGATTATGTGCCACGGACTCTTCCCATCTCCTATTCTCATGGAAATCTCTAATCCTATGGAAAGTGGGGAGCTCTGCCCTCTGAGGTCTCACGATCTCAAATACAGTGCTGAAGTGGCATTACTTTCTCTGCTGTTACACATGTTTTGGGTTTTTTTTTGTTTTTTTTTTTTTTTGCCTCTTCTGGAAAGTTCTTTTCCTGCTGGAGGTCAGCAAGCTGCAAGGTCTAGCAATGATTGATCCCCGCCCCACATGGCATTTTACAAAGCTGAGTAACAACAGTCTGAGCTACTGCACAGTAAAAGTGGTTTTATGTTTCCAATGCCTGTCCTAAAGTAGCTTTAGAGGTCAGCATTAATCAATAAATCATTCTGATCATATGTATCCTCTCTGAGGGCCCATTAGCCAGTGATGATGACTTAGCTGTCTCACCATCAGCTTCCTTAGACCAGAAGTCCTTGGGACCATGAGTTCAAATCCCTGTTGAGCTGGAAGAGCTCTTGGCTCTTCTGAGGTAGATAAATTGAGCTTCACAGATTTTGTTGTACAGAGACTTCTACGAAGCATCATCGGCTAGCCAGTGGCAGAACAATATCTATGACCCTTTTTAAAAAAGGGAGACAATGCCTGATCCTATCCCTGTACCCTCTCTTTTCATCCAGCTGTCAAATAAGGCAGATCTATGGCTTCCGGGACGGCTGGATTCATTTGATTCTTTAAAAAAGAATGTCATGGTGATGACAGCCTTTTGTCAATAATCCTACCCCCTTAACTGTGCACAGATGTTGTGAGGGCTTAGGGGAAAGGTGGTTTCAAATCCAGTGATTCCCCAACTACAGAAGATGATTGGACTCAGGAATTAATCAAGAGTGGAGCTGTTGTAAACCCTCTTGAAAGATGCGAGGTAGCTTTCTCCCACATCCTGCCACGTGTGATTCCAGGGCAGGGCTGTAAATGGCGGTACAGAGGTCCTACCATCTGGATGCTCCCCATCAGGCAGTAACAGAGATTCCTCTGAGGTATTTTTCCTCCATGTGGCTTGTGACTGGTGAGATTACCAGGATGAGTGAAGCATTCAGGCCTTATCATCCTTCTGTAGCCAGGAAGGCACACGATAGAGAAAGAAAGACCTGCGGTCCCAGGGACATTGTTTGCACCGTGTATTCATACACATATACCCATGCAGGATTAGAAAATGCAGCTAACGATGAATTTTAGTTGGGTCTGGTTGTAACTAAAACTGGAATCCAAAAGTATCAGTATCAGAAATATTCCCATAATTGAGATGCTCAGCAGTCAGTTCATGATTAATCCTCTTCCAAGAATCCCCAGGAAGTCAACCAAGGGTCAGTATTATCGTCTGGGCTTGGGGATGGAGAAGTAGCCCCCAGATGGTCATGAGGGACGGACCATGGCCACTGTTTATCTCACCGGGCTGGAAATGGCATGAGAACTATTTGATCCCCCAAAGCCCAAGAGATGTGAGGAAAGTGTGGGGCCGCAGTTCTGTTCGGGGGCCCAGACCTCTCCTCCCTTGTTTTCGTACCAAGAAGTCTCTGGATCCTATTAACAGAGCCCCCACCCCACCCTTCCAGGAGGTGGTGGGTGGGCGGGCAGTGAGCCGGGCAAGCCCAGAGGCCCTAGTCTCTCCGTGGCTGGGCTGGCTGAGGTTCCCAAGGTCACTCGGCAATGCGCTGCCAGTGCCGGCAGTCAGTCCCCAGGTCCCCTGACTCTGCCTCGTCCTCTCCATCCATTAGACCATGCAGCCTCTCACCGCCAGTGAGACATGCTCAGGACACTTTAATTTCAGAGTTTGATTCGATGTCTATTTTTCAGCTATTTGCTACAACATTCTGGGAAAGTAAGGTTTGAATTTCCTACAATCCAAATCATTTTCTAGTTTACTTATAAGTGATTCTGAAACAGTTGGCCCTGGAAAGCTGACAACTTGATAAAATGTATCTTTCAAATCAACCCAGTGCCGCCTTTATATATAGTTAAATCATCCAAATCCAGGGTGCCGAGTTAAGAAACGGAGATCTTCTGTTCTCAGGCTGCCTGTCACTTTGGGTAAGAAAACACACAGAGTTATGTTCGCTTATGTTTACTCAAGTGTGGTCTCATGGGAAAAAAATAAGCACTGACTTTTGGCAGGTTTATCTGCTTTTAGCCAATAAGAAATGGTTTCTTTAGTGATGTGCGTTGGACAAAGCTGGTTTGGGGAGACTTAGTGTCAAAACCAGCAGCCAATAAAATGTTGATGGAGAAAAGATTTTATTTATTTATTTATTTATTTATTTATTTATTTATGTTACTACTAAGGCTATAGGTTGAAGAGCAATCCTGAGCTTTGAACACTGACGATGGCAGTTTCTATTGCCTTAAAAAAATAAGTTGATGTGTATTTGAACTGATATGACATCTGTTCATGACACCAAACTGACACTGATGGGACACACCAATCAAGGCTCCCAGACACAGTGGCTTCTCTTGTTTTGCTACAACATGGTTGCATCCTATCATTTGGGTGAAGAAAAGAGGGCCAAGAGCTTGAGAAAATTAAGAGTCATCTCAAAACATCTAAATTTATATGCAGAGACTCTGGGTTTCAACAAAAGGGTTTTGATGTGTTTCTATTTCAGGGTGATCTGGGGAACTGAAATCAGTCTTCATACTGTAACCTCTATACTTACTGAGTATTTCTTTCTTTCTTTCTTTCTTTCTTTCTTTCTTTCTTTCTTTATATTTTTGAGGGAGTGAGTGGGGAAGGAGCAGAGAGGGAGGGAGAGAGAGAGAGAGAGAGAGGGAGAGAGAGAGAGAGAGAGAAGATCCGAAGCGAGCTCTGTGCTGACAGCAGAAAGCCCAGTGTGGGGTTCGAACTCATGAACCGTGAGATCATGACCTGAGCCAAAATCAAGAGTCAGACACTTAACTGACTGAGTCACCCAGGGACCCCTGAGCCTTCATTTAAATATTAATTTAGGGGCATCTGGGTGGCTCAGTCAGTTAAGTGTCTGACTTCGGCTCAGGTCATGATCTCACAGTCCGTGAGTTTGAGCCCAGTGTCGGGCTCTGCGATGACAGCTCAGAGCCTGGAGATTCTGTGCTTCGGATTCTGTGGCTCCCTTTCTCTCTGCCCCTCCCCCACTTGTGCTCTGTGTCTCTCTCTGTCCCTCAAAACTGAATAAATGTTAAAAAAAATTAAAAAGAAAATATATATTGATTTAAAAAGGGAACAGGTATAGTGCTTAGGCCGATCGTCTTTGGATTTCAACTGCCCAAATAAAAGTGTGGTGCCCCGTGTTCAGTTTTTCTTCCTTCATTTTTGTAAGGTGCTTGTTTTTCTGATGGGTAAAGATGCACAAATCGGTACTGGAGGGCCTGAACATCCAGGTGAGGGGCTGCAGTACCGTGACCGACATCTGGGGCAAAGAGGCTGCTCTTTGACAAGCGCATTCAGCCAGGCTGCTGGGAGGGCAAGTGGCCAGGCAGGTACCCTTGCCACTGATGGTAAGGGTAAGTGAAGGCTAAGTTAATATTCTCTGCCAAATATAATGTCCACAAGTAAGCGGTAAGTACATGTAAACCATAACGGAATCTATTAGGAATCTGGCTCTTCCTTGGTGGTAACTGGCTTTAAAAAAGAAAACCAGATTATTTAGATTTGGAGAAATAGCATGTGTTTGGGAAGACAACGAATGTAACACATCTTTTGCGGATTCTCTGCCAAAGATTGCCGAGTACCAATGCTAACCCAAAGAAGTTGTTTAAAATTGAATTGCAAAGCCTGTGTTTCTTACTGACTCCTAAGTCTCTATCCCTCTCTGTGCTGTGCAAGGCCAGTATGGTGGTGTTTAGAACCTGGGCTTCCGAGGAAAGTAGACTTGGGTTTGCATCTTGCTTCTACGGCCTTGATATGTAAGCTCTCTGGGTCCCAGAATAATAATGCCCACATGAGGTTTTTGTAGAATTAAATGAGCTAAGGTATGTAAAGTACTTTGCTTTGTCATTGGCACAGTAAGTGCTCACCTAACAGCACCTGTTACCGTTACGTGCTTATGTGTCTGATCGTTATGTCTCAGTTCATGAACATGTAAGGTCCTTAATGGCAAGGTTTGTGTCATGGTCTCTTCTAAAGAACTTTGATACATCTGAGAATAGTTGAGACATTTTTTTGGAAATAATTTGGATTCAAAATTGCTCCTTTGGGTAGAACCA
Source organism: Panthera onca (assembly GCF_046562875.1). Taxonomy (NCBI): domain Eukaryota; kingdom Metazoa; phylum Chordata; class Mammalia; order Carnivora; family Felidae; genus Panthera; species Panthera onca. The sequence goes on along the minus strand of NC_138340.1, from coordinate 74,763,499 downwards.
TTTCCAAGTGTTGATGGACCTTGAGTGAAATATGAATTCGTGCCCTTATTTTGTAGAGAGGCTCTATGGGTGAGGTTGGGCCTGCTGGTTGAGTTGAAATGAAGAATGGAGTTGGGGAGGAGAATACCTCCATAGCAATGATGTGCTGCTGAGTGTTCCGGTTCAAGGCGTGATGATTGTACCCACATGTTTGCTTCTAATCTAGGGACAACCAGGACAGTGGAGAAGTCAGCTGTGTTTCCATACTGATTCCCCAGGACCCAGAAATAGGAAAATAGTTCAACATGCCTCATCTAACTGATGCTACGTGCAGGTTCGTGCTTCCAGATTGCAGGAAAACTGGATTTGTGTAAGGGAGGTGGACCCTGTTGGATAAAATGACTCCAGGACTGGGGTCCAAAACAAAACAAAAAACAAAACAACCCATACCTGAAGGATCTTCTTCATAAAGTCAGGTTTAGCAGTGACTCTCCCAGATGACCAGTGCAGTGCAGAGAGTAATAATGCTTATCCCCAAAGCAGACGAAGCAAGATCAGACTGAAGATGAAGATTTGGGGGTTTGAAGGGAGCTGAACAACTTTGGAAAGGAATGATAATTCTAAACCAATATTTCCCTCGCATTTATTGATTTTTTTTGAGGCGTTCAGTACTAGAGGTTTCCTCTCTTTTTTTGTGTGTGAGATAGAATACCTTTTTGTGGTAGGAAGGAGTTGAAGAGGGCAAGACGGAAAGAGCATTAAGTATCCTTTACACTGTAGCCAGAATGTCTTGCTTTCCAAAGGTCTAAGAAAGTGGCAAAAAGTGGTTTTCGTTTTGGGGAAGAGAAGGGGGAGGATAAGAAGGTGATTTTTTTGGAAGCATTTCTGAAAGAGTATAATTTCCATTCAGGATAAGCCACCTTGCAAATAGTAAGCTCTAGCATTGCAAATATCTTTGAAAACTCTGCTAGCAGGCTTAAATCAAGAGTATTCTGCAGTACTTATCTTAAACTGGTTTCATGTTTACAGTTATGTTTTCAGTTTGAGGCAACTCCATGTTGTATCACAGAATAAATTAAATAAAGAACAAACACCCAGCTGTATGATTCACATGTATGATCATACTGTATGATTCAGTGGTCTTAATCTTTGTCCCTTAAGCTTTCTGAAAGGAAGACAGGCTTGAGAGAAAAAAAAAAGGTCATTTTATCATATTTTTTTAAGTTTATTTATTTTGAAAGAGACAGAGACAGTGCAAGTGGGGGAGGGGCAGAAAGGGAGGGAGAGAGAGAGTCCCAAGCAGGCACCACGGTGCCAGTGCAGAGCCTGATGTGGGGGTTGAACCCACTAAACTGTGAGATCATGACCTGAGCCGAAACCAAGAGTCAGATGCTTAAACCAACTGAGCCACCCAGGCGCCCCAAAAGTTCATTTTAAAGGCTAACCTATTACTTTGTTTTTACTATGAAAATTTAATGTGTAGGGGTGCCTGGGTGGCTCAGTCGGTTAAGCGTCCGACTTCGGCTCAGGTCATGATCTCACGGTCCGTGAGTTCGAGCCCTGCGTCGGGCTCTGTGCTGACAGCTCAGAGCCTTGAGCCTATTTCAGATTCTGTGTCTCCCTCTCTCTGACCCTCCTCTGTTCATGCTCTGTCTCTCTCTGTCTCAAAAATAAATAAACGTTAAAAAAATTAAAAAAAAAAAGAAAATTTAATGTGTATATTTAAGATGAAATGAGTAAATAATATGGCAAACACTAGCCTACCAACCACCCAGATTAAACAATACAACACTGCCTACAGTTGAAGCTTTGAGTACCCATCCTTGAACAAATTCCCCTCTCTACTTCTAAAATGTAACACCTCTCTTGCATCTGGTAGGTCATCTTATTTTTCATATCAAGTAACTATTAAACATTTTTCCAAAAATGCATATCAAGTGCACAGTTTGGTTGATTGGGACACAGTGACCTAAGGAAATGTCTATATCTTGTTCTAAATCACCAAGTAGAATCCCAGTGGTGAGTTTCTTGCCCAGCACAGCATCTAGCACAAATCATGGAAGACGATAATGCTATGACCGAGACTACTGGATTATGGTATGATGGTTAAACATGCATTTTGCAAAAGGCCATCCTAACCACAGACCCCCATCATTTAGTTAGCTGAATGATCACGAAAGAATTGGCAAGTGTTCATTGACTTTCGAGGCTTTTCCATTATTCAGTAGTTATTTTGCAGTTTCCTGTGATTCTGCCCTTTTAGCCCTGTCACGCGTCTTCATCATAGCCACGTGGTTTATGCCCAGTGCTGTGCTTGAGATGAATTGGGATAATATATTAAAAGGGTTTGGGAAATTGTACAGTGTGAGACAAATGTCATTGTAATTGCTCTGTCACTGAGAAAGAAGCCAGAGATTCCAGAGGTACCAGTGAAAGGAAAGAAGAACAAAATCCCAGAGTGGGCTTTGCAAACGATTTAGTACACATGAAGGACTAGTCTTTGATTTTTAGATCTTTACAGCTGGAAGGAATCTTCAAGACGATCTAGTTCATCCCGTTCATTTAAAGATGAGAATCTCAATAGGGACATTAAAGAACCTGCTCAAAACATTCCGGATCCTTTGAGAAGATTCAGGATAGAAACCAGCCCTCCCCTACTCCTTATTCATGGCTCTTCTCTCTTCCCTGCTTTCCTCTTCAGGACAGGGAGGCTTAGGAGAGATATCTAGATTTTCACCACGGACCATGTAGGTACAAATGCCTTCAGCAGACGTCAAAATCATGCTTCTGTGTCCCTCGGCCAGGCAGCCCCAAACAGAAGGCCTTTCTTTATCATCAGACCTTGTAAAGACCTCACCATTTGCCAAGTAGAGTTTTCCTTTGTTTCTCCTTTAAAGAAAGTGGTTTCTCCCTCATCCTAGTCACCACGAGGTATGTCCTTAGAACTTCTTTGTATTTATTGTAATCTGTGAATATTGTGTTTTACAGCTTGTAAATTAGATATAGAATTGGATACCGAGGCAGAGCCCAGAGTGTTAAAAATGTTCAATTCCAGTGGGGGAACCAGCGAGCGGTTAAGGCCTGCTGCATATAATGTTAATATTACATTAAGTACGATGTTATTGCACGAGATGCTTATTGTTAATGTCTGTGGGGAGGACCCGTTCCAAAGATTTCAATTTCAATAAACAGATTATACAGTTCCACCATATACAATTAGGGAGGTGGTAATGAAATGGTTATAAAGTCCCTTGGGGGCCTGTCATCTTTTTTTTAATTTTGTAAATAACATCAGAAGCACTAGAGGGAAGTGCTTATGCATTTATTTATTATTGATTTTTTAAAAATACATTTAACATTACTAGTTATTGCAAATCCAGTCTCCGTGAGTTGAAGATAAGCTGTTTCTACATTATTAAATGCTGAACGTATAGGGAATTGCGAAGTGGTATCCTTCATAGAAATATATTAAATATTAATGAACAATGATTGCAAGATATTAATTTGAAGCTACATTTACTTGGCAAATAAAACCTTTTCAGGGTTTTACCCTTTTGTTGCACATAGTGCACATTTTAAACATCCCTTTGGTGAATGTTTTGGACGAAGCCAAGTGATTCTGTTCCGCAGCTGGATCCTGCACAACCACAAAGGATCGAGTTGGATTAAACACACGCTCTTAACGGGCAGCAAATTGTCGGAGGGGTTACTTCAATGAAGCCACCAAACTTTGAAGTATCCATAAATAGTTAACTGCTCTTCCTTCTCGGGACTATAATGAAGCAGGAAGAATTAATGCCGATGGTTAGGAGCCAATTTTACTCCTTGGAGTAAGATGCTGAATAGCGTAGATAAAAATTCAGAATGCCAGCCTTTCACCCAGGAAACCACACTCCAGTGAGGGGCAGGGATTTGAGGCAGGCTGCCCGGATTCCATTTTTTCCAATGTCAGCAAGTTGTGTAACTTCTCTGAGTTTCGGCATCATCATCTGTATGATGAGAGTAAATGATAATGTCCTGGGGACTTAGGGAGATTAAAGGCATAGCACACAGTAAGCACTAAGCAGAGTATGTTGCTCGTGGTGCTCACTAATTGTTAGCCCTTTTTATTTTATCTATTTTTTAAAAATTTTAACATTTATTCCTTTTTGAGAGACAGAGAGAGAGACAGAGCACATGCAAAGGAAGGGCAGAGAGAGAGGGTGACACAGAATGCGAAGCCGGCTCCAGGCTCTGAGCTGTCAGCACAGAGCCCGACACAGGGCTGGAACCCACAGATCATGAGATCATGACCTGAGCCGCAGCTGGACGCTTAACTGACTGACCCAGGCACCCAGGCGCCCCAATAGTTGTTAGCTCTTTTTAAAAGTGTTTTTCATTCACTCCGGCATTCGGTGAGTAATTGTGAAATATACCATTTGGCAGGACCGTGGATGCGGTGATAAGTAGTCCTCAAGTTTCATGGATCTTGCCGAGTTTCTAGGCGTGATTGGGGTACTCTCGGGGAGGTTAGATGCCCTCCACTTGTGCTTTTACAGGATTCTGTTCTCGTGGGCTTCCTCTGATCTTGCTTTTCTTTTTTATTTTATTGGTTGGTTGGTTTGAAGTACAGGTGACACACAATGTTACATCAGTGTCAGGTGCACAGCTTAGCGGTTTGGCAACTCTGTAGGCTGTGCTGTGCTCACCACGAGTGTGGTTACCACAGTGCTCTTACACTACCACTGACCATGTTCCCTGTGCTGTGCCTTTTGTCCCCATGCTTTGTCTTCTCTCACTGGCGCTTTATAATTACTCAAGGATGTCACAGCTGCTTTTTCTTTCTCTGTTTCTTCCCCAATCCGGTCTTCAACGCTCATCCACAGAGTGCTATTGGACAGAAAGCTCCTCAAAGTCTAAGCTCTGTGGAGTACCTGAATATAATTAACCCACTCAGAAGTTATTGTCCAAAGACTTACACTTTTATAGCCTTGCCCATCAGTTTTAATTTCTATATAGTCTTCTCTAAGAGTTGAAATGTATGTGCCTTTCTATTTGGTAAACACATGAGCATACGTAGCTCAATCTAAAAATGTTTTAATGTTTATTTTTGAGAGAGAGAGAGAGAGAGCATGAGCAGGGGTGGGGCAGAGAGAGAGGGAAACACAGAATCTGAAGGCGGCTCCAGGCTCTGAGCTGTCAGCACAGAGCCCGATGCGGGGCTCGAACTCACGAACCGCGAGATCATGACCTGAGCCGAAGTCAGATGCCTAACCGACTAAGCCACCCAGGCGCCCCTATTTAGCTCAATCTAAATGATTATTGTGTATCTACTCTGTGCATGGCACTTCAAGAATAAAAAAACAACATAGAACATGTATTGAAATGGGTGTTATATAGGTACTGCAGCGGGAAGAGGTAACAAAAGGAAAGATGACAGATGATAATAAACAGATAAAATGGTAGGAAGGGAGGGAAGTGAGGGAAGGATGGACAGAGGAGGAAACAAGGCAAAATATGTTGTTTGTTATGCAGAGTTGAAACTGGGAGTTTGGTAATGAGAAAAATGAGAGAGTGGGATTAGGAAGGAGAAGAGGAGAGAGAGGGAGGTGGGGAGGGGAGGGGAGAGGCAGGAAGAAAAAAGAAAAGAAGCTACTTAAACTTGTCGGAAATGAGAGAGTATTAATGGTTCTCAACCAGAAAGACGTGCCTTCTCAGAATCTTTGGATGACATGCGTGGTTTCCACAAGCCAATCCCCCACCTGAGAATATGATACAACATGAAAGGGATGCTATCCTGAGTGTCTCTGGTGGTGTGGCCAGAAGTGGAATCAGGAAGCAGGAGTTGGGGGACTATCAGGAGACCCTGGAGAGGACGGCGTCCCAAAAGGTGAGAGAGTGTTTCCAAAAGAGGGTGTGGCTACCATAGAGTATGAGTTATGTAAGTTGTATATACGTGGTAAACACTTAATGAATGTCAGTTATTAAAATCATTCATAAATTCCGTGCGGAGCCCCCAGTAAGGTGGAGAGTCAGAAGAGGCAAGTGGATTTTACAATCTCCATATTGTACTGGTGGCGGAAGGCTGATTTTAGAGCTTAACGGACTGTAGGCTAAGAGAAAAATCACTCTGCCCCTCCTTTGTTACTCTTCTTACTACTCTACTTACTACAGGATTCTTCTTCTTAGTAGTTTTCCTTCCACCTTAGTGTCTCCAACCGTTCTCTTGGCTTGTTGTCTCTGCCCCAATCCACAGCACAAACTCCTTCAGTGTCCCCCGTTCCCTGTTTCCATTATTCCATGACATGCTGCTCAGCCATGTACAAGAGGGGGCCCGTCTGTGTTCTGCCCCATGCAAAACTGCTTTATTTGAACCTGATATTTATCTCAAACTGGGCTTATAGTCTTCTCTCTTCTGGACCCCTGTTCAAGCCCTTTCTCACCTCTGTGAGTGGAAATCCTGCCCACAAGCTCTCTGTAAACATCAGCATACTTCATGAAGACTTTGCTGATGAATTCTTTGGAATGGGTTTCTTCTAACCTGCCGTAATGTTCCGAAAGCACTTAAAATATCCTCACTTGTATGATAGTTGTGAAATTGTGAACGTCTCCATGCCAAGAGGTAAGCCCCCTTGGAGGGGCTGGTGCATGGAGTGTGGTAAGCTCCCAGAGGATATCCTTTGTCGGGGAATTGTGGAGTAGGAGTATTCCCTTTTTGTGCCTCCTCAAGTACCCAACAGTGTCTTGCATGTGACGGTTACTTGTTAAAACAGAGACTGAATTGAGCTCATGGTAATCACTGATGCCTTCCATTAACCCTTACCTCTTCACCCTTTGTGCACACAGTAAGAATTAATTAGGATGAAAATTCTGGGTCAGACTATCAGAACTGCTAGAGCGTGGGGTAAGAACAAATGCTAAAGACAGGATTCACCACCTCCTAGTTATCTACTCTGGCCTGCCCCCCGATTCTCGTCACCATCCCTTCCTAAGTTCAGTCCCTTAGACTCTTTTTCTCCTTTTTTTCACCTTTCTTTTCTGTGCTGAGATTAATCATCACAAATCTTTTGATCGGGAGATGGTTTAATACCTTACACTTCAGAAGTACTTTATCTTTTCAAAAGAATATCACCTGCATCTCATTGAAACTGGTATGCTACTTGAGTCATCTCGGTCTGCCTTGAGTGTATTTCTTTGTGCTAACTTGGTCTCATTTCTGCAAAGGTCAGTAGAATTGTACTACTAAAATTTAGTATTTCCCCAGTTTTCAATCTGCCCAAGACAGCCGTATGACAGATATGTTGGTCTAGGTATTAACCCTGCCAGACAGATCCATATCCGTATCTTTGTTTTATAGGTGAAAAAAAGGAGCCCAGAGAGGTCAAGCGATTTTCTCAAGGTAGCTGTGTTCAGAATGGTCTGTGTAAACCGATGAGGTATCTTTCAAGTCCTGAGAGCAAAGCCATGTGGGTATAGCTGGGTTCCCGGTCCCGTTGGTCAGTGACGGTGCCTCAATCTCCCCTCGATGTCATGATATAAAAGCAGTACTGTGGAAGTTAGGGAGTATCAGCAGAAAAGTGATGAAGAAGAGAGGAAAAGATGCATAGATCATGCATGACAGGAAATAGACTGTCCCGCGCCTGCTTACGTCCATCTTGCTGTGGTATTTAGGGTAAGATTTGGTGTCTTCTTATGTATCAGTACCCTATGTGGTACACTGGTTGTCATCTTCAATTTCATTTAAGCCGCATGGTGTAGTAATGCTATCCTTTAATCAGAAAATATGCACCTGACCCACCGTTCATCATGACACAGGCTTTGGGTGTTTTGTTTTGTTTTGTTTTGTTTTGTTTTTTTCTGCATGTGGGGATTCCTTTCTGCTGATCCATCTATACCCTCGCATGGAGTTTCCATGGCTACCAGGATACATTATTATAAGACACATGGTTGGAGGCTGTGGGTCTAGTCCGTGGCTGTAGAACATGAAGAAGCTAAGTGCAGGGAGCGAGCAATAGAGAAACTTGGTAAATGCAACCATGTAATGTTACGGAAATAGCACAGGGAAAGGGAGACAGAAAGACTAAGTGCCAATAAGACTTCGTGAGGAGCATTTAAAGTACTTAGGGCAATGTTACTTTTCTTTCTCTCTTTCTTTCTCTCTTTCTTTCTCTTCCTTCCTTATTTTCTTTTTCTATTCTTTTTCTTTTTTTCTGTTCTTTTTCTTTTCCTTTCCTCTTTCCTTTCCCTGTCTTCCTTCTTTCTTTCTTTCCTTCCTTCCTCTCTTCCTTCCTTCCTTCCTTCCTTTCTTCCTTTCTTGCATTTTTGTTTCTAACAATGGACTCTCTCTAGGACAATGGTGCATGTTCACCAAGCAGGACTGATTGCATGCCAACATGACAATGTTTTATTTCTGGTGGTCCTAATTTTTCCTAAGGATCTGAGAGCTTCCATTTAGCAATTCAGATAAATCCCCGTGATGCAAGCTGCTATCAGTCTTGTGGTGCTGTGCTTCCCAAAGCATGTTCCATGGAGTACCACTTCAGCAGGATTTTCACAGGTATAGAGCAAATCTGACAGTTGTGTGGTCCAAGAAGTTTAGTGTAAACAAAATTAGAACGGTCTAGCTGTCTCAGGGCCATTATGCCATTCAGTTGGTAAATTTCTAAGGTGGGGTAGTATTTAGTGTTTCCCAGACTTCTTAATAAATAAAACGCTTTTCCCTAGAACATACATTATGCTCTTTGGGGAAACTAAGGCATTGGGTAAATGCTGTTTTCTAGGCACCATCGGTGACACCACTGTATCACCCTAGGAAAGGTAGAACCTGGTATGTCTCTACTGTTCTCCCACACACTCCGGAGGATCCGTATGTTACTGTGCTGTCACCTCACACGGCTTTTAGAGAGCTGGCTTGTGAGCCTTTGCCAGTGTGAGTTGAACGCTTCTGTTCTCATTAGAGACAGTTATAAATGCAACGTGTCAAAGAGGGTGTAGAAGAGTAGATTCTGACTGAGGCGAAGTGAGTATCAAGCCCCAGTCCATTAGAGGGTTTCTGAAAAGCTCCCGAGACGCGTGTCTAAACCATCAGAATTGATTTAAAGAAACTGCTTTGTTTTTTTGTGGTTTTTTTCTAATGTTTATTTATTTTTGAGAGAGAGAGCGCGCACAGGGGAGGGACAGAGAGAGAGAAAGGGAGACACAGAATCTGAAGCAGGCTCCAGGCTCTGAGATGTCAGCACAGAACCTGAAGCGGGGCTCGAACTCATGAACGAGGAGATCATGACCTGAGCTGATGTCAGATGTTTGACTGACTGAGCCACCCAGATGCCCCATAAAGGAGCTGATTTGATCTCCTTGACATCGGCCAGGGTCTCTGGTGGAGATAGCAGGCTGCCCACTGGAGCTGACTGGAGTCACGGGGAAGTTTCTAGAGCACATGGTGGTGGAAGTGACAGCATGAGACACTGTATGTAGTGGGTGGGGTTGTGGATGGAGACGCAGGGTCTCGTCCCTGCATTGATGCTTTACTTACAAGATGACCTTGAACAAGTCTCCTACAACCTCTCTTGGCCTCAGTTTCCTTTTTAACATTTGAGAGTTAAGCCACCGATGTTTTTCACCATCTTTTCCTTCTCACATCCATGCTTTTCCAAATGAAATCATTTCTATAAAATGGATAAAAACATCTGTGCTAAGAAGGAAGAGGGGCTCAGGAGTCCACTGCTCTGCCGCCCTGTCACTGCTCCCTGGAGCCCCAGGCAGGACTCTGTGGTCCGGGGATGAGCAATCAGGCTGTGCACTCGCTAAGTCCAGATGTGTGCCAGGCCCAGCGTCAGGTGGGAAGGGACACTGGAGCACTTGCCATCCAAGGCTGCTGGTGGTCATTAGGGCTTGCGGTGATGCAGGCCTGGAGCGCAAGGACAGGGTGATATGTAGGTGTAATCCCGTGTAGGGGAAGGGAGGGACAGGGCATCTTGGCCTTACATGTTATACGGAGAGGAATACAGATGGGAAGGAAAAGCTCAAGTCTACCCCTGAAATTAAAAGTGGGTTTCTACCAAGGATTCTGCGTCTACCAAGTATTTCTTTATGGGAGGCTTTACCAAGAGGTGGTGGTCCTATCATGAGCCAGGTAAGGCTTTCCACCCTCAGGTGGCTCAGTTCCCAACCCAGCATTCCCCGCCCTTCCTTCTCATTCATATCAACCCCCGCGCCATCCATTATCTCTAGTTCCTCGAAGTCATCCTTGGCCTATTTATTTAAATGAAGCACAAGAGTTTGTATTTCCTAAGGTGACGACTTCACAGGGATAGATGATGATGTCACCTGTGCCAGGGGATTAAGGCCACTCTGACTGGCAAGCCCACTCAGAGGTTTCATGAGGCTTTTCCAGCCTGACTGGAATCGAATATACTAGATGAAAAGGCAGCCATGCTCCCCCTAGCCTATCATAAAGCGCGCCCCAGATGGGACTACCCTTGCTTCGTATAACCCTTACAAGCCAGGCTTTGACTGCGTGCTGGTTATGGTTGGTGGAAGAAAACTAATGGAACTTCAGGGCCCAGCAGACCTTGGAGGTCACGTACATACCTCCATGCCCGTTCTGCGAGAGAACGCAGAGAAGTGATTGGCCAGAGTAGAGGTTAGATGATCACGCGGATGTTTCTAAGCCTTGGCGATATGCTGAGTGTGGTCTAAGTAATTTACATATTATTGAGCTTCACTTTCTCTAACATTACCAGGAAGGAATTAGTAGACTTCCTTGGCAAATGAGGAAGTTGAGGGTCACAGAACTTAGGTCACTTGTCCTAGTTCATAAGGCTGCACAGTGGTTGGATTCGATGGAACCCCTTCCGTTTGTCTCAGAGCATGTTCTTCCCCCACCTCCCCACCCGCCATCTCTCCACCTCCCCACCCCACCCCTCCCCCGGGCCACATTGCATTTCCTATAGCTGTGGTACTTGGCTTTTTCATTTTTTTGTGTTCTTGCCCCATTTTATTATACTAGAGTTTGGGGTGGCTTGCCGATTTAAAAATGCAATTCCCGGGGTGCCTGGGTGGCTCAGTTGGTTAAGTGTCTAACTTCGGCTCAGGTCATGATCTCTCGGCTCATGAGTTGGAGCCCAAAATCAGGCTCTCTGCTGTCAGACACAGCCTGCTATGGAGCCCCTGTCCCCCTGTCTCTCTGCCCCTCCCCTGCTTGTGCTCTCTCTCTGTCTCTCTCAAGATAAATAAATAAACTTAAAAAAATAATACAACTAAAAATGCAAAATTCCCATTAAAAAATAAGAAACAACAACAACAACAACAACAAACAAAAAAAAAATACCTTCCTACAATGATCACTCTATCCCCCTGGCAAATGGTGTTGCTGCCCAATGTCCAAAAGAAGCACTCCTTTCTGGATGCGTATTGTTCTTGCATGTTCTGTTAGACAGGAATTCTGTTTTGTTTTGGTTTTTTTAGGTTTATTTATTTACTTTGAGAGAGAAAGAGAGAGCAGAAGCAAGGGAGGGGCAAAAATAGAGGGAGAGAGAGAATCTCAAGCAGGCTCTTCCCTGCCAGTGCAGAGCCCGATGTGGGGCTTGAACTCACGAACCATGAGATCATGACCTGAGTCGAAACCAAGATTCAGACGCTCAATCGACTGAGCCACTCAGGTGCCCCAAAGTTTTATTTCATTTTAATAAATATTTGTCAAGTATTTGAAACGTGTCCAGGATCAACCTAAGCATTAAAAAAGGGAGCAAAGAAGTGAAACACTCTTAGAAGTCCTCAAGGAGCTCCTAGTCTACATGAAATAAAATCATGAAACAGCTTAACAAACCGAAAGCACACACACAAAAATCATCATGGATGGTAAATGCTCTCAGAGCTATTAGGAGAAAACCATCTATGGATCTCAGGGGCTTGAATTGGACCTCAAATGGTGGGCTTCATCATGACAAATAGAAGAAGGGCATTCCACGTCCAGAGGGGGTAGCAGGGACAGAGGCACAGAGCCACAGATGAGCCTGTGCAGTTGACTCAGTCAGGAGAGGCTAAGTTTGCTCTGCAACTTGAGCAGTTCTGGGAGGTGAAGTTCACCTTGAAAGGTCCAGAGCCTGGGATAGGGGACTCAGAAACTAATTTGAAGATTTATGCTTTATCCTGAGGGGGATGTAGAGCGCTAAAGGGCTGTGAAAAGCTTAATGCCTATGATGCTTGATGGACATCCACAGGTAGGGGCAAGTGGAGACAGGCACCAGCAGAGAGAACAGTCAGGAGCCTATTATAGCAACGCAGGCATGGGGTAGGGAACATCTGAAGAGTTGGTGGCTGTGGGAATAAGGATGTGCGGTGAGCTGCTAAAAGAGAGAAAACAAAAATACATGATTATTAGACACGTAAGATGAAGGGAAGGGGTTGAAACTAGCTCCCTAATTTCAAACATGAGTGTGGGTTGAGGTCCTGGTTTAAGGAAAAAACCCAGCATTTATTGAGAATCTACTTTATAAACACAGTATCACACACTGTAATAAAAGCTTTATATGCACTGATTCACTCATTCCGTGGATTACCTTGAGAATCAGACATAAATGCAGAATTTTCACTTTGTACATGAGGATTCTCCGGCTCAGTGAGGTTATATAGCTAGTTCAAGTTCACACAGCTGATGGGGCCGAGGCCCCAGCACAGGTGCCTATAGCTTCCAAGTCCACACTACCAATCTTTACTATACCTACCATACTGGGTTACTATAAGATGACCCCCTTGTTGGCAAATCCAGTGGACCCTTCTCAGTCTTCTTGTTGACTCTCTGACACAGTAGGCTCTCTCATGACCATTTCTCTCCCTTCTACTTTGGCTTTGCGACATTGTTCTTTTCTGTTTTTTGGTTTTTGTTTTTTAATTTATTAACAGTTTCTTCTGTCTCTACTGATTTTCCTTTCTCCACCTTCCACTTACACTCTGCTGTTCCTGGGGGTTCTGTCCCCACGCCTTCCCTGGGTTTTATTCTTTAGTCCCAAGCTCTCATGACTATGATGCATGATTCCAGTGTTAGTTATTCTATCTCAGACCTCTGTCTGGAGCAGGAGACACCTATCTGTCTGTCTCCAGACTATCTCCACCTGGATATCCCATAGATACCTCAAACTCGATATGTCTGTGATTTTCTGCACGACTTCCTTTTACTATCTGTTGATTTTGTGGTTGATCCCGTGTTGCTCCTGTGTCACAACAGGCACCACCACGTATCTGGTATCCCAATCTTAGAGGACAATTAACCTGATCCATCATTTTACACACAAGAAACATCTATGTACCTTGTTAAGTTTTCCCTTGGTGTAACCTGAAAAATTTGGAGAGATAAAAGATATTCCCCAGCCCAGGCTGAACCACAAGCAGAAGCTTCTTTAACTTAGTAGCTCCCCTAACTAATTTTTTATATTAAAAAGAAGTGAGGGGCGCCTGAGTGGCTCATTCAGTTAGGGATATGATTTTGGCTCAGGTCATGATCTCGTGGTTCGTGGGTTCGAGCCCCGCATCGGGCTCTGTGCTGACGGCTCAGAGCCTGGAGCCTGCTTCGGATTCCGTGTCTTCCTCTCTCTCTGCCCTTCCCCCGCTCTGTCTCTCTCTGTCTCTCAAAAATAAAGACCTGTTAAAAAAAAAAAAAAAGAGGTGAGGGGGAGTTACTCAATTCTCCTAAGTATCTCCTGTGTATACAGAAGGTATACGTACTATTAAACTTCTGTTTGTTTTTCTCCTGTTCAAAAATAATAATAAAATAAAAGGAAGTGAGAGCCAGATAAGATGATTAGTATCAAAGTGAGAACTCTGGAATGGTAGAAACGGTTGGCTTCCCAGCCTGGGGTGGAGGATGTTGGACAGGACTCATGTAAACAAACCATAAACTGCTCTGTGTCTGGCATACATGCTTCCTAGAACCTTATGCTTGAATTTCACCACTTGGAAATACTGTGAGTTCACTGAAAAAAACCCTACTAATTCAGAAAATGATGACAGTTCTGAGAAATACATATGACTTGCAGGCCCTTATTTTTTACCATCATGTAAAGAATTCTTGGTACTGGCAATTATGGAGTGTGAAAATTTTGTTCAGGAACCTTAAAAAATTTAGGACCCCCACC